>NC_053145.1:26795119-28198450 GCF_016808335.1 Panicum virgatum | reverse complement strand
GAGATCAATACAAAACTCAATGGCGCGTTCAGGCGGCATACCTGGCAGATCATCCGGAAAGACATCCGGGAATTCAGACACCACGCGAATACCGTCCGTGGGTCTAGCCTCCATCTGATGAAGAAATCCAGAAGGCTCTACTGCACTGATAACAACCTCTTGGCCGCTGGAAGCTGATAGCAAGACTGTCCTCTGAGCACAATCTATCCGAACTCCCCATTTGGCCAGAGTCTCCATTCCCAGAATGACATCAATGCCCTTGGTGTCTAGCACCATCAGATCAGTACAGAACTCTACTCCCCTCAAAGAAACACTGACTCTCGGGCAGTAAGTGTGAGACCTCAACTGTCCTCCCGGTGAGGATACTAACAGGCACCTCTTTAATGTGCTAGTATGAATACCATGATGCTCGACAAAAGACTGAGTAATGAAGGAATGCGTAGCACCAGTATCAAAAAGCACTGTAGCTGGATATGAATTAACCATGAACGTACCAATAACCATGTTGGGAGCCTCGGCCGCTGACTCGGCCGTCACGTGGTTCACCCTGCCCTGTGCTGGCGCCCTGTGCTGAGCTGGGCGCCCCTGCTGTCCCGCCTGCGCCTTCCGGGGGCAAGCGTTGGCGTAGTGCCCCGGCTGGCCGCAGTGAAAGCAGGTGCGAGGAGGTCCCTGAGCCTGCTGTCCGGTAGGAGCTGCCGGACGTGGAGCCTGCGGTGCTGGTGGAGCTGGTGGAGCACGAGCCGGAGGTGCCGGTAACCTCGGGCCCTGACCTGCCTGCTGCTGTCGAGGCGGGTACTGCTGCGGTGGCCTCTGCTGGTACTGCTGAGGAGGCCGGTACTGAGGCTGGTACTGCTGGGGCTGCTGGAGTCGAGGACGAGTGTTGCTGCCGGAAGCGACGGGGACAACCTTCCTCTTCTTGTCCTCCATCTCCAGGTGCTTACGCTCAGTGTTGAGCGCACTGTCAACCAGATGGTTGAAGTCGTCGAAGCGGAGGTTGAGCAGCGCGTACTGGAGGTAGTCCTCAAGACCCTCCATGAAGTGTTCCTGCTTCTTGCGGTCATCCGCAACCTCGGCAGGGGCGTAGCGTGCCAGCTGAAGAAAGCGATCACGATACTCCGTGACCGACATAGTCCCCTGAATTCACAAAGACAGATAGATATCGGAAGATTAACTCAAGATTCATAAGGATAGAACAAGGGGCATTAGCTCAAAAGAAAACGCTGAATGATTATACTTAAGATTACCTGCTTCAGTGCAAGGAACTCCTTCTGCTTCATCTTCATAACGCCCGCGGGGACGTTGTGGCTGCGGAAACGCTCCCTGAACTGGAGCCAGGTGAGAGCCTCGCGGTCGTGAACTGGGTGGGACTCCCACCAGTCCAAAGCTGCCCCTCGCAGCTGTCCTGCTGCGTACAAGACACGCTCACGATCATCGCACTGGGCGATGTCCAGCTGACGCTCCACTGCACGGAGCCAGTCGTCAGCCTGAAGAGGGTCGGACGTGTGAGAGAACGTCGGCGGGTGACCCCTCAGGAACTCAGCACGCCTGTCGCGAGGCTGCGGCGGTGGAGGAGGCGGAGGCTGAGTGTGAGCGTGCTGAAGAGCCTGAACGGTGTTGTTCAGGGTAGCCATCATCTGCATCTGGAGCTGGAAGTACTGCTCCGGAGTCAAAGGCGGAGGCATCGGGATCCCGGCACCCTGGTTGTTCTGACCCTGCTGCTGGCCAGAACCTGAACCGGTGCTCCTGGTGTTCACCATCTGATTTGAACAAAAGATTTCACGAGTAAGGATATTGCAGGAATAAACTCAGATGGATATGATAACTCTTTGCGGAAAAAGACTCAGCCATGATAAAATAGACAGGATAGAGTTGACTGTTTTACCCCCCAACGATCTAACTCATTTTATTAATTAGTTAACTTTAACATCTAAGTGATTTTCTTTAAACAAATTTAAACTACTAGGCTATGCAATCATTCAAAAATCCAAATCAAGCATGTAGCATAATAACAAGCAGACAATTTTCACGACTTAGCCGAGTTTAGCAAAAGACTCGACTAACACAACGCGTCGCAGAACGTGCTATCGTATTATTATAAAAAGGTCACCTAGCTATGCTCATGGTGGTCAGATGACTGATTCAGGCCAAAATCTACGAAACTATTCTTCAGAGAGAGAAATCAAGGCAAGAAGGGTAAAAAGTCAAAGAAGTCAAGGGGTATAATAGTAAAATAGTTTTCAGCAGGCAAGGATTGGAGAGAAGAAGTCCTAAAACTCGACCAGTTCTATCTAGGCTTCGTCCTACAGTCGATATGGCTCTGATACCACTCTGTAACACCCGGTTTATAAAGGAACATAAACCGAGCAATCATATACGTGCCAGGATCAGGTCACACGTATATACAACAGAATGAACAGTATATCATAGCACATATCACGTAAAAAAGATATAATAAAGCGAATACGAATGTTATTTATTACAATAATGACATAAATGTCTGATACAGCGGAAGCGAAGTACAAAATACGGTAAAAGCTCTCCAAAGCTGAAGCAGGGCGCCACAGGGACGTCGACTGGGAGACGAAGCACCTAGAAGTCCTCGTAGTCCTGGTAGCGCTGGACGAACTCCCTCGTGTCGGCAGGAACTGAGCAGCAGTAGCGTAGCCAAGAGAAAAAAAAAGTAGAGAAGAGGCAAGGGTGAGTACACAACTTGTACTCAACAAGTATAACACAAACTATGAGGCTCTAGGCTGGCTGACTCGACTGCATTAGCTTTTAAGTGTTGGCAAAATTTTATTAAAGCTATTTACTACGAGTTGATGAATTACCATTAACCCAGTTACATAGTAATTAATCAGATTTAGTTAAGAAACTACTGAGAACCATACCAAAACCAAGCCACCAAGGTAAACCCCGAGAAGCACCTCCCTCATCGGAAGGAGATAACTTCACTAATCAAAAGGAGGATCTGGGCCGCTCATAACCGTGAGCACGGCTAGTATACCAGTTTTACACTCTGCAGAGGTTGCACATCTTTACCCACAAGTCGTGAGCTACGCCAGTTGTTCATCACACTTCCTTAGGTGAGATGGCCAGTGACTCACTACGAGGCCTTTAAAAAAGAATCTCGTTGGTAAGGCGTAACCGCGAGAGATAGGTCGGCGACGATGGGGCCCACCTCCGGGGGTACAAGCACAGGAGCGCAATCCAAGCACAGACCAAGCCGGAGGAGCAGAGACCATTGAAGCTTACTACTCTTGCCCCGCAGGTAAGTTACTCCAAACCAAAAAGATCTAATTATTACGCCAAGTCTATCCCATTCTAGCCTTGTGGTAGCGCTGTTGTCCCAGGTTGTCGCTCTATGAACCGGTCCTTATGGAGAGTGGCCAACCAGGCACTAAGCACCGTGCTGGCCCCCTAAACCATGTTTCTAAAAACATCTTTTAACGAGACGTGAGCCACTCATCCACACAGAGGGCCACTCTCAGAATTAAGTTCAAGTAAACCATTAATCAAATTAATTAAAAAGGACCAAAGTGTGTTATAGCGCAGCAACCTAGCACAACTAACCAAAATGCAACCCAAAGGTATATATAAAGGATATAAACTGGCTAGGAAATCCTTAAAGGCATACAGTATTAAAATGCAGTATGAAAGTGTACTTAAAAGTGATGGGTTGTTCATGTTACACTTGCCTTCCTCGTACTGCTCTGGCTGCTGCTCAAACTGCTCGGAAGACGGCTGCTCCGGGTACTGATACTGGGGCTCCTCAGATGGATCAACGTCTACTCACGAACACATGGCCAAAACAATGCACAAAATAAGCATACAGGCAAACACTAACAAAAAGCTAAGAAACAGTACATCAATACATAAAAACAGCACATTAAACTAGTCTAAAACTATTCTACGCGTTACAACGATCGCGTGGACATAAAGAACGCTAAAAACGGAGCTAAAACGCATAAACTAGGCTAAAAACAAGGTGCAGGGGCTTATTTGTAAGAAAACTGAAGTTCCAGGGGCTTTTCTGCTAAAACCGAGGACTAAAACGCAATAAAACACTAATTCCAGGGTCTAACTCGCAAAAACTACCAGGCTGGACGGCGGGTTCAAAATTAAAGAAGCTCAGGGGCTAAGACGTAAAATAAAGGGCAGATCTGGAATTACTTTTCACCAGCGATGGACTGCGGGTTGATTCCAAATAAACCAAGGGGCTCTTTAACAAAAGAACCAGGGTGAACCGGTACGCGCGTATTAGGACCGTCGGATCGAGATCAAAGGGCTCCGGATGAAGGGGTATGGCGATCTATTCTTACGCGTTGATTTTGGATCGGATGGACCAGATCCGATTTGGCGCGCGGGGCGGCGGCGGTGCTCGCCGGAGTCAGGCTCCGTGGCGGCGCTGCGCCGGGGATGGCCAATCTCGGCCTTCCCGGGGTCAAAAAGGGCGACATCTGGGTTGGGAGGGGACTACGCGACACGCGTAGTCCTCCTGGGGCTTTTGCGGGCCTCGGGGAGGCTGGTTGTGGGGCGCGCTGCGTCGGCGGCGGCCCTGCGCGGCGGTGCTTCGCCGGCGCGCTCGCGTTGGGCGACTCTAGGACTGGGATCCGGGTCTGTGGGTTCTGCGTGTGTGCGCAAAGCCAATGCAGGCCAGGGCAAGGCACGGTGAGGGCTAGGCGGCGCTGCAGGGCACCCGCCACGGCGGAGCTACGGCGGCGAGGCATCGGCGTGCGGTGCCTGGGCACTGGTGTGGGTCAAGGGCTACGACAACTCATGCAATAGGAAGAGGGGGCTGGGGTGTAGCTCACCGAGCTCAGGATTGGACGAAGGCGTGACGCAGTCGAGCCGGCGGCGAGCTCGGGCAGAGGCGCACGGACGGAGTTCGCGGTCCGGTCGCTGCAGTGGTCTTCCGAGCCTCGGATCCTCTCCAATCGACGCACCAGGGTGCTGCGGCGGCGGAACAGGGTCAGGAAGGCTAGAGCATCACCGGAGGCAAGCTATTGCTCGGAGGCGGGCTTACCTGCGGCGGCGGATCTTGGCGAGGCGAGGCAGAGCGTGGTGTGGCTCTGGCTGCGCAGGTAGGGTAAGGGTGAGGCGCCGGGAAGGCTCACAGGGCAAAATAAAGGGGGAGGCCGTGATCCTCGGCGTGGGAGCAAGGAAGGGAATCCCAGCGATCTCGGCGAGATTTGGGCGCGGGCGTTGCGCTGGGGGGGAAATAGCGGATCGCTCCAACCGCTGGGCTTGATCCGGTCCTAGGGAGGGACTTCTAGAAGGCGGAGAGGCTCTGGATGGCCGGTCAGTGGGCCTAGGGGGCGCGCGCACGGAGGAGCGGGCCACGGGCAGCGAGAACCAGAGCTCGCGGAGCGGAACAGAGGGGTGGTTCGGCGGGGAAGACGGGCCTGCCAAGCGGGCCCGCACGGTCAGGGAGGGTGACGCGGTGGGTCGCTGGCGGGGTGGGGTCCAGGTGGCAGCGGGGGCGACGCGTTCTGTGGGCACGAGGCGAGCGGGCGAGTGGGGGTGACGCGGGCGCAGGCCGGGATGGGCCGGCTCGGGCTGCTGCGCGAGCGGGGGTGCGGGGCTGGGCGCGTGGGCGCTGGGCTGGGCCGAGCGAACTGGGCCGCGGGGAAAGTGGGCCGGGGGAGAGGGTTGGACTGGGCTGAGGTGGGTTTGGGGTTTGCTGGGTTTGGGTTTGGGCTGGGTTAAGGGTTTGGGTTTTCTTTTTCCTACTCTTCTTGTGACACCTCAGGTGTCAGTACCTTTAAATCCAATCAATGTACCTTAGTTAAAGTTAAAAGAAAAATTTGAGAAATTAATTTAAAGAGAAAGGATCAAATAAAAGACAAATCATACAAAAGAAATTAAAGGAAAAAGAAAAAGGAGTGAAAAGCTACTCAAAATTTAATTCAAAAATGTGCACAAAATTTTTGTTGGCTCATGAGAGGTGTTTCAATTGACATGTGCTCAATTGAACTTCAGCCAAATTCAAGTCAAAAACTGAATAAAACTCAAGCCCTTTTGTGCAAATATGTAAATGTACCAATAGTTCAAAATGTGAGTTTCAAACGAAAATTTGCATAACACAAAAGTTGTAGATCTTGAAAAGTTATGCAAAAATGGTATTCAACACTTTTCCATTTGAGCCCTCTAATTAGGAGAAAATTTTAGTTTACCGAGAGGTCCCTGGAAATTTCAGAAATCACAAAAGAGCCCCCATCTCCATCTCTCTCTCTCCCGGTGCTCTGTTTTCCCGCCGCCCGCCGTACGCCGCCGGTGGACTTCGTCCACCGCGCGCCCACGGCCAAATGGACCCGGGGAAACCGTTTAACGCCACCTGGCCCGCCCCTTGGCACCTCCTCGCGCGCACACGCGTCTCAGACCCCTTCCCGAGCCGCCACGATACCCCCGGCCGGCGCAGCGCCGCTGCAGCTCCGCCCGCTCGCCGTCGACTCGCCCAGGCCGAATCGACCGCCCCCAGTCACTCCTTTCCCCACCCAGGAGCTCTGTGGCCTATAAAGACCCCCAGAACCCCCGCAGTCGCGCCCCTTCTCCCCTTCTTCCTCCTCCCGCCGCTCCGCCATGGCCGCCGAGATCCAGCTCGCGCGGACCGGCTAGCCCAGCCCCACATTGCCCCCTCCGACCACCGCAACAGCTTCGCCACCTCCCAGTTACGCTCCACGCGCGCGGAATCGAGCCCAAACCCCCTTCCGACGCTGTTCCCCTTTTGCGCCGCCGCCGGCGAGCTCGGGCTCACCGCGGACCGGCCAGCTCCGGGGAAGACCGAGCCCGATAGCTACCCCAGAAGCATCCACGAGCTCACGCGGTGCTCGTGCGCGCCTTGTTCCCCTACCCCGAGCCCTCCTTCGCCTCCAGCGCCGGCGAACCGAACAACCGACCGCCATCAACGCCGACGAGCTTGAACCGGTGCTCCAATCGCTCGAACGTCGACCAGGGTAGGTGTTCCTCGATCCTTTCTCCCCCACGCGCCTCCCCGTGGCAGCCCCGGTAAGCCCTGCACCGCAGAACACCACTGGCAAGATGCCACGGCGGAGAAGGCCGGCGAAGGACCCGGTTGTAATTTCTTTTTTTCGTTCAAGGGTGTCTCTGCAAGTTTTACAGTGTATACCAGTGAACTTCTAAAATGCGAAACAAATCACAGAAAAATCGGAAAAATGCAAACTCAACTGATCTGGAATCCTTGTAACAAAATCTACAAATTTTGTAACATTCACATTTGCAGAAACTCAACCGAATTTAATCTATGGAAAAGATTGAGAAAATCACCTTATGCATGTTCATGAAGTTCTGCTCATCAGATGACCTTGATTTTTGGATATGTTATAACTATTGGGATGACAAGATCACAGTAAAAAGATGACACCAAACCAAAACAGTTATCAGGTTAGAACAATCAAGATTCTCTAATCTGTTGTTAGCAATCTCGATTTAATTCTGGAAAATATGTGCATGAACTTGCTCTGAAAATTTTACTACAGCCTTGTGCCACTGAATTCCTGCAAATCTCTAAATTACAAATTTATTAGAGTTCATTTGCTATATACCATGATTTATGCTTGTTTAATCAACTTAATTCCTCATATATAGTTCTTATGCTTAGAAAAATCCATGTTTATTTCTGGAGTCTCTTTTTAGCTCTGTGTTCCTGTCTAAAAATTTTGAGCTGCAGTTTCTGAGTTTGGCTTTGTCGAATAATCATGCTTAGCATCTTATGGTTAGGTTTACTATTTTTGTTTTGAGTAATCCACAATGTTTCTGGGCATGATTTTTGGGCATGATCTTGTTTAGAGTATTTTATATCTGTAATAAAAAGTTCAAATGCAATACTGGTCAAATGCACCTTGATAAATTTATGCAAACTCATGCTAAGTTAACTGAATAATTAATTTATCATAGTGAGTTAAATCTTGAAAAATTTTCTGAAGTATGTTTATCTCATGAATAGTCTCTGGTAAAAATTTTAGAACCAAATCCTCAGTAAAATTTTCTGTAGAGTTAATCTTTGTAAATGGCTTGCTGTTTTTAATCTTTTTATCACCTCTTCTATATAAGTGTATAAAATCTGGAAAAATTGCAGTACTGAGTTCATGCTTTGAAGTTGCTTGCATAAAATTTGTAGCATCAGAATCCATGTGGAACATTCTGTACAAAAATATGAAGTAACTAGAGTAATCCTTTTTCATGATTAGTTATAGTTTTTGCTTTATGGTTAAATGTTGAAATCTATACCATAATTACTTATTTTGAATCTGAGTTACTTTAGTGTTCATCACTAGCTCTTTAGTAGTTGTGATGTTAAGAAATAATGAAAGCATGTTATGTGTTGAAATTAAAAATGAAAACCCAAAACCCCACTCATTCATGAAAAACTATAGTTATGCTTACTACTCTATAAACGATTGCCCATGCTTACTACTCTGAACATGGTTTGTAATAAATTTTCCTTCCGCTGCAATCACTCTGAGATGTATGAAATGGTTTGTGTTGTAATCTCTGGGCTCACCTTCGTGTGAGTGTTGTCTGCTGATCCTGGAATAGCGTGGCTTTTATCGAGGCTTCACTCGAGGAACTACCGGTGAGTGCCAAATTGGGTCAGAGTTGCTTAGCAACGAAGATCAGTGCACCCGGGCCCAGTAGTTTTGGGTGGTTCCGCCACAGCTGGCATCAGAGCTCGCAGACAGCCTACCAGAGATGACAGCCTCGGTTTTCAAAACAATAAATCAAAACTTGACTTCAAAACTACTAAAGTTTTTGAAAGAGTTTAGGATCTCCAAGGACAAGTCTAGGACGTAAAGCCCTATGGGATCTTATGGGTATAATCAGGTGGCTTATTTTGTATGGCTAACTTCCAGCACATTACTTTTCAGTATTTAAATTCTGTAATCTAAATTCTGCAACTACATCATCGCCACGAAGGTATGCTTACTCAGTCAGCTGAGGGAGTCTGACCTTCCCGTCGGTGATGCGAGCCGAACGCTGGAGCTCAAGCAGTGGCCTACTTGAGCTGCTGCCCATATACCAACTTCGGTTGAGTATATGGGGAGTAATGGTTCGAAATTGGAATTCAATTCCCCGTCAAAAACGGTACTCAGTCAATACGTTGTTTCGATAACGTATGCTTAACGTTGTCCATACGGCGGTAATAGTATGGATGCCGATTCTATAATGATCGGTAATGTATGGGGACGCTTTCGTGAGTGCTGGCACGAGAGGTTCATTTTATATGCTGTCAATCTTCTGCAGGTACGCTAACTTGAATTCGAATTACAGGCTATCTAGCTATATCGAGTAGCTATATAGTGAGAGACGTAATATGTATGCCACCAAAGTCATTGCGTAAGACCAAGATTACTTGGCGATTTTTCCTTGGTGAGGACGTATAGGTTCTGCATTCATTCTCAAAAAGATTAGCAAATAAACCTCTGGGGAAATCGCAAGCAAATCAGTTAAAACACTATCCTAGGGAGTATCCAGAAAGTCTGCCACCTGGTTTCCACGAATTTTAACCTTCTGATAAGTTACTCAAATCGACTTGGGGTAGTAAGACTAAATGATGTTTCCTAAGTTATCAAGCTGCTGTAAAAATTTGAGAATTTTTGAAGCCTTCTAGCATGGTATTTGTATTTTTGGATCAACCCTGTGTAAAACTGTTAACTCTGAACAGTCTATACAACTGAAATTTTTCGACCTTTATAAGTTGTTCAAACTAAAAATCGTTCAACATGAAAGTTGTAGACAACTAAGTGATGAGCTTACCATAAAAATTTGAAAAATTTTTGACGTCTGGGTTGAGAGTTATAGTCAAAATACACCCTCTCTGGACACTCAGTTTTCCTGGTTGACATCACTCTGAATACCTGAGCATATCACCCCCATGGAATCCGAATTGAGCTTAGTGATTACTAGGTGAATTGTTCCTTAATATCAGAGGGATCTTGTGTAAATTTTTGAGAATTTTTGAAGCAAGTTCTCTACAGTTTTGGCCATTTCTTTCACTGTTCCAGAGTTAGTAGTTCTTGTTACCATCAGCTGATCCATCGGTCTTTTGTTGGGACAGATGGAAGAGCTGCTGGTCGTTGACGCGCAGGGGCACGTGCACTCCGCCTGCCTGCACTGGGACGGGTTTCCCCGCCGTCTTTGGGAGCTTTTGAGTGCAGCCGGATACCTCCAGCCACCGGTTTACGATGGCCACGAGTTTGTGGAGGACGGAGTTCGTCGCTGCAGTGTGACGATGGTGATTCCACAGCACCCGCTCAACGGGTGGGAGCCGATCGTGACTCAGATGGTCGGTCACTACCTGTTGGACACCTGGGAGCTTACCGCCATGAGGGCGATGACCACCTTTTGCTCTTTGCGCCCTCTGGAGGTAGTTCTGACCGCGTTCGGGTTGTTCCCTGCACCTGACCCGGCAGACCCGCTTTGGCTCGACCGGATGGCACACGTGGACGTGGTCGCTACCCTTGACCCGGTCGGGGCACTTCGGACGACAGCGATGTGCTTGGACGGCCTCTACCGGCTTCACACTTACCAGAGTTACGCCGTCGCTCAGTTGGTGGACCACGCTCAGGCCTTGCACCTGGCAGTCCAGCTGAGAGATGGGCAGCTTCAGGAGGCTAGTACCGAGCTCGAGAGCAGGGCTACTCTTATCGCCCAGCTCCACGGCCAGGTTCACGAGCTTCAGGACACTGTGTCGGATCGTGACGCTACGATCAACTTCCTGGAGGACCAGTTTCACGACCTGCAGCTTGAGGTGGACGAGGCTCAGGGGCAGCTCCACGCGATACAGCACGCGCAGGATGCCCTTCACGCACCTCCCGACGAGATGCAGGTGGACGAGGAGGACGAGCCCCAGGAGATAGAGGGCGTTTCAGAGATGGACTCCGAGGACCAGGCGCCGCAGCCCGCACCGGTTGAGGTTCACACTTCCGCGGCGAGTGAGGCATCGGTCAACATGTAGACCGAGGCGCTGTTTCTTAGCTTTTGTAGACTCCTCTTAGTGTGGCCTACTTTTGGATCATGGCTACTAGGCTAACTTAGAGTTGAGTAACCCCCTTAGTACTGATGTTAGGAGTGACCAAGTAGAAATGAGAGAACGATGGATGTAATGAACCCCTAATGCTACTAGTGTTAATTATCAGTGATCTGCAAAAAGCTGAAGGCAGCAGCTAGTTCGAATTTTTATCCTCTTTTCCTTTCTGATTTAGCTCTTGAGTTGAATACCAAAGTTGTTCCAAATTTCATCAGGAACCTGCTCGCAAAATTTCAGCCCAAACGGATTGGTATTGCAGGACATAATCGCAAATTACAGAAGCTCTGTTTTCTGTGAAGCAGAAAAACCAGAGGAGGAGTAATTGAATTTTTCGACTAACCTACTTTGGAAATCTGACTTTGTGATGACTACCAAAGTTGTAGATCATGAAATTTCCTATCTCTTGTAAAAATTTCAAGTCCATATCATGTACCGAACTCCAGTTATGAGCGTTTTCGTATCGCTGGTTTTGCTGCACAACCTGATTAAGCAACTTCCAGTATTTCCATGTCATTTGAGTTGTATATTCCATTTGAAATGATGATAATGATGAGCCTAATGCAAAAGAACTCACATTTCAGATGGTTGGATCAACTCGAGGCACCCCTAGTGGTTTTGGAGCCGGAGGGAATGGCGATCCACCTCCACCTCCTCCACCAGTGGGTATTGCTGAGGTTCTTGCCGCCCAGACGGAAATTCTGCGGCAGCTGGTTCAAGCTCAGCAGCAACCGCGGGGTGGGCATCATGCTCATCACGCACAAGAGGCGAGCTACCAAGATTTCCTCAGTACTCAGCCTCCGCTGTTCAATAAAGCGGATGAGCCTCTGGACGCTGACGCTTGGATTCGCACGATCGAGTCCAAGTTTTCTCTATTGACTACTCCTTGTTCCGAAGCGAACAAGACTCGCTATGCCGCGCAGCAGCTTCGCGGATCAGCTCGTATGTGGTGGGATCATTACCACGGGATGCTACCGGCTGATCATGTGGTGAATTGGAATGAATTCAAATTGGCTTTTCGAGATCATCATATTCCAGCTGGACTTCTTGACCGTAAGCTCAACGAGTTCTTGGCCTTGACTCAGGGCACTCGTACTGTGGTGCAGTATGCCCAAGTATTCCATCAATTGTGTCAGTATGCTGGACATCACGCGGATACCGACGCTAAGAAGCGTGAACGCTTCCGTCGGGGCCTTAGTACCAAGTTACAGGAGAGGCTAAATCTTGTCCGAGCAGACTCATTCAATGAATTGGTGAATATGGCTATATCTCAGGAGGATCTGATTTCTGCACACCGCGCTGAAAAGAAGCGCAAGGCACCTGCTGGACCCTCGAGTGCCTCTGCACCGAGGTATCGTATTGTGCAAAATAACCCACCCGCATCCTCTCAGAAGGCCCCTCAGCCAGGGCGTTGGATTATTAGGCCTCCTCAACAGCAGCAGCAGACTCGATTCGGGTTTCCTCAGCAAGCTCGATTTGCACCTCAGCAGCAGCAGAACGGCCCTAGGCCGAATACTCAGCCAGCCGCTCGCCCTGATAACAATAACCGCTGTTTCCGATGCGGGAGTCCAGATCACTTTGCCAAGATGTGCCCCCAGGCGGGACAAACTCAAGGGCAGGCTTCTCGCAGGAACGATCAGAATAAGGGCAAGAGGCAAACCATTCAAGTCAGGCAGGGCCGACTTAACTTCACCAATCTTGCTGAACTTCCCGAGGGAGCACCAATCATGTCGGGTACATTCTCTATAAACCATCACCCCGCAGTTATCTTATTCGATTCTGGTGCATCTCATAGCTTCATTAATTCTAAGTTTGGAGCAAAAGTTGGTTTAGATTTTTGCCACACCAAAGGCTCTTATATGATATCTACTCCTGGTGGTAAAATAGCATCCAACCAAATGGTTAGAACAGCACCGCTTAAGTTGGGTAGTAGAACGATTTCAACCGAGTTAATCCTATTACCACTAGAAGGAATTGATGTTATTTTGGGAATGGAATGGATGAAAAGACATGGGGTAGTGTTAGATATCACTTCCCGAGCTGTCGAAATAAATTCTCCAACTCATGGTCAATCGGTTCTATATTTACCTCATCACCAATGCAACAACTCTTGTGCCTATGCCATGAAAGATACTCGTCTCGAAGATATTCCGGTAGTCCGTGAATATGCAGATGTGTTTCCGGATGATTTACCTGGTATGCCGCCCGACCGGGATATCGAATTTATCATTGAACTTCAGCCTGGTACAGCCCCTATTTCAAAAAGGCCGTATCGAATGCCGCCCAAAGAATTAGCCGAATTAAAAATCCAGCTGCAAGAACTTCTGGACAAGGGTTTTATTCGCCCAAGTGCTTCACCTTGGGGTTGCCCAGCATTGTTCGTAAAGAAGAAGGATGACAGTCTGAGGTTGTGTGTTGACTACCGGCCTCTCAATGTGGTGACCATCAAAAATAAATATCCACTTCCCCGCATTGATGTACTGTTTGATCAATTGGCTGGAGCAAAGATTTTCTCCAAGATTGATCTTCGTTCGGGTTATCATCAAATTAAAATCCGGCCTTGCGATATTCCCAAGACCGCCTTCTCAACCCGATATGGTCTCTATGAATATTTGGTTATGTCTTTCGGTCTCACCAATGCTCCGGCTTATTTTATGTATCTCATGAACTCGGTATTTATGCCGGAACTTGACAAGTTTGTCGTTGTTTTTATTGACGACATTCTGATCTATTCCAAAGATGAGGCGGAACATGAGCAACATCTGCGCATTGTTCTTCAACGTCTCAGAGATCATAAGCTGTACGCAAAATTCTCCAAGTGTGAATTCTGGCTGGACACAGTCAAATTTTTGGGTCACACTATATCTAGTGAAGGCATTTCAGTTGATCCTAGCAAAGTACAAGAAGTGATGGACTGGAAACCTCCTACTTCCGTTCATCAGATCCGCAGTTTTCTCGGCTTGGCGGGGTATTATCGCAGATTTATTCCGGACTTCTCCAGAATTGCTAAGCCCATGACAGAACTACTAAGGAAAGATGTCAAGTTTAAATGGAACACGAAGTGTGATGAAGCATTCCATACATTGAGAGCACATCTAACCACTGCACCAGTCTTGGCTCAACCTGACAACAATAAGCCATACGACGTTTATTGTGATGCTTCAGGCACTGGTCTTGGTTGTGTTCTAATGCAAGACAATCGGGTGATAGCTTATGCTTCCCGAGCTCTTCGGCCGCACGAGCTGAATTATCCCACTCATGATCTGGAACTAGCCGCCGTTATTCATGCTCTCAAGCTTTGGAGACATTATCTTATGGGCACTCATTGCAATATCTATACCGACCATAAGAGTCTCAAATACATTTTCACTCAAAGTGAGCTGAATATGAGGCAACGAAGATGGCTGGAATTAATCAAAGATTATGATCTGGAGGTTCATTATCATCCGGGCAAGGCGAATGTTGTAGCCGATGCGCTCAGTCGCAAGGTTCACTGCAATTGCCTATCAATGGAGTCATATAATGACACATTGTGTGCTGAAATGCAAAGGCTGAAATTAGAGATCATCCCTCAAGGTTCTTTGAATCATATTTCGGTGGAACCAACACTCTATGACCAGGTCATCATGGCACAATTACACGACAAAAGTGTTGGTATCATCAAGCAGCAAGTAGTAGAAGGTGAAAATAAATATAAGTGTTTCCGAGTGGACCATAAAGGAATTTTGTGGTTCGAGGATCGCCTAGTCGTTCCCAAAAATCCTGATTTGCGGAAACAAATCCTAGACGAAGCACATCTCTCTAAATTTTCTATTCATCCGGGTAGCACCAAGATGTACCAAGATCTCAGACAAAATTTTTGGTGGACTCGCATGAAGAGAGAGATTGCCAAATATGTCGCAGAATGTGACACCTGCCAGAGAGTGAAAGCTAGTCACTTGAAAGTTGCTGGAACTCTCCAACCTCTACCAATTCCGTCTTGGAAATGGGAAGATATCAGCATGGATTTCATCGTGGGCTTACCAAATACTTCTCAGCACCATGATTCCATTTGGGTCATTGTTGATAGGCTCACAAAGACTGCTCATTTTATTCCAGTGCATACTGAATATCGAGCCAAGAAATATGCTGAGATCTATATTGATCGAATTGTCTGCCTACACGGTATACCCAAAACAATTATATCGGATCGTGGTCCTCAGTTTGTGGCAAGGTTTTGGGAGCAACTCCAAGAGGCTCTCGGAACTAAATTAATTCGAAGCTCAGCTTACCATCCACAGACTGACGGGCAGACCGAAAGGGTTAATCAAATTCTTGAAGATATGCTTCGAGCATGTGTCATCCATTATGACAAGAACTGGGACAATTGTTTATCCTTGGCGGAGTTTTCTTATAACAACAGCTATCAGGCCAGTCTGAAGATGGCACCCTTCGAGGCCTTGTATGGTCGACGGTGTCGAACTCCTTTGAGTTGGTCTCAGACTGGGGAACGTCAAATATTTGGACCCGAATTAGTGGTCGAGGCTGAGGAGAAAGTCAAAATAGTACAAGCTAATCTCCGAGCAGCTCAGTCCCGGCAAAAGAGTTATTTCGATAAAAGAAGGGATCCTTTGAAATTCATGGTGGGTAACCACGTCTATTTACGAGTGTCTCCAACTCGAGGCGTTCAACGTTTCGGAGTCAGGGGTAAGCTCGCACCTCGCTATGTCGGGCCTTATGAAATCATTGAAGAATGTGGACCCGTGGCTTATCGTTTGCGACTTCCTTCACGACTTGCCGCCATCCACGATGTCTTCCACATATCCCAACTCAAGAAATGTGTTCGAGTTCCTACGGAAATCATTGATCAACAGGAAATTTTAGTGGAGCCCGATCTCTCATATACCGAGTATCCACTCAGAATTCTGGATCACAAAGAGAGAGGTACTCGTCGAAAGGTGGTAAAAATGTATAAAATTCAGTGGTCTCATCACACTGAAGAAGAAGCCACCTGGGAGACGGAGGATTATCTTAATCGACATTATCCGGGTTTCATTAGCTCCACCTCAGGTATATCATTTTTTTCCCCCGCCTCAATTCAATCATCCAATCTCGGGACGAGATTCTTTTTAAGGGGGGTAGGTTGTGACACCTCAGGTGTCAGTACCTTTAAATCCAATCAATGTACCTTAGTTAAAGTTAAAAGAAAAATTTGAGAAATTAATTTAAAGAGAAAGGATCAAATAAAAGACAAATCATACAAAAGAAATTAAAGGAAAAAGAAAAAGGAGTGAAAAGCTACTCAAAATTTAATTCAAAAATGTGCACAAAATTTTTGTTGGCTCATGAGAGGTGTTTCAATTGACATGTGCTCAATTGAACTTCAGCCAAATTCAAGTCAAAAACTGAATAAAACTCAAGCCCTTTTGTGCAAATATGTAAATGTACCAATAGTTCAAAATGTGAGTTTCAAACGAAAATTTGCATAACCCAAAAGTTGTAGATCTTGAAAAGTTATGCAAAAATGGTATTCAACACTTTTCCATTTGAGCCCTCTAATTAGGAGAAAATTTTAGTTTACCGAGAGGTCCCTGGAAATTTCAGAAATCACAAAAGAGCCCCCATCTCCATCTCTCTCTCTCCCGGTGCTCTGTTTTCCCGCCGCCCGCCGTACGCCGCCGGTGGACTTCGTCCACCGCGCGCCCACGGCCAAATGGACCCGGGGAAACCGTTTAACGCCACCTGGCCCGCCCCTTGGCACCTCCTCGCGCGCACACGCGTCTCAGACCCCTTCCCGAGCCGCCACGATACCCCCGGCCGGCGCAGCGCCGCTGCAGCTCCGCCCGCTCGCCGTCGACTCGCCCAGGCCGAATCGACCGCCCCCAGTCACTCCTTTCCCCACCCAGGAGCTCTGTGGCCTATAAAGACCCCCAGAACCCCCGCAGTCGCGCCCCTTCTCCCCTTCTTCCTCCTCCCGCCGCTCCGCCATGGCCGCCGAGATCCAGCTCGCGCGGACCGGCTAGCCCAGCCCCACATTGCCCCCTCCGACCACCGCAACAGCTTCGCCACCTCCCAGTTACGCTCCACGCGCGCGGAATCGAGCCCAAACCCCCTTCCGACGCCGTTCCCCTTTTGCGCCGCCGCCGGCGAGCTCGGGCTCACCGCGGACCGGCCAGCTCCGGGGAAGACCGAGCCCGATAGCTACCCCAGAAGCATCCACGAGCTCACGCGGTGCTCGTGCGCGCCTTGTTCCCCTACCCCGAGCCCTCCTTCGCCTCCAGCGCCGGCGAACCGAACAACCGACCGCCATCAACGCCGACGAGCTTGAACCGGTGCTCCAATCGCTCGAACGTCGACCAGGGTAGGTGTTCCTCGATCCTTTCTCCCCCACGCGCCTCCCCGTGGCAGCCCCGGTAAGCCCTGCACCGCAGAACACCACCGGCAAGATGCCACGGCGGAGAAGGCCGGCGAAGGACCCGGTTGTAATTTCTTTTTTTCGTTCAAGGGTGTCTCTGCAAGTTTTACAGTGTATACCAGTGAACTTCTAAAATGCGAAACAAATCACAGAAAAATCGGAAAAATGCAAACTCAACTGATCTGGAATCCTTGTAACAAAATCTACAAATTTTGTAACATTCACATTTGCAGAAACTCAACCGAATTTAATCTATGGAAAAGATTGAGAAAATCACCTTATGCATGTTCATGAAGTTCTGCTCATCAGATGACCTTGATTTTTGGATATGTTATAACTAATGGGATGCCAAGATCACAGTAAAAAGATGACACCAAACCAAAACAGTTATCAGGTTAGAACAATCAAGATTCTCTAATCTGTTGTTAGCAATCTCGATTTAATTCTGGAAAATATGTGCATGAACTTGCTCTGAAAATTTTACTACAGCCTTGTGCCACTGAATTCCTGCAAATCTCTAAATTACAAATTTATTAGAGTTCATTTGCTATATACCATGATTTATGCTTGTTTAATCAACTTAATTCCTCATATATAGTTCTTATGCTTAGAAAAATCCATGTTTATTTCTGGAGTCTCTTTTTAGCTCTGTGTTCCTGTCTAAAAATTTTGAGCTGCAGTTTCTGAGTTTGGCTTTGTCGAATAATCATGCTTAGCATCTTATGGTTAGGTTTACTATTTTTGTTTTGAGTAATCCACAATGTTTCTGGGCATGATTTTTGGGCATGATCTTGTTTAGAGTATTTTATATCTGTAATAAAAAGTTCAAATGCAATACTGGTAAAATGCACCTTGATAAATTTATGCAAACTCATGCTAAGTTAACTGAATAATTAATTTATCATAGTGAGTTAAATCTTGAAAAATTTTCTGAAGTATGTTTATCTCATGAATAGTCTCTGGTAAAAATTTTAGAACCAAATCCTCAGTAAAATTTTCTGTAGAGTTAATCTTTGTAAATGGCTTGCTGTTTTTAATCTTTTTATCACCTCTGCTATATAAGTGTATAAAATCTGGAAAAATTGCAGTACTGAGTTCATGCTTTGAAGTTGCTTGCATAAAATTTGTAGCATCATAATCCATGTGGAACATTCTGTACAAAAATATGAAGTAACTAGAGTAATCCTTTTTCATGATTAGTTATAGTTTTTGCTTTATGGTTAAATGTTGAAATCTATACCATAATTACTTATTTTGAATCTGAGTTACTTTAGTGTTCATCACTAGCTCTTTAGTAGTTGTGATGTTAAGAAATAATGAAAGCATGTTATGTGTTGAAATTAAAAATGAAAACCCAAAACCCCCACTCATTCATGAAAAACTATAGTTATGCTTACTACTCTATAAACGATTGCCCATGCAATGAAATGTGAAATCGGCACTAAAATAACTTACGTGGACTACAACTTTATCGTGAAGGAAAGAAATTGTTATCCATGAATAACTCATAATCTTGCATTGCATATAGAAACGGTTAATCTCGCGGACGGAGACTACGAACTGGTGCCCGCGGACTCTCGTGCGGAGCAGGAGATTAATCTGAACTGTACTAACTTGTCTCAAGACCTGGGCCAAGCCCCCGAAGTTTTTCTGCCTGACAGTGCCCAAGAAGGCAAGCCCCGGTGCATAATCCCATTATTTTACGCCTTACATTCATCTTACTATTTGTATATGTTGTAATAATTTTTATTGCGCATTTACGTTTTCTAGGAGTTGATCGAAAACCTTAGGTGCATGATCCCTAGGTACCTATGTTTGATACCGGATCTTTTTATCGACTAGTTGCCATGCTAAATAGGTACGGTAGAAGTCGAGTGGTTTCCTGCCTCTCGCGAGCAAATAGGAATTGTATTGACTTTAATTCCTGTTGAAATGTAAGGACAACGGGCGGGGTTGTGTAGTGGTGATACCCCGCTGGTATAGTCAAAAATGGCTAAGGTCGTGGTGTGTGGCTCATTTCGTTAAGCGTTTGAAAGTACTAGCCACATACCGAGAAATATGGTAATCGGTAAGCTTAAGTACCTGATTGGACCGGCGAGTGGAACGACCATTCACCCTCTTGGTAGAAGTAGGGTTTATATTTTTTTGTCGCGACGTACGGGTGCAGAGTGGTCGGACTCTGTAGTCGGGGAGGGTGACCCGGATCCACGGACTGGAAAGAAAGGGGAAAAGTAGCGTGGGCGGGAGCGAAGTCAATCCCCATGCGTGTGGTCTAGGTTCCCCTGGCCAGGTTGAAATTCGATTCGGAATCGTCCGCCTCTCACGGCATGAGATTGCTTAATGATTTCGGTCACATAGAGTAACAAGTGGAACAGGATGATGATAATACTGCTGGTTGATTAAATGGTTTCTCTACCATGTTTGAGTAGAGTTAGTTGCAAATTTAGAATGGTTAATTCCACTAGAATCTGGCTAAGTAAAACCTGAAAGTAAGGATCAACACTTAGCGGCATTTGTGGCAAACAAACCCTACCAACCAAAAAGCCTTGCATGTCTAGTTATCGGACTATGTTATATCCGGAGACGGGTCTGTCTTGCTGAGTATTAGTATACTCAGCCTTGCTTGTGGCACTGTTTTTCAGGTACTAACTTTGAAGATCTGTTTGCGAGTCTTACTTGGCCTTGTACTCTGCCTCCGGGTTGGTCGGTTGAGTGGGATGGCCCTTCAGCTAGTGCTAATCACCCTCCCGCTGAGTGACGCATTCGTACGGGCTTTACCGATGCGTCACGTTATTTCGTTAGTTATCCTTTAATGCTTCCGCTGAACATGAGACTTAAATAATTGAGTAGTTGGAACTCCGTAGTACTGTGCTACTCTGAACATGGTTTGTAATAAATTTTCCTTCCGCTGCAATCACTCTGAGATGTATGAAATGGTTTGTGTTGTAATCTCTGGGCTCACCTTCGTGTGAGTGTTGTCTGCTGATCCTGGAATAGCGTGGCTTTTATCGAGGCTTCACTCGAGGAACTACCGGTGAGTGCCAAATTGGGTCAGAGTTGCTTAGCAACGAAGATCAGTGCACCCGGGCCCAGTAGTTTTGGGTGGTTCCGCCACACTTCTCCTTTCTAAATCTAATTCAAACAAAGTTTGAATTCAAATTTGAATTTGAATTCAAACCACACTCAAATAAAATTATGCACCAGCATGAATGCAACCAAAAATTTAAACCTAGGATAAATTTTAATCATTAAGGAACAAGAAATTAGATTAAATGCCAACTAATCACAATAAACCTTAGAAAATTTAACTAAAGCCAATTAATTTATTAGTAAATTCTGAAATTTAAAATTAGGGTGTTACATCAGTGATCTCTTGGAGGAGGCGCTCCACTTGGGCCATCTCCTCAGTGGTCGGCGGCTCCTCCCAACATGCCTTGTACTCCGTCGCGCGGCCGGTGCGCGCCGGGAGGCAGGGCGCCAGGTTCGCCACCACAAACCATTCCCGCGCCCACCCCTTGTTGGTGTTGCAGAGCTCAAAGTTGGGGTAGATGCTCCCCTGGGGTAGCAATAAGGTGGCCCCGCCCGCGATGTTCCGCCGAATGTTGGACAGATGCCCCTTGAGGCGGTACAGAGCCCGCCACAGATTGAAGTCGGGAGCGATCCCCAAGTACCCCCTCGCAGAGGTGGATGAAGATGGTGATTTGTGCAATCGAATTGGGCATGAGATGAACCCTCAAGCCCATAGAAATGGAGAAGCCCGTGGAAAAAATGCCCCCGCGGGTAGCGCGAAGCCCTTCTCATAGAAGGACTTGAACACGACCGCCTAGTTCGTGTCCTCCGATGGGAACTCCTCCCCGTAGCAGCACCGCCACCCGGAGATCTACTTCTCCGGGAGGATGCCGTGATCCACCATGTCCTGGATATCGCTCTCTTGGAGCGAGCATCCCTGCCAGGATGACGACGGCGGCGGGGCCTCTCCAGAGCTCCCCAAAGTGGACGATGCAGACACAGCAGGTGAGGGGCCATGGCGACGGTGGCGAAGCTCAGGTGAGGGGAGGAAATTGCGAGGAAGAAGAAGGACAAGAGCTCTGGAGGCTTGCCGAGTTGGCTAAGGCAGTGGAAAGCTTTGGAGCGCTCGGGAACAGGGTGGCTGCTCTGCGCCACCTCCCCTCTTTAAATATCGGAGGCCCTGCAATAGGCAGATCCAAAATCATCGGCCGGATCGGATCGGGCCAGCGATCTCGCGGCGGACGAGGCGGGATAAACGGTAACTTCATTTTTTACCATTGCCTCTGACAACCCCGCTCCCCTGTCAGCCGCGACGGATCCACGCGGAGAATAATGGTTGGATTTTTCACCCCGATATGAATATGCTTCAAATATTCCTGGAAGCCACCCGGCGTGTCTCTGTGACCAAGCCAGGGCCTCAGGGCCTGGACACCATGACAATTTGGCGCGTCTCTGTGACTCCGCCAGCGACCCTGCTTGGGGGCTGGGCACCATCTACAACCCGGTGTGTCTCCATGACCTAGCCAGGGCCTCAGGGCCCGGACGCCGTGACAACTCGGTGCGTCTTTGTGACTCCGCCAGCGAGCCTACTCGGGGGCTGGGCGCCATCTACGACCCGGCGTGTCTCTGTGACCCAGCCATGGCCTCAGGGCCTAGACGCCGTGACAACTTGGCGCATCTCCATGACTCCGCCAGCGACCCAGCTCGGGGGCTGGGCGCCATCTACGACCCGGCGTGTCTCCGTGACCCAGCCAGTGCCTCAGGGCCTGGATGTCGTGACAGCTCGGCGCGTCTCCATGACTCCACCAGTGATCCAGCTCGGGGGCTGGGCGCCATCTACGACCCGACGTGTCTCCATGACCCAACCAGGGCCTTAGGGCCTGGACGCCGTGACAACTCGGTGCGTCTCTGTGACTCCGCCAACGACCCTGCTCAGGGGCTGGGCACCATCTACGACCTGACGTGTCTCCGTGACCCAGCCAGGGCTTCAGTGCCCGGATGTCGTGACTCCTCAGTAAGTCTCCGTGACTTGGATAAGGCTTCAAAGCCCAGACATTTAGACTACTCAGAAAGTCTCAGTGGCTTAACCCAGGGCTTCAGGGTCTGGGTAACCGAGTCGGGTTCAATCACCGTGGCAACCTCAGGGTGGCCAATCACTGATACCCTCGGGGGGGGCAGTATGACAGAAATATCGGCTGGATGTTCAGGCATCCGGATGGACGAGTTAAGGATCATTTCTTTGACCCTCGAAAAGCTTCTCCGAAACCTCCCGAGGCTCGGGGGCTACACCCAACAGGTGCGCCCAGGGGTGCATCCCGTTCTGGATCTGCAACTATGGTGGACAATCTTAATGAGCACCGAAGGACTTCGCTTAGGTACCACAAAGTTTGACTTGGCCCTCCAGCGCTCGGGGGCTTGACGAGGTAGATCAATGTACCTCCCTGCTGAGTGGGGTCCCCGAAACCGGGAGACTACCCTGCTCGGTGACTCGGCTACAACTACTCGGCGTGCAGGACTCGGCTGCGCGCAGATGGGATCCTCAGAGGATTAGGATGAGAGGCTCCAACTAGAGGCCCGGATATCTAGGGATCTTAACCGGCCTCATTCCTTGTAAAACAACCCGAGTATATCATTCCTTGTAACCCTACGCCTCCTGGTCTATATAAAGGAGACGTAGGCCGACCCATAGAGAGACTGCTTTTTCTGCAGCATTCCACAAACCCTAATACAACCCCGAACACAGGACGTAGGGTATTACGCTTCTTGCGGCTCGAACCTGTCTAAGTCCCTGTGTCTTCGTGTTACCATCGAGCTCTTGGTCCTGAGATCCCCATCCTGAAACTCTACCGCCGAGTACACCCCTGGTGGACTGGCCGGAGTAACAATCCGACATTGCCCTCAACCCAAGAAATCTTTTTCGAGCCAGAACTCCAACCAGAACTCCAACCAGAACTCTAAGTAGAACAATCAAGGCAAGGGTAAGATCAACTTTACCACCCTTGCTGAATTTCCGGAGGACGCATCAATTATGACGGGTACATTTTATATCCCTCACAAATCTGTAGTTACACTACTTGATTCTAGTGTAACTAGTAGTTTCGATAGTACAAGATTTTGAAACCAGAAAAGGTTTGGACGTCTGCCATATAAGCTTGCTATCCATTCCCATTCTGGAATCTCGGGACGAGATAGTTTTTAGGGGGCGAGGTTGTGACACCTCAGGTGTCTATCATATTACAACATAGGATAATGTGTGAAATTTATGTTGCTTGTTTTTTTTTGAGAAGTTTAAATATGCAAAATTAGGGGTATTTATGTAATTTTAGAAAATTACAAGCTCCTTTTTGCAAAAGTTTTGACTTAGGAAGTATTTTCAACTCTTTGAAGAGCTTTCTTGCAAATGTGCTAATAATAATTATTTTTGTAACATTGTTGCATTTTAGCCCGAAAATGTTGAAATTTTGCTATTAAAAGTATTTTTCCTTAATGGAATAAGGTTTATTTGAATTTTTGAAAACATCTTCAAATCCTTTGATCTAGTAAAAATTTGCATAACATGAAAGTTGTAGATCTTGAGAAATTGAACAACTTTCATGTTGAACAATTTTTCATCTGAGCCCTAGATCAACGAGAAATTTTATTTTACAGTTAGCCCCTTAACCTTCTTGAAAATTGCAAAACCACCCCTGCCAGTCTTCTTCTTCCTCCTGAAAACAGAGGCGCCGCCCGTCGCCGCTGTTTTGACTTCGCCGCCGGTTTCATTCGCCTGTCAGCTGCCCGCGCCGCCTCCACGCGTCGAGCATAAGCCCCCGCCGTCATCCAAGCCGCCCTTGCTGGCCTCCCGCATGCGCGCCACGCCGTACGACCTCCCCTGCATGGTACCACTCCGCCGGCCGTCGCTGGAAATCCAGCCCCACCGCGGGAGCTCGCCCACGGCTTGGAGAAGTCGATTTTCCTCCCCTGAGGTGCTCGTCCTCCCTTTTGATTGCTATAAATAGCCCCAACCGGTCCTTAGATCGACATCCACCACCACCGCCCTTCCTTCCCATCTCCGGCAAGCTCTGCCGCCGTCGATCCACCGCCACAAGCCCACCCCAATCCTCACAACTCCCTTACCAACTTCGCCTTGCTCCAGCACTGTAACACCCTAGTTTAAATTCCAACATTTTTTAATAAAGTTAATTGGCTTTATTTAATTTTTCTAAGAATTTTTGTGTTAGTCTTGCATTTAATCCAATTTTTGTTCCTCAAGTAATTAAAATTTTATCATAGGTTTAATTTTGTTGTTGCATCATGCTGGAGCATTGTTTTATTTGTTTGAGTGCTAGAGTGAATTCAAATTCAAATTTGAATTCATTTGGCTTTTGTTTGATTGGTGTTTGAAAATAGAAAAAAAGAACTCTCTACCAGCCCAGCAGCCTGAGCCAGCCGGCCCGGACTCTTCCCCGCGGCCCAAACCCTTTTTCCTTTTCCCCGGCCCGCAACCGCACTTCCCTCAGCCCGCACTCCAGCACGGCCCGTGCACCCACCACGCGGCCCAGCAACGCCCCGCCTGTTTCCACCTCCAGGCGCTGGCCCAGCTCCGCGCGCCCCGCAGTCGGCCTGCCCCGCGCACAGCGCGCGCTCACCGCCACTGACCAGTGGGACCCACTGGTCATCCCCTTCCTCCGCTTCCCTCGCGCCCGTGTAACGGCCGCACCGTCGCCCGCAAATCTCGGCGAGGATTCCATCCTGGGCGCGCACGCCAAGGACGCTCCGCCGCCCTATAAGTACCGCCCGCGGCCCTCCGCACCTCATCCCCCACGCTAGCGCCTCCCCTAACCCTAGCGCCACCGCCCTCGCATTGCTCCGCCGCGTAGGGGCTCTGCGCCGCCATGGAGTCGCTGCTCCACCACGCCCCGGACTCCGCAGAGCTTTGCAGCAGCCACTTCCCATGCCTAGGATCGCCTCCGAATTCGCTGCCCCGACCACGGACCACACGTGCGCCGGATTTATCACCGGAGCACCGCCTCGGTGAGTATGCTCTCCACTGCAATTACTCGACGCCGGCGCATCTCTGGCCCGCCTGACCCCTGGACCACCTTCACAGCTCGACAGCGCATCGTCCCGTAGGGAAAAGAAGCCCGGAGGAGCACGCCGTCATCCCCATCACCGAGCTCTGCCCGTGCGCCGCCGCAGGCCACCGTCGACAGCTGCCCCTGCATGGCTTCCCCGAGTGACCTGCACCTTGGTGAGCACTGCTTGGCACCCCTTCACTTTTTGCGCACGCTATAGAGGCGTATAGGCCACTCTAGTGGTCAGAACGCCGTCGCCGGCGAGACCCGCCATGGCCTAACACCGCCCCGCCGCTGCGCACGACGTCCCGAGCCCTAATCCCCTTACCGGCGAAAGGTTTACGCATGCCATTCTCGTGCTCCACGGCCAAACTTTGATCCAAACAGAGCTCTGTAGCACCCGTTTCGCCAGCTCCGGCCGAACGCCGCCGCGGAGCTCTACTCCGGCGACCTTTCGCCGCCGGCCCGCGCGTCCGACTCACCCCAGCCACCGGATCTGAAAGCGACGGCCACGATTAGATCCCGAGGACATTAGATCTGAACCGTTAGATCCAGATCCAAGTGCCCATATTGAAACGTACCCCTTCGGCCTGGAAAACTTTATAAAGAGCCCCTGGGTTTTACTGGAATTAACCCGCAGTCCAGCTGTGTTCAAAACTAATTTCAGTTAGGCCCAGATTTTTGCACAAACCCCCCAAACTTTCTAGAAATAGAACCCGCCGTCCATGACTGCTGTTTTTGCACGTTAGACCCCAGAGTTGTTGTTTAATTATGTTTTAGTCTTTGGTTTTGCCCTGAAACCCCCTGGAACTCCAGTTTTCTTACAAATAGGTCCCTAGAACTTGTTTTAGGCCTAGATTTTGCGTTTTAGCTCCGTTTTAGGCGTTCTTTATGCCCACGCGATCATTGTAACGCGTAGAATAGTTTTAGACTAGTTTAGTGTGCTGTTTTTATGTATTGATGTACTGTTTCTTAGCCTTTGTTAGTGTTTGCTTGTATGCTTATTGTTGTGTATTGTTTTTTGGCCATGTGTTCGTGAGTAGATGTTGAGCTACCGGAGGAGCCCCAGTACCAGTACCCGGAGCAGCCGTCTTCTGACCAGTTTGAACAGCAGCAGGAGCAGTACGAGGAAGGCAAGTATAACATGAACAACACCTACCACTTTTAAATACATTTTCATACTGTATTTTAATACTGTATGCCTATAAGGACTTTCCTAGCCACTTTATATCCTTTATATATATCATTTGGGTTGCATTTTGGTTAGTTGTGCTAGGTGCCGCGCTATAACACATAATGGTCCTTTTTAATTAATTTGATTAATAGTATATGCAACTTAATTCTGAGAGTGGCCCTCTGTGTGGCTTGAGTGGCTCACGTCTCGTTAAAATTAGTTTTGTTAGAAACATGGTTGGTTTAGGGGGCCCGCACGGTGCTTAGTGCTTGGTTGGCCACTCTCCATAAGGACTGGTTCATAGAGTGACAACCTTGGACGACAGCGCTACCGCAAGACTGGAATGGGACAGTCTTGGCGTAATAATTAGGTCTTTTTGGTTTGGAGTAACTTACCTGCGTGGCAGGGGCGGTAAGCTTCTATGGCCCTCGTGCTGAGTGGCCTTGTCTGTGCTTCGTGTCTTGACGCCCACTAGACCTGCTCCATAGTCGCCGATCCACCCTCGCGGTTACTCCCTACCAACGAGATTCTTTGTAAAGGCCTCATAGTGAGTTTGCTAGTCATCTCACCTAAGGAAGTGTGATGAACAACTAGCGTAGCTCATGACTTGTGGGTAAAGATGTGCAACCTCTGTAGAGTGTAAAACTAGTATACTAGCCGTGCTCACGGTCATGAGCGGCCCAGATCGTCCTTTTGATTAGTGGGGTTATCTTCCTTTGAATAGGCAGGTTTCCCCGGGTGGCTTGGTTGTGGTTTGGTTCTCAGTAGTTCTTAATTAATTTTGATTAATTGCTATGTAACTGGGTTTATGGTAATTCATCAACTTGTAGTAAATAGCTTTAATAAAATTTTGCCAATACTTAAAAGCTAATGCAGTTGAGTCAGCCAACCTTAGAGCCTCATAGTTTGTGTTATACTTGTTGAGTACAAGTTGTGTACTCACTCTTGCCTCTTCTCTACTTTTTCCTCTTGGATACGCTACTGCTGCTCAGTTCCTGCCGACGCGAGGGAGTTCACTCAGCGCTACCAGGACTACGAGGGCTTCTAGGTGTTCGTCTCCCAGTCGACGTCCCTGTGGCGCCCTGCTCAGCTTCGGAGAGTTTTTATCGTATTTTTACTACGCTTCCGCATACTCTGTATCAGACTTTTGTCATTAATGTAATAAATAACATTCGTATTCGCTTTATTATGTCTTTTTTGTGATATGTGCTGTGATATACTGTTCATTCTGTTGTATATACGTGTGACTTGATCCTGGCATGTATATGATTGCTCGGTTTATGTCCTTTTATAAACCAGGTGTTACAGAGTGGTATCAGAGCCGTATCGACTGTAGGACGAAAGCCTAGATAGAACTGGTCGAGTTTTAAGTCTTCTTCTCTCTCAGACTTGTCTGCTGAAACTATTTTGCTATTATACTCCTTGAATTCCAAGATTTTTACTCGTCTTGCCTTAATTTCTCTCTATAGAATAGTTTCCGTAGATTTTGGGCCTGAATCAGTCATCTGACCACCATAAGTATCAGCTAGGTGACCCTTTTATAATAATACGATAGCACGTTCTGCGACGCGTTGTGTTAGTCGAGTCGTGTTAAACTCGGCTAAGTTGTGAAAATTGTCTACTTGTTATTATGCTACATGTTTGATTTTGATTTTTGAATGATTGCATAGCTTAGTAGTTTAAATTTGTTTAACGAAAATCAGTATTAAGTTAAAGTTAATTAAAATAATAAAACGAGTTAGATCGTTTGGGGTAAAACCGTCTACTCTATCCTGTCTACTTTATCATGTCTAAGTCTTTCTCGCAGAAAAATATCGTATCCATCTGAATTTATATCTGCAATATCCTTACTCATGAAATCTTATATCCAAAATCAGATGGTGAACACCAGGCGTGGTTCTGACCAGCAGGGGCAGAACAACCAGGGTACTGGGATCCCGATGCCTCCGCCTCTAACCCCGGAGCAGTACTTCCAGCTCCAGATGCAGATGATGGCTACCCTGAACAACACTGTTCAGGCACTTCAGTAGGCTCACACTCAGCCTCCGCCTCCTCCACCACCGCAGCCCCGCGATAGGCGTGCCGAGTTCCTGAGGGGTCATCCACCGACGTTCTCTCACACGTCCGACCCTCTTCAGGCTGACAACTGGCTCCGTGCAGTGGAGCGCCAGCTGGACATCTCCCAGTGCGATGATCGGGAGCGAGTCTTGTATGCAGCAGGACAGCTGCGAGGTGCAGCTTTGGACTGGTGGGAGTCCCACCCAGTTCAGGACCGCGAGGCTCTCACCTGGCTCCAGTTCCGAGAGCAGTTCCGCAGTCACAACGTCCCCGCGGGCGTTATGAAGATGAAGCAGAAGGAGTTCCTTGCACTGAAGCAGGTAATCTCAGAAATAATCATTCAGCGTTTCCTTTTGAGCTAATACCCCCTTATTCTATCTTTCTGAGTCATGAATTAATCCTTCGATATATATATCTGTCTTTTTCACTTCAGGGGACTATGTCGGTCACGGAGTATCGTGATCATTTTCTACAGCTTGCTCGCTACGCCCCTGCCGATGTTGCGGATGACCGCAAGAAGCAGGAGCACTTCATGGAGGGTCTTGAGGACTACCTCCAGTACGCGCTGCTCAACCTCCGCTTCAACGACTTCAACCATCTGGTTGACAGCATGCTCAACACGGAGCGCAAGCACCTGGAGATGGAGGACAAGAAGAGGAAGATTGTCCCCGTTGCTTCCGGCAGCAACACCCGTCCTCGCCTCCAGCGGCCTCAGCAGTACCAGCAGTAGCAGTACCGACCTCCCCAGCAGTACCAGTAGAGGCCTCAGTAGTACCCACCTCGATAGCAGTAGCAGGCAGGTCAGGGCCCGAGGTTACCGGCACCTCCAGCTCGTGCTGCTCCACCAGCTCCGCCAGCACCTTAGGCTCCATGGCAGGCAGCTCCTCCTGCCGGACAGCAGGCTCAGGGACCCCCTCGCACCTGCTATCACTGCGGCCAGCCGGGGCACTACGCCAACACTTGCCCCCGGAAGGCGCAGGCGGGACAGCAGGGGTGTCCAGCTCAGCCCAGGGCGCCAGCACAGGGTCGGGTGAACCACGTGACGGCCGAGTCAGCGGCCGAGGCTCCTAATGTGGTTATTGGTACGTTCATGGTCAACTCTCACCCTGCTACAGTGCTTTTCGATACCGGTGCTACTCATTCTTTCATTTCCAAGTCATTTGTCGAGAAGCATGGTATACCAGTTTCCTGTATGAGGACAGCTAAGATAGTTACCTCGCCTGGGGGCTAGATACATACGTATTCTATATGCTCCAGAGTTAGTATGGTCATAAAGGGGGTAAAATTCCGCACTGGTTTGATCGTCATTGATTCCTCGGGGATAGATGTGATTTTAGGCATGGAGACCCTTACCAGATGGCGAGTCCGTATTGATTGTGCTCAGCGGACAGTTCACTTGTCAGCATCTGATGGCCAAGAGGTGACAGTCAGTGCTTCACAGCCTTCTGGATTTCTTCATCAGATGGAGACTAGACCCACGGATGGTATTCGCGTGGTGTCTGAATTCCCGGATGTCTTTCCGGATGATTTGCCAGGTATGCCGCCTGAACGCAACATCGAGTTTTCTATTGATCTCTTGCCTGGCACAGCTCCTATTGCAAAGCGGCCCTACCGCATGGCACCTATAGAGCATGAGGAAGTTAAGAAGACTATTGATGAGTTGCTAGCCAAGGGCTATATCCGTCACAGCTTCTCTCCTTGGGCTTTTCCATTGTTGCTAGTAGATAAGAAGGATGGCTCGAAGAGAATGTGTGTCGATTATCGGGAGCTGAATGCAGTTACTATCAAGAACAAGCATCCACTGCCCCGTATTGAGGATCTCTTTGATTTGCTTCGAGGTGCTCGTATATTCTCGAAGATTGATCTGCGTTTGGGTTATTTTCAGCTGAGAATCCGTCCTGGGGATATTCCGAAGACGGCATTCACTTGCAAGTACGGGCTGTATGAGTACACGGTCATGTCTTTCGGCTTGACTAATGCCCCGACTTTCTTCATGCACTTGATGAGCATGGTTTTCATGGATTATCTGGATGTCTTCGTGGTGATCTTCATTGATGATATTCTGATCTTCTCCAAGACAGAGGAAGAGCATGAAGAGCATCTGAGGCTCATGTTGCAGAGATTGTGGGAGCACCAGCTGTATGCTAAATTCAGCAAGTGCGAGTTCTGGATTGATGAGGTTCCATTCCTCGGTCATGTTATCTCTCAGGGAGGCATTGCTGTTGATCCGAGCAAGGTGAAGGATGTGCTCGAGTGAGAGACACCGCAGACAGTGAAGGAAGTCAGATCATTCCTGGGCTTAGCTGGATATTATCGGAGATTCATTGAGAATTTCTCCAAGATCGCGAAGCCTTTGACTTCTTTGCTAGAGAAGAATGCGGCATTCATATCGACTGATGAGCGTCTGATGGCCTTTGATGAGCTGAAGAAGAGGTTGACTACGGCGCCAGTCCTTACTCTGTCAGACCAGAGCAAGAGGTTCACGGTGTATTGTGATGCTTCAAAGGATGGTCTTGGTTGTGTTCTGATGTAGGAGGGCAGAGTGATTGCTTATGCTTCATGGCAGTTACGTCGGCATGAGCTGAACTATCCCACTCATGATCTTGAGTTAGCCGCAGTTGTGCATGCTCTGAAGATTTGGAGGCATTACTTGTGTGGGCAGCAGTGTGATATCTATACTGATCACAAGAGCCTCAAGTATATTTTCACGCAGAATGAGCTGAACATGTGGCAGAGGAGATGGTTAGAGCTAGTCAAGGATTATGACCTGGAGATTCACTATCATCTGGGTAAGGCCAATGTTGTGGCAGATGCTCTGAGCAGAAGAAGCTATGTCAACATGGCCGTTGCTTTCCAGATGCCTCCAGAGTTATGTGAGGAGTTTGAGCAGTTGAGTCTGGGTTTCTTGCATCATACTTCGAGTGCAGCATTCGAGGCAGTACCCACTCTAGAGGCAGAGATCAGGCAGCATCAGAAAGAAGATGAGAAGCTGCAGGAGATCCTTGAGTTGCTCAAGAAGGGCAAGGCTCCTTATTTCAGAGAGGATGATCAGGGTACCTTGTGGTACAAGAACCGGATCTGTGTGCCAGATGTGAAGGATCTCCGGAAGTTGATTCTGAGTGAGGCCCATGATACAGCTTATTCTATTCATTCGGGCAACACGAAGATGTATTATGATCTCAAGGAACGTTTCTGGTGGTATGGGATGAAGCGTTCAGTGGCAGAGTACGTGGCTATTTGTGACACCTGTCAGCGTGTCAAGGCTGAGCATCAGAGGCCAGCAGGTCTATTATAGCCTTTGAAGATTCCAGAGTGGAAATGGGAAGAAATCACTATGGACTTCATTGTTGGATTGCCTCGTACTCAGAAAGGGTACAATTCCATATGGGTAGTAGTGGATCATCTGACGAAGGTTGCTCACTTCATTCGAGTGAACACTACTTACTCTGGTGCTAGACTTGCAGAGTTGTACATCTCCCGGATTGTCTGTTTGCATGGTGTTCCCAAGAAGATCATATCAGATAGAGGATCTCAGTTCACTTCACGGTTCTAGGAGCAGCTCCATGATTCGTTGGATACGAAGCTGCGTTTCAGTACCGCCTATCATCCTCAGACAGATGGGCAGACAGAGAGAACCAACCAAGTGTTGGAAGATATGTTGCGAGCCTGTGCTATTCAGTATGGTACTAGTTGGGATAAGTGCCTGTTGTATGCTGAGTTTTCATACAAAAATAGCTATCAGGCCAGTCTGAAGAAGTCCCCCTTTGAGGCATTGTATAGCAGAAAGTGCAGGACTCCTCTCTATTGGGATCAGATTGGTGAGAAGCAGCTCTTTGGCCCTGATATCATAGAAGATACAGACCAGATGGTTCAGGCTGTGTAAGAAAATCTGAGGATTGCATAGAGCAGGCAAAAGAGCTATGCGGATGCCAAACGGAGAGATCTGACTTTCAGTGTTGGTGATCATGTATACCTGAAGGTGTCTCCGATGAGAGGAATCCGCAGGTTTAATGTCAAGGGGAAGTTAGCACCTTGGTATGTTGGTCTATTCAAGGTGCTAGAGAGGAAAGGCGAAGTTGCTTATCGCTTGGAGTTGCCTACCAGTCTCTCTGGAGTTCACGATGTCTTCCATATATCTCAGCTAAAAAAGTGTCTGCGAGTACCCGAGGAGCAGGCACCACTGGATGGATTAGAGGTTCAGGAAGATCTGACTTATACTGAGCATCCGGTCAAAATTCTGGAGACATCAAAGAGGGTTACTCGGAACAAGCGCATCAAGATGTGCAGAGTCCAGTGGAGTCACCACAGTGAAGCTGAGGCCACTTGGGAGCGAGAAGATGAGCTGAGGAAGACATATCCAGATCTCTTTGCTAGCCAGCCCAGCTAAATCTCGGGGACGAGATTTCTTTAAGGGGGTAGGGTCTGTAACACCCTAGTTTAAATTCCAGCATTTTATAATAAAGTTAATTGGCTTTATTTAATTTTTCTAAGGATTTTTGTGTTAGTCTTGCATTTAATCCAATTTTTGTTCCTCAAGTAATTAAAATTTTATCATAGGTTTAATTTTGTTGTTGCATCATGCTGGAGCATTGTTTTATTTGTTTGAGTGCTAGAGTGAATTCAAATTCAAATTTGAATTCATTTGGCTTTAGTTTGATTGGTGTTTGAAAATAGAAAAATAGAACTCTCTACCAGCCCAGCAGCCCAAGCCAGCCGGCCCGGACTATTCCCCGCGGCCCAACCCCTTTTTCCTTTTCCCTGGCCCGCAACCGCACTTCCCTCAGCCCGCACTCTAGCCCGGCCCGCGCACCCACCACGCGGCCCAGCAATGCCCCGCCTGTTTCCACCTCCACGCGCTGGCCCAGCTCCGCGCGCCCCGTAGCCGGCCTGCCCCGCGCACAGCGCGCGCTCACCGCCGCTGACCAGTGGGACCCACTGGTCATTCCCTTCCTCCGCTTCCCTCGCGCCCGCGCAACGGCCGCACCGTCGCCCGTAAATTTCGGCGAGGATTCCATCCTGGGCGCGGACGCCAAGGACGCTCCGCCGCCCTATAAGTACCGCCCGTAGCCCTCCGCACCTCACCCCCCACGCTAGAGCTGCCCCTAACCCTAGCGCCACCGCCCTCGCCTTGCTCCGCCGTGTTGGGGCTCTGCGCCACCGTGGAGTCGCTGCTCCACCACGCCCCGGACTCCGCAGAGCTGCGCAGCAGCCGCTTCCCGTGCCCAGGATCGCCTCCGAATTCGCTGCCCCGACCACGGACCACGCCTGCGCCGGATTTATCACCGGAGCGCCGCCTCGGTGAGTATGCTCCCCACTGCAATTACTCGCCGCCGGCGCATCTCCGGCCCGCCTGACCCCTGGACCACCTTCACAGCTCAACAGCGCATCGTCCCGTAGGGAAAAGAAGCCTGGAGGAGCACGTCATCATCCCCATCACCGAGCTCTGCCCGTGCGCCGCCGCAGGCCACCGTCGACAGCTGCCCCTGCACGGCTTCCCCGAGCGACCTGCACCTTGGTGAGCACTACTTGGCGTCCCTTCACTTTTTACGCACGCTATAGTGGTGAATAGGCCACTCTAGTGGTCAGAACACCATCGCCGGTGAGACCCACCATGGCCTAACACCGCCCCGCCGCCGCACACGACATCCCGAGCCCTAATCCCCTTACCTGAGTGTCCAGGTGGTTTACGCATGCCATTCTCGTGCTCCACGGCCAAACTTCGATCCAAACGGAGCTCTGTAGCGCTCGTTTCGCCAGCTCCGGCCGAGCGCCGCCGCGGAGCTCTACTCCGGCAACCTTTCTCCGCCGGCCCGCGCTTCCGACTCACCCCAGCCACCGGATCTGAAAGCGACGGCCACGATTAGATCCCGAGGACATTAGATCTGAACCGTTAGATCCAGATCCAAGCGCCCATATTGAAACGTACCCCTTCGGCCTGGAAAACTTTATAAAGAGCCCCTGGGTTTTACTGGAATTAACCCGCAGTCCAGCTGTGTTCAAAACTAATTCCAGTTAGGCCCAGATTTTTGCACAAACCCCCCCAAACTTTCTAGAAATAGAACCCGCCGTCCATGACTGCTGTTTTTGCACGTTAGACCCCAGAGTTGTTGTTTAATTATGTTTTAGTCCTCGGTTTTGACCAAAAACCCCCTGGAACTCCAGCTTTCTTACAAATAGGTCCCTAGAACTTGTTTTAGGCCTAGATTTTGCGTTTTAGCTCCGTTTTAGGCATTCTTTATGCCCACACGATCATTGTAACGCGTAGAATAGTTTTAGACTAGTTTAGTGTGCTGTTTTTATGTATTGATGTACTGTTTCTTAGCCTTTGTTATTGTTTGCTTGTATGCTTATTGTTGTGTATTGTTTTTTTGCCATGTGTTCGTGAGTAGACGTTGAGCTACCGGAGGAGCCCCAGTACCAGTACCCGGAGCAGCCGTCTTCCGACCAGTTTGAGCGGCAGCAGGAGCAGTACGAGGAAGGCAAGTATAACATGAACAACACCTACCACTTTTAAATACATTTTCATACTGCATTTTAATACTGTATGCCTATAAGGACTTTCCTAGCCACTTTATATCCTTTATATATATCCTTTGGGTTGCATTTTGGTTAGTTGTGCTAGGTGCCACGCTATAACACATAATGGTCCTTTTTAATTAATGTGATTAATGGTATATGCAACTTAATTCTGAGAGTGGCCCTCTGTGTGGCTTGAGTGGCTCACGTCTCGTTAAAATTAGTTTTGTTAGAAACATGGTTGGTTTAGGGGGCCAGCACGGTGCTTAGTGCTTGGTCGGCCACTCTCCATAAGGACCGGTTCATAGAGCGACAACCTGGGACAACAGCGCTACCACAAGACTGGAATGGGACGGTCTTGGCGTAATAATTAGGTCTTTTTGGTTTGGAGTAACTTACCTACGGGGCAGGGGCGGTAAGCTTCTATGGCCCTCGTGTTGAGTGGCCTCGTCTGGGCTTCGTGTCTTGACGCCCACTAGACCTGCTCCATAGTCGCCGATCCACCCTCGCGGTTACTCCCTACCAACGAGATTCTTTGTAAAGGCCTCGTAGTGACTTGTTGGTAAAGATGTGCAACCTCTGCAGAGTGTAAAACTGGTATACTAGCCGTGCTCACGGTCATGAGCGGCCCAGATCCTCCTTTTGATTAGTGGGGTTATCTTCCTTTGACGAGGCAGGTTTCCCCGGGTGGCTTGGTTTTGGTTTGGTTCTCAGTAGTGCTTAATTAATTTTGATTAATTGCTATGTAACTGGGTTTATGGTAATTCATCAACTTGTAGTAAATAGCTTTAATAAAATTTTGCCAATACTTAAAAGCAATGTAGTTGAGTCAGCCAACCTTAGAGCCTCATAGTTTGTGTTATACTTGTTGAGTACAAGTTGTGTACTCACTCTTGCCTCTTCTCTACTTTTTCCTCTTAGATACGCTACTGCTACTCAGTTCCTGCCGACACGAGGGAGTTCGCTCAGCGCTACCAGGACTACGAGGACTTCTAGGCGTTCGTCTCCCAGTCGACGTCCCTGTGGCGCCCTGCTCAGCTTCGGAGAGTTTTTATCGTATTTGTACTATGCTTCCGCATACTCTGTATCAGACTTTTGTCGTTAATGTAATAAATAACATTTGTATTCGCTTTATTATGTCTTTTTCGTGATATGTGCTGTGATATACTGTTCATTCTGTTGTATATACGTGTGACTTGATCCTGGCACGTATATGATTGCTCGGTTTATGTCCTTTTATAAACCGGGTGTTACAAGCACAGCTCACTAGCTCCTCCTTCCCGCCAATCCATCGCCGGAACCCCGCAGCCGCCGCTCACTGTTGGTGTCTCTTATGCTCAATCAGAATAGGTATTTTGCAAGCGCACAGAATTCACCGGTGTAGCACTTCACCTTGGAGTATTCCAGGGTATCGTGAAAATCCTCAGGGAAGCACTATGGTAAAGTGTATCGTAAATCATAGTGAGAACCTTTACTGAAATTATCGACCGACTAATTCAGCAAGGGTAAGCCAGATAACTGATAAGACAAGTGGCCAGGCTATGACCGTTCGACACATAGGAGATTCTATACCTTAGAGAGGTAGCAGCTGGGAGGACAACGAGCAAGAAAGGACTGCTGAAACACTTCTAAATTACTGAGCTAGCCTCACTAGAACTAATCTAAGCTTCTAACTTGTTGTCGGAACCAGGAGCTTACTTCGGAGGCCTAAGTGAAAGGCGCAGACAGGGGTGAGGAGGGGCCCAACATACTTTCGGCAATCTTACTGCTATGAAAACTCCTGAACGTGGTGGACTACGAGGTACGGACAAGGCTGTCACCACTTGCCACCTACCATTGCGGTACCGTGGGGTGGAACACACTTTCTAGCTAGCATCGAGTCAGACACCATGTCTGCTCTCGGTACTAGGATTTCTCTTGAGGCCTTCAAGAGAAATCCCCCTCAACCTAGTGAACTAACTTGAGTTACACTGGTACAGGCAAGAAAACCCGTAAGACTAACTCCGACAAACAAGAAAGGGGACTTAAACTGAACTAGAGGTAAAATATACTCCCGCAAACAAGTACAAGTACTTGGTATGGTAAAACTTGCGGAAAGTAAAGCTGACTCAAGTAAATAAAGAAGATAACTTATATTGAAAACTAATCAAACAAAAAGATACAAGAGCTTTACCGAGCTCCGATGACGACTCCGAATCCCCGAGACAAGCTCGACTCGACTCTAACTCCCAACTACTAACCTACTCTAGACTTGAGAAGAGAGAATTGCTCCTTTGAGTGTGTGTTTACAAGTGAGGGGGAGAGTGGTATTTATAGGCTTCCAAGGTCGGTAGAAGGTCGGTAATGCCGTTGGCGCCAGGTGCACGCAACTGTAGAGGCGGTGCTTAACTTCCACATGAAGCCGGGAGCCGAGAGGCTGCAAGGTGGGGCCGGGCGGCCCAACCTAGTCCGGCCGACCTAGGATTGTGCCACCTGGCCACCGACCTTCTGTGGGTGGACTCTGATCCCTCCTGGGCGTCGGTTCTTCGTGTATCTTCCTCAGATTCTGATATCTCAGGCCGGGCGGCCCGGGGGAGGTCGGGCGGCCTACCTCTGGGACCTCTCAGCCCTCCATTTCGCCGACGTTGCAAATCAATGCTCCACATTGCCTCTGGACTAGGTGCTTTCCTCATTTGACGCTCTTGGCTCTGGCAGGTGGGCTTTTGGGTTGATCCTTGTGACTTCCGGGTCCACTGACAGGATATGACATGTTTGCCTTGTTCTGGAACCTTATGAACATTCGTACTTGGAAGCACGCTTCCGAGTTCCGCATACCTGTTTTACGAATGTTATTTATTACATAAATGACAAATGTCTGATACAGAGTATGCGGAAGCGTAAAACAAGTACGAAACTCGAAAGCTGGGCGCCACAGGGACGTCGACTGGGAGACGAACGCCTAGAAGTCCTCATATTATTGATAGCTCCGGGTGAACTCCTCTGCATCGCCGGGAACTGAGCAGCAATAGGGTGTCCCCAAAGAGAACAAGAGGAAAACAGTAGAGTACGCAAGAGTGAGTACACAACTTCTACTCAACAAGTATAACAATAACTATGAGGCTCTAAGGTTGGCTGCCTCAACTGCATTAGCTTTTAATCTTAGCAAAATTTTATTAAAGCTAATTACTACAAGTGGATGAATTACAATAAACCCAGTTACATAGAAATTAATCAAAATTAATTACGAACTACTAAGAACCAAACCAAACCAAACCACCCGGGGAACCCCCTTAATGAAAAGGAGATAACCCCACTAATCAAAAGGAGGATCTGGGCTGCTCATGACCGTGAGCACGGCTAGTATACCAGTTTTACACTCTACAGAGGTTGCACATCTTTACACACAAGTCGTGTAACACCTGGTTTATAAAAGGACATAAACCGAGCAATCATATACGTGCCAGGATCAAGTCACACGTATATACAACAGAATGAACAGTATATCACAGCACATATCACGTAAAAAGATATAATAAAGCGAATACAAATGTTATTTATTACATTAATGACAAAATGTCTGATACAGCGGAAGCGAAGTACAAAATACGATAAAAACTCTCCGAAGCTGAGCAGGGCGCCACAGGGACGTCGACTGGGAGACGAACGCCTAGAAGTCCTCGTAGTCCTGGAAGCGCTGAGCGAACTCCCTCGCGTCGGCAGGAACTGAGCAGTAGTAGCGTATCCAAGAGGAAAAAGTAGAGAGGAGGCAAGGGTGAGTACACAACTTGTACTCAACAAGTATAACACAAACTATGTGGCTCTAAGGTTGGCTGACTCAACTGCATTAGCTTTTAAGTCTTGGTAAAATTTTATTAAAGCTAATTACTACAAGTTGATGAATTACCATTAACCCAGTTACATAGTAATTAATCAAAATTAATCATGTTACTACAGAGAACCAAACCGAAACCACCAAGGTAACCCCGAGAGGCACCCCCCTGGTCGGAAGGAGATAACCCCACTAATCAAAAGGAGGATCTAGGCCGCTCATAACCGTGAGCATGGCTAGTATACCAGTTGTACACTCTACAGAGGTTGCACATCTTTACCCACAAGTCGTGAGCTACGCTAGTTGTTCATCACACTTCCTTAGGTTATAATAAAGGATATAAAGTGGCTAGGAAAGTCCTTATAGGCATACAGTATTAAAATGCAGTATGAAAATGTATTTAAAATGATAGGTGGTGTTCATGTTATACTTGCCTTCCTCAAAAGTTCTCCTGCTGCTCAAACTACTCTGAAGATGGCTCCTGGTACTGGTACTGATGCTTCTCCGGTAGCTCAACTTCTACTCACGATCGCAATGCCAAAACAAGTCCACATATACACATACATGCAAACAAGAGCAAAAACTAAGAAACAGTACAACAATACATGAAAACAGCAAACAAAACTAGTCTAGAACTATTCTACGCGTTACAACGATCGTGTGGACATAAAGAACGCCTAAAACGGAGCTAAAACGCATAAACTAGGCCTAAAACAAGTTCTAGGGGCTTAACTGTAAGAAAAACAGAGTTTCTGGGGGTTTTCTGCAAAAACCGAGGACCTAAACATAATTAAACCTTAGTTCTAGGGTCTAACGTGCAAAAACCACATGTCTGGACGGCGGGTTCGATTTCTGGAAAACTTAGGGTCCTAAGTGAATAAAACAGGGCCTGGTTGGAATTTCTTTTGAACTGGACGGAGCGCGGGTTGATATCAAGGAAGGTGGGGGACTCTTATGCAAAAAGAGCGGGCCGAACCGGTATCTTCAATTCTGGGCCGTCGGATCGCGATCTGGCGGATCAGATCGGATCGGCCCACATTCTAATCGGGGCCGTTGTTTCAGGATCGGGCGGCCACGGGCAAAGAGGCGGCGCGGCTCGCCGGAACTCCCTGTTCTGCGGCGGCGCATGACCGGAGAAGGCCAAGGTGGCGACCTAGGGCTCGGTTTGGGCCGTGGTTTGGCCGGGGAGGTAGCCAGCGGCATGCGTAACCCACTGGTGGTGTTGTGGAGGTGGTTTGGGGCTCCGAGCGGAATGCTCGCCGAAGATGGCGGCTCGGCGGCGCAGGGCTCGCCGGCGCTGGCGTGTTTCGGCCCTTACGGTGCGCTTGGGCTACGAAATCTAGCGCAGAAAGCAAGATGGGGCTGGGATGTAGCTCACCGAGGGCTCGAGTCGAAGGGGAGGCCGTGCAGGGGGGTTGTCGTCGTAGGCCGGCGGCGGCGCACGGCGGAGCTCGAGGAAGGGGCCGCTGCTGGGCATCTCTGGCCCTCAGATCCCCTTGGTTTGACTCCTGGAGGTGTTGTGGAGTGGCTACGGGGTCAAGGGGGGCTTCAGGTGTCGCCGGCGGCGAGAAATCGGGCGGCTGACCACTTACCTGCGGCGGCGCTCCGGGGAAATCCCGGCCATTGCAGGTACTGGGGTCGTGCGGGGAGGCCTCGGGGTCACTCCTGGCATTGAGGCAAGGCCGCTATGGTGCTCGGCGGTGACTAGGAGGTGGTGGTGCGGCCGGTCCGCAGCGGCGCAGAGGATCCTGCGCGGCGGAGCTAGGCGAAGACGGCGGCAAGGGCGTGGAGGTGAGGGTGCAGGGGTTCCGCGGGGGGGGGGGGGGCCAATTAAAGGCCGGGCGGGATCTGGGCATCCATGCCGTGGGGCACGCGGGCGAGGATCTCACCGGGATGCTCGGCTCGGTTAGCTCGCTGGGGAATGAAGGGAAGGGGGGCAGAGGGAGCTGACATGCGGGGCCGGCCCGTCAGCGGAGGCGAGCGCGCGATGCGCTGGGCTCGGGCGCGTGTGGGGCAGACCGACCGGGAGACGGGCCGTGCGCGCTAGCGGGGAGGCGTGAGGGTAAGCGTTGCTGGGCTGCGGGATGCTGGACCAGGCGAGTTGCTGGGCCCGCGGGAGGAGCTGGGCCGCTGCGCGCCAGGCGGGCCGAGAGGGGAGCTGGTGGGCTGTAGGCAAGAAGAAAGAGAGAGTGGGCCGCAAGGAGAGGTGGGTTGGGCTTGGGTAAAGGGTTCCTTTCTATTTCTTCCTCTATTCTATTCCTAACTCAACTCAAGCCAAATGAATTCAAATAAATTTGAATTCCAACTCTAACCAAACAAACAAAAGAAAGAGATGCTCCAGCATGAATGCAACAACACAGTTTAACCCTATGATAAATTCTAATTACTTTATGAAGCAAAAAATAAATTATAAAAGTGAGGCTAAGCAAATTAAATCCTAGAAAATTAAATAAAGCCAAATAATTTTATTATTAATTGCTGAAATTTGAATTAGGGTGTTACAAGTCGTGAGCTACGCTAGTTGTTTATCACACTTCCTTAGGTGAGATGGCTAGCAAGCACACTACGAGGTCATTACAAAGAATCTCGTTGGTAAGGTGTAACCGCGAAGAGTTGGATCAGCGACGATGGGGCCCACCTCACGGGGGTATAAGACACGTAGCACAGACCAAGCCGGAGAAGCAGGGACCATTGAAGCTTACCACCCTTGCCCCGCAGGTAAGTTACTCCAAACCAAAAGGACCTAATTAGTAAGCCAAGACCGTCCCATTCCAGTCTTGTGGTAGCGCTGTTGTCCCAGGTTGTCGCTCTATGAACCGGTCCTTAGGGAGAGTGGCCAACCAAGCACTAAGCACCGTGCTGGCCCCCTAAACCATGTTTTTAGAAAAAACCAATTTTTAATGAGACGTGAGCCACTCAAGCGGGCCACTCCCAGAATTAAGTTGCATATACCATTAATCAAATTAATTAAAAAGGACCAAGTGTGTTATAGCATAGCAACCTAGCACAACTAACCAAAATGCAACCCAAGGGATATATATAAAGGATATAAAGTGGCTAGGAAAGTCCTTATAGGCATACAATATTAAAATGCAGTATGAAATTGTATTTAAAGGTGATAGGTGTTGTTCATGTTATACTTGCCTTCCTCAAACTTCTCCTGCAGCTCAAACTGCTCTGAAGACGGTGGCTGCTCCGGGTACTGGTACTCCTCCGAAGGATCAACATCTACTCACGATCGCAACACCAAAACAAGTCCAGCACATACACATACATGCAAACATGAGCAAACAATAAGAAATAGTACAACAATACATAAAAACAGCAAATAAACTGAGCTAGAACTATTCTACGCATTACAACGATTGCGTGGACATAAAGAACACCTAAAACGGAGCTAGAACGCGAAAACTAGGCCCAAAACAAGGTTTAGGGGCTTTTATGGAAGAAAAACTAGGATTCTAGGGGTTTTCTACAAAAACCAGGGACCTATATGTAATTAAAGGATAGACATAGGGTTTAGACTGCAAAACCTCACGTCCAGGGACGGTGGGCATGATTTTATGGAAGCTCAGGGTCTAAAACATAAAGAAAAGGGCAAACTATAAATACTTTTGAACTGGACGGACTGCGGGTTGATTATTGGAAACTGCTGGGGTTCTTTTGCAAAAGGGGCTAGCGCTGACCGTTATCTGCCTGAGTTGACTTGGGCTGGATCTGTTTTGGGCCGTTCGATCTGGATTGCGCGGCCAGGAAAGGTTGGGCGCAGGAGCGGTGGCGGAAGCGCTGGCGCGCGGCGGCGCACGGCAGCGGGTCGCCGGAGTTTGCCAATCCGGCGCTCCAATGCTCAGTTCGGCCTGTGGTTTGGTCGTGGGTGGAGTACGCGACGTGCGTAATCCACCTGGGGGTTAGTGGGGTTCTGCAGGGCTTGGAACGATGCGCGCCATGGCGGTGGCGGGTCTGCGCGGCGGGACATCGCCGGCGAGCGGTGCCGGGGCTCCTAGTGTGCGCCACAAGTGAAAACGTCTAGCGCAAAAGGACGGCGGGGGCTTGGGGGTACTTACCGTGCACTGGGTCAGTCAGAGGGTCATCGCAGGGAGGCCGGCGATGAGGTTGCGCGGCGGCGTTCGGGCAGCGCTCGGGCGGAGCTCAAGGAGGAGATGCGGTGGTGGATCTCCGAGCTCCTGGACTCCTTGGATCGACTCGGGATGGGCCTGCGGAAGTGATGCGGGGGGTCAGGGTGGCTTGAACGTCACCGGCGGTGTGAAATTGCACCAGCGGAGCAACTCACCGGCGGCGGGTCTCGGGTTGAATTCTGACGCAGACGTGGTTCGGACTGGGGCAAGCGAGCTCGGGGTCGGTCTTGGGCACGGGTCGGAGCTCCAGCGGGGTTTCTTGGTGGCGGAGGTGCAGCAGAGCGGTGTGGACACGGCGGCACAGGGGGTGTTGCGCGGCGGAGCAAGGCGAGCGGCGCTAGGGTTACGGCGGCGGCTGCGAGGATAGGGGAAAGGGGGGTCGCATGGGGGTGGTTAAAGGGGGCACCGGGGATCTCGACGTGCGCGCCCGATAAGGATTGCCTGCAAGATCACGGCCAAGGATCACGGGGTTCCGTTGCGCGTGCGCGGCGCGAGGGAGACGGACCTGGCAAGCGGGCCATCCCTGTCAGTGAAGGCCGCTGGCAGGTGGGCTGGGGCTGAGCGGGCGCGGGGTGCTTGCGCCGAGCGCAGGGAGGGAAGCTAGGCCGCAGGCCACGTGGGGAGAGGGAATGAGCGGGCCGTGCGCGCAAGCTGGCGTTGAACGCGGAGGGCGCGCGTGCTGGTCGTGGGCCGCATGGGGTGAGGGTGGGTGAGGGGTTGGGCCAGCTCGCGGGTTGGGCTGGCTGGGTTGCTGGGTTTAGGTCCGGTTGGGTTTCCTTTTTCCTTTCCTTTTCTATTTCCTATTTCAAACCAAACTAAACCTATTTGAATTCAAATTTGAATTTGAATTCAGACCACACTCAATCAAATAAAATTATGCACCAGCATGAATCCACAACATGTTGACCTAAGAAATTTTTTTATTTACTTGTGAAACAAAATTAGATTAAATGCAAGACTAATCATAATAAACCTTAGAAAATTAAACAAAGCCCATTAAATTTATTATTAAATGATTAAATTTAAATTAGGGTGTTACAGAATTGCTCCTTTTAGTGTGTGTTTACAAGTGAGGGGGAGAGTGGTATTTATAGGCTTCCAAGGTCGGTAGAAGGCCAGAAATGCCATTGGCGCCAGGTGCACACAACTGTAGAGGCGGTGCTTAACTTCCACGCGAAGCCGGGTGCCGAGAGGCTGCAAGGTGGGGCCGGGCGGCCCAACCTAGGACGGCCGGCCTAGGATTGTGCCACCTGGCCACCGACCTTCTGTGGGTGGCCTCTGATCCCTCCTGGACATTGTTTCTTCGGGTATCTTCCTCAGATTTTGGTATCTCAGGCCGGGCGGTCCGGGGGAGGCCGGGCGGCCTGGCTCCGGGGCCTCTCAGCCCTCCGTTTCGCCGACGTTGCACATCAACGCTCCACATTGCCTCTGGACTGGGTGCTTTCCTCATTTGATGCTCTTGGCACTGGCAGGTGGGCTTTTGGGTTGATCCTTGTGCCTTCCGGGTCCACCGACAGGATATGACATGTTTACCTTGTTCTGGAACCTTATGAACATGTCACATTGCTCCGGTGAAATTATTGGACCCATGTATGTGGAGGTGTCGGGCCGGTAGGCACGGAATGTGCCGGGCGGCCGGGATTTTCTCTGATTTCGACCATCTTTGGACATTGGATTCCTGCAAACACAACTTATCCAAAACTTGTGGAACTTATTAGAATCAAATAAAATATGCATGGAACATAGTGCAAAACTCAATTTATTTCCGAGAAGTTGATGGTCAAAATATGAGATAATGGCCGTCAACACTCACCTCCGTCGCCGCCGGCCTTGCGCTGTGGAGCCGCCCCTCCACCTCATACCGGCCCAATTGGATTCCAAAGCTAGCTCCATCTTGCCTCCCTGGACCTCCCCAATGCAGTCACCAACCCCTAGCTTCGCCGGAGCGCCGCCTCCGCCGACGCAGCCCGCCGTCGGTCGCCGAAGCACGCGGAGCCGCCGCCACAGGCCACCCCGAGCCGCGCCAAAACCTCCTAGAGAAATAACATCGTTAGCCGACGGAACATACAAGCTCATCCAGGAATCAGATAGGGATTTCTCCGAAGCTCAGGCCAACGTTGTCGAATTAACTGAAGCTCTGAACTCTGATTCGGAAGAATTGAAGTCCACTGACTCTATAGACATCAATACAGGCAAGCCCCGGTGCATAATCCCATTATTTTAAATTATATAATTTATTGTTATTATTTATTTGTGCATTTAAGTTGTTGGAGTTGAATGAAAACCTTAAATGCATAATCCTAGGTACCTATTGTTTGAACACTAGAAATGAGTCCGTTTAGATGCTATGCTAATAGGACCGGTAAAAGTCGAGTGATTGCCTGTCACTCGCGACATTTATAGGAGTTGATTGTTTACTTTCTGCAATCACTATAAGGACCATGGATGGATTTGGTTACAAGCTTCATATTGAAATCGGTCTGTGTTTATAAACTTGTTAAGGCCGCAGTGTGTGGTAGTGTTGGTTAAGCATTTGAAAGTACTAGCCACATGCTATAAATATGGTACGCGGCAAGCCTAGTAACTGATTGGCCCGGCAAGTTGTAACACCCTAATTTGAATTTCAGCATTTATCAATAAATTTAATTGGCTTTATTTAATTTTCTAAGGTTTATTGTGTTTAGACTTGCATTTAATCTAATTTTGTTCCTTAATGATTAAAATTTATCATAGGTTTAATTTTTGTGTTGCATTCATGCTGGTGCATGTTTTTATTTGAGTGTGGTTTGACTTCAAATTTTTATTTGAATTCAAACTTGTTTGAATTAGAAATAGAAGAGGAAAAGGAGTCCAAAACCCTTTAAGCAAATCTGGCCCAAAACTCCAAATCAACCCGCCCCAAGCTGCCAAACCTCAGCGGCCCACCCAACACTCCCACTGCGTGGTCCAAACACCCGGTCCGGCCCAACCTTTCTCCCCCACCCCGCGCCGCTCGCGCAGCCTCCGGCCCAGCCCGCAGAGGCCCGCGCCTCCTCTCTCTGGCAGCCAGGACCCGCCTGTCGGCCCAACCTCTGCCCCGCTCGAGCCTCGCTGCGCCGTGGGCCGCCTGCCTCACCCGAGCCGCCCCGGGCACGAACCCCACCTGCCAGCCCCTCCCGAGCGTCGCCCTCCTTCTAGAAACCTCGCCACCAGAGCCTGGGTCCGCGCACGGCCGTTGCGCGACCCGCCCCGCCCGGTCGAGAATTGCGGCCGCTATCCCCGCCGGGATCACGCTGGGCACGCACGCCCAGGATCCTCGGCCCCCCCCTCCTTTAAACACCGCCCGAGACCCTCTGCGCCCCCCATCTCACCCCGCAGCGCCGCACAACCCTAGCTGCCGCCTTGCCTCTGCTCGGACCGGAGCGCCGCCGCGACCTCCACGCCGGTGAGCCCCTGCTCCGCCTCAATTCGTCACCTCCGGTGACCACCGGACTCATTTGGCTCTGGACCACCCTCGCAGGACCCGCACGGACCACCTCCGGCAGATCCAGCGCCCGGAGCACCCCCATACCGGCCCCGCCACCGAGCTCCGCCTAGCGCCGCCGCCCATCCTCGAAGCCGGCCGCCCTGCGCAGCAGCTCCGGCCACCATAGGCCCTCGGTGAGCCTCACAATGATCCGCCCCTTCTTTTGGCGCTAGATTTTGGTAGATATAGCGCCGGGAAACCCCGAACCTGCCCTACGCCAGCGAATGCGCCGCCGCGCAGTCCGCCCCGCGCCGTGGCGAGCCCCAGCCGAGCCTCCCCGAGCTCCGTTTAGAGCCCAGGTGGACTACACGTGCCCCGTAGGTCACCCCAGACCCAAAAACGGGTCGATTTGACCGCCGGACAGACCACGTTTGGCCAGGTCCGGCGAGCTCCCGCGCAGCGCCGCCGCAGGAGCTTGGTCTCCGGCAGTCAGCGCCGCCGCCCCCACGCCCGATGGCCCTAGGCCGTCAGATCGAAAATGAACGCAGGAGATTAGAACCCCCATCGATCGAATCTGGACCGCTAGATCCCGATCCAGCGGCCTGAATCCACCCGTACCGGTTCGCCCTAGGCGTTTTTGTTAAAGAGACCCTAGAGTTTTCTCTAATCAACCCGCGGTCCTGTTAGTTCAAAAGAAAATTACGGATAAGCCCTGTTTTTATCGTTTTAGCCCCTGAGTTTTACTAGAATAGAACCCGCAGTCCACACATGACGTTTTTGCGAGTTAGACCCTGAAGCTTTAGTTTAATTACGTTTTAGCCCTCGGTTTTTGCAGAAAACCCCCTGGAACTTCAGTTTTCTTACAAATAAGCCCCTAGAACTTGTTTTAGGCCTAGTTTATGCGTTTTAGCTCCGTTTTTAGCGTTCTTTATATCCACGCGATCGTTGTAACGTGTAGAATAGCTTTAGACTAGTTTAGTGTGCTGTTTTTATGTATTGATGTACTGTTTCTTAATTTTTGTTAGTGTTTGCTTGTATGTTTATTATTGTGCTTTGTTTTGGCCATGTGTTCATGAGTAGACGTTGATCCATCTGAGGAGCCCCAGTACCAGTACCCGGAGCAGCCGTCTTCGGAGCAGTTTGAGCAGCAGCCAGAGCAGTACGAGGAAGGCAAGTATAACATGAACAACCTATCATTTTAAATACAATTTCATACTGCATTTTAATACTGTATGCCTATAAGGACATTCCTAGCCACTTTATATCCTTTATATATACCTTTGGGTTGCATTTTGGTTAGTTGTGCTACGTTGCTGCGCGATAACATACTCTGGTCCATTTTAACTAATTTGATTAATGGTTTACTTGAACTTAATTCTGAGAGTGGCCCTCTGTGCTTCGTGCTTGAGTGGCTCACGTCTCGTTAAAATATGGTTTTTGTAGAAACATGGTTTAGGGGGCCAGCACAGGTGCTTAGTGCTTGGTTGGCCACTCTCCATAAGGACCGGTTCATAGAGCGACAACCTGGGACAACAGCGCTACCACAAGGCTAGAATGGGATAGACTTGGCATAATAATTAGATCTTTTTGGTTTGGAGTAACTTACCTGCGGGGCAGGGGCGGTAAGCTTCTATGGCCCTTGTGCTGAGTGGCCTCGTCTGTGCTTCGTGTCTTGACGCCCACTAGACCTGCTCCATAGTAGCCGATCCACCCTCGTGGTTACTCCCTACCAACTGAGTTTCTTTGTAGAGGCCTCGTAGTGAGTCGCTAGTCATCTCACCTAAGGAAGTGTGATGAATAACTGGCGTAGCTCACGACTTGTGGGTAAAGATGTGCAACCTCTGCAGAGTGTAAAACTGGTATACTAGCCGTGCTCACGGTTATGAGCGGCCCATGATCTTCCTTTTGATTAGTGGAGTTATCTCCTTCCGACGAGGGAGGTGCTTCTCGGGGTTACCTTGGTGGCTTGGTTTCGGTTTGGTTCTCAGTAGTAGTATGATTAATTCTGATTAATTACTATGTAACAGGGTTAATGGTAATTCATCAACTCGTAGTAAATAGCTTTAATAAAATTTTGCCAAGACTTAAAAGCTAATGCAGTTGAGTCAGCCAACCTTAGAGCCTCATAGTTTGTGTTATACTTGTTGAGTACAAGTTGTGTACTCACTCTTGCCTCTTCTCTACTTTTTCCTCTTGGATACGCTACTGCTGCTCAGTTCCTGCCGACACGAGGGAGTTCGTCCAGCTGCTACCAGGACTACGAGGACTTCTAGGTGTTCGTCTCCCAGTCGACGTCCCTGTGGCGCCCTGCTTCAGCTTCGGAGAGTCTTTATCGCATTTTGTACTTCGCTTCCGCTGTATCAGACATTTTTGTCATTAATGTAATAAATAATATTCGTATTCGCTTTATTATATCTTTTTATGTGATATGTGCTATGATATACTGTTCATTCTGTTGTATATACGTGTGACTTGATCCTGGCACGTATATGATTGCTCGGTTTATGTTCTTTTATAAACCAGGTGTTACAGAGTGGTATCAGAGCCGTATCGACTGTAGGACGAAGTCCTAGATAGAACTGGTCGAGTTTTAGGACTTCTTCTCTCCAATCCTTGTCTGCTGAAACTATTTTACTATTATACCCCTTGACTTCTATGACTTCTACCCTTCTTGCCTTGATTTCTCTCTCTGGAGAATAATTTTCGTGGATTTTGGCCTGAATCAGTCATCTGACCACCATGAGTTAGCTAGGTGACCCTTTATAATAATACGATAGTACGTTCTGCGACGCGTTGTGTTAGTCGAGTCGTATGCTAAACTCGGCTAAGTCGTGAAAATTGTCTGCTTGTTATTATGCTACTTGTTTGAATTGGATTTTTGAATGATTGCATAGCTTAGTAGTTTGAGTTTGTTTAATAAAACCACTCTTATATTAAAGTTAATTAATTAATAAAATGAGTTAGACCGTTGGGGGTAAAACAGTCCACTCTATCCTGTCTACTTTATCATGGCTGAGTCTTTTTCCGCAAATAGTTATCATATCCATCTGAATTTATTCTTGCAATATCCTTACCCTTGAAATCTTTTGTCCAAAATCAGATGGTGAACACCAGGCGTGGTTCTGACCAGCAGGGGCAGAACAACCAGGGTCAGAACACCCAGGGTACCGGGATCCCGATGCCTCCGCCCTTGACTCTGGAGCAGTACTTCCAGCTCCAGATGCAGATGATGGCTACCCTGAGCAACACCATTCAGGCTCTTCAGCAGGCTCACACTCAGCCTCCGCCTCCACCACTGTCCGCAGCCTCGCGACAGGCGTGCTGAGTTCCTGAGGGGTCACCCGCCGACTGTTTTCTCACTACGTCCGACCCTCTTCAGGCTGACGACTGGCTCCGTGCAGTGGAGCGTCAGCTGGACATCGCCCAGTGCGATGATCGGGAGCGAGTTCTGTACGGCAGCAGGACAGCTGCGAGTGGCAGCTTTGGACTGGTGGGAGTCCCACCCAGTTCACGACCGCGAGGCTCTCACTTGGCTCCAGTTCAGAGAGCGTTTCCGTAGCCACAACTGTCCCCGCGGGCGTTATGAAGATGAAGCAGAAGGAGTTCCTTGCACTGAAGCAGGTAATCTTAAATATAATCATTTAGCGGTTTCTTTTGAGCTAATGCCCCTTGTTCTATCCTTATGAATCTTGACTTAATCTTTCGATATCTATCTGTCTTTGTCACTTCAGGGGACTATATCGGTCACAGAGTACCGTGATCGCTTTCTGCAGCTTTCTCGCTACGCCCCTGCCGATGTTGCGGATGACCGCAAGAAGCAGGAGCACTTCATGGAGGGCCTTGAGGACTACCTCCAGTACGCGCTGCTCAACCTCCGTTTCGACGACTTCAACCATTTGGTTGACAGCGCGCTCAACACTGAGCGCAAGCACTTGGAGATGGAGGACAAGAAGAGGAAGATTGTCCCCGTTGCTTCCGGCAGCAACACTCGTCCTCGCCTCCAGCAGCCCCAGCAGTACCAGCAGCAGTACCGGCCTCCTCAGCAGTACCAGCAGAGGCCCCCGCAGCAGTACCCGCCTCGACTAGCAGCAGCAGGCAGGTCAGGGCCCGAGGTTACCGGCACCTCCGGCTCGTGCTCCACCAGCTCCGCCAGCACCGCAGGCTCCACGTCCGGCAGCTCCTACCAGGACAGCAGGCTTCGACACTTGCACGCGTCTGCTATCACTGCGGCCAGCCGGGGCACTACGCCAACACTTGCCCCCGGAAGGCGCAGGCGGGACAGCAGGGGCGCCCAGCTCAGCCCAGGGCGCCAACACAGGGTCGGGTGAACCACGTGACGGCCGAGTCAGTGGCCGAGGCTCCTAACGTGGTTATTGGTACGTTCATGGTCAACTCTCACCCCGCTACAGTGCTTTTCGATACCGGTGCTACCCATTCTTTCATTTCCAAGTCATTTGCCGAGCAGCATGGTATACCGGTTTCTTGTATGAGGACAGCTATGGTAGTTACCTCACCTGGGGGTCAGATACGTACATGTTCTATATGCTCCAGAGTTAGTATTGTCATAAAGGGGGTAGAATTTCGCACTGGCTTGATAGTTATTGACTCCTCGGGGATAGATGTGATCTTGGGCATGGAGACCCTTACCAGATGGGGAGTCCGTATTGATTGTGCTCAGCGGACAGTTCACTTGTCAGCATCTGATGGCCAAGAGGTGACAGTCAGTGCTTCAGAACCTTCTGGATTTCTTCATCAGATGGAGGCTAGACCCACGGACGGTATTCGCGTGGTGTCTGAATTCCCGGATGTCTTTCCGGATGATCTGCCAGGTATGCCGCCTGAACGCGCCATTGAGTTTTGTATTGATCTCTTGCCTGGCACAGCTCCTATTGCAAAGCGGCCCTACCGTATGGCACCTATAGAGCATGAAGAGGTCAAGAAAACTATTGATGAGTTGCTAGCCAAGGGCTATATCCGTCGCAGCTTCTCTCCTTGGGCTTTTCCATTGTTGCTGGTAGATAAGAAGGATGGCTCGAAGAGGATGTGTGTGGATTATCGGGAGCTGAATACAGTTACTATCAAGAACAAGCATCCACTGCCCCGTATTGAGGATCTCTTCGATTTGCTTCGAGGTGCTCGTATATTCTCGAAGATTGATCTTCGTTCGGGTTATTTTCAGCTGAGGATTCGTCCTGGGGATATTCCTGAAGACGGCATTCACCTGCAAGTACGGGCTATATGAGTATACGGTCATGTCCTTCGGCTTGACTAATGGCCCGGCTTTCTTCATGCATCTGATGAACATGGTCTTCATGGATTATCTGGACGTCTTTGTGGTGATTTTCATTGATGATATTCTGATCTTCTCCAAGACAGAGGAAGAGCATGAGGAGCATTTGAGGCTCGTGTTGCAGAGACTGAGAGAGCATCAGTTGTATGCTAAGTTCAGCAAGTGCGAGTTCTGGATTGACGAGGTTCCATTCCTCGGTCATGTTATCTCTCAGGGAGGCATTGCTGTTGATCCGAGCAAGGTGAAGGATGTGCTCGAGTGGGAGACACCTGCAGACAGTAAAGGAAGTCAGGTCTTTCTTGGGCTTAGCTGGATATTATCGGAGGTTCATTGAGAATTTCTCCAAGATCGCGAAGCCTTTGACTTCTTTGCTGGAGAAAAATGTGGCTTTCGTGTGGACTGAGGAGCGTCAGAGGGCCTTTGATGAGCTGAAGAAGAGGTTGACTACGGCGCCTGTCCTGACTCTGCCAGACCAGACCAAGAGGTTCACGGTATATTGTGATGCTTCGAAGGATGGTCTTGGGTGTGTTCTGATGCAAGAGGGCAGAGTGATTGCTTATGCCTCACGGCAGTTACGTCGGCATGAGCTGAATTATCCTACTCATGATCTTGAGTCAGCCGCAGTTGTGCATGCTCTGAAGATTTGGAGGCATTACTTGTATGGGCAGCGGTGTGATATCTACACTGATCACTAGAGCCTCAAGTACATTTTCACGCAGAATGAGCTGAACATGCGGCAGAGGAGATGGTTAGAGTTGGTCAAGGATTATGACCTGGAGATTCACTATCATCCGGGCAAGGCCAATGTTGTAGCAGATGCTTTGAGAAAGAGAAGTTATGTCAACATGGCCGTGGCTTTCCAAATGCCTCCAGAGTTATGCGAGGAGTTCGAGTAGTTGAGTCTGGGCTTCTTGCATCATACTTCGAGTGCAGCGTTTGAGGCAGTACCGACTCTAGAGTCAGAGATCAGGCAGCATCAGAAAGATGATGAGAAGCTGCAGGAGATTCGTGAGTTGCTCAAGAAGGGCAAGGCTCCTCATTTCAGAGAGGATGATCAGGGTACCTTGTGGTACAAGAACCGGATCTGTGTGCCAGATGTGAAGGATCTTCGGAAGTTGATTCTGAGTGAGGCCCATGATACAGCTTACTCTATTCATCCGGGCAGCACGAAGATGTACTATGATCTGAAGGAACGTTTCTGGTGGTATGGGATGAAGCAGTTCAGTGGCAGAGTACGTGGCTATTTGTGACACCTGTCAGCATGTCAAGGCTGAGCATCAGAGGCCAGCAGGTCTATTACAGCCTTTGAAGATTCCAGAGTGGAAATGGGAGGAAATCACTATGGACTTCATTGTTGGATTGCCTCGTACTCAGAAAGGGTACAACTCCATTTGGGTAGTAGTGGATCGTCTGACGAAGGTTGCTCACTTCATTCCAGTGAACACTACTTACTCCGGTGCTAGACTTGCGGAGTTGTATATTTCTCGGATTATCTGCTTACATGGTGTGCCCAAGAAGATCATATCTGACAGAGGGTCTCAGTTCACTTCTCGGTTCTGGGAGCAGCTCCATGATTCGTTGGATACGAAGCTGCGTTTCAGTACGGCTTATCACCCTCAGACCGATGGGCAGACAGAGAGAACCAACCAAGTGTTGGAGGATATGCTGAGAGCTTGTGCCATTCAGTACGGTACTAGTTGGGATAAGTGCCTGTCTTATGCTGAGTTCTCATATAACAACAGCTACCAGGCCAGTCTGAAGAAGTCCCCCTTCGAGGCATTGTATGGCAGAAAGTGCAGGACTCCTCTCTATTGGGATCAGATTGGTGAGAAGCAGCTCTTTGGCCCTGAGATCATAGATGATGCAGAGCAGATGGTTCAGGCAAGTGCGAGAAAACCTGAGGATTGCACAGAGCAGACAGAAGAGCTATGCTGATGGCAAACGGAGAGATCTGACTTTCAGTATTGGTGATTATGTGTATCTGAAGGTGTCTCCGATGAGAGGAATCCGCAGATTTAATGTCAAAGGGAAGTTAGCACCTCGTTATGTGGGGCCATTCAAGGTGCTAGAGCGGAAAGGCGAAGTTGCTTATCACCTGGAGTTACCTCTCAGCCTCTCGGGAGTTCATGATGTCTTCCATATATCTCAGCTGAAGAGGTGTTTGCGAGTACCCGAGGAGCAGGCACCACTGGATGGAGTGGATGTCCAGGAAAATCCGACTTATACTGAGCATCCGGTGAAGATTCTAGAGACATCAGAGAGGGTTACTCGGAACAAGCGCATCAAGATGTGCAGAGTTCAGTGGAGTCACCACAGTGAAGCTGAGGCTACATGGGAACGAGAAGATGAGTTGAAGAAGACATATCCAGATCTCTTTGCTAGCCAGCTCATCTAAATCTCGAGGACGAGATTTCTTTAAGGGGGTAGGGTATGTAACACCCTAATTTGAATTTCAGCATTTATCAATAAATTTAATTGGCTTTATTTAATTTTCTAAGGTTTATTATGTTTAGACTTGCATTTAATCTAATTTTGTTCCTTAATGATTAAAATTTATCATAGGTTTAATTTTTGTGTTGCATTCATGCTGGTGCATGTTTTTATTTGAGTGTGGTTTGACTTCAAATTTTTATTTGAATTCAAACTTGTTTGAATTAGAAATAGAAGAGGAAAAGGAGTCCAAAACCCTTTAAGCAAATCTGGCCCAAAACGCCAAATCAACTCGGCCCAAGCTGCCAAACCTCAGCGGCCCACCCAACACTCCCACTGCGTGGTCCAAACACCCGGTCCGGCCCAACCTTTCTCCCCCACCCCGCGCCGCTCGCGCAGCCTCCGGCCCAGCCCGCAGAGGCCAGCGCCTCCTCTCTCTGGCAGCCTGGCCCCGCCTGTCGGCGCCCCCTCCCCCTCCCTTTCCTTTCTTCCTCCCCGTGCCGCGCGACTCTGCTCGCCTAGTTCCTCTGCCCCGCTCGAGCCTCGCTGCGCCGTGGGCCGCCTGCCTCACCCGAGCCGCCCCGGGCACGAACCCCACCTGCCAGCCCCTCCCGAGCGTCGCCCTCCTTCTAGAAACCTCGCCACCAGAGCCTGGGTCCGCGCACGGCCGTTGCGCGACCCGCCCCGCCCGGCCGAGAATTGCGGCCGCTATCCCCGCCGGGATCACGCTGGGCACGCACGCCCAGGATCCTCGGCCCCCCCCCCTCCTTTAAACACTGCCCGAGACCCTCTGCGCCCCCCATCTCACCCCGCAGCGCCGCACAACCCTAGCTGCCGCCTTGCCTCTGCTCGGACCGGAGCGCCGCCGCGACCTCCACGCCGGGGAGCCCCTGCTCCGCCTCAATTCGTCACCTCCGGTGACCACCGGACTCATTTGGCTCTGGACCACCCTCGCAGGACCCGCACGGACCCCCTCCGGCAGATCCAGCGCCTGGAGCACCCCCGTACCGGCCCCGCCACCGAGCTCCGCCTAGCGCCGCCGCCCATCCTCGACGCCGGCCGCCCTGCGCAGCAGCTCCGGCCACCACAGGCCCTCGGTGAGCCTCACAACGATCCGCCCCTTCTTTTGGCGCTAGATTTTGGTAGATATAGCGCCGGGAAACCCCGAACCGCCCTACGCCGGCGATGCGCCGCCGCGCAGTCCGCCCCGCGCCGTGGCGAGCCCCAGCCGAGCGTCCCCGAGCTCCGTTTAGAGCCCAGGTGGACTACATGTGCCCCGTAGGTCACCCCAGACCCAAAAACGGGTCGATTTGACCCCCGGACGGCCACGTTTGGCCAGGTCCGGCGAGCTCCCGCGCAGCGCCGCCGCGGAGCTTGGTCTCCTGGCGGTCAGCGCCGCCGCCCCCACGCCCGATGGCCCTAGGCCGTCAGATCGAAAATGAACGCAGGAGATTAGAACCCCCATCGATCGGATCTGGACCGCTAGATCCCGATCCAGCGGCCTGAATCCACCCGTACCGGTTCGCCCTGGCGTTTTTGTTAAAGAGACCCTAGAGTTTTCTCTAATCAACCCGCGGTCCTGTTAGTTCAAAAGAAAATTACGGATAAGCCCTGTTTTTATCGTTTTAGCCCCTGAGTTTTACCAGAATAGAACCCGCAGTCCACACATGACGTTTTTGCGAGTTAGACCCTGAAGCTTTAGTTTAATTACGTTTTAGCCCTCGGTTTTTGCAGAAAACCCCCTGGAACTTCAGTTTTCTTACAAATAAGCCCCTAGAACTAGTTTTAGGCCTAGTTTATGCGTTTTAGCTCCGTTTTTAGCGTTCTTTATATCCACGCGATCGTTGTAACGTGTAGAATAGCTTTAGACTAGTTTAGTGTGCTGTTTTTATGTATTGATGTACTGTTTCTTAATTTTTGTTAGTGTTTGCTTGTATGTTTATTATTGTGCTTTGTTTTGGCCATGTGTTCGTGAGTAGACGTTGATCCATCTGAGGAGCCCCAGTACCAGTACCCTGGAGCAGCCGTCTTCGGAGCAGTTTGAGCAGCAGCCAGAGCAGTACGAGGAAGGCAAGTATAACATGAACAACCTATCATTTTAAATACAATTTCATACTGCATTTTAATACTGTATGCCTATAAGGACATTCCTAGCCACTTTATATCCTTTATATATACCTTTGGGTTGCATTTTGGTTAGTTGTGCTAGGTTGCTGCGCGATAACATACTCTGGTCCTTTTTAACTAATTTGATTAATGGTTTACTTGAACTTAATTCTGAGAGTGGCCCTCTGTGCTTCGTGCTTGAGTGGCTCACGTCTCGTTAAAATATGGTTTTTGTAGAAACATGGTTTAGGGGGCCAGCATGGTGCTTAGTGCTTGGTTGGCCACTCTCCATAAGGACCGGTTCATAGAGCGACAACCTGGGACAACAGCGCTACCACAAGGCTAGAATGGGATAGACTTGGCATAATAATTAGATCTTTTTGGTTTGGAGTAACTTACCTGCGGGGCAGGGGTGGTAAGCTTCTATGGCCCTCGTGCTGAGTGGCCTCGTCTGTGCTTCGTGTCTTGACGCCCACTAGACCTGCTCCATAGTAGCCGATCCACCCTCGCAGTTACTCCCTACCAACGAGTTTCTTTGTAAAGGCCTCGTAGTGAGTCGCTAGTCATCTCACCTAAGGAAGTGTGATGAACAACTGGCGTAGCTCACGACTTGTGGGTAAAGATGTGCAACCTCTGCAGAGTGTAAAACTGGTATACTAGCCAGTGCTCACGATTATGAGCGGCCCAGATCCTCCTTTTGATTAGTGGAGTTATCTCCTTCCGACGAGGGAGGTGCTTCTCGGGGTTACCTTGGTGGCTTGGTTTCGGTTTGGTTCTCAGTAGTAGTATGATTAATTCTGATTAATTACTATGTAACAGGGTTAATGGTAATTCATCAACTCGTAGTAAATAGCTTTAATAAAATTTTGCCAAGACTTAAAAGCTAATGCAGTTGAGTCAGCCAACCTTAGAGCCTCATAGTTTGTGTTATACTTATTGAGTACAAGTTGTGTACTCTTGCCTCTTCTCTACTTTTTCCTCTTGGATACGCTACTGCTGCTCAGTTCCTACCGACACGAGGGAGTTCGTCCAGCGCTACCAGGACTACGAGGACTTCTAGGTGTTCGTCTCCCAGTCGACGTCCCTGTGGCGCCCTGCTTCAGCTTCGGAGAGTCTTTATCGCATTTTGTACTTCGCTTCCGCTGTATCAGACATTTTTGTCATTAATGTAATAAATAACATTCGTATTCGCTTTATTATATCTTTTTACGTGATATGTGCTATGATATACTGTTCATTCTGTTGTATATACGTGTGACTTGATCCTGGCACGTATATGATTGCTCGGTTTATGTTCTTTTATAAACCGGGTGTTACACAAGTGGACATACTTCCCACTCTCTCTTAGGGATAAGATGAATAAAATGGATGAGGGCCGAGGTTGGTACCCTATTAAACAATGTAGCGCTACACTATGACTATGAGGGACGAGGTTGGTGCCCTATAGTCGGGGAGAGTGGCACCGATCCATGAACCGGAATGAAAGGAAAAATGTTGCTTGGGAGTGACTCGATAGTGCTCCAAGTGTGTGTTTGGTTTACCTTGCAAGGATTGAAATTCGGTTCGAATTGTTCCGCTGCTCACGGATATTGAGACTGCTTAATCTCTTTGCCACATAGAGTAAGAAGTGCAACAAAGATGATACTCAATTTTGTTGGATGCAAATAATTTTCTACCATGCTTGTATAGATAGATGCAAACCTAGAATGGTTAATGAAACTAGAACCTGAAAGCTAAAATTAAGGACATACTCTTTGTTGCTTTTCACAAAAAGAAACCCTAGAACCTTTCCAAGCCTAGCATGTCTAGTTAAAGGGCTTATATATACCCTTAGTCGGGGTAGTCTTGCTGAGTATTATTATACTCAGTTTCGCATGTGATTTTGATTTCAGGGATAACTTGTGAGGACCAAAACACTAGTTTGACTTGGCCTAGTGTTTTACCTCCTGGCTAGTCTATTGAGTGGGAACCATCCACGACCGGCGATAACTCAATCGAGTGACGTCTTGTTTGGGCTTAACAGGACATCCGTTGCGACATGTGTATAGTCGTGTTTTACTTTTACGATGTAGAACTTCTCTTTTACATTTAGTTTCTATAAAACCTCTTTAAAGTTCCTTTAGTAATAAGTTGTAAAAGCTAGAACTTCAACTTTCTAGTTTCAAACTTTGATGTAAATTATACCTCTTATCAATGTGATATAAAATATTGTGGAATGGTGTATCTCTGACTCGCCTTCGTGCGGGATGTATACTTGTGTTACGATCCGATGTCAAGTGGTTTCATCAGGATTTTACCCGACAGACCAGTGATTATACCAGTTGAGGTGCGTTTAGATGTTTAGTGCACTCGGATTGGTGTAATTCAAACTGGTTCTGCCACAGTTTATCAATCCATGCTTATGTTTATCATGAGCTGTGTGACGAGTATGTTTAGGCCAGATGTTCGGGGGTTGGATAATTGTTCGTTGTGCTTTCGAGATTGCTCTAGTGCTTTGCTTGACCATCCGGAGGGTGGGAGTCCTAGGGGCATTAGAGTAGTGACCTCGTACACGAGCGTGGTGCTCGGGTATGAGGGATCCATTGGATATTCCCATGCTCCACAGTGTGAAAGGGGTAGAGGGAATGAGGTGATAGCCATGTCCATCTGGCGTATCAACAGTTGTTGTGTTTAGTGAAGTCCCCGATGTTCGGGTTTGGTGTAGGAGGTACATAAAGAGGTAACGGGATTGGATGTTCTCCAGTGCAGGACCTTCTCCCCTTTATCCCTTTTTTTGGTGTCTGTAGCCTTAACCATGTTCAAACATAATCGTTGCTTTGAATAGATACACTTGGACACCTAGCCTAGCCTAAGCTCCAGCTAACATAACATAAGATAGTTTAGTTCATCCTTTTGTTCTTTTGTTCCTTTGTTCTTTTCTCTCTTTCTTCCTTGGGTGTTGGATGTGTGATCGTGTCACATTACCCTGTTTTATCTTTTATATCATGGCTTACCCCCACTAGAGTTTTGCCTATTACTTGAGGAACGATGTCATGATTAATGTTAAGTACAGTACCTTTGCCACTGCCATCCTTTGGAAAAATATAAATAACGATACCCTTACTCTCCAGGTGAAATGCTACAACAGTATATCCGTGCGCTTGCAGAACCCATCTGTAATCATATAGACTATACCATGAGAGTGGTAGTCCTTGGTGCAGTTGCTGGGGATGGGCTTAACACCCCCATTCCTAGTAATTACGCTAAGGAAAGTCAACACGCATTTCTAGCACCGTTACTGGGAACTAACCCCTCCTAGTGGCGACGTTAAGAAATTCCAACACTCTGCCAAGCTGGCCCACGAGTTGGTCGGGGTAAGTTCCCTTCCTCTTCCCATGTATATCTGACTTGTTGTTGTAGAGGTTGTCTTGTGACGCCATGTTGTTTGGCAGGCCCTGGTGGAGCTGTCCGAACAGGCTGCCTAGGAGTTGGCCGAGGGCAGCATCGCCATCGGCCGAGTGGCAAAGCTCGACGCCCGACTGGTCGAGCTGGAGGTGCGAGGTCACCGACTTGAAGTCGAGAAGATGGAGGCCGAGAAGGCTCTGTGAAAGGAGAAGCACGGTAAGGAGTCGGATTTTTGTCGAACCGAGTCCTTTTCGCACTTTTCGTCTCTGACTTGCTTGTTTTTCAGAGCTGGAGGCCTGCACCAAGGCCAATGAGGAGCTGCACTCTCTCCGGGAGGTGGCCGAAGCTCGTGAGGTCGTGACAGAGGAGAAGCTCCGCCTGGAGCGCCAGGCCCGAGCTCGTATGAGTCGGAAATCATACAATTGTTGTAAAGTTGAGTTTATCACTTAGGCTAATGTAGCCGAGTGCTTTTCTGCAAAAGCGGAGGGCTAGGTGACCGTGGCCCGGGTGACGCTGGATCGCCTGAGCGGGCAGTTGGATGCTCTGCTGGAGGCGTTCGAGCCGGAAGGCATGGCCACAGCGGAGAGCCTATCAGAGCGGCTAGAGGCCTTTGTGAAGGGAATAGCCGGGGATGCCATGCAACACACCCTGGGGTTGGTGAAGTCCCACTACCCGGAGGTGGATCTGGATCTAGTGGGCGATGGCGTTCCTCCCGACTGCTCCGAGGTAGACTGGGAGGCCAATCATGCCAGCATCCTGGACATCGCCAAGCGCATCGTGGCCGACTTGTAGGTTGTCACCCCGAGGATTTTTTTATATTTATTTTGCTGCAAAATAGGTTGGTCAGTGTGGGCCACTTTGAAACAATGGTTATGTAAATAATGTTTATTTTTTAGTCGCTTTTAAGTTATGCCCTCGTTCTGAGTATTTTCTGAATTTGCTGAGTAGTTAGGAAGTCGACTCTGAGCCCTTCCGATGGCCGTTGAAAGCTGATCATCAATGTGTGTGATGAGTTAGGGTGACACAGAGTAATTCCAAGACATACTTAGCTGTGTTCATAAATACAGGACCGGGTTGTTCTTGTCCGACTGGCCGGAGTCCGAGTGGGGGCTGGCTGGATGGCCGAGACTCAGCCTCCAAGCGTGTTAAAAATGACATGGTGATGAACAGAGCAGATGAAATGTGATAAATAACATGGAACAAACTTTATTAAATGAGTGGATAGGTACATATCTTTGCATTTTCCTATACTTCTATGGATAGAAGCGGTGCAGGTGCTCGATATTCCATTTGTTGCCCACATCGGTGCCGTCATGCCTTTGTAAGCAGTAGGTTCCGGGAACCACTACTTGATTGACGATGAAGGGTCCTTCCTAGGGGGAGGATAGCTTGTTGGCACTGGTTGTTGACTGGGTTCCTCATAGAACCAAGTCTTCGATATTGAAGTCGCGCTCTTGTATGTTGCGATCATGATAGCGCCGGAGCTGCTGCTCATATCTCGCATGTTGTAGGGAGGCCAACAGGCGTCGCTCCTCTGCCGAGTCGATATCAATGCGCCGAGTCATTTCGGCTTCGTTTTCGTCATAGTTCTGGATGCGTGAGGCACCAAAAGCTATGTCCGATGGCAAGACTGCTTCAGAACCGTACACCATGAAGAATGGCGAGTAGCAGGTGGCCCGACTTTTCTGGGTGCGAAAACCCAAAACTACTCTACGTAGTTCTTGGAGCCACTTTGCACCGTATTTTTTGATCGGATCGAAAATTCTGCTTTGAGCCCCTGGAGGATCAAGCCATTGGCCCTTTCGACTTGGCCATTGCACCTGGGGTGCGCCACGGAGGCATAGTAGACGTCAATGTAGCTTTCTTGGCAGTAGTCCCAGATCGGTTATGATCCGACTAGGCACTCCGAACCGGTGTGATATTTCTTCAATGAACTCGGCTACCTGGGTGGCTGTAGTGGCCGTCACGGGTTTAACTTCAATCCACTTTGTGAACTTATCAATCGCCACGAATATGTGATTGTACCCGCCGACGGCCGTCTTGTGGGGTCCCATAGAGTTGAGTCCCCAGTAGGTGAATGGTCAAGAGGGAGGTATCGTCCGTAGGGCCTAAGCCAGGACGTGCTGCTGATTGGAGAAGAACTGGCACCCGGCACATCGCCAGACGAGGTTCCGGACGTCGGCCAGGGCCGTGGGCCAGTAGAAGCCTGATCGCAAGGCTTTGCCCACTAGAGTGCAGGCTCATGCGTGGTTGCCGCAGATACCCGAGTGGATCTTGCTGAGGAGTCGGACTCCTTCATCATGTGTGATGCATTTGCACACGGTTCCTTAGGATGCCGAGTGCCTGAATAGCTGTTGGCATTTCTTATGCCCAAAAGAATAGATATTCTACAAGCGCATAGAATCACAGTTGTAGCACTTCACATTGGAGTATTCCAGGGTATAGTATTTTTCCTCAAGGAAGCACTATGATAAAGAGTATCGTAAATCGAGGGATAACCGTACTAGCTTAATCAACCGACTAACTAGATGGGGGTAAACCAGATAGATAGATAAGATAAATGGCCAATCGATGACCGAGTGACACACGAAGGCTCAACTCCTTAGAGAGGTAGCAGCTGGGAGGACAACGAGCGATATAAGACACCTGATACACTTCTGAACTATCGAGCTAGCCTCTCTAGATCAGACTAAACACCTAACTAGTCTTCGGGAAAGCAGAGCTTACTTCGGCGGTTGGAAGAGGAAGGACTTCAGAAAGGGATGAGAGGGGACTCCAATGGCAACCTGGGCTACTGCTATGAAAACACCCGAATGTGGTGGATTACAACGGACGGACAGGGCTGTCACCACCTGCCGCCTACCACAACGGTTCCGTGGGGTGGAACACACTTTCTACCTAACACTAAGCTCAGACACCACGTCTGCACTCAGTGTTAGGATTTCTCTCGAGGCCTTCGAGAGAAATGCCCCTCAACCTAGAGCACTAACTTGAGTTATTCTAGTTCGAGTGAGAAAACCCGTAAGATAAGATCCCGACTAGTAGAGAGATAACTTAGCCTAAACTAAAGGTACAACTTCCTTGCTCGAGCTGAACACTCAGACTCGAGAAGATAAAAGAAGGCGGAAAGTAAGCTGACTCAGAAAAGTAAAGAAGATAACTTATATTTATAATGCCAAAAGAAAGATACAAGAGCTATACCAGACTTCCGACGACTTCGGAATCCCAAGCAACCTCGACTCGACTCTAATTCCCAAGCTACTAACCTACTCTAGAAAGTGAATTAAAGAGAGAAGAGCTCCAATGGTGTGTGTTACAAGTGATGGATGAGATCTCTATTTATAGTCTTCCAAGGTTGGTTCTTGGCCGGTAAAATAGTTGGCGTCAGTGGTAAGCAAATGTGGCGGTTGACCTTAGTTTCCACACCAAGAGCAAGCTCAAGGGGCGTCCAAGTGGGGCCGGCAGGCCTTCCCTAGGCCAGCCGGCCTAGGGATGTGGCCATCTAGCTACCGCCTTCTCCTGGACGCTCCTGATCTTCTCCTGGTATCGGTGTGGGTTGCTTGACTTCGACGTGTGCACGTGCTAGGCCGGCTGGCCTGAGGGAGGCCGGTCGACCTCTCTCTGGCACATCTCGGCCCTCCGCTGCACCGACATTGCACTCCACACTTGTGATTTGTCCAGGGAGGTGGATCACTGATTTACACTTGAACTTGAGCTGACTTGTGGGTCCTTGGATCCATGCTAATACCTTTCGGTCTGTCTGATTAAACCGTCATCCAATCCACAACTCAGGCGCATTGTACTCATGTCACATTGTCCCTGGATCGAAGACGTGGCACTATGTGTGGGGGTGCCAGGCCGGCCGGCCAGGAGAGGCCAGTCGACCTGGGGTTTTGCCCATTTTCATCCAGTTTTGGTACACTTGCTCCTGAAATCAAAACTCATTTAAAACTGGTGGAACTCGTTAGAAATAAATAAAATATGAATGGAATATAGTATAAAACTCATTTTATTCCCGAGAAGTTGACAGCTAGAATGTGAAATAATGGCCGTCAACACCCCCCCCTCAAGCTTAAACCTTTGCTCATCCTCGAGCAAACCTTAAATTGAGGCTCGGCGGATCAGGAGTTGTGTCAATGTTCACCCCCTACAGGTACCTTGTGCCCAGCATATTACTCTTCCCGTCTGTACTGTGAATAAGTTGGCTATACCTAAGGTTCTGGAGGATGGGGCGTATTTTTTTCTCATCCCTCGGTGTTGAGCGATTGATGGACTGAACAATCTTCACCGGAATGTTTCCTGCTGCCTGTTCAGGTTCCTAGCTTAGAGTTTTTGCAAGATTTTTCAAAAGAAGTTTAGTGTCCCCAGTGGTACTCTCGAGTCACTCAAAGTGTATGATCCTCACTTATGGTCGGAGTTTTTGACCATTGTTCTTCCTACTTCTAAGGATGATATATGAAGTTTATGGGTAGGAAGATGTTTGCATACCTTGGTTACCTGTATTGCTGAGCCGAAGAGTGATCCTGCGACGGGGTCGGTACTTAGCAAAATTCCGGTCTTATGGAGGATGGAATATCTGAGGGAGATGGAGTAGATGGATCCCCACTTGGATGGAATTTGGTCTTATTCGAACTCCTTATTTTGCAATTCCTTTAGGGATGGATAGTGGAATTCTTTCTTTCTTTCTTTTCTTCTCTTTTTTGTTTTATTTAAAGAAGATAACTCCACTCTCCCTTGTTTAAATGACTTTAATTCTTTGGAGTTTTGATAGGGGAAGACCTTTGTGGGATGAATGGGTAAATGCTTGGGATGTTGGTTTTATGGTTGCGGGGTGTATGCCTGGCAAGAGTGGATGTCAATACCCGGAGTAGGTGACTGACGGACAAGACATCTTTGGGCTAGCAAAAAATGGGTATGTGAGGGAGAAAGACCTGTAGATGGCAAGTACCATTCCCGAAGCGAACACATTGTTCGACAAAGCTCAGAGTAACTTCAGATAGCTCATAGAGGGTTACGAAAATTTAAGGCTCTAGATGGGTCATTTTAACCATGGAGAAACCTTCACCAAAATTTTAATTTTCAAAAGAATTCCAAGAGGTTCCCTACTAGAGCAAGCAGCTTAAATCTTGTTTGGGTTATCTCGAATCCCGCAACAACTTAGACTTTGGAAATTAAACTCATGCCTCCACACAACCAGATTTTTGGTGGAACTATTATGTGCCAACTAGTTCATGGACTAGGAGAGTAAAAAGCTGTATACGAGGCACATACAAGGTTTAAACAGAGCAACTATTCATCATATCCAAAGTAAGAGCTTACACGGATTTCCACTCATATAAATTTTATTCAAAAGTATGAAAATATTTTTAGGATTTTTGTTATGAGATTATTATTATTATTATCATTATTATTATTTAATTTTTTAGGGCATGGCTGCTGAATGAAAGGACGCATGTGATGACTTACCTAGTAGTGTGACCCCCCCAAGCTTCGATGAAGCTCAGTCCTCCTCATCGGAGTCCTGTTCTCCCTCGTCGGGGTTCTCATCTTCACCATCATTGTCCTACTCCTCGTCATCATTGTTCTCCTCATCATCATTGTTCTCCTGATCGGGCTGCTAGTATGGCTGGTGCTGCTGGAATGGTTGGGACTATTGGTAGTCCAAGCCCAAGTGAATGAAGACGTTGGACACATCGTACTGCAAGGCGGATGTCAACCCCCAGCTCTGCTGAGTGAGATGTGTGTTGTGTGTCATTGTATCCTGCATTTGTTGCTGCTGTGTGCCAAGGGTGGTGATGCGGTTCGAGAGATCTGAGATGCTCCAGAGAATCGGGTCCTCATAGTTTAAGTGTGCTAACGATGAAGGACCCACCTGTGGACCATAAGACAGATGCATACCTGGAGGGTAGTATGGTTCTTGCCCACCGGCGTACCCACTGCCGCTGGCCTGATGCGGGTTTGGGTTGGTATAGGTGTAGTGTCCGTATGCCTCCTCGAAGCTCATGTTCTATGTGGACGGCCCTGGTTGTGCCAAGGTATGAACCGGGGGTGTCCGTTGTGATGGTCCTGCTTCGGCTTGCTCATGCTGGGTCCTGCTCCTCATCTGTGGTCCTGCAACACTCCGCCGTGCGGGTTCTCCTTTCTCTATCTGCAAAGTGAGACTTTTCACCGAGTAGAGAGAGAGTATCGGGCATGGCAGCTTGATCTCCCTATCGTACCCGGGGTAACACATAAAGATAGAATTTCTTGACCCCTCTCGCATCATGTGCCCTTGCACAAAACGCTCGAGAACGACCTTGTATCTGTACTCCTCTGTCTCGGGCAAGAAGGTGACATCGGCGCCCTCCGTCGCTTTGACATACCTCGACACGTGAGTGACCAGAGAGGTTATGTCGATGGGGCTTTTGCCCGAAATCATCTTCTGCCAATGAGCGAGCATGCTCCTGACGGGCGAGAAGCGAATCTTGTTCGCCAAAGCATACAGACACTGCAGCTCAGGCAAGTGTTGGTGTCTCTTATGCTCAATCTGAATAGGTATTCTGCAAGCGCACAGAATTCACCGGTGTAGCACTTCACCTTGGAGTATTCCTCAGGGATGGTAAAGTGTATTGTAAATTGTAGTGACAACCCTTACTGAAGTTATCGATCGACTATTTCAGCAGGGGTAAGCTAGATAACTGATGAGGTAAATGGCCAAACTATGACCGTGTGACACACAGGAGATTCTATATCTTAGAGTGGTAGTAGCTGGGAGGACAACGAGCGAGAAAGTACTCCTGAAACACTTCTAAACTACTGAGCTAGTCTCACTAGAGCTAATCTAAGTTTCTAACTTGATGTCGAAACCAGGAGCTTACTTCGGCGGCCTAAGCGAAGGGCGCAGACTGGGGTGAGAAGGGGCCCAACATACTTTTGGCAATCCTACTGCTATGAAAACACCTGAACGTGGTGGACTACGAGGGACGGACAAGGCTGTCACCACTTGCCACCTACCACTGCGGTACCGTGGGGTGGAACACTCTTTCTAGCTAGCTCTGAGTTAGACACCATGTCTACTCTCGGTACTAGGATTTCTCTTGAGGCCTTCAAGTGAAATCCCCCTCAACCTAGTGAACTAACTTGAGTTACACTAGTACGGGCGAGAAAGCCCATAAGACTAACTCCAACAAGCAAGTAAGGGAACTTATTAAACTGAACTAGAGGTAAAACTTACTCCCGCAGACAAGTACTAGTACTTGGGAAGATAAATACTTGCGGAAAGTAATGCTGACTCAAGTAAATAAAGAAGATAACTTATATTAAAATAGTCAAAGGAAAAGATACAAGAGCTTTACCGAGCTCTGATGACGACTCTGGATCCCCGAGACAAGCTCGACTCGACTCTAACTCCCAACTACTAACCTACTCTAGACTTGAGAAGAGAGAATTGCTCCTTTGAGTGTGTGTTTACAAGTGAGTGGGAGAGTGCTCTTTATAGTCTTCCAAGGTCGGTAGAAGGCCGGTAATTCTGTTAGCACCAGGTGCACGCAACTATAGAGGCGGTGCTTAACTTCCACACGAAGCCGGGAGCCGGGAGGCTGCAAGGTGGGGCCGGGCAGCCCTCCCTAGGCCGGCCTAGGGGTGTGCCATCTGGCCAACGACCTCCCGTGGACGGCTCCTGATCTCTTCTGGACGTTAGTTCTCTGGGTGGCTTCCTCGGATGCTTCTATCTTGGGTCGGGCGGCCTGAGGTAGGCCGAGCGGCCTGCCTCCCGAGTGTGGCGGAACCACCAAAAACTACTGGGCCCGGGTGCACTGATCTTTGTTGCTAAGCAACTCTAACCCAAATTGGCACTCACCGGTAGTTCCTCGAGTGAAGCCTCGATAAAAGCCACGCTATTCCAGGATCAGCAGACAACACTCACACAAAGGTGAGCCCAGAGATTACAACACAGATCATCTCATACATCTCAGAGTTTGCAGCGGAAAAGAAATTTATTACAAACCATGTTCAGAGTAGCGAAGTACTACAGAATTCCAAACTACACAAATTATTCAAGTGTCATAGTCTCAGCGGAAGCAATAAAACATCTAACGAAAGGAAGTTACGTATCGATAAAGCCCATACGAAACACGTCACTCAGCGGGAGGGTGGTCAGCACCAGCTGAAGGGCCATCCCACTCAACTGACCAGCCCGGAGGCAAGGTACACGGCCAAGTAAGACTCGCAAACAGATCTTCAAAGTTAGTACCTGAAAAACAGTGCCACAAGCAAGGCTGAGTATACTAATACTCAGCAAGACTTACCCGTCACCGGATATAACATAGTCCGATAACTAGACATGCAAGGCTTTTTGGTTGGTGGGATTTCTTTTGCCAAAAACGCCACTAAGAGTTGATCTTTATTTTCAGATTTTAACTTTATCATATTCTAGTTGAATTAACCGTTCTAAGTTTGCATCTAACTCTATACAAACATGGTAGAGCAATCATTTAATCAACCAGCAGTATTATCATCATCATGTTCCACTTGTTACTCTATGTGACCGAAAATGTTAAGCAATCTCATGCCGTGAGAGGCGGACGATTCTGAATCGAATTTCAACCTGGCCAGGGGAACCTAACACACATGCATGGGGATCGATGCCGCTTTCGCCCACGCAACTTTTCCGCTTTCTTTCCAGTCCGTGGATCCGGAACACCCTCCCTGACTACAGAGTCCGACCACTCTGCACCCGTACGTCCGGACAAAAATAAACCTACTTCTACCAAGAGGGTGCGAGATCGTTCCACTCGCTGGTCCAATTAGGTACTTAAGCTTACCGATTACCATATTTCTCGGTATGTGGCTAGTACTTTCAAATGCTTAACGAAATGAGCCACACACCGCGACCCTAGCCATTTTTGACTACACCAGCGGGGTATCACAACTACACAACCACACCCGTTGTCCTTATATTTCAGCAGGAATTAAAGCCAGTAAAATTCCTATTTGCTCGCGAGAGGCAGGAAACCCCTCGACTTCTACCGTACCTAATTAGCATGGCAACTAGTCGATAAAAAGATCCGGATATAAAACATAGGTACCTATAGATCATGCATCTAGGGTTTTCGATCAACACCTAGAAAACTTAAATGCAGAAATAAACTTATTACAACACATTATAAATAGATAGATGAATAATAACTCGGAAAATAAAGGCATTATGCACCGGGGCTTGCCTTCTTGGGCACTGTCAGGCAGAAAAACCTCTGGGGCTTGGCCCAGGCCTTGAGATAAGTTAGCACAGTTCAAATTAATTTCCTGGTCAACACGAGAGTCCGCGGGAACCAACTCGTAATCACCGTCGAGTAGATTTACCATTTCTATATGCATGCAGAAATGATATTGTTACAACATGATATAAACATATTTATTTCCTTCACTATAAAATTGTAGTCTAGTATAGCATGTGTTTGTTGTGGTGGTCTTAGTTAACTTTATTTTCTGGGCAATCGTTTATAGAGTAGTTCTTAAATTCATTTTACTTCATAAAAGAGCTGTGTGGCGGGTTTTATATTAAATGTAAACACCTAGTTGTTTGACTATTTAACTTCATAAGTTAGGATTAGTTTCTGGAGCTACAATTTTTATGTAAGGTACTTCATCTACTCAGCTAGTCCCAGTAAAAATTTCAAGTAAAAACAATAAAGCACCTAGCCATGAAAATTATCCAAAACTGAGCATGTACTAATGAAGATGTATTTATCCAGACTAAACTACACTAGCTCTGGAGTTCAAAATTTAACAGCAACAGCTAGACACGATGTGTGCTGAACTGTATTTTTTCCAAATTTAGTCTGCGCATATAACAGGAGATATAAAATCGGCAAATTTAACATGCATTTATCAAACTCAAATTCTACAAAGAGTTCTACCAGGTTTCTGCACATCTAACCATGCTGTAGTAAAAATATGAAGCATTTTCATCACAATTAAAAATATCAAGGAATAAAACAGTGTATACACATGCATTATTATTAGAATTATCAAGTTTGCAGTAAAGCATGTCAAACTTTTTCTATAGCATCTACACACACTGTTTAGTAATGGGAGCAAACATCATGAGCATTCAAGCATTATTGTTACCAGGATAAAAATAACAAATCTATTCATGGCATAAACTGCACATTTTGTATCAACCGTTATGGTCATCAGATGGATCTCAAATTTTGTAGACATGCATTTATGACTAAAATAGAGTCGTACAAATATTATCAGATTTTTCTACGCAAAGGAACTATTTATCACAAATAAAGCCTACTTATCAAGCATTAACTCAAATATATAGTTAAACTAATCTAAACTTCTTAAACTTGCGCAACAGTAAGGTTTTAGTGACAAGCATACAAGGAAAAAGTTTCATACACAGAACCTCTTTATTTCTACCAGCATTAATACATGAGCAATACTAGTAGATTTAGGAATCTTAGAGTTTTGAGCTAGTAAATGATGTCCCTTTGTGTTCAAATTTTTACCAACGGCTAGAAAAAATACAATACACATTCTAGAAAAAAATCATCCATAGTTACTGAGCACAACTCCTAGAACAAACATAGCCCATTTAATCTAATATTTTTTGTAGATTAAAATGTGGACAGATTCTAAAGATGTGCATGTAACAAAACTTGTAGATCTTGTAACAAGGATTCCAAAACATTTGAACTTGTATTTTTCTGATTTTTCTACGAATTTCTAGGCATTTTCAAAGTTTACTGTTTTGGATTCTATAGTTCATGTATATTTTTCACTTAGGACCCTGAATTTCTGTTTCTTTTAACTCGAGGTCCTTGGTGGAGATGAGTAAACAGAGGAGGAACGGCGGGGCGATTTCTGGAGAGGTCCGGCCCCGGAGGTGAGGGGAAACTTGGGGTAAAGTGAGAGGGGCTAAAGCCGCACCTAATGGTGGTCTTGGCTCGACGGGAGGTGGATGGAGGAGGCGGTTCCACGGCGGAGCAGGGACGGCGGAGGTGCGGCTCACCGGCGGCGGTGCTCCGACGGGTTCCAGCGGCATTCGACCGGGTGTACAGCACCAGTGAGAGGCGAGGAAGGTTTTGGTGGGGGCCAAACAAGCAATGTGGTTCGGGGATGGCCTGGCCACGGCGAGCTCGAGCTTGCCGTCGGCAATGGCGGGCGGCGGATGGGGAAATGGGGGTCTGGGTGCCCGAGGGGGCTAGGAGCTCGTTTTATAGGCGGCATGGCTTCGAGACGAAGCAAACGTGCACCTAGGGGAGGTCAATTTGGGGTCAGGTAGGGCGGAGGCAGTCGACGGCGAGCGGCGATGCCGTTTGGGCGGCGTGGCGCATGGCGGGCGTCGTGGCGGCTGCCCAGGTGACCATGGGAGCGTGACAAGCGGAGGACGAGCCAGGGCGGTGCGGCTTCGAGTGAAACCAGGGGCGCGCATGCCCATTCGGCCGTTCTCGGGGCGGTTTGCCGTCGCCGGGTACGGACGGCGTGAGAGAGAGGGGAGAGAGATGGTCAGTGGCATTTTCGTAATTAGACCAAAGTTCCAAAACCCAGTTCTGTAATTTCGACTTTTCTCCCTCTTATTTGCCTCAAATGAAAAAGTGTTGAATACCATTCTTGTTCAATTTTTTGAGATCTACAACTTTCGTGTTATGAACTTCTTCATTTGAGCAATGGTTTGAGAGTTATTTAATTATTTCAAAAAAAACAGCCATTTAAAGTACTTATCATTCTATGTGAATTTTGGCACTTTTACTCCTAGACTTCAACTAGGCTTTTGTTTATCATGACATGGTGAATATGTATATTCAATTTCCTATGCATAAGTGCATTGGTTTGAAAGTTATTTTTAACTTCCTTATTACTAGAAATTGAACTCCTGTTTATTTGAATGTTTAAATTTTGAATTAGCAAAAAGTCTTTTTAAATTAAACTATGTGCCCGAAAAATATGAGTGTGTCTTTATACTAAATTTTTGTGACAAATCGAGGACGAGAGTTCTACAATTATTAAAGGAACAAGTTTATATCCACACATACTCCTATACAAGGATGCATTCTTGTTTTCTATAAATATTTATTATTATTATGTGCTAAAGGAATGTTTAATCCTTTGTTCGAATTTTTATTTTGTTCCATTACTCTGAGTTGTCATTTGAGAATTAAGTGAATACTAAATATTTTCTTATTGGACCTTCGAGGTAAGTATGGTCTCTATGTCTTCTTTTCTTTAAAAAAGATTTTCAAGATTTCAAAACTATTTGTTTGTTGACTAATTGTGGCCTTATTTTATTATTTGGTTTGAACTAGTAGATCTTCACAAATCATGAATGGTTCCATTAACCATTTCATGTGATGGTTTTCCAGTTTGAATTTGATTTGCATAGAAAGTTTATAGATCATTATGAAAGATGTATTTTAGAGCCTTATTCCCACACATGTTAAGCCAAGTTTAAAAGTGTACCAATATTGTTTTTCAAGCACATTGCACTCAAACACATGCACACATAAATTTACACACAAGTTTGCAAAAACTAGATATAGGGTTCTTATTTAAGTTTTCTTAGCTCATTTGTGTGTGAAGTTATGTTAATTGCCTGGCTTTGGTTAAACTGACACCTGAGGTGTCACACCGAGCGTCTTGGCCCTCCGCTTCGCCGACGTTGCACAACAACACTCCACTTTGCTTCTGGAATGGGTGGTTTCCCCATTTGACGATCTTGGCACTGACATGTGGGTCTTTGAGTTGAACCTTGTGCCTTCCGGGTCCACCGATTGGATATGAAATGTTCGCCTTGTTCTGGAACCTTATGAACATGTCACATTGCTCCAGTGAAAGTATTGGACCCATGTATCTGGAGGTGTCAGGCCGATCGGCACGGAATGTGCCGGGCGGCCGGGATTTTCTCTGATTTCGACTATCTTTGGACAATGAATACCTGCAAGCACAACTAATCCAAAACTTGTGGAACTTATTAGAATCAAATAAAATATGCATGGAACATAGTGCTAAACTCAATTTATTCCCGAGAAGTTGATGGTAAAAAACGTGAGATAATGGCTGTCAACACCCCCCCAAGCTTAAACTTTTGCTCATCCTCGAGCAAAGCTTAATACTGAAGCTCGGTGGATCACGAGTTGCGTCAATGTTTGCCCTCTACATGTACCCTGTGCATAGCATATTACTCTATCCGTATGTACTTCGAGTAAGTTGGCACATACCTATATGTTCTGGATGATGGGGCTTATTTCACATTTCATCCCTTGTCTTGAGCGGTTGGAGGACTGAACAACCTTCACCGGAATATCTTTCTATTTTCCCTGTTCAGGTTCATTCTCGGAATATTTCTTAAGTATGCATATGATTAAGGTTCCCTGAAGGTACTGTCAATCGCTCAAGGTGTATGATTCCTCACCAAGGTAAAAAACTTGACCATCTTCTTCCTAATCTAAGGCTGATATCTGGAGTTATGGGTAGGAAGAGTATGACATACCTTGATTACCTATGTTGTCGAGCCGAAGAGTTTTTCTCAAGAACTAGGTACTTGATCAAATTCCGATCTTATGGAATCACAAATGTTCAGGGGAGAGGGAGAAATGGACTCACACTTTTGGAAACATTTGTGGGTCATTTTATTGAACTCCTCTTTTGGACTGTTTTTGCTAAGGATCATGGGCACTTCTTCTCTCTTCTTTTTTTTAAGAAGATAACCCCATGTCCTTCCATGAATTTAGTATTTTCAGAGGGAGATTTTGAAGAAATTTTGACCCTTTTTGAAGTGGATAGGCACACAGTGGAGATTTTGGGCTGAGTTGTGGTGAAACTGTCTGGGTGAAAGTGGATGACAATATCCGGAGTAGGTAATTGTCTCCCCAGACATTTTGAGGCTAGCAATGAAATGGGTACACAAAGGAGAAAGACCGGCAGATGACAAGTACCTTTTCTCAAGTGAACTCACCATTCGACAAAGCTCAAAGTAAATCAAGATAGCCTTTGGTAGCTCATGCATGAAATATCATTATGGCTCTGGATGGGACATGTAAACCAACAGGAAAACCTTTTATTATATTTTAATATTACTCAAGAATTTCCCTTACTGAGGTAGTGTAACACCCGGTTTACAAAAGGACATAAACCGAGCAATCATATACGTGCCAGGATCAAGTCACACGTATATACAACAGAATGAACAGCATATCACAGCACATATCACGTAAAAAGGTATAATAAAGCGAGTACGAATGTTATTTATTACATGAATGACAAAATGTCTGATATAGCGGAAGCATAAATACATATACAAGAAACTCTCGGAAGCTGGGCGCCACAGGGACGTCGACTGGGGGACAAACGCCTAGAAGTCCTCGTACTCCTGGTAGCTCTGGGTGAACTCCTTCGCGTCGGCAGGAACTGAGCAGTAGTAGAGTATCCCCAAAAAGAACAAGAGGAAAAAGTAGAGGAGGCAAGTGTGAGTACACAACTTGTACTCAACAAGTATAACACAAACTATGAGGCTCCAAGGTTGGCTGACTCAACTGCATTAGCTTTTAATCTTGGCAAAATTTTATTAAAGCTATTTACTACAAGTTGATGAGTTACCATACCCCAGTTACATAGTAATTAATTAGAATTAATTATGATACTACTGAGAACCAAACCACCCACCCGGGGAACCCCCCTAATCAAAGGAAGATAACCCCACTAATCAAAAGGAGGATCCGGGCCACTCATGACCGTGAGCATGGCTAGTATACCAGTTTTACACTCTGCTGAGGTTGCACATCTTTACCCACAAGTCGTGAGCTACGCTAGTTGTTCATCACACTTCCTTAGGTGAGATGACTAACAAACTCACTACGAGGCCTTTACAAAGAATCTCGTTGGTAAGGAGTAACCGCGAGGGTGGATCGGCGACTATGGAGTAGGTTTAGTGGGCGTCAAGACACAGAAGCATAGACGAGGCCACTCAGTACGAGGGCCATAGAAGCTTACCTCCCCTGCCCCGCAGGAAAGTTACTCCAAACCAAAAAGACCTAATTAGTAAGCCAAGACCGTCCCATTCCAGTCTTGTGGTTGCGCGGTTGTCCCAGGTTGTCGCTCTAATGATGTACGGTCCTTATGGAGAGTAGCTAGCACATAACACAGTGCGAGCCCCCTAAACCAAGTTTCTAGAAAGACCAATTTTAATGAGACGTGAGCCACTCAAACGGGCCACTCCCAGAATTAAGTTGCATATACCATTAATCTGTAACACCCGGTTTATAAAAGAACATAAACCGAGCCATCATATACGTGCCAGGATCAAGTCTCACGTATATACAACAGAATGAACAATATATCACAGCACATATCACGAATAAGACATAATAAAGCGAATACAAATGTTATTTATTACATTAATGACAAAAGTCTGATACAGAGTATGCGGAAGCGTAATACATAAACGATAACTCTCGTCGGAAGCTGAGCAGGGCGCCACAGGGACGTCGACTGGGAGACGAAACGCCTAGAAGTCCTCGTAGTCCTGGTAGCGCTGAGCGAACTCCCTCGCGTCAGCAGGAACTGAGCAGCAGTAGAGTATCCCCAAGAGGAAAAAGAGTAGAGTAGGCAAGAGTGAGTACACAACTTGTACTCAACAAGTATAACACAAACTTTGAGGCTCTAAGGTTGGCTGACTGACTGCATTAGCTTTTAAGTCTTGGCAAAATTTTATTAAAGCTATTTACTACAAGTTGATGAATTACCATAAACCCAGTTACATAGTAATTAATCAAAATTAATCATGTTACTACTGAGAACCAAACCAAAACCACCAAGGTAACCCCGAGAGGCACCCCCCTCGTCGGAAGGAGATAACCCCACTAATCAAAAGGAGGATCTGGGCCGCTCATGACCGTGAGCACGGCTAGTATACCAGTTTTACACTCTGCAGAGGTTGCACATCTTTACCCACAAGTCGTGAGCTACGCTAGTTGTTCATCACACTTCCTTAGGTGAGATGACTAGCAAACTCACTACGAGGCCGTTACAAAGGACACGTTGGTAAGGTGTAACCGCTAAGGAATCAGGCTCCGCAACGATGGTAACCACCTCGAGGGGTACGCAGACCAAGCCTCGTAGCCTGGCCATCATTGAAGCTCACCACCCCCCATGCCCCGTCGGTAAGTTACTCCCAAACCAAAATGACCTAATTAGTAAGCCAAGACCGTCCCATTCCAGTCTTGTGGTAGCGCTGTTGTCCCAGGTTGTCGCTCTATGAACCGGTCCTTATGGAGAGTGGCCAACCAGGCAGTAAGCACCGTGCTGGCCCCTACACCATGTTTCTAACAAAACCAATTTTAATGAGAAGTGAGCCACTCAAGCCACACAGAGGGCCACTCTCAGAATTAAGTTGCATATACCATTAATCAAATTAATTAAAAAGACCATTATGTGTTATAGCGCGGCACCTAGCACAACTAACCAAAATGCAACCCAAGGATATATATAAAGGATAAATGTGGCTAGGAAATCCTTATAGGCATACAATGTTAAAATGCAGTATGAAAATGTAATTAAAAGTGATAGGTTGTTCATGTTATACTTGCCTTCCTCGTACTGCTCCTGCTGCTGCTCAAACTGGTCGGAAGACGGCTGCTCCGGGTGCTAGTACTGGGGCTCCTCCGGTAGCTCAACGTCTACTCGTGAACACATGGCCAAAACAAGGCACAACAATAAGCATACAAGCAAACACTAGCAAAAACTACGAAATAGTACAACAATACATGAAAACAGCATACAAAACTAGGCTAGAACTATTCTACACATTACAACGATCACGTGGATATAAAGAACGCCTAAAACGGAGCTAGAACGCAAAATCTAGGCCAAAAACAAGTTCTAGGGGCTTATCTGCGAGAAAAACTAAGTTCCAGGGGGTTTTCTGCAAAAACCGAGGGCCTAAACGTAAATAAACCATAGTTTCAGGGGCTAACCTGCAAAACTGATGGCTCTGGACGGCGGGTTATATTTCTAAAGAGCTCAGGGGTTAAGTGAATAAAACAGGGCCGGTTTGGAAATATTTTTGAACTACCAGGGACCGCGGGTTGAATAAAGAAAACCTCAGGGTCTCTTTAACAAAAATGCCAGGGCAAACCGGTATGTTTAGATCTGGGCTATTAGATCACGATCACACGGCTCGGGTTTGATGGGCTCTAGATCTAATTGGGGTCGTTGCCTCCAGATCGGGCGGCCCAGGGTGAAGAGAGCGCGGTGCGGCGGCGAAGCTCGCCGGAACTCCCTGTTCCGCGGCGGCGCGTGACTGGAGAAGACCAAGGCGGCGCCCTAGGGCTCGGTTTGGGCCGTGGTTTGGCCGGGGAGGTAGCCAGCGGCATGCGTAACACACTGGGGTGGATACCGTGGTGTTGCGGTGGCGTAAAACAGGGTGCACGGCATGGAGGCGGCTCGGCGTGGCGGCACGGCGGAGCAAGGCGTGCGGCGTGCTATGTCCGGGATCCTAGGGTGCGCCACGGGCGAGACTGACTAGCATAAAAGCGAGAGAAGGCCGGGCTAGTCCTCACCGAGAGTTGGAACGGGAGGAGACGCGGCGCAGAAGGGTCGGCGGCGAGCTCGGCGGTGATGGCGTGGCGGAGCTCGTGGACCGGTCGCTGGGGTAGTCCTCCGGGCTCCTGGGCTCCACGGGTCGATGAGTGGAGTCCCTACGAAGCCAATGGAGGAGTCAGCTTGGCCGGAGCGGCACCGACTGCGGCCAATTGCCACGGCGGATGAGCTCACCTGAGATGGTGTCTGGGTTCGATTTCGGTGATGCTCGGACTAGAGTCGGGGCTGGGGGCTTCGGTGGTGTTCTTGACGTCGAGGCGGGGCTCCTGGGGTGGTTGGCAGGGGCCGGAAGGCTGTGGCGGGGCTGGTCCGCGGCGGCGCAGAGGAGCCTGCGCGGTGGAGCGAGATGCGGCGCTAGGATTAGGGGTGGTGGCTGCGGATGGGAGGAGGAGGTGAGGCTCGGGATTCTATTTGTAGGGCGGCGGGTTGCCTTGGCGTGCGCGCCTGAGGTAGGAAGGCCGGCGGAATTTGTGGCCAGGGATCTCGGTGGGGCGTTGCGCGCGCGGGGAGGAAGGAAGGTGGGGGATGACAGGTGGGCCATGGCTGGCAGTGACAGGGTGGCAACGGTGACGCGCGGCCGCTGGGCGACGGGGTCGACCACTAACGCGTGGGCCTGGGCGAGGGGAGAGGGAAGTGAGGCGCGGGCGACACGCGGTGCTGCGGGCCGTGAGTGGGTGAGGGGCGAGCTGGCGCGCGCGGACCTGCTGGGCCGAGCGGGAGGCGGTGGGCCAAGCGCGGAGGGGGAAGAACGGGTCGTGAGCGCTGGCCGGACTGGGCCGCGAGCGGGAGAAGGGAAAAGGGATCGCGGTAACAGGTAGGCTGGGCCGGGGAAAAGAGGGAGAGGAGGGAAGCTGGGCTGGGTTTTGGGTTTTCTTTTCTAACCATTTTCCTATTTCTATTTCTAACTCAAACTCAAACCAAATAAATTCAAACTTGAATTTGAATTCACTCTAGCACTCAAACAATTAAAACAATGCTCCAGCATGATGCAACAATAAATTTAAACCTATGATAATATTTTAATTACTTAAGGAACAAAAATGGATTAAATGCCATTTCTAAACACCATAAACCTTAGAAAATTAATTAAAGCCAATTAAATTTATTATAAAAAGCTGAAATTTAAACTAGGGTGTTACATAATCAAATTAATTAAAAAGGACCAAGTGTGTTATAGCGCGGTACCTAGCACAACTAACCAAAAATGCAACCCAAGGGATATATAAAGGATCTAAAGTGGCTAGGAAAGTCCTTATAGGCATACAATATTAAAATGCAGTATAAATTGTCATTCATGTTATACTAGCCTTCCTCAATGTTCTCCTGCTGCTCAAACTGCTGTGAAGACGGTGGCTGCTCCGGGTACTAGTACTCCTCCGAAGAATCAACGTCTACTCACGATCACAACGCCAAAACAAGTCCAGCACATACCCATACATGCAAACAAAGGCAAACACTAATAAACAGTACAACAATACATAAAAATAGCAAACAAAACTAAGCGAGAACTATTCTACGCGTTACAACGATCGTGTGGACATAAAGAACACCTAAAACGGAGCTAGACCTCGAAAACTAGGCTTAAAACAAGATCTAGGGGCTTTTCTGCAAGAAAAAACTAAGTTTCTAGGGGTTTTCTGTAAAAACTCGGGACCTATACATAATTAAAGGATAGACACGGGGTCTAACTCGCAAAAATACAGGGGTTGGACGGCGGATTCGATTTCTAAAAAGGCCAGGGGCTTAAACGTTAAAAACAGGACCTATTTGGAAATACTTTTGAACTATCATGGACCGCGGGTTGAATTTGAAAGGCAGCAGGGACTCTTTTGCAAGAAAGACAGCACTGACTGTTTTCTTCCCGATTGACTTCGGCGCGGGCTGCTGTGCGCCATCGGATCTTGATCCGACGCCTGAGATCAAAGGGTCGCGGGGGAGGCAGCGCTGCTCGCCGGAGCAGAAACTCCCGCGGCGGCGATCTCGCCGGAGCAGGCGGATCTGGCGCTACAGAAGGTCTTTTGGCCTGCGGTTTGGTGCAAACGAAAGTGCTCGACACGTGTAACCCACTGGAGTGTACTGGATGGCTGTTCGAGGCTCGGTTGTGGCTCGCCGTGACGAGAGACGGCCCTGGGTCGCCGGCGTGCCGCGATAACTCGGTTCCGGCCCCGATGGTCGGGTTTTGGGGTCTAGCAGCATCAACACGGCACGACCAAACTAACTGGGGCTCAGATTGAGACTGCATCACGTGAGGCGGAGCCCCTGCCATGGTGCGGTGGCGCAGCTGAACTACGGCGAGGAGAACCATGCGTAACAAAGGGGGAAAAAGAGGGAGAAAAGGCACGGCGTGTTCCTCACGTGAGGCGGAGCCCCTGCCATGGTGCGGCGGCGCAGCTGAACTACGGTGAGGAGAACCATGCGTAACCGAGGGGGAAAAAGAGGGAGAAAATGCACGATGTGTTCCTCACCCCCGCTAGAAGCTATGGCTGAGCGCAGACGTCGACGAGCGGTGGCGCAGGGGCGGAAATCGGGGCGGCGCTGAGGTGGTCGACGTCACTCCTTCCGCGGCGATTCCTGACATGTCGGGGTCGAGGTCGGCGGCTGCGGGCTTGGAGATGCTCCAGGCCTCCAGGCGGAGCTCCTCCTGCGGCTTGCGGTGGCTGAGGTGGCTTTGAGCTTCAGGAACACGGCGGCGCTGACCTCTGCTCTGAGCAACGGCACGACGGGGCGTTAGGGTTTGCGGCAGCTGCGGTGTGGAATTGTGGGGCGCAGAGAAGGCTATGGTGGCATTTAAAGGAGGGCGCCGGGATCTCGGGGAGGCGTGCTGTAGAGGGTGCGGGCGAGCGTCACGGCGAGATTAGCGGCGGGCTGCTGTTGCGCGGCCGGGAAAGAAAGGAGGAAGGAGATGGCGCCGACAGGTGGGCCAGGCTAGTTAGCGGTAGAGTGGGCGAGCGAGGGACGCAGGGAGGAGGGGGATGAGAGGCGGGGCCAGCTCGTCAGAGAGGGGAGGGGAACGCGTGTGAGCGGCGCTGCTGTCCGGGCGCAGTGAAATGCTGGCGGGTGGGGGCCACTAATCAGGAGGAGGCGCGCACTGCCATCGCCTGAGCGGGGAGGCGTGCGGGAGTGGGCCATGAGGGAAAAAAGTGCGGCCCGAGTGCTGGGTTGGGCATGCTGCGGAAGCAGGCCGAGAGGGTGGGGACGGGCTACGGCGGTCGTGGGTTGAGGCGAAAACTTGTGCTGGGCCGCGGGGACGCGGGTTTGCTGGGCCGGCCAAAGAGAAAGGAGGAGCGGACCGGGCTGGGCTACTGGCGCGGGAGAGGCGGTTGCGGGTTGGGCCGGCCAACTGGCTACTGGGCTGACTGGGTTGATTTGCTTCTTCTCCTTTTCTTCCTCTTTTCTATTCTATTTCCAAACAACTCAAATCTATTTGAATTCAAATGAACTCCTATGCAATCAAGAAAAATAAAACCATGCACCAGCATGAATGCAACAACGAGTTTAACCTTGAAAAATTTTAATTACTTGTGAGAGAAAATTAATTTAAATGCAAGTCTAAGCATATAAAACCATAGAAAATTAAATAAACCAATTAAAATTATTATCAAATGCTGAAATTTAAATTAGAGTGTTACAGGTAGACAGTTTTAATTCTAATGTTGGCCATTTCGAATCCCACAACAATTTAGATTTGGAAATCATGTTAATGCTCCCACACAAACAGATTAATTGTGTCTATTATGTGCCAACTAACTCTGGTACTAGATGAGTAAAAAGCTATAAACGGGGCACATGCAAAGCTCAAACAGAGCAACTATTCATCATTTCCAAGATAAGAGTTTGCACAGATTTCCACACATTTATTCTAATCATGGCAATTCTCTTTTTTTTAACTAGGCTGAACTGAACGAGCGGGTCTGACGACTTACCTGGGTACTGACGATCTCTCCCACCAAGCTTCAACAAAGCTCAGGGCTACTGGTCTGGATGTGGCAGGGGTAGTACGTACCATGGTGCCAATCATAGGACATGGAGGATATCATCCCCCAACTCTCCTGTGTGAGACTGGTGTTGTGATCGAGGCTGTGTCCCAACTTCTCCTGTCGTAACTCTAAGGTGTCCAATCGGGCAGTGAGGCCTAACAACTCCCATGTGAGCGGGTTGTCGTACTCGAAGCATGCTGACACAGATGGGCCAACCTATGGGCCATGGGAGGTCCCCATACCCGAGGGATAGTAAAATCCCTAGTCGTGCCCATACCCCATGCTACCCTCAGGCTGGTGCGAGGGATGGCCACCCTGGATGTAAAACCCATAGGCCTCCTTGAAGCTCATGTGAGTGGTGTCTGGGTGAGGCTGTGCTGAGGTATCTAGCGAGGGTGTAGCGTGTGTTGGTCCGGCTTCCTGAGAAGCACGGGCCTGCCGTGAAGCTCCTGGCTAGCGAGAAGTACCTGCCTGGCGGGATGTGCCTGCCTGACGGGAAACTCCTGCCTACCATGATGTGCCACCCTCGGCCAACTGTGCATCACGCCGAGTTCTGCCACGTGTCATAGGACCAGCTGTGCTGTGGCATGCTGGCTCCTTGTTTTTCATCTGGAGGGTCAGACGTTTCACGGAGTAGAGCGAGAGCTTCGGGCATGGCAGCTCGAACTCCTTTTCATTCCCCGGATAGCACATGAAAACTGAGTTCCCGGGACCTTCACGCATCATGTGCGCGTGAACAAAGTGGTCCAGACCAATGAAGGTTCAGTACTCATCCGTCGCGGGCAGATATGTGACTTGTGCATTCTCCAAAACACCAACAAACCGCGCAATGCGGGTGACCAGTGAGGTTATGTCGATGGGAGATTTGCACATGATCATTTTCTGCCAATGTGCGACCATGCCCATGACCGGTGAGTAGCGAATCTTCTTTGCCATGGCACAAAGGCACATGAGCTCCGAGGAGCTACATAGCCTGAGGTGTTCTCGGGAAAACACTACCATAGCCAGATACTTGGCTAGAACTCTCAGAGTTGGATTATGGATGGAGACTATGTTGTTTTTACTACTTACTGGTTCATCTGAAATTTCATTCCACCAAGCACTATGGTCATATTCAAGATCATCTGTTAATGCATTAGCTTCTAATAGGCATTTCTTACTGAAGCCTAGTGCATTACTAAAGTCTCTGGGTAGCATTTCAAAGAACTCATTGAAAAAGCGAAAGTGGATTTTAGTTTCTTTTCCAACGGTTTCGACATTAAGTGTTGATAAGAATTCCATGTTGAGAAGGTGCGAACCTGGTTCAGTGATGTTGGCGAAGCATGACCATCCCACGGCTGTGAATGCGCGGTTCATGTCCTGGCGGAGTCCCATCATCATGAGGAATTCGGTATCAAGCCGCTTGGCGTGGCCGTACGACTGCTTATTCAACTGTTCGGGGGCATCCTGCTCATAATCAGTCCGGACGACGATCTAATCGACCGACGTCAAAACTCTGATTTTGAGACGTGGCCTCAGGACTGCTGGAGAGGCAGGGGCTTCCTCATCTTCTTCCTGGGATCATGACGGTCGGCGGACAGAGTCCACCGACATGTCATCCCGGGAGCCTGATGATGCGAGCGAACTCCGGGATCGAGATGACGATCCTAGCTTCTTCACCTTTCCATTGATGTCCCCCCATAGCGACATGACTCCTGCAAAAGATTAGTACAAAGAATATGCAGGGAAAAATAATCGGAGGGGTCAGTGGTTAGTCGTTCATGTGGGGATCAGTCCACCACAAACGTTCTTCGTTCATAGCTTGATTATTCATCGGAACATATTTTGTAATTTTCATTTTAGGAGAGGATTACTACTATTTTTATTGAATTAGTGCTGAGCTAATCTTAGCACTACTATTATTTTTATGGGGTTATTACTTGAGTTACCTAGCTTAATTGACTTCTAAATGCTTCAATAAGCAAGAAAACTCAAAGAGAGGAAGAGAGAAAGTGTTCTCGGGAGAGTGACCCGCTGTTGTCGGTCGAAACCCACCGGCGAGTAGCGACGGGCCACACGAAGAGCCGGGAGGTCGCCGGGGCGCTGGCAGGCACTGCTTCCTCGTCGACGGCCCGCAATTCCGTCATGCGCCCGGAGAATGTATGGAAAGTCGGGCGTGATACCTGACCTATACCCGATCAGGAGGGTGCGAACATGCTCCAAACAGTTTCCTGCATACAAAGACACGTGTAAATGTAAGTCCGAGCCGTGGTCGGCTCCCCGGGATGACTCTTGCATCGGCTTTAAAGAGCCGATCGAGTCCCGGTGTCAGATGGGATCTGTATTTATCCAGATATTGATGAATAAAGCAAATAACTATAAAAAACTACTTCAAATAAATCTAATTGATCTAATCCACGATGGTAACAGCTTCACTGCTAGATCGGAACATCCTACACGTGACTAGGCCTAATGAACATAACAGACAACTAAACCACAACCCAAAACAGAGGCCTAAGAACTAGCAAGAGCCGATTCCCGGAACAATCCCTATCAAGGCTAAGATAAAGCATCTATTACACCACCGGATCATCCAATCCGTTTGCAAGGCCTAACCTAGCAGATATTGTAACACCCGGTTTATAAAAGAACATAAACCGAGCAATCATATACGTGCCAGGATCAAGTCACACGTATATACAACAGAATGAACAGTATATCATAGCACATATCACGTAAAAAGATATAATAAAGCGAATACGAATGTTATTTATTACAATAATGACAAAATGTCTGATACAGCGGAAGCGAAGTACAAAATACGAATAAAGCTCTCTGAAGCTGAAGCAGGGCGCCACAGGGACGTCGACTGGGAGACGAACACCTAGAAGTCCTCGTAGTCCTGGTAGCGCTGGACGAACTCCCTCGTGTCGGCAGGAACTGAGCAGCAGTAGCGTAGCCAAGAGGAAAAAGTAGAGAAGAGGCAAGAGTGAGTACACAACTTGTACTCAACAAGTATAACACAAACTATGAGGCTCTAGGCTGGCTGACTCAACTGCATTAGCTTTTAAGTGTTGGCAAGATTTTATTTAAACTGTTTACTACGAGTTGATGAATTACCATTATCCCAGTTACATAGCAATTAATCAAGTTTAAATATGTTACTACTGAGAAACCAAACCAAAACCAAGCCACCAAGGTAACCCCGAGAAGCACCTCCCTCGTCGGAAGGAGATAACTTCACTAATCAAAAGGAGGATCTGGGCCGCTCATAACCGTGAGCACGGCTAGTATACCAGTTTTACACTCTGCAGAGGTTGCACATCTTTACCCACAAGTCGTGAGCTACGCCAGTTGTTCATCACACTTCCTTAGGTGAGATGGCCAGCGACTCACTACGAGGCCTTTAAAAAGAATCTCGTTGGTAAGGCGTAACCGCTAAGAGTTAGGTCGGCGACGATGGGGCCCACCTCCGGGGGTACAAGCACAGGAGCGCAATCCAAGCACAGACCAAGCCGGAGGAGCAGGGACCATTGAAGCTTACTACTCTTGCCCCGCAGGTAAGTTACTCCAAACCAAAAAGATCTAGTTATTACGCCAAGTCTATCCCATTCTAGCCTTGTGGTAGCGCTGTTGTCCCAGGTTGTCGCTCTATGAACCGGTCCTTATGGAGAGTGGCCAACCAGGCAGTAAGCACCGTGCTGGCCCCCTAAACCATGTTTCTAAAAAAACATCTTTTAATGAGAAGTGAGCCACTCAAGCCACACAGAGTGCCACTCTCAGAATTAAGTTCAAGTAAAACATTAATCAATTTAATTAAAAAGGACCAGAGTGTGTTATAGCGCAGCAACCTAGCACAACTAACCAAAATGCAACCCAAAGGTATATATAAAGGATATAAAGTGGCTAGGAAATCCTTAAAGGCATACAGTATTAAAATGCAGTATGAAAATGTATTTAAAAGTGATAGGTTGTTCATGTTATACTTGCCTTCCTCGTACTGCTCCTGCTGCTGCTCAAAGTGCTCCGAAGACGGCTGCTCCGGGTACTGGTACTGAGGCTCCTCAGATGGATCAACGTCTACTCACGAACACATGGCCAAAACAATGCACGGAAATAAGCATACAAGCAAACATTAACAAAAACTAAGAAACAGTACATCAACACATGAAAACAGCGCACAAAACTATTCTAGGACTATTCTACGCGTTACAACGATCGCGTGGACATAAAGAACGCTAAAAACGGAGCTAAAACGCGTAAACTAGGCCTAAAACAAGGTTCAGGGGCTTATTTGTAAGAAAACTGAAGTTTCAGGGGCTTTTCTGCTAAAACCGAGGGCCTAGACGTAAAAAAACATTAACTCCAGGGTCTAACTCGCAAAAAGGACAGGTCTGGACCGCGGGTTCAAAATCTGGAAAGGTCAGGGGGTTCCGTGTAAAATTTTGGGCTGATCTGTAAATATTTTTGAAAGCGCCTGGACTGCGGGTTGAATCTAAGAAAGCTGGGGGGGTCTTTAGGAAAAACGCCAGGCCGAACCGGTATGCTTGATTTTCGGCCGTCGGATCTGGATCGAGTGGTTTGGATCTAACCGGGGGGGTGATCTAATCTTGAGCGCCCGTTCCTGATCGGACGGCGCAGGGCAGTTGGGCGCGCGGGCGGCGGCGGGGCACGCCGGAGTTCGGTTTTCCGCGGCGGCGGCTCGCCGGAGACACCCAATCCGGTGCTCCGGGGGTCAAAACTGAGCAGGCTTGGGTCGGGGAGGATCTACGCGTTATGCGTGATCCACCCGTGGCCTTTACTGGGCTTGGCGGGGCTCGAGGCGGTGTGCTCGCCGGCGATGGCGGCTCTGGGCGGGGCGGCATGCCGCCGGCGAGCCCCGTTCTGGCCTCGGAACGGGTTCGCGGCCTCTAATTCTAGCGCAAAACAAACGGGAAAAAGCAGGGGACCTCACCGAGGGTCGAGTCGGCCGGATTGCGCAGCGCAGAGAGCTGGCGGCGAGGTCGTGCGGCGGTCACGGGCGGCGCTCGCGGAGAAGGGTGCTGCGGGGCTCCTCCTGGCCTCTGGGTGGCACGGGTCGATGCCAGGCGTCACTGTGAAGCAGGTAGAGGGGTCAGCTGGATCCGGCGTGCCACGGCGGCGAGAAAACCGGGCGGCGGAGGTGCTTACCGGCGGCGTGGGGGCTCTGCTCCGAGCGAAGGCGAGGCGGGGCGATGTGCTAGGGTTGCGGGCGGCGCGAGGAGTGGACGGGGCGCAGGGAGGGTTGCGGCGCTAGATAAAGGGAAGAGCCGGGGATCGCGGGCGCGGTTGGGGAAGGGAATCCCCGGCGGTTTCGCCGGAGATCTCGGCGAGCCGTCCCGCGGGGACGACGACCCTGCCAGGCGGGCCCGGCGGGTCAGCGAGACGGGGAAGGGGATCGCGGGCGAGTGCGGGGTCGCGGCCGCGGTCGCTGATGTGCGGGCCCGGGGCGCAGCGGGTGAGGGGGACGCGCGCGCGCGCTGTGCGGGGCGAGCGTGGGGAGGCGCTGGCGGGTGGGGCCAGGCGTGACGGTGGCGGAGCGCGCGGCGTGGGCTGAGCGGGGCGCTGGCGCTGAGCGCGTGCTGGGCCGCGCTGGGCAGGCCGGGGGTGAAGTGGGTTTGGGCTGGTTCCGGGTTTGGGCCGGGGAAAAGAAAAGGAAAGGCCCGCAGGGAAGGAGGGTTGGGTTGGGTTTTCCCATGGGCTGGGTTGTTTTGGGTTTGGGCTAGCCCTAGGGTTTGGGCTCCTTTTCTATTTTCCTTTCTCTTTTCTATTTCTACTTCAAACAAAGTTTGAATTCAAATCAAAATTTGAATTCAAACCACACTCAATTTAAATTATGCAACAGCATGAATGCAACAAAAATTTAAACCTAAGATAAATTTTAATTACTTAAGGAACAAAAATTAGATTAAATGCCAACTAAACACAATAAACCTAAGAAAATTTAATAAAGCCAATTAATTTATTAATAAATGCTGAAATTTAAATTAGGGTGTTACATACCCTACCCCCTTAAAGAAATCTCGTCCCGAGATTTAGCTGGGCTGGCTAGCAAAGAGATCTGGATATGTCTTCTTCAACTCATCTTCTCGCTCCCATGTAGCCTCAGCTTCACTGTGATGACTCCACTGAACTCTGCACATCCTGATGCGCTTGTTCCGAGTAACCCTCTCTGATGTCTCCAGAATCTTTACCGGATGCTCAGTATAAGTCAGATCCTCCTGGACATCGACTCCATCCAGGGGTGCCTGCTCCTCGGGTACTCGCAAACATCTCTTCAGCTGAGATATATGGAAGACATCATGAACTCCCGAGAGACTGAGAGGTAACTCCAGGCGATAAGCAACTTCGCCTTTCCGCTCTAGCACCTTGAATGGCCCCACATATCGAGGTGCTAACTTCCCTTTGACATTGAATCTGCGGATTCCTCTCATCGGAGACACCTTCAGGTATACATAATCACCGACACTGAAAGTCAGATCCCTCCGTTTGCCATCAGCATAGCTCTTCTGTCTGCTCTGTGCAATCCTCAGATTTTCTCGCACAGCCTGAACCATCTGCTCTGCATCATCTATGATCTCAGGGCCAAAGAGCTGCTTTTCACCAATCTGATCCCAATAGAGAGGAGTCCTGCACTTTCTGCCATACAATGCCTCAAAGGGAGACTTCTTCAGACTGGCCTGATAGCTGTTGTTATATGAGAACTCAGCAAATGACAGGCACTTATCCCAACTAGTGCCGTACTGGATGGCACAAGCTCTCAGCATATCCTCCAACACTTGGTTGGTTCTCTCTGTCTGCCCATCTGTCTGAGGGTGATAAGCTGTACTGAAACGCAGCTTCGTATCCAACGAATCATGGAGCTGCTCCCAGAACCGAGAAGTGAACTGAGACCCTCTGTCAGATATGATCTTCTTGGGCACACCATGTAAGCAGACAATCCGAGAGATGTACAACTCTGCAAGTCTAGCTCCGGAGTAAGTAGTGTTCACAGGAATGAAGTGAGCAACCTTCGTCAGACGATCCACTACTACCCAAATGGAGTTGTACCCTTTCTGAGTACGAGGCAATCCAACAATGAAGTCCATCGTGATCTCCTCCCATTTCCACTCTGGAATCTTCAAAGGCTGTAACAGACCTGCTGGCCTCTGATGCTCAGCCTTGACACGCTGACAGGTGTCACAAATAGCCACGTACTCTGCCACTGAACGCTTCATCCCATACCACCAGAAACGTTCCTTCAGATCATAATACATCTTCGTGCTGCCCGGATGAATAGAGTAAGCTGTATCGTGGGCCTCACTCAGAATCAACTTCCGGAGATCCTTCACATCTGGCACACAGATCCGGTTCTTGTACCACAAGGTACCCTGATCATCCTCTCTGAAATGAGGAGCCTTGCCCTTCTTAAGCAACTCACGAATCTCCTGCAGCTTCTCATCATCTTTCTGATGCTGCCTGATCTCTGCCTCTAGAGTCGGTACTGCCTCAAATGCTGCACTGGAGGTATGATGCAAGAAGCCCAGACTCAACTGCTCGAACTCCTCGCATAACTCTGGAGGCATCTGGAAAGCCACGGCCATGTTGACATAACTTCTTCTGCTCAAAGCATCTGCTACAACATTGGCCTTGCCCGGATGATAGTGAATCTCCAGATCATAGTCCTTGACCAACTCTAGCCATCTTCTCTGCCGCATGTTCAGCTCATTCTGCGTGAAAATGTACTTGAGGCTCTTGTGATCAGTGTAGATATCACAACGCTGCCCATACAAGTAATGCCTCCAAATCTTCAGAGCATGCACAACTGCGGCTAACTCAAGATCATGAGTAGGATAATTCAGCTCATGCCGGCGTAACTGCCGTGAAGCATAAGCAATCACTCTGCCCTCCTGCATCAGAACACACCCAAGACCATCCTTCGAAGCATCACAATACACCGTGAACCTCTTCGTCTGGTCTGGCAGAGTCAAGACTGGCGCCGTAGTCAACCTCTTCTTCAGCTCATCAAAGGCCATCTGGCGCTCATCAGTCCATACAAAAGCCACATTCTTCTCTAGCAAAGAAGTCAAAGGCTTCGCGATCTTGGAGAAATTCTCAATGAACCTCCGATAATATCCTGCTAAGCCCAAGAAAGACCTGACTTCCTTCACTGTCTGCGGTGTCTCCCACTCAAGCACATCCTTCACCTTACTCGGATCAACAGCAATGCCTCCCTGAGAGATAACATGACCGAGGAATGGGACCTCGTCAATCCAGAACTCGCACTTGCTGAACTTGGCATACAGCTGATGCTCTCTCAATCTCTGCAATACGAGTCTCAAATGCTCCTCATGCTCTTCTTCTGTCTTGGAGAAGATCAGAATATCATCAATAAAGATCACCACGAAAACATCCAGATAATCCATGAAGACCATGTTCATCAGATGCATGAAGTAAGCCGGGGCATTAGTCAAGCCGAAGGACATGACTGTATACTCATATAGCCCGTACTTGCAGGTGAATGCCGTCTTCGGAATATCCCCAGGACGGATCCTCAGCTGAAAATAGCCCGAACGAAGATCAATCTTCGAGAATATACGAGCACCTCGAAGCAAATCGAAGAGATCCTCAATACGGGGCAGTGGATGCTTGTTCTTGATAGTGACTGCATTCAGCTCCCGATAATCCACACACATCCTCTTCGAGCCATCCTTCTTATCTACCAGCAACAACGGAAAAGCCCAAGGAGAGAAGCTGCGACGGATATAGCCCTTGGCTAGCAACTCATCAATAGTCTTCTTAACTTCTTCATGCTCTATAGGTGCCATACGGTAGGGCCGCTTTGCAATAGGAGCTGTGCCAGGCAAGAGATCAATGCAAAACTCAATGGCGCGTTCAGGCGGCATACCTGGCAGATCATCCGGAAAGACATCCGGGAATTCAGACACCACGCGAATACCGTCCGTGGGTCTAGCCTCCATCTGATGAAGAAATCCAGAAGGCTCTACTGCACTGATAACAACCTCTTGGCCACTGGAAGCTGATAATAAGACTGTCCGCTGAGCACAATCTATCCGAACTCCCCACTTGGCCAGAGTCTCCATTCCCAGAATGACATCAATGCCCTTGGTGTCTAGCACCATCAGATCAGTACAGAACTCTACTCCCCTCAAGGAAACACTGACTCTCGGGCAGTAAGTGTGAGACCTCAACTGTCCTCCCGGAGAAGATACTAACAGGCACCTCTTTAATGTGCTAGTATGAATACCATGATGCTCGACAAAAGACTGAGTAATGAAGGAATGCGTAGCACCAGTATCAAAAAGCACTGTAGCTGGATATGAATTAACCATGAACGTACCAATGACCACGTTGGGAGCCTCGGCCGCTGACTCGGCCGTCACGTGGTTCACCCTGCCCTGTGCTGGCGCCCTGGGCTGAGCTGGGCGCCCCTGCTGTCCCGCCTGCGCCTTCCGGGGGCAAGCGTTGGCGTAGTGCCCCGGCTGGCCGCAGTGAAAGCAGGTGCGAGGAGGTCCCTGAGCCTGCTGTCCGGTAGGAGCTGCCGGACGTGGAGCCTGCGGTGCCGGTGGAGCTGGTGGAGCACGAGCCGGAGGTGCTGGTAACCTCTGGCCCTGACCTGCCTGCTGCTGTCGAGGCGGGTACTGCTGCGGTGGCCTCTGCTGGTACTGCTGAGGAGGCCGGTACTGAGGCTGGTACTGCTGGGGCTGCTGGAGTCGTGGACGAGTGTTGCTGCCGGAAGCAACGGGGACAACCTTCCTCTTCTTGTCCTCCATCTCCAAGTGCTTACGCTCAGTGTTGAGCGCACTGTCAACCAGATGGTTGAAGTCGTCGAAGCGGAGGTTGAGCAGCGCGTACTGGAGGTAGTCCTCAAGACCCTCCATGAAGTGCTCCTGCTTCTTGCGGTCATCCGCAACCTCGGCAGGGGCGTAGCGAGCCAGCTGAAGAAAGCGATCACGATACTCCGTGACCGACATAGTCCCCTGAATTCACAAAGACAGATAGATATCGGAAGATTAACTCAAGATTCATAAGGATAGAACAAGGGGCATTAGCTAAAAAGAAACCGCTGAATGATTATACTTAGGATTACCTGCTTCAGTGCAAGGAACTCCTTCTGCTTCATCTTCATAACGCCCGCGGGGACGTTGTGGCTGCGGAAGCGCTCCCTGAACTGGAGCCAAGTGAGAGACTCGCGGTCGTGAACTGGGTGGGACTCCCACCAGTCCAAAGCTGCCCCTCGCAGCTGTCCTGCTGCGTACAAGACGCGCTCACGATCATCGCACTGGGCGATGTCCAGCTGACGCTCCACTGCACGAAGCCAGTCGTCAGCCTGAAGAGGGTCGGACGTGTGAGAGAACGTCGGCGGGTGACCCCTCAGGAACTCAGCACGCCTGTCGCGAGGCTGCGGCGGTGGAGGAGGCGGAGGCTGAGTGTGAGCGTGCTGAAGAGCCTGAACGGTATTGTTCAGGGTAGCCATCATCTGCATCTGGAGCTGAAAGTACTGCTCCGGAGTCAAGGGCGGAGGCATCGGGATCCCAGTACTCTGGTTGTTCTGACCCTGCTGCTGGCCAGAACCGGAACCGGTGCTCCTGGTGTTCACCATCTGATTTGAACAAAAGATTTCACGAGTAAGGATATTGCAGGAATAAACTCAGATGGATATGATAACTCTTAGCGGAAAAAGACTCAGCCATGATAAAGTAGACAGGATAGAGTTGACTGTTTTACCCCCAACGATCTAACTCATTTTATTAATTAGTTAACTTTAACATCTGAGTGATTTTCTTTAAGCAAATTTAAACTACTAAGCTATGCAATCAGTCAAAAATCCAAATCAAACATGTAGCATAATAACAAGCAGACAATTTTCACAACTTAGCCGAGTTTAGCAATAGACTCGACTAACACAACGCGTCGCAGAACGTGCTATCGTATTATTATAAAAAGGTCACCTAGCTATCTCATGGTGGTCAGATGACTGATTCAGGCCAAAATCTACGAAACTATTCTTCAGAGAGAGAAATCAAGGCAAGAAGGGTAAAAAGTCAAAGAAGTCAAGGGGTATAATAGTAAAATAGTTTCAACAGTCAAGGATTGGTGAGAAGAAGTCCTAAAACTCGACCAGTTCTATCTTGGCTTCGTCCTACAGTCGATATGGCTCTGATACCACTCTGTAACACCCGGTTTATAAAAGAACATAAACCGAGCAATCATATACGTGCCAGGATCAAGTCACACGTATATACAACAGAATGAACAGTATATCATAGCACATATCACGTAAAAAGATATAATAAAGCGAATACGAATGTTATTTATTACAATAATGACAAAATGTCTGATACAGCGGAAGCGAAGTACAAAATACGAATAAAGCTCTCTGAAGCTGAAGCAGGGCGCCACAGGGACGTCGACTGGGAGACGAACACCTAGAAGTCCTCGTAGTCCTGGTAGCGCTGGACGAACTCCCTCGTGTCGGCAGGAACTGAGCAGCAGTAGCGTAGCCAAGAGGAAAAAGTAGAGAAGAGGCAAGAGTGAGTACACAACTTGTACTCAACAAGTATAACACAAACTATGAGGCTCTAGGCTGGCTGACTCAACTGCATTAGCTTTTAAGTGTTGGCAAGATTTTATTTAAACTGTTTACTACGAGTTGATGAATTACCATTATCCCAGTTACATAGCAATTAATCAAGTTTAAATATGTTACTACTGAGAAACCAAACCAAAACCAAGCCACCAAGGTAACCCCGAGAAGCACCTCCCTCGTCGGAAGGAGATAACTTCACTAATCAAAAGGAGGATCTGGGCCGCTCATAACCGTGAGCACGGCTAGTATACCAGTTTTACACTCTGCAGAGGTTGCACATCTTTACCCACAAGTCGTGAGCTACGCCAGTTGTTCATCACACTTCCTTAGGTGAGATGGCCAGCGACTCACTACGAGGCCTTTAAAAAGAATCTCGTTGGTAAGGCGTAACCGCTAAGAGTTAGGTCGGCGACGATGGGGCCCACCTCCGGGGGTACAAGCACAGGAGCGCAATCCAAGCACAGACCAAGCCGGAGGAGCAGGGACCATTGAAGCTTACTACTCTTGCCCCGCAGGTAAGTTACTCCAAACCAAAAAGATCTAGTTATTACGCCAAGTCTATCCCATTCTAGCCTTGTGGTAGCGCTGTTGTCCCAGGTTGTCGCTCTATGAACCGGTCCTTATGGAGAGTGGCCAACCAGGCAGTAAGCACCGTGCTGGCCCCCTAAACCATGTTTCTAAAAAAACATCTTTTAATGAGAAGTGAGCCACTCAAGCCACACAGAGTGCCACTCTCAGAATTAAGTTCAAGTAAAACATTAATCAATTTAATTAAAAAGGACCAGAGTGTGTTATAGCGCAGCAACCTAGCACAACTAACCAAAATGCAACCCAAAGGTATATATAAAGGATATAAAGTGGCTAGGAAATCCTTAAAGGCATACAGTATTAAAATGCAGTATGAAAATGTATTTAAAAGTGATAGGTTGTTCATGTTATACTTGCCTTCCTCGTACTGCTCCTGCTGCTGCTCAAAGTGCTCCGAAGACGGCTGCTCCGGGTACTGGTACTGAGGCTCCTCAGATGGATCAACGTCTACTCACGAACACATGGCCAAAACAATGCACGGAAATAAGCATACAAGCAAACATTAACAAAAACTAAGAAACAGTACATCAACACATGAAAACAGCGCACAAAACTATTCTAGGACTATTCTACGCGTTACAACGATCGCGTGGACATAAAGAACGCTAAAAACGGAGCTAAAACGCGTAAACTAGGCCTAAAACAAGGTTCAGGGGCTTATTTGTAAGAAAACTGAAGTTTCAGGGGCTTTTCTGCTAAAACCGAGGGCCTAGACGTAAAAAAACATTAACTCCAGGGTCTAACTCGCAAAAAGGACAGGTCTGGACCGCGGGTTCAAAATCTGGAAAGGTCAGGGGGTTCCGTGTAAAATTTTGGGCTGATCTGTAAATATTTTTGAAAGCGCCTGGACTGCGGGTTGAATCTAAGAAAGCTGGGGGGGTCTTTAGGAAAAACGCCAGGCCGAACCGGTATGCTTGATTTTCGGCCGTCGGATCTGGATCGAGTGGTTTGGATCTAACCGGGGGGGTGATCTAATCTTGAGCGCCCGTTCCTGATCGGACGGCGCAGGGCAGTTGGGCGCGCGGGCGGCGGCGGGGCACGCCGGAGTTCGGTTTTCCGCGGCGGCGGCTCGCCGGAGACACCCAATCCGGTGCTCCGGGGGTCAAAACTGAGCAGGCTTGGGTCGGGGAGGATCTACGCGTTATGCGTGATCCACCCGTGGCCTTTACTGGGCTTGGCGGGGCTCGAGGCGGTGTGCTCGCCGGCGATGGCGGCTCTGGGCGGGGCGGCATGCCGCCGGCGAGCCCCGTTCTGGCCTCGGAACGGGTTCGCGGCCTCTAATTCTAGCACAAAACAAACGGGAAAAAGCAGGGGACCTCACCGAGGGTCGAGTCGGCCGGATTGCGCAGCGCAGAGAGCTGGCGGCGAGGTCGTGCGGCGGTCACGGGCGGCGCTCGCGGAGAAGGGTGCTGCGGGGCTCCTCCTGGCCTCTGGGTGGCACGGGTCGATGCCAGGCGTCACTGTGAAGCAGGTAGAGGGGTCAGCTGGATCCGGCGTGCCACGGCGGCGAGAAAACCGGGCGGCGGAGGTGCTTACCGGCGGCGTGGGGGCTCTGCTCCGAGCGAAGGCGAGGCGGGGCGATGTGCTAGGGTTGCGGGCGGCGCGAGGAGTGGACGGGGCGCAGGGAGGGTTGCGGCGCTAGATAAAGGGAAGAGCCGGGGATCGCGGGCGCGGTTGGGGAAGGGAATCCCCGGCGGTTTCGCCGGAGATCTCGGCGAGCCGTCCCGCGGGGACGACGACCCTGCCAGGCGGGCCCGGCGGGTCAGCGAGACGGGGAAGGGGATCGCGGGCGAGTGCGGGGTCGCGGCCGCGGTCGCTGATGTGCGGGCCCGGGGCGCAGCGGGTGAGGGGGACGCGCGCGCGCGCTGTGCGGGGCGAGCGTGGGGAGGCGCTGGCGGGTGGGGCCAGGCGTGACGGTGGCGGAGCGCGCGGCGTGGGCTGAGCGGGGCGCTGGCGCTGAGCGCGTGCTGGGCCGCGCTGGGCAGGCCGGGGGTGAAGTGGGTTTGGGCTGGTTCCGGGTTTGGGCCGGGGAAAAGAAAAGGAAAGGCCCGCAGGGAAGGAGGGTTGGGTTGGGTTTTCCCATGGGCTGGGTTGTTTTGGGTTTGGGCTAGCCCTAGGGTTTGGGCTCCTTTTCTATTTTCCTTTCTCTTTTCTATTTCTACTTCAAACAAAGTTTGAATTCAAATCAAAATTTGAATTCAAACCACACTCAATTTAAATTATGCAACAGCATGAATGCAACAAAAATTTAAACCTAAGATAAATTTTAATTACTTAAGGAACAAAAATTAGATTAAATGCCAACTAAACACAATAAACCTAAGAAAATTTAATAAAGCCAATTAATTTATTAATAAATGCTGAAATTTAAATTAGGGTGTTACAGATATTACGCCAACTCTTAAGATAAGAGCAAACCATAACAGATTAGATCTACTAGACATAAAAGAAGCAGGGTGTTGCCTCTGCGCAACTAATTCTATGCGACAAGAACTAGCATGAGATTGAAACGTGACTGCACAGAGACAACATGATATTCGTAGATGATAAGCAATGAAGCACAACAGATCTACTAAAAGCCATGCTACGAACATTAGGATAACTAGTACTACTCGCCATAAAAAACGCTTCAGTACGAGTAATACCAAGGTAAAAGCAAGAACAATACTGCCCTGATCGCAAGAAGCGATCAGGGCAGTATGGCACTTACTTGGATGAAACCCTAGGATTAGGGGTGGTGATGCGACGAGAGTTGTTGTTTGTGAGACGTGATGACGCTCTCCTTTACGAATAACAAAGGATACATATTTATAGTTCGGAGACTTGGGAAACAATCTAAACTAATCTTGTCCCGATCGGACTCTATCTCTAATCTTAAACTAAATCTAAGGATGCATGGCCCATGTGGCCCAGATGCTCACGCAGGAGCCGATTTACAAGTCTTCTTCAATCTTCTTCTTTAAGCCCATCTTGCTTTCGGCCCATAAATTAATCCTGTTAATTTATGGCGATAACACATGCCCAACCGGTTTTGGCAATGATAGTTCCAAAACCAATCCGTCTCTTCATCTTCCCGTTAATGCTCATTAAACACACTGCAACCACCAAGGAAGACGCAACGTCTCTGCAACTGGCCTCTCGTAGTACGTGAAAACTGCCGATCCGTCTTCCACCTTTTCACTATTTAATCTCACCTGAATCGGCTCTTCTCCACAGCAAACTCCTTCTTCTTCCCAGAGCAAATAGCGCAGAAAACCCCAATCCTCCAGTACCAGTAATGGCGATCTCTTCCTCCTCCGACTCCAACTCCTTCGGAGACTCTTCTTCTTCCTCCTCTCCTTCTTCTTCCCCCCTCCCTGCTTCTTCCATCGACTCCATTCCGGAGAGTTGGGAGCCGACGCGGGAGTGGGACCCAACAGCAGCCTACGAGGTGTTGGCTCCTCTGCACTGGGATGCAGAGGAGTTCGACTTCGGGGTCGCCTCCGAGGAGGACGAACCCATAACTTGTAACACCCGGTTTATAAAAGAACATAAACCGAGCAATCATATACGTGCCAGGATCAAGCCACACGTATATACAACAGAATGAACAGTATATCACAGCACATATCACGTAAAAAGATATAATAAAGCGAATACAAATGTTATTTATTACATTAATGACAAAAATGTCTGATACAGCGGAAGCGAAGTACAAATACGGTAAAAACTCTCCGAAGCTGAGCAGGGCGCCACAGGGACGTCGACTGGGAGACGAACGCCTAGAAGTCCTCGTAGTCCTGGTAGCGCTGAACGAACTCCCTCGTGTCAGCAGGAACTGAGCAGCAGTAGCGTATCCAAGAGGAAAAAGTAGAGAAGAGGCAAGAGTGAGTACGCAACTTGTAGTCAACAAGTATAACACAAACTATGAGGCTCTAGGTTGGCTGACTGACTGCATTAGCTTTTAAGTCTTGGCAAATTTTATTAAGACTAATTACTACAAGTGGATGAATTACCATTAACCCAGTTACATAGTAATTAATCAAATTTAATCATGATACTACTGAGATCCAAACCGAAACCACCAAAGTAACCCCGAGAGGCACCTCCCTCGTCGAAAGGATATAACCCCACTAATCAAAAGGAGGATCTGGGCCACTCATAACCGTGAGCACGGCTAGTATACCAGTTTTACACTCTGCAGAGGTTGCACATCTTTACCCACAAGTCGTGAGCTACGCTAGAGGTTCATCACACTTCCTTAGGTGAGATGACTAGCGACTCACTACGAGGCCGTTACAAAGAATCTCGTTGGTAAGGCGTAACCGCGAGAGTTAGGTCAGCGACGATGGGGCCCACCTCCAGGGGTACAAGCACCGGAGCGCAATCCTAGCACAGACCAAGCCGGAGGAGCAGGGACCATTGAAGCTTACTACTCTTGCCCCGCAGGTAAGTTACTCCAAACCAAAAAGACCTAATTAGTAAGCCAAGTCTATCCCATTCTAGCCTTGTGGTAGCGCTGTTGTCCCAGGTTGTCGCTCTATGAACCAGTCCTTATGGAGAGTGGCCAACCAAGCACTAAGCACCGTGCTGGCCCCCTAAACCATGTTTCTACAAAAAACCATCTTTTAACAAGACGTGAGCCACTCATCGCAACACAGAGGGCCACTCTCAGAATTAAGTTCAAGTAAACCATTAATCAAATTAATTAAAAGGACCAGAGTGTGTTATAGCGCGGCGATGGCGTGGCGGAGCGGCGAGATGCTAGGGTTTGGGGCGGTGAGGTGGGGTGGTTGATGGCGTAGGGAGGTCCGCTGGGCGGTTTAAAGGGGCTAGCGCGGGGATCTCAGACCGGGCTCGGCATGGAAGGTCGCCGGGGATCATGGCGACGCGGCGCAGCAGTTGCGCGGCGAGGAAGGCAGAGCTGACGGGTGGGCCTGGCTGGTAGTGATGGGGGAGAGGGGCGACGCGCGACTGAGAGCGGGCGGGGTGCGCTGGCAGGTGGGGCCGGATTGCAGCGGCTCACGGGGGACGCGGAGTGCGGGGCGTCGCGCGCGGGCTGAGGCAGCGGCCGAGCTGGGCCGAGCACCGTGTGGGAGCGGGGGCGCGGGATGGGCCGCTGCGGCGCTTGGGCCAAGCTGGGCCGGTTTGGCTGGGAAAAGGAGAAAGGTGAGTGGGCCGGGCTGCTGGGCCGCGGGGAAGAAGAAAAAAGGAAGCTGGGCTGGGTCGAGTTTCGGCTGGGTTTTCTGGGTTCCTTCTTTTCTATTTCTATCCACTCTCTCTTTTCTATTTCTAATTCAATCAAAGTTTGAATTCAAATAAAAATTTAAATTCAAACCACACTCAAATAATTAAAACTATGCACCAGCATGAATGCAACAACAAATTTTTAAACTTAGACAAATTTTTAATTACTTGTGAAACCAAAAATTAGATTAAATGCCAGACTAAGCAAAATAAATCCTAGAAAATTAAATAAAGCCAATTAAATTTATTATAAAATGCTGAAATTTAAATTAGGGTGTTACAGACCCTACCCCCTTAAAGAAATCTTGTCCCCGAGATTTAGCTGGGCTGGCGAGCAAAGAGATCTGGATATGTCTTCTTTAGCTCATCTTCTCGCTCCCATGTAGCCTCAGCTTCACTGTGGTGACTCCACTGAACTCTGCACATCTTGATGCGCTTGTTCCGAGTAACCCTTTCTGATGTCTCCAGAATCTTCACCGGATGCTCAGTATAAGTCAGATCTTCCTGCACATCTACTCCATCCAGTGGTGCCTGTTGCTCGGGTACTCGCAGACACCTCTTCAGCTGAGATATATGGAAGACATCGTGAACTCCTGAGAGGCTGGTGGGCAAATCCAGGCAATAAGCAACTTCGCCTTTCCTCTCTAGCACCTTGAATGGACCAACATACCGAGGTGCTAACTTCCCCTTGACATTAAACCTGCGAATTCCTCTCATCGGAGACACCTTCAGGTAAACATGATCACCAACACTGAAAGTCAGGTCTCTCCGTTTGCCATCTACATAGCTCTTCTGTCTGCTCTGTGCAATCCTCAGATTTTCTCGCACAGCCTGAACCATCTGCTCTGCATCATCTATGATCTCAGGGCCAAAGAGCTGCTTCTCACCAATCCGATCCCAATAGAGAGGAGTTCTGCACTTTCTGCCATACAATGCCTCGAAGGGGGACTTCTTCAGACTGGCCTGGTAGCTGTTGTTATATGAGAACTCAGCATAAGACAGGCACTTATCCCAACTAGTACCGTCCTGAATGGCACAAGCTCTCAGCATATCCTCCAACACTTGGTTGGTTTTCTCTATCTGCCCATCTGTCTGAGGGTGATAAGCCGTACTGAAACGCAGCTTCGTATCCAACGAATCATGGAGCTGCTCCCAGAACCGAGAAGTGAACTGAGACCCTTTGTTGGATATGATCTTCTTGGGCACACCATGCAAGCAGACAATCCGAGAGATGTACAACTCTGCAAGTCTAGCACCGGAGTAAGTAGTGTTCACTGGAATGAAGTGAGCAACCTTCGTCACTCGATCCACTACTACCCAAATGGAGTTGTACCCTTTCTGAGTACGAGGCAATCCAACAATGAAGTCCATAGTGATTTCCTCCCATTTCCACTCTGGAATCTTCAAAGGCTGTAACAGACCTGCTGGCCTCTGATGCTCAGCCTTGACACGCTGACAGGTGTCACAAATAGCCACGTACTCTGCCACTGAACGCTTCATCCCATACCACCAGAAATGTTCCTTGAGATCATAATACATCTTCGTGCTGCCCGGATGAATAGAGTAAGCTGTATCATGGGCCTCACTCAGAATCAACTTCTGGAGATCCTTCACATCTGGCACACAGATCCGGTTCTTGTACCACAAGGTACCCTGATCATATTCTCTGAAATGAGGAGCCTTGCCCTTCTTGAGCAACTCACGAATCTCCTGCAGCTTCTCATCTTCTTTCTGATGCTGCCTGATCTCTGACTCTAGAGTCGGTACTGCCTCAAATGCTGCACTGGAGGTATGATGCAAGAAGCCCAGACTCAACTGCTCAAACTCCTCGCATAACTTTGGAGGCATTTGGAAAGCTACGGCCATGTTGACATAACTTCTTCTACTCAGAGCATCTGCTACAACATTGGCCTTGCCCGGATGATAGTGAATCTCCAGGTCATAGTCCTTGACCAACTCTAACCATCTTCTCTGCCGCATGTTCAGCTCATTCTGCGTGAAAATATACTTGAGGCTCTTGTGATCAGTTTAGATATCACACCGCTGCCCATACAAGTAGTGCCTCCAAATCTTCAGAGCATGCACAACTGCGGCTAACTCAAGATCATGAGTAGGATAGTTCAGCTCATGCCGACGTAACTGCCGTGATGCATAAGCTATCACTCTGCCCTCCTGCATCAGAACACACCCAAGACCATCCTTCGAAGCATCACAATATACCGTGAACCTCTTCGTCTGGTCTGGCAGAGTCAGGACTGGCGCCATAGTCAACCTTTTCTTCAGCTCATCGAAGGCCATCTAACGCTCATCAGTCCATACGAAAGCCACATTCTTCTCCAGCAAAGAAGTCAAAGGCTTCGCGATCTTGGAGAAATTCTCAATGAACCTCCGATAATATCCTGCTAAGCCCAAGAACGACCTGACTTCTTTTACTGTCTGCGGTGTCTCCCACTCTAGCACATCCTTCACCTTGCTCGGATCAACAGCAATGCCACCCTGAGAGATAACATGACCGAGGAATGGAACCTCGTCAATCCAGAACTCGCACTTGCTGAACTTGGCATACAACTGATGCTCCCTCAGTCTCTACAATACGAGTCTCAGATGCTCCTCATGCTCTTCTTCTGTCTTGGAGAAGATCAGAATATCATCAATGAAGATCACCACAAAGACATCCAGATAATCCATGAAAACCATGTTCATCAAGTGCATGAAGAAGGCTGGGGCATTAGTCAAGCCGAAGGACATGACCGTGTACTCATATAGCCCGTACTTTCATGTGAATGCCGTCTTCCGAATATCCCCAGGACGAATCCTCAGCTGAAAATAACCCGAACGAAGATCAATCTTCGAGAATATACGAGCACCTTGAAGCAAATCATAGAGATCCTCAATACGGGGCAGTGGATGCTTGTTCTTGATAGTGACCGCATTCAGCTCCCGATAATCCACACACATCCTCTTCGAGCCATCCTTCTTATCTACCAGCAATAATGGAAAAGCCCAAGGAGAGAAACTGCGACGGATATAGCCCTTGGCTAGCAACTCATCAATAGTCTTCTTGACTTCCTCATGCTCTATCGGTGCCATGCGGTAGGGCCGCTTTGCAATAGGAGCTGTGCCAGGCAAGAGATCAATACAAAACTCAATGGCGCGTTTAGGCGGCATACCTGGCAGATCATCCGGAAAGACATCCGGGAATTCAGACACCACGCGAATACCGTCCGTGGGTCTAGCCTTCATCTGATGAAGAAATCCCGAAGGCTCCACTGCACTGATAACAACCTCTTGGCCACTGGAAGCTGATAGCAAGACTGTCCTCTGCGCACAATCTATCCGGACTCCCCACTTGGCCAGAGTCTCCATTCCCAGAATGACATCAATGCCCTTGGTGTCTAGCACCATCAGATCAGTACAGAACTCTACTCCCCGCAAGGAAACACTGACTCTCGGGCAGTAAGTGTGAGACCTCAACTGTCCTCCCGGTGAAGATACTAACAGGCACCTCTTTAATGTGCTAGTATGAATACCATGGTGCTCGACAAAAGACTGAGTAATGAAGGAATACGTAGCACCAGTATTGAAAAGAACTGTAGCTAGATATGAATTAACCATGAACGTACCAATAACCACGTTGGGAGCCTCGGCCGCTGACTCGGCCGTCACGTGGTTCACTCTGCCCTGAAGTGGCGCCCTGGGCTGAGATGGGCGCCCCTGCTGTACCGCCTGCGCCTTCCGGGGGCAAGCGTTGGCGTAGTGCCCCGGCTGGCCGCAGTGAAAGCAGACGCGTGTAAGTGTCGAAGCCTGCTGTCCGGTAGGAGCTGCCGGACGTGGAGCCTGCGGTGCTGGTGGAGCAGCACGAGCCGGAGGTGCCGGTAACCTCTGGCCCTGCCCCACCTGCTGCTGCTGTCGAGGCGGGTACTGCTGCGGTGGCCTCTGCTGGTACTGCTAAGGAGGCCGGTACTGAGGCTGCTGGTACTGCTGGGGCTGCTGGAGGCGAGGACGAGTGTTGCTGCTGGAAGCAACGGGGACAATCTTCCTCTTCTTGTCCTCCATCTCCAAGTGCTTGCGCTCTGTGTTGAGCGCGCTGTCAACCAGATGGTTGAAGTCGTCGAAGCGGAGGTTGAGCAGTGCGTACTGGAGGTAGTCCTCAAGGCCCTCCATGAAGTGCTCCTGCTTCTTGCGGTCATCCGCAACATCGGCAGGGGCGTAGCGAGCGAGCTGCAGAAAGCGATCACGATACTCCGTGACCGACATAGTCCCCTAAAGTGACAAAGATAGATAGATGTCGAAAGATTAACTCAAGATTCAAAAGGATAGAACAAGGGGCATTAGCTCAAAAGAAACCGCGGAATGATTATTTCCAAGATTACCTGCTTCAGTGCAAGGAATTCCTTCTGCTTCATCTTCATAACGCCCGCGGGGACGTTGTGGCTACGGAACCGCTCCCGGAACTGGAGCCAAGTGAGAGCCTCACGGTCCTGAACTGGGTGGGACTCCCACCAGTCCAAAGCTGCCCCTCGCAGCTGTCCTGCTGCATACAAGACGCGTTCACGATCATCGCACTGGGCGATGTCCAGCTGGCGCTCCACTGCACGGAGCCAGTCGTCAGCCTGAAGATGGTCGGACGTGTGAGAAAATGTCGGCGGGTGACCCCTCAGGAACTCAGCATGCCTGTCGCGAGGCTGCGGCGGTGGAGGAGGCGGAGGCTGAGTGTGAGCCTGCTGAAGAGCCTGAACAGTGTTGTTCAGGGTGGCCATCATCTGCATCTAGAGCTGGAAGTACTGCTCCGGTGTCAAAGGCGGAGGCATCGGGATCCCGGTCCCCTGGGTGTTCTGACCCTGGTTGTTCTGCCCCTGCTGATCAGAACCACGCCTGGTGTTCACCATCTGATTTTGGTCAGAAAGACTTAGACATGATAAAGTAGACAGGATAGAGTGGACTGTTTTACCCCCAACGATCTAACTTGGTTTATTAATTAATTTAACTTTAACTTAAAACTGATTTTCATTTAAACAAATTTAACTACTAAACTATGCAATCATTCAAAAATCCAAATCAAACATGTAGCATAATAACAAGCAGACAATTTTCACAACTTAGCCGAGTTTAACATACGACTCGACTAACACAACGCGTCGCGGATCGTGCTATCGTATTATTATAAAAGGGTCACCTAGATTATACTCATGGTGGTCAGATGACTGATTCGGTCCAAAATCTACGAAAACTATTCTTTAGAGAGAGAAATCAAGGCAAGACGAGTCAAAGGCATAGAACTCAAGGGGTATAATAGTAAAATAGTTTCAGCAGGCAAGGATTGGAGAGAGGAAGACTTAAAACTCGACCAGTTCTATCTAGGCTTCGTCCTACAGTCGATACAGCTCTGATACCACTCTGTAACACCCGGTTTATAAAAGAACATAAACCGAGCAATCATATACGTGCCAGGATCAAACCACACGTATATACAACAGAATGAACAGTATATCACAGCACATATCACAACACATATCACGTAAAAAGATATAATAAAGAGAATACGAATGTTATTTATTACATTAATGACAAAAATGTCTGATACAGCGGAAGCGAAGTACAAATACGATAAAAACTCTCCGAAGCTGAGCAGGGCGCCACAGGGACGTCGACTGGGAGACGAACGCCTAGAAGTCCTCGTAGTCCTGGTAGCGCTGAACGAACTCCCTCGTGTCAGCAGGAACTGAGCAGCAGTAGCGTATCCAAGAGGAAAAAGTAGAGAAGAGGCAAGAGTGAGTACACAACTTGTACTCAACAAGTATAACACAAACTATGAGGCTCTAGGTTGGCTGACTGACTGCATTAGCTTTTAAGTCTTGGCAAATTTTATTAAGACTAATTACTACAAGTGGATGAATTACCATTAACCCAGTTACATAGTAATTAATCAAATTTAATCATGATACTACTGAGATCCAAACCGAAACCACCAAAGTAACCCCGAGAGGCACCTCCCTCGTAGGAAGGAGATAACCCCACTAATCAAAAGGAGGATCTGGGTCGCTCATAACCGTGAGCACGGCTAGTATACCAGTTTTACACTCTGCAGAGGTTGCACATCTTTACCCACAAGTCGTGAGCTACACTAGAGGTTCATCACACTTCCTTAGGTGAGATGACTAGCGACTCACTACGAGGCCATTACAAAGAATCTCGTTGGTAAGGCGTAACCGCGAGAGTTAGGTCAGCGACGATGGGGCCCACCTCCAGGGGTACAAGCACCGGAGCGCAATCCTAGCACAGACCAAGCCGGAGGAGCAGGGACCATTGAAGCTTACTACTCTTGCCCCGCAGGTAAGTTACTACAAACCAAAAAGACCTAATTAGTAAGCCAAGTCTATCCCATTCTAGCCTTGTGGTAGCACTGTTGTCCCAGGTTGTCGCTCTATGAACCGGTCCTTATGGAGAGTGGCCAACCAAGCACTAAGCACCATGCTGGCGCCCTAAACCATGTTTCTACAAAAAAACCATCTTTTAACAAGACGTGAGCCACTCATCGCAACACAGAGGGCCACTCTCATAATTAAGTTCGAGTAAACCATTAATCAAATTAATTAAAAGGACCAAAGTGTGTTATAGCGCAGCAACCTAGCACAACTAACCAAAATGCAACCCAAAGGTATATATAAAGGATATAATGTGGCTAGGAAAGTCCTTATAGGCATATAGTATTAAAATGCAATATGAAAATGTATTTAAAAGTGATAGGTTGTTCATGTTATACTTGCCTTCCTCGTACTGCTCCTGCTGCTGCTCAAAGTGCTCAGAAGACGGCTGCTCCGGGTACTGGTACTGGGGCTCCTCCGGTAGCTCAGCGTCTACTCACGAACACATGGCCAAAACAATACACAACAGTAAACATACAAGCATACACTAACAAAAGCTAAGAAATAGTACATCAATATATAAAAACAGCACACTAAACTAGTCTAAAACTATTCTACGCGTTACAATGATCGCGTGGACATAAAGAACGCTTAAAACGGAGCTAAAACGCATAATCTAGGCTAAAAACAAGGTTCAGGGACTAAACTGCAAGAAATCTAAGGTTCCAGGGGGTTTTCTGCAAAAACCGAGGGCCTAAACGTAATTAACTGTTAACTCCAGGGTCTGACTCGTAAAAGAACAAGTGCTGGACGGCGGGTACTAATTTGGGAAAGCTCAGGGGCTTAAGTGAATAAAACAGGGCCAAACCGTAATTAGTTTTCTATACGGCTGGACCGCGGGTTAAATCTAAGAAAGCTGGGGGGGTCTTTAGAAAAAACGCCAGGCCGAACCAGTATCTTCTGTTCAGGGCTGTTAGATCTCGATTTGGCGGCTCGAGTTAGCTAGGCTCTAGATCTAATCTAGGCCGTTGACTGTTGATCGGGTGGCCAGGGTAGGCTTGGCGTGAGGGGCGGCGACGCATCACCGCGGGCGTGTGATTCCGCGGCGGCGGCTCGCCGGAGACACCCAATCCGGCGCTCCGGGGGTCAAATCGACCCGAACTTGGGTCCGGAGTGGCCTAAGCTGAACGTGTAGTTCACCTGGGCACTTAGATGGGCACGGGGAAGGTCTGAACGGTGAGAGCGATGGCGGCGGCTGCTCTGTGCGGTGGCGCTCGCTGGCACGCACGCGTTCGTGTCGTGCTGGGGTAATTTCTGGGCGCGAAAGAGTTCGTGTGCATGCGCAAGACTAACGCGAGCCAAAACAAGGGCCACGCGCGACTGTGTTGTGCTGCAGCGATCCCGCCATGGCGAAGCTGCGGCGGGGCGGAGCACCGGCAGTGATGTTCCTGCCCCTAGGATGGCCTATGTGCCAAGGCATCTAGCGCAGAAGGTGAAGGGGGTCACAGGTTTGCTCACCGAGGCTCGAAATGGAGCTGTGCTGACGTGCAGGGCCGGCGACGTCGGGATCCGGCGACGGCGACGGGGTGGAGTTCGCGGAGAAGGATGCTGCAGAGGTCGAGGTCGGCGAGGGTGGGCTCGGAGGTGTTCCTGGTCTCCGGGCAGAGCTCCTCCTGCGGCTTGCGGAGGCGGAGAGGCGGCGGAACAGCGGACCCTCGGTGGCGCAGGGGCTCGGCGCGGCGATGGCGTGGCGGAGCGGCGAGATGCTAGGGTTTGGAGGCGGCGAGGTGGGGTGGTTGATGGCGCAGGGGGTCCGCTGGGCGGTTTAAAGGGGCTAGCGCGGGGATCTCGGACCGGGCTAGGCATGGAAGGTCACCGGGGATCACGGCGACGCGGCGCGGCAGTTGCGCGGCGAGGAAGGCGGAGCTGACGGGTGGGCCCGACTGGCAGTGACGGGGGAGAAGGGCGACGCGCGGCTGAGAGCGGGCGAGGTGCGCTGGCAGGTGGGGACGGATTGCAGTGGCTCACGGGGGACGCGGGGTGCGGGGCGTCGCGCGCGGGCTGAGGCAGCGGCCGAGCTGGGCCGAGCGCCGTGTGGGACCGGGGGGCGCGGGATGGGCCGCTGCGGCACTTGGGCCAAGCTGGGCCGGTGCAGCTGGGAAAAGGAGAAAGGTGAGTGGGCCGGGCTGCTGGGCCGCGGGGAAGAAGAAAAAAGGAAGCTGGGCTGGGTCGAGTTTGGGCTGGGTTTTCTGGGTTCCTTCTTTTCTATTTCTATTCACTCTCTCTTTTCTATTTCTAATTCAATCAAAGTTTGAATTCAAATAAAAATTTGAATTCAAACCACACTCAAATAATTAAAACTATGCACCAGCATGAATGCAACAACAAATTTTTAAACTTAGACAAATTTTTAATTACTTGTGAAACCAAAAATTAGATTAAATGCCAGACTAAGCAAAATAAATCCTAGAAAATTAAATAAAGCCACTTAAATTTATTATAAAATGCTGAAATTTAAATTAGGGTGTTACATAACTGAAGGAGAAGACCTCCGGCTCCTATTCCAGGAGGAGTCGGAGAGCGGCGAGGAAGAAGACCCTCCTTCTTCGGACGGAGTCGACTCCTCCTCGGAAGAGGAGATTGACTCCCCCTCCGATGATGACGAGCCGATGGGCGGAAAGCCCTTCCGGTTCCTCGGGTCCTCCGAGGAGGACAGCGAGGAAGAGAAAAGTGGCGGCGACGACAAGGGCTGGAGCGACTTCGGATCCAAAGGCGGCAGCAGCGCCTTCAGCAGCGACGACGACAGCGACGATGGTAGCAGTGACAGCAGCAGCGGGGATGTGCCGGCCCGAAGCCCCAAGCGCCATAGGTACTAGGTACCTATAAGCAGTAGTAGTAGGTAGCATCGTAGGGGTAGGATCATAAAGCCGAAGGATCGATTCCTTTGTAAAATCCGCTTTCCTTGTAATGAACTTTCCTTTAATGAAATCAAATTTCTCTTCAATTCCATATGTCTTCGTTTACTTTTCCAAAAAGCCGATGGCAATGCATCAGGCTTCTATAAATATCCAAGAGCCGACGGAATTCAAACTAAAAGCAACCCGCACAAGAGTAGAACATCACTTCCAGCTTGAACCGAACTCTTGAATCCGAGCATAATTCGAAAACCAACCTCCACAAATTCGAGCAAGAATTCTCCAAGCAGCCAGAATTCGAACCAGAACCTATAGCAATCAAATCCTAAGTCAACGGATCTGAACCATGGCAGATTCTGCAGCTCAGACGACAAGCTCTGCAATCGATGATGCGTCAATCTGCGACCTGAAGGTAATATTCGGCCTAATCCTTTAGTTCTCTTCAGCTTACTAAGCTTCCGAATACTGAACTCTGAAAAATGACACCATATGCATACTTCTGAATTTCTGAACTTCAGGTGTCAGACATCCTTCTGCCGCATCCTTCTAACCCAAAATCTTTCTGTCTTGGCCCACAAACCCATGAAAATCCCATAGATTTGATCTCTTGTGAAGCAAATAGGATCCCTTTTGTGAGTCAAAACATCGATTTGAACCTCTGGGCCGATTGCTTAAGAGCCTGGCCTAACCCCCCTGAAAGTTGGATTACATGGTACAGCAGAGTAGCAAAAGCTCACATGCCCTTGTGGCAGGATTTGAACATAGCCGATGCACTTAGTTTATCACTGTCTCCACTTGACAAAGATGAAAATCTTCTGAAAACCATCGGCTACTTCTGTAACACCCTAATTTAAATTCCAGTTTTTAATAATAAATTTAATTGGCTTAATTTAATTTTCTAAGGTTTATTGTGTTTAGCCTTGCATTTAATTTATTTTTGTTTCACAAAGTAACTAAAATTTGACTAAGTTTAAAAATTTTGTTGTTGCATTCATGCTGGTGCATAGTTTTAATTAATTGAGTGTGGTTTTAATTCAAATTTGTATTTGAATTCAAACTTTATTTGATTTAGAATAGAAAAAGGAGAAGGAATAGATGAAAAACCCAAACCCAAAACAACCCAACCCAAACCCCATCCCGGAAGCCCACCAACCCAACCCAGGCCCAGCTCTCTTTTCCCTTTCCCGCACTCGGGCCGACCGGCCTGCCCCGCGGCCCAACCCTCTCCTTTCCCCGCAGCCCAGGAGCCCAGCCCGCTCACCTCTCCCCTTTTCCTCAGCCGCTCCGCACCCCGGCCCGTTGGCCGTGCGGCCCAGCACATGCCCCTCGCTCACGCGCGCCCAGCCAGCTCTCTCTTCAGCCCGTGCGCACGACCCCTCTGGCTGACAGCCGGGCCCAGGCGTCACCGCCCCGCACGCGCCCGAGCCCAGCGCATCGCGCGCTCGCCTCCGCTGACGGGCCGGCCCCGCGTGTTAGCTCTATCTTCTCCGCCTCCTCCGCGCGCGCACCGGTCACACCCGAGCTCCTCTGCTCCGCCGCTCCCTCGCCTGCCCGTGGGCTACCCCGCCACCGGAGGATCCACTGCCAGCCCCTCCCAAGTGGCGCCCTCCTTCTAGAAACTTCGCCACCAGAACCTGGGTCCGCGCAAGGCCGTTGCGCGACCCGCCCCGCCCGACCGAGAATTGCGGCCGCTATCCCCGCCGGGATCACGCTGGGCACGCACGCCCAGGATCCCCGGGCGCCCCCTTTAAACCGACCGGGACCCCCTGCTCCCTCCCCCCATCAGCGCGCCGCGCAACCCTAGCCGCCGCCTTGCCTCTGCTCGGAGCGGAGCGCCGCCGCGACCTCCACGCCAGTGAGCCCCTGCTCCGCCTCAATTCGTCACCTCCGATGACCACCGGACTTATTTGGCCCCTAGACCACCTTTGCAGGACCCGCACGGACCCCTCCGGCAGATCCAGTACCCGGAAGCGCCCCGCGTCGACCCCGTCGCCACGCTCCGTCGAGCTCCGCCGCCGGGTTCACGCCGCCGACACCCTGCGCCACACCATCCCCCGATTCGAACCTCGGTGAGCCACGCAACACCCACCCCTCCCTTCGGCGCTAGCTATTTTAGCCCGAGGCCCACCCACGCGGCACGAAGACGCTCCCGCCGGTGGCGTGCCGCCACGCTGAGCCGCCTCCACGCCATGCGCCCTGCTTTGCCCCACTGCAGCACCGCGATATCCACCCCAGTGGATTACGCATGCCGCGGTCTACCTCCCCGGCCAAACCACGGCCCAAACCGACCCCTAGGGCGCCGCTTTGGCCCTCTTCGGCCACGCGCCGCCGCGGAACAGGGGGTTCCGGCGAGCCGCGCCGCCCCCACGCGCCCGATCCGCCCTGGCCGCCCGATATCGGATGGACGGCCGAGATTAGAACCCAAGCCGTTTAGATCCAAGCCATCAGATCTAGATCCAACGGCCGAAAACCACGCATAATGGTTCGGCCTGGCTCTTTTCCTAAAGAGACCCCCAACTTTGCCTAAATCAACCCGCAGTCCGATCCTATTCAAAAATATTTACGCAGAGGCCCTGTTTTTATCACTTAGTCCCCTGAGTTCTTTAAAAATAGAACCCACCGTCCTTCCAGGGCTTTTTCACGCGTTATACCCTGAAGCTTTAGTTTAATTATGTTTAGGCCCTCGGATTTTGCAGAAAAGCCCCTGGAACCTTAGATTTCTTGCAGTTTAGCCCCTGAACCTTGTTTTTAGCCTAGAAAATGCGTTTTAGCTCCGTTTTAAGCGTTCTTTATATCCACGCGATCGTTGTAATGCGTAGAATAGTTTTAGACTAGTTTAGTGTGCTGTTTTTATCTATTGATGTACTGTTTCTTAGTTTTTGTTAATGTTTGCTTGTATGCTTATTATTGTGCATTGTTTTGGCCATGTGTTCGTGAGTAGACGCTAAGTTACTGGAGGAGCCCCAGTACCAATACCCAGAGCAGCCGTCTTCTGAGCAGTTTGAGCAGCAGCCAGAGCAGTACGAGGAAGGCAAGTATAACATGAACAACCTATCACTTTAAATACATTTTCATACTGCATTTTAATACTGTATGCCTATAAGGACTTTCCTAGCCACTTTATATCCTTTATATATACCTTTGGGTTGCATTTTGGTTAGTTGTGCTAGGTTGCTGCGCTATAATACACACTTTGGTCCTTTTAATTAATTTGATTAATGGTTTACTTGAATTTAATTCTGAGAGTGGCACTCTGTGTGGCTTGAGTGGCTCACTTCTCGTTAAAATTGGTTTTGTTAGAAACATGGTTTAGGGGGCCAGCACGGTGCTTAGTGCTTGGTTGGCCACTCTCCATAAGGACCGGTTCATAGAGCGACAACCTGGGACAATAGCGCTACCACAAGGCTAGAATGGGATAGACTTGGCTTACTAATTAGGTCTTTTTGGTTTGGGGTAACTTACCTGCGGGGCAAGAGTAGTAAGCTTCAATGGTCCCTGCTCCTCCGGCTGGTCTGTGCTTGGTTTGCGCACCTGTGCTTGTACCCCTGGAGGTGGGCCCCATCGTCGCTGACCTAACTCTCGCGGTTACGCCTTACCAACGAGATCCTTTGTAACGGCCTCGTAGTGAGTCGCTAGTCATCTCACCTAAGGAAGTGTGATGAATAACTAGCGTAGCTCACGACTTGTGGTTAAAGATGTGCAACCTCTGCAGAGTGTAAAACTGGTATACTAGCCGTGCTCACGGTCATGAGCGGCCCAGATCCTCCTTTTGATTAGTGGGGTTAGCTCCTTCCGACGAGGGGGTGCCCCTCGGGGTTTTGGTATGGTTGTGGTTTGGTTCTCAGCAGTAACATGATTAATTCTGATTAATTACTATGTAACTGGGTTAATGGTAATTCATCAACTTGTAGTAAATAGCTTTAATAAAATTTTGCCAAGATTAAAAGCTAATGCAGTTGAGTCAGCCAACCTTAGAGCCTCATGGTTTGTGTTATACTTGTTGAGTACAAGTTGTGTACTCACTCTTGCCTCCTCTCTACATTTTCCTCTTGGCTACGCTACTGCTGCTCAGTTCCTGCCGACACGAGGGAGTTCGTTCAGCGCTACCAGGACTACGAGGACTTCTAGGCGTTCGTCTCCCAGTCGACGTCCCTGTGGCGCCCTGCTCAGCTTTGGAGAGTTCTTTTATCATATTTGTACTTCGCTTCCGCTGTATCAGACATTTTGTCATTAATGTAATAAATAACATTCGTATTCGCTTTATTATATCTTTTTACGTGATATGTGCTATGATATACTGTTCATTCTGTTGTATATACGTGTGACTTGATCCTGGCACGTATATGATTGCTCGGTTTATGTTCTTTTATAAACCGGGTGTTACAGAGTGGTATTAGAGCCGTATAGACTGTAGGACGAAGCCTAGATAGAACTGGTCGAGTTTTAGGACTTCTTCTCTCCAATCCTTGTCTGCTGAAAGTATTTTACTATTATACCCCTTGAAATCTATGACTTTTACCCTTCTTGCCTTGATTTCTCTCTCTCAAAAATAGTTCTCGTAGATTTTGGCCCGAATCAGTCATCTGACCACCATGAGTATAATCTAGGTGACCCTTTTTATAATACGATAGCACGTTCTGCGACGCGCTGTGTTAGTCGAGTCGTATGTTAAACTCGGCTAAGTTGTGGAAATTGTCTGCTTGTTATTATGCTACATGTTTGATTTGGATTTTTGAATGATTGCATAGCTTAGTAGTTTAAATTTGTTTAATGAAAATCAGTATTAAATTAAAGTTAAGTAATTAATAAAATGAGTTAGATCGTTGGGGGTAAAACAGTCCACTCTATCCTGTCTACTTTATCATGTCTGAATCTTTTTCCGCAAAGAGTTATCATATCCATCTGAATTTATTCCTGCAATATCCTTACTCGTGAAATCTTTTGTCCAAAATCAGATGGTGAACACCAGGCGTGAATCTGACCAGCAGGGGCAGAACAACCAGGGTCAGAACACCCAGGGGACCGGGATCCCGATGCCTCCGCCTTTGACTCCGGAGCAGTACTTCCAGCTCTAGATGCAGATGATGGCTACCCTAAACAACACGGTTCAGGCTCTTCAGCAGGCTCACACTCAGCCTCCGCCTCCTCCACCACCGCAGCCTCGCGACAGGCGTGCTGAGTTCCTGAGGGGTCACCCGCCGACGTTTTCTCACACGTCCGACCCTCTTCAGGCTGACGACTGGCTCCGTGCAGTAGAGCGCCAGCTGGACATCGCCCAGTGCGATGATCGGGAGAGAGTTCTGTACGCAGCAGGACAGCTGCGAGGGGCAGCTTTGGACTGGTGGGAGTCCCACCCAGTTCAGGACCGCGAGGCTCTCACTTGGCTCCAGTTCCGAGAGCGCTTCCACAGCCACAACGTCCCCGCGGGCGTTATGAAGATGAAGCAGAAGGAGTTCCTTGCACTGAAGCAGGTAATCTCCGATATAATCATTCAGCGGTTTCTTTTGAGCTAATGCCCCTTGTTCTATCCTTATGAATCTTGAGTTAATCTTTCGATATCTATCTGTCTTTGTCACTTTAGGGAACTATGTCGGTCATGGAGTATCGTGATCGCTTTCTTCAGCTGGCTCGATACTCCCCTGCCGATGTTGCGGATGACCGCAAGAAGCAGGAGCACTTCATGGAGGGCCTAGAGGACTACCTCCAGTACGCGCTGCTCAACCTCCGCTTCGACGACTTCAACCATCTGGTTGACAGTGCGCCCAACACTGAGCGCAAGCACTTGGAGATGGAGGACAAGAAGAGGAAGATTGTCCCCGTTGCTTCCGGCAGCAACACTCGTCCTCGCCTCCAGCAGCCTCAGCAGTACCAGCAGCCTCAGTACCGGCCTCCTCAGCAGTACCAGCAGAGGCCCCCGTAGCAGTACCCGCCTCGACAGCAGCAGGCAGGGCAGGGCCAGAGGTTACCGGCACCTCCGGCTCATGCTGCTCCACCGGCACTGCAGGCTCCACATCCGGCAGCTCCTACCGAACAGCAGGCTTAGGGACCCCCTCGCACCTGCTTTCACTGCGGCCAGCCGGGGCACTACGCCAACGCTTGCCCCCGGAAGGCGCAGGCGGGACAGCAGGGGCGCCCAGCTCAGCCCAGGGCGCCACTTCAGGGCAGAGTGAACCACGTGACGGCCGAGTCAGCGGCCGAGGCTCCTAACGTGGTTATTGGTACGTTCATGGTTAATTCATATCCAGCTACAGTGCTTTTCGATACTAGTGCTACGCATTCCTTCATTACTCAGTCTTTTGTCGAGCATCATGGTATTCATACTAGCACATTAAAGAGGTGCCTGTTAGTATCTTCACCGGGAGGACAGCTGAGGTCTCACACTTACTGCCCGAGAGTCAGTGTTTCCTTGAGGGGAGTAGAGTTCTGTACTGATCTGATGGTGCTAGACACCAAGGGCATTGATGTCATTCTGGGAATGGAGACTCTGGCCAAGTGGGGAGTCCGGATAGATTGTGCTCAGAGGACAGTCTTGCTATCAGCTTCCAGTGGCCAAGAGGTTGTTATCAGTGCAATGGAGCCTTCTGGATTTCTTCATCAGATGGAGGCTAGACCCACGGACGGTATTCGCGTGGTGTCTGAATTCCCGGATGTCTTTCCGGATGATCTGGCAGGTATGCCGCCTGAACGCGCCATTGAGTTTTGTATTGATCTCTTGCCTGGCACAGCCCCTATTGCAAAGCGGCCCTACCGTATGGCACCTATAGAGCATGAAGAGGTCAAGAAAACTATTGATGAGTTGCTAGCCAAGGGCTATATCCGTCGCAGCTTCTCTCCTTGGGCTTTTCCATTGTTGCAGGTAGATAAGAAGGATGGCTCGAAGAGGATGTGTGTCGATTATCGGGAGCTGAATGCAGTCACTATCAAGAACAAGCATCCACTGCCTCGTATTGAGGATCTCTTCGATCTGCTTCGAGGTGCTCGTATATTCTCGAAGATTGATCTTCGTTCGGGTTATTTTCAGCTGAGGATCCGTCCTGGGGATATTCCGAAGACGGCATTCACCTGCAAGTACGGGCTATATGAGTACACGGTCATGTCCTTCGGCTTGACTAATGCCCCGGCTTTCTTCATGCACTTGATGAACATGGTTTTCATGGACTATCTGGATGTCTTTGTGGTGATCTTCATTGATGATATTCTGATTTTCTCCAAGACAGAAGAAGAGCATGAGGAGCATCTGAGACTCGTATTGCAGAGATTGAGAGAGCATCAGCTGTATGCCAAGTTCAGCAAGTGCGAGTTCTGGATTGACGAGGTGCCATTCCTCGGTCATGTTATCTCTCAGGGAGGCATTGCTGTTGATCCGAGCAAGGTGAAGGATGTACTCGAGTGGGAGACACCGCAGACAGTAAAGGAAGTTAGGTCTTTCTTGGGCTTAGCTGGATATTATCGGAGGTTCATTGAGAATTTCTCCAAAATCGCGAAGCCTTTGACTTCTTTGCTGGAGAAAAAATGTGGCTTTCGTGTGGACTGATGAGCGTCAGAGGGCCTTTGATGAGCTGAAGAAGAGGTTGACTGCGGCGCCAGTCCTAACTCTGCCAGACCAGACGAAGAGGTTCACGGTATAATGTGATGCTTCGAAGGATGGTCTTGGGTGTGTTCTGATGCAGGAGGGCAGAGTGATTGCTTATGCTTCACGGCAGCTATGCCGGCATGAGCTGAATTATCCCACTCATGATCTTGAGTTAGCCGCAGTTGTGCATGCTCTGAAGATTTGGAGGCATTACTTGTATGGGCAGCGGTGTGATATCTACACCGATCACAAGAGCCTCAAGTATATTTTCACGCAGAATGAGCTGAACATGCGGCAGAGAAGATGGCTAGAGTTAGTCAAAGATTATGACCTGGAGATTCACTATCATCCGGGCAAGGCCAATGTTGTAGCAGATGCTTTGAGCAGGAGAAGTTATGTCAACATGGCCGTGGCTTTCCAGATGCCTGCAGAGTTATGCGAGGAGTTCGAGCAGTTGAGTCTGGGCTTCTTGCATCATACTTCGAGTGCAGCATTTGAGGCAGTACTGTAACACCCTAATTTTAAATTTCAGCATTTATCAATAAATTTAATTGACTTTATTTAATTTTCTAAGGTTTATTGTGTTTAGTTGGCATTTAATCTAAATTTTGTTCCTTAATTAATTAAAATTTATCATAGGTTTAAATTTTTGTTGCATTCATGCTGGTGCATAATTTTATTTGAGTGTGGTTTGAATTCAAATTCAAATTTGAATTCAAACTTTGTTTGAATTAGATTTAGAAAGGAGAAGAGTAGGAAAAAGAAAACCCAAAACCCAGAAAGCCCAAAACCCAGCCAAAACCGGACCCAAACAAAACCCAACCCAAGCCAGCGCCTCAGCCAGCCCGCTCCCCAGCCCGCTCGCCTCTCGCTTGGCCCGGCTCCGCACGGCCCACACTGCGGCCTGCCTCCGCCCGCTCCCCGCGCGGCCCAGCGCCCCGCTCTCCTCAGCCCGTCAGCGACCCCCACCGCACGCGCCCGCTCCACGCCTGCCTCCCCGGTTTCACCCGCTGACCGCCTGGCCCCACACGTCAGGATCTCCACCTTCCTCCGCGCGTTCCTCGCTCGAGTAACAGGAAGGGCCGAGATCTCCGGCCATGAACCTGCGGCCCTCCCTTCTTTGCTTCCCCGCCGAGATCCCCGGCCAACCCTTCTTAAACGCGCCCTAGCCCTCTCCCGCACCTCACCTCGCCCTCGCAGCCGCCACGCTCGTACCCTAGCAGCCGTGCCGCTCCTGCTCCGCCGAACGCCTTCTCTGCGCCGCCGTGGACACGCCGTCCCATTGCACTCCGCTCCACTACGACCTGCGCAGGAGCATCGACGAGGTTCAGAGAAGCGTCCCGTGGAACCCGAGTCCCGGAGGATCCTCGGCATCAACCCCGTCATCAAGCTCCGCCGTGCGCCGCCGCTGAGACTCGTCGCCGGCGCCGGCACAACACCTCCCCGTCCGATTCCGCGCCCAGTGAGCACCGCCCGGACCTCCTAATCTTTTTGCTCTAGCTTGTAGGCCCTAATGCGCACTCTAGGTCCTAGAATGCGGTACGCCGGCGAACCTAAGCCGCCTGTCACCGCCGGCCGTCCTCTCCGGCCGATGTAGCCCCTTACTGAGCCCACCAGTGGTTTAGCCATGCCGTGCTCATGCTCATGGGCCAAACCTCTGCTTGAATCGAGCCTCGGAGCACTGGTTTTGCCGAACTCCGGCGAACTGCAGCCCGCGCCGCCGCGAAACAGAGCCGCCGGCGAGCTCCGCCGCCGCCCGCGCGCCCTTCTGTTCTCAGCCATCGGATCCAAAAGCGATGGCCACGATTAGATCAACCTCCATTCAGATCCAGTCCGCCAGATCGCGATCCAACGGCCAATATCCTAGGATACCGGTTCGCTGGCCTTTTTGCTAAAGAGCCCTCCAACTTTCTTCAATTTAACCCGCCATCCGGTATAGTTCAAAAAAATATTTCCAGTTAGGTCCGGTTTTTAACGAATAGGACCCTGAGCCTTTCCCTATTAGAACCCGCGGTCCAGAGCTGTAGTTTTTGCACGTTGGACCCTAGATCTTTAGTTTATTTACGTTTTAGCCCTCGGTTTTAGCAGAAAAGCCCCTGAAACTTCAGTTTTCTTACAAATAAGCCCCTAGAACTTGTTTTTAGCCTAGAAAGTGCGTTTTAGCTCCGTTTTTAGCGTTCTTTATATCCACGCGATCGTTGTAACGAGTAGAACAGTTTAGACTTAGTTTTTCTTGCTATTTTATTGTATTGATGTACTGTTTCTTAGTTTTTGTTAATGTTTGCTTGTATGCTTATTTTCGTGCATTGTTTTGGCCATGTGTTCGTGAGTAGACGCTGAGCTACCTGAGGAGCCCCAGTACCAGTACCCGGAGCAGCCGTCTTCCGAGCACTTTGAGCAGCAGCCAGAGCAGTACGAGGAAGGCAAGTATAACACGAACAACCTATCACTTTTAATTACAATTTCATACTGCATTTTAATACTGTATGCCTATAAGGATTTCCTAGACACTTTATATCCTTTATATATACCTTTGGGTTGCATTTTGGTTAGTTGTGCTAGGTTGCTGCGCTATAACACACTCTGGTCCTTTTTAATTAATTTGATTAATGGTATACTTGAACTTAATTCTGAGAGTGGCACTCTGTGTGGCTTGAGTGGCTCACTTCTCGTTAAAATTGGCTTTTGTTAGAAACATGGTTTAGGGGGCCAGCACGGTGCTTACTGCCTGGTTGGCCACTCTCCATAAGGACCGGTTCATAGAGCGACAACCTGGGACAACAGCGCTACCACAAGGCTAGAATGGGATAGACTTGGCGTAATAACTAGATCTTTTTGGTTTGGAGTAACTTACCTGCGGGGCAAGAGTAGTAAGCTTCAATGGTCCCTGCTCCTCCGGCTTGGTCTGTGCTTGGATTGCGCTCCTGTGCTTGTACCCCCGGAGGTGGGCCCCATCGTCGCCGACCTAACTCTCGCGGTTACGCCTTACCAACGGGATTCTTTTTAAAGGCCTCGTAGTGAGTCGCTGGCCATCTCACCTAAGGAAGTGTGATGAACAACTGGCGTAGCTCACGACTTGTGGGTAAAGATGTGCAACCTCTGCAGAGTGTAAAACTGGTATACTAGCCGTGCTCATGGTTATGAGCGGCCCAGATCCTCCTTTTGATTAGTGAAGTTATCTCCTTCCGACGAGGGAGGTGCTTCTCGGGGTTTACCTTGGTGGCTTGGTTTCGGTTTGGTTCTCAGTAGTAGTATAATTAATTCTGATTAATTACTATGTAACTGGGTTAATGGTAATTCATCAACTCGTAGTAAATAGCTTTAATAAAATTTTGCCAACACTTAAAAGCTAACGCAGTTGAGTCAGCCAGCCTAGAGCCTCATAGTTTGTGTTATACTTGTTGAGTACAAGTTGTGTACTCACTCTTGCCTCTTCTCTACTTTTTCCTCTTGGCTACGCTACTGCTGCTCAGTTCCTGCCGACACGAGGGAGTTCGTCCAGCGCTACCAGGACTACGAGGACTTCTAGGTGCTTCGTTCCCCAGTCGACGTCCCTGTGGTGCCCTGCTTCAGCTTCGGAGAGCTTTATCGTATTTTGTACTTCGCTTCCGCTGTATCAGACATTTTTGTCATTATTGTAATAAATAACATTCGTATACGCTTTATTATGTCTTTTTACGTGATATGTGCTATGATATACTGTTCATTCTGTTGTATATACGTGTGACTTGATCCTGGCACGTATATGATTGCTCGGTTTATGTTCTTTTATAAACCGGGTGTTACAGAGTGGTATCAGAGCCATATCGACTGTAGGACGAAGCCTAGATAGAACTGGTCGAGTTTTAGGACTTCTTCTCTCCAATCCTTGTCTGCTGAAACTATTTTACTATTATACCCCTTGACTTCTATGACCTTTTTACCCTTCTTGCCTTGATTTCTCTCTCTGAAGAATAGTTTCGTAGATTTTGGCCTGAATCAGTCATCTGACCACCATGAGCATAGCTAGGTGACCTTTTTATAATAATACGATAGCACGTTCTGCGACGCGTTGTGTTAGTCGAGTCTTTTGCTAAACTCGGCTAAGTCGTGAAAATTGTCTGCTTGTTATTATGCTACATGTTTGATTTGGATTTTTGAATGATTGCATAGCTTAGTAGCTTAAATTTGTTTAAAGAAAATCACTCAGATGTTAAAGTTAACTAATTAATAAAATGAGTTAGATCGTTGGGGGTAAAACAGTCAACTCTATCCTGTCTACTTTATCATGGCTGAGTCTTTTTCCGCAAAGAGTTATCATATCCATCTGAATTTACTCCTGCAATATCCTTACTCGTGAAATCTTTTGTTCAAAACAGATGGTGAACACCAGGAGCACCGGTTCCGGTTCTGGCCAGCAGCAGGGTCAGAACAACCAGGGTACCGGGATCCCGATGCCGCCACCCTTGACTCCGGAGCAGTACTTCCAGCTCCAGATGCAGATGATGGCTACCCTGAACAACACTGTTCAGGCTCTTCAGCACGCTCACACTCAGCCTCCGCCTCCTCCACCGCCACAGCCTCGCGACAGGCGTGCTGAGTTCCTGAGGGGTCACCCGCCGACGTTCTCTCACACGTCCGACCCCCTTCAGGCTGACGACTGGCTCCGTGCAGTGGAGCGTCAGCAGGACATCGCCCAGTGCGATGATCGTGAGCGCGTCTTGTACGCAGCAGGACAGCTGCGAGGGGCAGCTCTGGACTGGTGGGAGTCCCACCCGGTCCATGACCGCGAGTCTCTCACCTGGCTCCAGTTCAGGGAGCGTTTTCGCAGCCACAACGTCCCAGCGGGCGTTATGAAGATGAAGCAGAAGGAGTTCCTTGCACTGAAGCAGGTAATCTTAAGTATAATCATTCAGCGTTTTCTTTTGAGCTAATGCCCCTTGTTCTATCCTTATGAATCTTGAGTTAATCTTCCGATATCTATCTGTCTTTGTGAATTCAGGGGACTATGTCGGTCACGGAGTATCGTGATCGCTTTCTTCAGCTGGCACGCTGCGCCCCTGCCGAGGTTGCGGATGACCGCAAGAAGCAGGAGCACTTCATGGATGGTCTTGAGGACTACCTCCAGTACGCGCTGCTCAACCTCCGCTTCGACGACTTCAACCATCTGGTTGACAGTGCGCTCAACACTGAGCGTAAGCACTTGGAGATGGAGGACAAGAAGAGGAAGGTTGTCCCCGTTGCTTCCGGCAGCAACACTCGTCCTCGACTCCAGCAGCCCCAGCAGTACCAGCAGCAGTACCGGCCCCCTCAGCAGTACCAGCAGAGGCCACCGCAGCAGTACCCGCCTCGACAGCAGCAGGCAGGTCAGGGCCCGAGGTTACCGGCACCTCCGGCTCGTACTGCTCCACCAGCTCCACCAGCACCGCAGGCTCCACGTCCGGCAGCTCCTACCGGACAGCAGGCTCAGGGACCTCCACGCACCTGCTTTCACTGCGGCCAGCCGGGGCACTACACCAACGCTTGCCCCCGGAAGGCGCAGGCGGGACAGCAGGGGCGCCCAGCTCAGCCCAGGGCGCCAGCACAGGGCAGGGTGAACCACGTGACGGCCGAGTCAGCGGCCGAGGCTCCCAACGTGGTTATTGGTACGTTCATGGTTAATTCATATCCAGCTACAGTGCTTTTTGATACTGGTGCTACGCATTCCTTCATTACTCAGTCTTTTGTCGAGCATCATGGTATTCATACTAGCACATTAAAGAGGTGCCTGTTAGTATCTTCACCGGGAGGACAGTTGAGGTCTCACACTTACTGCCCGAGAGTCAGTGTTTCTTTGAGGGGAGTAGAGTTCTGTACTGATCTGATGGTGCTAGACACCAAGGGCATTGATGTCATTCTGGGAATGGAGACTCTGGCCAAGTGGGGAGTTCGGATAGATTGTGCTCAGAGGACAGTCTTGCTATCAGCTTCCAGTGGCCAAGAGGTTGTTATCAGTGCAGTAGAGCCTTCTGGATTTCTTCATCAGATGGAGGCTAGACCCACGGACGGTATTCGCGTGGTGTCTGAATTCCCGGATGTCTTTCCGGATGATCTGCCAGGTATGCCGCCTGAACGCGCCATTGAGTTTTGTATTGATCTCTTGCCTGGCACAGCTCCTATTGCAAAGCGGCCCTACCGTATGGCACCTATAGAGCATGAAGAAGTTAAGAAGACTATTGATGAGTTGCTAGCCAAGGGCTATATCCGTCGCAGCTTCTCTCCTTGGGCTTTTCCATTGCTGCTAGTAGATAAGAAGGATGGCTCGAAGAGGATGTGTGTGGATTATCGTGAGCTGAATGCAGTCACTATCAAGAACAAGCATCCACTGCCCCGTATTGAGGATCTCTTCGATCTGCTTCGAGGTGCTCGTATATTCTCGAAGATTGATCTTCGTTCGGGTTATTTTCAGCTGAGGATCCGTCCTGGGGATATTCCGAAGACGGCATTCACCTGCAAGTACGGGCTATATGAGTATACAGTCATGTCCTTCGGCCTGACTAATGCCCCGGCTTACTTCATGCATCTGATGAACATGGTCTTCATGGATTATCTGGATGTCTTTGTGGTGATTTTCATTGATGATATTCTGATCTTTTCCAAGACAGAAGAAGAGCATGAGGAGCATCTGAGACTTGTATTGCAGAGATTGAGAGAGCATCAGCTGTATGCCAAGTTCAGCAAGTGCGAGTTCTGGATTGACGAGGTTCCATTCCTCGGTCATGTTATCTCTCAGGGAGGCATTGCTGTTGATCCAAGCAAGGTGAAGGATGTGCTCGAGTGGGAGACACCGCAGACAGTGAAGGAAGTCAGATCTTTCTTGGGCTTAGCTGGATATTATCGGAGGTTCATTGAGAATTTCTCCAAGATCGCGAAGCCTTTGACTTCTTTGCTAGAGAAGAATGTGGCTTTTGTATGGACTGATGAGCGTCAGATGGCCTTTGATGAGCTGAAGAAAAGGTTGACTACGGCGCCAGTCCTGACTCTGCCGGACCAGACGAAGAGGTTCACCGTATATTGTGATGCTTCGAAGGATGGTCTTGGGTGTGTTCTGATGCAGGAGGGCAGAGTGATAGCTTATGCTTCACGGCAGTTACGTCGGCATGAGCTGAATTATCCTACTCATGATCTTGAGTTAGCCGCAGTTGTGCATGCTCTGAAGATTTGGAGGCATTACTTGTATGGGCAGCGGTGTGATATCTACACTGATCACAAGAGCCTCAAGTACATTTTCACGCAGAATGAGCTGAACATGCGGCAGAGAAGATGGCTAGAGTTAGTCAAGGACTATGATATGGAGATTCACTATCATCCGGGCAAGGCCAATGTTGTAGCAGATGCTCTGAGCAGGAGAAGTTATGTCAACATGGCCGTGGCTTTCCAGATGCCTCCAGAGTTATGCGAGGAGTTCGAGCAGTTGAGTCTGGGCTTCTTGCATCATACCTCCAGTGCAGCATTTGAGGCAGTACCGACTCTAGAGGCAGAGATCAGGCAGCATCAGAAAGATGATGAGAAGCTGCAGGAGATTCGTGAGTTGCTCAAGAAGGGCAAGGCTCCTCATTTCAGAGAGGATGAACAGGGTACTTCGTGGTACAAGAACCGGATCTGTGTGCCAGATGTGCATGATCTCCGGAAGTTGATTCTGAGTGAGGCCCATGATACAACTTACTCTATTCATCCGGGCAGCACGAAGATGTACTATGATCTGAAGGAACGTTTCTGGTGGTATGGGATGAAGCGTTCAGTGGCAGAGTATGTGGCTATATGTGACACCTGTCAGCGTGTCAAGGCTGAGCATCAGAGGCCAGCAGGTCTATTACAGCCTTTGAAGATTCCAGAGTGGAAATGGGAGGAAATCACTATGGACTTCATTGTTGGATTGCCCCGTACACAGAAAGGGTACAACTCCATTTGGGTAGTAGTGGATCGTCTGACGAAGGTTGCTCACTTCATTCCAGTGAACACTACTTACTCCGGTGCTAGACTTGCAGAGTTGTACATCTCTCGGATTGTCTGCTTGCAAGGTGTGCCCAAGAAGATTATATCCGACAGAGGGTCTCAGTTCACTTCCCGTTTCTGGGAGCAGCTCCATGATTCGTTGGATACGAAGCTGCGCTTCAGTACGGCTTATCACCCTCAGACAGATGGGCAGACAGAGAGAACCAACCAAGTGTTGGAGGATATGCTGAGAGCTTGTGCTATTCAGTATGGTACTAGTTGGGATAAGTGCCTGTCTTATGCTGAGTTTTCATATAACAACAGCTATCAGGCCAGTCTGAAGAAGTCACCCTTCGAGGCATTGTATGGCAGAAAGTGCAGGACTCCTCTATATTGGGATCAGATTGGTGAGAAGCAGCTCTTCGGTCCTGAGATCATAGATGATGCAGAGCAGATGGTTCAGGCTGTGCGAGAAAATCTGAGGATTACACAGAGCAGACAGAAGAGCTATGCAGATGGCAAACGGAGAGACCTGACTTTCAGTGTCGGTGATTATGTGTACCTGAAGGTGTCTCCGATGAGAGGAATCCGCAGATTTAATGTCAAAGGGAAGTTAGCACCCCGGTATGTGGGGCCATTCAAGGTGCTAGAGCGGAAAGGCGAAGTTGCTTATCGCCTGGAGTTACCTCTCAGTCTCTCAGGAGTTCATGATGTTTTCCATATATCTCAGCTGAAGAGGTGTCTGCGAGTACCCGAGGAGCAGGCACCCCTGGATGGAGTCGATGTCCAGGAGGATCTGACTTATACTGAGCATCCGGTGAAGATTCTGGAAACATCAGAGAGGGTTACTCGGAACAAGCGCATCAAGATGTGCAGAGTTCAGTGGAGTCACCACAGCGAAGCTGAGGCTACTTGGGAGCGAGAAGATGAGCTGATGAAGACATATCCAGATCTCTTTGCTAGCCAGCCCAGCTAAATCTCGGGGACGAGATTTCTTTAAGGGGGTAGGGTCTGTAACACCCTAATTTTAAATTTCAGCATTTATCAATAAATTTAATTGACTTTATTTAATTTTCTAAGGTTTATTGTGTTTAGTTGGCATTTAATCTAAATTTTGTTCCTTAATTAATTAAAATTTATCATAGGTTTAAATTTTTGTTGCATTCATGCTGGTGCATAATTTTATTTGAGTGTGGTTTGAATTCAAATTCAAATTTGAATTCAAACTTTGTTTGAATTAGATTTAGAAAGGAGAAGAGTAGGAAAAAGAAAACCCAAAACCCAGAAAGCCCAAAACCCAGCCAAAACCGGACCCAAACAAAACCCAACCCAAGCCAGCGCCTCAGCCAGCCCGCTCCCCAGCCCGCTCGCCTCTCGCTTGGCCCGGCTCCGCACGGCCCACACTACGGCCTGCCTCCGCCCGCTCCCCGCGCGGCCCAGCGCCCCGCTCTCCTCAGCCCGTCAGCGACCCCCACCGCACGCGCCCGCTCCACGCCTGCCTCCCCGGTTTCACCCGCTGACCGCCTGGCCCCACACGTCAGGATCTCCACCTTCCTCCGCGCGTTCCTCGCTCGAGTAACAGGAAGGGCCGAGATCTCCGGCCATGAACCTGCGGCCCTCCCTTCTTTGCTTCCCCGCCGAGATCCCCGGCCAACCCTTCTTAAACGCGCCCTGGCCCTCTCCCGCACCTCACCTCGCCCTCGCAGCCGCCACGCTCGTACCCTAGCAGCCGTGCCGCTCCTGCTCCGCCGAACGCCTTCTCTGCGCCGCCGTGGACACGCCGTCCCGTTGCACTCCGCTCCACTACGACCTGCGCAGGAGCATCGACGAGGTTCAGAGAAGCGTCCCGTGGAACCCGAGTCCCGGAGGATCCTCGGCATCAACCCCGTCATCAAGCTCCGCCGTGCGCCGCCGCTGAGACTCGTCGCCGGCGCCGGCACAACACCTCCCCGTCCGATTCCACGCCCAGTGAGCACCGCCCGGACCTCCTAATCTTTTTGCGCTAGCTTGTAGGCCCTAATGCGCACTCTAGGTCCTAGAACGCGGTACGCCGGCGAACCTAAGCCGCCTATCACCGCCGGCCGTCCTCTCCGGCCGATGTAGCCCCTTACTGAGCCCACCAGTGGTTTAGCCATGCCGTGCTCATGCTCATGGGCCAAACCTCTGCTTGAATCGAGCCTCGGAGCACTGGTTTTGCCGAACTCCGGCGAACTGCAGCCCGCGCCGCCGCGAAACAGAGCCGCCGGCGAGCTCCGCCGCCGCCCGCGCGCCCTTCTGTTCTCAGCCATCGGATCCAAAAGCGATGGCCACGATTAGATCAACCTCCATTCAGATCCAGTCCGCCAGATCGCGATCCAACGGCCAATATCCTAGGATACCGGTTCGCTGGCCTTTTTGCTAAAGAGCCCTCCAACTTTCTTCAATTTAACCCGCCATCCGGTATAGTTCAAAAAAATATTTCCAGTTAGGTCCGGTTTTTAACGAATAGGACCCTGAGCCTTTCCCTATTAGAACCCGTGGTCCAGAGCTGTAGTTTTTGCACGTTGGACCCTAGATCTTTAGTTTATTTACGTTTTAGCCCTCGGTTTTAGCAGAAAAGCCCCTGAAACTTCAGTTTTCTTACAAATAAGCCCCTAGAACTTGTTTTTAGCCTAGAAAGTGCGTTTTAGCTCCGTTTTTAGCGTTCTTTATATCCACGCGATCGTTGTAACGAGTAGAACAGTTTAGACTTTGTTTTTCTTGCTGTTTTATTGTATTGATGTACTGTTTCTTAGTTTTTGTTAATGTTTGCTTGTATGCTTATTTTCGTGCATTGTTTTGGCCATGTGTTCGTGAGTAGACGCTGAGCTACCTGAGGAGCCCCAGTACCAGTACCCGGAGCAGCCGTCTTCCGAGCACTTTGAGCAGCAGCCAGAGCAGTACGAGGAAGGCAAGTATAACACGAACAACCTATCACTTTTAATTACAATTTCATACTGCATTTTAATACTGTATGCCTATAAGGATTTCCTAGCCACTTTATATCCTTTATATATACCTTTGGGTTGCATTTTGGTTAGTTGTGCTAGGTTGCTGCGCTATAACACACTCTGGTCCTTTTTAATTAATTTGATTAATGGTATACTTGAACTTAATTCTGAGAGTGGCACTCTGTGTGGCTTGAGTGGCTCACTTCTCGTTAAAATTGGCTTTTGTTAGAAACATGGTTTAGGGGGCCAGCACGGTGCTTACTGCCTGGTTGGCCACTCTCCATAAGGACCGGTTCATAGAGCGACAACCTGGGACAACAGCGCTACCACAAGGCTAGAATGGGATAGACTTGGCGTAATAACTAGATCTTTTTGGTTTGGAGTAACTTACCTGCGGGGCAAGAGTAGTAAGCTTCAATGGTCCCTGCTCCTCCGGCTTGGTCTGTGCTTGGATTGCGCTCCTGTGCTTGTACCCCCGGAGGTGGGCCCCATCGTCGCCGACCTAACTCTCGCGGTTACGCCTTACCAACGGGATTCTTTTTAAAGGCCTCGTAGTGAGTCGCTGGCCATCTCACCTAAGGAAGTGTGATGAACAACTGGCGTAGCTCACAACTTGTGGGTAAAGATGTGCAACCTCTGCAGAGTGTAAAACTGGTATACTAGCCGTGCTCACGGTTATGAGCGGCCCAGATCCTCCTTTTGATTAGTGAAGTTATCTCCTTCCGACGAGGGAGGTGCTTCTCGGGGTTTACCTTGGTGGCTTGGTTTCGGTTTGGTTCTCAGTAGTAGTATAATTAATTCTGATTAATTACTATGTAACTGGGTTAATGGTAATTCATCAACTCGTAGTAAATAGCTTTAATAAAATTTTGCCAACACTTAAAAGCTAACGCAGTTGAGTCAGCCAGCCTAGAGCCTCATAGTTTGTGTTATACTTGTTGAGTACAAGTTGTGTACTCACTCTTGCCTCTTCTCTACTTTTTCCTCTTGGCTACGCTACTGCTGCTTAGTTCCTGCCGACACGAGGGAGTTCGTCCAGTGCTACCAGGACTACGAGGACTTCTAGGTGCTTCGTTCCCCAGTCGACGTCCCTGTGGTGCCCTGCTTCAGCTTCGGAGAGCTTTATCGTATTTTGTACTTCGCTTCCGCTGTATCAGACATTTTTGTCATTATTGTAATAAATAACATTCGTATACGCTTTATTATGTCTTTTTACGTGATATGTGCTATGATATACTGTTCATTCTGTTGTATATACGTGTGACTTGATCCTGGCACGTATATGATTGCTCGGTTTATGTTCTTTTATAAACCGGGTGTTACAAGTACCGACTCTAGAGGCAGAGATCAGGCAGCATCAGAAAGATGATGAGAAGCTGCAGGAGATTCGTGAGTTGCTCAAGAAGGGCAAGGCTCATTATTTCCGAGAGGATGATCAGGGTACCTTGTGGTACAAGAACCGGATCTGTGTGCCAGATGTGAAGGATCTCCGGAAGTTGATTCTGAGTGAGGCCCATGATACAGCTTACTCTATTCATCCGGGCAGCACGAAGATGTATTATGATCTGAAGGAACGTTTCTGGTGGTATGGGATGAAGCGTTCAGTGGCAGAGTACGTGGCTATTTGTGACACCTGTCAGCGTGTCAAGGCTGAGCATCAGAGGCCAGCAGGTTTGTTACAGCCTTTGAAGATTCCAGAGTGGAAGTGGGAGGAAATCACTATGGACTTCATTGTTGGATTGCCTCGTACTCAGAAAGGGTACAACTCCATTTGGGTAGTAGTGGATCGACTGACGAAAGTTGCTCACTTCATTCCAGTGAACACTACTTACTCCGGTGCTAGACTCACAGAGTTGTACATCTCTCGGATTGTCTGCTTGCTTGGTGTGCCCAAGAAGATCATATCTAACAGAGGGTCTCAGTTCACTTCTCGGTTCTGGGAGCAGCTTCATGATTCTTTGGATACGAAGCTGCGTTTCAGTACGGCTTATCACCCCTCAGACAGATGGGCAGACAGAGAGAACCAACCAAGTGTTGGAGGATATGCTGAGAGCTTGTGCCATTCAGTACGGTACTAGTTGGGATACGTGCCTATCTTATGCTGAGTTCTCATATAACAACAGCTATCAGGCCAGTCTGAAGAAGTCCCCCTTCGAGGCATTGTATGGCAGAAAGTGCAGGACTCCTCTCTATTGGGATCAGATTGGTGAGAAGCAGCTCTTTGGCCCTGAAATCATAGATGATGCAGAGCAGATGGTTCAGGCTGTGCGAGAGAATCTAAGGATTGCATAGAGCAGACAGAAGAGCTATGCACATGGCAAACGGAGAGACCTGACTTTCAGTGTCGGTGACTATGTGTACCTGAAGGTGTCTCCGATGAGAGGAATCCGCAGATTCAATGTCAAGGGGAAGTTAGCACCTCGGTATGTGGGGCCATGCAAGGTGCTAGAGCGGAAAGGCGAAGTTGCTTATCGCTTGGAGTTACCTCTCAGCCTCTCAGGAGTTCATGATGTCTTCCATATATCCCAGCTGAAAAGGTGTCTGCGAGTACCCGAGGAGCAGGCACCACTGGATGGAGTAGATGTGCAGGAAGATCTGACTTATACTGAGCATCCGGTGAAGATTCTGGAGACATCAGAGAGGGTTACTCGGAACAAGCGCATCAAGATGTGCAGAGTTCAGTGGAGTCACCACAGTGAAGCTGGGGCTACATGGGAGCGAGAAGATGAGCTGAGAAAGACATATCCAGATCTCTTTGCTAGCCAGCCCAGCTAAATCTCGAGGACGAGATTTCTTTAAGGGGGTAGGGTATGTAACACCCTAATTTAAATTCCAGTTTTTAATAATAAATTTAGTTGGCTTAATTTAATTTTCTAAGATTTATTGTGTTTAGCCTTGCATTTAATTTATTTTTGTTTCACAAAGTAACTAAAATTTGACTAAGTTTAAAAATTTTGTTGTTGCATTCATGCTGGTGCATTGTTTTAATTAATTGAGTGTGGTTTGAATTCAAATTTGTATTTGAATTCAAACTTTATTTGATTTAGAATAGAAAAAGGAGAAGGAATAGATGAAAAACCCAAACTCAAAACAACCCAAACCAAACCCCATCCCGGAAGCCCACCAACCCAACCCAGGCCCAGCTCTCTTTTCCCTTTCCCGCGCTCGGGCCGACCGGCCTGCCCCGCGGCCCAACCCTCTCCTTTCCCCGCGGCCCAGGAGCCCAGCCCGCTCACCTCTCCCCTTTTCCTCAGCCGCTCCGCACCGCGGCCCATTGGCCGTGCGGCCCAGCACATGCCCCTCACTCACGCGCGCCCAGCCAGCTCTCTCCTCAGCCCGCGCGCACGACCCCTCTGGTTGACAGCCGGGCCCAGGCGTCACCGCCCCGCACGCGCCCGAGCCCAGCGCATCGCGCGCTCGCCTCCGCTGACGGGTCGGCCCCGCGTGTCAGCTCTATCTTCTCCACCTCCTCCGCGTGCGCACCGGTCACACCCGAGCTCCTCTGCTCCGCCGCTCCCTCGCCTGCCCGTGGGCCACCCCGCCACCGCAGGGTCCACTGCCAACCCCTCCCGAGCGTCGCCCTCCTTCTAGAAACTTCGCCACCAGAACCAGGGTCCGCGCAAGGCCGTTGCGCGACCCGCCCCGCCCGGCCAAGAATTGCGGCCGCTATCCCCGCCGGGATCACGCTGGGCACGCACGCCTAGGATCCCCGGGCGCCCCCTTTAAACCCACCGAGACCCCCTACTCCCTCCCCCCATCAGCGCGCCGCGCAACCCTAGCCGCCGCCTTGCCTCTGCTCGGAGCGGAGCGCCGCCGCGACCTCCACACCGGTGAGCCCCTGCTCCGCCTCAATTCGTCACCTCCGGTGACCACCTGACTTATTTGGCCCCTGGACCACCTTCGCAGGACCCGCACGGACCCCTCCGGCAGATCCAGCACCCGGAAGCGCCCCGCGTCGACCCCGTCGCCACGCTCCGTCGAGCTCCGCCACCGGGTTCACGCCGCCGACACCCTGCGCCACACCATCCCCCGATTCGAACCTCGGTGAGCCACACAACAACCACCCCTCCCTTCTGCGCTAGCTATTTTAGCCCGAGGCCCACCCACGTGGCACGAAGACGCTCCCACCGGCGGCGTGCCGCCACGCCGAGCCGCCTCCACGCCATGCGCCCTGCTTTGCCCCACCGCAGCACCGCGATATCCACCCCAGTGGATTACGCATGCCGCGGTCTACCTCCCCCGCCAAACCACGGCCCAAACCGACCCCTAGGGCGCCGCTTTGGCCCTCTCCGGCCATGCGCCACCGCGGAACAGGGGGTTCCGGCGAGCCGCGCCGCCCCCACGCGCCCGATCCGCCCTGGCCGCCCGATATCGGATGGACGGCCGAGATTAGAACCCAAGCCGTTTAGATCCAAGCCATCAGATCTAGATCCAACGGCCGAAAACCACGCGTAACGGTTCGGCCTGGCTCTTTTCCTAAAGAGACCCCCAACTTTGCCTAAATCAACCCGCAGTCCGATCCTATTCAAAAATATTTACGCAGAGGCCCTGTTTTTATCACTTAGCCCCCAGAGTTCTTTAAAAATAGAACCCGCCGTCCTTCCAGGGCTTTTTCACGCGTTAGACCCTGAAGCTTTATTTTAATTACGTTTAGGCCCTCGGATTTTGCAGAAAAGCCCCTGGAACCTTAGATTTCTTGCAGTTTAGCCCCTGAACCTTGTTTTTAGCCTAGAAAATGCGTTTTAGCTCCGTTTTAAGCGTTCTTTATATCCACGCGATCGTTGTAACGCGTAGAATAGTTTTAGACTAGTTTAGTGTGCTGTTTTTATGTATTGATGTACTGTTTCTTAGTTTTTGTTAATGTTTGCTTGTATGCTTATTATTGTGCATTGTTTTGGCCATGTACCGGAGGAGCCCCAGTACCAGTACCCGGAGCAGCCGTCTTCCGAGCAGTTTGAGCAGTAGCCAGAGCAGTACGAGGAAGGCAAGTATAACATGAACAACCTATCACTTTAAATACATTTTCATACTGCATTTTAATACTGTATGCCTATAAGGACTTTCCTAGCTACTTTATATCCTTTATATATACCTTTGAGTAAACCAATTTTAACGAGAAGTGAGCCACTCAAGCCACACAGAGTGCCACTCTCAGAATTAAATTCAAGTAAACCATTAATCAAATTAATTAAAAGGACTAGAGTGTGTGTTTAAAGTGATAGGTTGTTCATGTTATATATAAAGGATATAAAGTGGCTAGGAAAGTCCTTATAGGCATACAGTATTAAAATGCAGTATGAAATTGTAATTAAAGTGATAGGTTGTTCATGTTATACTTGCCTTCCACGTACTGCTCCTGCTGCTGCTCAAAGTGCTCGGAAGACGGCTGCTCCGGGTACTGGTACTGGGGCTCCTCAGATGGATCAACGTCTACTCACGAACACATGGCCAAAACAATGCACAATAATAAGCATACAAGCAAACACTAACAAAAGTTAAGAGACAGTACATCAATACATAAAAACAGCACACTAAACTAGTCTAAAGCTATTCTACGCGTTACAATGATCGCGTGGATATAAAGAACGCTAAAAACGGAGCTAAAACGCATTTTCTAGGCTAAAAACAAGTTCTAGGGGCTTATCTGTAAGAAAACTAAGGTTCCAGGGGGTTTTCTGCAAAAACCGAGGACTAAAACGTAATTAACCATTAAATCTAAGGGCTAACGCGCAAAACCGGCGGCCCTGGACGGCGGGTTTGATTTCTAGAAAGCTAAGGGGGGTCTGTGCAAAGTTTTGGGCCGATCTGTAATTAGTTTTGAACTGCACAGGACTGCGGGTTGAATCTGAAAGACCCCAGGGTCTCTTTAGCAAATAAGCCAGGGCGAAGGGGTACGCGCCGATCTAGATCGTTGGATCCAGATCTGATGGCCTGGGTTTTAAGGGCGCTGGATCTAATCTCAGCCACGGGTTCTAAATCGGATGGCTCAAGTGCTCCGCGGGCGACGGCGGCGGCGCGGGTCGCCGGGAAACCAATTCCCGCGGCGGCGCATCGCCGGAGAAGTCCGAATCCGGCCTTCCCAGGGTCGAATCAAGCGGGATTTGGGTCGTGAGGGGACTACGCGATACGCGTAGTCCACCTGGGACAAGATCTAGGCGCGAGCGGGTCTGAGGCGGCGCAAACATGGACGGCGGCAGCTCTGCTCGGAGATTCTCACCGGCGAGCGGGGTCCTAAGCTCTAGAGCGGGCTACAACCTAGGAAAACGGGTGCAAAGGAAAGGGAAAGTCCAGGCGGTGCTCACCGAGGGCTCGGATTGAAGGGAGGGCCGGCGCAGAGGGGTCGTCGGCGTGAACCGGCGGCGGAGCTTGACACGGTGCTCGCGGGCAGGCTGATGTGGGGACTCTCCGGGTCCCTGGATGGCACGGCTCGACGATTGGCGGCACTGCGAAGCGAGCCAGGGGGTCAGCGTGGCCCGAGTAAGGCCGGCGGCAAGAATTCGTGAGAGGAAAGGCTCACCGGCGGCGGCGGGTGGTTCTGCTTCGAGCTCCGGGTAGCGGCGGCCGCTACTAGGGTTCTGGGGCGGCGTGGGTGGATGGGAGGAGGCGTAGGGGCTGCGGGGTCATTTAAAAGAGGTCCCGGGCATCTTGGGCGAGCGTGCCCGTGCGTGTTTCCGGCGAGGATCGCGGCGGTTGTTACCGCGCGGGGGAAACGGATCTCGTTCCACGATTTGAGATGAGCCGAGCTCGGGAGAAACTTCCAGAAGAGGTGCGCGGCTGGCGGGTGGCCCTGCGAAGCCCGAGATGGCCCACGGGGCAGCGAGGCGCGGCGCGGGCGGAGCAGAGACGCGGGTGTCTCGGCGGGGAAGAAGGAGCTGATGAGGGGGGCTCGGGTGTCAGCGGGACAGCGGCTGAGCGGAAGACGCGGCACGGGGGAAAAGGGGCGCCGACAAGCGGGCCCGGCGTGGCAGCGAGACGGGTTGCGCGTGGGGCGGGGGAGCGATGGCATCGCTGGGCTGATGGCGCGCGCGCGCTGAACTGGGCCGGGAGGCTGCGTGAGCTAGGGACTGGGCCGCGCGCGCGGGGTGAGAATTGGATTGCCTTGGGCTGGGCTCGGGAAAAAGGGAAGGAGAGGTGATGGGCCGGACTGGGTTGCGTTGGGTTTCCTGGGCCGGGTTCTGGGGTTTTAGCTGGGTTTTGGGTTTTGCCTTTTCTATTTCTCTCTCACTTCTATTTCTAATTCAAACAAGTTTGAATTCAAATAAAAATTTGAATTCAAACCACACTCAATTAAAAGTATGCACCAGCATGAATGCACAACAAATTTTAAACCTATGATAAAATTTTAATTACTTGAGGAACAAAATTAGATTAAATGCCAGTCTAACACAATAAACCTTAGAAATTTAAATAAAGCCAAGTAAATTTATTAATAAATGCTGAAATTTAAATTAGGGTGTTACAGTAATTCATCAACTTGTAGTAAATAGCTTTAATAAAATTTTGCCAAGATTAAAAGCTAATGCAGTTGAGTCAGCCAACCTTAGAGCCTCATGGTTTGTGTTATACTTGTTGAGTACAAGTTGTGTACTCACTCTTGCCTCCTCTCTACTTTTTCCTCTTGGCTACGCTACTGCTGCTCAGTTCCTGCCGACACGAGGGAGTTTGTTCAGCGCTACCAGGACTACGAGGACTTCTAGGTGTTCGTCTCCCAGTCGACGTCCCTGTGGCGCCCTGCTCAGCTTCGGAGAGTTCTTTTATCGTATTTGTACTTCGCTTCCGCTGTATCAGATATTTTGTCATTAATGTAATAAATAACATTCGTATTCGCTTTATTATATCTTTTTACGTGATATGTGCTGTGATATACTATTCATTCTATTGTATATACGTGTGACTTGATCCTGGCACGTATATGATTGCTCGGTTTATGTTCTTTTATAAACCGGGTGTTACAACTTCTGGTCTGACGCCCTGAATTGTTTCCTCTTTGGTCATGGACCCATGACCATTACTCTGCTGTATGTTACCATGATCACTGGCCTAGACATTAGTTCTCCTAATCCTGCTGCTCACAAAATGGCAGAAGTCCCCTTCAAGCTTTCTATTCCTTTCTCTTGGATAATCCCGCTTTCTTTGTTAGCAGCAACAAGATGGTCCAGAACCTATGACCAGCAACGGGGAGCCATTCCACTTTCTTCCAACTGCTCCTGATGTACTCTTCTGCAAAGAATCACCACCAATGAAGAAAGTGATAATGTCTGTTCAGCCAGACTTACTTCAGTCGGCTTCCAAGCAAAGACAAACTTCTGCAAGCGTTGCCCCCCCCCCCCCCGAGTCTTGACCAAGAAAAGGAAAATGATCACGAGGCGAGTGATCAAGAAACCAGCACCAACTTCCCCGAGTCCATAAGAGTCTAATACCAACCAGGTAACTCATTTCTCTAAAACTTCTTTTTTATCTCATACATGCGTACTCTGGTTGACTGTAATTCTATTTTCAGGACGCAGCTGAAGACATCCCCAATGCAGAAAGCCTGGAACAACATGAGATGGCTGCAACCCCTGATGCACTGATGGACGTAAACGAGGAACAAGCCGATACAGTCAATGTTCTCGATGTCAACACTAGCTCTAACAGGACGATTGCTCCTGAATCGCCCAACACTTCTTCAGAACAGGTAATATTACAAAACCAATTCTGAATCAGCCGATAGCTTCATAGATGCATCCTGCTCTAACTCCAAATATGTCCATAGGATTTTGACATTTCAGGTTTACTTTCCTTTGACCCGGTATCAATGGGTCTAACTCTCCCTGGAGTAGAAACATCATCTTCACATCAATCGGCTAACTTGGCACATCAGCTTCAACTCATCAAGGATCTACTATCCGCTCCGATCACTTGAGTCGGCAGATAGTAACAGGCGATGACAAGGATGACGAAGCAGTCATAGCACGAGCAGACGCCATCCGTATAGAAGCCATCCATGTCATAGAAGAATTCCTGAACCAGTAGATAGGCTCAAGATACAATTAGTACTGCCTGTTAACCTGAAACTTGTAACTGTTTTAAAAACATCTTAAGTCGATGGTTAAACATCGGCTATTTCGTTCCTCATATGTATTTTACTATTTTTTTTACCGGCCAACTCAACATGTTGGCCTATCTCTTTTCTTTTCTCTCTTTTTTTTACTGGCCAACTCAATGTGTTGGCCTGTCATGATGATTTTTTTTGCGGCCAACTCAACGTGTTGGCCTATTATACTGCAGCCAGATGGATCTCATCGGCTTTTTGTTACTCGCCTTCCCACATGCTCGGGAAATACTTCTTGAGATGTTGGCCATTCACAGCAACAGGAAACTTGACGCCGTCCAATTCCTCGAGCATGTATGCATTGCCAGGCAAGACCTGATCAACCTTGTACGGACCATGCCAAGTTGGAGACCATTTACCAAACTTTTTATCTTTAGTCCCCAATGGCAATACTGCCTCCCAAACCAAGTCTCCAACCTGGAACTCCTTAGGCCTGACCTTCTTGTTGTACACACGAGCCACTTTAGCCTTATTTTCTTTGATCTTCTCCAGCGACCAAAGCCTTAGCTCTATCAGGTCCTCCACATTATCATTCATCAAGGCTGCATACTGTTTAGCGGATAGATCATTCTGAAACTCAACACGCCTTGATCCGGCCGAGATCTCCCATGGTAACACAGCATCTTGGCCGTAGACTAGATGGTACGGCGACGTCTCGGTGGACCCATGACATGAAATATGATATGCCCACAAAGCTTCTGATAACACCTCATGCCAGCGCCTAGGATATTCATCGATTTTTCTCTTTATGAGCTTGATGAGGCTCTGGTTGGATGCTTCAGCCTGTCCATTAGCCTGGGCATAATATGGAGATGATCTGATCAGCTTCATCCCCATGTCATCGGTAAACTTTCTGAACTCCTCCGATATGAAGACCGATCCCCCATCGGTCGTAATAGTTTGAGGAATTCCAAATCTGTGGATAATGTGCTCTTTGACAAAGCTGATCACATCTCTTGACGCTACTGATCTCATGGGTACTGCCTCCACCCACTTTGTGAAATAATCTGTGGCAGCTAAGACCCATTGGTGACCCTTGCTAGACGACGGGTTGATCTGACCAATCATGTCCTTGGCCCATCCTCTGAATGGCCATGGTTTGATGATAGGATTCATCACTGATGGTGGCACTATCTGAATTTTGCCAAATCTCTGACATGCCTGACATCCTTTATAATATTTGAAACAATCTTCAAGCATGGTAGGCCAATAATATCCCGATCGCCTAATCAGCCACTTCATCTTATGAGCCGATTGGTGAGTACCTCAAGCTCCTTCATGAACCTCATGCAAGAGCCGATTTGACTCTGAAGGTCCCAGACATTTAAGCAGTAGTCCTTCTAGGGTCCTATAGAACATATCATCCCTTATCAGAACATACTTCATGGCACCGGCATTTTTCAGTCCAAAGGTCATCACCAAGTATTCGAACAAGCCGACCGCACCTGGTACTCTGAACGCAGTCTTGTTCACGTCTTCTGGGGCCATGAAGATCTGGTTGTTATCGGCATTGCCGTCCATAAAACTCATCATTTTGTGGCCGGCAGCTGCGTTGATCAATGTTTCTGCAACAGGCATTGGGTATTCGTCTTTTGGCGTCGCTCTGTTGAGATCTCTAAAATCGACGCAGACACGCCATCGGCCATCCTTCTTTTGCACCGGTACCACACTTGAGATCCATTCTGCATACTGGCATGGCCTGATGAACCCAGCATCCAACATCTTCTCCACCTCTTTCTTGACTTCTTCTGGGACTTCGGCCTTCATCTGACGTGCTCGTTGCTGAAACGGTCGAAATCCTTTCTTAAGCGGGAGCCGATGCTCGATGATGCTTCTATCCAGGCCGGGCATCTCAGTGTAGTCCCATGCAAAACAGTCCCGGTACTCTTTCAGTAGTGCAATCATCTCCTCTCGCAAGGCCGGATCCAACTTCTTGCTGATAAATGTCGGCCGTGGCTTATCCCCAGGACCGATGTCAACCTCTTCCAAGTCATCAGCTGACGTGAACCCGTATCCGAGTTTGCCGTCGTCTGAAAAATCAGCTGCGAACGCAAGCGAGTCTTCGTTATCCACAAGATCAGCGGCAAATACAGGGAGATGACAGGAAAAATTATTTGGCCAACCGCATGGGCTGGCCGCTTCTAAACTTCCATTATCATTCGAAACCAAATAGTCGATGAGTGGCCAACTGCTAGAGCAGGCCATCGTGTGTACATGATGTAACAACTCCGAACCCAAACAGGATTTTTTCTATTTTTTGGGGCCGATCGCTGGGATCGGCCTCTCTATTTCTATTACATCCCGTAGCATGCCAGGATGCGTCTACTCTGTGAGGCCAGTGGATAAGACCAGCCTCAGTCCATTTTTTGTCGCCTCGATCCGATCACAGTCTTCCAGGGCGATCCCTGAGATCGGCTCTTGTCCATCTGTGTCCCAGGCATTCATATCTGCAAGCGAGACTTCGCTGGAATCGTCTGCAGGGACCACTTCTACTTCATCGCCATCCCATTGGACCAGATACTGATGCATTGTGGAAGGGATATAACAGTTGGTATGAATCCAATCCCTCTCAAGCAGTACTGTGTATGTACTCTTGCTGTTGACGATGAAAAACGATGTTGGCACAATCTTGCGACCCACTTTTAGCTCCACATTTAGGACCCCCATCGCCTCTGATGGCTGTCCATTGAAGTCATTAAGCATCACATTAATCTTGATCAGATCGGCAGAAGAACAACCCAATCGGCGCAGCACAGAGTATGGCATCAGGTTGACAGCGGCACTAGTGTCGACGAACATCCTGTTTACAGGCTTGCCATTGATGAAGACCTTGAGATACAATCCCTTCAGGTGCTTGTAGCTTTTCTCCTTGGGCTTCTCGAAGATGATCGGCTGTGGGCCTAGATCTAGCTGTGCGATGGCCGATTCTTCTGGTTGGGGTACCCGAAACTCCGACGGGAGCACGAACACCATGTTCACATCAGCCGATGGCTTCTCATCGGCTTTTGTCTACTTGGGGCACCACTCTTTTCTGGGAGGGCGCCTTTCCTCTCTTCACGGTCGCCTGACTTGCTCCGCGAGATCCGGACGCGCCTTTCTTAGCACATCGAGGTACTTTGCTTCTGCCTCTTCCAGATTACGCAAGCGCTGTACTCTGCGCTTCTGCGATCGATTAAGCCCGTCAGGACACCACCGTGGGCAATGGTACCTGTCTTCTTCTTCTTCTTGCTCGAAATCGCCCCTGGTTGGCCTCTTCATACGGTCATCATGACGTGTTCCGGGCCCTAAGCGCCGGAACACTGATGTCTTGTCCCGCTGGTGTCCTCGAGGCCTGCACTCCAAGCAATCATCTATAGTAGGCAATCGGCTCATGCCGGAATTCCAACAGTACCTGAAGAACGGGCAATGCCAGTGGTCGCGTATAGCCTGGCATCTCCCCAATGTCCTTCCTGAGCAGTGCTCATACTCGTCTTCTTCCGATTCATATCGGCGCCGCAACTTGTACTGGTACTGGTACTTTTCCAGAAGCCGATTAGAAGCTGGAAGCTGATTATGGATGTGACACACTTGTTCTTCAGTGACATGTTGCTGCCCTGGCTTGTCTTCATCGTGCGGCCGCTTGCCAGAAGCGGTCTCTCTCTTCTGCTGGTCATGGCGGCGCACGGGTCCCACCATGTTGACCTGGAACGCCAAATCCTGGCTCTCGAATACGAAATCTGACAGCTCCAACATGTTAGCTTGCGGGAAGGGCTTGGTGTCAACCTTCATCGTGTGTTGAGCCAGGATTAATCGGCCTTGCTCGATAGCCGATTGAATCTGACAATGTAGCTCCATGCATTCACACGTGGAATGAGTGAACGAGTGGTGCCATTTGCAGTACAGTCTTCCCTGCAGCTCTTAGGCCATTGGTAACTTGTGATTCTCTGGGAGCTTCAGCTGTTTTTCTTTGAGGAGCAGATCAAATATCTGCTCCGCCTTGGTCACGTCGAAGTCGAAGCCCTTCACAAGTCCCTGCTGTTTGACCCACTTGCACGGGACAGGGTTTGCCCCCCGGGTCCACTCTGCCACGGCTACTTCTTCCTTCTCGCCAGAGTCATCAGATTCTTCCGCCTGTTCCATGTTTACATGGCGCTTGAACTTGTCCTGGTACAGCTCAGGATGGTAATGCTCATATGCTGTAAGCTTCTGCACCAGGTGCGCCAGATATGTGAACTCCAACTGAAAAGCCGCATCCTTAATCGGCTTAGCGAGTCCCAGGACAGCCAGATCGACTGCCTCCTTCTCTGTGATGCGCGACCAGTAGCATCGGTTCTTGACCTCCCTGAAGCGCTATATGTATTCTGACACAGTCTCTCCTCGCTTCTGCCTGACTTGGGCGAGGTCGGCAATTCCAGCTTCAGCAGCCTCCGAGTGGTACTGGGTATGGAATTGATCTTCAAGCTGCCTCCAGGTTCGAATTGAATCCGGAGCCAGCGATGCATACCATCCAAAAGCTAGGCCTGTAAGGGATTGGCCGAAGAACCAGACCCTCAATGGATCCGATACTGAGATAATCCAAAGCTGCGTTAAGTATCGGCTGACGTGCTCTATGGAGCTGGCTCCTTCTGACCCGTTCAATTTGTTGAACTCAGGGAGCCGATACTTGGGTAGCAGTGGGATCAAGTCATAGTCGCTGGGATATGGCTTGGAATAGCCAATCGCTTTCCTCTTGGGCAGGATGCCAAACTAGTCTCTCAGTATTGCGCTGACCTGCTCTACACTAAGGACTCCTGGGGCCGATGGCTCAGCACTCGGCCCAGTAGCATACTTTGCCAGCCACGCTTATTTCTCTACGTCTGCTCCAGAAGCTCCTGGGTTTACCATCTGCACCGAGCGTGTTGGATTGACGCTGTCAGAGATGTAAGCGCACGTGTAGCCGTGCGGAATCTCCTTGGGTGGCTCGGTGAGGAACTGGCCTTCTCCAGGATCGCCGCCGATCTTGTGGACAACGTAGATCGGCGCGCTCTGTGGTTTTGGAGCCGCAAATGAGAATGGCAATTGCGGCCTAGAATGCAGTGCAGCTTCCTCTGTGTGACTCTCCAGGGTTGGCCCCGATGGAGAGTACTGGTTCTTGATTATCTCCTAGATGACGCGGTGCGCCATGCGCTCGAGTACGTTCATCAGGCTCTGAGAGTGCCGATGAAGTGAATGGGCCACCATGTAGTTCATCTCCTGACGCAGGGCTCTGGTGTGCTCTTCTGATGGTACAGACAGATCTACATTGTCAACAGCGCCTTCTGGTGAGAACCCCTTCCACCTGATGCCATGGTTGAGGGTCTTCTCAAAAGAGCCGATGAGATTGGCTTCCAGCAGAGCTTTGATCTCATCATACTTCTTCTTGTGTTCAGGAGGGAGCTCTTCATACGTGACGGGCTTGGGAGCGGGTTCTTGATCTTGAGCTCCAGTCATCATTGCAGTGGACGTTGTTGCCGAGAAGGCGTCCCACCGAGCGTGCCAGAATGTGTTGTCGGTCGAAACCCACCGGCGAGCCGGGAGGTCGCCGGGGCGCTGGCAGGCACTGCTCCCTCGTCGACGGCCCGCAATTCCGTCACACACCCGGAGAATGTATGGAAAGCCGGGCGTGCCACCTGACCTATACCCGATCAGGAGGGTGCGAACGTGCTCCAAACAGTTTCCTGCATACAAAGACACGTGTAAATGTAAGTCCGAGCCGTGGTCGGCTCCCCGGGACGACTCTTGCATCGGCTTTAAAGAGCCGATCGAGTCCCGGTGTCAGATGGGATCTGTATTTATCCGGATATTGATGAATAAAGCAAATAACTATAAAAAACTGCTTCAAATAAATCTAATTGATCTAATCCACGATGGTAACAGCTTCACTGCTAGATCGGAACATCCTACACGTGACTAGGCCTAATGAACATAACAGACAACTAAACCACAATGCAAAACTGAGGCCTAAGAACTAGCAAGAGCCGATTCCCGGAATGATCCCTATCAAGGCTAAGATAAAGCATCTATTACACCACCGGATCATCCAATCCGTTTGCAAGGCCTAACCTAGCAGATATTATGCCAACTCTTAAGATAAGAGCAAACCATAACAGATTACATCTACTAGACATAAAAGAAGCAAGATGTTGCCTCTGCGCAACTAATTCTATGCGACAAGAACTAGCATGAGATTGAAACGTGACTGCACAGAGACAACATGATATTCGTAGATGATAAGCAACGAAGCACAACAGATCTACTAAAAGCCATGCTACGAACATCAGGATAACTAGTACTACTCGCCATCAAAAATGCTTCAGTATGAGTAATACCAAGGTAAAAGCAAGAACAATATTGCCCTGATCGCAAGAAGCGATCAGGGCAGCATGGCACTTACTTGGATGAAACCCTAGTATTAGGGGTGGCGATGCGCCGAGAGTTGTTGTTTGTGAGACGTGATGACGCTCTCCTTTACGAATAACAAAGGATACATATTTATAGTCTGGAGACTTGGGAAACAATCTAAACTAATCTTGTCCCGATCGGACTCTATCTCTAATCTTAAACTAAATCTAAGGATACATGGCTCATGTGGCCCAGATGCTCACGCAGGAGCCGATTTACAAGTCTTCTTCAATCTTCTTCTTTAAGCCCATCTTGCTTTCGGCCCATAAATTAATCTTGTTAATTTATGGCGATAACACCTGCGTACTCAGAGCGATGGTGCCATGATCGACGACGATGCAGCGGCACCTCCTGCGGCCTTCCTTGCTCCACGTCAGTGCCTACTTCGTAGACTTGCAGGTGCTCATGCTCTGGTGGGTGGCGACGGGACACGAGCAGAGGAGGAGTGCCGGGCGGCCATGATGAGGCCGGCCGGCCTGCCCCCTCCCCCCTAGTGAAAGGTGTAGGCCTCCTCCCCTTGCTTCTGATGCACTCCAAGACTCTGATTACTGATGCCCCCTGACCAAACAAAGTAGAGTGGGGCCGGCCGACCTACACTTTGGCTGTTTTTTTATATGCAATGTAATAATATTTGATGCAAAACAAAAAATTAAACTTTGGTTTATAAATGTAAACATGCCATGACTTGAGAAAATTTATGCAAGGAATTTAAACTATCCTATATGCAAATGCAAGAATGGATACGTACCATGGTTCTCATGGCGATAGCTCGGGTTTTGAGTCCGCAGCGGACTCTCCATACCACGTTTTCTGTTGTCATCGCCGGATGGAGTTCCAGACGAAGACACTTTTCTCCGCCATTCCTTCTTGGTGGCGGGTTTCGTTTTGATCGCTTTCGCCTCCGATTCCTCAAATTCTCTGCGAAGGATTCGTCATCTTGCTTTCCTGTAGTTATGCACTTTGATTTCCTTGTCGACTCTCAGTCTTTCCAAGAGCTTGGCAAGGATATCAATTGTGGGTGTTTATGGCTTCTCCTGCTCTTTCTCGGATTTCTTCCAGTTAAATGTCTTGACCTGGGAACACTATTGAACCTTCGGTCTGAAGGCGAACCGCTTTGTCTGCCCATTGATGTTGAGCTGAATTTCTCCGGCTCCGACGTCAATGTGTGCATTTGCGGTACTCAAGAACGGCGCTCCCAGAATGAGAGGCGTCTTGGCATCGACTTCCATGTCGAGGACGACGAAATCAACGGGAATAAAGAAGTTCCGGATTTTAACCGGAACGTTCTCTGCAATTCCCGCGGTGTAACGGACCGTTTGATCCACTAACTTCAGTAGGGGCAAGCTCATGATATTTAACTACCTTGGGCATGACGCTGATGCTTGCTCCCAGATCACACAGAGCGTGTGAGAAATGTTGACTCCCGATTGAACATGTGATTGTGGGGCATCCTGGATCTTTCTTCTTCTCCAGGAGAGGATCGAGTATAGCTGCGCTGCACTCCTCTGTGAGTTGCACAACCTCGGTGGTGGGCAGGCTTCTCTTGTTACCAAGTATATCTTTGATGTACTTGGCATAGGTTGGGACCTGCATAACATCAAGAAGCGGTATATTGACATACAACTTCTGTATTACCTCAACGAACTTGCCGAATTGCTCGTTGGCCACCGGCTTCCTTAACCGTTCTGGAAACGGTAAGGCAGTAGTGTCATGAAACTCCCGTGAAGTTCTAGGGGGTTCCACGGTTTCCTCCTGGGCAGCAGTTGTGTTGGACTCTTCTGCCTCCTCCTGGTCTTCGTCTGCAGCAGAGGTATTGCTGGTGGGTACAGCTTTCTGCCGAAATCCTGCATCTTTAGGGTATGGTGGTTCTTGAGTGGACTTACCTATCCGCGTAGTCACCGCACTAACACTTTCCTTCGGAGGAACTTCCGGTTGTCAAAGAAGTTTTCCCGAATTATTGTTAGGACAAGATGAGGCTAGTTGAGCAACCTGAGTTTCTATCATTTTGTTGAAGCTCAACTTGTTTTTAATAACTGAATTTATGCCCTCTAGTTGTCCGTCCAAAGACTCCAAAATTTTGTCATTAGCAAGGAATTTCTTACTAGTGTTGTCATTAATTTATTTCTGGCCATAAACTAGGTCCTTTAAAGTGGGCTGAAAATTGTTATTAAAATGCATTCCTTGCTGCTGACTGAAGGGGAGGTTGGGTTTGGAATTCCAACCCTGCTGAGGACGGAAGCCTGAGTTGTTGGAGTTGTTCGCTCCAATGAAATGAGCTTCCTCCTGAGTGATCGGGCAAGAGTTGCCCATGTGTTCGGTTTCTCCACAAATCTCGCATGTATGTTTATGTTGTGTATTGTTTTTGGCCATGTGTTCGTGAGTAGACGTTGATCCATCTGAGGAGCCCCAGTACTAGTACCCGGAGCAGCATCCATCTCCTGAGAAGTTTGAGCAGCATGAACAGTTTGAGGAAGGCAAGTATAACATGAACAACACCTATCACCTTTAATTACAATTTCATACTGCATTTTAATAATGTATGCCTATAAGGACTTTCCTAGCCACTTTATATCCTTTATATATATCCTTGGGTTGCATTTTGGTTAGTTGTGCTAGGTGCCGCGCTACAACACACTTGGTCCATTTTAAATTAATTTGATTAATGGTATATGCAACTTAATTCTGGGAGTGGCCCATTTGAGTGGCTCACGTCTCGTTAAAATATGTTTTGTTAGAAACATGGTTTAGGGGGCCAGCACGGTGCTTACTGCCTAGTTGACCACTCTCCATAAGGACCGGTTCATAGAGCGACAACCTGGGACAACAGCACTACCACAAGACTGGAATGGGACGGTCTTGGCTTACTAATTAGGTCATTTTGGTTCGGGAGTAATTTACCGACGGGGCAGCTTCAATGGTCCCTGCGCTACGAGGCTTGGTCTGCGTACCCCCTCGAGGTGGGCCCCATCGTTGTGGAGCCTGATTCCTTAGCGGTTACACCTTACCAACGTGATCCTTTATAACGGCCTCGTAGTGAGTTTGCTAGTCATCTCACCTAAGGAAGTGTGACGAACAACTAGCATAGCTCACGGCTTGTGGGTAAAGATGTGCAACCTCTGCAGAGTGTGAAACTGGTATACTAGCCGTGCTCACGGTCATGAGCGCCCCAGATCCTCCTTTTGATTAGTGGGGTTATCTTCCTTTGGTTAGGAGGGTTTCCCCGGGTGGCATGGTTTGGTATGGTTCTGAGTAGTAACATGATTAATTTTGATTAATTACTTTGTAACTGGGTTATGGTAATTCATCAACTTGTAGTAAATAACTTTAATAAAATTTTGCCAAGATGTAGAAGCTAATGCAGTTGAGTCAGCCAACCTTAGAGCCTCATAGTTTGTGTTATACTTGTTGAGTACAAGTTGTGTACTCACTCTTGCCTACTCTACTCTTTTTCCTCTTGGGGATACTCTACTGCTGCTCAGTTCCTGCCGACGCGAGGGAGTTCACCCAGAGCTACCAGGAGTACGAGGACTTCTAGGCGTTCGTCTCCCAGTCGACATCCCTGTGGTGCCTAGCTTCCGAGAGACTTCGTATATGTTTTTACGCTTCCGCATGCTCTGTATCAGACTTTTTGTCATTAATGTAATAAATAACATTTGTATTCGCTTTATTATATCTTTTACGTGATATGTGCTGTGATATATTGTTCATTCTGTTGTATATACGTGTGACTTGATCCTGGCACGTATATGATTGCTCGGTTTATGTCCTTTTATAAACCGGGTGTTACAGAGTGGTATCAGAGCCGTATCGACTGTATGATGAAAGCCTAGATATGACTGGTCGAGTTTTAGGACTTCTTCTCTCTCAGCCTTGTCTGCTGAAACTATTTTGCTATTATATTCCTTGAATTCCAAGATTTTTACTCATCTTGCCTTGATTTCTCTCTATAGAATAGTATCCGTAGATTCTGGCCTGGAGTAAGTCGTTTGACCATCATAGGTATAAGCTAGATGACCCCTTTATAATAATACGATAGCATGTTCTGCAACGCGTTGTGTTAGTCGAGTCGTGTGTTAAACTCGGCTAAGTTGTGAAATTGTATGCTTGTTATTATGCTACATGTTTGATTTGGATTTTTGAATGATTGCATAGTTTAGTAGTTAAATTTGTTTAATGAAAATCAGTCTTAAGTTAAAGTTAATTATTTAATAAAACGAGTTAGATCGTTGGGGGTAAAACCGTCCACTCTATCCTGTCTACTTTATCATGCTTAAGTTTTCCTGCAGAAAAATATCGTATCCATCTGAATTTATTTCTGCAATACCCTTACTCATGAAATCTTTAGTCCAAAATCAGATGGTGAACACCAGGCGTGGTTCTGACCAGCAGGGGCAGAACAACCAGGGGCAGAACAACCAGGGTACTGGGATCCCGATGCCTCCGCCTCTGACCCCCGGAGCAGTACTTCCAGCTCCAGATGCAGATGATGGCTACCCTGAACAACACTGTCTAGGCACTTCAGCAGGCTCACACTCAGCCTCCGCCTCCTCCACCGCCGCAGACCCGCGACAGGTGTGATGAGTTCCTGAGGGGTCACCCGCCGACGTTCTCTCACACGTCTGACCCAATTCAGGCAGACAACTGGCTCCGTGCAGTTGAGCGCCAGCTGGACATCGCCCAGTGCGATGATCGGGAGCGAGTCTTGTACGCAGCAGGACTACTGCGAGGGGCAGCATTGGACTGGTGGGAGTCCCACCCAGTTCAGGACCGCGAGGCTTTCACCTAGATCCAGTTCCGGGAGCGGTTCCGCAGCCACAACGTCCCCGCGGGCGTTATGAAGACGAAGAAGGAGTTCCTTGCGCTTAAGCAGGGGACTATGACGGTCACGGAGTATCGTTATCGTTTTCTTCAGCTCGCTCGCTACGCCCCTGCCGAGGTCGCATATGACCGCGAGAAGCAGGAGCACTTCATGGAGGGTCTCAAGGACTACCTCTAGTATGCGCTGCTCAACCTCCGCTTCGACGACTTCAACCATCTGGTTGACAGCGCGCTCAACACGGAGCGCAAACACCTGGAGATGGAGGACAAGAAGAGGAAGATTGTTCCTGTTGCTTCCGGCAGCAACACTCGTCCTCGCCTCCAGCCACCCCAGCAGTACCAGCAGCAGCTGTACCAGCCTCCCCAGTAGTACCAGCAGAGGCCGCAGCAGTACCCGCCTCGACAGCAGCAGCAGGCAGGTCAGGGCCCGAGGTTACCGGCACCTCCGGCTCGTGTCGCTCCACCAGCTCCGCCAGCACCTCAGGCTCCACGACAGGCAGCTCCTCCTGTCGGACAGCAGGCACCTCCTCGCGCGTGCTTTTACTGTGGCCAGCCCGGGCACTACGCCAACTCTTGCCCCCGGAAGGCGCAGGTGGGACAGCAGGGGCACCTAGCTCAGCCCAGGGCGCCACTTTAGGGTAGAGTGAACAACGTGATGGCTAAGTCAGCGGCCGAGGCTCCTAACATGGTTATTGGTACGTTCATGGTCAACTCCCATCCAGCTACAGTGCTTTTCGATACTGGTGCTACTCATTCATTCATCACCAAGTCATATGTTGAGCAGCATAGTTTCTTTACCACCCCATTAAAGAAGCCCTCGAGTCAGTATAGCCATAAGGGGGGTAAAATTCAGTGCTGATATGAGGGTGCTAGACACCAAGGGTATTGATGTGATTCTGGGAATGGATACTGTTGCCAAGTGGGGAGTCAAAATTGATTGTGCTCATCGGGCAGTTCACTTGACAGCATCTGATGGCCAAGAGGTGACAGTCAGTGCAGTGGAACCTTCTGGATTTCTTCATCAGATGGAGGCTAGACCCACGGACGGTATTCGCGTGGTGTCTGAATTCCCGGATGTCTTTCCGGATGATTTGCCAGGTATGCCACCTGAACGTGACATCGAGTTTTCTATTGAACTCTTGCCTGTCACTGCTCCTATTGCAAAGCGGCCCTACTGCATGGCACCTATAGAGCATGAGGAAGTCAAGAAGACTATTGATGAGTTGCTAGCCAAGGGCTATATCCGTCGCAGCTTCTCTCCTTGGGCTTTTCCATTGTTGCTAGTAGATAAGAAGGATGGCTCAAAGAGAATGTGTGTCGATTATCAGGAGCTGAATGCAGTTACCATCAAGAACAAGCATCCACTGCCCCGTATTGAGGATCTCTTCGATCTGCTTCGAGGTGCTCGTATATTCTCGAAGATTGATCTGCGTTCGGGTTATATTCAGCTGAGGATCCGTCCTGGGGATATTCCGAAGACGACATTCACTTGCAAGTACAGTCTATATGAGTACACGGTCATGTCCTTCGGCTTGACTAATGCCTCGGCTTTCTTCATGCATCTGATGAACATGGTTTTCATGGATTATCTGGATGTCTTCGTGGTGATCTTCATTGATGATATTCTAATCTTCTCCAAGACAGAGGAAGAGCATGAAGTGCATCTGAGGCTCGTGTTGCAGAGATTGAGGGAGCATCAGCTGTATGCTAAGTTCAGCAAGTGCGAGTTCTGGGTTGACGAGGTTCCATTCCTCGGTCATATCATCTCCAAGGGAGGTATTGCAGTTGTCTCGAGTAAGGTGAAGGATGTGCTCGAGTGGGAGACACCGCAGACGGTGAAGGAAGTCCGGTCATTCTTGGGCTTAGCAGGATATTATCGGAGGTTCATTGAGAATTTCTCCAAGATCGCGAAGCCTTTGACTTCCTTGCTTGAGAAGAATGCGGCATTCATATGGACTGATGAGCGTCAGATGGCCTTCGATGAGCTGAAGAAGAGGTTGACTACGGTGCCAGTCCTTACTCTGCCAGACCAGAGCAAGAGGTTCACGGTGTACTGTGATGCTTCGAAGGATGGTCTTGGTTGTGTTCTGATGCAGGAGGGCAGAGTGATTGCTTATGCTTCACGGCAGTTACGTCGGCATGAGCTGAACTATCCCACTCATGATCTTGAGTTAGCCGCAGTTGTGCATGCTCTGAAGATTTGGAGGCATTACTTGTATGGGCAGCAGTGTGATATCTACACTGATCACAAGAGCCTCAAGTATATTTTCACGCAGAATGAGCTGAACATGCGGCAGAGGAGATGGTTAGAGTTGGTCAAGGATTATGACCTGGAGATTCACTATCATCCGGGTAAGGCTAATGTTGTGGCAGATGCTCTGAGCAGAAGAAGCTATGTCAACATGGCCGTTGCTTTCCAGATGCCTCAGGGGTTATGTGAGGAGTTTGAGCAGTTGAGTCTGGGTTTCTTGCATCATACTTCGAGTGCAGCATTCGAGGCAGTACCCACTCTAGAGGCAGAGATCCGACAGCATCAGAAAGAAGATGAGAAGCTGCAGGAGATCCATGAGTTGCTCAAGATGGGCAAGGCTCCTCATTTCAGAGAGGATGATCAGGGTACCTTGTGGAACAAGAACCGAAACTGTGTTCCAGATGTGAAGGATCTCCGGAAGTTGATTCTGAGTGAGGCTCATGATACAACTTATTCTATTCATCCGGGTAACACGAAGATGTATTATGATCTCAAGGAATGCTTCTGGTGGTATGGGATGAAGCGTTCAGTGGCAGAGTATGTGGCTATTTGTGACACCTGTCAGCGTGTCAAGGCTGAGCATCAGAGGCCAGCAGGTCTGTTACAGCCTTTGAAGATTCCAGAGTGGAAATGGGAGGAGATCACTATGGACTTCATTGTTCGATTGCCTCGTACTCAGAAAGGGTACAACTCTATATGGGTAGTAGTGGATCGTCTGACGAAGGTTGCTCACTTCATTCCAGTGAACACTACTTACTCTGGTGCCAAACTTGCAGAGTTGTATATCTCCCGGATTGTCTGCTTGCATGGTGTGCCCAAGAAGATCATATCTGACAGAGGATCTCAGTTCACTTCACGGTTCTGGGAGCAGCTCCATGATTTGTTGGATACGAAGCTGCGCTTCAGTACCGCCTATCATCCTCAGACGAACAGGCAGACAGAGAGAACCAACGAAGTGTTGGAGGATATGCTGAGGGCTTGTGCTATTCAGTACGGTACTAGTTGGGATAAGTGCCTGTCGTATGCTGGGTTTTCCTACAACAATAGCTACCAGGCCAGTTTGAAGAAGTCCCCCTTTGAGGCATTGTATGGCAGAAAGTGCAGGACTCCTCTCTATTGGGATCAGATTGGTGAGAAGCAGCTCTTTGGCCCTGACATTATAGAAGATGCAGACCAGATGGTACAGGCTGTGCGGGAGAATCTGAGGATTGCACAGAGTAGGCAGAAGAGCTATGCAGATGGCAAACAGAGAGACCTGACTTTCAGTGTGGACGATTACGTATACCTGAAGGTCTCACCGATGAGAGGAATCCGTAGGTTTAATGTCAAGGGGAAGCTAGCACCTCGGTACATTGGTCCATACAAGGTGCTAGAGAGGAAAGGCGAATTTGCTTATCGCCTGGAGTTGCCCACCAGCCTCTCAGGAGTTCATGATGTCTTCCATATTTCTCAGCTGAAGAAGTGTTTGCGAGTACCCGAGGAGCAGGCACCACTAGATGGGTTAGATGTGCAGGAAGATCTGACCTATATTGAGCATCCGGTGAAGATTCTGGAGACATCAGAGAGGGTTACACGGAACAAGCGCATCAAGATGTGCAGAGTTCAGTGGAGTCGTCACAGTGAAGCTGAGGCTACATGGGAGCGAGAAGATGAGCTGAGGAAGACATATCCAGATCTCTTTGCTAGCCAGCCTAGCTGAATCTCGGGGACGAGATTCCTATAAGGGGGTAGGGTATGTAACACCCTAATTTGAGTTCCAGCATTTAATAATAAATTTAATTTGTTTTGTTTAATTTTCTAAGGTTTATTATGTTTAGACTTGCATTTAATCTAATTTTGTTTCACAAGTAATTAAATTTTTCTAGGTTTAATCTTGATGTTGCATTCATGCTGGTGCATTGTTTTATTTGTTTGAATGTTAGGGTTGAATTCAAATTTAAACTTGAATTCGAGTAGATTTAGTTTGAGTGGTTTGAGTTAGAGAAGAAAAGGAAAGAAGAAGGAAATAGGAAAACCCTATAGGGCCTCAACCCAGGCGACCCAGCCCAACTCCTCTTTCCCCCTCTCCCCGCGAAGCCTAGCACTGTCGCCCAGTTCCCACACAAGCCAGCCCAAACCTTACAGCCCAGCTCGGCCCGTCCCCGCTCCCTCCGCAGGCCCGCCACCGCCAGCCTGCCTCGCACTCCACCAGAGACCAGCGCACGCAGCCCAGCTCTCCTGTGCGTGAAGCAGCAGCCCAGCGCCCCCTCTCCCACACTCCGGCCGCGAGTGCGTCGCCCGCGCCCCCACTGCACGCCTGACCCCACCTGCCAGCCTGCGCGCAGTTCCTCGCTGACCAGCCGGGCCCGCTTGGCAGGGTCGTCTTCCCCGCGGAACGGCCAGGCCGAGATCTCCAGCCGAAACTCCCGCAACCTTCCTTCCCTACTCCCACCCCGAGATCTCCGGCCGTCTCCTTTAAACCGCTCGCGGAACCCCAGCGCTCCTCCCATCCCGCAGCCCAAACCCTAGCCGCAGCCGCCCGCTACCCTGGCGCTCGAAGCAAAACAACCGCCGCCGCAGGAGCACCCCGCGCTGATCCAAGGAGTCCAGGAGCCTGGAGCGACCCTGATTCGACCTTCCTCCGTGAGCTCCGCCACATCCCGCCGCCGGACTTCACCGACGACCTCCCTACGCCGCAACTCCGGCCACCACAACCCCTCAGTGAGCATCTCCATAGTCCCTCCTTCTTTTTGTGCTAGCTACCATAGCACATGGGGCCGTTCCTAGGTTGGAACACCAGCGCCAGCGTCCCGCCGCCGCCGCTCCGCCATGGCAACACCCCTGTATCGCATGTAACACCCGGTTTATAAAAAGGACATAAACCGAGCAATCATATACGTGCCAGGATCAAGTCACACGTATATACAACAGAATGAAAAGTATATCATAGCACATATCATGTAAAAAGATATAATAAAGCGAGTACGAATGTTATTTATTACATTAGTGACAAAATGTCTGATACAGCGGAAGCGAAGTACAAAATACGATAAAAACTCTCCGAAGCTGAGCAGGGCGCCACAGGGACGTCGACTGGGAGACGAACGCCTAGAAGTCCTCGTAGTCCTGGTAGCGCTGAGCGAACTCCCTCGTGTCGGCAGGAACTGAGCAGCAGTAGCGTAGCCAAGAGGAAAAAGTAGATAAGAGGCAAGAGTGAGTACACAACTTGTGCTCAACAAGTATAACACAAACTATGAGGCTCTAAGGTTGGCTGACTCAACTGCATTAGCCCAACATGGATCCAACTGACCCTAGCTTTAAGTGTTGGCAAAATTTTATTAAAGCTATTTACTACGATTTGATGAATTACCATAAACCCAGTTACATAGTAATTAATCAGAATTAATTAAGAAACTACTGGGAACCAAACCGAACCAAGCCACCCGGGGAAACCTGCCTCGTCAAAGGAAGATAACCCCACTAATCAAAAGGAGGATCTGGGCTGCTCATGACCGTGAGCACGGCTAGTATACCAGTTTTACATTCTGCAGAGGTTGCACATCTTTACCCACAAGTCGTGAGCTACGCCAGTTATTCATCACACTTCCTTAGGTGAGATGACTAGCAAACTCACTACGAGGCCTTTACAAAGAATCTCGTTGGTAGGGAGTAACCGCGAGGGTGGATCGGCAACTATGGAGCAGGTCTAGTGGGCGTCAAGACACGAAGCACAGACGAGGCCACTCAGCACGAGGGCCATAGAAGCTTACCACCCCTGCCAAGTAGGTAAGTTACTCCAAACCAAAAAGACCTAATTATTACGCCAAGACCGTCCCATTCCAGTCTTGTGGTAGCGCTGTTGTCCCAGGTTGTCGCTCTATGAACTGGTCCTTATGGAGAGTGGCCAACCAAGTACTAAGCACCGTGCTGGCCCCCTAAACCATGTTTCTAACAAAACATATTTTAATAGGACGTGAGCCACCCAAGCACGAAGCACAGAGGGCCACTCCCAGAATTAAGTTGCATAAACCATTAATCATATTAATTAAAAAGGACCAAGTGTGTTATAGCGTGGCACCTAGCACAACTAACCAAAATGCAACCCAAAGGATATATATAAAGAATATAAAGTGGCTAGGAAATCCTTATAGGCATACAGTATTAAAATGCAGTATGAAAATGTATTTAAAGTGATAGGTGGTGTTCATGTTATACTTGCCTTCCTCGTACTGCTCCTGCTGCTGCTCAAACTGGTCAGAAGACGGCTGCTCCAGGTACTGGTACTGGGGCTCCTCCGGTAGCTCAACGTCTACTCACGAACACAAGGCCAAAACAATACACAACAATAAGCATACACGCAAATACTAACAAAAACTAAGAAACAGTACACCAATACATAAAAACAGCACACTAAACTAGTCTAAACCTATTCTACGTGTTACAACGATCGTGTGGACATAAAGAACGCTTAAAACGGAGTTAAAACGCATAATCTAGGCTAAAAACAAGTTCTAGGGGCTTATCTGCGAGAAAAACTAAGTTCCAGGGGGTTTTCTGCAAAAACCGAGGACTAAAACATAATTAAACTAAATCTTTGGGGTCTAACTCGCAAAAACGCAAGGGCTGGATGGCGGGTTAGATTTCTGGAAAGCTCAGGGGGGTCGGTGCAAGATTCTGGGCCTGGTTTGAAATATTTTAACACTGAGTAGGACTGCGGGTTAAATATGGAAAAGTGGGGGGGGGCTCTTTAGCAAATATCCCTGGCCGAACCGGTATCCATGGATCTCGGCCGCCGGATCTGGATCTAACGATCCGGACCAATCTAGATCTAGATCTAATCCCGTGCGTTGGTTACGGATCGTGCGGTTCAGAGCCAACGCCGGCGACTGCGGCGGCGGAACTCACCGGGAAACCATTCTCGCGGCGGCGCCTCGCCGGAGAGGCTCGAATTCGGTGTTCCAGGGGCGGATTAGAGCGGGGTTGGGGTCTAGGGGCATCTAGGCGGAATGCGCAAGCCACCTGAGGGGTTAACGGGGTTCGGGGAGGCTCTGCTGGGGCTCGCCACGGTGCGGGGCGGAGCTGGGTGGTGGTGCTCGCCGGGGTGCGGCGTGCAGGCTGCTCTGTGGCTCGGATGCGCGTGCAATAGGGTCATGTGACTTGCGCAAGGCTCGGCACGCCTGTGCAGAGGTCGTGCGAGGGTACAGGGCTACAGACATCCGCCACGGCGGAGCTGCGGCGGTGAGACGCCGACGTGCGAGGTCCAGGCTCCTAGGTGCACCACGGCTAAACTAGCTAGCGCAAAAACAAGAGAAGGCCGGGCTAGTGCTCACCGAGGCTTGGAATTGGGGAAAGGATCGGTGCAGGGGTGTTGACGGCGAAGTCCGGCGGTGGCACTCCGGGCTGTACGCGGGCGGAGTCGATGCGGCGATGCTCCGGTCTTCTGGATCCCACGAACGGTCTCGGCGTTGAACTAAGAAGGTGTACAGGGGGTTAGGATGGCCTGAGCTTCACCGGCGGCAAGGAATCGCACAGGCGGCGCATCTTACTGGCGGCGGCTCTGGTCGAAAATTCGGCGCGTGCAGGCTGGAGGTCGAGGGCAGCAAGCTCGGGGAATCTCCTGGCAGCCCGGCGGAGCTCCTGCGGTGCTCGGCAAAGGCGGGGAGGTGGTGAAGCGGCATGGCCGCGGCGGCGCGGTGCTCTGCGCCGGGCGGAGGTCGCGGGGTTGGCACTGGGGCGTAGGGGTGGCGGCTGTGTGGTGAGTATAGGTTTGAGGGGGGTGCGGGCACTAATTAAAGCCGACCCGAGCATCTTGGCGTGCGTGACCGGCGCTGGCGTAGTGCGGAGATCACGGGCGCGATACGGCGGCGGAAGCGGATCCCAGCAATGGTTGTTGCGCGATCCCGGGGCTCGGGGGAAACCTTCTGGAAGAGGGGCGTGCACGGGAAACTGGCCAGTGGGCCTTGCAGGGTTGGGGTGGTCCACGGGCACGGGTCGCGGCGCTGCGGGGAGGAGCAGAGGCGCGGCGTCACGGCGGGGAAGACGGATCTGCCCGGTGGGGCCGCGTAGTCGGTGAGAGGAATGCGGGGGCGCGGGTGTGTGCCTCACGCGGGGTGATAGGCTGATGCGGTGAGCTGGGCCGGGGTCGAGAGGGGCGCGCGCGGGCTGCAGGCCGAGCGGGGTGAGGCGGGCCGAGGGTAGAGAGGGAGCGTGGGGTGAGGCTGGGCCGGGAAGCTGCGGACTGGGCCGGTGCGGGATTTTGGGTTGGGTTCGGGTTGAGCTTGGGCTGGGTTTTCTGGGTTTCTTTTCTATTCTATTTCCTCTCTCTTTTCTATTTCTAAATCAAACAAAGTTTGAATTCAAATACAAATTTAAATTCAAACCACACTCAAATAAATAAAACTATGCACCAGCATGAATGCAACAAACATTTTTAACCCTATGATAAATTTTAATTACTTGAGGAACAAAAATTGGTTTAAAAGCAAGACTAACACATATAAACCTTTGAAAATTAAATAAAGCCAATTAAATTTATTATTAAATGCTGAAAATTAAATTAGGGTGTTACAGACCCTACCCCCTTAAAGAAATCTCGTCCCCGAGATTTAGCTGGGCTGGCTAGCAAAGAGATCTGGATATGTCTTCTTTAGCTCATCTTCTCGCTCCCATGTAGCCTCAGCTTCACTGTGGTGACTCCACTGAACTCTGCACATCTTGATGCGCTTGTTCCGAGTAACCCTCTCTGATGTCTCCAGAATCTTCACCGGATGCTCAGTATAAGTCAGATCTTCCTGCACATCTACTCCATCCAGTGGTGCCTGCTCCTCGGGTACTCGCAGACACCTCTTCAGCTAAGATATATGGAAGACATCGTGAACTCCTGAGAGGCTGGTGGGCATCTCCAGGCGATAAGCAACTTCGCCTTTCCTCTCTAGCACCTTGAATGGACCAACATACCGAGGTGCTAACTTCCCCTTGACATTAAACCTGCGGATTCCTCTCATCGGAGACACCTTCAGGTATACATGATCACCAACACTGAAAGTCAGGTCTCTCTGTTTGCCATCTGCATAGCTCTTTTGCCTGCTCTGTGCAATCCTCAGATTTTCTCGCACAGCCTGAACCATCTGCTCTGCATCATCTAGGATCTCAGGGCCAAAGAGCTGCTTCTCACCAATCTGATCCCAATAGAGAGGAGTCCTGCACTTTCTGCCATACAATGCCTCGAAGGGGGACTTCTTCAGACTGGCCTGATAGCTATTGTTATATGAGAACTCAGCATATGACAGGCACTTATCCCAACTAGTACCATACTGAATAGCACAAGCTCTCAGCATATCCTCCAACACTTGGTTGGTTCTCTCTGTCTGCCCATCTGTCTGAGGGTGATAAGCCGTACTGAAATGCAGCTTCGTATCCAGCGAATCATGGAGCTGCTCCCAGAATCGAGAAGTGAACTGAGACCCTCTGTCAGATATGATCTTCTTGGGCACACCATGCAAGCAGACAATCCGAGAGATGTACAACTCAGCAAGTCTAGCACTAGAGTAAGTTGTGTTCACTGGAATGAAGTGAGCAACCTTCGTCAATCGATCCACTACTACCCAAATGGAGTTGTACCCTTTCTGAGTATGAGGTAATCCAACAATGAAGTCCATAGTGATCTCCTCCCATTTCCACTCTGGAATCTTCAAAGGCTGTAACAGACCTGCTGGCCTCTGATGCTCAACCTTGACATGTTGACATGTGTCACAAATAGCCACGTACTCTGCCACTGAACGCTTCATCCCATACCACCAGAAACGTTCCTTCAGATCATAGTACATCTTCGTGCTGCCCGGATTAATAGAATAAGCTGTATCATGGGCCTCACTCAGAATCAACTTTCGGAGATCATTCACATCTGGCACACAGATCTGGTTCTTGTACCACAAAATACCCTGATCATCCTCTCTGAAATGGGGAGCCTTGCCCTTCTTGAGCAACTCACGGATCTCCTGCAGCTTCTCATCATCTTTCTGATGCTGCCTGATCTCTGCCTCTAGAGTGGGTACTGCCTCGAATGCTGCACTCGAAGTATGATGCAAGAAGCCCAGACTCAACTGCTTGAACTACTCGCATAACTCTGGAGGCATCTGGAAAGCCACAACCATGTTGACATAGCTTCTCCTGCTCAAAGCATCTGCTACAACATTGGCCTTGCCCGGATGATAGTGAATCTCCAGGTCATAGTCCTTGACCAACTCCAACCATCTCCTCTGCCGCATGTTCAACTCATTCTGCGTGAAAATGTACTTGAGGCTCTTGTGGTCAGTGTAAATATCACACTGCTGCCCATACAAGTAATGCCTCCAAATCGTCAGAGCATGCACGACTGCGGCTAACTCAAGATCATGAGTGGGATAATTCAGCTCATGCCGACGTAACTGCCGTGAAGCATAAGCTATCACTCTGCCCTCCTGCATCAGAACACACCCAAGACCATCCTTCGAAGCATCACAATATACTGTGAACCTCTTGCTCTGGTCTGGTAGAGTAAGGACTGGCGCCGTAGTCAACCTCTTGTTTAGCTTATCAAAGGCCCTCTGACGCTCATCAGTCCAAACGAAAGCCACATTTTTCTCTAACAAAGAAGTCAAAGGCTTCGCGATCTTGGAGAAATTCTCAATGAACCTCCGATAATATCCTGCTAAGCCCAAGAAGGACCTGACTTCCTTTACTGTCTGCGGTGTCTCCCACTCTAGCACATCCTTCACCTTGCTCGGATCAACAGCAATGCCTCCCTGAGAGATAACATGACTGAGGAATGGAACCTCGTCAATCCAGAACTCGCACTTGCTGAACTTGGCATACAACTGATGCTCCCTCAGTCTCTGCAATACGAGTCTCAGATGCTCCTCATGCTCTTCTTCTGTCTTGGAGAAGATCAGAATATCATCAATGAAGATCACCACGAAGACATCCAGATAATCCATGAAAACCATGTTCATCAAGTGCATGAAGAAAGCCGGGGCATTAGTCAAGCCGAAGGACATGACCGTGTACTCATATAGCCCGTACTTGCAAGTGAATGCCGTCTTCGGAATATCCCCAGGACGGATCCTCAGCTGAAAATAACCCGAACGAAGATCAATCTTCGAGAATATACGAGCACCTCGAAGCAGATCGAAGAGATCCTCAATACGGGGCAGTGGATGCTTGTTCTTGATAGTAACTGCATTCAGCTCCCGATAATCGACACATATTCTCTTCGAGCCATCCTTCTTATCTACTAGCAATAATGGAAAAGCCCAAGGAGAGAAGCTGCGACGGATATAGCCCTTGGCTAGTAACTCATCAATAGTCTTCTTGACTTCCTCGTGCTCTATAGGTGCCATGCGGTAGGGCCGCTTTGCAATAGGAGCTGTGCCAGGCAAGAGATCAATACAAAACTCAATGGCTCGTTCAGGCGGCATACCTGGCAGATCATCCGGAAAGACATCCGGGAATTCAGACACCACGCGAATATCGTCCGTGGGTCTAGCCTCCATCTGATGAAGAAATCCAGAAGGCTCTGAAGCACTGACTGTCACCTCTTGGCCATCAGATGCTGACAAGTGAACTATCCGCTGAGCATAATCAATACGGACTCCCAATCTGGTAAGGGTCTCCATGCCCAAAATCACATCTATCCCGAGGAATCAATGACGATCAAACCAGTGCGGAATTCTACCCCCTTTATGACCATACTAACTCTGGAGCATATAGAACATGTATGTATCTGGCCCCCAGGTGAGGTAACTACCATAGCTGTCCTCATACAAGAAACTGGTATACCATGCTTCTCGGCAAATGACTTGGAAATGAAAGAATGAGTAGCACCAGTATCGAAAAGCACTGTAGCGGGGTGAGAGTTGACCATGAACGTACCAATAACCACGTTAGGAGCCTCGGCCGCTGACTCGGCCGTCACGTGGTTCACCCGACCCTGTGCTGGCGCCCTGGGCTGAGCTGGGCGCCCCAGCTGTCCCGCCTGCGCCTTCCGGGGGCAAGCATTGGCGTAGTGCCCCGGCTAGCCGCAGTGATAGCAGGTGCGAGGGGGTCCCTGAGCTTGCTGTCCGGCAAGAGGAGCTGCCTGCCGTGGAGCCTGAGGTGCTGGTGGAGCTGGTGGAGCAGTACGAGCCGGAGGTGCCGGTAACCTCGGGCCCTGACCTGCCTGCTGCTGCTGTCGAGGCGGGTACTGCTGCGGCCTCTGCTGGTACTGCTGGGGAGGCCGGTACTGCTGCTGCTGGTACTGCTGAGGCGGCTGGAGGCGAGGACGAGTGTTGCTGTCGGAAGCAACGGGGACAATCTTCCTCTTCTTGTCCTCCATCTCCAGGTGCTTTCACTCAGTGTTGAGTGCGCTGTCAACCAGATGGTTGAAGTCGTCGAAGCGGAGGTTGAGTAGCGCGTACTGGAGGTAGTCCTCAAGACCCTCCATGAAGTGCTCCTGCTTCTTGCGGTCATCCACAACATCGGCAGGGGCGTAGCTTGCAAGCTGCAGAAAACGATCACGATACTCCGTGACCATCATAGTCCCCTGAAGTGAAAAAGACAGATATATATATCGAAGAATTAATTAATGATTCAGAAAGATAGAACAAGGGGGTATTAGCTCAAAAAGAAACGCTGAATGATTATATCTGTGATTACCTTCTTCAGTGCAAGGAACTCCTTCTGCTTCATCTTCATAACGCCTGCGGGGACGTTGTGGCTGTGGAACCACTCCCGGAACTGGAGCCAGGTGAGAGCCTCGTAGTCCTGAACTGGGTGGGCCTCCCACCAGTCCAATGCTGCACCTCGCAGCTGTCCTGCTGCATACAAGACTCGCTCCCGATCATCGCCCTGGGCGATGTCCAACTGGCGCTCCACTGCACGGAGCCAGTCGTCAGCCTGAAGAGGGTCGGACGTGTGAGAGAACGTTGGCGGGTGACCCCTCAGAAACTCAGCATGCCTATCGCGAGGCTGCGGCGGTGGAGGAGGCGGAGGCTGAGTGTGAGCCTACTGAAGAGCCTGAACAGTGTTGTTCAGGGTGGCCATCATCTGCATCTGGAGCTGGAAGTACTGCTCCGGAGTCAAAGGCGAAGGCATCGGGATCCCGGTCCCCTGGGTGTTCTGCCCTTGGTTGTTCTGTCCCTGCTGGTCAGAACCACGCCTGGTGTTCACCATCTAATTTTGGACAAAAGATTTCACAAGTAAGGATATTGCAGGAATAAATTCAGATGGATATGATAACTCTTTGCGGAAAAAGACTCAGACCTGATAAAGTAGACAAGATAGAGTGGACAGTTTTACCCCCAACGATCTAACTCATTTTATTATTTAATTAACTTTAACGTAACACTGATTTTCATTAAACAAATTTAAACTACTAAGCTAAGCAATCATTCAAAAATCCAAATCAAACATGTAGCATAATAACAAGCAGACAATTTTCACAACTTAGCCGAGTTTAACACACGACTCGACTAATCACAACGCATCGCAGAACGTACTATCGTATTATTATAAAGGGTCACCTAGCTGATACTCATGGTGGTCAAATGACTGATTCAAACCAAAATCTACGAAAACTATTCTTTAGAGAGAGAAATCAAGGCAAAACGGGTAAAAAGTCATAGAAGTCAAGGGGTATAATAACAAAATAATTTCAGCAAACAAGGATTGGAGAGAAGAAGTATTAAAATTCGACCAGTTCGATCTAGGCTTCGTCCTACAGTCGATACGGCTCTGATACCACTCTGTAACACCCGGTTTATAAAAGGACATAAACCGAGCAATCATATAAGTGTCAGGATCAAGTCACACGTATATACAACAGAATGAACAGTATATCACAGCACATATCACGTAAAAAGATATAATAAAGCGAGTACGAATGTTATTTATTACATTAATGACAAAATGTCTGATACAGCGGAAGCGAAGTACAAAATACGATAAAAACTCTCCGAAGCTGAGCAGGGCGCCACAGGGACGTCGACTGGGAGACGAACGCCTAGAAGTCCTCGTAGTCCTGGTAGTGCTGAGCGAACTCCCTCGTGTCGGCAGGAACTGAGCAGCAGTAGCGTAGCCAAGAGGAAAAAGTAGAGAAGAGGCAAGAGTGAGTACACAACTTGTACTCAACAAGTATAACACAAACTATGAGGCTCTAAGGTTGGCTGACTCAACTGCATTAGCTTTTACATCTTGGCAAAATTTTATTAAAGCTATTTACTATGAGTTGATGAATTACCATAAACCCAGTTACATAGTAATTAATCCGAATTAATTAAGAAACTACTGAGAACCAAACCGAACCAAGCCACCCGGGGAAACCTGCCTCGTCAAAGGAAGATAAACCCACTAATCAAAAGGAGGATCTGGGCTGCTCATGACCGTGAGCACGGCTAGTATACCAGTTTTACACTCTGCAGAGGTTGCACATCTTTACCCACAAGTCGTGAGCTACGCCAGTTGTTCATCACACTTCCGTAGGTGAGATGACTAGCAAACTCACTACGAGGCCTTTACATAGAATCTCGTTGGTAGGGAGTAACCGCGAGGGTGGATCGGCGACTATGAAGTAGGTCTAGTGGGCGTCAAGACACGAAGCACAGACGAGGCCACTCAGCACGAGGACCATAGAAGCTTACCGCCCTTGCCCCGCAGGTAAGTTACTCCAAACCAAAAAGACCTAATTATTATGCCAAGACCGTCCCATTCCAGTCTTGTGGTAGCGCTGTTGTCCCAAGTTGTCGCTCTATGAACCGTTCCTTATGGAGAGTGGCCAACCAAGCACTAAGCACCGTGCTGGCCCCCTAAACCATGTTTCTAACAAAACATATTTTAACGGGACGTGAGCCACCCAAGCACGAAGCACAGAGGGCCACTCCTAGAATTAAGTTGCATAAACCATTAATCATATTAGTTAAAAAGGACCAAGTGTGTTATAGTGTGGCACCTAGCACAACTAACCAAAATGCAACCCAAAGGATATATATAAAGGATATAAAGTGGCTAGGAAATCCTTATAGGCATACAGTACTAAAATGCAGTATGAAAATGTATTTAAAGTGATAGGTGGTGTTCATGTTATACTTGCCTTCCTCGTACTGCTCCTGCTGCTGCTCAAACTGGTCAGAAGACGGCTGCTCCGGGTACTGGTACTAGGGCTCCTCCGGTAGCTCAACATCTACTCACGAACACAAGGCCAAAACAATACACAACAATAAGCATACACGCAAATACTAACAAAAACTAAGAAACAGTACATCAATACATAAAAACAGCACACTAAACTAGTCTAAACCTATTCTACACGTTACAACGATCGCGTGGACATAAAGAACGCTTAAAACGGAGTTAAAACGCATAGTCTAGGCTAAAAACAAGTTCTAGGGGCTTATCTGCGAGAAAAACTAAGTTCCAAGGGGTTTTCTGCAAAAACCGAGGACTAAAACATAATTAAACTAAAACTCTGGGGTCTAACTCACAAAAACGCAAGGGCTGGACGGCGGGTTTGATTTCTGGAAAGCTCAGGGGGGTCGGTGCAAGATTCTGGGTCTGGTTTGAAATAATTTAACACTGAGTAGGACTGCGGGTTAAATATGGAAAAGTGGGGGGGCTCTTTAGCAAATATCCCTGGCCGAACCGGTATCCACGGATCTCGGCCGCCGGATCTGTATCTAACGATCCGGACCAATCCAGATCTAGATCTAATCCCGTGCGTCGGTTACGGATCGTGCGGTTCAGAGCCAACGCCGGCGACTGCGGCGGCGGAACTCGCCAGGAAACCATTCTCGCGGCGGCGCCTCGCCGGAGAGGCTCGAATCCGGTGTTCCAGGGGCGGATTAGAGCGGGGCTGGGGTCTAGGGGCATCTAGGCAGCATGCGCAAGCCACCTGAGGGGTTAACGGGGTTCGGGGAGGCTCTGCTGGGGCTCGCTACGGCGCGGGGCGGAGCTGGGTGGTGGTGCTCACCGGGGTGCGGCGTGTAGGCTGCTCTGTGGCTCGGATGCGCGTGCAATAGGGTCATGTGACTTGCGCAAGGCTCGGCACGCCTGTGCAGAGGTTGTGCGAGGGTGCAGGGCTGCAGACATCTGCCACGGCGGAGCTGCGGCGGCGAGACGCCGGCGTGCGAGGTCCAGGCTCCTAGGTGCACCACGGCTAAACTAGCTAGCGCAAAAACAAGAGAAGGCCGGGCTAGTGCTCACCGAGGCTTGGAATCGGGGAAAGGATCGGCGCAGGGGTGTTGACGGTGAAGTCCGGCGGTGGCGCTCCGGGCTGCACGCGGGCGGAGTCGATGCGGCGATGCTCCGGTCTTCTGGATCCCACGATCGGTCTCGGCGTTGAACTAAGAAGGTGCATAGGGGGTTAGGAAGGCCTGAGCTTCGCCGGCGGTGAGGAATCACGCAGGCGGTGCGTCTTACCGGCGACGGCTCTGGTCGAAAATTTGGCACGTGCAGGCTGGAGGTCGAGAGCAGCAAGCTCGGGGAATCTCCTGGCAGCCCGGCAGAGCTCCTGCGGTGCTCGGCGAAGGCGGGGAGGTGGTGAAGCGGCATGGCCGTGGTGGTGCGATGCTCTGCGCCGGGCGGAGGTCGCGGGGTTGGCACTGGCGCATAGGGGTGGCGGCTGTGTGACGAGTATAGGTTTGAAGGGGGTGCGGGCGCTAATTAAAGCCGGCCCGAGCATCTTGGCGTGCGTGACCGGCGCTGCGCGGTGCGGAGATCACGGGCGTGATACGACGGCGGAAGCGGATCCCAGCAACGGTTGTTGCGCGATCCCGGGGCTCGGGGGAAACCTTCTGGAAGAGGGGCGTGCACGGGAAACTGGCCAGTGGGCCTTGCAGGGTTGGGGTGGTCCACGGGCAGCGGGTCGCGGCGCTGCGGGGAGGAGCAGAGGCACGGCGTCATGGCAGGGAAGACGGAGCTGCCCGGTGGGGCCGCGTAGTCGGTGAGAGGAATGCGGGGGCGCGGGTGAGCGCGTCACGCGGGGTGATAGGCTGAAGCGGTGAGCTGGGCCGGGGTCGAGCGGGGCGCGCGCGGGCTGCAGGCCGAGCGGGGTGAGGCGGGCCGAGGGGAGAGAGGGAGCGTGGGGTGAGGCTGGGCCGGGAAGCTGCGGACCGGGCCGGCGCGGGATTTTGGGTTGGGTTCGGGTTGAGCTTGGGCTGGGTTTTCTGGGTTTCTTTTCTATTCTATTTCCTCTCTCTTTTCTATTTCTAAATCAAACAAAGTTTGAATTCAAATACATATTTGAATTCAAACCACACTCAAATAAATAAAACTATGCACCAGCATGAATGCAACAAACATTTTTAACCCTATGATAAATTTTAATTACTTGAGGAAAAAAATTGGTTTAAAAGCAAGACTAACACATATAAACCATAGAAAATTAAATAAAGCCAAATAAATTTATTATTAAATGCTGAAAATTAAATTAGGGTGTTACATCGCAGCACGACCCCACCCGAGCCCCGTTCCACCTTGCCTGTGCACTGCGCATGCGCGCACGACCGTTTGCCACCGCTCCTGTGCTTAGAGCCGCGCATGCACGCGCACGCCGGCGACTCTCACCGCGCAGACCCGCCTGCACCATGGTGCTCGCCGCCTTGAGCCTCGCCAGCCCTTGCTGTCGTCTCAGGTGGATCACGCGTTCAATGTTGATCCTCCACGACCAAACCCCTGCCCCAAACCGAGCCCTGTAGCCCCCAGATCACCTGCTCCGGTCGAGCGCCGCCGCGGGAACTCTGCTCCAGCGAGCTCCGCCGCCGCCCGCGCACCCAAATCCCCTGAGTCGCCTGATTAGAACCCAATGGACGCGATTAGAACAGATCCAGACCTGATCCGGGCCGTCAGATCCAAAATCGGCGGCCCAGATTAGAAGATACCCCTTCGCGCTGCTACTTTTGTTAAAGAGCCCCTCAGTTTTTCTTTATTCAACCCGCGATCTAGATGGTTCAAATTTAATTCCTTTTTAGTCCAGAAATTAGCGCCCAGCCCCCTGAGCTCTTTAGAAATTGAACCCACCGTCCAGACCTGTTGTTTTTGCGAGTTAGACCCTAGAGTTAATGTTTAATTACGTTTTAGTCCCTGGTTTTTGCAGAAAAACCCAAGAAACTTGTTTTGCTCTAGTTTTCGCGTTTTAACTCCGTTTTAGGCATTCTTTATGTCCACGCAATCGTTGTAACACGTAGAATAGTTCTAGCTTAGTTTTTCTTACTGTCTTTATGTATTATTGTACTGTTTCTTAGTTTTTGCTATTGTTTGCATGTATGTTTATGTTGTGTATTGTTTTTGGCCATGTGTTCGTGAGTAGACGTTGATCCATCTGAGGAGCCCCAGTACTAGTACCCGGAGTAGCATCCATCTCCTGAGCAGTTTGTGCAGGAGGAACAGTTTGAGGAAGGCAAGTATAACATGAACAACACCTATAACCTTTAATTACAATTTCATACTGCATTTTAATAATGTATGCCTATAAGGACTTTCCTAGCCACTTTATATCCTTTATATATATCCTTGGGTTGCATTTTGATTAGTTGTGCTAGGTGCCGCGCAACAACACACTTGGTCCTTTTTTCATTAATTTGATTAATGGTATATGCAACTTAATTCTGGGAGTGGCCCGTTTGAGTGGCTCACGTCTCGTCAAAATATGTTTTGTTAGAAACATGGTTTAGGGGGCCAGCACGGTGCTTACTACCTGGTTGGCCACTCTCCATAAGGACCGGTTCATAGAGCGACAACCTAGGACAACAGCGCTACCACAAGACTGGAATGGGACGGTCTTGGCTTACTAATTAGGTCATTTTGGTTCGGGAGTAACTTACCGATGGGGCAGCTTCAATGGTCCCTGCGCTACGAGGCTTGGTCTGTGTATCCCCTCGAGGTGGGCCCCATCGTTGTGGAGCCTGATTCCTTAGCGGTTACACCTTACCAACGTGATCCTTTGTAACGGCCTCGTAGTGAGTTTGCTAGTCATCTCACCTAAGGAAGTGTGATGAACAACTAGCGTAGCTCACGGCTTGTGGGTAAAGATATGCAACCTCTGTAGAGTGTAAAACTGGTATACTAACCGTGCTCACGGTCATGAGCGCACCAGATCCTCCTTTTGATTAATGGGGTTATCTTCCTTTGGTTAGGAGGGTTTCCCCGGGTGGCATGGTTTGGTATGGTTCTGAGTAGTAACATGATTAATTTTGATTAATTACTATGTAACTGGGTTATGGTAATTCATCAACTTGTAGTAAATAGCTTTAATAAAATTTTGCCAAGATGTAAAAGCTAATGCAGTTGAGTCAGCCAACCTTAGAGCCTCATAGTTTGTGTTATACTTGTTGAGTACAAGTTGTGTACTCACTCTTGCCTACTCTACTCTTTTTCCTCTTGGCTACGCTACTGCTGCTCAGTTCCTGCCGACGCGAGGGAGTTCACCCAGAGCTACCAGGAGTACGAGGACTTCTAGGCGTTCGTCTCCCAGTCGACATCCCTGTGGTGCCTAGCTTCTGAGAGACTTCGTATATGTTTTTACGCTTCCGCATGCTCTGTATCAGACTTTTTGTCATTAATGTAATAAATAACATTTGTATTCGCTTTATTATATCTTTTACGTGATATGTGTTGTGATATATTGTTCATTCTGTTGTATATACGTGTGACTTGATCCTGGCACGTATATGATTGCTCGGTTTATGTCCTTTTATAAACCGGGTGTTACATCCCGGGGCTTATTCAAGCGGAGTTTGGGTCAGGAAGGGACTACGCAATATGCGTAATCCACTGGCGGTTCCTGCGCAAGTCTGCGGTGGCTCTAGCATGGTGTGCAACGGCGGAGCAGCCATCGCACTCCGGCGAGTAGGCGCAGAGAGGCTCGGGTGTTGAGGAGAAAAGGAAAAATGTCTGGGAGGATCCTTACCACTCCATGAAGTTCATGCGGTGCTTGAAAACGGCACCGAGGGCTCGCAACGGTGGATCCTCGGCGGCGTGGCGGCTCAGTGATGCTCCGGAGAGCAATTCCCCCGCGGAGCTTGGAGTAGGGGTGGAGGGAACGGCCGGCGTTGACCTCCTCCACCTCGCGATGCTCCTGCGGCGCTCGGTGGCCGGAGAGGGGCGCTAAGGAGGTCTACGGTGGCGCAGTGGTGGCGGAGCTATGTGGGCGCGGCTGCTAGGGTTTGGAGGCGGCGCTGGCAGGTGGAAGAGGGCAGGGGGGTCGCGGGGAGTTTAAAGGAGGTGGACGGGGTAACCGCGAGGGTGGATCGGCGACTATGGAGCAGGTCTAGTGGGCGTCAAGACACGGAGCACAGACGAGGCCACTCAGTATGAGGGCCATAGAAGCTTACCTCCACTGCCCCATAGGTAAGTTACTCCAAACCAAAAATACCTAATTATTACGCCAAGACCATCCCATTCCAGTCTTGTGGTTGCGCGGTTGTCCCAGGTTGTCGCTGTAATGACGTACGGTCCTTATGGAGAGTAGCTAGCACAAAACACAGTGCGAGCCCCCTAAACCAAGTTTCTAGAAAAAACCAATTTTTAACGAGACGTGAGCCCCTCAAATGGGCCACTCCCAGAATTAAGTTGCATATACCATTAATCAAATTAATTAAAAAGGACCAATGTGTTATAGCGCAGCAACCTAGCACAACTAACCAAAATGCAACCCAAGGGATATATATAAGGTAATAAAGTGGCTAGGAAAGTCCTTATAGGCATACAGTATTAAAATGCAGTATGAAAATATATTTAAAGGTGATAGGTGTTGTTCATGTTATAGTTGCCTTCCTCAAACTGCTCCTTCTGCTCAAACTGCTCAGAAGGTGGTGGCTGCTCCGGGTACTGGTACTGGGGCTCCTCCGGTAGCTCAACGTCTACTCACGAACACATGGCCAGAAACAAGGCAACAATATAAACATATATGCAAACAAGAGAAAACACTAAGAAACAATACAACAATACATAAAAACAGCAAACAAAACTAAGCTAGAACTATTCTATAGTTACAACGATCGCGTGGACATAAAGAACACCTAAAACGGAGCTAGAACGCGAAAACTAGGCTTAAAACAAGATCTAGGGGCTTTTCTGCAAGAAAAACTAAGGTTTCAGGGGCTTCTGCGCAAAAAACTAGGGACTTAAACCCAATTAACGCTTTGCTGCAGGGGCTAGAGTGCAAAACTGACCGGCCAGGACTGCGGGCACTATTTTTGGAAAGGTCAGGGGTCCAAACGCTAAAACCTGGGCTTAACTGGAATTTCTTTTGAACTAACTAGGACTGCGGGTTAATTCAGCAAAAGCCCGAGGGCTCTTTAGCAAAAAGGCCAGCGAACCGGTATACCCTTTCTAATCTGATCTGTCCGCGTGAGATTGGGCAGCCAGAGGTGCGCTGGGGCACAGGCGGCGGCGTTGCGCTGCTGACCTTACGCCGGCGGCGAGCGGGGGCGGCGGATGTTTGCCGGACTTCACCAAAACGGTGTTCCCGGGGCTTATTCGAGCGGAGTTTGGGTCAGGAAGGGACTACGCGATATGTGTAATCCACTGGCGGTGCCTGCGCGGGTCTGCGGTGGCTCTTGCATGGTGCGCAACGGCGGAGTGGCCATCATGCTCCGGCGAGTAGGCGCAGAGAGGCTCGGGTGTTGAGGAGGAAAGGAAAAAGGGCTGGGAGGATCCTTACCACTCCACGAAGTTCATGTGGTGCTTGAAAATGGCGCCGAGGGCTCGCAGCGGTGGATCCTCGGCGGCGTGGCGGCTCGGTGATGCTCCGGTGAGCAATTCCCGCGCGGAGCTTGGAGTAGGGGGGGAGGGAACGGCCGGCGTCGGCCTCCTCCACCTCGCGATGCTCCTGCGGCGCTCGGTGGGCGGACAGGGGCACTGAGGAGGTGGGTCTACGGTGGCGCAGTGGTGGCGGAGCTGTGTGGGCGCGTCGGCTAGGGTTTGGAGGCGGTGCTGGCGGGATGGAAGAGGCCAGGCGGCGCAGCACGGGTAAGGCACAGGTGGGCTTGGACAGGCGGTGCGGGGCTCGGAAAGGGCTTCTCGACGGCGAGGGCGGCTCAGCGACGACAGAGCTCGCCGGAGCACGGTGCCTGGGCACCAAGGGTGCACCAAGGTCTACGACATCAAGCGCAAAGAAGGCCGGGAGGACTCGGGGTGCTTACCCAGGGCTTGGGTCGGCCGGAGCTACAGCGGAGCGACGTCGGCGGCGAGTTCGGTGGCGGGTCGGCACGGAGCTCGGTGACGGGGTCGATGTGGGGGTGCTCCGGGATCCTGGGCTCCACGGGTCGACGCGTGGAGTCCCTGTGAAGCCAGAGGAGTGGTTAACTTGGCCGGAGCGGCATCGGCGGTGTGGGATTGCAGCGGCGGACGAGCTCACCGGCGGCAGGTCTCGGGCTGAAATCCGACGAGGGTAAGGCTCGGGCCGGGGAAACACGAGCCCGTCAAGTCTCATGGGCACTGGACGGAGCTTTCTGCGGGGTTCTGGTGGGTTGTGGTGCAGTGGGGTGGTGGTTTCATAGCGGAGCAGAGGTGCTGCGTGGCAGAGCAAGGCGGGCGGCTGCGCTAGGGTTTGGTGGCCATGGAAAGGAAGGTGCGGGTGCAGGGGAAGGCCGGGGGTGTTTAAAGGAGAGGCCCGGGGATCTCGGGAAGACGTGCCCGGCGGGGTCGCGACGGAGATCTTGACGAGGATCGCGGGAGGACGCTGTGCGGCCGGGGAAGATGGGTCTGGCAGGTGGGGTCAGCTCGCCAGCGAGACGCGGCAACAGGCGAGCGCGCGGTGCGGGCGCGAGGAGACGCTGACCCATGGGGCTGGCTTGTCAACGAGAGAAGGCGCGCGCGTGGCGCGGCTGGAGTGAGCGGGCACGAGCGGTTGGGCTGAGCGGAGGTCGTGCTGGGCTGAGCGCACGGGGAAGAGAGGGCGGGCCGATGGAAAGGAGGGACGAGGAGGCGGGCTGGGCCACTGGGCCGTGGGGAAAGGAGAGGGAGAGGGAAAGCTAGGCCCGCGGGTGGAGCTGGGTTGCGGTTTGGGCCGGGCTGGGACTGGTATTTGGGCTGGTCCTCTTCTCTTTTCCCTTTCTTTTTCTTTTCCTTTTTCAAACACTACTCAATCTAATTGAATTCAAATTCAAAATTGAATTCAAATCCTACCACTCAACCATATAAAACTCATGCAACAGCATGAAATGCACAAACAAGTTGAACCTAAGATAAATTTTAATTATTTTATGAAGCAAAAATAAATTATAAATGCAAGGCTAAGCAAATTAAATCTTAGAAAATTAAATAAAGCCAATTAAATTTATTATTAATTACTGAAATTTGAATTAGGGTGTTACAAATCCTACCCCCTTACAGGAATCTCGTCTCGAGATTCTGGGCTGGCTAGCAAAGAGATCAGGATATGTCTGCATCAACTCCTCTTCCTTCTTCTGACAAGTCCTTCGGAAAGACATCCGAGAATTCAGACACCACGCGAATACCATCCGTGGTTCTAGCCTCCATTTGATGAAGAAAACCAGAAGGCTCTGTAGCACTGACTGTCACCTCTTGGCCATCAGATGCTGACAAGTGAACTGACCGCTGAGCATAATCAATTCTGACTCCCCACTTGGCAAGAGTATCCATTCCCAGAATCACATCAATACCCTTGGTGTCTATCACCATTAGATTTGCACTGAACTTTACCCCCCTATGGAAACACTGACTCTGGGGCAGAAGATATGAGACCTCAATTGTCCTCCAGGTGAAGATACTAACATGCACCACTTTAATGTGCTAGTACGAATACCATGGTGCTCGACAAAAGACTGTGAAATAAAGGAATGCGTAGCACCAGTATCAAAAAGCACCGTAGCTAGATATGAGTTGACCATGGACGTACCAATAACCACATTCGGAGACTCGGCCGCTGACTCGGCCGTCACATGGTTCACCTTCCCCTGTCGTGGCGCCCTAGGTTGGCCTGGGCGCCCCTGCTGTCCTGCTTGCCGTGGAGCCGGTGAAAGGCGTTTCTGTGGACAACTTTTGGCATAATGACCTTTTTGCCTGCATTGGTAGCACATGCGGTGGTGTTGAAAGGCACTACTTGGTTGACCTCCCTGTGAACTTAACATCACATCTTGCATTATTTCTGCTGCTTGCTTTTTGGACTCCTTGCGACCGCGTGGCTAAATCACATTCATAGTGATAGTCAACCCATCAACATAATCATAGAGTGCTTGGTTCTTGACCTGTGTATCTCTAGAGCACTCAGGATCCTTTCTCTTCTGGATAGTCTGTAGCTCATCGACCGAGGGAGAGTCAAGGAAAAGGGAATCCTCTGCTAGCTGCTCTTGATAGGACATCTTTCTCTTTGTACTGGAGAACAACCTCTGGTTCCTCCTAGTTGTGGCTTCATCTTCAGTCGCACGAACTTGACGACAAGGAATGCCATAGAATTGGCAACATGGGCAAGCTTTCTCACCATTCTTCAAATGGTATGTTGTTTGCGAAGACTGATCTTGTACTGTTATCGGTTGCTCCACGGAAACTGTTGCATGAACACCATCACCCATTGCACGGTCTCCAAGATCTTTTTGTTCTGCCGACATCTGAGCTGGGATAAAAGGAAGCATAGATTGGTAAGGTCAAAGAAGAGAGAAAACCTCACTATGTAAGGTTCCATCTTATTTGGACAACACTACCCATGCATCACTGCTGCTAACTCCAGATAGATGTCACATAAACCCGAAAAAGAGAACTATAGAATAACTCTTCTGCCTCATCTAAGAGATTCTCAAATTCTCCAGTACTACCTGTAGGCCGGGGTGTCACATCCCTACCCCCTTACAGAAACCGACGTCCTCGTCGGTGAATCTCTGGATATCACCTTCTCTTCGCGCTATCCTTCTTCTCGACGAGCAAGACAGGAGATACCCAAGGCATGACAAGGTAGAGAGAACAGAGTGGATGGTTTTACCCCCAACGATCTAACTTAGTTTTATTAATTAATTATCTTTAACTTAAGACTGATTTTCTTTAAACAAAATTTAACAACTAAGCTATGCAATCAACCAAAGATCCAAATCAAACATTTGCATAATCACAAGCATTCAAAAGATCATTCTTTAGTCGAGTTTAACACACCACTCGAATAACACAGCTCGTCGCAGAATGTTCTATCGTGCTATTATAAAGGGGTCATTTAGCTTACACCTATGATGGTCAGTCGACTCACTTCAGGACAGAATCTACGGAAACCATTATGTAGAGAGAAATCAAGGTAAGATGAGTAAAAATCTCGGAAGTTCAAGGAATATAATAGCAGAATAGTTTCAGCAGACAAGGATTAGAGAGAAGAAGATCTAAAACTCGACCAGTTCTATCTAGGCTTTCGTCCTACAGTCGATACGGCTTTGATACCACTCTGTAACACCTAGTTTATAAAAGGACATAAACCGAGCAATCATATACGTGCCAGGATCGAGTCACACGTATATACAACAGAATGAACAATATATCACAGCACATATCACGTATAAAGATATAATAAAGCGAATACGAATGTTATTTATTAATGACAAAATGTCTGATACAGCGGAAGCGTAAAATACATATACGAAGTCTCTCGGAAGCTGGGCGCCACAGGGACGTCGACTGGGAGACGAACGCCTAGATGTCCTTGTACTCCTGGTAGCTCCAGGTGAACTCCCTCGCGTCGGCAGGAACTAAGCAGCAGTAGAGTATCCCCAAGAGGAAAAAGAGTAGAGTAGGCAAGAGTGAGTACACAACTTGTACTCAACAAGTATAACACAAACTATGAGGCTCTAAGGTTGGCTGACTCGACTGCATTAGCTTTTAATCTTGGCAAAATTTTATTAAAGCTATTTACTATAAGTGGATGAATTACCATAAACCCAATTACAAAGAAATTAATCAAAATTAATTAAGAACTACTGAGAACCAAACCGAACCAAGCCACCCGGGGAAACCTGCCTCGTCAAAGGAAGATAACCCCACTAATCAAAAGGAGGATCTGGGCCGCTCATGACCGTGAGCACGGCTAGTATACCAGTTTTACACTCTGCAGAGGTTGCACATCTTTACCCACAAGTCGTGAGCTACGCTAGTTGTTCATCACACTTCCTTAGGTGAGATGACTAGCAAACTCACTACGAGGCCTTTACAAAGAATCTCGTTGGTAAGGAATAACCGTGAGGGTTGGATCGGCGACTATGGAGCAGGTCTAGTGGGCATCAAGAATACCACAGACGAGGCCACTCGGTACGAGGGACATAGAAGCTTACCACCTTTGCCCCGCATGTAAGTTACTCCAAACCAAAAAGACCTAATTATTACGCCAAGACCGTCCCATTCCAGTCTTGTGGTAGCGCTGTTGACTCAGATTGTTGCTCTATGAACCGGTCCTTATGGAGAGTGGCCAACCCAGCAGTAAGCACTGTGCTGGCCCCCTAAACCATGTTTCTAACAAAACCATTTTATAATGAGACGTGAGCCACTCAAACGGGCCACTCCCATAATTAAGTTGCATATACCATTAATCAAATTAATTAAAAAGGACCAAGTGTGTTATAGCGCAGCAACCTAGCACAACTAACCAAAATGCAACCCAAGGGATATATATATAAAGGATATAAAGTGGCTAGGAAAGTCCTTATAGGCATGCAGTATTAAAATGTAGTATGTAAATGTATTTAAAGTGTTAGGTGTTGTTCATGTTATACTTGCCTTCCTCAAACTGTTCCTGCTGCTCAAACTACTCAGAAGATGGCTCCTGGTACTGGTACTGGGGCTCCTTCGGTAGCTCAACGTCTATTCACGATCGCAACGCCAAAACAACTCCAGCACATACACATACATGCAAATAAAGGCAAACACTAAGAAACAGTACAATAATACATGAAAATAGCAAACAAAACTATGCTGGAACTATTCTACGCGTTACAACGATTGCGTGGACATAAAGAACACCTAAAACGGAGCTAGAATGAGAAATCTAGGCCTAAACCAAGGTCCAGGGGCTTAACTGTAAGAAAAACAGAGTTTCTGGGGGTTTTTCTGCAAAAACCAGGGACCTATATGTAATTAAACCTTAGTTCTAGGGTCTAATGTGCAAAAACAGCAGGTCTGGACGGCGGGTTCAAATTCTAAAGAGTTCAGGGGTTAAAACATTAAAAACTGGGCCTATCTATAAATACTTTTGAACTGGACAGGAGCTCGGGTTGAATCAAGAAAAACGCAGCGGCTCTTTAGAAAGAAAGCCAGGCCGAACCGGTATCCACGGATCTCGGCGGTTGGATCATGATCGCGCGGTCCAAAACGAAGGGGTACGCCGTTCTAATCCGGGCCGCTGATTCCGGATCTGGCGGCCAAGATGGACGGGGGCGCGGGCGGTGGCGCAGGTCGCCGGGGTGGCGCTCCCGCGGCGGGGCTTCGTCGGAGAACACCGCTAACGGTGTTCTCGGGTCTAATTTGACTCGGATTAGGGTCCTAGAGCACGAGCGCAGCACGGGTAAGGCACAGGTGGGCTCGGACAGGCTATGCGGGGCTCGGAAAGGGCTTCTCGACGGCGAGGGCGGCTTGGTGGCGACAGAGCTCGCCGGAGCGCGGTGCCTAGGCACCTAGGGTGCGCCAGGGTCTACGACATCTAGCGCAATGAGGGCCGGGAGGACTCGGTGTGCTTACCCAGGGCTTGGGTCGGCCGGAGCTGCAGCGGAGCGACGTCGGCGGCGAGTCCGGCGGCGGGTCGGCGCGGAGCTCGGTGACGGGGTCGATGTGGGGGTGCTCCGGGCTCCTGGGCTCCACGGGTCGACGCATGGAGTCCCTGTGAAGCCAGGGGAGTGGTCACCTTGGCCGGAGCGGCATTGGCGGCGTGGGATTGCAGCGGCGGACGAGCTCACCAGTGGCAGGTCTCGGGCTGAAATCCGACGAGGGTAAGGCTCGGGCCGGGGAAACATGAGCTCGTCAAGTCTCGTGGGCACTGGGCGGAGCTTCTGCGGGGTTCTGGTGGGTTGTGGTGCAGCAGGGCGGTGGTTTCATAGCAGAGCAGAGGTGCTGCGCGGCAGAGCAAGGCGGGCGGCTGCGCTAGGGTTTGGTGGCCATGGAAAGGAAGGTGCGGGTGCAGGGGAAGGCCGGGGGTGTTCAAAGGAGAGGCCCGGCGATCTCGGGAAGACGTGCCTGGCGGGGTCGCGATGGAGATCTCGGCGAGGATCACGGGAGGACGCTGCGCGGCCGGGGAAGATGGGTCTGGCCGGTGGGGTCAGCTCGCCAGCGAGACGCGGCAACGGGCGAGCGCGCGGTGCGGGCGCGAGGAGACGCTGACCCATGGGGCTGGCTTGTCAGCGAGAGAAGGCGCGCGCGTGGCGCGGCTGGAGCGAGCGGTTGGGCCGAGCGAAGGTCGTGCTGGGCCGAGCGCACGGGGAAGAGGGGGCAGGCCGATGGAAAGGAGAGGGAGAGGAAAAGCTGGGCCCGCGGGTGGAGCTGGGTTGCGGTTTGGGCCGGGCTGGGACTGGTATTTGGGCTGGTTCTCTTCTCTTTTCTCTTTCTTTTTCTTTTCCTTTTTCAAACACTACTCAAACTAATTGAATTCAAATTCAAAATTGAATTCAAACCTTACCACTCAACCATATAAAACTCATGCACCAGCATGAAATGCACAAACAAGTTGAACCTAAGATAAATTTTAATTACTTTATGAAGCAAAAATAAATTATAAATGCAAGGTTCAGCAAATTAAATCTTAGAAAATTAAATAAAGCCAATTAAATTTATTATTAATTACTGAAATTTGAATTAGGGTGTTACACTATCGAATGAGATGTTGACTATGGGCTTGTACTCGATCCACTTGGTGAACTTATCGACTGCTACCAGCACATGATTGAATCCTCCTAGAGCTACGGTTAATTGTTCGATCATGTCCGAACTCCAATAGGCGAACGGCCATGATGGAGGGATTGTTATCAAGTTGTGTGCTGGGACGTGAGTCTTTTTGCCAAAGAATTGGCAGCCAGGGCATCGTCTGACAAGGTCTTCTGCGTCTAAAACGGCTGTTGGCCAGAAGAAACCTGACCTGTAAGCCTTGCCGACTAGTGTCCTTGATGCGGCGTGGTTGCCGCAAACTCCTTCATGTATCTCTCTGAGGATGTCTTTGCCTTCTTCAAGGGTAACACACTTCATGAGGATGCCAGAACCAGAGCGCTTGCATAGGTTATCGCCGACGAGGACGAAACCCTTGCTACGCCTGATGATGCGGGCAGCTTCAGTGCTTTTAGGATCAACATGTGGTAGAAGCTTGAACTCCTTGATGAAGTCGATAAACTGGATTCGCGAATCTTCTTCAATCATCAGTACTTCTCTGACTGTGGTCGGGGCCTCCGTGTTAGTGGCTTGTTGGCTTTGTACCTTGACTGATGCATGATGAAGTTCGTGGACGAAGACTCCAGGTGGAACAGCTGCTCTAGTAGATCCATGTTTGGAAAGGACATCGGCTCCCACAATGTTGTCGCGGTCTACGTGGTGGATTTCTAATCCTGAGAACTTATTTTCGAGATTTCTGATTTCCTCGACGTATGCGTCCATTGTATCCTTTTTTATGTCACATTCTTTATTGACTTGCTGAACGACGAGTAGAGAATCGCCGTAAACAAGTAGTCACTTGATGCCGAGAGAAACTGCTAGTCAAAGGCCATGTAGCAGTGCCTCGTATTCAGCTTCATTGTTGGAGACCTTGAACAAGATTTGGAACAAATACTTCAATTTCTCTCCCTTGGGGGAGATGAATAGAACTCCCGCGCCGCCTCCGTCGAGCCTGAGTGAGCCATCGAAGTACATTACCCAATGCTCTGGAACATTATGAGGTGCTGGAATTTGATTTTCCCGCCATTCAGCTAAGAAATCGACTAGTGCTTGTGACTTGATTGCTGTTCTTGGCCTGAAGTTGATTTCCAAGGCTCCCAGTTCAACTGCCCACTTTGAAATTCGTCCAGTGGCATCCCGATTGTGGAGTATATCCTCCAATGGGAAGTCAGTTATTACTTAGATCTTGTACTCATCGAAGTAATGTCGAAGCTTCCTGGAGGTGATTAAAATTCCATATAAAAGTTTCTAAATTGATGGATATATAACCTTCGATTCAGAGAGTACTTCACTGATGAAGTAGACTGGTCTCGGAACGCCATAGGCGTGGCCTTCCTCCGGGCAGTTCCTCGCCAGGTAGTGGAGCTGTTAGAGTCGGCGGTGACTGGAGATGATGCTTGAGGTTCTCGAGTGCTTTCGCGGCTTCTGCAGTCCACTCGAATTTATCTTGTCGCTTTAGGAGCTTGAAGAAGGGTAAGCCCCGTTCACCAAGCCTGGACAAGAGTCGATTCAGAGCTGCCATGCAGCTTGTAAGCTTTTGGACATCCTTAATAGTAGCTGGAGCATCCATGGCCATGATGGCATTGATCTTCTCTAGATTGGCCTCAATTCCTCAGTTACTGATGATGAATCCGAGTAGTTTTCCAGAGGGTACGCCAAAGACGCACTTGGTTGGGTTGAGTTTCCAGCGAAATTTTCGGAGGTTGTTGAAGGTTTCTTCCAAGTCAGTGATGAATTGGTCCTGGGTCTTGGTTTTGACGACCACATCGTCGACATAGGCTTCAACATTGCGATGTAACTGGTCAGCAAAGCACAGCTGTATCGCACACTGGTAGGTTGCACCAGCATTTTTCAACCCGAAGGACATGGTCTTTTAAGTGTATGCCCCGTAAGGGGTGATGAAGGCCGTCTTGATTTGGTCTTCTTCTTTCAGGGCAATTTGATGATACCCTGAGTAGCAGTCGAGGAAGGATAACAGGACACATCTTGCTGTAGAGTCGATTACTTGATCAATAAGTGGTAGCCCGAAAGGATCCTTTGGGTAATGCTTGTTTAGGTCGGTGTAGTCGACGCACATCCTCCACTCATTGTTATTTTTCTTCTGGATGAGTACAGGGTTAGCCAACCATTCAGGATGGTAGACTTCCTTGATGAACCCTGCTGCGAGTAGTTTCCTCAGCTCTTTCTTGAAGGCTTCTCGCTTGTCCGGTGAGAATCGGCGCAACTGTTTCTTTTTTGGTGTAGCTTTAGGGTCGACCTTCAAGGCATGATCGATCAACTCCTTGCGCACCCCTGGCATATCCGCTGGTTTCCACGCGAATACGTCTCGGTTGGCCCTAAGGAAGTTGACGAGCTTGAGTTCCTATTTGTCGCCTAGCCCAGCTCCAATGATGGCGGTTTTGGAGTTGTCTCCCTCTTGTAGCTGGATGGTCTTGGTGCCCACGTCACCGGTTAGTTTAACCGGTTACTGGCTTGGCCTCTTGGAAGGCATCGACTCCTTGAGTGAGAGTTCTTTGGTAGCGGCAAGTATTTCGCTGATAGAACTAGGGACCCAGATTGTAGCAGCATGATCTATTGCTTCCTTGTCGCACTCGAAGGACTTGAGGAGGTCTCCACGTAATGAAAGTACTCCTAAGTTGCCTGGCATCTTGAGGAGCAGGTAAACGTAATGTGGTACTGCCATGAACTTGGCTAGCGCTGGTCTTCCCAAGATAGCATGGTAGGAAGATTCGAAGTCGGCTACTTCGAATTTGATGTACTCTGTCCGGAAGTTCTGTTCCATGCCAAATGTGACTGGAAGAGTGACCGAGCCAATTGGTGTAGAGGAATTTCCAGGGACGATGTCGTAGAATGGAGCCTTGCTTGGAGTGAGTAGACTCATATAGTTGAGGCCCATCTTTGCTAATGTGCTTGCGAAGATCAAGTTGAGCCCACTTCTGCCGTTGATGAGTACTCAAGTGAGCTTGGAGCCTTGGACGACTGGGTCGAGTACTAGCGGGAACTTTCCAGGTTCATAGAAGCTGGTCCATTGATCTTCCCTGGAGAAGGTAATGGGCACCTTGCTGTATTTCAATGGCCTCTGGATTGCTGGCTCAACTGAAAGGATCTCTCTGAGTAGGAGCTTCTGGGCTCGCTTGGAGAAGCTGGGATCTCCTCCAAATATGATGTTAAGGACGTTCTATTGCTACTGGAAACCATCAGGGTCTTTTTTGTCGTCTTCATCATCTTTGGTCTGTTTTTTCTTTGGGGCATCTGCAGGTGCTGACTGGAAGGATATGCGCAGAATCGTGCACTCCCACATCGAGTAGTTGCTCTTGGGGTGGATTGGACATCTCTTGTTGTGAAGAATCTTGTCGAACTGGTCCTGCGGTTTGTCGCCCTTCTTATCACGCGGGGTGCGATCCATGGTGCCAACAGTGTCGTCAGGCTTGCGCTTACGCGCAAGATCCCGCTGGTTGCTGGGCCCTCCGCGGACGTTGTGAAGCTTCCCATTGTTGTCGTTGTTATGGCGTGGGAAGTGATTGCGTTCTTGCTCTTCTTCGTCCGCCCAGCGCTGCTGTTGATGGTGCTTAAGTGTCATTTTCACCCGTCAACTATACTCAATAATAAAGGAAAACAGCATGCCTTACTCGCATATTTGTATCACTAACTTTGCTCCATAGTTGTTTTCGAGTTTTTTACATTTCAGATGAGCAGGAGCAGAATAAGACGAAAACACGTAGCAGACGCCATACAACTACGCAGAATATTGTATCCGGCGTCACCCACTTACAAGGAGGACCCATCTGGTAGAGCAAACGGGCGCGCCACGCATAATGCATTCAAGGAGAGATATCAGGGCCCACATGTCAGCCTGCCAGAGAAGGATAAGGACGAGAGGCGGCCAGGTAGGGCCGGCCGACCCCCTGGGTCGGCCGAACCTGGCCGGCCTCCCATCTAGGTGCATTTCAAGGAGGAGTCGGCCCCAAGTCTCCTGATTACCTTCCATACGTGCATTTGGCAGGAACTGACCTCCACTAGTATAAATAGGGCCCCCTCACACACACACACACACACACTTCATTCAATTCTCTCCAAGAAGGCTCTCCTCTCTCTTGCTCTCTTAGCTAGGTAGTGGAGCTAGGCTAGTTCTCTTTAGCGAGCAAGTCGTCCTCGGGGTCGTTGAGCAATCCTCGGCTCCTGGTATGGCTTTGTATCCGACTTGTCAGACTTCTATTTATAATATAGAGTTTTGCCATGGTTGCTTTACTATCTTGATAGTTTATCAATCCATGCTTAGTTCGTTCATAAGTTATGCTATGGTCTTGGTTGGGCCTGATGATCCGGGTACGGATAGAGGTTCACTGTGCTTTCGGGCTTGCTCTAGTGTTTTACTCGTCCATCCGAAGGGTGGGAGACCTGGGTCACTAGAGTAGTGACTTCATACATGAGTGTGGTGCTCGGGTATGTGGGATCCTTTGGATATGACCGTGCTCCACGGTGTGACTGGGGTAGACGGCAGGTGGTGACAGCCCTGTCCGTCCGGCGTAACAGCGGTGTTGCGTTTAGCGTACTCCCCGACGTTCGGGTTCGGTGTAGGAGTTCATGGAAAGAGGTAACGGGACTGGATGTACTCCGGTGCGGGACCTTCTCCCTGCTATCCCATTTTCCTGGTACCGGCAATCCTAACCATGATCTAACATGACTCCAGCCTTGGATAGAAGCACTAGGACACCTAACCTAACCTAAGCTCCAGCTGACTTGACGTAAGATAGAGTAGTTCTTTGTTTTATAGTTTCTCTCCTTTATTCCTTCCTCTTGGAGTGTAGATGTGTGGTGTGTCGCATTACCCTTGCTTATTCTTTATCTGTACTTACCCCTGTTAGAGTATTGCCTATTGCTTGAGGCACAATGTCATGGTTAATGTTGAGTACAATACCTTTGCCACTGCCATCCTTTGGTTCACAAATAAATGATGATACCCTTACTCTCTGGGTGAAATGCTACAACGGTATATCTGTGTGCTTGCGGATCTATCTATAATCGTATTGATTATACCACGAGAGTGGCACCCCTTGGGGGCAGTTGCTAGGATGGGTTCGGCACCCTAATTTCTAGTGATTGCACCAAGGACTGCCAACAGGCATTTCTGGCGCTGTTGCTAAGGATTAACCATTCCTAATGATTGCGCTAAGAAATGTCAACAAGCATTTCTAGCGACGTTGCCGGGGGCAGCATGTGAACAAAGATATTGTGCTGATATTAACTTAGACCTTGTACTCAGGATATAGTCTTTACTCTTTCAGGCTAATGTCACTTTATGTCTTCTTTTATTTTTGATTTGAAAAGAAGACAGGGGTAGTGTATGACTGGTTTCTCCCTGCCGGAAAACTACAGACAATCCAGAGAGGCTCGTGAGAAGGGCACGACCTCGCATCGTTCCTCCTCTCGCTATCCTCCCGGCACAGAAACCCATTTCGGAAGCACCACTCGTTCTTGAGGCTATGGCTGAAAAGACTCTCCGCAAGTTCTCCCTCCCCTCTACCGACAATGTGGCCACTGGTCCCAACATCAATGTCGGGGACGTGAACTTCGAGCTCAAATCAAGCCTCATCAACATGGTGCAGGCTAGCCCATTCTGTGGCAAGCCGAATGAGGACGCAAATGCACATTTGCAGAACTTTCTGCAGCTCTGCGACACCGTTGTCATATGGGGTGTCGCCGCCGATGTTATCAAGCTTCGTATGTTTCCCTTCTCCCTGCTGGTGAAGGCGAAACAGTAGTTTTACAAGGAAAAGGACATTGACACCTGGGCCAAATGCTCCAAGGCGTTCCTCGCAAAATTCTTCCCGTTGGGCAAAACAAATGCCCTGCGCGGGAGAATTTCAAGTTTCCAGTAGACAGGGATGGAATCCATTCCAGAAGCTTGGGAGAGGCTGCAGGAATACATCCTGGCCTGTCCTCATCATGGCATGGATGAGTGGCTCGTCCTGCAAAGCTTCTACAACTGTAACACCCGGTTTATAAAAGAACATAAACCGAGCAATCATATACGTGCCAGGATCAAGTCACACGTATATACAACAGAATGAACAGTATATCATAGCACATATCACGTAAAAAGACATAATAAAGCGAATATGAATGTTATTTATTACAATAATGACATAAATGTCTGATACAGCGGAAGCGAAGTACAAAATACGAAAAAGCTCTCCGAAGCTGAAGCAGGGCGCCACAGGGACGTCGACTGGGAGACGAAGCACCTAGAAGTCCTCGTAGTCCTGGTAGCGCTGGACGAACTCCCTCGTGTCGGCAGGAACTGAACAGCAGTAGCGTAGCCAAGAGGAAAAAGTAGAGAAGAGGCAAGAGTGAGTACACAGCTTGTACTCAACAAGTATAACACAAACTATGAGGCTCTAAGGTTGGCTGACTCAACTGCATTAGCTTTTAATCTTGGCAAAATTTTATTGAAACTATTTACTACAGTTTGATGAATTACCATTAACCCAGTTACATAGTAATTAATCAGAATTAATTATACTACTACTGAGAACCATACCAAAACCAAGCCACCAAGGTAACCCCGAGAAGCACCTCCCTCGTCGGAAGGAGATAACTTCACTAATCAAAAGGAGGATCTGGGCCGCTCATAACCGTGAGCACGGCTAGTATACCAGTTTTACACTCTGCAGAGGTTGCACATCTTTACCCACAAGTTGTGAGCTACGCCAGTTGTTCATCACACTTCCTTAGGTGAGATGGCCAGCGACTCACTACGAGGCCTTTAAAAAGAATCTCGTTGGTAAGGCGTAACCGCGAGAGTTAGGTCGGCGACGATGGGGCCCACCTCACGGGGGTACAAGCACAGGTACGCAAACCAAGCACAGACCAGCCGGAGGAGCAGGGACCATTGAAGCTTACTACTCTTGCCCCGCAGGTAAGTTACTCCAAACCAAAAAGATCTAATTATTACGCCAAGTCTATCCCATTCTAGCCTTGTGGTAGCGCTGTTGTCCCAGGTTGTCGCTCTATGAACCGGTCCTTATGGAGAGTGGCCAACCAAGCACTAAGCACCGTGCTGGCCCCCTAAACCATGTTTCTACAAAAACATCTTTTAACGAGACGTGAGCCACTCATCCACACAGAGGGCCACTCTCAGAATTAAGTTCAAGTAAACCATTAATCAAATTAATTAAAAAGGACCAAAGTGTGTTATAGCGCAGCAACCTAGCACAACTAACCAAAATGCAACCCAAAGGTATATATAAAGGATATAAAGTGGCTAGGAATGTCCTTATAGGCATACAGTATTAAAATGCAGTATGAAAATGTATTTAAAGGTGATAGGTTGTTCATGTTATACTTGCCTTCCTCGTACTGCTCCTGCTGCTGCTCAAAGTGCTCGGAAGACGGCTGCTCCGGGTACTGGTACTGGGGCTCCTCAGATGGATCAACGTCTACTCACGAACACATGGCCAAAACAATGCACAACAATAAGCATACAAGCAAACTCTAACAAAAAGCTAAAGAACAGTACATCAATACATAAAAACAGCAAGAAAAACTAAGCTAAAACTATTCTACTCGATACAACGATCGCGAGGATATAAAGAACGCTAAAATCGGAGCTAAAACGCATAATCTAGGCTAAAAACAAGTTCTAGGGGTTTATTTGTAAGAAAACAGAAGTTTCAGGGGCTTTTCTGCTAAAACCGAGGGCTAAAATGTAAATAAACATTAATTCTGGGGTCTAACGTGCAAAAACATCAAGGGTGGACTGCGGGTCCTAATACTGAAAAAGTCAGGGGCTAAAGCGTAAAAGTAAGGACAGATTTGTAAATACTTTTCAACCGAGTTGGACGGCGGGTTGATTTCAAAGAAAGGCGAGGGCTCTTTAGCAAATATGACAGGCCGAAGGGGTACGGTTGGATCTCAGCCGTTGGATTCGGATCTGAGGGTCCAGATCTGATCGGTTTGGGATCTAATCTCAGCCACGGGTTCTAAATCGGATGGCTCAAGTGCTCCGCGGCGACGGCGGCGGCGCGGGTCGCCGGGAAACCAATTCCCGCGGCGGCGCATCGCCGGAGAAGTCCGAATCCGGCCTTCCCGGGGTCGAATCAAGCGGGTTTTGGGTCGTGAGGGGACTACGCGATACGCGTAGTCCACCTGGGACAAGATCTAGGCGCGAGCGGGTCTGAGGCGGCGCAAACGTGGACGGCGGCGGCTCTGCTCGGGGATTCTCACCGGCGGGCGGGGTCCTAAGCTCTAGAGCAGGCTACGATCTAAGCAAATGGGTGCAAAGGAAAGGGAAAGTCCAGGCGGTGCTCACCGAGGGCTCGGATTGAAGGGAGGGCCGGCGCAGAGGGGTCGGCGGCGTGAACCGGCGGCGGAGCTTGACACGGTGCTCGCGGGCAGGCTGATGTGGGGACTCTCTGGGTCCCTGGATGGCACGGCTCGATGATTGGCGGCACTGCGAAGCGAGCCAGGGCGTCAGCGTGGCCCGAGTAAGGCCGGCGGCAAGAATTCGGGAGGGGAAAAGCTCACCGGCGGCGGCGGGTGGCGGCGGGGAGCTCATCGAGCTCCGGGTAGCGGCGGCCGCTACTAGGGTTCTGGGGCGGCGCGGGTGGATGGGAGGGGGCGCAGAGGATTGGGGGCGGTTTAAAGGAGGCAGGCCGGGGATCTCGGCGTGGGAGCAAGGAAGGGAATCCCGGCGATCTCGGCGGGATTCAGGCGCGGGCGTTGCGCTGCGGGGGAGAAGAAGCTGGCAGGCGGGCCCGGGCTGCAGCGAGAGGAGAGGGGCGCTGGCTCGCTGGCGTGTGGGCCTAGGAGCGACGCGGGGTGAAGGGCGACGCGGCGAGCGGGCTGGCTTGCGCCGCCAGGTGGGGCCGGCGCGAGCGCGGAGTGGGAGCAGGCCGAGCGGGCTGCTGCGCGAGCGGGGGGTGCGGGGCTGGGCGCGTGGGCGCTGGGAGCTGGCCATGGGCCGAGCTGGGCCGGGTGCTGCTGGGCCGCGGTAGGGAGGAAGCGGGCCGAGGGAAAAGAGAGAGCGGGCTGGGCTGGGAAGTCGGGTTTGGGCTGGGTTGACTTTGGGTGTGGGTTTTGCTTTCTATTTCTCTCTTTCTAAATCTAATTCAAACAATGTTTGAATTCAAAAATGAATTTGAATTCAAACCACAATCAAATAAAAGTATGCACCAGCATGAATGCAACACAAATTTTTAGCCTTAGACAAAATTTTAATTACTTGTGAAACAAAATTAAATTAAATGCAAGGCTAAACACAATAAACCTTAGAAAAAGAATAAAGCCATTTAAATTTATTACTAAATGTTGGAATTTAAAAATTAGGGTGTTACAACAACGGGCTCACAACGACATCTTGAGCCAATATTGATGCCGCTGCTGGAGGAGCCTTCCTCGACCTGACCATAGCCAAATCCAAAGCATTGGTCGAGAAGATGGTCTCCAATCAGGGGCGGAGCAATGAACGATTCCAACCCCACACCAAGGGCACGCATACCATCAAGGAGACGGATATGATCGTTGCCAAACTGAGCATCTCGGCGAAAGGGCCGAATTCAAGAAGCATAGAGAAAACTATGCTCGTGCCATGGAATCGCACTTCACGTGCGAAGTCTGTGGTATTGATGGACACTCAAGGAACGACTGCCCCGAAACCCATGAAGACTGCGCCTACCTCAACAACAACAACAACAACAACAACAACAACAACAACAACAACAACAACAACAACAACAACAACAACAACAACAACAACAACAACAACAACAACAACAACAACAACAACAACAACAACAACAATAACGGGTACCGTCCACAACAAGGAGGCCAGGGGTGGAACTAGCCACGTCCACCTTTTCAGGCAGGTAATAATTACAACTCTTCTTTCAATTCAAATTTCAATTCAAACCAACCTCCCTTGAGAGAACTTGTTCTTGGCCAAGTTAAAATCAACGAAAATATAAATAAAAAGCTTTTGGCCAATGATAAATCCCTGGAAAGTTTAAATGTTAAGCTTGAAGCTTTGTCTTCTACTCTTAAAAACTAGTTAAGTTTCAACAAAATGATCGAAACCCAGCTTGCACAAATTGATGCTTCGTTACCTGCTGTTGAGAGCGGGAAGATCCTGGGGCAACCCGAGTCTCTCGTTGAAAATGTCAGCATGGTGTCTACCGGACGGGGTAGCTCGTCCCGGAGGCCACCACGCAATAACCATGCAGGTAGGTACTATCCCCCAAGGAACGACATTTGGGATGGCATGGTGGCAGCGGTGCAAGAGGATCCAGGGGTCCCCATGATCAGCTACTCGATCTACATCAATCACTTTGAGCGATGCCTATGCGATCTGGGGGCAAGCGTGAATATAATGCCCAAGGTAATATATGAATCACTTGAATATCCTGCTCTTTCCCCAACAACTATGCTCGTACAGCTTGCAGATTCAACCATTCGGTATCCCGAAGGGATAGCCGAACACGTTTTCGTACGAGTACGAGACTCCTTCGTCCTTGCCGACTTTGTGGTAATGGATATGGAGGGCAACCTCGGAGTCGACCTCATACTTGGGCGACCTTTTCTAAGGTCTGCCAAGGCAAGGATCGATGTCGCAAAGGGAGAAATCCGTTTCCGTGTCAGAAGGGGGATATGTTTTTCAGGTTCAAGAAGAAGGAAGAGCATCGCTTCATGATCCAACAAGACAGTGAAGGGCAAGCACTCTGGGGTGCACCAGAACCCTAGCCAGAACAACGACCCACCGCACCTAAAAGAAAGAAGAAGGAAAAGAAGGTGTGGCGGAAGGTCGAGAGTTTGGCCTCATCCAGTTCTCCAGGACGAGCCGACGGATGGTAAGTACGATGGAGAAAAGTCGTGCACGTCGAACTTTAAACGACGCACCCTTACCAATGGTAAATTGGTATTTATCTCATATTTGCTTTCTCTGCCTTTCAACATTTTCTTTGCACCTTATTTGTTTTTCTCTACTGCATGTTTGAAATTTTCAAAATTGTTTTCTGCATGCTGGAATTTTTCTAGCATTTTTCCCTTTTTACAAAAAGACCAAAAACATTTTTTGAGTTTTAAAATCCTTTGGGAAAAATAATTTGGACATCTTTTCGAGCAAACTTTTGGCCGTGCACCATATTTCCAAAGTTCATAACCGTTGAGGAAGCATCTGGCCAAAGGGGGGCACCAGGGGGGCCCACCCTGGGGCCGGCCGATCCCACAGGTCGACCGACCCAGGACAAACGGCTCCTAGGCCCCACCTTCTCCAACGGCTACCTGACCATTGTGCCGGCTATTCCTCGGGTGCACTCGCCCAAATTCCTTTAAATAGAAGCGGAGAGAGGGGTGATGAGCTCTCATGCTCACTCTCTCCACTCTCACTCCCTCTCACACATTCTTGCTCGGTTTCCTTTGGATTTTGACTCAAGTTTTATTGCAAGAACACTCTCCCTCTCATTTCTTTGCTGCAAGATTGATCACATATTTGGAGGAACAACTTTTGGGTAAGAGTTTCATTTTCATTTCACTAACGTAACCCGAATCGAGTTGTTCTCATTCGTTCTTGTTGCAAGCATGAGAGGTGCAGGGTGGAAAATTTCCGGAGCTCTCAAGAGGATGACGAGGTTGGGCTCGTCCCGTTCGCAGGGCGAGTCAAGCTCTCATCATTCCCTCGAACCTGCACCAACACTGATTACAATGAATTATGAGCAAGACGAACAAGAAGAATAGTTCGAGGAGCAAGCTGCAGAACCGCAAGTCGAGAACATGGAGATAGATGAAGATGATGCACCATACCTCGAATTGCAAGATGACCACGAGCGTCAAGCCTACGGCATGATCAAGAATTGAAGCTTTGGTCATACCAGAGCCTTCGATCTGGACCTTCTCGAAAAAGCAGGTATGGACGTTGACTTCGCTCGTGTTTGGCATGCGGTTGGACGGGATGGTTTTGTGCCCATTGAGGAGAATGGTTCTCGTCTCCTCACCATCCAGTTTCTTTGCACTCTTCGGGAGGTGGACAATGGTGTTTCTTTCTGACTTTTTGAAGTTGAACGCTGTTTTAATTGGAGAAATTTCAGTCGCCTCCTTGGTTTTAGCGCGCGCTTGCTGATTTCCCTTGCAAAAGCATGCCGCGGTTTTGATCGACATGAGTTTTGGGGTTTGATTTCGGGTCAAGTTGTTCATGGCAAGTTTGCACCTCAGTACAATGACATTCAAAATCCGACTCTTCGTTTGATGCACAAGTGAGTGGCTATCACTCTCTTTCCAAGAGATGATCCACGACCAGAGCGGAACGATGAGTTGATGATATTATATGCCATGGTCAACAAAATCTGAATCTCCCCCGCACAAGCAATGGTTAAGCAATGGCTCACAAATTTTCGGATGACGGGTCCTATTGAATGCACTTCTTCGGTTACCCACATCGCATCAAACATGGGAATCTTAGATGGAAACCCCGTTCCCTTCATTGAGGAGCCCCGTGTTATGATCGATGAGGTGTACTTGGTTCAAGGACACACACTCAAGAAAGGCCCGGATGACTCCTTGATTTTCTTTTCGCTTGGTTATGCAAATGAAATCCCGTTGCCAAATGCGGGGTATTATTTGTATAACTGCCGTTCGCTAACCATCCCTCTTGTTCCTCAAGAGGAGAGCTGTAGGCATAGTGTTTCTAGTCTTCCTGGCAGGGTTACAAGAAGCAGGGCCAGAAGGGAGGAATTCAAGCAGCAGCAACCTCAGCCTCAACCACAGCAATATGAGACTAGAGGTTCGTCATGGCAGAGTGGCAGCTCCACCGAGTGGGCACAGCAGGCCTCAGGGCACCGGTCCACCAGTTCCAGCTCCAGCGGACCCCCGCGACGTACAGCTTCATCCAGAGGTTTTGCCACTCTAACTCGGCAGATGGGCGAGCTGAACATGCGCACCACCAACATCGACGAGTCGCTGGGCCAGCACATCGAGTCAACTCAAAACTGGCAGTGATACACAGGCGAGAGGATCCGCAACCTGGAGCAACAACAGCAGCAATTCCAGGAGGAGTGGAGGGCCTACTACCGTTGGGCTGGGTTTAATCCCAACCAGCAGCAGTGAGCCTGAAGCTAGCTTGGGGGAGGACCCCCATGAGAGGTACCTTGTATCAAACTCCACCTTTACCGCTTTCCAAAACCTTGCATGAAACCAAACAAAAATTTGCAAAATTATGAAAATCCATAAAAATTTGCATAACTAAAATCAAATAAAAATTGACAAAACCTTTAAAAACACAAAAATATTTACTTGCTTTCCAGTATGTGTAGTGAGCATGTGTAGTTTTTCCTTGTTGAGATGATAAATAGTTGCTCTGTTAGTTCCTTTCGTATGCCTAGTTACAAGCTTGTGCTCTGCCTAAGTTTTGAGTTTAGTGGCTAAATTGTTCAAACCTTAAGCTTGAAACTTGTGCGTAGCGAAAAAGCAGAATTTGAATCTAGGTTGTTGTGGGTTATGATATGGTTGAAAAGAGTTGCTATGATCTTATCCTACGTGATGCTTGATATCAGGAGTATTTCTTTTCAAAAATACAAAAATAAAATAAAGTTCCTCGGTGATATGCAATTCCTATCCAGAGCCATATGAGTTACAAGTTTGAAAAGCCTTTTCTACATATGCAACTTATCTTTTCATTGAGCTTTGTCAAATTGTTGTGACTCTTTGAGAGAATCACTTCATACGCCCATGATCAAGATCACGTACACGTCCACTCACATGCTATACTTCTACACCTGGAAGATAGCAAGTACATCCCCCATCCATCCACAAATAAAACTCCAAGATGTGCCATGTTTATCTTTCTCCAAAGTTATCATCATAATGTATGGGCTATACAAAAAGAAATAAAAGGTGCATACCCAAAGAAGGTATGCCACATGCCCACAAGGCATGTCAAAAAAAAAGAGAAAAGATGCATACCCAAAGAAGGTATGCCATACACCCACAAGATGTGTCAAAAAAGAGAGAGAGAAAAAGAAAATATAGCCCATACCAAAAAAACATTACAAGGGAAAGAGAATTCATATAAAGGAGTTCTCATCCATCATCCACCAAAAATATCCACACACTTGCACATCTTGATCAAGGCTTATGACTTGTTTCTCCTTTGGATCCGGTCTTTGACTTAGCGAAATATGAGAAGCAAGGTTGCCATCATATCCTCCATACCTATAGATCTACCAAAAAGAAGCCATTAGAAGTAGGGTGAAAAAAGAAAGGTGCATAAAAAAAGGCCTTGGTAAGGAATGAATCACATTTGAGCGATCCGAGAGATCACCCGAGGAACTTACAAATTTCTTTTCAAAAACTTTATAAAACCTCCGGATTGATGGTTGAACAGAGGAGTGGTAAGTGGTACTCTACAAGCCGTTCTAACTCTCAACCGTCAAAGATGAGGATGATGCTATAAGCCCCACAGGAGTAAGTTAAAAGGTGCGAACAAGGCCAACTTATTTAGAATAAAGGTAAGAACACTCGGTTGCGCCTTGGGCATAAGTCAGGAATGCGACATTGTAGCAACTCCTGATCAACAACCTAAGTCTAAAACTTTGCTCGGGACGAGCAAAGGACTTGCTTGGGGGAGTTGTTGACGGTGCTTAAGTGCCATTTTCACCCGTCAACTATACTCAATAATAAAGGAAAATTGCATGCCTTACTCACATATTTGTATCACTAACCTTGCTCCACAGTTGCTTTCGAGTTTTGTACATTTCAGATGAGCAGGAGCGGAATAAGACGAAAACACGCAACAAACACCATACAACTACGCAGAATATCGCGTCCGGCGTCACCCACTTACAAGGAGGGTCCATCTGGCAGAGCAAACGGGCGCGCCACACATAATGCATACAAGGAAAGATATCAGGGCCCACATGTATAAATAGGGCCCCCTCTCACCCCTCTCTCACACACACACACTTCATTCCATTCTCTCCAAGAAGGCTGTCCTCTCTCTTGCTCTCTTAGCTACATAGTGGAGCTAGGCTAGTTCTCTTTAGTGAGCAAGTCGTCCTCGGGGTCGTTGAGCAATCCTCGGCTCCTGGTATGGCTTTGTATCCGACTTGTCAGACTTCTATTCATAATATAGAGTTTTGCCATGGTTTCTTTACTATCTTGATAGTTTATCAATCCATGCTTAGTTTGTTCATAAGTTATGCTACAGTCTTGGTTAGGCCAGATGATCCGGGTACGGATAGAGGTTCGTTGTTCTTTCGGGCTTGCTCTAGTGTTTTACTTGTCCATCCGAAGGGTGGGAGACCTGGGGGCACTAGAGTAGTGACTTCATACACGAGCGTGGTGCTCGAGTATGCGGGATCCTTTGGATATGACAGTGCTCCATGGTGTGACTGGGGTAGATGGTAGGTGGTGACAGCCCTGTCCGTCTGGTGTAATAGCGGTGCTGTGTTTAGCGTACTCCCCGACGTTCGGGTTTGGTGTAGGAGTTCATGCAAAGAGGTAACGGGACTGGATGTACTCCGGTGCGAAACCTTCTCCCCGCTATCCAATTTTCCTGGCACCTGCAGTCCTAACCATGATCTAACATGACTCTAGCTTTGGATAGAAGCACTAGGACACCTAACCTAGCCTAAGCTCTAGCTGACTTGACGTAGGATAGAGTAGTCCTTTGTTTTATAGTTTCTCTCCTTTATTCCTTCCTCTTGGAGTGTGGATGTGTGCTGTGTTGCATTACCCTTGCTTATTCTTTATCTATACTTACCCCTGTTAGAGTATTGCCTATTGCTTGAGGCACAATGTCATGGTTAATGTTGAGTACAATACCTTTGCCATTGCCGTCCTTTGGGACACAAATAAATGACGATACCCTTACTCTTCGGGTGAAATGCTACAACGGTATATCCGTGCGCTTGCGTATCCATATGTAATCGTATTGATTATACCATGAGAGTGGCACCCCTTGGGGGCAGTTGCTAGGATGGGTCCGGCGCCCTCATTTCTAGTGATTGCACTAAGGACTGCCAACAGGCATTTCTGGCGCTGTTGCTAAGGATTAACCATTCCTAGTGATTGCGCTAAGAAATGTCAACAGCAGCATCATGTCTCGTAGCTCCACTACCGTTTTGGGGCGATTACGCCCAAAATCACGGTACAGAGACTGGACGGTGATGCCGCTCTGGAAGTAGTCGATGATGTCGTCATCGGCGACGTTGGGGATGGTAGCTCTTGTGTCAAAGAAGCGCTTGACGTAGGATCTGATCGACTCGCTTTGCTCCTGCTTGCACATGGATAGGGCATGACGTGTGGCTACTCGATGTAGCGATCCTTGGAAGTTGCCGACGAAGGCCTTCTTGAGGTATTCCCATGAGTGTATGGACTCGCGTGCCAAGCTTTCGAGCCACGTGAGGGGTGCGGGCTCCAAGGCCATCGGGAAGTAGAGGACCTTGGTGTTCGTGTTTCCACCTGCAACACTAACAGTGGTCGAGTATAAACGTAACCATTGAGCAGGGTCTTGCTTACCATCATACTTTTAGATGTTCGTAGGCTTGAAATCCTTCGGGTACTCGATGTTGTCAAAAACTCTGCTTAGGACTCAGAGTTGTCTGCAAGCTGTGATCTGTGTCTTGCGTTGATGATGTCCCGTGCGTCCATGATGGAATCGGCTACCTCTTCCCTGTTGTGCTTGCGGTTATTATTGTTGCGATTTGGCTGAGGCCCAGGGGCTTGGTTTGCCGGTGGTTGGCCACCCCTGGGGCGATGGCTGCTCGTGGCTTCCTGATTCTCTTGATTTTTTTGATTTTGCTGCTCCGGCTGTTGTTGATGATGGTGGCCTCCAGGAGTACGGCTTGCCTGAGGAATGACTGTTGCAGTAGCCCTTGACCGTGTACCATGAAGTGAGGACAATGGGTTTTGTCTCTCGAGTTGTTCAACAGCATTCTTGGTAAGATTTATGACTTGTTCCATCTCCGGATTTCGAGGCATTTGCATGAGTCGCAGGGTTGCTTCTGTCATTTTGGTGATTGGTGTTCTGAAGACAGGGTCCACGACATTGTTGAATTCGTTGTTGACGTTGCGCGGAGGAAGACAAGCACGTTCGGTAGCTTGAACCCAGTGCTCCCCTTTACGTTGATTTCTTGCCCTGCGAGCAGTGCGAGTAGCTTCATCTTCATCTTGTGGAACGTCTTGGGTCAGATTGTCTACAAAAATCTGATCCAAGGCTTCGTTTGGATCATGCTGACTAGCTTCAGGTTGTTGGATAATCACTAGAACTAAACGTTCGGGAGAGAAGCTTTCCAGGTCTGAGTCGTAATCAGCTAGGACAGTTTCTCTGGACCCAGTTTCCCTCTCGATTGTGAGGTAAGTACCATGTTGAAATGGAATATCGTCAATGCTGGCAACTTCCCGAAGGTTGTTGAGTAGTTCCACGAGGGTATGGCTTCGGCAAGACTTGAGTTGAATCTTTTCCAGTGCATTGGTGATGAAATCCAGGTTGTCTTGAATGACTCGGCTGGATTTGGGTATATGTCGAAAATGGGTGCCTCCCGGCTAGCGGTGACCGGAGTGGTTTTCGACTGGATCTGTTTGTAAGCAGATGATGAATTGCACAAACCGAAGACGGGTTGAGCAAGAGGAGTCCCAACCTGAGTAGGTTTCGGTTTGAGATTGATCTTAGTCCGAGTGGAACTCGAGTTGTCTTCGAGTTTCGCCTCGATCTCCTTGGCGAGGTCGGGAAGTAACATGATGCCGAGATCGTCGGATCCGGCGAGTTTGTTGGAGTCTTCCGACGTGATGATCTTCAATGCGGGTGAGTTGGTTAGGTGGCTGTCGAAGCCGCCCGAGCCATTGGCGACGCAGACCCATGAGCCGAAGACGAAGGTGGCGCCTTGAGGAGGCGCCATGGTGCTAAAAGCGAAAGTGGCCATCGAACTCGCCGATGAACTCGCCGAGTCCCCTACCTAGCGCGCCAGCTGTCGGTGTTTACCGCCAAGTCTACTCAGGGATACCCTTAGTAGTAAGGTTTGTAGGTAGAGATCGACGGCTCTGGAACTCGATAGTGCAAGGAACACAAAGATTTAGACAGGTTCGGGCCGCAAGTCGCGTAATACCCTACCTTCTGTGTGGTGGTTTGTATTGCCTTTAGTGTTGATGTATTTCGAGGGGGTACCTGCCCGCCCTTATATATCCGGGGGGGATAGGTTTACATGGAAAGTCCTAGCCGAGTACAGTTGGAGTCCTACTACAGCACGATCGGGTAGTTTCCTTTGTACTGCAGCTAGTTCTACGTCTATCCGGGTAATTACAAAGAGGTAAGGTACAATAATGAGCTATCCCTTACTCTAGAATATTCAATGCCAATAAGTAGTCCTACTGCCCCGTGTCTGATAGGTGTGGCGATTGATAGCTCCTAAGTAAGTCGGTTCACATCTTGAGTATATACGACAATCTCAGATCTTTGGACACGGCGTACATATTGTGTAATGAGAAGTCATCATCTCATGTTGGGTCAGTTCAGTCTCATGTCTCACATGAGCGCACATTATTAGTTTGACATCCCCATGTCCATGACTTGTGAAACGTAGTCGATCAACTAATACTTGTGCTTGTCTAATATTCATGTGTGTCCTCACATGAACTCCGACTAAGAACATTTTAGAATATCTATACAAGTAAAGAGTTTCACAAATACTTCACATAAGCATTAATCAATACAAGTTGTCATCCATGGATATTCAAGGAACACTTTATTAATCATGAATACAAGGAAATATGATTGCCTCTAGGGCATATTTCCAATAGTCTCCCACTTGCACTAGAGTCAATCTAGATTGTATCTAATATCCATTGCTCTTGTGTGCCACTCATGCTTGGGCTGTGGAAGGGGTTTTGTCAATGGATCTGAAATGTTCAGGTCCGTGTGTATTTTGCATATCTTGATCTCACCCCAATCGATGAACTCTCGAACGAGATGAAATTGCCGCATAACGTGTTTGCTCTTCTGGTGATTCTTAGCTCCTTGGCTTGCGCAATCGCTCCACTGTTGTCACAGTAGAGATACAGGCTAGAGGCATTAGGGAACACACCAAGCTCAATAAGGAACTTTCTTATCCAAACACCTTCCTTCGCAGCTTCTGAAGATGCGATGTACTCGGCTTCTGTTGTAGAATCAGCCACCGTCTCTTGCTTGGAACTCTTCCAGCTAACCGCACCACCATTTACTTTGAACACGAAACCGGAGTGAGACTTTGAATTGTCTTTGTCGGTTTGGAAGCTAGCATCAGTGTAACCAGTTACAACGTGCTCCTCCTCACCTCCATAGACTAGGAACACATCCTTAGTTCTTCTCAAGTACTTGAGGATGTTTTTCACAGCTGTCCAGTGACTCTCACCTGGATCTAACTGGTACCTGCTCGTAACACTTAGAGCATAAGAAACATCTGGGCATGTACTTATCATTGCATACATGATTGATCCAATTGCTGAGGCATATAGAACTTTGCTCATGAGCTCTTGCTCATCAGTCATCATAGGACACTGAGTCTTGCTAAGATCTATGCCATGTGACATAGACAAGAACCCTTTCTTTGCCTCTTCTATTTTGAACCGCTTCAACACTTTGTCAATGTAAGTATCTTGTCTTAATCCTATAAGCCTCTTTGATCTATCTCTATAGATCTTGATTGCCAGTATGTATGCTGCTTCTCCTAAATCCTTCACTGAAAAACTATTTTTCAGTGAAGTCTTTACGGACTCAAGCATAGGAATATCATTTGCAATCAGCAGTATGTCATCTACATACAGGATTAGAAATGTAACAGAGCTCCCACTTGCCTTCTTGTAAACACAAGCTTCTTCATCATTCTTAATGAAGCCAAACCCTTTGACTACTTCATCAAAATGAATATTCCAACTCCGAGATGCTTACTTTAATCCATAAATGGATTTTTGAAGCTTGCATATCTTTCCAGTATTGGTCGGATCGACAAAACCCTCGGGCAGCATCATATACACGTCCTCGATCAGATTTCCATAAAGGAAAGCTGTTTTGACATCTATCTGCCATATTTTGTAATCGAAATATGCAGCAATAGCTAGAATAATCCAAACAGATTTAAGCATCGCTATGAGCAAGAAGTTCTCATTGTAGTCAACTCCTTGAACTTGTCAAAAACCTTTTGCGACAAGTCGAGCTTTATAGATGTGAACATTTCCATCCATATCTTTCTTCTTCTTATAGATCCATTTGCACTTTATGGTTCTCACACCATCAGGCGGGTCTATCAAGTTCCAAACTTGATTTTCCTTCATGGATTCTATTTCGGATTTCAAGGCATCTTGACATTTCTCGGAGTCAGGGTCTACCATCGCATCTGCATATGTTGTAGGCTCATTATTGTCTAACAATAATAATTCCCGCGCTGTGCGGGGCCTTGCTGACCTTCGTGGTTACGGAGGTGCTTTTGTTGCCATAGGCATCTCAACTTGTTCAGCTACATTAGCGTCACTTGTAGAGTCTTGTCCTATTGGTTCATCACTAACTTCTTCGAGTTGCACCGTTCTTCCACTTTGCTCTCCTTTGAAAAATTCTTTCTCAAGAAAGATTCCGTTCCGAGAGACAAACACTTTGCACTCAAATCGATTGTAGAAGTAATACCCTAAGTTCTCCTTTGGGTATCCCACGAATATGCACTTATCCGATTTGGGTGCAAGCTTGTCAGACTGGAGTCGTTTGACAAATGCTTCACAACTCCAAATTTTTAGAAAAGACAAACTGGGAGCCTTTCCAATCCATATCTCATATGGTGTCTTGTCTACGGATTTTGACGGCACCCTGTTCAGTGTGAAAGCTGCTATTTTTAGAGAGTAACCCCAAAATGATAACGGTAGGTCCGATTGGCTCATCATTGATCCAACCATGTCCAACAGAGTTCGATTACGTCGCTCGGAAACCCCGTTCCTTTGAGGTGTTCCAGGTGGCGTAAGTTGTGGAACAATTCCGCAACTTTTCAAATGATCGCTAAATTTGTGACTCAGATATTTGCCCCCACGATTAGATTGCAAGGCTTTAATCTTCTTGCCACGCTGATTTTCAACTTCATTCTGAAATTCCTTGAACTTTTCAAAGGTTTCAGACTTATGCCTCATCAAGTAGACATAGCCATATCTACTTAAGTCATCAGTAAAACTAAAGAAGTATTGGAATCCTCTTCTAGCAGTCGAGTTCATTGGTCCATACACATCAGTATGTATGAGTTCTAGCATATTCGATGCTCTCTCTGGAAAAACTGTGAACGGCGTCTTGGTCATCTTGCCCATCAAACAAGCTTCGCATGTCACGCTTCCAACCTTTATGTCCCAAGGTCCTTAACCGTTAAGATGACCTTGTCAAGCTAACCAACCTTTATGTGTGCATGTATCCGATACAGCCTGTCTAGTCAAGGAAAACTAGTGGCGCTCTAATTTCATAGACTCACCACCAATCGTACAAGACATGGGAAAGTGCAAGGTTTAGTTGGTAGGGCATGATAGCTCAAAATTAATGAGGGATCGTTCTACTTCTACTATGACGCACGTAGTAGTAAAACATCAAGAACGGCAAGCACATAATTGTGAATTAGTATGGCCCTTGTTCTCATGGTGATCTCCATCTCCATAGAACTTGTTCACCATGTTGATCTCCATCTCCATGTACATGTGCACCATCCTTCATGTGATGAAAACTCCAAGAACTAGAACTCGCTATTACACCTAATAGCTAGTAAATAAAATTACATTCACGACTTGGATCATCACAGGTTGGCACGCAGGCCATTACATCAAATGCAGCAATTCATATGGCTCCTGCTGAATTTTCATAATCACGACATGCAGGTCATGAAACAATTACACACATGCATCAGATACACATAGGGGCCATACCGATCACAAAACCTGCAAAAGAGAGTTATGTGATTCCGACGTCCGAACTTAAATCGCCAAAAACCCTATCTTCCAGGCCACATTTTTGCAAATCTAAATTTCGTGAAAATAGCAATTCTATTAAAAACCAAGTCTAACTTTTCCTATAGATACAAATTGATATAAAATTCGCCTCAATCCGAGTTCGTATACAAAAGTTATGACTGTTTTACGGTAAAACACGCTTTTGCAACCAAAAAAATTCGCAGTAGATCCAATCTACTACCTTATGCATCTGGCTTATGCCCTAAGTTTCGATTCAACCAATCACATTGATCTCCAACCGCAGCGACCGGGTTTATGTGCATCACTTAACTCCAATGGTGGAAAACTGACCGGTGGGAGTATGTCATTGCACAACCTTCGCAGCAAGTTTATGAAACTAGGTCATAGATCGATCTGCAACTACGCATATCTCCGTATGCACATATCTGAATCTATAACGACACAACACTGGCTCTTGATACCACTGTAGGAATATGGGGTAGCAAAAACAAAATTTTTCTACCACATAAACCAGGATTACTGTAGTTTTATATCATAGGATTACTAGTAGACGCGTGGTTGCAGAACTTCTGTAGCATGTCGGTGTAGTGCAGATGGAAGCCAGCAGTGCAATTGCCTGAACCACCTCACGAACGGCTCGTCCTTGTGCAGCAAGTGCAACACCTCCACGAAGTCCACATGTACGGGAAGAAGCGTCGTACTCCGGATTGCTAGATCCGTGAGAACAACTATAGCTTGATGCAAGGAGGGAGGCGACAATAGGGCCGGTGACCAGCAAAAGGGGGCGGCGGCCAGCAAGGCGTGTAGGGTATCGGGATGCCCCCCCCCCACTTGCTTATATAGGCCTGGTGGGCGCCCTAGGTGGGCTCCCCTGGCCCCCACCTTGGTCGCCCCCTAGGTGGGCTGCCATGGGCCCCACCAAGGGTCCAACCCTATGGGCCTCTCGAGGCTTATTAGTGTATCAAAGCCCAATCTAATTTGGATCTCATCCTCATTAGGCTTCTGGCCTTAAGTGTGTGACCCTATGGGCTCACACGTGAATAGACATGGCCGAATACTCCTACTGGCCAATAGTTGATAGCGGTCTCTAGCAAGATGTGTCAACTCCTATGCGCTCAAGAATCATATCTATCGAGCCGCCACAATCTTATATATGTTGTTCCCTTCGCTTCACGATATTTGGTCTAGCTTGAAGCCGACCACTCTTTCTCGATCCTGTGATTTGGAATCCTAGGTTAACTCTTAACCCCAGCATGGCCATGCATTTTCTGATCCGAATCACTCGAGGGGCCCAGAGATATCTCTCTCTTGTTGAGAGGGGCAAATCCCATCTTGACCGACTTTGTCTCACATCATGCTTCTTGACATACCCGAAAGCCACCTTTATAATTACCCAGTTACGGTGTAGCGTTTGATGGCTCATAAGTAAGTCGGTCACATCTTGAGTACATACGACGATCTCAGATCTTAGGACACAGCGTACATATTGTATAATGAGAAGTCACCATCTCGTGTTGGGTCAATTCAGTCTCATGTCTCACATTAGCCCACGTTATTAGTTTGACATCCCCATGTCCATGACTTGTGAAACATAGTCAATCAACTAATACATGTGCTAGTCTAATATTCATATGTGTCCTCACATGAACTCTGACTAGGAACATTTTAGAATATCCATACAAGTAAAGAGTTTCACCAAAACTTCACATAAGCATTAATCAATACAAGTTGTCATCCATGGATATTCAAGGAACAGTTTATTAATCATGAATACAAGGAAATATGATTGCCTCTAGGTCATATTTCCAACATTTCCTCCACGCGTAGTCACCGCACTAACGTTTTCTTTCGGGCTAACTTCTGGTTGCCCGGGCAATTTCCCCGTGTTAGCGTTAGGACAAGAAGATGCTAATTGAGCTACTTGAGTTTCTATCATCTTATTAAAACTCAACTGGTTTTTAATAACAGAATTAAAGCCCTCTAGTTGCGCAGCCATGGACTCCAAAATATTGTCATTAGCAAGAAATTTCTTGCTAATGTTCATTGATTTGTTTCTGGCCATACACTAGGTTCTTTAAGGTGGGCTGAAAATTGTTATTAAAATTCATACTTTGTTGTTGATCGAAGGGGAGGTTGGGATTTGAGTTCCAACCCTGCTGAGGATGAAATCCCGAGTTGGGATTGTTGTTGCTTGCAATGAATTTTGCATCCTCTTGAGTTAATGGGCAAGAGTTGCCCTAGTGCCCAGTCTCGCCACATCTTTCACATGTCATTCGAGACTCTGAAACTTAGTTAACCTCCTGGTGCGGAGATTCCAGCTTCTTCATGAGAAGATCCATCTTGGCATGACACTGTCGATTTGATGCATGCCCCTTGGACGGGCTGGCTGCCTTTCACCTTTCCAACTTTGGTTGGAAGCTATCTTGTCAATCAGCGTCTTTGCTCTCGCAACGTTGAGAGAAAGGAAAGAACCACCCGCTGCTGCATCGACGTGGTCCTGAGCTTGCTGATTCAGACCATGGAAGAAATTATGAATAATCAGCCATTCTTCTATGTCGTGGTGTGGGCATGCTTGGATGTACTCCTGCAGACGTTCCCAGACTTCTAGGATAGTCTCATCCGGTAATTGCTGAATCCTGGTGATCCTATTTCGGAGGGCATTGGTCTTGCCCACTGGAAAGTACTTGGCTAGGAATGCATTTGAACAAGCTTCCCATGTAGTGAAAGCTTTCTTGTTGGAGTAAACCCACGTCTTGGCCTTCCCGAGCAGTGAGAATGGAAACAGCCGAAGGCGGATGATATCCAATGTAGTTCCCTTGGGGTTGATGGTGTTGCTCACCTCCAAGAAGTTCTGGAGATGGCCGTTCGCATCCTTGGAAGCCTTACCGCAGAACATACTTGCCTGGACCATGTTCAATAGTCCATCCTTCAGCTCAAAGCCGTCAACACCAGCTTGGTTTTGGTGCAATTCAGTAGGGATGTGGCTACTAGATGGAGTAGAGAATTGACGAAGATTCTTCTGAGCCATGGGTGAGGAGGCTGAAGTGGACGGGGAACTTTGGGGCCAAGTGAGTCATTTCTGAGGTGGGACAATGCGGCGTCTCACAATTCCCCCAATTCTTTCTAGATTCGGATTAAAGTTGCTTGGTAGGTCAAAACCAGTCATGCACTGCTCTGCATCAATCAAAAGATAGAGAGAGCAATGATAAGCCTGCAAAGGTTAGCAGTGACAAACTAGTAAAGTTTACCAAACTATTTACGATATCTTTAGCCAATTGCTTCCCTGGCAACGGCGCTAGAAATGATTGTTGGCATTTCTTATGCCCAAAAGAATAGATATTCTGCAAGCGCACAAAATCACCGCTGTAGCACTTCACCTTGGAGTATTCCATGGTATTGTATTTTTCCTCGGGGAAGCACTATGGTAAAGAGTATCGTAAATCGAGTGATAATCGTACTAGCCTAGTCAACCGACTAACTAGATGGGGGTAAGCTAGATAGATAGATAAGATAAATGGCCAATCGATGACCGAGTGACACACGGAGGCTCAACTCCTTAGAGAGGTAGCAGCTGGGAGGACAACGAGCGAGATAAGTTACCTGATACACTTCTGAACTATTGAGCTGGCCTCTCTAGATCGGACTAAACACCTAAATAGTCTTCAAAAAAACAGAGCTTACTTCGGCGGCTGGAAGAGGAAGGACTTCAGAAAGGGATGAGAGGGGAGTCTAACGACAACATGCACTACTGCTATGAAAACACCCAAACATGGTGGACTACAAGGGACAGACAGGGCTGTCACGACCTGTCACCTACCACAACGGTTCCGTGGGGTGGAACACACTTTCTAGCTAACACTAACCTTAGACACCACGTCTGCAGTCGGTGTAGATTTCTCTCGACACCTTCGAGAGAAATCCCCCTCAACCTAGAGCACTAACTTGAGTTGCTCTAGTCTGAGCAACAAACCCCGTAAGATAAGATCCCGACTACTAGAGAGATTACTTAGCCTAAACTAAAGGTACAACTTCTGCGCTCATCGAAGAGAAATACCGCATATGCCCCCGGCTGACAGCCGCTAGGGGGCTTCAATGTCTTTTCCAATCCTTCTCCGAGGTGCCATTTCGTCTCCTTACGAATCCATATGCCATTATTTTATTTGTTTTTATTATTGCTCCCACCAACAATAACAACACCCTTCGAGTGCAACTCACCATGCAGGAACTGCGGACGGTCGCACGCGATGGTCCAAAGGGTGGCACTTTGGGCAGTGCTACGTGCGCCAAGTGTCGAGGCCGCGATTGTTCAGAGGAACAACCACAGCCCCAAAGGGCTACTGTTGGGGATGACACCTTTGGGCATCATCAAAGGCGACCTACCAAAGACCAAGAAAGATAGCAAGGAAAGCGAAGCCAAGCCACGGCTATGGGCACCTTCGGACCCCGCTGAAGGTGCCAGCGCGAAGGGACAATTGGGGAAGAAACGGCCACTGGGCACCCTGATGAAGGGCACGGTCTTCGGCAACGACGAAGCCCACCAGTCGAAGACTCAGACAGCAAGGCCCGGGACAGATGCCGGCCACGATGAGGCCCAGGAGCCAAAGGAACACGTAGGGGCAGTCGTGAATGAGCCCGAGACGTCTGACGAAGAGGGCTTGGCGGAGTGGGCCCACGGGCATGACGTGGGCCGGGATTGAGTGCTTAGCTGCAAACCACTTTGATGTAAATATACTTAAATGCCCATGGAATATTCTAGGAATTTAGCAGTTGGGGGCATTATGGGAAAATTAGGCAGGCGGGTAGGTGAGCCGCCGCCTATAAATACCCTTGTAACAATCATTGATGGGACATTGAATATAGGTTGGAAGTTACGGTTTCACGTGTCATGTGTTCTCGATTCAAGAGCCGTTCGCGAAGGGAGTCCTCTCTCCTGTCCTTAGGCTATTGTGACACCTCTTCGCTCCGAAGTGTATCTTCCACCAACATTGATCTCGCCGTGGTCGCCGATTGAACGGCAAAAAATTGGTGCAGACACCTTCGGCTTTGTGGTGATGCCGGAAGTTGCCCGCACCGTTAGCAACGCAGACCCATGAGCTGAAGCTATGAAGGTCACGCCTTGCTCAGGAACGATGGCGGTGAAGTTGAAAGGTGCCATCAAATTCGCCAGTTGACCTTCGTCGAAGGCCCCTACCTAACGCGCCAGCTATCGGTGTTTAGCCGCCAAGCCTGCTTGGATACACCACAAGGCAGTAGGTTTGTAGGTAGGGTTTAGCTGAGTCTGGAACCGATGGTGCCAGTTGACCTTCGTCGAAGGCCCCTACCTGACGCGCCAGCTATCGGTGTTTAGCCGCCAAGCCTGCTTGGGTACACCCCAAGGCAGTAGGTTGTAGGTAGGGTTTCATCGAGTCTAGAACCGATGGTGCAAGGAACACAAAGCTTTAGATCGGTTCGGACTACGAGGTGCATAATACCCTATGTATTGTGTGGTTGTTTGTATTGCCTTAAATGAGATGATCTTTCGAGAGGGTCCATGACCGCCCTTATATAGTCTGAGGGGACAGGGTTACATGGAAATCCTAGTCAAATATTGTGCATGGAGTCCTTCCCGGTAGTTTCTTTCTATTCGACTAGTCCTACTCATGTACGAGTAGTTACAACATGATAAGGTACATGCCATGAATCATCCTTTATTCTAGAATATTCTACGTCTATAAGTAGTCCGGCTGTCCTGGATCTGACGCATGTACTGATCATGAACTGGCATGCGGGTAAATAGGGAAATGCCATGTGGGCAATCCTATAAAGGATGCATGCACAATTAGGAAACGGCCCAGTGGCCGTACCTAGATATAACAGGTGGGTTAACATGAAAATGACACGTGGCCAAGCAAGAAATAGACTCGTGGACAAACATGAAAAGAAACGTAGACAAACTTGGAAAGGACATGTTGATAAATAGGAAATAGACACGTGGACGAACCTGGTAAGGAGACGTGGCAAAATACAAAAAAGATATGTGGCAGAATTTGGAGAAGACATGTGGTCCACAAAGAAAATGATGTGTTTCAGAATATGGAGACGACATGTGGTCCAACAACAAACACAGGAAGTCTTACACGTGGACAAACAGGAAGACGACACGTGGTCGAATTAGGAAATGACACGTGGATAAACAAAATAATGACACGTGGATAAACCAGAAAATGACACGTGGACTCATGCCATTTCGACACATGGTCTTTTGCTTGCTCAACAAATGTCCATCCTCTTTGCAACACGTCACTTAACGACGTTGACGTCGCACCACAACACCTGCCAGCATGGAACGTGGATTGGGATGTCAGGTGAAGTTTTTTCAATGTATCATATAACCAAAAATGGTTCTGTGACAAAAGCTTCTTCATCACGACTTTTTTGGACGCGCATTCTAGGACAAACTAAAATTCATCATTGAACTTGCTTTGTGATGAATTTACTCTTTAGAATGACGAAACACATTCGTCATCGAAGCCATGATTTCTACAAGTGACACCTCCAAGGCTTCGAAGTTGCATTGCATGAACATTGCTCACTCGGAGTAGTTGATGTGGGTGAGCATCCGCCTCATGAGTGTGCCCTCCCAGATGCCGCACTGACTGCAGGAAGCTCTAGCTCCTGGCGCGTCACCCACCATCTCCTCCTCCTTGATGCGTAGTTTCTTGGGTGAGGGCACTGTCTCGAACAGGTCTATATATCCTCAAATCAAGCAAATGAAGTGGTATAAGGAGGATTTTTGTAACACTCAAGGTGTTTAAGATTCCCTAATGGTCATTAAATTGTTAAGCAAGACATTTGGAGATGAACGAGTCATTATGAGCTAAATGTCATTTGTGGGGTCAAAGTTGACCAAGTCAACATTTTAAGCTCCCAATGTTGGAAAGTTCAAACAAAATATGAAATGTTCAGTTTGAGGTGTTTGAAACTTAGTGGGATCGAATTGGGATTGGTTACAAGTCATAAGCAATCCCAATGAGCAAATCAAAATCAGCAACTTGAAGCTACTGTTCATGATCTGGAAGCTGAAAACAGTGAGGTTTAACCAATTTCGAGCTTGAACTAAGGAGCATTTTTGTAACCGAACCTTGACCAATAAGTTGTAAAATGGGATGTACCCTATTTGTTCAACATATAACTGCAGATCTTGGAGAAATAAGAGGAGGTTTAGACATTTAAATTTGACTACAAAGTTTGAATGCAATGTTGTTCCCCAGTTTAAACTGACAGGTCGAATTTGGTCAAGTTTGAAACTCTGGAGAAATAAGAGGAGGTTTAGACATTTAAATTTGACTACAAAGTTTGAATGCAATGTTGTTCACCAGTTTAACTGACAGGTCGAATTTGGTCAAGTTTGAAACTCTGGAATAGTTTCAGTTAGCCCTCTTTGCAAGTCACTTGTAAAGATTTATGTATGAAAGATCTGACAACAAAGCTGCAAAATGGAATGAACTATCTTTAGAAAACTTTAAATAGCAGTTCTTGTATTAATAGAAGAAAGTTTACATATTTAAACCTGAGCTCAAAAATTGCTAGTTGGGCTGTTTCTGAATTCGATTGTTAGCTGAAAATGGATAGCTGAAGGCTGAAAATAGGCTGATGTTTAGATCAGTTTTAGGACAACTTAGGGGCAAAATTGAAAGGTGTGTATGAAACATAAGTTTTAGAAAAATATGAAATCTACAACTTTTATTTTGGGATATTTTAAGTACAATGGAAAATTTTGGAGAAAAGAGCACTACAAAGCTCATGTCCTGAAAAGTCTAGTCTGCAATTCTGAAGAAAACAGCCTGAACCTGTCATGTTCAGAGCCATTTTTCACCATGCTAGAGGCCGAATTTGAGGAGGTACCTGAAAGGAAAGTTGTTGCCAAATGTCAGGTCTACAACTTTTATGTTGGGAGATTTTGAATCTTATGAACAGAATTATAAGAAAATTTGGTTCAAATCAACAGGTTTGTGATAGTTAGACTGAAAACAGCCTAAACCTGATCGATTCAGTGCAATTTTTGGTCAACATAGAGATTGAATTTGAACTTCTTCTTTAAAGAAGAATTGTAGGACAACATGAGGGCTACAACTTTTATTTTGGACTATTTCAAAGTTTGGTAATGGAATTGGAGAAATAGACGCTCAAAGTCAGGAGTTTTCACTGAATAACAACAGATTCAGACTTAGCAACAGAGAAAGGGCAAAGCAGAGCTGTGTCACGCAGCTTCTTGCCGCTGATGGAAGGCGGTAATATTTTAACCAATCCACGCATCAAGTATGCAGGGGATCCACGAGCTAGCAGGCAGCCATGACGTGGTGAAGGGATCATGGTGAAATTTTCAAAGATATACCACCTAGGGATGGTCATCATCATCCTTCCGCCATTTTCCCGCCCAAACCGAGCCCTTTGTTCCTCGCAAAAATTCGTCGCCTTGCATGATCTTGGTTTGATTCCTCGCACGCACCATCTCACCACACCTTCCGTGTTTTGTTTGAGCCGTTCCCGAGTGAACTCCATCGCGAGAGCTCCTGAGCCCATGGTCATCTTCAACCTCGAGTCACCGCCATTCCGTATAGGTGAGGCCACCAGTGAGGAAGAGTTTTTCGTGGTGTTGGGCTAGGTCTGGTTGGTTTAAGAATGGGAGAGAGGTGTGTAGATGGTGCATGTGGTTTTGGTTGGCCGGTTCTGCGCGTGCCTTCGTCGGAACGCGGGCTCACCGCCATGGCCGAGCCGTGGCCATGGGGTTCGCCGCTGAACCCTGTGCTCCGACGCTTCCATGGCCAGCCTGGGGGCCGAGGCGTGCTGTTGGGGTACGGGTGCTGCTGCCTTGGTGGTCTGTTGGGGCTGGGGTGCCTCTGCACGGTTGGCCGCCGTGCGCCGCGCCATGGCCGTCGCACGTGCTGGCGTACTGGGTCTGGGCGAGTGGCGTGGAGGGGAGTTGGGCGCTGATGCGCGTGAGGCCTTGGGGGCGAAGCCCTGTGCGCGGAGCTTGGTCGCGCGGCAGGCTCGCCGGCGGCGATCCAGGGCCTGCTGCCGCTCCCCTGTTCTTGTTTCTGTTCATGAGAAGAAAGGGAAGGAGCTCGGGGGAGAAGAAATGAAAAGAGAGGGTGATAAGTGAAAGAGAGAAGGGTTAAGTGGAGAAGGAGGAGAAGTTAGAGGGGTTTTCTGTTAAAAAATGTTTAGATTTTATTAGAAATTAGATTTAAATTCTGTTGATCCTCAGGAGACTGAGGAAATTCTTGAGCTTGTTCCTGTTGTTGTTGAAGGGATTCTTGAAGATACTAACTTAGCAGAGACCCAAGGCAAGCCCCGGTACATTTATACCTATGCTTTTACAATTATTATGCAATTATCAAAACTGGTTTATTTCCTGATTGTGCATTAGATCTAGGAGTTGATTGCAACCCAGTTCTCTTATGCATAATCAATACTTGTTCAATAGGACATCTTTGCCACCTTCTCAAACTTAATTAGTAATGTCCTATGCTTAGCAATGCTTAGTTGTTACTTTGAAGTAACCTTGTTACTTAATTACCTAAGGTTAATCTGGTTCTCACTTTAATCAAGGAAATGGCTGCTTTTTAAAGTTGTGGGCAGAAGCTAGTGATGTAGTTCTGTCCATTGGAATTATTTTGTTAAGGACCGTTCGTTGTCTTAACCTTTGATCAAGTGATACTACCTGGTTGCTTACTTCCATTGGGAACCAGCAAGCCCAGTAGATTAGTTGGCTCTTGGAATGGAAATAATTTATACCCGTGCTTGACGAGCGGCAGAAAGGCAGGGGCGTAGCCTGAAACTCACATTGGAGATCAGGCCAGACGTGGGGTGCGCCTCTAGGTTCTGGTAACTTTGTTTCCGGTCCTTGGGTACGACTAATTGAAAGGTTGTTACGTACAGCCTCGAAACTGTACATAACTGGTGATTAGGTATCTCCTACATGATGTAAATCGGTACGGATCGACGCAATTCTCGGTTTTGAATGCACTTGATCATCGAAAGATAATTCTGATGTTTTCCTTGGAATTTATACTACTGGATTCTTAGTGCTTCTTGTTATGAAAAAAAATGTTTTATCACCTAGATGTTAAGTAATTATTAAATTGCAGTTAAAATCGCAAAATAAGGACTCACTATTAGTAAGCTTTATGCAAAATTGTCGAGTCAGCCAGTCCAATAAAGGCCATCATACTCCTTGGAATTTTATTTTGGTTAGACGGGTCAGTCTTGCTGAGTACCTTCGTACTCAGGGTTTTATTTTTGTGGTTTTTCAGAAGTGCAACAGTTGTCTGCTAAAGAAGAATAACCAAAGAGCTAAGTATTTGAAAGGTCTCCAAATACTTAGTATGAGCCTTAGATGTTATGTTTAATTACCGCTTACTGGCTTGTTTGTTTTAAACTCTTACAATGGTGTAACCTGCACTTAAGTTTGTTTCAAAAGAACCCGTTTATAATAATTCGTACCTTTTAGTATTTATGTAAAATGCATGAGTTGTTGATGCTCTCCCTTCGTGGAAGCGATCTTGATGTATGGTTGAGATTCAAGTTGTACGTGGATGATTCGGGTCGTCCCGAGAACACTCGACGGACTACCGGATTTAAGCTGTTTTAAGTGCGTTTACAAGAAATCACTACTGTGGCAATAATTTAGCTCACTTAAGCTAGTTTAAGTCGAGGGGTTCCGCCACAGCTGGTATCAGAGCCGTAGGTTGGGGTAAATCAACTGCTCTTGCTTTTGAAAAATTTGAGACCCTAATTTAAGTACAAAACTTTGGTCTAGGGTGGCAGTAGTAATAATTGTTTAATTGTTTTACAGATGCTAGCAGTTGTTGTGCGTATCACTAGAAATGGTAGAAACATTATTAGCGACAGTTCTATGATGCCACCACTCTTTTATATACGTGTGTGAATGTGTCGGTAAGGCCGTAAGACTTGTCGCATCATACAGCATTGCATGGTTTTAAAACTTTTTGGGTTTGGTGAGTGTTGTTAGAGCTAACTCAGTTCCGGTTGCACATGAGCGAGGAGTATCTGGATCAAGATGGATGGACTCATGGTTGCTACCATGACAAGCCATGGATGGACTCATGGTTTTACCGATCCACCACTTTATTTCTGGAAGGTAAACGATTCTATAGATAAGGTATGTTGTATAGCGTACGTCAACATTCCAGAATCAGATGAACATCCAAACTGGAGACTAGATGAATCATGGGAAGAAGGGTTTGAGTTCGCCGATACTATAGAATGAACTGCTTTGGCAGCCCTTACGGAACTGTGCGAGAAGAACAAGATTGAGATTGGAACCAGCCCAGCTAGGTACTTTCCTATTCGGAATCAGAAAGATGGTACTTGGAAGCGTCGGATAAAGGCTTTGAAAAATAAATCAAGGGTGGAAAGGGATGTTATTGCAGCTGCTTCTACTGACTATATGACCCATATGCATAATCTCTATCAAGAATCTTAGGCTGAGTATTATCGGCAAAGACAGAGAATTGCAGATGCAAAAATGGCAAGATCTGGGATGAAATTTCAGCTAGAGAAAAGTAGAAAGGCAGCTTGGGAACATGAGGAAGAAGTTAGGAAGCGGGAATATGATATGGAAAGTGCAATGAGGGAACAATCAAGAAAGATAGATCAAATTGAGGCTGAACTGAAGCATGCCCAGGAGATTAATGACGTTAGTCAAATTACCTCGGCAATATATCGAGATACTGTATAAGCTAAAATAAATCGCTTAGAGACTGATAGAGTAGTCCATATGGATGAAATTTTCTCTTTACGATTGGCCATGGAAGAAATGCAGGCACATATGCAAGGACAAGTTGGAGGGAATCCACCACCTCCACCTCCTGTTGAGCAAGCTCCCCCACTTGCAGAAAACCCACCACCAGTTCCTATGGCAGCAGCATAAGATGTGGGAGAGACTGGAATGGATCCAGAATTAGATGCACCACTGGCTCCAGAAATTGATTTATATGCTCATGAAAATCTGGGTGGTTTCGATATGGAAGCGGAAGAAAATCTGGGAGGAGTAGAGCTAGCGCCCAATGTGTTTGCTTGGGCCAATGCTAAAGCCGATGGATTTGATCCGGAAGGACTTGGCCCTCCAGATGAAGATGTTGAAATTGTCAGTGATAGTGAGGAAGAGTCAGAACCTTCGGAAGTTGAGGGAAGTTCTGGCATGGACAGCTTGTCTATTTCATCCTTCTCAGCTTCTGCAGCAGGTCAGCCTCATATGGAAGTGGTTGATGAAAATTCCGTTGATCAGCTCCCACCTCCTAAAGTTGGAAATGCCGCCCCTGCAGTTCCTGTTGTACCACCAGGACAGATTCTGATGATAGTGAATCAACACATGCTACAAGCAGCTATGGCTCGATTGGGAATCAACACTGCAGAGTTGGGTATCTACCCATATGGTGGCTAATTTAGAGTAGTTGGGAATCTAAACGTGTTTGTAAATATGTAGTATAAGGCAAGGAACTCCAATACCATGTCATGTATGATAGAAATCCTAGTCTGTGTAATATGGTTTGCTTAGAGTATGTGGATGATGCTGACTGAATCACTGTTGATGTGACATAAATAAGTTTGGTAATGTAAGTGTGGCTTTGTTGTAGCTCATGCTTGGAATGTACTGTGTTTACTAGATGCATAAAGAATGTTCATGCATAAGCTCGGATAATGTTGGTCTGATGGGTAAAAATTAATTCCATGTTTTGAAATCTTGTAGAATGACGGACCCAGGTGGATCACGATCTCCGGGGTCAAGGGAACATGGTGATACCCCACCACCGGCTCCTACTCTGGTAGATGCAATTGCCAGTCTGATGAATTCAGGGGTCGAGCAAGCAAGACTTCTGAACATGATTGTTCAGAACACGGGAATGCAACGGGGTCATCGAGAGCCTGACCATGGGGTTAGATATTCAGACTTCTTGGAGACTCGTCCTCCAATTTTCACAAAAGCAGAGCACCCAATTGAAGCAAATGAATGGATTCAGACTTTGGAGCAGAAATTCCGTGTGATTCCTCAATGCACGGAAAATCAAAAGGCAGAGTTTACAGGACTTCAGCTTCATTGTCCTGCGGGTACATGGTGGGCTAGCTTTCTAGCTAGGCAACCTGCTGGCGGAGCAGTTACTTGGGATCAATTCAAGGCAGCTTTTCGTGCACAGTTCGTGCTAGAGGGTATTATGAGGATGAAGTTAGAACAATTTCTGCAGCTTAAGCAGGAAATCAGAGTATCCTGGAATATACCAATGCTTTTGACCATTTGGCTCAATATGCTCTAGAGCATGTAAATACTGAAACCAGGAAGCGTGACTGTTATCGTCGAGGACTCAATGTTAAAATGCAAGATAAGTTGTCCACTTGCACTTTCAATGATTACAATGCTGCAGTGAGCATGGTAATCACTGCAGAAGAAAAGATGAGGGTGTTGGATGATACTCTTAGGAAAGAAGAATCATTGAAGAGGAAAAATATTTCTTTTGAGGCATCAGGGAGCACACCACAAAGAATGAGGGTTGTCTATAAAGGACCGACTCGACCTGGCTATAGACCCCAGTATCAACAACAGCCTCAGCAAAAGTGGGTTGCAAGGAATCCTTACAACACTCCACATCCAGCAAATCCACAATTTTTGGGAGTTCGTAACACCGCTGCTTCTGGAAGTCCACCGCCGTGTTATAACTGTGGCCATCCTGGACACTTTGCTTGTAACTGTCGTTTTCCCAAGCATGGGGGAAAAGTCAATCTGAAGACTCAGACTTCAGGTCAAGGTTCTGGCCAGAAGTTTATCCGAAAGAAGTTTCCGAGCACTAAGACTGGGCGGGTGCATTATATGAATGTTAAAGAGATTCCGGAAGGAGAACCTATTTTGGCTGGTATGTTTTCTCTCAACAATCATCCTGCCGTTGTCTTATTTGATTCGGGTGCCTCGCATACTTTTATAAATAAAGATTTTGTGGAGAAACACCATTTAGAGGTGAGTGCCTTGAGAGCCAGCTATGCTATCCAAGCCACTGGAGCCACACAAAACACCAACCTTATAGCTCGTGATGTGATATTAAACCTTGAGGGTTTAAAAGTAGGTGCTATTCCTTTAGTTCTTGAGGATCAGGGAATTGATATCATTCTGGGAGTCAATTGGATGAAGCAACATAAGGTTCTAATTGATGTGGATAATCGGATCCTTACTATAAAGGATATGCAAGGAAATCCGTTCCAAATCCAATTGCCAACTAGACAATGTTTTGATCAAATGCTAAAGAAAACTAGGGCAGTGACCTTAGAATCCATTCCTGTGGTGAATGAGTTTGAAGATGTATTTCTAGAAGACCTTCCTGGGTTGCCACCTGAAAGAGCAGTAGAATTTTCTATAGAATTAGAACCTGGAACTACTCCTATCTCAAGAAAGCCGTATAGGATGCCGCCCAAGGAGTTGGCAGAATTAAAGGTTCAATTGCAAGAGTTGTTGGTCAAAGGATTTATTCGACCCAGTACCTTACCAAGGTATTCTCAAAGATTGATTTAAGGTCCGGATATCATCAAATTAAAATTAAACCGGAAGATATTCCAAAAATAGCATTTTCTACAAGGTATGGGTTATATGAGTACTTGGTGATGTCCTTTGGATTGACAAATGCCCCAGCACATTTTATGTACTTGATGAACTCCGTGTTTATGCTGGAACTTGATAAGTTCGTAGTGGTATTCATTGATGATATTCTGGTATTCTCTAAGAATGAAGAAGCAGAGCATTTACGCATAGTTCTACAGAGACTTAGGAAACATCAGCTTTATGCCAAGTTCAGTAAATGTGAATTCTAGTTGAAGAAGGTACATTTTCTCGGACATGTCTTATCTGAGAAAGGCATTGAAGTTGATCTGGAGAAAGTCAAGGATATTTTGAATTGGAAGACTCCAACAACAGTTAATGAAGTCAGACAATTTCTCGGAATTGCTGGGTATTATAGAAGGTTCATTCCGAGATTTTCAAAGCTTTCCAAGCCCATAACTGAATTACTGAAGAAGGAAGTCAAATTTGAATGGAGTTCTGAGTGTGAAGAGGCTTTTCAGATATTAAAAACATCATTGACTGCAGCCCCAATATTGGCTCAGCCGAACCTTGAAAAGCCTTTTGATATTTACTGTGATGCTTCAGGAATTGGGCTTAGAAGGAAGGGTCATTGCTTATGCTTCTCGGCAATTAAAGCGACATGAAAAGCATTATCCTACTCATGATCTTGAGCTTGCTACAGTGATTCATGCTTTAAAGATATGGCGACACTAACTTCTTGGGAGTGAATGTCATATTTTTACAGACCATAAGAGTTTGAAATATATTTTCACTCAATCGGATTTAAATATGAGGCAAAGAAGATGATTAGAACTTATAAAGGATTATAAGTTGGAAATCCACTATCATCCCGGCAAAGACAATGTGATAGCCGATGCTCTGAGTAAAAAGGCTCAGTGTCATTGTACCACTGCTCAACCAAACATCAAGACTTTATGTCAGTACTTGGAAGAACTAAATTTGGAAATAGTAGAGCAAGGTACTGTTGGGGAGAAGACTCCGCCAAGCAGCAGAGAGAGAGAAGGCACAACTCAAGAGAGTGAAAATGCTCATCATGAGGGGGGAGAGAGAGTCCCCATTTGACCCCTTGGGCTAGCTATATATAGGAGGAGAGAGGGGCGGCAATTTAGCCCCGGCCCCCTGGTGGGTACAATATTTACAAAAAGGTCCCTGGACTGCCACATGAGGCTCATTAATCTCATGGGCTGGGCTATTCCCCCAATAGTAGCCCCTCAGCTACTTTGGTTTGATTGGTACAACAAAGCATAGTAGCTGAATACATAGGAAGTGGCACAGCCCTATCTATGACCTTGGCCACAAGGATTGTCCTCATGACCGCCCGCTCGTATGCCTCGCTAAAAACTCTATCCAAAAACCCAGTGGGACAAAACAGATGGAGAAAAGAGCACGCACGCCTAGCGAGGCCACACATACATGATGATACACTCCAGTCGGTGATTGTCTTTGGTCTTTAACGATGACGAAGGTCTTCGGCGGCGACGAAGGTCTTCGGGGCGACGAATGTCTTCGGCGGCGATGAAAACGGAATCTTCATCGCTTGACTTTGCTTGGATCTCGTCGTCTCCACAAATCTATCTTCGTCGCAGTTGATGTAGTCAAAGTAGAGGATGCAGTGTCTTCGGGTCTCCACTTTCGAGCACCGGTCAAGACTAGACGCGCAAAGTGATGCTAGTCTGCCCTGTCCCCAGCCCCTCTTGGCCGGAGTTCGTAGCGGGGGGAGCGATGGTTCTTCAGGAGGCAAAGCTGAAACAGCCGATGTCGAGGGTCGAAGTAGACGTCGCCAAAGTAGACGGCGAGCCCCCTTGAGCCGAGCTGTGTCGGCGAGGGCGAAGGCCGGAGCAGACATTGCCGAAGTGGAAGGTGAGCCCCTCGAGCCGAGCTGTGTCGGCGAGGGCAAAGGCCGGAGCAGTCGTCACCAAAGTGGAAGGCGAGCCCCTCGAACTGAGCTGTGTCGGCGTGGGCGAAGGCCGGAGCAGTCGTCGCCGAAGTAGAAAGCGAGCCCCCTCGAGTCGAGCTGTGTCGGCGAGGGCGAAGGCCGGAGCAGTCATCGCCAAGGTAGAAGGCGAGCCCCCTTGAGCCGAGCTGTGTCAGCGAGGGCGAAGGCCGGAGCAGTCGTCGCCGAAGTAGAAAGCGAGCCCCTTGGGTCGAACGGTGTCGACGCGGGCGAAGGCCGAAGCTGAAGTCGTCATCGCCGAAGTGGTGGGCGAGCCCCTCGAGCCAAACCGTGTTGGCGAGGGCGAAGGTCGGAGTAGACATCGCCGAAGTGGTGGGAGAGCCCCTCGAGCTGAGCTGTATCGGCGAGGGCGAAGGCCGTAGCAGTAGTCGTCACCGAGGTCGAAGGCGAGCCCCTCGAGCAGAGTTGTGTCGGCGAGGGCGAGGGCCGTAGTAGTCGTCACCGAAGTTGAAGATGAGCCCCTCGAGCTGAGTTGTGTCGGCGAGGGCGAGGGACATAGTAGTCGTTGCCGAAGTCGAAGGCGAGCCCCTCGGGTCAAACAGTGTAGACGCAGGCGAAGGCCGAAGCCGAAGTCGTCATCGCTGAAGTGGTGGGCGAGTCCCTCGAGCTGAACCGTGTCGGCGAGGGCGAAGGTCGGAGTAGACATCGCAGAAGTGGTGGGCGAGCCCCTCGAGCCGAGCTGTATCGGCGAGGGCGAAGGCCGTAGCAGTAGTTGTCGCCGAAGTCGAAGGCGAGCCCCTCGAGCCGAGTTGTATCGGTGAGGGCAAGGGCCGTAGTAGTCGTCGCCGAAGTCGAAGGCGAGCCCCTCAGGTCGAACAGTGTCAACGCAGGCGCATGTCGAAGTTAGAGGGCAGGCTGATGTATACGCCGAAGGCCCCTCCAAAGTCAACTTGTGACGAAGATTGTTGATGTTGATGATTTGTTTCTTCAACAATAATGTGAAAACCAAAGATAGGGTTTTGCCATTCCGAAGATGCCAATTTATACACCTGCAATGCCTGCATCATTTTTACTTGAGAGAGCAATATTTTTCAAATATATTAGAATGCCTTCGGCATAATTGCCGAAGGATTTTCCATGCCTTCGGCTTTTCGAACGAAAGGACTTTCCTTTGGGGACCTTCGACTCTTTAGCTCGCACAGGTAAGCCCTAACTTTTGCCTTTCACACAAAAGGACTTTCCATGCCTTCGGCATTCCGTACGATAGGACTTTGATTGCCTTCGGCGCTCTACGCGCAAGGTCTTTGAATGCCTTCGGCGCTCTGCGCGGAAGGTCTTTTTCGACTGGCAAAAAATTAAGAACTGAGACCAAAGAGTGCTGAGGGCCGCTCAGCTTCACGAGCCCTGGGCTCATTTCTCCAAGTGGCATTCACTTGCAATGCGCCGATGACTCTCCTCTTCGCTTGACGAAGAGGGATAGACGCTTCGGTGCATCCTTGTCAAGTACACCAATAACCGAAGGCCAATCAATACCGAAGGCCAAATAAAATTATATAAGACCAAAGTATGATCATTTCCATATATAACCGTGCTTAGCTTCGGGGTGAAGATCAATAACCCGAAGGAAGATCCTGCATAAAACATAGATTGCCGAAGCCCATATGGAGTGTCGCTTCGGGGTGAAAGCTAACAACCCGAAGGGGGGATCTTGCATCAAACTCAAATAACTGATGCCCCATATATAGTTGTTTTCGGGGTGAAAACCATTAGGCCGAAGGAGAATCTTGCATAAAATTCGGATAACCGAAGCCCTATATAAAGTTTCTTCGGGGTGAAAGCCAATAGCCCGAAGGAGAATCTTGTATCATCCTCGGATACCAAAACCCGTATATAATTGTCTTCGGGGTGAAAACCAATAGTCCCGAAGGTGAATCTTGCATCAACATCTGATAACCGAGACATAATATATAATTGTCTTCGGGATGAAAACCAATAACCCCGAAGGAGTATCTTTTATTAGACATTAGATAACCGAAGGTCCATATAAGATTGTTTCTGGCTTCGGGGTGAAAACCCATACCCCGAAGTGCACGATAATTTAAGTGAAGTAGACAGTGTGAAGAACACGAATAAAGTATGCAAGCACAAGGGCAAAATAGAGTTACTTACGTTGGAAAAAATTATGCACAACAGATAGATAGTATCCTTTCAAATGAAAGGGGTCAGGATAAGCATGTAATTAAGCAAGGGGTTAGCACAAGCATATATTTAAGTAAGATGTTGCGAATGGTAAATTGTAAGATATTAAACAGGACATTGGATGCCATTACCATAAAAGTGAGGACGGACCGTGTCCGCTTATTTCGGGCATTTCAGCCCTTCCGCTGATGGCGAGGGGTAGGATGCTCATCGCTAAGAATCAAAAGGTAACACATGATCTCTTCGATACAAAAAAAAAAGAATTAGAAAAATTCATATATATATATATATATATATATATATGTATATATATAAGAAGGTAACTCTTCGGTAAATGTCAATGCATTTAATATAATAGTAGTGCTTCGAACAAGATGCGGCCAATGGCGTAATTTGCAATAATAATTAAATAACTTAAACGAAGTTGTACGAACCTGGATGTAGAATGCTATTTAATATGCTCATTATCCAAAAGAATTATATATGACCGAAGCGGCATTATAAATATGACAAGAATTCCGAAGCCCAATAATCAATATATGACGGCATGCCCACAACCTGAATGGCCGAAGCTCATTTTTATTTTGTGAACGGAGATTTCAATCGAAGGCAACTTTGATGCTTAAAAGAGAGTGTACAGCCGAAGCCCAATAATAATAGTGCTGAAAGCCTAATAATCCCACTTTCTTTGGTGCTGACAATCCCATAAATTGGCTGATATGGCAGTGCCGAAGACCCTATAAAATTCCATAAGATCCGAAGCTATTTGCAATAAAGAAGTACTGCAACTTGTCAATTTCAGCTTGCGAAGCTAATGCAACACTCTCTTATCAGAGCATGCACAGCTCTCGGACAAATGGAGTGTGTGCAACTTGTCGATTTCAAGAATTTATAAAACTCAAAGCATTATATGACCACTCAAAGCATTATATGTTGCTTCGGCGCAGCAGAATTTTTGTGAAAGGGAAAATTGGTTGTGTAGCACTGAAAGATGATGACTTTCGTAAAATACCACCGAAATCTTTTGGTCCCGTAAAATACCACTAAAAGTTGCAGCGTTAGTTGAAAGTAGCATTCCGTCACGTTTCTCCGCTAACTCCTCGTCACGACGTCTTCTTCCTCCTCTCGCACGCCTGCTACTACCCGTCACCCAGCTCTGGCCGCCGGCGATGCATGGTCGTGTCCCTCTAGCTCCATCCCCATCCAGATCCCGCCAGCGCTGCTCCACGCCGCTGCGGGGCTCACGCTCGCCGTCCCCCTGGCGCTCGGCTGCGTCTCCCAGCAAAAACTCAACCTTCGCTGCGCTATAGCGGCTGGGTGATTTTAGCGCCGCTATCTCTGGTTCCTACCCGCAGAAGTTGGAAGTGCCATGGGAAGCTGCGGGGGAACTCGGACGTTGCCTTGCAGTGGAGTTGGGGGAGCCTCATATGGGGAGCCCACCGAGTCGAGAGCAGCATAGGGGGAGGCAGGAAAGTCAGGTCCTACTTGTAGCATGGGCGTTGTGCTCGATTGGGTGGTGGCAGATGCCATGGCGGCTCCTTCATGCTGTGTCGAGGAAGACGATGAAGGGGAATTAGGTGAATCGAGTTTTTGCCTGCTTCACGTGTTGCTCCCGCATGAGGAGTCGGCTGTCTCTCCCCGTTTAAGGCTGCGAGAACGGCCACGCGCTCGCCGTCCTGGGACTCATCGCCGCCCGGTCCGCCATGGCGCTCGGCGCCCTCGACACCGACAACGACGCCGTGCCCTCGCCCTCCCCGCTGCGGCACCCAATGCCGGACACCACAGGAGGCTGCTCCTGCGGCCGCGGCTCCGGCGGATGGTTCTGCTGCCGCCTATGCGCCGACAAGGGCGACGGCGACCTCATGTGCCCGTTCCCGGCACTCCCACGCACCCCTGGGCCTGCTCATCCCTCTCTTCCGGCGCCTTTCTCCTCTTCTTGCCGGGCGCGTCCGCCACTGACTCCACCACCCTTTCCACTCCGACGCAGCCAAGCGCCGCGGGGACAGCGAGCACGAGCCCCATAGCAGCGTGGAGCAGCACTGGCGGGATCTGGATGAGGAAGGAGAGGGAGACGGCCATCACCGGCTGCTGGAGCTAGGTGACTGGCAGCAGCAGGCGTGCGAGAGGAGTAAGAAGACGTCAGTGACGGAGTCGTTAGCGGAGAACGTGATGGAATGGTACTTTCAACTAACGTTGCAACTTTTAGTGGTATTTTACGGGGCCGAACGATTTCAATGGTATTTTACGGGAATCGGCATCTTTCGATGCTACACGACCAATTTTCCCCTTTGTGAAAACACATACATGTGGCGTGTGCACGTATAACCGTGGCAATCATGCACCCCGAAGCCCAACAATTCTGCTGAGAGCCCAAGCAAGAGTTAGCCCCTTTTAACAGTCATGCGAAGATCATAGAATTGACCCCCCCTTCGTCGTAGTTGTTGGTAAATTTATCTGCAAAGCTTGGTGAGGCTACACATATACGTTTTGATATGTAAGGGCACAAACATAATCGAAGTGTCCCTATCCTAGCATAAAACGATGAAACGAACAATTTGTGCTTGTCCGAAGGGGTAAATGCACTTCCTGGCGCAAGCACTAGATAATATATGCAGACCGACATGCATCCAAGAAATGAAGTGGCTTCGTTGGTTAGTGGTACCTCCGAAGGTCGAGTTTCCCTGCACATTACTGTTTGCATCTTTTTTCTGCCAAAACTGGCGATGCTGACGGGAGCCAGGCTGGAGACAACGTTAAGGCTGACCTCAGCAGCGGGCGGGCGGACGCGGCAACGTCTTGACGTGGCGGGCGGGCGGGGTGACGCGGCAGGGGCGGGTGGACGCGGCAGGGCCGGGGGCGACGCCACGTGTGCGGAGGCGCGCGAGAGGACGCGGACGCGGACGCGGACGGCTGGGGACATGCTGCTGAGGTTAGCCTAACGGGCCCTCTCGAGCTGGGCCGAAGGGGATGTCGCGCCGAAGGCCAACGAGAGTCGCGCAGGTCGCAGGCCGAAAGTAGCGACGCTTCGTCACAGCCGAAGCTGGCCGATGCCGGGCCGAAACCGAGCAACCAGGGAGCTCTCCCTGGGCGAAGCTAGTCGAAGCCAGTAATGGGCCCTTGTAGACCTGACCGCTGATTGCGGGAGCAGACTTGCAGCGAAGCCCATGCTGCCGAAGCTGGTCATACAGCGAAGACCGTGCTCTTTGGAAGCTGCAAGTTGAGCCTCTTCGCTGCTGCAAGTTGAGCCTCTTCGCTTCAGCTTAGAGCTGATCGAAGCCCTCATCCAGATGTTGTCGATGATGCAAGTTGAGCCTCTTCGCTTGATCCCGCAGAAGTTAATTTGTGCCGAAGAGTTCTGAAAAATACGCGGTGGGCGCTAGACTGTTGGGGAGAAGACTCCGCCAAGCAGCAGAGAGAGAAGGCACAACTCAAGAGAGTAAAAATGCTCATCATGAGGGGAGAGAGAGAGTCCATATTTGACCCCTTGGGCCAGCTATATATAGGAGGGGGCGGCAATTTAGCCCCGGCCCCCTGGTGGTACAATATTTACAAAAAGGTCCCTCGGCTACCACATGAGGCCCATTAGTCTCATGGGCTGGGCTATTCCCCCAACAGGTACTCTCAAGAACCTCATCTTGCAAGATACATTGAAGGAGCAGATCATGAAAGCTCAACAAGAACATAAAGGGATGAAGATCCTACATGATCGAGTAAGCAAAGGAGAGGCTTCTTGTTTTACCCTAGATGAGCAAAAGATCCTGTATTTTAAAAATAGGATAGTGGTACCCAAAAATATGGAGTTGAAAAAACGGATTCTAGATGAAGCACATCTTTCAAGATTCTCTATATATCCTGAAAGTAATAAGATGTATCAAGATTTGAAACAAAGGTTTTGGTGGACCAGAATGAAGCGAGAGATCACAAGGTATGTATCCGAGTGTGATACATGTCAAAGAGTCAAAGCCATTCATCAAAAATCTGCCGGTCTGTTGCAACCTTTAACAATTCCCAAGTGGAAATGGAAAGATATCTCTATGGATTTTATAATAGGCTTGCCTACTACATCAAAAGGATATGACTCAATCTGGGTCATTGTTGACCGTTTGACTAAATCGGCTCATTTCATTCCCGTCAAGACCACCTATCGAATGCCTAAGTATGTGGAGCTATATATGTCTCGTGTTGTAGCTCTCCATGGAGTGCCCTTGACAATTACTTCAGACAGACGCTCTCAATTTGTTTCCAGATTCTGGGAAAAATTACATGAAGTAATGGGTACTACTTTGATAAGAAGTTCCGCTTATCATTCCCAAACTGGAGGACAGACTGAAAGAGTCAATCAAATATTAGAAGACATGTTAAGAGCTTGTGTGATCACCTTCTCGAAGAAATGGGACGAATGTTTGCCTTTGGTAGAGTTCTCCTATAATAGTAGTTACCAAGCCAGCATTCAAATGGCACCTTTCGAAGCTTTGTATGGCCGAAGATGTAGAACTCCTCTTAACTGGTCAGAATCTGGAGAAAGAGCAACATTTGGACCTGACTTAGTTATTAAAACTGAAGACAAGGTGCAAAAGATTCGAAGACATCTGGAGATAGCTCAATCAAGACAGAAAAGTTATTCAAACAAGAGAAGGCGACCTTTGAATTTCAAAGTAGGGGACTTTGTATATCTTAAGGTATCACCTATGAAGGGAGTTCAGAGGTTTGGAGTGAAAGGTAAATTACCTCCAAGGTATATTGGTCCATATGAGATCTTAGAGCAAAAAGGGCCTGTTGCCTACAAACTTTCATTACCTGATCAACTGGCCTCTATTCACGACGTGTTCCATATTTCCCAACTCAAGAAATGCTTGAGAGTTCCAGAAACAGAGATTCTGGAAGATCCAGATTTGGAAATAGAACCTGACCTGACTTATGAGGAAAGACCAATCAAAATTCTAGATTAGAAAACTCGAGATACAAGAACCAAAAGCATCAAGTTTTATAAGATTTAGTGGAAGAACCATTCTCAAGATGAAGCTACTTGGGAGCAGGCAGAATATTTAGAAGCTAAGTATCATGAGCTCTTTGAAGAGGTTTGAAAATGGAGATACATTTGTGATATATGTAGAGAATGGCCATAGAATTTTTATTATGAAGTTTAATAAAGGAAGTGATGTTACATTTTCTTTTCTATGGTGAAGAAAAAGAAAAATAGTACCTCGAATCTCGGGACGATATTATTTTTAAGGGGGGGAAGGCTATAACACTCAAGGTGTTTAAGATTCCCTAATGGTCATTAAATTGTTAAGCAAGACATTTGGAGATGAACGAGTCATTATGAGCTAAATGTCATTTGTGGGTCAAAGTTGACCAAGTCAACATTTTAAGCTCCCAATGTTGGAAAGTTCAAACAAAATATGAAATGTTCAGTTTAAGGTGTTTGAAACTTAGTGGGATTGAATTGGGATTGATTACAAGTCATAAGCAATCCCAATGAGCAAATCAAAATCAGCAACTTGAAGCTACTATTCATGGTCTGGAAGCTGAAAACAGTGAGGTTTAACAAATTTCGAGCTTGAATTAAGGAGCATTTTTGTAACCGAATCTTGACCAATAAGTTGTAAAATGGGATGTACCATATTTGTTCAACATATAACAGTAGATCTTGGAGAAATAAGAGGAGGTTTAGACTTTTAAATTTGACTGCAAAGTTTGAATGCGATGTTGTTCACCAGTTTAACTGACGGGTCGAATTTGGTCAAGTTTGAAACTCTGGAATAGTTTCAGTTAGCCCTCTTTGCAAGTCATTTGTAAAGATTTTTGTATGAAAGATCTGACCACAAAGCTGCAAAATGGAATGAACTATCTTTAGACAAATTTAAATAGTAGTTCTTGTACTAATAGAAGGAAGTTTACATATTTAAACCTGAGCTCAAAAATTGCTAGTTGGGTTGTTTCTGGATACGATTGTTAGCTTAAAATGGATAGCTGAAGGCTGAAAACAGGCTGATGTTTTAGGTCAGTTTTAGGACAACTTAGGGGCAAATTTGAAAGGTGTGTATGAAACAGAAGTTTTAGAGAAATATGAAATCTACAACTTTTATTTTGGGATATTTTAAAGTACAGTGGAAAATTTTGGAGAAAAGAGCACTACAAAGCTCACGTCCTGAAAAGTCTAGTCTGCAATTCTGAAGAAAACAGCCTGAACCTGTCATGTTCAGAGCAATTTTTCACCATGCTAGAGGCCGAATTTGAGGAGGTGCCTTAAAGGAAAGTTGTAGAAAAATGTCAGGTATACAACTTTTATGTTGGGCGATTTTGGAGCTTATGAATGGAATTATAAGAAAATTTAGTTCAAATCAACAAGTTTGTGACAGTTAGACTGAAAACAGCCTAAACCTGATTGAATTTGAACATCTTCCTGAAAGAAATATTGTAGTAAAACATGAGGGCTACAACTTTTATTTTGGACGATTTCAATGTTTGGTAATGGAATTTGGAGAAATAGAGACTCAAATTCAGGAGTTTTCACTGAATAACAACAGATTCAGACTTAGCAACAGAGAAAGGGCAGAGCAGAGCTGTGTCACGCAGCTGCTTGCCGCTTATGGAAGGCGGTAAATTTTTAACCCATCCACACATCAAGTATGCAGAGGATCCACGAGCTAGCAGGCAGCCATGACTAGGGTTTTAATATCCGACCGGTGTCCGGTAACCGCCGGCCTCCGGTACCGGTATACCGGTCCGGTTTGGCCGGTTACCGGTCGGAACCGGTGGAATTCAAATTTGAATTCAAATGGCGCAGTTCAACCGGTTCGTACCGGTATACCGGCCGGTTTGACCGGTTTACCGGCCGGTTTGACTGGTAACCGGTCAAATTCAATTTTTTTTTCTTTTTTGGTTTAAATTCAAATGCCCGCAAAGTATACTAAATAAATGTTTGTATAATATATTTTAGTCTAAATGAACTCTCCAACCCTCTTTTGTACTACTTTTACATTGTATCTGTATACTTTTGTATGCACGTTTTTTTGTTTAACTTTAAATCCCTGCAAACGATACTAAATGAATGAATTTTTGAGAAAATTTGACACCATTAGATTCGTCGCACCTTGAAGTATTTTTTGGAATTTTTTAGGAATTTTTTCATTTTTTTGAATTTAAATTTAAATTTTGAATTTGGGCCGGTACCAAACGGCCCAAACCGGAACCGGACCGGTTCCCACCGATTAGGTAAACCCTGGCCATGACATGGTGAAGGGATCACGGTGAAATTTTCAAAGATATACCACCCGAGGATGGTCATCATCATCCTTCCGCCATTTTCCCGCCCAAACCGAGCTCTCTGTTCTTCGCAAAAATTCGTCGCCTTGCATGATCTTGGCTTGATTCCTCGCACGCACCATCTCACCACACCTTCCGTGTTTCGTTTGAGCCGTTCCCAAGTGAACTCCATCGCCAGAGCTCCTGAGCCCACGGTCATCTTCAACCTCGAGTCACCGCCGTTCTGTATAGGTGAGGCCACCGGTGACGAAGAGTTTTTCGTGGTGTTGGGCTAGGTCTGGTTGGTTTAAGAATGGGAGAGAGGTGTGTAGATGGTGTATGTGGTTTTTGGTTGGCCGGTTCCGGGCGTGCCTTCGTCGGAACGCGGGCTCGCCGCCATGGCCGAGCCGTGGCCATGGGGTTCGCCACTGAACCCTGTGCTCCGGCCCTTCCAAGGCCAGGCTGGGGGCGAGGCGTGCTGTTGGGGTCCGGGTGCTACTGCCTTGGCGGTCTGTCGGGGCTGGGGTGCCTCTGCACGGTTGGCCGCCGTGCGCCGCGCCATGGCCGTCGCACGTGCTGGCGTACTGGCTCTGGGCGAGTGGCGTGGAGGGGAGTTGGGGGCTGATGCGCGTGAGGGCTTGGTGGCGAGGCCCTGTGCGCGGAGCTTGGTCGCGCGGCAGGCTCGCCGCCGATGATCCAGGGCCTGCTGCCGCTCCCTTGTTCTTGTTTCTGTTCGTGAGAAGAAAGGGAAGGAGCTCGGGCGAGAAGAAAAGAAAAGAGAGGGTGATAAGTGAAAGAGAGAAGGGTTAAGTGGAGAAGGAGGAGAAGTTAGAGGGTTTTCTGTAAAAATGTTTAGATTTTATTAGAAATTAGATTTAAATCTGTTTTCTTCCAAAATTCCTTATAATTTGTAGAAATATCCAAAAATAGTCAAACCAATTTTATTAGATTTGATTTCTTTTCTTTTATGCATTAAAAATTTTAAACCCTACAAAAATAATAACAATATCGAGTATTTATTTCTATACCATTTATGTATGGTATCTAAATAAGTACTAAATAATTATAAAAAGTATAAATTTGAATAATACTTTATTTAATCACAAAAAATGCTTTATAATTCATAGGAATGAGGTTTTGAGTTAGAAATTAATTATGAAACCCTGTTGTTTAAGAAAGCAAAATGCCTAGAATAGGTTAGTAATTAAGAAAATGGTGGGTTAAGCTTTCGTGGGTAGAATAGTGTCGACTTACAATGTTATCTTGAGATAAGTTGTACAGTCTTTTTTATCATTTTGCATTCTAACACTGACCTGCATCCTACCGTAGAACCTGAACCACTTGAAGTGGAGTTTGTGGAATTATCTGAAGATCCTCAGGAGACTGAGGAAATTCTTGAGCTTATTCCTGTTGTTGAAGGGATTCCTGAAGACACTAACTTAGCAGAGACCCAAGGCAAGCCCCGGTACATTTATACCTATGCTTTTACAATTATTATGCAATTATCAAAACTGGTTTATTTCCTGATTGTGCATTAGATCTAGGAGTTGATTGCAACCCAATTCTCTTATGCATAATCCATCCTTGTTCAATAGGACATCTTTGCCACCTTCTCAAACTTAATTAATAATTTCCTATGCTTAGCAATGCTTAGTTGTTACTTTGTAGTGACCTTGTTACTTAATTACCTAAGGTTAATCTGGTTCTCACTTTAATCAAGGAAATGATTTGTTTTTAATGTTGTGGGCAGAAGCTAGTGATGTAGTTCTTGGAATTATTTTGTTAAGGACCGTTCGTTGTCTTAACCTTTGATCAAGTGATACTACCTGGTTGCTTATTGCCATTGGGAACCAGCAAGCCCAGTAGATTAGTTGGCTCTTGGATTGGAAATGATTTATACCCGTGCTTGACGAGCGGGAGAAAGGCAGGGGCGTAGCTGAAACTCACATTAGAGATCAGGCCAGACGTGGGGTCCCATGTGGGAGTGCACCTCTGGGTTCGGGTAACTTTGTTTCCGGTCCTTGGGTACGACTAATTGAAAGGTTGTTATGTACAGCCTTGAAACTGTACGTAACTGGTGATTAGGTATCTCCTGCAGGATGTAAATCGGTCCGGATCGACACAATTCTCAGTTTTGAATGCACTTGATCATCGCTTGAGCATCGTAGTTAGGAAAGATAATTCTGATGTTTTCCTTGGAATTTATACTACTGGATTCTTAGTGCTTCTCGTTATGGAAAAAATGTTTTATCACCTAGATGTTAAGTAATTATTAAATTGCAGTTAAAACCACAAAACAAGGACTCACTATTAGTAAGCTTTATGCAAAATTGTCGAGTCAGCCAGTCCATTAAAGGCCATCATACTCCTTGGAATTTAATTTTGGTTAGACGGGTCAGTCTTGCTGAGTACCTTCGTACTCAATATTTTATTTTTGTGGTATTTTAAAAGTGCAACAGCCGTCTGCTGAAAAAGAATAACCGAAGAGCTAAGTATTTGAAAGTCTCCAAATACTTAGTATGAGCCTTAGACGTTATGTTTAATTGCTGCTTACTGGCTTGTTTGTTTTAAACTCTTAGAATAGTATAACCTTCACTTAAGTTTGTTTCAAAAGTACCCGTTTGTAATAATTCGTACCTTTCAGTATTTATGTAAAATGCATGAGTTGTTGATGCTCTCCCTTCGTGGAAGCGATCCTGATGTATGGTTGAGATCCAAGTTGTACGTGGATTGTAACGTCCCGCCTCCCCGAGGCCGGGCCCGCTTACATCTGGCTGCTTTCTATGACATAGACTGTCCTCACAGACCAACACCAGTCTTTTCTGCACACTTTTGTCCTCACTCGTGCGCACCCGGGAAAAACTTCCCGGTCACCCATCCCCAAATTTCTCCGGGCCAATCACGCTTAACCCCGGAGTTCTTTGGAGACCGGTTTCCGGAAAAGAAGTTGCAACTTATTGGTATGAGTATCCTATTAATCCTATTAAGCCCTGGGCCGGGGTGTCACATGCTCACCCCCTTAAGAGACCGACGTCCTCGTCGGTCAATCCCAAGCCAGGAACGTCCTCTCTTGGCCACGTCCCGTACGTCCAGTGCCAGCAGCCCATGTGCCACGTCCGTGCATCCAGTGCCAACGGTCCCTGTGCCACGTTCGTGCGTCCAGTGCCAACGGCGCATCCCAGATGCCCGTGCACTGACCCGCCACGCGCCCGTGCACATGCCGGTGGCATCTGCGCCCCACGCGACCGTGCTCATGCCTCCGCAGTTACGCCCGTATGTGCCCGTGAAACCGCGAGAGTCGGCTCTGATACCATTCTGTAACGTCCCGCCTCCCCGAGGCCGGGCCCGTTTACATCTGGCTGCTTTCTAGGACATAGATTGTCGAAACAGACCAACACCAGTCTTTTCTGCACACTTTGTCCTCACTCGTGCGCACCCGGGAAGAACTTCCCGGTCGGTCACCCATCCCCAAATTTTTCCGGGCCAAGCACGCTTAACCCCGGAGTTCTTTGGAGACCGGCTTCCGGAAAAGAAGTTGCAACTTATTGGTATGAGTATCCTATTAATCCTATTAAGCCCTGGGCCGGGGTGTCACATGGATGATTTGGTCGTCCCGAGGACACTCGACGGACTACCGGATTTAAGCTGTTTTAAGTGTGTTTACAAAAAATGAGTACTATGGCAACAATTTAGCGCACTAAAGCTAGTTTAAGTAGGGCGGCTCCTCCACAATTTTATTGGGGAAATACCTTTCTTGGAGGAAGGGTATTGATTTTCCTTACTTTGCGCATCCGAATTTAGTTGATTTGGGCTAGATATGAGACTAGAGGCGGTGGACTTGCGTAGGAGAAATGAGAAGTGAGGGAGGAGGGGAGGAAGACCTAATGCTGACTGTTATGTTGCCCTTGTCGTGCCACATGTGGTGGCTTGACAAGTCTAGGCCCAGGCCGACGGACATTGGTGGCAGCGCGAGGCAGCTGCTAGTTTGGCACTGTTGCCGCGCCACCACATGTGGCGCAACAGCGTTGTCACATACACCATGTTCGGTAGGCTGGAGCTGGAGTGGTGTGAGAGAAAAACACTGTTACCTGACTGGTGGCTGGAGGCTGGAGCTGGAGTGGTGTGAGAGGGAATTACTGTAGGGCTGGAGACTTACCCACCAGCCGAACACGGTGATAGTTTAGCGTGACCAAACTTATCATGTCATTGAAATAAATGTTTAGACATATTATATTTAGAATATGTTTTAAAAAGTTTAAAAATTGCAGCTTAGATATCTATCTGCTGCATTCTGCCACACACTCTTTCCCGGAAACATATCAGGTGCGAACTAATCTCTCCGTGGAACCATGCAAATTTCAATTTGGACCACCGGATGAACGTGACGTGAGGGGATAAGGTAATTTTACAATTAACCGTCCTTCCTTGAATTGGCTAATCACATTTTTATAAATTTTTCTTCCACTTCCTCTACGTCTCTCATGGATCCGATGATCTAAATTGGAGTTTGCATAGTTTGTACGGAAAGATTAATTTATACCTTATATGTGCCCTCTTTCCCTTCGAGCAAGCAAAGCAAACCTAACCCGTGTTTAGCACTTGGTTCTCCGTCCCCAAACTCGAACCCACCACTCGAAACCCTACCCGCGTCCCTTGCGATGGCGGCCGCCACCACCGCCCCGAGCACCCCTGCGGCCGGCCCGATGGCTCCCCCACCTTCCTACCCGGCCTCCTCCGCGTTCTCCCCCTCCAATACTGCGTTCACCGAGGACGACGACGACCTCTACGGCCGCCTCAAGTCGCTCCAGCGACACATGGAGTTCGTTGAGATCCAGGAGGAGTACGTCAAGGATGAGCAGAAGAACCTCAAGCGCGAGCTCCTACGCGCGCAGGAGGAGGTCAAGCGGATCCAGTCCGTGCCGCTCGTTATCGGCCAGTTCATGGAGATGGTCGACGGCAACAACGGCATCGTGGGCTCCACCACGGGCAGCAACTACTACGTCCGGATCCTCAGCACCATCAACCGCGAGCTGCTCAAGCCCTCGGCGTCCGTCGCGTTGCACCGCCACTCCAACGCGCTCGTCGACGTGCTGCCGCCCGAGGCTGACTCCAGCATCTCCCTGCTCGGATCGTCAGAGAAGCCTAACGTCACCTATAATGTGAGTTTCTTCTCGAATTTGTCGGATCCGCATGCTAATTTGACTTTTATGGATCTGATGGCTACTTTTGTTGCCCGAATAATAGATAAGCAATTAGTTCATTCATTAGGCTGGGCCCTAGATTTTGTTAATGTTAGAAATTGCAGTCGTGGGGTTGGCTAGATATGAAGATGTTATTAATTACAATAGTCTTCTTCCTAGTTACAGTAACACATAGATGCAATGTTTAAAAATAGGAGTAGAATTTCTAACAGTACAGCTACCACTAACAGGTAGCACATCAGATTTACATCAAGGAAGCAAACAAAATGGGGATGATTTCACTTTGCTCTGAACCAGTGTCTAGATACTTGCAGGTTAAAGTCTCATAGCATCATATTTTGGGAAAAAGCTGGGCATTTGTGCAACTAGTTGAAAGTTAGAAGAACTTGTGTTTTCTTTTGCATTTTGGGATGAATATATATATAGAATATTAGGATTCTGTTGCCACTAGCACAATCTGTAGATTTAAGGCTGTGTGTCACATCAGATGTTGGAACTGTGCTTCCATTATTATGAGATTTCTGTGAATGCGAGATAAAATTTGCTCCTCTTCAGTTTTTATATTATTAGCATGTAAAAGGGATATGCTTCCAGGAATTTGCTGAAAGACTAACAAAATTGCACATCCATTGGGTGAATAGCACAAAAATCAAAGAAGTACTCAAGCATTGTACGTATGAATAGCTAATCTTGGTCACATGGTGCTGTTACAGGAAATTAGGGTGGGGGTGGAAACTGATTTGTGTTCGGTGGCAGGGCGGGTAAATAAAAGTGAAATATAGGGAAGTGGTGGTGATATCAGCATCACCACAAACACCATTATTTCAAGTAGTTGATGTAGAGATTCATGTGCTTTTGGTTTGGATGTATTACAATTTATTGCTTTCTGATGGTGATGTGCAGGATATTGGAGGATGTGACATCCAAAAGCAGGAAATACGGGAGGCAGTCGAGTTACCCTTGACACATCATGAGTTGTACAAGCAGATTGGTATTGATCCTCCAAGAGGTGTGCTTCTGTATGGTCCTCCAGGTACTGGCAAGACCATGCTTGCCAAAGCAGTGGCACATCATACTACTGCTGCTTTTATCAGAGTCGTTGGTTCGGAGTTTGTACAGAAGTACTTGGGTGAGGTAAGTTGGGAGCTATGCTTTGTGCATGCTTTCCTTTTATTTGGCAAATAAAATATACCAAATTGTTGCATGCTGTAATTTTAACCAGTTAATTTTTAAGGCATTCTTGGCCCCATCATGATTATTTATGATCATGTGTCGAGTTCTTGGTAGCCCCTGTTTTAAAAAACGTTTTAAAACTACATTTAATCTTGATTAAACTCTAAACTTTGGCCTAGCGTTGCGTTTAATCACAGTGTCGTTTAATTATAAAAGACGTTTAATCTACGTTTAATCACAAAAAACTCTAAACCATAGGCTAGCGTTCACCTAGCGTCTAGCGTTTTTTAAAACCATGGTAGCAATGTGTGTTTATTTTGAACCTTTGGAAAAGGTTGGGTAGAAACAGATTGGTGTTTCTGACTTTCTGTATCTCTTATATGGAAGTCATTAATTAGAAAGGTACTCCATTCAGGATTGATTACAATATTTCCAAAATTGAGAAATTCAGTATTGATCGTAGTATTTAGTCTGTGCCTCCGGTTTCTGCGATCAGTCTGTTCAGCTTCCTCGCCGCATTAACTCCAGCCGCCAGCATGCGTGAGAAAAAAATCGATCTCTTAGTTTCTGACATGGGCCAAAAAAAAAAGACAGACTGCAGAAAAGAGGAGGATGGCTAACATGATTAATGGATTGATAAGCATACTTGTTGCCCTTGGTCATTGTGCCATGTGAAAATATTGTGATCATAACTGAATAGAGGGAGTATCTATAATGGTTATGTTGTCTGGTGCTGTGTTGCATGCTTGAATGTGCTCAACATCTCTGTCAATTGTAGCATTCTGGTTCCTGGTAGCTTCAGGACAGTCGTGTATAGTCCAGAGAGGAGGTAACTTCTTTTTATTCAGTCCATACATGGGGCACAGAAATTATCTTTTTTGTACCACAGATGACCTAACCAAAATAACTATGTTAATATTTTTCATGTTTTGTGTTTGACTAATACCGGTATGTATATTTCTTAATTCTTTGTATGAGCATTATTGGTTATTGGTTATTCACAAATACTTGTGGTCCCCGTAAAGTTTCGTTTAAGTTGTTACAGATTTAACATTCCTATTGTTGATGCTTATTGATCTTTGAATTCCTTTGTAGGGACCTAGAATGGTTCGTGATGTGTTCCGTTTGGCTAAGGAGAATGCCCCAGCAATCATTTTCATTGATGAGGTTGATGCTATAGCAACTGCTCGTTTTGATGCTCAGACTGGTGCTGATCGAGAAGTTCAGCGTATCCTTATGGAGCTACTTAATCAGGTAAAGGCCTGGTCTACTATGACCAGTGCTTTAGATTTATTTTTTCTGATTTTATTGAACATTGTAGCATTTAAAAATGGGCCTATATTTAGGCTGAGAAGTTGAGGAAAAGTTTCTGGAGGCCCAATTTGTAATTTTTTTAATCTTCATTTCAATTTGAGAATTTCCTCGATTGCTAGAGAAAAGAGAAAAATGGGCTCTAAAATTACTAAACAGCTGTGTTGTCTAAAAGCTAACTTTGGAAAATTCCTGCAATTTCAATGACAATAGTCCCTATTTCTTTCTGATAGTAATACTGTGCTTGTGTATGTTTCAGATGGATGGGTTTGATCAAACAGTGAATGTGAAAGTTATAATGGCAACTAACCGAGCAGATACTCTGGATCCTGCACTGTTACGTCCTGGTAGACTTGACAGGAAAATTGAGTTCCCTCTTCCTGACCGGCGGCAGAAGAGGCTTGTTTTCCAGGTAAGTTGTGCTAAAACATTGATTGGTATGTTTTCTTAAATTGTTGCAGAGTATTAGTATTACCTTGCTGGTGTTTGATTCTTGCTCCTCGTATTGCTCCACAAATTGATTACTCAAGTTCAATTAGGAGCAACTAAATCTTTTGGTTACATTGCATAATGCAAATAGCTATTTGTTCTACATTAGTTTATATTCATTTTGGATATTTTACATGTAGAGTAAGGTAATACCAACAGCAAAGGTGTTCTGCCCTGCTTTTCTTTAGATGATCTATATTTCTTTCAAATGAAAGTAAAATCTGATAGGGTTACTATGATACGGCTTGTCTAGGTCTCTAGGATTTGAAACAATTGCAACTATTATTTAGTTTTTTGTTACAATTTTCTTTTCCAGTCCAATTACCATTAAAGTTGTCGATTATTGAGCTTCTCAGTTGCTAGATTTTCTTTTTATTTGTATTACCTTTCAGATTTTCTTTTTATTTGTATTACTTTTCACGTTTGATTGATCTTATCTGCTCTATCTTCAGGTCTGCACTGCCAAAATGAATTTGAGTGATGAGGTTGATTTGGAAGATTATGTTTCCAGACCTGACAAGATCAGTGCTGCTGATGTGAGTTCTTTCTGTATTACTCCCTCCGTTCCAAATTATTGTTTGTTTTGGCAAATCTAGGTACATAGTTTTTGCTATGCACCTAGATATAAGCAATGTTCAGATACATAGCAAAAACTTTGTATCTAGATTTGGCTAACGACCTACAATTTGGAACGGATGGAATATTTATCAATTTACTTCTGAAGCACACTGCCATTTTGGGTTTCACGCCTTTTGTTGTATGTCCTTTACACCTGAAATTGGTTATTATGTGGTTGCTGCTGGGTAGATTAATATGTTCTGATGGCATGTTATTGATCTGATGGTGCAAGTTAGATATTACTTTTTCTGGAACCCTTGTTAATACTCATAGGCATTATGTTTTTTTCCTTTTTTTTAAATTCAGATTGCTGCTATCTGTCAAGAAGCTGGCATGCATGCTGTCCGCAAAAACCGGTATGTCATCCTCCCCAAGGACTTCGAGAAGGGCTACCGAACCAATGTGAAGAAGCCTGAGACAGACTTCGATTTCTACAAATGATGTGATATGAGTGTTGAACTGGTTTCATGTTTATCAATAGTATCTTTTTAGCATCAGGGTTGAAATTCTGGAACATTGCCCATTATCAAAATGTTCATGTTGTTTCTCAGTGGTGATATTAAAACGCCTGTAATGAATTTATAGTTTGTCCGTGTCAATATTCTTGTATCTCATCTGCTTCGTCAGATTAAAGTTATTTGAGTAAAATGCATGGCTGGTCCATTAAACTTGTTCGTCTTTGTCATTTAGGTTCCTGTACTCTCAAATTGCATATTTGAATACCAAAACTTTGTCCGGGTGTCATTTAGGTTCATGTACTTTTAAAATGCAGTGTCATCTCAATTAAATTGACAAGTATGAAGAATGTTCCTCAAAATTTTATTCCATATGTTAATGTTGCCCATTAATTTAGTTGAAGAATGTATAGAATAGTGATAAGTATGAATCCAAAAAATTTGACCATATTTTAATATGGAATAAATATCTTAATTTGATAGTAAACATGATGGTTGGCCTTTATATTTGAAGATCATCCAAATTTGAATAACATTTTACTGCTCTTGCCAAATATCAACGACTTATGAATACTGTGAAATACCAAACAAAATATTAGGAGAAACTAAAGGGGCAAAATGAGGCAATAAAAATAATTATAGGCTTGAAAGCATAATATTTTGTCATATCATGATTTATTTGTGAGATGACACTGCATTTGAAGAGTACATGCACCCGTATGACACTGGAAGCCAAGTTTAGTGGGTCACATCTTCATTTCCAAAGTATTTGGACCCAAATCTCCAAATCTTTAAACCGAAATCTTTAATCTTTAGAGCAGCTGGACTCCGTGAGCTCTCGCCGTGACCACGTCGCCCAAAAATATGCACGCCGTCCGATATCGAATCATGCCTCGGCCGCAGCACGTCACTACATTTTTTCTGTTTTCTCGTTTGCTCTAGTACCACTTGAGTCCTTGTTCTAGTCGCCCAAATTTCATCGGTTCACACGCACCTGGTGTTCTCCACATGGCGCGGCCAGCGATTCGTTTTGTCCACCGCCTTGTCTTCTCCAACTGACACTGCTGCCTTCAGTGCTCCACTCTCTCACCGCCTCCCTCCTCCTTCCCCGGCACCACGCCTCCGCCTCCGTCCCAGCGCAGCCTCCCTCCCTCCGGCGTGGATCTAGCGGTGGTGCGCGCAAGAGCTCCATCCTGAGCTCCGGCGGCGGCGTCTGGATCCGGCGGCACGAGCTCCGAGCTTGCCGGCCGCCTCCTCACCTTCCGGCTCGCCTCCCCGAGCACGTCGTGGCCTCCAGCACCGCTGCATTGGGCTCCCTCTCCGGGCGGCCGCGCGGGCGGGGCCACTCTCACTCGAGCTCTGCCGCGCCGGGGAGAGGGCGCGGTCGGCCAGATCCGGCTCCGCCGCCGCACCACGGGCCGCCGGAGCAGCAGCACAGGAGGTTGGGATGGCGCGGCGGCCGCTCCTCGCGGCGTCCCCTCCCTCCGCAGCGGCGGCTCCTCACGGCGCCCCCTCCCTCCGCGGCGGCGGCTCCTCGCGGCGGGATGGCGGCTCCGGCGAGCTCCGTGGGACTCCAGCTTGCCACCGGCGTTCTGGCTCTGGCTACGCCTCAAAGCTCCATTGCAGCTCGACTGCGTGTCGCTGCTTGGAGGTCAGACTGCAACGTTGCCTCTGCTCCCTTTCTTCCACAGAATGGCTGCCAGGATCGATTTCCCACGTGCGTTTGCATTGGTTATAATAGATTGCTTTACTTGCTGCATCTCCATGATTTCTAGGAAATAAAGAGTTTTAAATCCTCTGAGTTCTGTGGGTTTAGCTTTGCAAAACTGAATCTAATAAATCTAAATTTCACTCCATTCCCTTGCTGAATTCTGACAATGTTCCTATGGAGCTTTAGAACATGGAAAGACAAAAGCTAAGGAACCAAGGAGCTCTGCTAAGACAGGACCACAGTTCTAAGTGGGTAAGTTACAATTCACTCATGATCGATCACTTAAGTTTTGCTCTAATTGATCTTTTTGTTTCAGAATTATGCTTAGAAGCTACAAGTACGACTGGACTTAGTTAGGTATAAAAGAAAAATGTTGGGTCTTCTAGATACAAATCCTGATTTAAGGTAAGATGCGCATTTTCCATATAAAACTGACAGTAACACTTTGCAGATTTCGATAAATAGTTAGGTCCTACACCATGTCTTCATTGTTGACATTTTATAGCTCAATGTTCTACTTTTTAATTGTTGCCATACGCCCATATCTGATCGTTAAAAATGAATTGCATAGAAACGTTGAACCTGACTATTTTATAGACCAGCACTACAGCTTTTTACATTCAATTGGATTTGCAAGAGACTGTTTACTTCCCAGTTTGGATTAAACATATACAAGATGTCAAGATCAAGTCTCTTCAACTCTCCTTCACTTCTCAGTACATTTTTTGTTTTCCTTCCGTCTTAGCAGCTAGCTTTCCACTGACTTTGCATTAGCAGCTATTACTATTCAAAAATTTGTAAATAACTCTTATATTTCGTTGTGACATAAAAAGAAAATTCTTATTTGTCCATGGCAATGTGAGTCTACTAAATGTACAAATTTTATAATTCAGATCGATATTTAGTTAACAAGTAAGTTATAATAGAATATATTCGTATTTTAGATTTTTATCTTAAGACTATGAAGCTGATAGCTACTATCTCAATAAATCTAAAACTCCTTGTAAATAACTCTTATATTTTGTTGTGTCATAACCAGAAAATTCTTATTTGTGCTTCATGGCAATGTGAGTCTACTAAATGTACAAATTTTATAATTTGGATCGATATTTAGTTAACAAGTAAGTTATAATCGAATAGAAATAGAGTTGACATGAGTGCGCGCAAATTTATTCTGAAACTTTGATTCCTTGTTCCAAATTTTTTAAAGAACACCTAAATGAAAGAATAAATACGTAACAAATGCAACCGCAAGATAAAGATTACATCTTCTACTACTATAGTAATTACCTCTAAAACTACAAAGGAATTATGCCATAGTAATTACCTCTAAAACTACAAAGGAATTATGCGTGCGCAACGCACGCGCAATGGACTAGTATCTAAATCTTTAAAACCGGTGAAATTCTAGAGCAAACATTGGGCCACGTTGCCATTTTATCTGGACCGTCGAATCTCAAGTCGCACCTTCTTTAGCCATTGATTTGGTGCCCTGCTTCTCGACCCTTCCTGAGAGCGGCGCGTCGGCCGACGTCTCCTATCCCACCTGCGGGATGAGCTCTCCCGGTTGCAGACTGCTCATGAGATGTCTAGGCACACGGCTCTGGCGGCACGCCCGCCGCCATGCAGGCCGCGCGATGAACACCTTGTGATGACGTGATTTTCAGCATTTGTGGCCGTGAGACAGCAAGACAGTTGAGTGACAACCTCAACACCAATCTCAATCTCCATGAGTGACCGCGAATGGAGTGAGTCAGATACAATTCTTCAAAATGTCATTTACTTTCCACAGACGTTGATTGATTTTTGCTCCTTGTACATAGATTACATGCCTTTCCTTTCAATCTCCCTCCCGGTTACTACACATGTGAAATTAGATCTCCATCCTTCCCTTTTTGTCGTGTATGCGTATCCTAAATCTCTACTACTAAAAAGGGACTAAAAGTGATAACAAATTTCGTTGCCAATCTGTAAGGATATGGATAACGAAACCTAAAATTTCTACAGCATAAATCAATATTACTGCAGTTATAGATCACGAAATTGTCACTAGACGCGCGGGTGCGGAACTTCTGTAGCGCGTCGATGTAGTCGAACAGATCATCGCCGGAGAGTCCCACGAACGGTTCATCCTTGTGCCGCAGATGCAGCACCTCCAAGGTATCCACATGTACGGGAAGAAGCGCCGCACTCTAGACTGCTAGGTCCATAAGAGCAACCACAGGCGTGGGCACGAGAGGAGGGGCGGCCAGCAAGGAGGGGGTGGCGACCAGGAAAGGGATAGGGTTAGCCTTGGGCGCCCACCCCCTTGCTTATATAGCCCCTAGGGGTGCCCCCTAGGTGGGCTCCCCTTGGGCCTCCTCTTGGGCGCCTCTTTGATGGGCTTCCCTAAGGCCCATTAGTGCACCTAAGCTCAGTCTAATTTGGATTTTATCCTTATTAGGCTTCATTCCCTTAAGTGTGCGACTCTATAGGTTCATGCGCGCCTAGGTATGGCCCAATTACTCCTACTCGACCCATTAGGTGCAGTGGCCTCTAGCAAGGCATGCCAACTCCTATGCGCACATAAAAATCATATCAGACGAACCATCACAACATTATGTATGCTATTCCCTTTGCCTCACAATATTTGGTCTAGCTCCAAGCGGACCTCTCTTTCTTGGTGCCATGATCCGGAATCCTTGGTTAACACTTAACCCCAGCATGGCCATACATTTCTTGAGCCGATCACTCGAGGGGCCCAAAGATATCTCTCTCTGATAGAGAGGAGCAAATCCTATCTTGATTAACTATGCCTCACAACATGCTTCCCAACAAACCCAAAAGCTACCTAAATGATTTCCCAGTTACGGAACACCATTTGATAGCCCCTAGGTAGGTCGATTCACATCTTGTGAACATGCATCAATCTCAGGTCTAAGGACAAAGCATACACGTTGTGTAAAATGAGAACCATGTCTCATGCTGGGTCAGTCATGCCACATCTTTCACATGTGCCCACATTATTGGTTTGACATCTCCATGTCCATGACTTGTGAAACCTAGTCATCAACCAATATATGTATTAGTCCAATATTCATGGGGTGTCCTTACATGAACTCCGACTAGGGATATCTTTTAGAATAACCATACAAGTAAAGAGTCTCACAAACAATTCACATAATTGTTTTTTTATTCAATACAAGTAACCACTGTTGGATATTCAATGAACACAATACAAATCATGGTTATTATGGAATACAATCATCTCTATGATTGCCTTTATGGCATATCTCCAACAGTCTCCCACTTGCACTAGAGTCAATCTAAAATGTATCTAATACCCATTGCTCTTGTATGAGCCTCATGCTTAGACTGCGAGAGAGGTTTTATCAACGGATATGAAACATTCAAGTCCGTGTATATTTTGCATATCTTGATTTCACCTCGTTCGACGAACTCCCGAATAAGATGAAATCGCCGCATAACATGTTTGCTCTTCTGGTGATTCCTTGACTCCTTTGCTTGCGCAATGGCTCCACTTTGTCATAGTAGAGATCCAGCAGGCTAGAGACATTAGGGAACACATCAAGCTCAATAAGGAACTTCCTTATCCAAACACCTTCTTTTGCGGCTTCCGAAGCCGCGATGTACTCAGCCTCTGTTGTTGTTGAGCCACTATCTCCTGCTTGGAACTCTTCCAGCTAACTGCACCACCATTTATTACAAACATGAAACCTGATTGAGACTTTGAATCATCTTTGTCGATTTGGAAACTAGCATCGGTGTAATCCGTTACAGCGAGCTCCTCCTCCTCACCTCCATAGACTAGGAACAAATCCTTAGTTGTTCTCAAGTACTTAAGCCCAGTGACTCTCACCTGGATCAGACTGATACCTGCTTTGATGAGGAGTAGGCCCGATCTTCTGAGAGGTAGAGGTAAATTCGATTGGTGGAGTGTGTGACGTTGGCGATCCGGCTTCTAATCAGCACAATTCGAAGTCAAGCAACCGTTACACCATTGCTCCGTTGGTTATCAACCAAGCACAACTTGATTGACCTCGCCGAGAAGGCTTTTCCTGCAAGCGAATCGAAGGACACAAGCAAGATGTAAACATGCAATCTGATATTGCAAATATGAATGAAGCGAATCAAAGAGGGGTTTGAGAACTCGATTCCAAAGGACTAATCGACACAGTGGAGGAGATCAAGAATGGGGGCCCTGGATCACTGTAAAAGGACATGTCGCCACAGTTACAACGAATCAATCTCTGTTTCTCGAAGGAAAATGTGGCAGAACCACCTGAATTATCCCGGCTCAAGTGCGCTGGCCATCACCATAAAGGCAACACCGGCTCAAACGCACTTCAAACGGAACAATTCTTGGTCTGTCGAGTAACGTCCCGATACAACCACCGGTTCTCGGATCGAACAAGCATACCCCGCACGGAGGCGAGTCCAGAGATATTACAACCACATGTTTTACAACACAAGTTCAGTAGTGATTACAACCAGTTCAAGACATTATTACAAAATCAAACTTAGTAAAATAGTTGTACAAACCATAACTGTAAGTTCAGAGTTTGAAAAGCAGCGGAAAGAGAAAACGACGGCTACAACACGTCACAAAGTTATACCGAGCTAGCCCAAGCAAGGTATCACTCGTCAGGGTCATTGCCGGCCGAAGACGGATCCCACTCTACGGACCAGCCAGGAGGCAAAGAGTAGGGCCAAGATAAACTAGCGACTTGGTCCTCAAAACTCATACCTGAAAAAGGGTTTCAACAGCAAGGCTGAGTATTCTAATACTCAGCAAGACTTAACCGTCAACGGGTATACGTAGCCCACCTAACTAGACTATGTAGGGTTCTGTGAGGCTCTGGTTTTCCTTTTGCTGAAAAGCAATAAAGAGTAGGTCCTTACTTTCAAATTTTAGCTTCCAAGATTATATTTGATTAACCATTCTATGTAAGCAACTACTATTCAACCATGGTAGAACTTTAAGCAAACATCAAGATTGATCATAATAATGTTGCTCTTATTACTCTGTGTGGCAAAGAGATCAAGCAGTCCCAAACCGTGAGAAGCGGACGATTCGAATCAAATTTGTTAACCTGGCCAGGCAGACCTAACACACATTTGGAACACCGTCGGGTCGTTCCCAAACAACCGTTTGCCTTTCTTTCCGGCTTGTGGATAGGAACACTCTCCCCGACTACAGGGCTCCAAGGTCCAACCTTGTCCCTAGTAGTCGCGGTGTTGATCAACATAAACATAATTAAAAACCTATCTCTAAGAGAGAGTGTCAGTATATCCACTCCCCGGTCCGATCAGTTACTAGGCTTACCGCGTACCATATTTACGGTATGTGGCTAGTACGTTCAAAAACTTAACCAGCATTACCACACACCGCGACCTTAGCAAGTTCATCAACACAGACGGGGTTTCACATACAAGGTCATGACATCAAACATGACCCCGTCTGTCGTCCTTATATTGATAGCAGAAAGTAAACAAGCAATTCCTATAAAGCTCGCGAGTGAGAGGCAATCACTCGACTTTTACCGGTCCTATAAGCATAGCAATTATTCGAACTCAGGTCTAGTGTTCAGTGCATAGGTTCCTAGGATCATGCAACTAGGGTTTCAATTCAAATCCTAAGAACTGTAAATGCACAAGTAAGTAATAATGGTAAATGGTAATAATTTGAAATATAGGTTATGTCCGGGGCTTGCCTTCTCGGTAGTCACTAACTATTTCAGCCTTGGGCTCTTCCGAACTTTGGTCCGGGGCTTCAATTATTATAGTAGTGTTCACTTGAGCTTTGAGATCACCTCCTTCGGAATCCGGGATCAGCTCGTACGTTCCGTCCGATAGAGCAGTCGTATCTATATGTGATGCAGAAGGTGAAATTACAAACACGCTCATTTCACGATAAAGTTGTAGTCTACAAATAATAACACAACTTATGTATATGGGCAATCATTTATAGAGTAGATAACTAACATTTCTAACTACACAAGGCATCATGATCAACAACACAAAAGAAGCTTACTAACTTCATAAGACAAGTTGTAGTGGTTCCTATAGCAAGTAAAACATGGTTTGCTAATAAATCAACCACTCAGCACACATTAATTAGTAAAATCAGAAAAAATTAAATCAAACAGCAGGTAAATAGAGTGATCTACCCTGTAAATTTCATACCAAAACATACAGCCATTTATTGAGGACAAATCATTTATTCAGACATCTCCTGGAACAAGATTGAATTATACAGGTTACACCAGAGAAACCTATAATCTATAAATTTAACAGAGGTCGACACAAAGCTAACTTAGCTATTGTAAATTTTTCAAGATTTAATCTTTAAAGAATTTATTCTGAGAAAATAAACAAAACTGACAGAAAACTAACAAGATTCATTTGTAGCTTCTGTTCTATTCATGAACGGGTGCTAAAATTTTATAAACAGTAACCTGTGACTAAAACAAGGCTCTACAAAAATTAGCAGGATTTTCTAAGCAAGAAAACTATTTAACATGAATAAAGTTCACTTAACAAGCATTAAATCAAAGAAATAGCTAAACTTGAGAACTGACCACGAAATTTTTATAGAAATACTAGAGTCACATGAGAATATCACTATAAAAATTTCACAGCAAGATATGGTTTCAATCATTAGTTAAGGAAAAGATAAAAAACAACTAACATTTAAACACTAGTAACACAAATCTATTTTTACAGCAAAAACTCTCAACTAACACCCAACATATTATGATTGTACTGCAAAGATCTCTTCAAGAGGATTCCAAAACATCAAGATTTCCATTTTTTTGATTTTTCTCTGAATTTCTATGGAATTTCAAAATTTACAGCAAAAATAACAAAGAGGTCCCTGGTGGCACTATTCACATGAGTCATTGGCTTCGCAGACAGCCCCCTGGGGTTTCTTGAATTCTAACAGGGGGTCCTCGGCTGTGGTCAGAGGAAGGAGCGGGTTTGACCGGCCGAATCCGGCGAGATAGCTCACCGGCGGTGGGGGCCCCGTGGGGGAAAAATGATGAGGAGGTCGGCGCGCACCTCTGGGTGGTCTTGGGGGTGCGGGGAGGTGCTCGGAGGCTGCGGCTCGACAGAGCAGGCGGCGGCGGCGGAGGTTCAACGGCGGCTAGGGTGCTCCGGTGGGTTCTGGGCGAGGAGAAGTTACCCGTGAGCTGCGCGGGAGTGAGGCGGAGCGATTGGTGAGGTCGATTGAGGGCGGGGAAAGGCGGAGGAGGGGGTTCGACGGTGAGGTCGAGCTCGTCGGAGCTCGGGCGGGTGGCGGAGGCATTCTGGGGATTCTGGGCAGGGAGCGAGCGAAAGGGCGAAGGGAACTAGTCCAGGGGGTTCTTGTAGTGCCGCTGCGCGCAAGAGATTGGGCTCTGGGGCTCTGTCCCGAGCTCTCCACGGCGGCGGCGAGGTGGCGGCCGGTGGGCGCTCGGTGCTGCGTGGCAAGGCAGGGAAGGCACAGCGCGAAGGCAAAAAGCGGTTGAGGAGGTCCAGCGCGACGCGTGGATGCAGCGCAAGCAGGAGGTGGCCGGGGGGGGGGGGGGGGGGGTGGGGGGCGGCCCAGAGCGGCGGGCGGCGCTGCGCCGGTGAGCAGGGAAGCAGAGCAGGCTGGAGGAAGGAGAAAAGGGACCAATTTGCAATTTCTAAAATTTGAGGGACCTTACTGTAAACCAGCAATAACTTTTAATCTAGGGCTAAAATGAAAAAGTGCCCAACATGAAAGTTGTTCAATTTTTCAAGATCTACAAATTTGATTTTGTGCAAAAATTGATTTGATCAAAGGTTAAAGAGTTATTTTTGAAAACATAAAGAGAATTTGAATTCAAAGGACTTTTGTCTTTTTCAATGCAAATTCACTTTAAATCTAGGCTGAAATAAAAGATTTCCTGCCAAGTAATGATTACAATACACTTTGCAAATAAACCCTCCACAAAAGCTATAATCACACTTCCTATTCAAATAAAACTATAAAGTTGACCTTAGAACAACTCATAATTACACAAAGGTCCTTAAAGTTTTAAAATAAGCCCTTGCTCAAACAATTTCACACATGAAGCACAGGAAATAAATGTAGTTTTCTTGTGCAGACACCTAATGTGTCACAGAAAACACAAGAACTAAACAAAACCCTAGTCGAACAGCAGCGGCTACTGAGTTTATGAAGCTAGGGGTGACCTAGGGTTGGGGGCGACCAGGGGGGCACTGTGGCAGAACCACCTGAATTATCCCGGCTCAAGTGCGCAGGCCATCACCATAAAGGCAACACCAGCTCAAACGCTCTTCAAACGGAACAATCCTTGGTCTGTCGGGTAATGTCCCGATACAACCACCGGTTTTCGGATCGAACAAGCATACCCCGCACGAAGGCGAGTCCAGAGATATTACAACCACCATTTTACAGCACAGACATAGTAATGATTACAAACCAGTTCAAACCATTATTACAAAACCAACTTAAGTAAAGCAGTTATACAAGCCATAACTATAAGTTCAGAGTTTAGACAGCGGAAGATAAAACACGACGGCTACAACACATCGCAAAAGGACACCAGGCTAGCCCAAGCATGGTATCACTCGTCATAGTCATTGCCGGTCGAAGACGTATCCCACTCTACGGACCAGCCAGGAGGCACGAGCAAGGATAGGTCAAGCTAGCGATTTGCTCCTCAAAACTCATACCTGAAAAAGGGGTTTCAACAGCAAGGCTGAGTATTCTAATACTCAGCAAGACTTAACCGTCAACGGGTATAAGTAGCCCACTTTAGCTAGACTATGCAAGGTTTGTGAGGCTCTGGTTTTCCATTTTGCTGAAAAGCAATAAAGAGTAGGTCCTTACTTTCAAGTTTTAGCTTTCAAGATTCTAGTTGATTAACCATTCTATGTAAGCAACTACTAAACAACCATGGTAGAACTTTAAGCAAACATCAAGATTAATCATAGTAATGTTGCTCTTCTTACTCTGTGTGGCAAAGTGATCAACCAGTCCCAAACTGTGGAAAGCAGACGATTTGAATCGAATTTCTTAACCTGGCCAGGCAAACCTAATACACACGTCTGGAACACCGTCGGGTCGTTTCCAAACAACCGTTTGCCTTTCTTTCCGGCTTGTGGATAGGAACACTCTCCCCGACTACAGGGCTCCAAGGTCCAACCTTGTCCCTCCTAGTCGTAGTGTTGCGCAACATAAAATAAAACCTATCCCGAAGAGAGAGTGTCAGGTATATCCACTCCCCGGTCCAATCGGTTACTAGGCTTACCGCGTACCATATTTACGGCATGTGGCTAGTACGTTCAAAAACTTCACCAGCACTACCACACACCGCGACCTTAGCATGTTCATCAACACAGACGGGGTCTCACCAAAGGTCATGATATCGAACACGACCCCGTCCGTCGTCCTTATATTGATAACAGAAAGTAAACAAGCTATTCCTATAAAGCTCGCGAGTGACAGGCAATCACTCGACTTTTACCGGTCCTATAAGCTTAGCAAGTAGTCGAACTCAGGTCTAGTGTTCAGTACATAGGTTCCTAGGATCATGCATCTAGGGTTTCAATTCCAATCCTGAGAACTGTAAATGCATAAGTAAATAATAACAGTAAATGATAATAATTTGAAATATAGGTTATGTCCGGGGCTTGCCTTCTCGGTAGTCACTAACTATTTCAGCTCTGGGCTCTTCCGAACTTTGGTCCGGGGCTTCAGTTAGTACGGCGGTGTTCGCTTGAGCTTCGAGATCACCTCCTTCGGAATCTGGAATCAGCTCGTATGTCCCGTCCGACAAAGCAGTCATATCTATATGTAATGCAAGAACAGAATTATAAACACACATGGGCAATCGTTTATAGAGTAGTTAAATAACAAATCTAACTACACAAGGCATCATGATTAACAGGACAAATGAAGTTTACTAACTTCATAAACAAGTGGGGGTGATTTTCTATAACAAGTAAGTCATGGTTTTCTAATAAATAAACACCTCAAAGTACAAACAGAAATAAATTTAGCAAAAATTACCCTAAACATAACATGAACAGATTAAGCTACCCTGTAAAAATCATGCCAAAAAATGTAGCCATTTATTCACAACAAACCATTCATTCAGACAACACCTAGAACAAGCTTGAATTACACAGATTAAACTAAAGCAAAACAGAAACTCAAAATTTAACATCAGACCTACACAGGGATGACTTAGCTACTGTGAATTTTCATGATTTTATCTACACAGAAATAATTATGAGAAAATAAACAAAACAGAACAACAGATTAGAAATATTCATTTTTATCTCTTGTTCTATTCATGAACTGATGCTCAAACTTCATGACAATCTAAGATAATCTAATAGAAGACTCAAGAATATTTTCATGATTTATCATCAGCATAAACTATTTATCATAATTAAAGTCTACTAAACAAGGATTAAATTAAATAAATAGCTACACATGAGAGATGATCATGAAATTTTTATAGAAAAACTAATGTCACATGAGTAAACTACCATAAACATTTCAGAGCAAGACAAGCTTTCAATCTTCCGATAAGAAAAAGATTAAATAACTAGTCTTTATTTACCTAGTGACACAAAACAACTTGCACAGCAAAAACTTGGAACAAACACCTACAATATTATGGTTCTACTGCAAAGAGCTACTCTCAAGGATTCCAAAACATCAAGATTTGCTATTTTATGAATTTTCTACGAATTGATATTGAATTTCAAAGTTCACAGAAAAACATAGCAAAGAAGTCCCTATAGCACTATTCCACTGAGTCTATGGCTATTCAAAGAACCCCCTGGGTTTTCTCGAATTCAAAACCAAAGGTCCTTGGCTGGGTTAGAGAGAGGGGGCGGCGGTTGACCGGCCAAATCCCGGCGAGGGGCTCACCGGCGGCGAGGGGTAGGTTGGGGAAAACGGAGTAGAGGCTGAGGCGGTTCTCTGGATGCTCTTGGGTAGCGAAATGAGGGCTGGAGGAGGTCGGTCCATGGCGAGCGGCAGCCGGTGGAGCTCGGAGCATGGCGTCGGGGTGGTTCCCGTGGGGTTTGGGCGAGGATAAGGGGCTGGGAAGCTACGCTAGGGCGAGGCGGAGTGGATGGTGGGGTCGATTGAGGGCGGGTAAGGGCGGAGGAAGGGGTTCGACGGTGAGGTCGCGCTCACCGGAGTTCAAGCGGGGCGGCGGCGCTGTTCTGGGGCGTGGGAGCACGGAAAAGGCAAAAGGAGGAGAGGAATAGCTTGCGGGGGTCGAAGTCGTGCTCATGCGCGCGAGAGATGAGGCGGCGGGCTCTGCAATGGGCGCTCCACGGCGGCGTCGCGGTGGCGGCCGCGGGGGCGGCTCTGCGCTTGGCGGGGGCGCGTGGCACGGTAAGGAGGGGCACAACGCGATGACAAAGGGCGGTGGAGAACTCAGGCGCGACGCGTGGGCTAGCAGGCAGGAGGTGGCGCGGGGAGGCAGCTCTCCACGGCGCCGGCGGGTGGTGCTGCATTGCACACGGCGGCGAGACAGAGCAGAGTAGCTGGAGGAAGGGGAAAAGGATCACTTTGCAATTTCTGAAAATTCCAGGGACTAGTCTGTAAAGCAGAGATAACTTTTAAAATAGGGCTCAAATGAAAAAGTGCCCAACATGAAAGTTGTTCAACTTTTCAAGATCTACAACTTTGATGTTGTGCAAAAATTTATTTGATCGAAGGATAGAGAGCTAATTTTGAAAACAAAGAAGAGAATTTGAATTTAAAGGAAACTTGTCTTTTTCAATGAAATTTCACTTCAAACTTGGGCTGATTTGAAAAGTTTCCTGCCATGCAATAAATGCACTGAATTTTGCAAAAGCACCCTCCACCAAATCTATAATTGCACACCCAATTCAAATAAACTACAGAAAGGACCTTGCATAAAATCATAATTACACATATAACCTTTATAATTACAAAAAGATCCTTATTCAAACAATTAAGCACATGATGCATACAATCAATACACAACTACTGTGCAGACACCTAGGGTGTCACAGCCTCCCCCCCTAAATTGAATCTCGCCCCGAGATTACAGGAAGACTAAGAATGGAAAAGTTTGATACCTGGATTTGTTCTAAGAAAGTCGGGAAAGTTTCTTTGGAGGAAATTTTCAGTCTCCCAAGTGGCTTCTTTCTCGGTATGGTGATTCCACTGAATTTTGTACATTTTAACTTTCTCCCTTCTAGTACTTCTTTTTTTGGTGTCAAGAATCTTGATTGGATACTCTGCGTAGGATAGATCGGATTCAATATCGATATCTTGTGGTTCAAGGATCTCAGTAGGTACCCTGGTGCACTTCTGGAGTTGTGATACATGGAAGACATCATGAATGGCGGCCAACTGAGAAGGAAGACGAAGTCGGTAGGCAACGGGTTCACAAGTTTCGATGATTTCAAATGGTTCGATGTATCGGGGTGCTAATTTCCCTTTGATACCGAAGCGTTGAACACTTCTAGTAGGATATACTCGCAAATATACGAAATCCCCTACCTCGAATTGTAAAGGATCTCTTCTTTTGTCTGCATAACTTTTCTGTCTTGATTGGGCTGCTTTAAGATTAGTCTGGACAAATTTGACTTTCTCCTCTGCCTCAGAGACTAAATCAGGCCCAAAGATTTTGCGTTCTCCAGCTTGTGACCAACTCAAAGGAGTTCGACACCTTCGACCATATAACACTTCAAATGGTGCCATTTGCAAGCTGGATTGATAACTATTATTATATGAGAATTCTGCCAGTGCTAGGCACTTATCCCAATTCTTGCCATATTGAATAGCACATCCTCTCAACATGTCTTCAAGGATTTGATTGATTCGTTCAGTTTGCCCATCTGTTTGTGGATGATAAGCTGAGCTACGAATCAATTTGGTTCAAAGGGATTCTTACAATTGCTCCCAGAAACGTGCAATAAACTGAGCCCCACGATCAGAAATGATCGTCTTTGGAACTCCATGCAAACGGACTATTTGATCAAGATAGATCTCTGCATACTTCTTGGCACAATAAGTAGTATGAACCAGAATAAAATGAGCGGTCTTGGTGAGTCTATCAACGATTACCCAAATAGAATCATGCTTCTGCGAAGTGTTGGGTAAACCGACAATAAAATCCATACTGATGTCCTCCCATTTCCAGGATGGAATGGGTAAAGGTTGGAGAGTACCAGCTACTTTCAAGTGACTAGCTTTAACTCTTTGACAGACTTCACACTCAGAAACATATCTGGCGATCTCTCTTTTCATTCGAGTCCACCAGAAATTTTGTTTAAGATCTTGGTACATCTTTGTACTACCCGGATGAATCGAAAACTTTGATAGATGTGCTTCATCAAGAATTTGCTTTCTAAGCTGATGATCCTTGGGTACAACAAGTCGAGATTCAAACCATAGAACTCCTCTATGATCCACTCGGAAACATTTGTACTTGGCTTCACCTTGGGATAATTTTTCCTTGATGATCTTGATACCCTCATCATGTAATTGTGCCATGATGATGCTATCATGAAGTGTAGGCTCAATTGATATATGGTTCAAACTTCCTTGAGGTACCATTTCTAAATTTAACTTCATCATTTCCTGGCATAGAGTTTCATTGAATGGCTCTACAGATAGACAATGGCATTGTGACTTGCGGCTGAGTGCATCAGCAACCACATTAGCCTTTCCTGGATGATAGTGCACTTCCAGATCATAATCCTTTATCAACTCTAGCCAACGTCTCTGTCTCATGTTGAGATCAGCTTGGGTGAAGATATATTTAAGACTCTTATGGTCAGTGTAAATATTACAATGAGTCCCCATAAGATGATGTCTCCAAAGCTTGAGAGCGTGTATAACAGCTGCTAACTCCAGATCATGTGTTGGATAATTCTTCTCATCATTTCGAAGAGCTCTTGATGCATAAGCAATAACCCGATTGTCTTGCATAAGCACACAACCAAGTCCCATACCAGAAGCATCACAATAGACATCAAAAGGTTTGGTACTGTCCGGTGTAGCCAACACTGGAGCAGTAGTGAGCCGAGCTTTGAGAGTTTGAAAGGCTTCTTCACATTTGTCATTCCAAACAAACTTCACTCCCTTCTTTAATAACTCCGTCATAGGCTTGGCTATTCTGGAAAAATCGGGAATGAATCGACGATAGTATCCAGCTAAACCAAGAAAACTGCGAATTTGATGAACTGAAGTAGGAGATTCCCAATCCATCACTTCTTGTACTTTAGTTGGATCAACAGATATACCAGCACTGGAGATAGTATGGCCTAAGAATTTCACACTATCCAGCCAAAATTCACACTTGGAGAATTTGGCATAAAGATGATGATCTCGTAATCGCTGAAGAACGATACGCAAATGTTGCTCGTGCTCTTCTTCATTCTTGGAGTAGATCAAAATATCGTTAATGAATACCACGACGAATTTATCTAGCTCCGGCATGAAGACTGAATTCATCAAGTACATAAAATATGCTGGGGCATTGGTAAGACCAAAAGACATAACCAGATATTCATAGAGTCCATATCTGGTTGAGAAAGCAGTCTTTGGAATATCACAAGGCCTGATCTTTATTTGGTGGTAGCCAGAACGAAGATCGATCTTAGAGAAAACCTTGGCTCCAGCTAACTGATCAAACAGGATATCAATGCGGGGAAGAGGATACTTGTTTTTAATAGTGACCGCATTGAGTGGTCGATAATCAACACATAGCCTCAAGCGGTTGTCCTTCTTCTTCACAAACAGGGCTGGACATCCCCAGGGTGAAGAACTTGGACGTATAAAGCCCTTATCAAGAAGGTCTTGGAGTTGGACTTTCAATTCTGCTAACTCATTAGGAGGCATTCGGTACGACCTCTTAGATATAGGGGCGATACCGGGTTGAAGTTCAATAACAAACTCGATATCTCTATCAGGGGGCATTCCAGGCAAATCATCTGGAAATACATCCGCATACTCCCACACAATAGGGATATCTTCAAGTTTAATTTCTTTTGTGGCATAGGCACAAGAGTTGAAGCACTCTCATTGTGGTAGATAGAGTATGGTGGCTCCTTGGTATGGTGAATTTATCTCGATAGCTCGGGAAGAGATATCAAACAGTACTTTATGTTTAGTCATCCAATCCATGCCCAAAATAACATCCATGCCTTCTAAATTCAACAAAATCAAATCTGTCTTTATCACTTTACTACCCAACTTAAGGGGTACATGTGTAGTGATTTGATTAGAAGCTATCTTCCCACCAGGAGTTGTTATCATAAAAGATCCCTTAGTATGACAAAAGTCCAATCCTATTCTTTCTCCAAATTTGGCACTTATAAAACTATGAGTTGCACCAGAATTAAACAATATGACTGCGGGTTTATTGTGAATAGAGAAAGTACCCGTCATTACTGGTGTTCCTTCTGGAAGGTCTGCAAGAGTAGTGAAGTTAACTCGCCCTTGCCGGACTTGCACCATTTGCCTCTTGCCCTTGCCCTTGTTGTTGTTCTGGTTGGAGTTTTGCCCTAGATTATTCCTTCTGGGCTGCGGACAATTCTTGGCAAAGTGAGAAGTGCTGCCGCAGTTGAAGCATCGATTATTACCATTCCCACTATTGAACTGTGGGGCATTTGGCCTTGGGCCAAACTGCTGCTGTTGCTGCTGCTGCTGCTGAGGCACTGGAGGTCTGAATCCTCCTTGCTGCTGGGGTGGCCTAAAGACAAGCCTGCCCACTGGGGCATTTCTCTGTGGAGGTCTGGGTGGAGTGTTCTGCACCAGACGATACCTCGGTGGCTGAGCATTCGAGGGTCCCGTTGGTGCCTTCCGCTTCTTTTCAGCACGATGGGCAGCAATACAGTCTTCTTGAGTAATGGCCAGGTTGACCAGCTCATTGTAAGTGTTGGGCTGAACCAGGTTCAGACGTTCCTTGAGCTTGGTAGTGAGGCCACGACTAAACCGATCACGTTTCTTGGCATCAGTATCAGCATGATGGCCCGCATATTGGCACAGGTGATTGAAAGTCTGTGCATATTGTAGAACAGTGCGGGTTCCTTGATTTAGAGCCAAGAACTCATTCAACTTTCTTTCTATTAGTCCCTCAGGAATATGATGTGATCTGAAGGCAGTTCTGAATTCCTCCCAAGAGATGACATGTTCAGCAGGCTGCATTTCACAATAATGATTCCACCATATACGTTCAGGACCACGAAGTTGTTGGGCGGCAAAGTGGGCCTTGTTTGCGTCAGCACAAGGTACCGCTAACAGAGCAAACTTGGAATTAATTGTACGGAGCCAAGCATCGGCGTCCAGTGGGTCATCCACTCGGCTGAAAAGTGGAGGTTGGGTACCAAAGAACTCCTGGTAACCCGCGGGTTGAGCATCCCGTCCTCCATGCTGTTGGCATGGCTGATTTTGTTGCCCTTGGACCAGCTGGCGAAGCAGCTCAGTCTGCATGGCCATTAATTCGGCTAGATTCGACGGTGGTGGCGGTGGCTGCTGAGATCCACTGCCACTCTCACGGCCGAAGCCTTCAGGCGTTCCACGAGTTTGACCAACCATCTGTAATTATGGAAGACATCCATTAGATACATTTCTCTTGCTCCCAAAATCAATGGTAAGTGCAATGATCAAACATTGGATATCAAAATTAAATCAGCAGAATTTAACTAAATGCGGTGTAGCACAATATGCACAACACATATTTGTGCAACCCATAAAACTCAGAACGGGTCAGCTGTCAGATAGCTTCATGCTCCATCGTAATGATACTCAACACTGAGAGCAAAAGGGTAAAGAATATAATCTAGCAATTCACTCTTCACCGTTCTGTGCTACGCTGCTAATCAACAGGGATCACAGAAGTGATTGAACTAAAAATATAGTCTCTCAAATTTAATAGGCTAAATTTGATGAGCACACATGCCACAAAGTTTGCAACATCTTTTGTATTCATCAAACAGCGTGGAACTGCACAAATGAAGAGATTTGGCAAGTGGGAAGATCATGATTTTCAAACTGGTAGTCGCTACTTATATTACATCCAAAGTAGCCTTTTTCATACAACCTACATCACACACCCTTACCACATATAAAAAAACAAGTGGTACTCCTCCCTAGGGCTATTTTACAACATCATCTTCCCTATGTACATATGCTACAACAAGAGAAAACACCAACTATCTAGGACAAGTCTAAGGTGCCTAGAAGTCGTCGAGGTTGCCCACAGAAGAGGCACTGCCGGAAGAAGAGTCGTCCGGCTGAGGGTTAGGCTCAGCAAGCGCGTGCTCCAAATCCAAATCAGAAACTCCCTCAATCTCCTCTGGGTCCTCTTTTGCTGCTGCAGGCGCGGCTGGAACATCTAATTGCTCCTGGAGCATACCAATATGGGCCAAAGCATCAGCCCAATCTGCTTGAAGCTCATTCACCTGCCCCTGAAGAAAACCAATAACTGTGTTGCGCTGCTCTATCTCAGCACCATGCTCCATAGCCTGATGCTCAAACTGTGCAATGGCCTGATCTCTACCAGCAACGGCATCCTGAAGTCCCTGAATCTGAGTATCCCTCAAATGAAGACCTCGCTGGAAGGACTGGGCTAAGTCTATCACCTGCTCCATGTGTCGCTGCTGAAGTATCTGGTAGTGAGATTGCGCATTCATATATCTGACTACTGCATGAATAGTCTCCTCAGCTACATCTCCAATTAAGTGCCCAAAGTGTGTGGTCCTGAAGAGCCACTCTGCCTTACCAGCATTGACTGCTGGAAACAAACCAATAGGATACGCAACTACCTCCTCAGGATGGTGCTCACAAAAAGTAGTGATAGCTCTGAGAGCTGCCGTCTCAAAAGCATCAACAAGACGGTACCCAATCACCTCAATCTCAATCGGTGGCCACTCCAAGGTAGGGTGCTGAGGAATGGTCATGGTAACTCGGTTCTTCTGAATTCCATCCTCAAAAAACTGGCGTCCCGTGTACTGGGGTGGATCTGGGTAGTGAAAGATACGAAGTGAATCCCAAAGAATCCTCGGAAAACCCTCCCAGTACAGACAGTCGGTATGAGCAGTTCCCTCCTCATCCCAATGGATATGGTAACAGTCCGCCATCTGAATCAAAAAGATTCAAATGTGAGTAATGTGATTATCTCAAGACTTCGCAAATAAAGCTTTAAGAAGACTGCAGAAAAGCAAATATGATTCTAATTCAAAAGATGATATGATTCCAAACTCAGAAAATAATAAACCACAATTGGTACTTGTTCATCATTTGAGATTCTAAGAAATGAAAAGATCCTTATAACAACAAGATGGGGCTTAGGATGAAAACAAGACTCAAAACCATCTTTTTCATCCAGGAAAATCTAAACATTTTAACAAGCATGCTTCTAGAATCAAAATTTAACTCACTCATGATTTAAACACACTAACATTTATCTATGAGGATTCATACTAGAAATTCCTTAAAAAGCTCATGTAACAACTTCAAATACTAGGAACCAATCAAACATCAATCAAGTATGCATGTACATCTTGACCGTCCTCACAAGATAAACAATTGCCAACTATCGTTGGACTTACGTGGTTAACACGGTGGCATACATAAATACAACTCTCCCTATATAGCTAGTCGATACATTCTAACCGTTCTTAACTTATCGAATCGCAGTTAGTGTACCTGCAGAAGATTGACAGAACATATATATCCAATGAACCTTTCATGCCAGCACTCATGAAAGCGTCCCCAAACATTACCGCTCACTATAGAAGCGGCAGCCATACAATTTCTGCCGTATGGCCAATGTTAACATACTCTACTCAGTGGCGTATTCACGAGTTCCTTTACTCCCAATATAGTCGACCGAGATCGGTATATTGGCAGCAGCTCAAGTAGGTCACTGCTTGAGTGCAGCGTTCGGTTCGCATCACCGACGGGAAGGTCAGACTCCCTCAAATGACTGAGCACACTTTACTTCCAATATAGTCAACTAATAGTCGGTATATTGGAAGCACCTCAAGTAAGCCACTGCTTGAGGGCAGCGTTCGGCTCGCATCACCGACGGGAAGGTCAGACTCCCTCAGCTGACTGAGGATCCTTACCTTCTTACCTCACGTAGGTGCATCGTTACAAAAATTAAGGGTTGTTGTGAGTATGGTTTGACAAAAACGTAAAGTGCTGGAAGTCAGATAACATAAACCATACATAAATAACCACCTAGTAATTCTCGTAAATTCCCTAGGACTTTACGTTCTATGCACAACCCTTAACGATTCCAACGTAGTTTTCCGAAAATTCTTTGTTGTTCCATTTTATACGGAAAACGATTTTTAAGGCTCCAACACCTCTGGTGTATGCTTGCAGCTCTGATACCAGCTGTGGCAGAACCACATGAATTATCCCGGCTCAAGTGCGCAGGCCATCACCATAAAGGCAACACTAGCTCAAACGCACTTCAAACGGAACAATCCTTGGTCTGTCGGGTAACGTCCCGATACAACCACCGGTTTTCGGATCGAACAAGCATACCCCGCACGAAGGCGAGTCCAGAGATATTACAACCACCATTTTACAGCACAGACATAGTAATGATTACAAACCAGTTCAAACTATTATTACAAAACCAACTTAAGTAAAGCAATTATACAAGCCATAACTATAAGTTCAGAGTTTAGACAGCGGAAGATAAAACACGACGGCTACAACACGTCGCAAAAGGACACCAGGCTAGCCCAAGCATGGTATCACTCGTCATAGTCATTGCCGGTCGAAGACGTATCCCACTCTACGGACCAGCCAGGAGGCAACGAGCAAGGATAGGTCAAGCTAGCGATTTGCTCCTCAAAACTCATACCTGAAAAAGGGGTTTCAACAGCAAGGCTGAGTATTCTAATACTCAACAAGACTTAACCATCAACGGGTATAAGTAGCCCACTTTAGCTAGACTATGCAAGGTTTGTGAGGCTCTGGTTTTCCTTTTTGCTGAAAAGCAATAAAGAGTAGGTCCTTACTTTCAAGTTTTAGCTTTCAAGATTCTAGTTGATTAACCATTCTATGTAAGCAACTACTAAACAACCATGGTAGAACTTTAAGCAAACATCAAGATTAATCATAGTAATGTTGCTCTTCTTACTCTGTGTGGCAAATTGATCAAGCAGTCCCAAACTGTGGAAAGCAGACGATTCGAATCGAATTTCTTAACCTGGCCTGGCAAACCTAACACAAACGTCTGGAACACCGTCGGGTCGTTTCCAAACAACCGTTTGCCTTTCTTTCCGGCTTGTGGATAGGAACACTCTCCCCGACTACAGGGCTCCAAGGTCCAACCTTGTCCCTCCTAGTCGTAGTGTTGCGCAACATAAAATAAAACCTATCCCTAAGAGAGAGTGTCAGGTTTATCCACTCCCCGGTCCAATTGGTTACTAGGCTTACCGCGTACCATATTTACGGCATGTGGCTAGTACGTTCAAAAACTTAACCAGCACTACCACACACCGCGACCTTAGCATGTTCATCAACACAGACATGGTCTCACCAAAGGTCATGATATCGAACACGACCCCGTCCGTCGTCCTTATATTGATAACAGAAAATAAACAAGCAATTCCTATAAAGCTCGCGAGTGACAGGCAATCACTCGACTTTTACCGGTCCTATAAGCTTAGCAAGTAGTCGAACTCAGGTCTAGTGTTCAGTACATAGGTTCCTAGGATCATGCATCTAGGGTTTCAATTCCAATCCTAAGAACTGTAAATGCATAAGTAAATAATAACAGTAAATGATAATAATTTGAAATATAGGTTATGTCCGGGGCTTGCCTTCTCGGTAGTCACTAACTATTTCAGCTCTAGGCTCTTCCAAACTTTGGTCCGGGGCTTCAGTTAGTACGGCGGTGTTCGCTTGAGCTTCGAGATCACCTCCTTCGGAATCCGGAATCAGCTCGTATGTCCCGTCCGACAAAGCAGTCGTATCTATATGTAATGCAAGAACAGTATTATAAACACACATGGGAAATCGTTTATAGAGTAGTTAAATAACAAATCTAACTATACAAGGCATCATGATTAACAGCACAAATGAAGTTTACTAACTTCATAAACAAGTGGGGGTGATTTTCTATAAAAAGTAAGTCAAGGTTTTCTAATAAATAAACAACTCAAAGTACAAACAGAAATAAATTTAGCAAAAATTACCCTAAACAGAACATGAACAGATTAAGCTACCCTGTAAAAATCATGCCAAAACATGTAGCCATTTATTCACAACAAACCATTCATTCAGACAATACCTAGAACAATCTTGAATTACACAGATTAAACTAAAGCAAAACGGAAGATCAAAATTTAACAGCAGACCTACACAGGGATGAATTAGCTACTGTGAATTTTTCATCATTTTATCTATAAAGAAATAATTATGAGAAAATAAACAAAACAGAACAACAGATTAGCAAGATTCATTTTTATCTCCTATTCTGTTCATGAACTGATGCTGAAACCTCATGTACAAGCTAAGATACTCTAAAAGAACACTCAAGAATATTTTCATGATTTATCATAAGCAAAAACTATTTATCATAATTAAAGTCTACTAAACAAGGATTAAATCAAATAAATATCTACACAGGAGAGCTGATCATGAAATTTTTATATAAAAACTAATGTCACATGAGTAAGCATCCATAAAAATTTCAGGGCAAGACAAGCTTTCAATCATCCGATAAGAAAAAGATTAAATAACTAGTCTTTATTTACCTAGTGACACAAAACAACTTGCACAGCAAAAACTTGCAACAAACACCTACAATATTATGGTTCTACTGCAAAGAGCTACTCTCAAGGATTCCAAAACATCAAAATTTGCTATTTTACGAATTTTCTACGAATTGATATTGAATTTCAAATTTCACAGAAAAACATAGCAAAGAAGTCCCTATAGCACTATTCCACTGAGTCTATGGCTATTCAAAGAACCCCCTGGGTTTTCTCGAATTCAAAACAGAAGGTCCTTGGCTGGGTCAGAGAGAGGGGGCGGTGGTTGACCGGCCAAATCCCGGCGAGGGGCTCACCGGCGGCGAGGGGTAGGTTGGGGAAAACGGAGTAGAGGCTGAGGCGGTTCTCTGGATGCTCTTGGGTCGCGAAATGAGGGCTGGAGGAGGTCGGTCCACGGCGAGCGGTGGCCGGTGGAGCTCGGAGCACGGCGGCGCGGTGGTTCCCGTGGGGTTTGGGCGAAGATAAGGGGCTGGGAAGCTACGCTAGGGTGAGGCGGAGTGGCTGGTGGGGTCGATTGAGGGCGGGGAAGGGCGGAGGAAGGGGTTCGACGGTGAGGACGCGCTCACCGGAGTTCAAGCGTGGTGGCGGCACTGTTCTGGGGCGTGGGAGCACGGAAAAGGCGAAAGGAGGAGAGGAATAGCTTGCGGGGGTAGAAGTCGTGCTCGTGCGCCCGAGAGATGAGGGCGGCGGGCTCTGCAATGGGCGCTCCACGGTGGCGTCGCGGTGGCGGCCGCGGGGGCGGCTCTGCGCTCGGCGGGGGGCGCGTGGCACGGTAAGGAGGGGCACAACGCGATGACAAAGGGCGGTGGAGAACTCAGGCGCGACGCGTGGGCTAGCAGGCTGGAGGTGGCGCTGCACTGCACACGGCGGCGAGACAGAGCAGAGGGGCTGGAGGAAGGGGAAAAGGATCACTTTGCAATTTCTGAAAATTCCAGGGACTAGTCTGTAAAGCAGAGATAACTTTTAAAATAGGGCTCAAATGAAAACGTGCCCAACATGAAAATTGTTCAACTTTTCAAGATCTACAACTTTGATGTTGTGCAAAAATTTATTTAATCAAAGGATAGAGAGCTAATTTTGAAAACAAGGAAGGGAATTTGAATTTAAAGGAAACTTGTCTTTTTCAATGAAATTTCACTTCAAACGTGGGCTGATTTGAAAAGTTTCCTGACATGCAATAAATGCACTAAATTTTGCAAAAGCACCCTCCACCAAAGCTATAATTGCACACCTAATTCAAATAAACTACAGAAAGGACCTTGCATAAAATCATAATTACACATATAACCTTTATAATTACAAAAAGATCCTTATTCAAACAATTAAGCACATGATGCATACAATCAATACACAACTACTGTGCAGACACCTAGGGTGTCACAGGCACCCACAACTTGGGCTTAAGGCCCGACACGATACAAAGCCTGAAAAGGCCCAAAACAGGTGTCACAGCACCTTTCCGTGGCCACACAGAATGATCCACGAGGCTTTTGGAGCTGGGACCAGAACCAAAAGAAGCGTCTCGTCGTCACGATTCCAACTCATCCAAGATCACCTCATTCCGACTCTGTATGAGGGAGATATCGCCGAAACCGTGCCGGGGTGTTGGCTGAATCCGAGATGAACGTGAAGACCGAGTTGGAGTCGACTTGTAACTTGGAGATGAGGCCGGTTCGTGCATGTCCAGTGTGGTGATGTCCTCACCATCCTCCCCTTCTTGAATTGGAGTCATTCTCGACTCCATCCCAGCATCAAATTCCTGCAAAAGGTTAGTGACAACAGGATGCAAAATATGTGGCATAGGATCATTGTTAATAAAACAAATATCCCGACAAAGCATAGTATAACAAGGTGCATCGGGTTTATCACATAACACAGCAGCAGCAGATGTAGTAGCAATATAAACACCATCCTTCAATTTAATTCCATTAGTTTGAGCATCACAAGAGTCATTACTAGGAGGTGTTTTCTTATCATTTGCAGCAAGCTCATTAAAATGTTTTCTAATATCAGCTGGAGATAGAGGAAGCAAAATAATCTTTTTATTCTTATGCATGAAAGTGTATGCATTAGTTCTACCATGGTGTGCAACATCATTATCAAATTCCCATGGTCATCCTAACAACAATAAAGATGATTGCATAGGGACAACATCAAAATCAGCATAGTCATGATAAGAACCAACAGAAAAGTGTATGCGTGATGATTTAGTTACCTTAGCCTTACCACTAGTATTGAACCATTCGAGGTAGTAAGGTTGAGGAATAGAACGAGTGGGCAGACCAAATTTCTTGATCAAATCTGAACTCACCAAGTTGCTGCAACTCCCGCTATCAATTATGATGAGAACACGGCAATCCTTTACTTGGAGAAACATGTGGAACAAATTCTTGCATTGGATTTTCTCCTCATCCTCATGTTCCGCTTTCGAAGTCAGCACACGCTGCACAAGAAGACTAGGAAGGTCCTTTGTCGCAGTCGCAGAATCAATTGCCTCACCCTCATCCTCCGAATCTGCAACAAAGTTAGCTGCAAGAACCAATTCATCCTCAACATCGCTAGCACTTACATATCCATTACCATCAGGTGCAGCGATGAAAGATCGAGTACTTGGACAATCCCATTCCCTTGCAGCTGTGGCACATGATGTTAGTAGATGATCTACTCGAAGACCCCCTTTCAAGCGTAGCATGCTTATTGTGTTGTTGGGCCTGCACAGTAGACACATTGCTTACCTCAGAAGCTGGCGCAGGAGCTGGTGGTGTTGCTGGTGGCTTAGCAACAGGCGCCTTGGGCTTCTCAACGTCGGAACACTGCTGAAACGATCTCCCAGTGTTGGACCTGAAAGAATGTTGGACAATGCGGCGTCCCTGTACTTCCCGTTCTGACTTAATAGCAAGATGGTACAATTGGGAAAAACGAGTCCAGTCTTTGTAATCAAGAATATCCTGTATATCACGATTTAAACCACCAAAGAACCTAGCACTAGTATCATCATCATCCTCACGAATACCACAATGTGCTAGACCAATAAGCAATTCTTGATAATATTCCTCTACTCCTTTATCACCTTGTTTTAAATTTTGCAATTTTAAACGTAGATTGCATTGGTAATAAGGAGGAACAAAATGAGACTTCATGCGCTGTTTTAAAATAGGGCATGTTTGAGGCACGGCAGCAGCATTACCAGCATTGCAAAGATCATTCCACCAAAACAGAGCAAAGCTAGTAAATTCACTAGTAGCAAATCTAACTCTATGCTCAGGAGGAACTAAATGAGAATTGAATTTTTGTTGAACAGAAAGTTCCCAATCTAAATAAGCCTCAGGATCAGCAGTGCCAGCAAAAGGAATCATGGTAAATTTGGCTTTAGCAAAAGGATCATTATTACCACGATTTTGATAACCTCCCATACCTTGACGATTGCGCCGTAGACGGTCCGCATCACGAGCATCAGCATCAAGGTCGGCATCCTCATCCTCGTCCTCGGCATCCCCATAAGGTTGGCGTCGGTGTTGCCGTGGAGGGGGACATTATTCAACATGTTCAACCCGGGTGACCAGGCCGTTGTTAGTGCGCATCAACTCATCAAACTTCCCGTCGATGTAGGTGCGCTGGTCAACAACAAGTTTCTGCAGTTCATTCTTTGACACACACTCATTGAAATCCGTAGGTGACTCTCCTCCTGTTCCTGCCATGGTTAGCAGATAGCAAAAGACAACACCAAGGTATTATCCCTATCAGCTAAAAGCTACTGGGTGGTGGTGACAGTGGAGTGCAAAATCTCAAACGGCTTACCACCATCTTGCAAGTGTTCTTACCAAAGCCAAACAGGATGATACAATCTGTTGTCGAGCTGGGTGTAACAGTTGCAAGATGAACCTGTGCTGATTAGAAGAATATGTGTAGCTTGGACAGGCACAATATGGTAGCAAGGGATTAGCAATAAACGCAACAGAGTAGCAAAGTTCAATAACTATCCAAGTCACAAGTCACAATTGCTGGCTAAGATATGTCCCTAGGCGTAGCACAACAAGTTGGAACAAAGAACGATGGATAAAGCTCAAAGAACAAGCAAAACAGCACTTGCGCGAGTGTTTTTATTCTTTTTGCCGATTTCCCTCCAGGACTAGTAGGAATCAAGATTTCTTATTTTCTCAACTATTTTTTTTATATTTTTCTCTGAACAAGGATCACAAGAGATGGAACCACAAATTTTTTTACCTTAAACAGAGGTGGGATGTGGCCTACACAAAATTAGGAATGTTTCCTGAAAATCTGAAAACAACTTCGGAGACTCAAAACTCTATGTTTGTGAATTTTTTTTGAATTTCTGAGATCGGCCCCAAATGGCAAGGCCATTTTATTGCATGTGCAAAATTTTCGTCACCTTTCTTCTGTAATAAATTGAGCCAAAACGGAGCACCGAGCGAAAAGTTATGCCTGTTTTACCGAAGGTAACTCAAGTTATGGTTTTTGTTCTTCACAACTTGGCAGATCGGGTGACGGCGGCTAGGGCAAAGCTTCCCTATTCTCCAACACAGAACCACAGCTGAGCAAAGCTTCTCAGCAAGTGAACAACCCAGGTCAAAGCGTCCCTGGTGTATGCAACTAGGGTATCGCCAGATGAAATCAAGAAGGGCTGCGATGCAAGGCGAAAACATAAGGTGGCTTGCAACCTATCTAGGGCTTGCGCAGCGAGAGTTCACACAAGGCGGCTAGCGAGGGAAAGTCAAGTAGCGTGAGGGCTCGACTTGTTGGTGGGGTAAAGGTGGATAGGACGGCGGCGGAAACAAAAATAGCGACGGGCGGTTGACTACGACTACGAACACACTAAACCTACAACAAGACTCGACCACGGACACAAACTCAACAAAGCGAAACTGAAACAAAAATTGCAGAGGCTAAAATAGGTTATAGGACAGCAGAAAGTGTAAATTTTTTTGGGCTTTTTGTGGACTATAGGTAAATGAACAAGATGAATCTAAAGGGGAACACGAAATTATACCTCAAGGTAAACCTGAATCCTGATACCACTTGATGTAGACTAGGCCCGATCTTCCGAGAGGTAGAGGTAAATTCGATTGGTGGAGTGTGTGACGTTGGCGATCCGGCTTCTAATCAGCATGATTCAAAGTCAAGCAACTGTTACACCACTGCTCCATTGGTTATCAACCAAGCACAACTTGATTGACCTCGCCGAGAAGGCCTTTCCTGCAAGCTGATTGACCTTGCAAATATGAATGAAGCGAATCAAAGAGGGGTTCGAGAACTCGATTCCAAAGGACTAATTGACACAGTGGACGAGATCAAGAACGGGGGCCCTAGATCACTGTAAAAGGACTTGTCGCCAAAGTTACAACGAATCAATCTCTGTTTCTCGAAGGAAAACACAAGAACTAAACAAAACCCTAGTCGAACAGCAGCGGCTACTGAGTTTATGAAGCTAGGGGTGACCTAGGGTTTGGGCGACCAGGGGTGGGGCACCCACAACTTGGGCTTAAGGCCCGACATGATACAAAGCCTGAAAAGGCCCAAAACAGGTGTCACAACACCTTTCCGTGGTCACACAGAATGATCCACGAGGCTTTTGGATTTGGGACTAGAACCAAAAGAAGCGTCTCATTGTCATGATTCTAACGCATCCATGATCACCTCATTCTGGCTCCGTATGAGGGAGATATCACCGAAACCGTGCTGGGGTGTTGGCTGAATCCGAGATGAACGTGAAGACCGAGTTGGAGTCAACTTGTAACTTGGAGATGAGGCCGGTTCGTGCATGTCCAACGTGGTGATGTCCTCATCATGCTTGCAACACTTAAAGCATATGAAACATCTGGGCGAGTACTTATCACTGCATACATGATAGATCCAATTGCCGAGGCATAAGGACTTTGCTCATGCGATCCAGCTCATTAGTCATCATAGGACACTGAGTCTTGCTAAGATGTACACCATGTGACATAAGCAAGAACCCTGTCTTTGCCTCCTCCATGTTCAACCATTTCAACACTTTGTCAATATAAGTATCTTGGCTTAATCCTATAAGCCTCTTTGATCTATCTCTATAGATCTTAATGCCCAGAATGTATGCTTGTTACCCTAAATCCTTCATTGAAAAACTATTTTTCAATGAAGTCTTTATGGACTCAAGCATTGGAATGTCATTTCCAATCAGCAGTATGTCATCTACTTACAGGATTAGAAATGCAAAAGAGCTCCCACTTTCCTTCTTGTAAACACAAGCTTCTCTTCTTCGTTCTTGATGAAGCCAAACCCTTTGAACACCTCATCAAAATGAATATTCCAACTCCGAGATGCTTGATGCAATCCATAAATGGATTTACGAAGTTCGCAAATCTTTCCCGCATTGGTCGGATTGACAAAACCTTTGGGCTGCATCATATACACGTCCTCGATCAGATTTCTATTAAGGAAAGCTGTCTTGACATTCATCTGCCATATTTCATAATTGAAATATGTAGCAATAGCTAGAATAATCTGAATAGATTTAAGCATCGCTACGGGTGTCGGTGTTTAGCCGCCAAGCCTGCCCAGGGATATCCTTAGTAGTAGGATTGTAGGCAAAGGATCGACTAGCTCTAGAACTCGATGGTGCAAGGAACACAAGGATTTAGACAGATTTGGGCCGCGAGGTGCGTAATATCCTACGTCCTGTGTGGTTGCTTGTATTGCCTTAGGTGTCGTTATGGTTGTCTCTTATTTGGAGGGGGTCCCTTCCCACCCTTATATACTCTGGGGGGACAGGGATACATGGAAAGGTCCTAGTCGAGTATTGTTGGAATCCTACTCCGATAAGGTCGGGTAGTTTTCCTTGTACTACAACTAGTTCTACGCCTATTCGGGTAGTTACAATAAAAGTAATGTACATCCATGAACTATTCCTTATTCTAGAACATTCTATGCCTATGAGCAGTCCCGCTACCCCGGGTTTGACAAGCCCCCGAGCTCTTTGTAGCCGAGTCCTGCAGGCATCAAGTACTTGTAGAGAGATCTTCGAGTACTTCGAGTGATATGAACATCCCTCGGGTGCTTCTGAGCCTTCCTTTGAATACTTCGAGTAGTCTTCAAGTAATTCTAGTTGCTCTGAGGCTGTGGGGTGCTCAAGCCCTGAATTGTTGTTTATATATGGTGTGCGAAGGACTCACGCTCCATATGGAGTAGCCCCCGAGCCTTAGGTTGACTCATAGAATCAGGACGAGGGTCATTTCAGTCTTTTCTCTCTTTATTTTCCAAAAAAATTGAAAAATAAATATGTGATGCCACATATCCCGCAGCCCCCAAGCCTTAAATCTAAATCCCATAACTTGCGGGGAGCCCCTGAGCCAAGATTTGGAATTAAGGATCTAATTCGTGGCAACTGATTTTATTCTAAAAAATATCAGTAAGTAAAATCAGATCCGATATCTAATAGATCTCTTTTTTTGGAAAATATCCCGAAAAAATGATACGAATACATATACCACACTAATTGTACCCAAAATATTCTAAAAAATAAAACCGAGGATGTTTATCTCTTTCATATTCATTCACGTGTAGATTCATTATGGTAGGAATTTGCCCTGTTACACTCGTGACTTCTTCGTCTGTAGTGTCATGGGCTAAATCCCAGTGATCCATACGCGTCTATAAAAGGTGAACGAGGGTTCAGTTGAGGAACACATAACCACCGAAGCCATGGCTCTAAGTTGGCACTCCCAGTTAGAAAGATCTGACACTCTCCAGCGAAAGGTGCTAGAAGAGTACTTGCGAGTGATAAGGGTAGTCTAAGTTACCTGAACCTGCTTCCATGTTGCTCCCCACTGGTCCATTCTGGGCATCATGTTCCTGCAAATACCCTGGAGGATGGACTCTCAAGGTTCTCTATGGACTGGTTGTGTCATGTTCTTGTGATTTCTTGGATGGAAGTTCCCAAGAAATGGCATCTGCGGTAAAGAGACTAAACCTTGTTGCTACGTATTCAGGGAGAAGGAGAAATTCATTTTCAAGATGCAAGAAGAGGAATTTCGAGGCGTGTACTTCCCTGCCGAGTGGGGTCCCGGTGTCCGGGTGACTACCCAGTTCGGTGACTCGGCTACAACTACTCGGCGTGCAGGGACTCGACTGTACATGAAAAGGATCTTCAGTAGATCTGGATGAAAGGCTTCAACTAGAGGCCTGGATATCTAGGGATCTTAACCGACCTTCTTCCTTGCAAACAATCTGAGCATATCTTACTTGTATCCCTGCGACTCCTGGTCTATATAAAGGAGGCGTAGGTAGACCCATAGAGAGATTTCTTCTTCGCATCATTCCACAAACCCTAATACAACCCCCAACACAGGACGTAGGGTATTACGCGCATTGCGGCCCGAACCTATCTATGTCCCTGCATCTTCATGTTACCATCGAGCTCTTGGTCCTGAGATCCCCGTCCTGAAACTCTACCTCCGGGTACACCCCAATACCGTTGGCGACATGATGGCGGTCGTCAACAAGCATGCCGACATGGAAGACGCCGAGCGAGCCCATCGTTGGCACAAGACCAAGAACGACTCCTCCAAGCGTCCCCCTCCACGGGACAACTGCCCGGAACATCGACGTGATGATTGTCCACCCCGCTATGGCAAGAAGCACGACCACGCCGAATCATCCAAGAGCCGGGACCGCAAGCGTGGTCCCGAGAACGCAGTTGCCGTCGCTGAGAGGTCCCATTTCTGCTCCACACTCAACCAGGCAAACCTGGACCGGCTTCTGGATGCCAAGTGTATGTGGCACAAGGACGCGAACCACACTGCCCGGGAGTGCCCCGCACTCTCCAACAGTGTGGCCAAGGACGAAGACCCCAAGCAACCCCGCCGCGACGACCGCGATCGGCCAAGTGGTTCCAGGACCACTCGGGCGCGCCCACGGAGGTGCAACTCGCCCAGGCGAGATGACAACGAGCACAGGGAAGATTCCCTAAGGGACTTCCAGGAAGAGGATAGGGCCGTCAACTTCATATTTGGCAGCCCCAGCAAGCCACCATTACCGATCTAGGTACTTCGTTCAGCTGTATTGACATCTACTATGCCTCCGTGGCGCACCCCAGTGCAATGGCCAAGTCGAAAGGGCCAATGGCTTGATCCTCCAGGGGCTCAAAACCAGAATTTTTGATCCGATCAAAAAATACGTTGCAAAGTGGCTCCAAGAACTACCCAGAGTAGCTTGGGGACTCTACACCCAGAAAAGTCGGGCCACCGGCTACTCGCCATTCTTCATGGTGTACGGTTCTGAAGCAGTCTTGCCATCGGACATAGCTTTTGGTGCCCCGCGCATCCAGAACAACTGGCGCCCACAAGCTATCCTCCCCCTAGGAAGGACCCTTCATCGTTAGCTGGGTAGTGGTTCTAGGAACCTACTGCGTACAAAGGCAAGACGGCACCGATGTGGGCAACCCATGGAATATCAAGCAACTGCGCTGCTTCTATTCATAGAAGCATAAGAAAATGCAAAGCTATGTACCTATCCACTCATTCAATAAAGTTTGTTCCATGTTATTTATCACGCTTTATCTTCTTTGTTCATCACTGAGTCGTTTTCAACACGCTCGGGGGCTGAGTCTCGGCCATTGTTGACGGTCCTTAAGTGCTAAATCCGACCGTCAACTCCTGCAAAGAATAGTGATAAAACAAATACTAAACTAGAGATAGGAGTTTAATACTAATCATTTCCACAAGTTTTGGTGAATCATTGTTTTCAGGAGACCATGTCTGTATACGGAGGAAAACCGTGCTCAAATAAAGATAAAAGTACACTTCAAAGCATTGTATGAGAGCACAAGAATTGGAGGGCCAAACCATAAGTCAATTCAACCCCCAAGACCAAGTAAAAATACACTTCTGACAAATCAGAGGCAGATACAAGGATCCAAGGGCCAAATGACCTACTAAACCAAACAAAACTTAAGGGGAACACAAAGAAGAAGCACCAGGGCCCACCTATCAGTTGTCCAGAGGAAGGAGGGCTTGAGGGGGCTCCATTTGGGGCCGGCCGACCCACTGGGTCGCCCGACCCCCTATTGGGCCCAAACAGCCCCATCTTTGGCCTGCAGACTCCAACTGTATTGCTTATACTAGCCTCGGATGGTTCCACCTCGGAAGTTGACTCAAGGATCCACCCTTTGAGGGCTATATAAGGAGGAGGAGAGCCCCCCATTCAACACACCACAAGAGAAGCAAAGAGCTCCACTCCAAGGCGAAGCCCTACCTCCGTAGTGCTTAGAAATGGGGAGAGAGCGAGGGTTAGTTCGGAGGGGCGCCGGCCTGTCGGTGCTCTTCTCCAGCTTGTACCTCGATGGATGCTTCCTTTCTTAAGTAAGTATTCATGATCTTTTATGGTAGTTAGTCTTTTAGTAAACTAAGTTTTATTCTTTATTTGCTTACAGGATCATCGTCCGAACTCGTGACGGGTGCTCTAGTCTAATGGCTCGAGTCTTGGACGGAGTCAGGGCTAGAGTAGTAATCACTAGCGTAGACATGGTGTCTAGGCTGGAGGTTACCATTGTTTGCATACCTTCTCCATAGTCTGTCGGGGTAGGTGGCAGGTGGTGACAGCCCTGTCCGTCCTTTGTAGTCCCCCACGTGAGGGTTGGGTGTAGAGCTAATAGCTGGATACTCTTGGCAGACTAGGAGTAAGCCGGTGTTCGAAGTAAGCAAGTGGAGGTAGAACCTATCTTTGCTAGAACTCTAAGCCAGAGGGATCCTCTCTATCCTCGCCTACCTACCTCTTGTTTGTCCTTGGACGAAAAAGTTAGAAGGCTAGTACCTCCATTCCCTGTGGAAATACGATACCCTTGAATACTCACGGGTGAAGTGCTACAACGGTATCACCGTACGCTTGTGGATTATTCTGTGAACGTTAAGAAATACCAACAAGCATTTCTGGTGCCATTTCCTGGGATGGGCTTAACAACCCCGTTCCTAGTAATTGCGCTAAGAAATGTCAACAAGCATTTCTGGCGCCGTTGCCGGGGGACGGTTGCCGTATTGCCTTCTAATCTAGTTCGCCCTCGTATATTTTCAAAACAAAAAAAATATGTTTTCTTTTTCTTTACCTCTTCCTTCACCCCCGCTACCAAATTTACCCTCATATCCTTTTTCTTTTCTTTATCTCTACCTTTACCCCTGCTACCCAAGAAAGGTTATCCTTGTACACACCTTTCGACCCTTTGGGGTGAGTCTTTAGAGCCATTCTTTATGGAACCCAATTCCTCATCTGGCTGCGAGATTCATCCCTCATAGAGCTAGTTCAGGAAAACTCCTTGTCAAGGTTTAGCTGTGAGCATCCCTATCATCATCTACGAGAGGAGGAGAATGCTTTGAACAACTAAGGACTATCGTCATCAAAATTCGACCTTTCATCACGAATATATCTGAAATTCTGTTGACGGTACCTCTCCTGAACTATAAGAAAACAACAAAAAAAAATCCCATCACATTCCTGTGTCAAGGTAACATCCGAGGTGTTTTTCACCAAGGAATATGCCATGACATTGACCACCGTTTCATAGTCCGTAGGACTCATTCTTTTGGTCAAGGGATCACAAGGGCCAAGCCGATCGACTCGAGTGAACCAAAATCACATTCTTATCCTCGACTATCGATCGATGCCATTCAAATCAAGTGATTCAAAATTCACTTGTTACTCCTTGATTTTGATTGATGCCCAATAGAAGTTACAATCACACTTCATTTCAATTGAACTTCTATTGGAAGCTTAGTGGATTGCTTTGCCATGCGAAGTTTCTCTCCTAAGGAAGGGATGAGTTGAAACTCATTTCCCTCGAGACCCGAACTCATAATCGTTCATATGGCCCATAGAGTTACACATCCTCTTTCATTACGGGGCCATAAACATTCTCGTTGCTTTGTTCGGAGTTCCCTTCTAAAATTTGAGGTAAAGTTTTTTGAAATTTTAAAAAATACCTCGAATTATTCTTGCCAAAACAAACCACCAGATCCAAAAATCCCTCCTGACCCTTTCAAAAAAAACACACTTCCTGAAGGAAACCTTGAGGGGTTTAAAAACCATTTTGTGCAATGAGTGGTCAAAATATGTGGAGTTTTTCTTCTGAAGAAATTCAGATTCGCACCCATTCTTAAACCACTCAATGTGACATCCAAGGAGGTATGGTGGATGTTTTGTGCGATCTCATTGTTGGTGCTAATTTTCTTTCTAACCCTTTTGCTTTCACCTTATTAAGGTGACAAGCCCTTATCACCAACTAATCTTCTTGAGCAATCTCAGAAGGGATCGAGATCAGGTGTCACCACAATCTTAGCTAAAATTACCAATGGTGATACCTCGAGGAGGTGATGTCCTTGCACCCACCATTGTTGCCCTTTCTCCTCCAAACAGCCATCACCTCCCTCGTCAAAGCCTAAATCTCATTCCTCTGGCCCGCAAACTCCTTTCTTGATGTTCTTTAGAGAACTCAAGGGCCATGAACAACATTAGTAATTGAATCTGGAGACCCATAGAGACGAGATCCTTCTTCATGAACATGAGAGTTCCTCAATTATTCCAATGTAACTCTCATGAATCTCCAGATTCATCATCCCCTTGCTAGGATAGTACAACAAGTACATCCTTCTGAAAAACTGGTTCATAATGCTTCTTATGAAAGGATGTAAATGCTTTTGCATATCACAACTTGTTGTACTATGGAACTAACCTTGCAGCTAGAAATGATGGAACGACAGTAGGTGATGTAGTTGGGGTTTACACCACCTTTCCTGGCTGCAACAGGAAAACCCCCTTGGTCAAGCTTGAGACCGTAAATAAGCACTGCCGGGAGATAGCGCGGATTTGAAAAAAAAAGAAATACAAATACTAAACTAATAAAAGCAAGAATATGTTGTCTGGATAGTATGCACCCTCGGGTATTTTTGGTCGCTAACCATTTTCAGGTTGAGATTAAAACACGAGGGGCATGCGATGCCCGAGAACATGAGAACTGCACCAATGGTACCCTTGGTGAGGGGACACACTATGTAGGAGACACTGACTTCGCACACTTGGCTCTAGGAGTCGTGAAAAAAAGGAAGAAAGACTAAGTGTGGGGGTGATCGTATGCACCTTGCAACAAATCCTTGCATACCAAGGATGGTGCTAGTTCTGCCTTGCTGAAAAAAAAGAAAAAGAGAAAAGAAAAAAAACAAGAGAGAGAGAGCGAGAGAGAGAGAGAGAGCAAAGTGAGAGTGAGCTAGCAGGCCGCACAGGGACCAGAGGCTGCGTCATGTCCGTGCCTCCAGGCCATGGCGTTACACTCTAGCAGACATCATCCCGCCGCCTAGCTCCACCCTGCATTGCTCTCACCTATGCATGAAAAGCCTTAGCATAACCCCTATCCACTCCCCGCTTTGCATAGCTTCAGTCTAGCAGCTCAGGCACATTCAAGCGAGAGGAATTGCTCCTCTCCCACTCTAGGCTCTTGCTGCACTAATTTAATTGGCACACACTGGCATACAAGAAAGGAGATGTACTCTGCGCCTCCAATCCTAAAAGTCGTGTGCCACTAGATAATGCCACCAAGGCCCATGGTCCCCTACACACTTCATGCGGATAGGATCTGGCCTTGTTGTCCGCCTGAGTCGGTGTGGGCATGTGGCTTCCTCCGCTTCATCCTGCATCAACATGGAGGAGTCGTTGATGCCCATTTGCGATCACGCCACCGTTGCAGCAACTTTAGGACTTCTATCACATATGCTGCCGGTAAGAACACTAAGGTATGTACAAAGGTAAGATAATGTTCACCTAACATTTATTCATGTTTATCTCTTTATGAGCTTAGCTTGATCATACAAATGCATGCTTCCTTAGTATATTTTCATATGCTTTGGTTTGGATGTCTATTTCATGAGAGCCATCCATAGGCTTTTTAAATTAAGCGTGGTGCTTAGGTTAAAAAAGCCTTCTTTAATCAAATATGACATGGTGTCGAGTTTGATTAATGAACCGTTGGAGTTAATACAATCATAGACTTTGGTTGCATATCTTTTGCGAACTAACCCATGCAGAAAGATTTTTATAATCAAATGGGTAAGTCCTCAAGCTATATTTGTACTAGAGATAAACCAAGGCCCAGGATGAACTTCAACAAAAATTACATGACATGCAAAGGAGGCACAGATCACCTTTCAAGGATCATAGTGAGTATATTGTCAGATACCACTTTGTTATGTTATGCAGTTTATCTTAACCTTGTTTGAGCTTTTCTGAAAAGGAAAAAATGGTGAACAATAAAAAAATCTTTTCAAAATAAATCTCTCTCTAAAAGAAAAAAATATAATACTGAAATAAAATAATGGCAATAATTTTGGGATCCATGCTATATGAATCTTTTGAATTTGAACTTTCCTTAAAGCATGGATGTGAACAACAAATCCAAACAAAGTCCTTTACACATATCTCGAGTATTTGTTGTCCACTAACCTTTTGCAAGAACGAAAAAAGGGGAAGTGACAAGGACCTGCATACATAATTCCAAATCCAACACAACGCTCCTTGGTCTGACAGGAAGACAGATGCACGAGGAACCAAGCTAAACAAATGCAAAGCTTTGCTTCATGTATATGACGCTTAACTTTTGCATTTTTGTTCATTGCTTGGCAAGTTCTTCCAGGTAAGTATTCCACACAACTCGTGCATTCTTGCCTCATGTTTCCACCCTGCTTAGTTACCCATCATTTAGCTTGCCATAAGAAAAAAATATATAATAACATAAAATAAAAATACAAAATAAAATAAAATAGAAATTTAGTGCTCCAAATAAAAATAGTCTTTGATTCAATAAAGTTTTGACTCCCCGGTATTCAACCCCGGCAGTGTCCCTCTTGTTTCCACTTTTGTTTTCTAAGACAGGTACAAGAATAAGTGTGGGTGAGGTCTCTAACATCACCAATTGCAAACTCTTTCGAGATCTCTCCCCCAAACAAGTGTACACATCGACGATCCACATGCTAAAGAGCAGGACAGAAGGAATCCAAGGAGGGATGGCTGAACCTTTGGTTCGACCAAACCACCTCTGACTTCCTTCGGCTCCCTCTTCTTCCTCTTCAATGATGGTATGCGGAAACACACTCCTCATACTCCCTAAGTTCCTGAGTTTAAATGAATTCGTGCTAATCAATGAAAATAAACTCAATGAAACTTGTCAATCACCTTATGCACTCCAGGCACTTCCACGAACAAACTTGCATACTCCTTATTCCTTGCATTCTTTCTAGTTCTTGTGAACAATTATTTTCATAGGGACCCCCTGCTCTCTAAGTAATTGACTAATGTAATATGATTAGATGAATGGAACCATGCTCTTCCTTGCAAAAGTACTTGGGATTTCTTTTCAAAAATAAAAAAATACAATAGTTTGTCTCCTCAAATTAATATAAATTCCTACCAGAGCCAAAGTTTGAGCATCATGAAAAAACCTTTTGATTTTTCAGCTTGTCTATTGCTTTGAGCTTTGTCAAATTCTATGACACCTGTTAGAAACTTTTCATACTCCCATGATCAAGATCACATACACGTCCACTCACATGCTATGCTTCTACACTGGAAGATAGCAAGCATTTCCATCCACCAAAAAATAAAACTCCAAGTCATACCATGACCCCCTCTCTCTCCAAAGTTACAATCAGGGATGTGGGCTGTGAAAAAAGAAAGAAATAAAAGATGCATACCCAAAGAAGGTATGCCACATGCTCATAGAGCATGTTAAAAAAGGAAAAAAAAGAGAAAGATGCATACCCAATGAAGGTATGCCACATGCCCACAAGGCATGTCAAAAAAAAAAGAGAGAGAAAAGAAGAGAAAAAAATAGCCCACATCCAAGAAAAATAAAGGAGAGAGATGGTTCAATGAAAGGAGTTCATACACCATCCACCCAAAAAGGAAAAAAAATAACCACACACTTGCACATCTTGCATTTAGAACTAGGTGTAAACATTGTCTTTGTTTATATACCTTCCTCTCATTTGCATTTACACTAGAACACACGTACACTCACTAGTTTCGCTAAGCTAGCTATGCCACAAATTGAGATCTTAGGAATGGTAGGTTTATTGGCATTTGTTTCTACTCCCGACCGTCACCCCGGGGGTAGTGTGTGTGTTTAAAATATTTTGCAGGCATGAAGAAGCGCTCCCATGAATTCAAGACCAAAAGAATTTCAATCAAGATCGTCAACATCGTCGAAACCCGAGAAGGACGCAGCTGTTTTCATCAATTTGAGAACATGTTCATAGCTGTACAAGAAGCAAAAAGTTGATATTCAGAAGCTCCATCAAATTCCCATTCCAATGCATCTAAGATCAATGAATTTGAAGACCCGTACAAGGAGATATGGCAAAAACTTTGGATGCTGCGCGTTCTGAAATTCGGAACAGATTGCAGCGCTGGGATAAAATGGACATAACTCTCTTGTTCGGAATCAATTTTGGGCGAATAAGGACTCGTTGGAAAGAAAAATTCGTGCACTTCGCAATGGAGCAATGTTTCAGTATATGTTCTGTTCTGGAAATTGAAAGAAAAATTCGTGAAGATGAGGCAGCAATGGGACAACGAGGAATTGAAGGAAGCGACGACGATGAGAAGCAAGGATTGGGACCATGACTTGGTACCAGAAGATGTTGAAGGAAATTGAGGCAACAAAGATGAAGACACATTGAAGGTGATATTCATACACATGAGGGAAGAACTTCAAGAATTGCAAGATGGTCCATCTTCTCCTTCCACGCCTAGCATCATGCTAAGCATGAGGGAGGATTTTGTGGACATGGAAGAAAGATCTCATGGAGTAAGATAATCACAGTTGCCACAAGATGCTCATGATTCTTCTTCCTTGCTTAGCACAATGCTTAAGTATGGGGGAGGCCGCGCTACACTTCATTACGAGCATCGAGAAGGACGGTAATTCTTTCTCAACTCTCTCTTTTTCTAAATGCTTGTACATATATGCCTTCAACCATAGATGCAACCTTTGTATATCTCTCCCTATAATAACATGGCTACTAGGAGTACAACCTAGATTTGTTTTTGTTTTCAATGAATGATAACCACCATCACCTTGAGCTCACCACGATGATATTCTTATATGCTCTTGCTTATGGAAAAGTGATGAAAGTTGCTGCTTTGTTTTACCTACGCTATGTTGTATATGACTTGACCCTTTGCTCTCAATTAAATGGAATTAAAATGATTAAATACCGGCTCTTTTATTTGTGGAGGTTAAATGACTAAATTCTAGACCCACATATTCTATGTTGCTCTTGATTTAAGTCTACCGATGACCTTACACCTTGTGTTGTTTAATTTGAAAACTTAATTCCTATGCTATCTACATTTGTGAATCTCTTGCAAAGTTCTACGTACCAAAGCCTATACATACATATTCTTTCATGATGAAACCTTTAGATTGCAAACTTATATTTTGATGAGTTGGATTAAGATTGATTTCTTTGGTATGAGACTAAGAAGCTGGTCATTTCATTTTTTTGTGTAACCTTCTTTTTGCTAGCCTATTTATCCATACATTGTGAATTTCTACTTTGGGAATTTTGCAAACCTCGCTGGATATCCACCCTAAACCAAAAATATCTTTTTGTGATTACCTCCTTGACCACAACCCAATTTGAGTATGGATTATCATTTCGACGGAATCAAAAGAATCAAGGGCACCATAGAAAGAAAAGTTTTGGGAGACAAGGCTCCCCGGAGATTCAAGAGGTTCTACGAAGAAGAAGGTGAATTTGAGATACTTACCCTAACTAGTTGGTTCTCCCACTATTCATACTCGAGGACGAGCATTCGTTCAAGCATGGGGGGATGGCTGGGTAAGTATTCTATGTTATCAAAAGTTCTAAGGAGTAAAAAGAAAGAAAAAAAGAGAAAAAAGAGAAAAAAGAAAAAAAAAGAGGAGAAAAGAAAAGAAAAATGAAAGAAAAAAGAGAAGAATAAAATGCTCCTTAGTTCTTTTTGGCTTCATTAATTTTCCAAGTTACTTTGAAAAACTATTCCATACTCAAATCTTCCAACCATATGCAATCCGATAACGAGAACTTCATTTGTGTCTCGGGATCATCCATTTGCCACTTGCACATGTCCACCTATCTAAATGTGTGTGTTTCATCTTTCCCCCTCTCCAACATTATTTTCCAATGGCCTTTTTGACAAGTCTCGGTAAATCCAATAGATCTCTCTCTCTTAGTTTGACAATATTTCAGATATAATGTTTTGCTAGGATTGTTTTTACCTACCAAGCTCCACATAAGCCTTCCACTTTTATATATGAGTAGAATAGGTTGAAGACAATCTAGTGTAGGCTTGAGCGACTTGATGAGATGAGTATTTCCATGATCTTTTGCAGGAGAACCTCACTTATGTTTGATATGCATTCTTTTGAAAACTCTTCACGATGAAACAAGGTAAAGGTTTGAAGTTCGCTTAAGTTTGAGAGCATTACATTTATTTATTATTGTGGCTTGTTCTTTAATTGCTAGCCTATCTTCCATAATGAAAAAGTAGCCGGTCACAACATGAACTTAAATGCTAAATACTTGAGAGAGCAATATGTCTTGTTATGTATGACTAAGTGCAGAGAGGACATTGAGGGGCAACGCTGATTTCTTTATAAGCAAAGCTCCTGGACTTACTCGAGGACGAGCAAGGTTTAAGCATGGGGGGAATGTTGGTGCTCCTTAAGTACCCCTTTTATCCCTTGTTTATCCTTGATAATGGCATGAATTTAATATCAAAATCACTAACCGTCCTAACCCCGGCCTAATTATTGGTCATTTTCACACTTGCACATATATTTTGGAGGAACTTCATTTTTGTAGGTTTTTGGCCTATTTTGGAGCATGAAATGATGAGGCCCGTGATCGAGCACTAACACGGAGAAAGACGAAGGCCAAAGCCCAAAGAAGGACCAAAGCCAATGTTGATTCGAAGTCGATTCATGCACATCCATCCTCCAAGAGAGCCCAAAGGACCAAGCCCACGAAGATGAGATCAAGATAATTCGGGATTAAGCAAAGCAAATTAAGATTTAAGGAAGGATTCCCTATCCTATCCTTTTCTCGAAGATATCTCCAAGATAACGACGTCCAAAGGGGTGCAATCGTGAAGGACATAAACTCTAGAAGATGCGAGGAGTCTACATGCGAAAGATGAGACCGAGGTGAGCCCGAAAGAGGGTAGGCCAGCCGGCCTAGGCCCATGGGGCCGGCAGGCCTAGCCCATTTCCGAGGCGGTTCGGTCTCCCCTTCGACCGGTGGCTTCCTCGGCTTATAAATAGCTTGCACCTTATTCAACTCGCAGCATCCATCCACCCAGAACTCGACAAAAACCTATGCTAAGACCGGAGGGAGACGATGGCCGCCACAAGTCTTCGAAGTTGTCTAGGAGATGGCTTAGGCCACCCCTAGCCGCCATGGCCTCCCTGCGTGGTTGTGCCATGGTGGAGTTCATGAGCTAGTTGGAGTCGTCAATGGTGTATACGCGGTGGTGACGATCCAAATGAATCTATTATGTGAGTAATGTCTTCATGTCATCCGATCTATTCAGCGATCATGTCTCTCCTCTTTGATTTCGTTCTTGCCTTGGGTGCGTTTATTCCTAAATCTATTTTCGAGATAGATTGCATGGGGTGTTCTTGTAGCTATGGTGGCTAGGAGTTCATACCGGATCTACCCAAGGGGGTTCGACACTAGCGTGCTTCTGGGTGCCCTTGTCCAAAGGGAGTGTCGTGACAGGGCGTGGCCTGAGTAGGGGGGTTCCCGAGGGGTCGGATTGGAGGTTTTGGTTTAAAGAGGCTTTGGATGAGATGCATGTTGTGCTTACTTATTTAGCTAGAACTACAACTAGAATGCGTGTGATAGGTTTAGTCATGCCTTCGGTCATGCTTTATCCTTACCGATGTTCATGGATGAGATCAACCTTTGTACATCACTCATATCTATCAAAGGTTTACCCTTTATATGCAATCAATGCTTCATGTTAGGATAGATCTGTTAGATTAGATGGAAAACCTTAGGTAGTTCATTGTCGATCCACGGATTGATAAACCTTGGGGGAATACTCTAAGGGAAAAGCTACCACGATCCATGCGCTTGCGGTATATAAATTGGGGCGCTAAGGAGCGTCAACAGGAGTGTAATGAGTAACAGGGTCCTAAGCATTCTAGCAGGGTTCATCATCCAAATAGAGCAAATCATATTTATAGACAAACCTAGGTCATCAAGGAATGGTTATAAAAATCAAGGGGTGGCTATCCAAATGTGTTTCAGCAGCAAAACAATATGCAGTTTTGAAAACAGGACAATAGGTTGTGTTTGTAAAACTGGGTCAAATTATGCATTAAAGGATGAGATTGGACTTGCCGTCTTTGAAACCTTCCGGAAGCTCCTACTCGCGGTTCAGTTATTCGGGCTCTGGCTCGCAGTACTGCTCCGCGTACTGCGACTCACGGTACATCTCGGTAAACTCCTCGTCGGGTTCTCCCTCGTTCACACCGTGTTCTACAGTGCACACAATAAAGAAAAGGAAATAAAGGTTTTACCATTGAGCTCGAATACAATAAAGAAAAGGAAATAAAGGTTTTACCATTGAGCTCGAATCGGGAAAAGTGAAGATATGAAAATAGGAAGAATATTTTTGGGAGATTTTCTAATGGCACGGGCGAAATTATATTTGGAATGGCGTGGTTGAATTTCAGGGCAATTGGAGGATTTTTGGCGTATGAAATGATAGGTTAAAGAGGTGGTTAGGGGCTAAACCGGGATTCGGGACCCATTTGTATTTATTTGTGGGAGGGAAAGGGCTTGGTTAGAATTTTTGGGAATTTATGGGCTACTCTGGAAATGGAAGGGATTTATTCGCAAATATCTTTGTATGGTGGAGGGACTAATTCCTTAAAGAAATAAAGGAGGGGGGCTTCTTTGGAAAAGGACTAGAGAGGTGGGGGGTTCTTGAAAGAAAAGAAAGAAGCGCAGGGGGTTTTGGGCAAAACTACCCTCTCCTTCTTCTACCTCAGGACAGGACAGAGCATGGGAAGGGAGGGGGCGGCGGCCATGTGCTGGATTCCCCTCCTCACCATGAGCTGGGGCGGTGCGAGGAGGCGGCTCCACGACGGCAGGCGGAGGTGGGCGGCGACGGCTATGATGGCTGCACTGCAAGGCCGGGGAGGGGGTGCGCGAGGGGGGTGGGGGGGGGGTGGTGGAGTGTTGACGGTCACTAACGACCTATTTTGACTGTCACCTATCGTGCAAAAGTCGAGCATCAGAAGGAATAAATGTTAGCATAGGATGATTATTTGACGAATTCCACAGATGCTGGTCTGAGAATGTGTGCAGGTGAACTTTAGCCAAAATTGCAGGTAACGAGCATATTATCCAAGGCATAAATTCTTGGGCCAAGCACAAGCATGCCCAAAGGCCAAAAGGGCCCACTTGGCAGCTGCACATGAGAGGGAAACTCAGCCCATATGCAAGGTGACACGTCATCAATCCGAGGCAACACCTTCTCGATGAATCAGATGCGTTCACGAGGATCCACGGGCCTACCAGAGCTACCAAACCGACTCAAGACAGGCCCTTAGCCATATACATGACATGGGGGCCACCTAGAAGTACTCTGACCAAAGATCGGGGCGAACGGAGCCAGCCCACGGTCGACCGACCAGCCAGGTCGGCTGGCCTAGTGGCGACGGCCCATGGGCCCCCACCGCCTCTCAGATGACACGTGGCGAGGTGTGGTTGATTCCCAATGGCGGTTTGGCTCATTCCTCGGGCGAATGGCTGGTGGCACCCTCCTATAAATACAAGGGGAGGGTGTGAGAATAGGAACACAACACGCACAACACATCACTCACCTCTAAGTGTAGAGCCTCTCTAGCTTATGTTTAGTAGGAGTTTAGGAGTAGAGGTACTCAGGAGGGGCGCTGGCAGCGGTGCTCTTCTCCAAATTGTACCTCTACGAGAGTGAGGGAGATAGTCGGGGGACGTGCCGGACTTGTCGGCGCTCTTCTCCGCTTGTACCTCGACGGATGCTTATTCGGTTGTAAGTGTTCGAGACTTTCTTTGCTTATTTAGAATTAGAGATTAGATCGCAAGTTGTCATCTCTGCCTTATATTAGTTGATGTGTATGCTAGCGAGTAGCATTTGACTCTAGGGTTGGGCTCCGGATAGAAAAGGATAACCCTGTATGCCTCTAGAGTTAGTAGGGAAAGGCGTAGACGTGGTGTCTAGGCTGGACTATACTACTCAGTTGTCTGATAGTCCCACGGTTTGTAGAGGTAGCCGGCAGGTGGTGACAGCCCTGTTCGAGCCTTTTAGTAATCCTCCACATTCGGATATTGGATAGAGCACATATTGGAACTATCGGCTTGTATAAGCCGGTCGATACCTTTAGCTCGAAGTATAACGACAACGTGATCTCTTCTTCTAAACATAGATTCTAGATCTTAGAAAGTCCTCTCTTTCCTATCCTCCTATACCAGTGTGTGTCCTTGGACAGTCTGAACCCGTAGGTAGTATACTCACGTTCCATAGTGGATACGATACCCTGGAATACTCTTGAGTGAAAGCTACAGCGGTATCCGTGCGCTTGCAGATTTAATTCGTGACGTTACAAAATACCAACAAATTTTTTGGCGCCGTTGTCGGGAAACGGCAGTTACATTATCTTCGGACTCAGTCGTCCTCGTATCTTTTTCCTTTTCTTTCCTTCTACCTTTACCCCCGCTACCCTTGGAGCAGCTATCCTTTCCCTAGCTCTCTACCCCAATGGGCGAGTTCTTTGAGCCATCATCATCTTCCTCATCTAACCATGAACTCGACCCTGGCTTTATAGCCATGGTTTGGAAGCAACCCTTCTCTAGAGAAATTCCTGAAGATCCCTAAGAGCATTTGCTAGAATTCGAGGAACTGTGTTTGGGTCTAGAAATCCTAGGCATGACACAAAAAGCCTTGCGGTGGAAATTGTTCCCCTTCTCTCTTATAGAAAGGGCGGAACAATGGTACACCCGCACGATAGGAAATACGAACGGTGATTGGGAGGAGCTTCGAGATGACTTTTGTTACTCATTCTCGTTCATCGAACGCATAGACTCCGTACCGACCGACATCCTCGATTTTGAGCAATTAGAGAAGGAGTCCGTAGGTGCAGCATGGGTTAGATTCTCGCGCCTTTTGGCATCTATCCCAGACATGTCTATACCCGATGAAGTATCGTTGGAAGTTTTCTACTCGGGTTTAGACATGGAAACTGCCCTAGAGCTTGACGACGCCAGCGGAGGATGGTTCATGCACACAACTCCGGAAGAAGGAAGAGATATCCTAGATAGTTTCTTAGAAGACTCTTTCTTCTCTATCGACCATAGTGAACCCCGCCGGGAGGAATCCGCGTCGAGCCATGAGAGTCTCTCAACACCCGAATCTGAGCCTTCATCTTCCACATCCCAATATTCGTTTGTTGAGCCCTCTCTTGAACCACGAACACCGAAGGAAGCAGAAATTCAACCTTTGGAGTTCTCTTCCCGATTCGAGGATGACCCTTCAGGGAACATCAAAAATACCTTGAATCATTTTAGGCATGAGGAGCCTATGAAATTGATGTGTCTTTATGAGACCCTCGATATAATTTCCCGCCATACACCCGCAATTGATTGGTCAAAGGAGGCAAAGCGTGCTTCCGAAGCGATTCAGATTAGCCCAACCTCTGCAAGAATCACTTGTTCTATCAAGGGAAAAATCATAGAAGCTCTTCATGACCCTGCTGCTGAGGTTTGCATCTTACCCGAGTGCCTTTTGGACACTCTCGTGGGTAACAAGCCTTTAACCCCAACCGACAAGTATTTTAAAAATCCATCCGGACTGTACTTTGAATGTCGGGGGATTGCAAGGGACATGCCTATCACCATAGACAAACTCGAGGTGCATTTAGATTTTTATATCTACGATATCCTCGACTTTGATCTTCTTCTAGGCCCCCCCTAGAAAAAACTTCTCATGGGAGCCTAGATGAAAAGCTTAGGGAAACCGGCTCGGCCACTGCTACTCCTCATCTAGAAAATCTTCTGGCCAAGCCACTTCCCGAGCAGAACCCGCTCAAGGAGATGATGCATACATCTCCGTTCATATCATCCGAGCCCGTTCTCTTGGGAGTTCTAGAATCCTTTGAAGAATACAACTCGGAAGATAGCCTTCACTTTTGTGAAGAAGAACATTCATCCTCACCCTTGATCGAGTTTGAGCCTCTTGTCGATGGCAAAGAATCTGTTGTTCTCGACCTTGATCGAGATACAACTATGATCTTTCACGATGAATCACTTGAGATGGAGAATCAATGGGGCAAGGAATCTTGCGAGGCGCTGACTCTGGAGTCCAATGAAAAGGATTCCTCAAATGAGCATGAGAATTTCACTTTTGACATACCATGTAGACCATGCTCATTCAATGCAACTCCAGAGTCAGGCATGCTTAGTGCATAGTGCACACATGAGGACTACAACCAACTCAAGGTCCTCCTCTGCAAAATCTTCAGAAGGTTGGTTGTAGATGTATATGTTTATCATAAACATTGCAGATTTCGTGGGTGTACCGTGGCACTAACCTTGTAGCTAACTTCAACGATTGGTGGTGAAACAATGACCCATCACCAATAATGGCTGCAAGAGTTATCATGGTCGAGCTTATGACCAGAAAAAAGCATTGCCGGAAGATAGCCAGGACTATTATATATTTACTTATTTATTTCCCTTTCAATAAAAGCATGAGCATGTTCTAGGATATAGTTTTCCTTCGGGTATTTTTGGTCGCTAACCTTTCTAGGGGAAGATCAAGAAGAATGATGGACAAACAACACCTACGAACATGAGAGCTACATCGACTACAATACCTCGATATGCCTTGATGAAGAACAACTACAGAAGGAGACTTGAACTCCATACACTTGAAGTTTTGCAAACTCCAAGTGTGGGGGAGGTATGTGAGTGCCCTGAAGTAAGTTCCCTTCACAATTCATATCTTGTCTTGAAATTTGTTTATGTCCTCGCATCTTGCTCTCTATCAAAAAAAATATGGGAGGAATTGCCATGGTGACAACATTGAGTCTTCATCAACAAAACGCCATGGTAAGTACTCTCAATGTCCTACTTTTGACATTAAACAAAGCCCTGCCGGGAGGTCGACTAAGGATCACCAGGTACAAACTCATGCCTATCTCTCTTCGAATAATGCTCAATCATGCTTTGTGCTCCCTTTATCTGTTCTCGTATGCTCTAGTTTGAATGTATGATTGCAACATACATTCATAGGCTTTTTAAATCAAGCATGGTGTTTGGGTTAAAATGTCCTCTTCAGTCAACTAGACCTTGTGTCTAGATTAATTGACGTTCTTGGAGTTAATACTTGTATAGATGTTGGTTGCATATATGGACTAACCCCTGCAGAAAAATCAAATGCAATTGGGTGAGTCAGTGAGCTGAATTCAAACGGGAAGGTAAGTAGAGGTTTTGGATTAATGTTGCACAACATACTCATGTTAATGTAATCTTAGTTCAGCTTTGCTTGAGTAAGTATCATGGTGAGATTAAATTCTAGTTGCAATAAATTTTAGGAGCTCCCCGGTTCTTAAAACCGGTAGAGCTATTAGATTGTTTCCATATTTTTGTTTTTGAATAAGCACCAGGTACAAGAACAAGTGTGGGGGAGATCTCTTGGAACTTTCATGCATATACACTCGAGATCTCCCACAACATGTGCACAACACCAAACGAACCAGAATGCAAAAATCCAAGATGAATCAGAGCTAGTATTGGGCAGTGGAACCTCAGGTTTGGCTGACTAGCACTAAGCTCCGATCATCTTCATCGTGACGGTTTGTGCACTCTACCCCTCTTACTCTCCCTAACCCATGAGTTTAAATGAAATCTTGCTTAATCATTAAAATTAAACTCAAGGTATCCTCTGGTTCTTGTGCTTCTCAATGATTGGCTTGCATACCTTTTATTCTTTGCTAAACCTGAGCTTGTAAATCATATCTTAGGGAGCCCATAATTGTTAAGTTGTTGACCAGTGAGATACGGTTTGATGGAAGAATCCTTGCTTTATCTGCTTATGTGTCTGGGAAATTTTGATAAAAAAGAAAAACCTCCATAGCTTTACAACTCCACGTGTTTGTCCTACCAAAGCCATATGTTGACCTTCATGATACAAACCTTTACACATATGTGTCTTGTTGTTGCATTGAGCTTTTTCAAACTTTTGTGACCCTAGTGAGATGTCTTTTCATACTTCCTTGATCAAGATCATGTGCAATCTACTAGCTGAACTTCTACACTGGAAGTCAGCTATGCCATTCCATCCATTCACAAAATAAAACTCCATATTTAATGATCTCTCCCTCTCTAGTAACCTTCAAATGAGGCATGGGCTATAAAAAAAAGATGGCATGCCCAAGAAGCATGACCCAAAAAAAATGGACACATCAATGTCCATGAAAAAAGAAGAAGAGAAAATATATATATATAGCCATGTCCTCATGTTATCCAAATAAAGGAGAGAGAGATTCATAAAAGGAGTATTCCATTTCCACCATCCACCTTCCACATATGTGCACGATCTTGATGAACCTGTGTGATTTGTCGTCTCCATGGATCCATTGTTTGATTTGGCAATATATGTGACTCAAGTGCACGCTTCCATTTTCCCTACCTTGAACTCCACATAAGTTATCTTTAGAAGTAGGGTGAAAAGAGGCAATGCCTTGGTGAGGATATATTTACACAATGAGTGACGTGAGAGATCCTATGGAGAAGTAAAGCTATGGTTGATCTTTGCAAAAATATTTCCAAAACCCCAATCATACAGCAGGAAAGTGGAGGAGACTAAAGTCAACACCATTCCGCTCTTCAACTTCCCAAACAATTATGGTAGACACATCAAAATTCACAGGCGAAGGTAAGGTCTAGAATAATTTGTTTGCAGGTGTCATATCATATGAAGTCAGGGTCCGCCTTAGTTCTTACCTTTACTCGAGGACGAGCAAAGAACTAAGTGTGGGGGATCTTGTTGACGGTCACTAACGACCCATTTTGACTGTCAACTATCGTGCAAAAGTCAAGCATCATAAGGAATAAATGTTAGCATTGGATGATTATTTAACGAATTCCACAGATGCTGGTCTGAGAATGTGTGTAGGTGAATTTGGGCCAAAACTGCAGGTAACGAGCATATTATCCAAGGCATAAATTCTTGGGCCAAGCACAAGCAAGCTCAAAGGCCAAAAGGGCCCACTTGGCAGCTGCACATGAGAGGGAAACTCGGCCCATAAGCAAGGTGACACGTCATCAATCCGTGGCAACACCTTCTCGACGAATCAGATGCGTTCACGAGGATCCACGGGCCCACCAGAGCTACCAAACCGACTCAAGACAGGCCCTTACCCATATACATGACATGGGGGCCCACCTAGAAGTATTCTGACCAAAGACCGGTGCGAACGGAGCCAGCCCACGGTCGGCCGACCAGCCAGGTCGGCCGGCCTAGTGGCGATGGCCCACGGGCCCCCACCGCCTCTCAGATGACATGTGGCGAGGTGTGGTTGATCCCCAATGGTGGTTTGGCTCATTCCTCGGGCGAATGGCTAGTGGCTCCCTCCTATAAATACAAGGGGAGGGGTGAGAATAGGAACACAACACACACAACACATCACTCACCTCCAAGTGTAGAGCCTCTCTAGCTTGTGTTTAGTAGGAGTTTCGGAGTAGAGGTACTCAGGACGGGGCACCGGCAATGGCGCTCTTCTCCAAATTGTACCTCTACGAGAGTGAGGGAGATAGTTGGGGGATGTGCCGGGCTTGTCGGCGCTCTTCTCCGCTTGTACCTCGACGGATGCTTATTCGGTTGTAAGTGTTCGAGAATTTCTTTGCTTATTTAGAATTAGAGTTTATATCACAAGTTATCATCTCTGCCTTATATTAGTTGATGTGTATGCTAGCGAGTAGCATTTGACTCTAGAGTTGGGCTCCGGATAGAAAAGGATAACCCTGTACGCCTCTAGAGTTAGTAGGGAAAGGCATAGACGTGGTTTCTAGGTTGGACTATACCACTCAGTTGTCTGATAGTCCCACGGTTTGTAGAGGTAGCCGGCAGGTGGTGACAGCCCTGTTCGAGCCTTTTAGTACTCCTCCATGTTCAGATATTGGATAGAGCACATATTGGAACTATCGTCTTGTATAAGCCGGTCAATACCTTTAGCTCGAAGTATAACGGCGACGTGATCTCTTCTTCTAAACATAGATTCTAGATCTTAGAAAGTTCTCTCTTTCCTATCCTCCTACACCAGTGTGTGTGTCCTTGGACAGTTTGAACCCGTAGGTAGTGTACTCACATTCCCTAGTGGATACGATACCCTGGAATACTCTTGGGTGAAAGCTACAGCGGTATCCGTGGGCTTGCGGATTTTATTCGTGATGTTAGAAAATACCAACATGGAGGTCGAGGAGGGTATAGGGGTGCTCACCGTCGAAGTAATTGGATCGAGATAGCCCGATGGGGGAGATCGAGGTAGCGCCCCTTTCTGGAGTGGAGGAGCAGAGAGCTCGATTCAAGGAGGAAGAAGGTGAGTAGCGGAGCTCGGCGAAGCGGGATGGTTCAGCGAGCTCGGGACAACGATGGAGAGCGACCTGGGGTGGCTTTTATAGGCGAGCAATGACGAGCTGTGCCAATTCTCCTCCGTTCGACTTCAATGGTGGCGCTGTGGCCGTGCGGCAGCTAGCGAGCGTCACGAAGCGGCGCGAGCGACGAGGGCGGGCAGGTCAACGAGGCGGGCTGCAGCGCGGTGGGGGCACGGGAGGGGCAGCACGGCGGGGGCAAGCTCTACGGCGGCTTAATGGCGTTGGGAGCTGGCGTGGTGTCGTGGAGCGGCGCGGTGGCGCTGAGGCGATGGCGTGCAAGCATGGGCGGTGGCGCGTAGCGGTGGCGAAGTGACGAGCAGCGCAGAGGGAGTGATGGCGTGATAGAGGTGGGTGGCCGGTGAGTTATGCTGTGCTCTGCATGCTGCTCTACTTTGCCGCACATGAGGAAAGGAAGGAGGATAAGGGAGAAGGAGAAAGGAGGGAGAAAAGAAAAAGAGAAAAGGGAAAAAGAAAAAAGGAGAGAGGAAAAAGAAAGAGAGAGAGTCGTTGGCGGATTCGCGGTGACGATCGCAAACGCGTGCGCTGCAGCTTCGAACAGAAGCGATGTGCACGCAAAATGAGGAAAAAGAAACAAGGAGGGGACGGGGATTGATTTCGATGTCGGGACGGCGGATCACCGGAAATGATTTTAGGAGATTGGAAGCTCGAATAGAAAAAGAGTTTGAGATGATTTGAGCTCAGTGAATGTATTTTGAAATGTCTTTTTGCGAGTGATTTAATCGGATGAATTTTTACGGATGTTACAAACCTACCCCACTTAAAATGAATCTCGTCCTCGAGATTCGACTTAGTTCTGAACAGATGGGGAAATTCCTTCTTTAATGCATCTTCGCGTTCCCAAGTAGCTTCTTCTACTCCATGTCTACTCCATTGGACTATGCAAATCCGTACTTCTGAATTCCTTGTCCTTCTAGTGACAGTGTCCTAGATTTTGATAGGCACTTTTTGATACCGAAGATTCTTTTGCAAATCAATTGTTTCCACTGGTACTATTTCTTCTTTAGGTACCCTCAAGCACTTTTTAAGCTGAGAGACATGAAATACTGGATGTATATCTGACATTTCCTCGAGCAGTTGAATACGATAGGCTACCGCTCCAACCCTTTTCACTACTTGGTAAGGTCCAATATACCGAGGGGCTAACTTTCCTTGGACTTGAAACCTTCGAGTCCCCCGAATCGAAGAGACCTTAAGGTGTACAAAATCTCCATCCTCAAAACATAATTCTCTTCTTCGCTTGTCTGTATAACTCTTCTGCCATGATTGGGCTGCTGTTGGCACTCCTTAGCCTAAACAAATAACTCCGCAAGCGCACAGAGACTGATGTAGCTTTCACCTTGGAGTATTCTAGGGTATCGAATCCACAGGGAACGATAAAACATGACCAGACCTAGAACTAGTTCAACTGGACCCACCAGGGGAAAAGAGGTAAGTGGGCAGAGGGTCTAACGTCGGTTAGCCAACTCATTACCCTGAAGACTTGCAACTAAACTATCTTGGTCTGCTTCGGCGGCCTAAGCGAAGGGCTCAGAAAGGGGTGAGATGGGGCCCAACATACTTTTGGCAATCCTACTGCTATGAAAACACCCGAATGTGGTGGACTACAAAAGACGGACAGGGCTCTCACCACCTGCCGCCTACCACTGCGGTGCCGTGGGGTGGAACACAACCCTATGTAACTAACCAAGTCTATGCACCACGCCTAACACTATCGAATTACGTACTCCTGCCTACCGGCAATACAGAAAGCACTCTCAAATAAGTAGAACTTGCTACTTACGCAGACTAGGGATCCCACAGATCAAAAACAGAAAGTAAACAAGTAACTGAAGTAAAGAGGAAGACTAGAGAGATACCGACGAGAGATGAGGAACTTCACTCCGGAGATGCTTCATTCCTCTGAGGTGGCTTACAAAAGTGGAGTAAGGCTGAGAGAACTCGGCACCGCTCCTTTATTTTGGCTTTCGCCAAGACTCTCACCTCACACTATCCCTATTCTAAGATGGACTACATCTTGCTTGGGACTCTTCTCTTCTCCAAATGGTGTGTGTAGAATGGGGGGTGGAGGCTCCCTTTTATAGTGCTACGGAGGTCGGTTCTTCAGGTAGCTGCAAAGGTACGCAACCACTTCCTTAGCTTAAACTCCATGCGAAAGGGCAACTTGATAGGCTACAAAGTGGGGCCGCCCGGCCTCCCCTAGGCCGCCCGGCCTAGGGTCCTCCGAAATTCGATTATGCCCCCGAGATTCCTTCTTGCAACGTCGGTTGAAGCAACCTCCAATTGGGTTTGGTCCAAACAGTGAAAAAGTGGGGCTGGCCGGCCTCACCTAGGCCGGCTGGCCTGGGATCTCGGCCATTCGGCCACCACCTTCTCGTAGACGCTCCAGATGCTCTCTGGAGGTCGGTGCAAAAGGGGCTTTCCTCAACCGACATTTTTTGGGCCGGGCGGCCTAATCTGGGCTAGGCGGCCTGGCTCTAGAGGGATTTCGGCCCTCTGTTGTACCGACACGTTCCTCAACGACTGGAGATCACTCTTGGATGGGTAGTTATCTTGTGCTCTGATCATGGCACATAATTCTTCCGTTTTTCCTAAGGGTTCAAGCCTTCCGATTCCAACTCGTGCATTCTGAGAAACCACCCATTGGAATGGCTTGATTTCTCCCTCTGATTGATACTGGTAAAATCTCATGCCAGGATTCCATAGAAAGTATGCCGGTCGGCCGGATCCGAGCCTCCCGGTCGAAACAGTGTCTGTTTTGGGTCAATTTTGGATATGTTGTTCCTGAGATCAAATATGCACCAAAACTTGTGCAACTCATTAGTAATAATGGTTATGACATGGTTATGGCCTATATTTCATGAAATCAGGCAGAGCGTTGGCGGCGAAAATCATCGATATCGACCGCCAACAGCTGCTTTTAGCTTCTCTCTAATCTCAGCCACATGGTCTTCTGCCTCTTTTATGAGAGTTGGTCTAGTTAGTGTACGCTCTCCTACTTCTGACCACATCAAAGGGGTTCTACACTTTCTTCCATAAGAAGACTCAAAAGGTGACATGCCTAAGCTTGCTTGATAGCTGTTGTTGTATGAAAACTCAGCATAGGGCAAACTCTGTTCCCAATACTTACCATAGGTAAGGACACTAGCTCTTAGCATATCCTCCATAATTTGATTCACCCTTTGTATCTAGCCATCAGTTTGGGGGTGGTAGGCCGAACTAAAATCCAATTTCGTGCCCATGGCTTTATGCATTCTTTTCCGAAACTTAGAGGTGTTGACACCAGATTTTGACACGTGTCAAGGAGTGTTGTGATGAGGGCATGACACCTTCGGATACGACCATTGATTATAAGGTGAGCTCGTTCCAAATAAATTTGTCATCTGGATTTGAGAATAAATTACTACCTAATGATTTAATTATTGTTAGAAACCATGGAGATTATGATGAGGATGCTGGGAAGGATTTTGGAGGCGTGGTGGACCAGCAATGGAAACCAAGCCGAGTTGGAGGCCCAATACAAGTCGAGTTCGAGTCTGCTTCGGAGTCTAGGAGCAGCCCGCACTAAAATCAACGCCCAGGCAGCATACGGAGTCCGTTTGGGTTGATCTTTATATGGATGGAAAGATAATTTCAAGAAGCTTCCAATGTCACTAGTTTAAGGCCCAAATTCATTTGGAGTCGAAAGGAATCATCAAAACAAATGAACATCCAGAATCTGTCAAGTTGTCGCAACACCATCTTTTGGGCTGTTGGCCCGTGTACCGTGTTGGCCCAAGTGGTGGACGCCCCTTGGCCTCCACCAGCAACCCTAGGATGTCCCTTAGGATAAAAACTCAGTAGCCACCGTCTTTTAGATCAGGGTTTTGTTTAGTTCTAGTTTTCCTTGTGAAACTGGAATTGATTCGTTGTAACTGTGGCGACAAGTCCTTTTACAGTGATCCAGGCCCCCCGTTCTTGATCTCCTCCACTGTGTCGATTAGTCCGTTGGAATAGAGTTCTTGAACCCATACTTTGTTTTCGCTTCATACACATCTGTAATTTTAGATTGCGTGTTTATTCTTTCTTGCTAGTGTTCTTCGATTCGCTTGCAGGAAAAGCCTTCTTGGCGAGGTCAATCAAGTTGTGCTTGGTTGATAACCAACGGAGCGGTGGTGTAACGGTTGTAGGCTTCGAATTCATGTCTGATTAGAAGTTGGATCACCAACGTCACATACTCCACCAATCGAATCTACCCTACCTCTCGGAAGATCGGGCCTAATCTACATCAAGTGGTATCAGTATTCCAGGTTGTCCGTGAGGTATTATCGTGTTTCCCCCCCTTTAGATTCATTTTTGTTCATCACCCATAGTCCAAAAAAAGCCCTAAAATTTTTTGTTTCCACTATTCTATAACCCGTTTGTGCCCCACAATTTTTTGGTTCAGTTTGCTTTTCTAAATTTTAGTACCTTGTTGTGTCGTTGTGTTCGTCGTGTCTAGATCTTGTTCATGGTCTTTAGTGTCAACTCTGGTTTTTTAGTTCGCTGGTGCATGTGATTGTTGCACACCAGATTTGATTGCTTCAGTTCTAAAAAAAAGAAAAAGGCAAAGAGGTGCTAAAAAAGAAAAGAAAAAGACGCACCAACAAGGAAAAAAAACAAAGAAAGAAAAGGCAGAAAAAAAAAATTCAGAAGTGCTTGCATCCTTTTGTGGTCTTGTGTTGAGTTGTATTGTTGTTCACTTGAACTAGGTCCAGGATGGGTTTAGGCCGGCGACATAGACAATCTTGGGACTACTTTTCAGTCTTGCAATTCTGAATTGAATAATTGCTATTCCTTGCTACTATATTGTGCCTACCCAAAGCTACACATATACTTCTATCAGCATAGGTTCATTTTGCAACTGTTACACCCAAGCTTGACAACTGACTGTGCCGCCTGTTGGTTTTGGTAAGAATACTTGCAAGACGGTGGTAAGCCACTGGAGATATTGCATTCCACTTTCACTACCACTCGATAGCTGTTAGTTGATAGTGATAATACTTTTGTGTTGTCTTTTGCTATCTTCTAACAATGACAGCTTCTTCATATCCACCAACTTATGATGGCATTGGTGCTGATGAGTACATGGAGTGAGAAATTGCCATAGATAACATATTTGCTACTCGCTTTATGTGTCCAAGGAGGAAGGTAAAAAATGCATCCAGTGTTTTACGAAACTCAGCTTTAGTTTGGTGGGATTCTTTAGATTCTTCAGATAAACCTCAAACTTTAAATGATATGAAACTTCTTATGCGAGAAACCTTTGTTAATGCACCTCCTGCTTTGAATTCATATGATGAGGTGCAAAACATAGAGGTTAAGTCCATTGTAGTTTCTCTTGGTACGCCTAACCTTTTGCAGGATTCTGAACAAAAGTAAGAGGACAAGGATGACATGGACAAAAATGAGGAGCTCACATCCTCATGTGAAAATTCAGAGCCATCACTTCACAATGCACCTATTACTCCCACTGAAATTGAGAGCAAAGGTAATGCTCATGGTGTTCCACTCATGGATGGTGAGGCTTCTTTTGATGTGCTGAATTCTTCCACCAATCATGCTATGACAGAGCAACTATTAGTGGAACCAACTCTTGATTTACCTTTGTCACAAGATGATTTGCTTCATATTCCCTGTGATAAAGATGACTTACCTCATCATGAACATGAGAGCACTGAACCACACATTTCTGCTGAATTTACAAATGTGATTCATGTTGCCAGTGATACATATTAGATGAAATTGTTGTCTTCTTTGCATACTTTGGGTTACATTGAATTTGATGTTTTGTGTAATCTAAGTAATTTAAAGGAGAAACTCTTTATGTGTGCTGATTTGCCATGGTTGTCTAGATATACATATCATGTTATTGGCAAATATAACAACAAAGGACAATATTTGATACATCAGGTTTACATTTGTGCAAATCTGAATTCTCCTTTTGTTGTTCATGATTGTAATCAACTAAGTGGATCCGATACTATTGATATTCATACGCCATCTATTCCTATGCTGCCTTTTGTTAGTACTAATCTTTTACAGGATAGTATTGACAAAGCTCATGTGGATTCGGATCAAGGAGCCTACAGGATCAGTTTCGAGTACAATCGGCACTGAGGACGGCTTTTCTTTCAAGAAGGGGAGGATGATGAGGGCATGACACCTTTGGATGCGACCATTGATTATAAGGTGAGCTCGTTCAAAATGAATTTGTCATCTAGATTTGAGAATAAATTACTACCTAATGATTTAATTATTGTTAAAAACCATGGAGATGATGACGAGGATGTTGGGGAGGATTTTGGATGCGTGGTGGACCAGCAACGGCAGCCAAGCCGAGTTGGAGGACTAATCCAAGTCGAGTTCGAGTCTGCTTCGGAGCCCAGGAGCAGCCCGCACTAAAATCAATGCCCAAGCCGCATACGGAGTCTATTTGGGTTGACCTTTATATGAATGGAAAGATAATTTCAAGGATCTTACAATGGCACTGGTTTGAGACCCAAATATATTCGGAGTCGACGGGAATCGTCATAACAAGTGAACGTCCAGAATCTGTCAAGTTGTTGCAACACCGTCTTTTTGGCTGTTGGCCCGTGTACTGTGTTGGCCCAAGTGGTGGACGCCCCCTTGGCCTCCACCAGCAACCCTAGGACGTCCCTTACGATATAAACTCAGTAGCCGCCGCCTTTTAGATCTGGGTTTTGTTTAGTTCTAGTTTTCCTTGGGAAACTGAGATTGATTCATTGTAACTATGGCGACAAGTCCTTTTACAGTGATCCAAGACCCCGTTCTTGATCTCCTCCACAGTGTCGATTAGTCTTTTGGAATAGAGTTCTTGAACCCATACTTTGTTTTTGCTTCATACACATCTGCAATTTCAGATTGCGTATTTATCCTTTCTTGCTTGTGTTCCTCGATTCGCTTGCAGGAAAAGCCTTCTTGGCGAGGTCAATCAAGTTGTGCTTGATTGATAACCAACGGAGCGGTGGTGTAACAGTTGCAGGCTTCGAATTCGTGTCTGATTAGAAGTCGGATCGCCAACATCACGTACTCCACCATTCGAATCTACCCTACCTCTCGGAAGATCGGGCCTAATCTACATCATGTTGCAATGGAGAAAAGGTTATGTATGGTACGATCAGTGGACTTGGAGGGGTGATCGTGCATCACCGTTGAAAATCTTGTTGACTGAAGAAGGGGAAGTTGATCAGATATTTTGGCTTCGGTTTGGGTGATCGTGCATCACCGTTGAAAATCTTGTTTACTGAAGAAGGGGAAGTTGATCAGATATTTTGGCTTCGGTTTGGCAACAGTTATCTTGTTTTAGAATTCATTTTATTTTATAGAATAGAATTGTGATTTGCCGTGATCGGCTAGGATTGTGTTAGCATGGGGTATAAATATGAGCCCCCAGCTATTGTAAAGATTGATACACATCCAACTAACAAAACTTTACTACTTGCAATTTACTTTCTCGTCGACGACTTCGCCACCCTTTTTTTCTTTTTCCTGTGAGTTCTTTCAAGCTAATCAAGGACGCATCACATTCGAGCGACTTGGTTTGCTGGTAAGTCTTCGTTTGCCGAGTAAATATGAGATTTAGTTTCCGGGCGCATCGCTGTGGCTTCATTCAGATCTATTCAAAATTTACCAAATTTATCTAAGCTTTGATCTCGGGCGCATCGCTGTTTTCTCGTTTAGATTTATTCACAAATTATCTAGCTTAGTGATCTGTTTAATTGGCTGTAAGCTCCTTATTTATCATGATAAACTTTGTAAAGCTGATTAGATCGGTTATAAGCTTAGCTTTGTCCAGATCCATACATTCGTGGGTTTGTACATTGTTAGCTGGCACGTGTCGGCTCTAGATCTAGCCATCTAGTTGCATACCGGTATCGGTTGTCCTTTGCCGATTCCCTGTAGATCGCTTTTGATACACGCTTTTTATATCCGATCTACTGTTGTTTTCTGTATCAGCAGAGCCTTGCCGTTACGCCGCGTAAGAGTGATTCGGAAATCCAGCCGATACACTCTTGAATTTGACGGTTTTGCTGTTTCCTTATCAATTTATAGGTCAAATTAATTGGCATGCCTTGGTTTGAATCAAGTGCAGTCCGAGCTTGGCGTATGGGGCTCTCGGGCTTGGTGTGTGATCGTTTCACGTCAACACATCTTTTGGCACGCCTGGTGGGACAAGAAACATCAAGATGTCAAATGAAGAGAAGGGTAAGGTTTCCCCACAGAACCAGATCCCAATCGACAAAGACCAGCTGAAGGAGAAACAAAAGGCAGAACTCAAGGTAGCTATTGAAGATTATGAACGGCGTTGCCTTTTATCCTTCAGCAGCAACAGGAGTGGAAAGGTATTCAAAAAGTATGATTTTCCTACTCTTCCACCCTATGATGAGTCATAGAAGGAGGACAGGATGGTGCATATGATGAATCAAGCGATCAGGCAAGCTTTCTTGAGTCATGCTCCGATCATGGCCAATTTTGTTCACAATGCTGTGCTCAAGACGCTGCAAGATAGGGGGATGCTTGGCTTAGTGGGACTGGCCTATCAACAGGCTAGTCAGATGGTTTTTTCCCCTACTGGATCGGCTACTGAGACATCACCGATTGACCCTCAGGCTCAAACAGATGGGAATATCGTAGATGCACAGCCGATTAGTACTGCAGCACCAATCCAGTTTCCTCCTGTGTACACCAGTTCCACACCGATGGCTACACATGCATAGGGAAACTACATGCCAGTGTTTCCAGTTGGCTGGGATCCTAATACTGGATTTGGTGTGGCCCTAGAGTATATGGTGTCATCTTTAGCAGGGCAACCAAGCGCATCGGCTTCACAGCCGATGAATCAGCAAGTTAATGCGTCGGCTCCACAGCCGACCCAGTCTCAAGACGCCGCACCGGCTCCACACCCGTCGGTTACATCCGCATCAGCGCCATCGCCAGCAAGTCTAAACAACATGTCGGCTCCAAGGCCGACACCTCAACAGGAGAATTTGGCAATGATGATCCAGCTTAAGTCTCCTACAGAGGTCCTGGCAAATAGACTTCCTCATGCCAATGGAGTTACTTGGGTTTTTCATGATCATGTGACTGGTTTTGTGCGTCATGTGAATGTGCCCAACATACCTCCTGTGGCACAGCAACAACCTAGTCAGAGGCCAGCAATAGTAGTCATAGCAATGAGATGGTGCTCTACCAGTCACCACCCAATCAAGTCACTCAGCAAGTCGCACAGACCACATCGGCTGCTCAGCCGATGAACACACCCAGTGCTCAACCAGCATCGGCAGCCTTGCCAATAGCTTCGCCATCTCTACAGTCAGCATCGACTGATGGCCAGCAGATTGACTAGGCATCCAAGATTGCTGAAGTGATGAGGGATCAGTTCAGTATGAAGCCAAAGCAGTAGAATCTGATGTACAGAACTCCATAACCAGCTGCATATGAGCAACTACCGTTGCCCCACAAGTACAAGCTTCCAGATTTCACCAAGTTTTCTGGACAGGGGGAGGTCTCCACAGTGGAACACATCAACAGATTTATCACGCAGTGTGGAGAAGCAGCTTAGAATGATGCAATAAAGGTGCGTCTGTTCTCCATGTCTCTCTCCGGATCGGCCTTTACGTGGTTCACAACGTTGCCAGCCAACTCCATAATATTCTGGGCCGATCTGGAGAAGCAGTTCCACCAGTTCTTCTACTTTGGCATAGAAGAGATGAAGCTGACCGATTTGACCAACTTGAGGCAAAGGAATGATGAATCGGTCGCTGCCTTCATTTAGAGGTTCAGGGATGTTAAGAACCGGTGCTTTAGTCTGGTTCTGTCTGATCAGCAGCTTTTAGAAGTTGCTTTTCAAGGACTCTTGCCGCACATCAAGGAGAGTACGCCTCCCAAGAGTTCTACAACATCAGTCAGATGGCTCATAGGATGATAGGGGAGATTAAACCACATGAGCAGAAGAGGAGCAACTTTCAAAAGAAAAATAATTTCACTGACTGCTCAGATACCTCTGATTTAGATGATGACCAGATGGTAGGATCGACTGAATGGGTTCAGAACAACAAGAAGCCGATCTCGTGTCTGTTTGGTAACAAAGAACCCGAGAAATATGGATTTGATATTACCAAGGCTGATAAGATCTTCGACCTATTGCTGTCAGAGGGACAGATTAAGCTGAAGCCGCATCACAATATCCCGACAAGTCAAGAGTTGAAGAATATCAAGTACTGCAAGTGGTATAATGCGATGTCTCATGATACAAATGAATGCAAAGTGTTTCGCTAGCAAATACAATCGGCTATAGAGTAGGGGAGGCTCAAGTTTGAGACACCCAAAATGCCGATGAAGATTGATGGGCACCCGTTTCCTGCTAACATGGTAGATGTTGGAGGGAAGAGAAATGGACTACAGACAAAGGTGCTCACATCACAATCGGCCAAGGAATCTGGAGCTGTTGATCCTAAAGCTTAGATAACGGCCAATGAAGCCAAAGGTAATGAGCCGCAACAGGAAGAGAAATCTGCGGCACCAAAGAAGAAGGTCACATCCCGGATGTTGCTAAGCAAGTTCCAGCATGATCAAGAAAGGAGATAGTACCGAGAAGAATCTACACGACGACATGAGGGACACTGGAGGTGTCCTTTCTTTTTGTAATGTTGGGTGGAAGGTTTGACTCTGCCGACAATAGACAACTGTCCAGAGTGCAACGGTTTCTACCGTGAAGACCGGTCATACAAGAAGCCACGTTTCGACCAGAGGCCTCGTGGGCCGATCATCAGAGGGAGGGGCGATGGTAGACGCATCCCCGTACATGATCGGTTGGGGGGCAGGGTTTCCATGCATTGACTTCCCCGTACATGATCCTCGTACATGGTTCTTGTGTACAAGAAGAATGGAAAGCTACGTGTGTGCATTGACTTCAGGGATCTCAACAAGGCTGCGCCAATGGATGGTTACCCAATGCCAGTTGCCGATATGTTGGTGGATGCTGCTTCAGGACTCAAGGTGATTAGTTTCATGGATGGGAATGCCGGATACAATCAGATATTTATGGCTGAAGAAGATATACATAAAACTGCATTCAGATGTCCAGGGCATGTTGGTTTGTTTGAGTGGATCGTCATGACCTTTGGGTTGAAAAATGCTGGAGCAACATACTAGAGGGTCATGAACTATATATTCCATGAGATCATCGGCAAAATTGTGGAGATTTACATTGATGATGTTGTGGTAAAATCCAAAGGATATCAAGAGCATTTAGCTAATCTGCGCAAAGCTTTGGAGTGTACTAGAAAACATGGATTGCAGATGAATCCTAACAAATGTGCATTTGGTGTGTCGGCTAGTCAATTCCTTGGATTTATGGTTCATGAAAGAGGAATTGAAATTAGTCAGAAGACCATTACAACCATTAACAAGGTAGTGGCTCCAGAAACAAAAGTTGAGCTTCAATCATTAATCGGCAAGACTAATTTTATTCGGAGATTTATTGCTAATCTGTCCGGTAAAATACAGCCGTTCAGTTCTTTGTTGAAGTTGAAGGCCGATCAGAAATTTGTATGGGGAGAAGCAAAGCAAAAGGCATTGGATGAAATCAAACAGTATCTAACATCGCCTCCTGTGTTGGTTCCACCGCAGAAGCACAAGCCGTTAAATTATATTTATCGGCTGATGAGCGTTCTATCGGATCGGCCCTTATTCAAGAGTTTGAGGGAAAAGAACGTGTTATATATTTCGTAAGTAGAAGACTTTTGGATGCTTAGACCATGTATTCTCCTGTTGAAAGTTTATGTCTTTGCTTATACTTCTCTTGTACTATGCTTAGACATTATTTATTATCAGCTAAGTGTGTTGTGGTAAGCAAAGATGACGTCATTAAATACATGCTCTCGTTGCCGATTTTGAATGGGAGAATTGGAAAGTGGATTCTGGCCTTATCGGAGTTTGATTTGAGATATGAGTCGGCATTGTGGGACAAGTCATGGCCGATTTTGTGGGACAAGTCATGGCCGACATTATTTACCAAGTAAATCCGAGCTTTAACTTCTGGGCGCATCGCTGTGGCTTCATTCAGATCTATTCAAAATTTACCAAATTTATCTAAGCTTTGATCTTGGGCGCATCACTATTTTCTCATTTAGATTCATTCACAAACTACCCGGCTTAGTGATCTGTTTAATCGGCTGGAAGCTCCTTGTTTATCACGATAAACCGTGTAAAGCTAATTAAATCGGTTGCAAGCTTAGCTTTGTTCAGATCCATACATTCGTGGGTTTGTACATTGTTACCTGGCATGTGTCGGCTCAAGATCTAGCGGTCTAGTTGCATATCGGTATCGGCAGCTCATTGCCAATTCCCTGTAGATCGCCTTTATTACACGCTTTTTATACCCGACCTGCTGTCGTTTTCTGTATCGGCAGAGCCTTGCTGATACGCTGCGTAAGAGTTATTCGGAAATCCAGCCGATACACTCTTGAATTTGACTGTTTGCTGTTTCCTTATCAATTTACAGGTCAAATTAACTGGCATGCCTTGTTTTGAATCAAGTGCAGTCCGAGCTTGGCGTACGGGGCTCTCGGGCTTGGTGTCTGATCGTTTCGCGTCAACACATCTTTTGGCACGCCCGGTGGGACGAGAAGCATCAAGTTGTCAACTGAAGAGAAGGGTATGGTTTCAACTACAGAACCAGATCCCGATCGACAAGGAAAAGCTGAAGGAAGAGCAAAAGGCAGAACTTAAGGCAGCTACTGACGCTTATGATCAGCGGTGCCTTTTATCCTATTGCACCAACAGGAGTGGAGAGGTAATAAAAAAATATGATTTTGCTACTTTTCCACCCTATGATGAGTCATGGAAGGATGATCGGATGGTGCATCTGATGAATCAAGCGATTGGGCAAGCTTTCTTGAGTCATGCTCCGATCCTGGCCAATTTTGTTCACAATGTTGTGCTCAAGACGCTGCAAGATAGGGGGATGCTTGGCATAGTGTAACACCCTAATTTAAATTTCAGTATTTATTATAAATTAAATTGGCTTTAGTTAAATTTTCTAAGGTTTATTGTGTTTAGATGGCATTTAATCTAATTTTTTGTTCCTAAATAATTAAAATTTATCATAGGTTTAAATTTTTGTTGCATTCATGCTGGTGCATAATTTTATTTGAGTGTGGTTTGAATTCAAATTCATTTTTGAATTCAAACTTTGGTTGAATTAGATTTAGAAAAGAGAAGAATAGAAAAGAAAACCAGAAAATAGAAACCCGAAACCAGCCCGAACCCAGCCCAGCTCAACCCGTTTCCCTTTTCTTCCCCGTGGCCCCATCTCCTTTCCTTTTCTGGCGGCCCAGTCACCCTGCGCGCGGCCCACTCGCAAGGGCCCACGCTGCGGCCTGCCCCGCCCGCTCGCCTCGCGCCACAGAACGCGTCACGCGCCTCAGCCGCTGCGCTCCCGGGCCCGCACGTCAGCGCCTACAGCCGCTAGCCCCGCGTCGCCCGCGTCCCTCTCCTCTCGCTGCCAGCCCGGGCCCGCTAGTCAGCTCCTCCTTCCTCCTCCGCAGCGCCCGCAACCGTCACGCCGAGATCCCCGGCGAGTTTCCATCGGGGGCACGCCTCCCCAAGATCCCCGCCCGGCCCTTAAATTGACCCCGCGGAGCCCCTGCGCCCTCCCATTCCGCAGCACAAACCCTAGCCGCCGCCTCCCTTCGCTCCGCCGTGCCATAGCTCCGCGCCACCGCAGGTAAGCGGGTTCCCAAGCAATTGCCGCCGCCGGCGACCTCCGCACCCCTCTGACCCCTGGACTGCCTACTCAGGGACTGCGCGGACCTCTTCAGCTACTCAGCGAGCCCGGAGGACCACCGCAGCAACCCGGACCGCGAAGCGCCGCCCGCGACCGCTGCCGGAGCACGACGCCGACGCCGCTGCACCACTCCCCCGTCCAATTCCAAGCTCGGTGAGCCTCACAACATCCTGCCCTTTCATTTGCGCTAGTTGTCTTGGCCTTTAACCCGCTCCTGAGGTCAGCACCTCACCCGCCGGCGAACTTCGCCGCCCCGAGCCGCCATGGTCGCTGAACTTCATGCTCGGGACCTCCCCAAACCCAACTCGCCCCTAGGTGGATTACCCATGCCGCAAGGGAGCTCCACGGCCAAACCCCATCCCAAATAGCCCCCGGAGTGCCAGATTGGGCATCTCCGGTGAAGCGCCGCCGCGGGATTTGGTTTCCCCGGCGACCAGCGCCGCCGCCGTCGCCCCTTTCGCCCTGAGCCGCTAGATCCCGATTCAACGGCCCCGATTAGAAGGTGGGCCGATCCGATCTGATCCGCCAGATCGCGATCCGACGGCCCAGAATCAAAGATACCGGTTCGGCCGGTACTTTTTGCTAAAGAGCCCTTTAGTTTTCCGAGATTCAACCCGCAGTCCACCCTTAGTTAAAAGAATTTGCGGTTTAGTCCAAATTTTAACACGCAGCCCCCTGGCCTTTCTGGAATTAGAACCCGCCGTCCTTTGCTGCTAATTTTGCGCGTTAGACCCTGGAGTTAACGTTTAATTATGTTTTAGCCCTCGGTTTTAGCAGAAAAGCCCTGGAACCCTGTTTTTCTTACAAATAAGCCCCTAGAACTTGTTTTTAGCCTAGAAAATGCGTTTTAGCTCCGTTTTTAGCGTTCTTTATGTCCACGCGATCGTTGTAACGCGTAGAACAGTATTAGAGTAGTTTAGTGCACTGTTTTTATGTGTTGATGTACTGTTCTTTAGTTTTTGTTAGTATTTGCTTGTATGCTTATTTTGTGCATTGTTTTGGCCATGTGTTCGTGAGTAGACGTTGATCCATCTGAGGAGCCTCAGTACCAGTGCCAGGAGCAGCCGTCTTCGGAGCACTTTGAGCAGCAGCAGGAGCAGTACGAGGAAGGCAAGTATAACATGAACAACCTATCACTTTAATTACATTTTCATACTGTATTTTAATACTGTATGCCTATAAGGACATTCCTAGCCACTTTATATCCTTTATATATATCCTTTGGGTTGCATTTTGGTTAGTTGTGCTAGGTTGCTGCGCTATAACACACTCTGGTCCTTTTAATTAATTTGATTAATGGTTTACTTGAACTTAATTCTGAGAGTGGCACTCTGTGTGGCTTGAGTGGCTCACTTCTCGTTAAAAGATGTTTTTTTAGAAACATGGTTTAGGGGGCCAGCACGGTGCTTACTGCCTGGTTGGCCACTCTCCATAAGGACCGGTTCATAGAGCGACAACCTGGGACAACAGCGCTACCACAAGGCTAGAATGGGATAGACTTGGCGTAATAACTAGATCTTTTTGGTTTGGAGTAACTTACCTGCGGGGCAAGAGTAGTAAGCTTCAATGGTCCCTGCTCCTCCGGCTTGGTCTGTGCTTGGATTGCGCTCCTGTGCTTGTACCCCCGGAGGTGGGCCCCATCGTCGCCGACCTAACTCTCGCGGTTACGCCTTACCAACGAGATTCTTTTTAAAGGCCTCGTAGTGAGTCGCTGGCCATCTCACCTAAGGAAGTGTGATGAACAACTGGCGTAGCTCACGACTTGTGGGTAAAGATGTGCAACCTCTGCAGAGTGTAAAACTTGTATACTAGCCGTGCTCACGGTCATGAGCGGCCCAGATCCTCCTTTTGATTAGTGAAGTTATCTCCTTCCGACGAGGGAGGTGCTTCTCGGGGTTACCTTGGTGGCTTGGTCGTGGTTTGGTTCTCAGTAGTATCATAATTAATTCTGATTAATTACTATGTAACTGGGTTAATGGTAATTCATCAACTAGTAGTAAATAGCTTAAATAAAATCTTGCCAACACTTAAAAGCTAATGCAGTTGAGTCAGCCAGCCTAGAGCCTCATAGTTTGTGTTATACTTGTTGAGTACAAGTTGTGTACTCACTCTTGCCTCTTCTCTACTTTTTCCTCTTGGCTACGCTACTGCTGCTCAGTTCCTGCCGACACGAGGGAGTTCGTCCAGCGCTACCAGGACTACGAGGACTTCTAGGTGCTTCGTCTCCCAGTCGACGTCCCTGTGGCGCCCTGCTTCAGCTTCGGAGAGCTTTTATCGTATTTTGTACTTCGCTTCCGCTGTATCAGACATTTTGTCATTATTGTAATAAATAACATTCGTATTCGCTTTATTATGTCTTTTTACGTGATATGTGCTATGATATACTGTTCATTCTGTTGTATATACGTGTGACTTGATCCTGGCACGTATATGATTGCTCGGTTTATGTTCTTTTATAAACCGGGTGTTACAGAGTGGTATCAAAGCCATATCGACTGTAGGACGAAGCCTAGATAGAACTGGTCGAGTTTTAGGACTTCTTCTCTCCAATCCTTGTCTGCTGAAACTATTTTACTATTATACCCCTTGACTTCTATGACCTTTTACCCTTCTGCCTTGATTTTTCTCTCTGAAGAATAGTTTTCGTAGATTTGGCCTGAATCAGTCATCTGACCACCATGAGTTAGCTAGGTGACCTTTTTATAATAACACGATAGCACGTTCCGTGACGCGTTGTGTTAGTCGAGTCTTTTGCTAAACTCGGCTAAGTCGTGAAAATTGTCTGCTTGTTATTATGCTACATGTTTGATTTGGATTTTTGAATGATTGCATAGCTTAGTAGCTTAAATTTGTTTAAAGAAAATCACTCTGATGTTAAAGCTAACTAATTAATAAAATGAGTTAGATCGTTGGGGGTAAAACAGTCAACTCTATCCTGTCTACTTTATCATGGCTGAGTCTTTTTCCGCAAAGAGTTATCATATCCATCTGAGTTTATTCCTGCAATATCCTTACTCGTGAAATCTTTTGTTCAAATCAGATGGTGAACACCAGGAGCACCGGTTCCGGTTCTGGCCAGCAGCAGGGTCAGAACAACCAGGGTACTGGGATCCCGATGCCTCCACCCTTGACTCCGGAGCAGTACTTCCAGCTCCAGATGCAGATGATGGCTACCCTGAACAACACTGTTCAGGCTCTTCAGCACGCTCACACTCAGCCTCCGCCTCCTCCACCGCCGCAGCCTCGCGACAGGCGTGCTGAGTTCCTGAGGGGTCACCCGCCGACGTTCTCTCACACGTCCGACCCTCTTCAGGCTGACGACTGGCTCCGTGCAGTGGAGCGTCAGCTGGACATCGCCCAGTGCGATGATCGTGAGCGCGTCTTGTACGCAGCAGGACAGCTGCGAGGGGCAGCTTTGGACTGGTGGGAGTCCCACCCGGTCTATGACCGCGAGTCTCTCACTTGGCTCCAGTTCAGGGAGCGTTTCCGTAGCCACAACGTCCCCGCGGGCGTTATGAAGATGAAGCAGAAGGAGTTCCTTGCACTGAAGCAGGTAATCTTAAGTGTAATCATTCAGCGTTTTCTTTTGAGCTAATGCCCCTTGTTCTATCCTTATGAATCTTGAGTTAATCTTCCGATATCTATCTGTCTTTGTGAATTCAGGGGACTATGTCGGTCACGGAGTATCGTGATCGCTTTCTTCAGCTGGCACGCTACGCCCCTGCCGAGGTTGCGGATGACCGCAAGAAGCAGGAGCACTTCATGGAGGGTCTTGAGAACTACCTCCAGTACGCGCTGCTCAACCTCCGCTTCGACGACTTCAACCATCTGGTTGACAGTGCGCTCAACACTGAGCGTAAGCACCTGGAGATGGAGGACAAGAAGAGGAAGGTTGTCCCCGTTGCTTCCGGCAGCAACACTCGTCCTCGACTCCAGCAGCCCCAGCAGTACCAGCCTCAGTACCGGCCTCCTCAGCAGTACCAGCAGAGGCCACCGCAGCAGTACCCGCCTCGACAGCAGCAGGCAGGTCAGGGCCAGAGGTTACCGGCACCTCCGGCTCGTGCAGCTCCACCAGCACCGCAGGCTCCACGTCCGGCAGCTCCTACCGGACAGCAGGCTCAGGGACCTCCTCGCACCTGCTTTCACTGCGGCCAGCCGGGGCACTACGCCAACGCTTGCCCCCGGAAGGCGCAGGCGGGACAGCAGGGGCGCCCAGCTCAGCCCAGGGCGCCAGCACAGGGCAGGGTGAACCACGTGACGGCCGAGTCAGCGGCCGAGGCTCCCAACGTGGTTATTGGTACGTTCATGGTTAATTCATATCCAGCTACAGTGCTTTTTGATACTGGTGCTATTCATTCCTTCATTACTCAGTCTTTTGTCGAGCATCATGGTATTCATACTAGCACATTAAAGAGGTGCCTGTTAGTATCTTCACCGGGAGGACAGTTGAGGTCTCACACTTACTGCCCGAGAGTCAGTGTTTCTTTGAGGGGAGTAGAGTTCTGTACTGATCTGATGGTGCTAGACACCAAGGGCATTGATGTCATTCTGGGAATGGAGACTCTGGCCAAATGGGGAGTTCGGATAGATTGTGCTCAGAGGACAGTCTTGCTATCAGCTTCCAGTGGCCAAGAGGTTGTTATCAGTGCAGTAGAGCCCTCTGGATTTCTTCATCAGATGGAGGCTAGACCCACGGACGGTATTCGCGTGGTGTCTGAATTCCCGGATGTCTTTCCGGATGATTTGCCAGGTATGCCGCCTGAACGCGCCATTGAGTTTTGCATTGATCTTTTGCCTGGCACAGCTCCTATTGCAAAGCGGCCCTACCGTATGGCACCTATAGAGCATGAAGAAGTTAAGAAGACTATTGATGAGTTGCTAGCCAAGGGCTATATCCGTCGCAGCTTCTCTCCTTGGGCTTTTCCGTTGTTGCTGGTAGATAAGAAGGATGGCTCGAAGAGGATGTGTGTGGATTATCGTGAGCTGAATGCAGTCACTATCAAGAACAAGCATCCACTGCCCCGTATTGAAGATCTCTTCGATTTGCTTCGAGGTGCTCGTATATTCTCGAAGATTGATCTTCGTTCGGGATATTTTCAGCTGAGGATCCATCCTGGGGATATTCCGAAGACGGCATTCACCTGCAAGTACGGGCTATATGAGTATACAGTCATGTCCTTCGGCTTGACTAATGCCCCGGCTTTCTTCATGCATCTGATGAACATGGTCTTCATGGATTATCTGGATGTCTTTGTGGTGATTTTCATTGATGATATTCTGATCTTCTCCAAGACAGAAGAAGAGCACGAGGAGCATCTGAGGCTCGTGTTGCAGAGATTGAGAGAGCATCAGCTGTACGCCAAGTTCAGCAAGTGCGAGTTCTGGATTGACGAGGTGCCATTCCTCGGTCATGTTATCTCTCAGGGAGGCATTGCTGTTGATCCGAGCAAGGTGAAAGATGTGCTCGAGTGGGAGACACCACAGACAGTGAAGGAAGTCAGATCTTTCTTGGGCTTAGCTGGATATTATCGGAGGTTCATCGAGAATTTCTCCAAGATCGCGAAGCCTTTGACTTCCTTGCTAGAGAAGAATGTGGCTTTCGTATGGACTGATGAGCGTCAGATGGCCTTTGATGAGCTGAAGAAGAGGTTGACTACGGCGCCAGTCTTGACTCTGCCAGACCAGACGAAGAGGTTCACGGTGTATTGTGATGCTTCGAAGGATGGTCTTGGGTGTGTTCTGATGCAGGAGGGCAGAGTGATAGCTTATGCTTCACGGCAGCTACGCCGGCACGAGCTGAATTATCCTACTCATGATCTTGAGTTAGCCGCAGTTGTGCATGCTTTGAAGATTTGGAGGCATTACTTGTATGGGCAGCGGTGTGATATCTACACTGATCACAAGAGCCTCAAGTACATTTTCACGCAGAATGAGCTGAACATGCGGCAGAGAAGATGGCTGGAGTTGGTCAAGGACTATGATCTGGAGATTCACTATCATCCGGGCAAGGCCAATGTTGTAGCAGATGCTTTGAGCAGAAGGAGTTATGTCAACATGGCCGTTGCTTTCCAGATGCCTCCAGAGTTATGCGAGGAGTTCGAGCAGTTGAGTCTGGGCTTCTTGCATCATACCTCCAGTGCAGCATTTGAGGCAGTACCGACTCTAGAGGCAGAGATCCGGCAGCATCAGAAAGATGATGAGAAGCTGCAGGAGATTCGTGAGTTGCTTAAGAAGGGCAAGGCTCCTCATTTCAGAGAGGATGATCAGGGTACCTTGTGGTACAAGAACCGGATCTGCGTGCCTGATGTGCATGATCTTCGGAAGTTGATTCTGAGTGAGGCCCATGATACAGCTTACTCTATCCATCCGGGCAGCACGAAGATGTATTATGATCTGAAGGAACGTTTCTGGTGGTATGGGATGAAGCGTTCAGTGGCAGAGTACGTGGCTATTTGTGACACCTGTCAGCGTGTCAAGGCTGAGCATCAGAGGCCAGCAGGTCTATTGCAGCCTTTGAAGATTCCGGAGTGGAAATGGGAGGAGATCACTATGGACTTCATTGTTGGATTGCCTCGTACTCAGAAAGGGTACAACTCCATTTGGGTAGTAGTGGATCGATTGACGAAGGTTGCTCACTTCATTCCAGTGAACACTACTTACTCCGGTGCTAGACTTGCAGAGTTGTACATCTCTCGGATTGTCTGCTTGCATGGTGTGCCGAAGAAGATTATATCTGACAGAGGGTCTCAGTTCACTTCTCGTTTCTGGGAGCAGCTCCATGATTCGTTGGATACGAAGCTGCGCTTCAGTACGGCTTATCACCCTCAGACAGATGGGCAGACAGAGAGAACCAACCAAGTGTTGGAGGATATGCTGAGAGCTTGTGCTATTCAGTATGGTACTAGTTGGGATAAGTGCCTGTCATTTGCTGAGTTCTCATACAACAACAGCTATCAGGCCAGTCTGAAGAAGTCACCCTTCGAGGCATTGTATGGCAGAAAATGCAGGACTCCTCTCTATTGGGATCAGATCGGTGAGAAGCAGCTCTTTGGCCCTGAGATCATAGATGATGCAGAGCAGATGGTTCAGGCTGTGCGAGAAAATCTGAGGATTGCACAGAGCAGGCAGAAGAGCTATGCTGATGGCAAACGGAGAGACCTGACTTTCAGTGTCGGTGATTATGTGTATCTGAAGGTGTCTCCGATGAGAGGAATCCGCAGATTTAATGTCAAAGGGAAGTTAGCACCTCGTTATGTGGGGCCATTCAAGGTGCTAGAACGGAAAGGCGAAGTTGCTTATCGCCTGGAGTTACCTCTCAGTCTCTCAGGAGTTCATGATGTCTTCCATATATCTCAGCTGAAGAGGTGTTTGCGAGTACCCGAGGAGCAGGCACCCCTGGATGGAGTCGATGTCCAGGAGGATCTGACTTATATTGAGCATCCGGTAAAGATTCTGGAGACATCAGAGAGGGTTACTCGGAACAAGCGCATCAAGATGTGCAGAGTTCAGTGGAGTCACCACAGTGAAGCTGAAGCTACTTGGGAGCGAGAAGATGAGTTGAAGAAGACATATCCAGATCTCTTTGCTAGCCAGCCCAGCTAAATCTCGGGACGAGATTTCTTTAAGGGGGTAGGGTCTGTAACACCCTAATTTAAATTTCAGTATTTATTATAAATTAAATTGGCTTTAGTTAAATTTTCTAAGGTTTATTGTGTTTAGATGGCATTTAATCTAATTTTTTGTTCCTAAATAATTAAAATTTATCATAGGTTTAAATTTTTGTTGCATTCATGCTGGTGCATAATTTTATTTGAGTGTGGTTTGAATTCAAATTCATTTTTGAATTCAAACTTTGGTTGAATTAGATTTAGAAAAGAGAAGAATAGAAAAGAAAACCAGAAAATAGAAACCCGAAACCAGCCCGAACCCAGCCCAGCCCAACCCGTTTCCCTTTTCTTCCCCGTGGCCCCATCTCCTTTCCTTTTCTGGCGGCCCAGTCACCCTGCGCGCGGCCCACTCGCAAGGGCCCACGCTGCGGCCTGCCCCGCCCGCTCGCCTCGCGCCACAGAACGCGTCACGCGCCTCAGCCGCTGCGCTCCCGGGCCCGCACGTCAGCGCCTACAGCCGCTAGCCCCGCGTCGCCCGCGTCCCTCTCCTCTCGCTGCCAGCCCGGGCCCGCTAGTCAGCTCCTCCTTCCTCCTCCGCAGCGCCCGCAACCGTCACGCCGAGATCCCCGGCGAGTTTCCATCGGGGGCACGCCTCCCCAAGATCCCCGCCCGGCCCTTAAATTGACCCCGCGGAGCCCCTGCGCCCTCCCATTCCGCAGCACAAACCCTAGCCGCCGCCTCCCTTCGCTCCGCCGTGCCATAGCTCCGCGCCACCGCAGGTAAGCGGGTTCCCAAGCAATTGCCGCCGCCGGCGACCTCCGCACCCCTCTGACCCCTGGACTGCCTACTCAGGGACTGCGCGGACCTCTTCAGCTACTCAGCGAGCCCGGAGGACCACCGCAGCAACCCGGACCGCGAAGCGCCGCCCGCGACCGCTGCCGGAGCACGACGCCGACGCCGCTGCACCACTCCCCCGTCCAATTCCAAGCTCGGTGAGCCTCACAACATCCTGCCCTTTCATTTGCGCTAGTTGTCTTGGCCTTTAACCCGCTCCTGAGGTCAGCACCTCACCCGCCGGCGAACTTCGCCGCCCCGAGCCGCCATGGTCGCTGAACTTCATGCTCGGGACCTCCCCAAACCCAACTCGCCCCTAGGTGGATTACCCATGCCGCAAGGGAGCTCCACGGCCAAACCCCATCCCAAATAGCCCCCGGAGTGCCGGATTGGGCATCTCCGGTGAAGCGCCGCCGCGGGATTTGGTTTCCCCGGCGACCAGCGCCGCCGCCGTCGCCCCTTTCGCCCTGAGCCGCTAGATCCCGATTCAACGGCCCCGATTAGAAGGTGGGCCGATCCGATCTGATCCGCCAGATCGCGATCCGACGGCCCAGAATCAAAGATACCGGTTCGGCCGGTACTTTTTGCTAAAGAGCCCTTTAGTTTTCCGAGATTCAACCCGCAGTCCACTCTTAGTTAAAAGAATTTGCGGTTTAGTCCAAATTTTAACACGCAGCCCCCTGGCCTTTCTGGAATTAGAACCCGCCGTCCTTTGCTGCTAATTTTGCGCGTTAGACCCTGGAGTTAACGTTTAATTGTGTTTTAGCCCTCGGTTTTAGCAGAAAAGCCCTGGAACCCTGTTTTTCTTACAAATAAGCCCCTAGAACTTGTTTTTAGCCTAGAAAATGCGTTTTAGCTCCGTTTTTAGCGTTCTTTATGTCCACGCGATCGTTGTAACGCGTAGAACAGTATTAGAGTAGTTTAGTGCGCTGTTTTTATGTGTTGATGTACTGTTCTTTAGTTTTTGTTAGTATTTGCTTGTATGCTTATTTTGTGCATTGTTTTGGCCATGTGTTCGTGAGTAGACGTTGATCCATCTGAGGAGCCTCAGTACCAGTGCCAGGAGCAGCCGTCTTCGGAGCACTTTGAGCAGCAGCAGGAGCAGTACGAGGAAGGCAAGTATAACATGAACAACCTATCACTTTAATTACATTTTCATACTGTATTTTAATACTGTATGCCTATAAGGACATTCCTAGCCACTTTATATCCTTTATATATATCCTTTGGGTTGCATTTTGGTTAGTTGTGCTAGGTTGCTGCGCTATAACACACTCTGGTCCTTTTAATTAATTTGATTAATGGTTTACTTGAACTTAATTCTGAGAGTGGCACTCTGTGTGGCTTGAGTGGCTCACTTCTCGTTAAAAGATGTTTTTTTAGAAACATGGTTTAGGGGGCCAGCACGGTGCTTACTGCCTGGTTGGCCACTCTCCATAAGGACCGGTTCATAGAGCGACAACCTGGGACAACAGCGCTACCACAAGGCTAGAATGGGATAGACTTGGCGTAATAACTAGATCTTTTTGGTTTGGAGTAACTTACCTGCGGGGCAAGAGTAGTAAGCTTCAATGGTCCCTGCTCCTCCGGCTTGGTCTGTGCTTGGATTGCGCTCCTGTGCTTGTACCCCCGGAGGTGGGCCCCATCGTCGCCGACCTAACTCTCGCGGTTACGCCTTACCAACGAGATTCTTTTTAAAGGCCTCGTAGTGAGTCGCTGGCCATCTCACCTAAGGAAGTGTGATGAACAACTGGCGTAGCTCACGACTTGTGGGTAAAGATGTGCAACCTCTGCAGAGTGTAAAACTTGTATACTAGCCGTGCTCACGGTCATGAGCGGCCCAGATCCTCCTTTTGATTAGTGAAGTTATCTCCTTCCGACGAGGGAGGTGCTTCTCGGGGTTACCTTGGTGGCTTGGTCGTGGTTTGGTTCTCAGTAGTATCATAATTAATTCTGATTAATTACTATGTAACTGGGTTAATGGTAATTCATCAACTAGTAGTAAATAGCTTAAATAAAATCTTGCCAACACTTAAAAGCTAATGCAGTTGAGTCAGCCAGCCTAGAGCCTCATAGTTTGTGTTATACTTGTTGAGTACAAGTTGTGTACTCACTCTTGCCTCTTCTCTACTTTTTCCTCTTGGCTACGCTACTGCTGCTCAGTTCCTGCCGACACGAGGGAGTTCGTCCAGCGCTACCAGGACTACGAGGACTTCTAGGTGCTTCGTCTCCCAGTCGACGTCCCTGTGGCGCCCTGCTTCAGCTTCGGAGAGCTTTTATCGTATTTTGTACTTCGCTTCCGCTGTATCAGACATTTTGTCATTATTGTAATAAATAACATTCGTATTCGCTTTATTATGTCTTTTTACGTGATATGTGCTCTTATATACTGTTCATTCTGTTGTATATACGTGTGACTTGATCCTGGCACGTATATGATTGCTCGGTTTATGTTCTTTTATAAACCGGGTGTTACACATAGTGGGTCTGGCCTATCAACAGGCCAGTCAGATGGTTTTTCCCCTACTGGATCGGCAACTGAGACATCCCCGATTGACCCTCAGGCTCAAACAGATGGGAATATCGTATATGCACAGCCGGTTAGTACTGCAGCACCAACTCAGTTTCCTCCTTCGTACACTAGTTCCACACCGATGACTACACATGCACAGGGAAACTACGTGCCAGGGTACCCTGTTGGCTGGGATCCTACTACTAGATTTGGTATGCCCCCGGAGTATATGATGTCAAGCAGGGCAGCCAAGGACTTCGGCTTCATAGCCGATGAATCAGTAAGTTAATGCGTTGGCTCCTCAGCTGACCCAGTCTCAAGATGCCGCACCAGCTCCACAGCCGTCGGCTACACCTACATCAGCGCCATCGCCAGCAAGTCCAAATAATGTGTCCGCCCCATGGCTGACACCTCAACAACAGAATCTGGCGATGATAATACATCCCAAGTCTCTTACAGAGGTCTTGGCAAATAGACTTCCTCATGCCAATGGAGTCACCTGGGTGTTCCATGATCCTGTGACTGGTCGGGGTAGACGCTCCCCTGGCGCAGCGAGAAGGCGGCCCCTCCCACGATGTTCCAACGAACGTTGGACGGGTGCCCCTTGAGGCGATACAGAGCTCGCCACAAGTTGAAGTGGGGGGCGATCCCCAGATACCCCTCACAGAGGTGGATGAAGATGGCGATTTGGGCGATCGAGTTGGGCTTGAGATGTGTTACCTCGAGCCCGTAGAAGTAAAGAAGGCCGCGGAAGAAGGCCCCCGCAGGCAGCGCAAAGCCCTTCACGTAGAAGGACTTGAACACGACCGTCTAGTCCTTGTCCTCTGACGGGAATTCTTCACCGTAGCAGCACTGCCACCCGAAGATCTGCTTCTCCGGGAGGATGTCGCGCTCCACCATGTCCTGGATGTCGCTATCCTAGAGCGAACACTTCTTCCATGATGATGAAGGCGGCAGAGCATCTCCGGTGCTCCCCAAGGTCGAAGACGATGAAGCAGCAGGAGTGGCGGCCATGGCGATGGCGGCGAAGCTCAAGAAAGGGATGGAAATCACGAGGAACTGGAAGGCCGAGAGCTCTAGAAGCTAGTCGAGTTGGCAAGGCAGCTAAAAGCTCTAGAGCACCCAGGAACAGGGTGGCCACTCCACGCAGGTTCCCCTATTTAAATATCGAAGACTGCACAATGAGCAGATCCGAAATCAACGTCTGGATCAGATCGGGCCGGGAATCTTACGGCGGACAGAGCGGAGTTAACGGTAACTTTCTTTTTACCATTGCCCCTGACAGCCCCGCTCCTCTGTCAGGCGCGTCAGATCCACGCGGGGAGATAACGGTTTGATTTTTTACCGTAATGCGAATGTGCTTCGAATATTCCTGTTACTACCCGGCGTGTCTCCGTGAGCCAACCAGGGTCTCAGGGCCCGAACGCCGCGACTACTCGGTGTGTCTCCGTGACTCCGCCAGCGACCCTGCTCGGGGGCTGGGCGCCTCCAACTACCCGGCGTGTCTCCGTGACCCAGCCAGGGCCTCAGGGCCCGGACGCCGTGACTACTCGGCACGTCTCTGTGACTCCTCCAGCGACCCTGCTCGGTGGTTGGGCACCACCTACGACCCGGCGTGTCTCCGTGACCCAGCTAGGGCCTCAGGGCCCGGATGCCGCGACTACTCGGCTCCTCTCCGTGACTCCACCGGCGACCCTGCTCGAGGGCTGGGTGCCACCTACGACTCGGCGTGTCTCCGTGACCCAGCCAGGGCTTCAGGGCCCAGACGCCGCGACTACTCGGCGCCTCTCCGTGACTCCACCGGCGACCCGGCTCGAGGGCTAGGCGCCACCTACGACCCGGCGTGTCTCCGTGACCTAGCCAGGCCTTCAGGGTCCGGATGCCGCGACTACTCAGCGCATCTCCGTGACTCCACCAGTGACCCTGCTCGGGGGTTGGGCACCACCTACGACCCGGTGTGTCTTCGTGACCCAGCCAGAGCTTCAGGGCCCGTATGTCACGACTACTTGGTGCATCTCCATGACTCTGCCAGCAACCCCGCTCGGGGGCTGGGTGCCACCTATGACCCGGCGTGTCTCTATGACCCAGCCAGGGCTTCAGGGCCCGGATGTCACGACTACTCGACGCATCTCCGTGACTCCGCCAGCGACCCTGCTCGGGGGCAGGGCATCACCTACGACCCGGCGTGTCTCCGTGACCCAGCCAGGGCCTCAGGGCCCGGACGCCGCGACTACTCGGCGTGTCTCCGTGACTCCGCCAGCGACCCTACTCGGCGGCTAGGTGCCATATATAACCCGGTGTATCTCTGTGACTCAGCCAGGGCTTTAGGGCCCGAACGCCGGGACCGCTCGGAAAGTCTCAGTGACTCAAACCAGGACTTCAGGGTCAGGGAATCGAGTTAGATTCATATGTTACGGCTATCTCGAGATAGCTAAGGACCGATATCCTCAGGGAATCAGTCTAACAAAAATGCTTACTAGGTACCCAGGCATTCGGATTGACAAAAGTTGGAGATCAGTTCTTTGACCCTCGAAATGCTTCTTCATGTTGGTGTCTCTTATGCTCAATCTGAATAGGTATTCTGCAAGCGCACGGAATTCACCGGTGTAGCACTTCACCTTGGAGTATTCCAGGGTATCGTGAAATCCTCAGGGAAGCACTATGGTAAAGTGTATCGTAAATTGTAGTGACAACCTTTACTGAGTTTATCGACCGACTAATTCAGCAGGGGTAAGCCAGATAACAAATAGGATAAATGGCCAGTCTATGACCGCGCGACACACAGGAGACTCTATACCTTAGAGAGGTAGCAACTGGGAGGACAGCGAGCGAGAAAGGACTCTTGAAACACTTCTAAACTACTGAGCTAGCCTCACTAGAACTAATCTAACCTTCTATATTGATGTTGGAACCAGGAGCTTACTTCGGCGGCGTAAGCGAAGGGCGCAGACAGGGGTGAGAAGGGGACCAACATACTTTTGGCAATCTTACTGCTATGAAAGCACCCGAACGTGGTGGACTATGTGGGATGGACAAGGCTGTCACCACTTGCCGCCTACCACTGCGGTACCGTGGGGTGGAACACACTTTCTAGCTAGCACTGAGTTAGACACCACATCTGCTCTCGGTACTAGGATTTCTCTTGAGGCCTTCAAGATAAATCCCCCTCAACCTAGTGAACTAATTTGAATTAGACTAGTACCGGTGAGAAAACCCTTAAGACTAACTCCGACAAGCAAGGAAGAGAACTTAAACTAAACTAGAGGTAAAACTTACTCCCGCAGACAAGTAATAGTACTTGGAAATATAAATACTTGTGGAAAGTAAAGCTGAATCAAGTAAATGAAGAAGATTACTTATATTAAAAAAGTCAAAGGAAAAGATACAAGAACTTATACCGAGCTCTGATGATGGCTCCGGATCCCCGAGACAAGCTCGACTCGACTCTAACTCCCAATTACTAACCTACTTTAGACTTGAGAAGAGACAATTGCTCCTCTTTAGTGTGTGTTTACAAGTGAGGATGGGAGGCCTATTCATAGCTGCTCAAGGTCGGTAATCAGGTAACCGCTGCAAGATTACGCTACCCCTGACTTGTCTTTAACTTCACGCGAAAGAGGAGCTCCAGTGGCTGACTTGTGGGGCCGGGCGGCCTAGCCCTGCTGCCACCGACTTCGCGTGGATGGCTTCTGATCACTCCGGGAGATCGATAAGTTGGGTGGTTTCCTTGGATACCAGAATCTTAGGCCGGGCGGCCTACCTCTGGCACTCCTCTGCCCTTCGTTTCGCCAACATTGCACATCAACACTCCACATTGCCTCTGGACTGGGTGCTTTCCTCATTTGACAATCTTGGCACTAGCATGTGGGTCTTTGGTTTGAACCTTGTGCCTTTCGGGTCCATCAATAGGATATGAGGTGCTTGTTCTGGAACCTTATGAACATGTCACATTGTTCTTGTGAAAGTACTGGACCCATGTATGTATGTAGAGGTGTCAGGCCAGTCGGCACGAAATGTGCCGGGTGGTCGGGATTTTCTCTGATTTCGACCATCTTTGGATAGTAGATTCCTGCAAGCACAACTCATCCAAAACTTGTGGAACTTATTAGAATTAAACAAAATATGCATGGAATATGGTGCAAAACTCAATTTATTTCCGAGAAGTTGACGGTCAAAACGTGAGATAATGGCCATCAATACCCCCCCCCCAAGCTTAAACTTTTGCTCGTCCTCGAGCAAAGCTTAGTACTGAGGCTCGGTGGATCAGGAGTTGCGTTGATGTTTGCCCTCTGTAGGTACCCTGTGCACAGCATATTACTCTATCCGTATGTACTTCGAGTAAGTTGGCTCATACCTATTTGTTCTGAATGATGGGGCTTATTTCACATTTCGTCCCTTGCCTTGAGCGGTTGGAGGACTGAACAACCTTCACCGGAATGTTTTCCTGTCTTCCCTGTTCAGGTTCATTCTCAAAATATTTCTTAAGTATGCATATGATTAAGGTTCCCTGAAGGTGCTCTCAATCGCTCAAGGTGTATGATCCTTACCAAGGTCGAAACTTGACCAAGTTCTTCCTAATCTAAGGCTGACATCTAGAGTTATGGGTAGGAAGAGTATGACATACCTTGATTACTAGTGTTGGCGAGCCGAAGAGTGGTTCGCAAGAGGTAGGTACCTGATCAAATTCCGATCTTATGGAATCACAAATGTCTAGGGGAGAGGGAGAAATGGACTCACACTTTTGGAAACATTTTTGGGTCATTTTATTGAACTCCACTTTTGAACTATTTTTGCTAAGGATCATGGGCACTTTTTTTTGAAGAAGATTACTCCATGTCCTTCCTGAATTGAATACTTTCAGAGGGAACTTTTGAAGAATTTTGACCCTTTTTTGGAGTGGATTGGCACACAGTGGAGATTTTGTACTGGAGTTGTGGTGGAACTGTCTGGGTGGATGACAATACCCGGAATAGGTAATTGTCGTACCAGACATTTTGAGGCTAGCAAGAAATGGCACGCAAAGGAGAAAGACCAGCAGATGACAAGTACCTTTCCTTGAGCGAACTCACCATTCGACAAAGCTCAAAGTAAATCAAGATAGCCTATGGTAGCTCTTGTATGATAAAACATTATGGCTCTGGATGGGATATGTAAATCAACAGGGAAACCTTTTATCATATTTTAATGTTATTCCGAGAATTTCCCTTACTGAGGTAGATAGTTTTAATTCCAATGTAGGCCATCTCGAATCCCACAACAACTTAGACTTAGAAAATCATGTTAATGCTCCCACTAAAGCAGATTTAAAATGTGTCTATTATGGGCCAACTAGCTCTGGTACTAGATGAGTAAAAAGCTGTAAACGGGGCACATGCAAGTCTCAAACAGAGCAACTATTAATCATTTCCAAGGTAAGAGTTTGCACGGATTTCCACACATTTATTCTAAGCCTGGCAATTCTCTCTTTTTTTACTAAGATTATGATAAGCTGAACGAGCGGGTATGACGACTTACCTGGATACTGACGATCTCTCCCGCCAAGCTTCAACGAAGCTCAGGGCTACTGGTCTGGATGTGGCGGGGGGGGGGGGGGGGGGTAGTATGCACCATGGTGCCAATTATAGGACAAGGAGGATAACATCCCCCAACTCTCCTGTGTGAGACTGTTGTTGTGATCGAGACTATGTCCCAACTCCTTCTGACATAACTTTATGGCACCCATTCAGGCAGTGAGGCCTGATAGCTCCCGTGTGAGCAGATTGTTGTACTCAAAACATGCTGACGCAGATGGGCGAACCTATGGGCCATGGGATGTCCCCATGCCTGAGGGGTAGTAAACCCCCTAGTCATGCCCATACCCCAAGCTACCCTCAGGCTGGTGTGAGGTCTGGCCACCCTGGGTGTAAAACCCGTAGGCCTCCTCGAAGCTCATGTGAGTAGTGTATGGGTGAGGCTCTGCTGAGGCATCTGGCGAGGGTGCAGCGTGTGATGGTTCGGCTTCCTGAGAAGCACGGGCGTGCTGTGAAGCTCCTAGCTGGCGAGAAGCTCCTGCCTGCCGTGATGTGCCACCCTCGGCCAACTGTGCGTCACGCCGAGTCCCCATGTCATAGGGCCAGCTTTGCTGTTGCGTGCTGGCTCCTTCTTTTCCATTTGGAGGGTTAGACGTTTCACACAGTAGAGCGAGAGTTTCGGGCATGGCAGCTCGAACTCCCTCTCATACCCCGGATAGCACATGAATACTGAGTTCCCGGGATCTTCACGCATCATGTGCGCGTGAACAAAGTGGTCCAGACCGATGAAGTTTTGGTACTCATCCGTCGCGGGCAGATATGTGACTTGTGCATTCTCCAGAACACCGACATACCGCGCAATGCGGGTGACCAGTGAGGATATGTCGATGGGAGATCTGCACATGACCATTTTCTAGTTCGGTGATGTCGGCGAAGTGCGACCATCCCGCAGCCGTGAACACGCGGTTCATGTCCTGGCGGAGTCCCGTCATCATGAGGAATTCTGTATCGAACCGCTTGGCGTGGCCGTACGACTGCTTCTTCAACAGCTCGAGGGCGTCCTGCTCATAATCAGTTCGAACAACGATCTGATCGACCGACGTCAGAACTCTAATTTTGAGACGGGGCCTCGGGACTGCTGGAGAGGCAGGGGCTTCCTCCTCTTCTTCCTGGGATCGTGACGGTCGGCGAACAGAGTCCACCGACATGTCATCCCGGGAGCCTGATGACGCTCGCGAGCTCTAGGATCGGGATGACGAGCCGAGCTTCTTCACCATGTTCCGGATGTTCCCCCAGACCGACGTGACTCCTGCAAAAGATTAGTATAGAGAATATGCAGGAAAAATAATCAGAGGGGTTAGTGGTCAGTCGTTCTTGTGAGGATCAATCCACCACAATCGTTCTTCGTTCAGAGCTTGTTTTAATCAACGAGACATATTTTTGTGGTTTTCATTTTAGGAGAGAGTTACTACTAATTGCATTAGTGTTGAGCTAATCTCAGGACTACTACTTTTCTTGTGGGGCTAGCACTTGAGTTTCTTAACTTAATTAACTCCTAAGAGCTTCATTAGGCAAGAAAACTCAGAGAGAGGAAGAGAGAAAGTGTGCTCGGGAGGGTGACCTGCATACTCAGAGCGATGGTGCGATGAACGACGACGATGCAGTGGCTTTTATCAAGGCGCGCAGGGGGCAGGCCGGCCGGCCTATACAGTGCCGGGCGGCACTTTCCGTGGCCTTCCTTGCTCCACATCGTTGCCTAGCTCGTAGACCTGCTGGTGGGAGTGCTCTGGTTATTGATGACGGGACACGAGCGGAGGACGCGTGCCAGGTGGCGATGATGAGGCCGGCCGGCCTGTCTCCCCCCTATGAGAAGTGTCGGCCACCTCCCCTTGCTTCTGATGCACTCCAAGCCTCTGATTCCCGCAGCCCACTGACCAAACAAAAGAGAGTGGGGCCGGCCGGCCTAAACTTTGGCTGAATTTTTTTTATGCAATGCAATGATATCTGAAGCAAAACAAAAATTTAAATTTTGGTTTAGAATTGTAAACATGCCATGACTTTGAAAAGAAAGATTATGCAAGAAAAATTTAAACTATCCTATATGCAAATGCAAGAATGGATACGTACCATGATTCTCATGGCGATAGCTCGGGTTTTGAGTCCGGAGCGGGACTCTCCATACCTCGGGTTCTATTGTCGTCGCCGGATGGAGTTCCAGACATAGACACTTTTCTCCGCCATTTCTTCTTGGTGGCGGGTTTTATTTTGATCGCTTTCACCTCTGATTCCTCAAATTCTCTGTGAAGAATTCGTCGTCTTGCATTCCTGTAGTTATGTACTCTGATCTCCCTATCGATTCTTAGACGTTCCAAGAGCTCGGCAAGGATATCGATTGTCGGTGTTTATGGCTTCTCCTGCTCTTTCTCGGATTTCTTCCAGTTGAATGTCTTGACCTGGGAACACTATTCGACCTTTGGTCTGAAGGCGAACCTCTCTGTCTGCCGATTGATATTGAGTTGAATCTCTACAGCTCCAACATCAATGTGTGCATTTGCGGTACTCAAGAGCGGCCTCTGGCACTTCTCGGCCCTCCGTTTCGCCGATATTGCACATCAACGCTCCACATTGCCTCTGGACTGGGTGCTTTCCTCATTTGACGATCTTGGCACTGGCATGTGGGTCTTTGGTTTGAACCTGGTGCCTTCCGGGTCCACCAATAGGATATGAGGTTTTTGCCTTGTTCTGGAACCTTATGAACATGTCACATTGTTCCAGTGAAACTACTAGACCCATGTATGTGGAGGTGTCATGCCGGTCGGCACGGAATGTGCCGGGCGGGCGGGATTTTCTCTGATTTCGACCATCTTTGGACAGTAGATTCCTGCAAGCACAACTCATCCAAAACTTGTGGAACTTATTAGAATTAAATAATATTTTCATGGAACATGGTGCAAAACTCAATTTATTTCTGAGAAGTTGACGGTCAAAATGTGAGATAATGGCCATCAGCACCCCGAACCCTTCCAAGCCTCGGGGGCTGCACCCAATGGGTGCGCCCAGGGGCGCATCCCGTTCTGGATCTACAATGATGACGGACACTTATAATGAGCACCGAAGGACTTAGTTCGTACGACAAGAATCAACTCGGCCCTCCAGCGCTCGGGGGCTTGACGGAGGTAGATCTATGTACCTCCCTGCCGAGTGGGGTCCCCGAACACGGGCGACTACCCCGCTTGGTGACTCGGCTACAACTACTCGGCAAGCAGTGACTCAGCTGTGCGCCGAAAGGATCTTCAGTAGATCAGGATGAGAGGCTCCAACTAGAAGCTTGGATATCTAGGGATCTTAACCGACCTCCTTTCTTGTAAAACAACCCGAGCATACCTTCCTTGTACCCCTATGACTCCTAGTCTATATAAAGGAGATGTGGGAAGACCCAGATAGACTTCTTTTTTCGCAGCATTCCACAAACCCTAATACAACTCCGAACACAGGACATAGGGTATTACACAAATCGCGGCCTGAACCTGTCTAAGTCCCTGTGTCTTTATGTTACTATCGAGCTCTTGGTCATGAGATCCCCATCCTGAAACTCTACCGCCGGGTACACCCCATTGGACTGGCTGGAATAATAATCTGACATCATGTTTTGTAGATTCTTCCTCCTCTACTTGTGGCCTTGCTGCTTTCTCTGCATGGTTAGGACATGGTAGATCACGAGTGGACTTACCACCCCTCGTGGTCACCACATTTATCTTTTCTGAAAAGGGAACAACAGCAGCAGCTATTTGCGCAAGTTGTGTTTCGATCATTTTGTTGAAACTTAATTGATTTCTTAGCGCAGAAGAAAGCGTTTCAACTTTTGCATTTATATTTTCCAAAATTTTGTCTTTGGCAGCAAGCTTTTTGTTTAAGGATTCATTTATTTTGGCTTGGCCAAAGACTAGATCTCTCAAGGAGGGTTGGTTCGAATTGAAATTCGAATTGAAATTTGAGTTAAAATTGTTACCTCCTCCTTGGAATGGTGGGCGTGCTTGACCCCACCCCTGGCCTCCTTATGGACGAAACCCGGTGTTGTTGTGTTGATGTAGGCTACGTCTTCACTTGTCTCGGGGCAGTCATTCCCCGAGTGTCCACCATCACCACAAACCTCGCACGTTGAGTACGAGTTCATGGCATGGACCACAACATGCACGTTGAGTACGAGTTTCTTCAGTAGGAGATCCATTTTGGCAGCGAGCATCTCCATCTCCTTGATGGTATGCATTCCGCCCTTTGTTCTGGGCAAGGAACGCTCCTCATTCCAGCCCTGGTTGGAGACCATCTTTTCAATTAAGGTTACCTTGGCAATTGTGAGGTCTAGATAGGCTCCTCCAGCAGCAGCATCGAGATGGGTTCTTGATGTTGTCGTTAGCCCATTGTAGAAGCTTTGGAGCATGGGCCACTCGCCCATCCCATGATGAGGATAGGTGAGTATGTATTCTTGGAGTCTCTCCCAAGCTTCTGGGATGGATTCCATCCCTGTCTGATGGAAACTTGAAATTCTTCCACGTAGGGCATTTGTTCTACCCAATGGGAAGAATTTTGCGAGGAACGCCATGGAACGTTTGTCCCACATGCTGACAGCTTCCTTGTTCTGATAAAACCACTGTTTCTCTTTCCCCAGTAGAGAGAAAGGAAGCAGGTGGAGCCTGATGGCGTCAGCCGTAACGCTCCATATGGTTACGGTCTTACAAAGCTCCAGAAAGTTCTGGAGATGGGCGTTGGCGTCCTCATTTGGCTTGCCACAGAACAGGCTAGCTTGCACCATATTTATGAGGATAGACTTCAGCTCAAAGTTCACGTCCCCAATATCAACGTTGGGTCCAGTTGCCACATTGGCAGCCGAGGGGATGGAGAAGTTGCGGAGAGTCTTCTCAGCCATCCCGCGCAAGCTTTGGTTAAGCCATCTTTGATTACTTGTATCGCTACACATGTTGGTGCCTTAGAGGCAAATTTTATTCCTTTCATTGAGGGCGACCGTGCGTATATCGACGAAGCTTATTTGATCCAAGGTCACACACTCAAAAAAGGCCCGAATGACTCTTTGATTTTCTTCTACTTGGGCTTTACAAATGAGATTCCGCTGCCCAATACGGAGTTCCATTTGTATAATTGCCATTCACTAACCATCCCTCTCGTTCCACAAGAAGGAGCTCATAGGCATAGATCTTTTCGTTTACCTAGCAAGATGACAAGAAGCAGGACCAGAAGGGAAGCAGAACCGACATCACCGCCTCAGCAGCTACAGCACTCACATAGACATGAGGCCGGTGGTTCGTCATGGCACAGTGCCAGCACTGAGGAGTGGGCACGGCAGGCACCAGGCCACCAGTCCACCAGTTCCAGCTCCAGCGGAGCACCGAACCTCATCAGACGGACGGCCTCGTCCCGAGGTTTCGGTGCCATCACCCAGCAACTAGGTGAGTTGCGGGTGCAGAGTGACAACATACAAGAGATGCTGCAGCAACACATCGATACAACCCAAGCATGACAGCGTCACACTGGCGAGAGACTCCACGACAAGGAGCAGTTGCAGTTGCAGTTGCAGTGACAGGAGGAGTGGAGGGCTTACTGCCGCTGGATGGGTTTCAACCCCGACAAGCCATAGTGAGCCTAAAGCTAGCTTGGGGGAGGACCCCCACGAGAGGTAACTTGTATCATTTATCTTTACTGCTTTCATAATCTTGCATGAAACCCATAAAAATTTGCAAAATTTAGAAAATCCATAAAAAATTACATAACTAGAAACAAAATTTTTTTTGCAAAACTTAGAAAATACCAAAAACAAAATATATTTCTTTAATATGTGTAGTAAGCATGGTGTAAGTTTTCCTTGTTGAGATGATGAATAGTTGCTCTGTTAATTTCGTTCATATGCCTAGTTACAACTTTATGCTCTACCTAGTTTTGGTTTCGTTGGCTTAAAAGTTCAAACCTTAAACTTGAAACTTGTGGATAGCAAAAAGCATGATCCAAATCTAAGTTGTTGTGAACTATGATATGGTTAAGTAGAGTGGCTATGATTTTCTCTTATGTGATGCTTGATATCCGGAGTATTTAATTTTTGAAAACACAAAAATATAATAAAGTTCCTCGATGATATGAAATTCCTATCCAAAGCCATATGTTGTTCTTATTGCAAAACCTTCCACATATGCAACTTGCTATCTCATTGAGCTTTGTCAAATTATTGTAACCCTTAGTGAGATTCATTTCATACTCTCATTATCAAGATCACGTACACGTTTCCACAACACGCTATGCTTCTACACTAGAAGTAAGCAAACATCCATCCATCCACAAAATAAAACTCCATGTTTATGTATGACACCACTCTTTCTCAAAAATATATCAAGGATATGGGACTATGCAAAAGGAAAATAAAAGATGCATGCCTAAAGAAAGTATGCCACATGCTTCGGCATGTCAAAAAAAAAAGAAAGAAAGAAAAGATGCATACCCAAAGAAGTTATGCCACATGCTTAGGCATGTCAAAAACAAGAGAAATGAAAAGATAGCCCCTTAACCAAAAAGAAAGAAAAAGAGAGATGGTCCATACAAAGGAGTCCATACACCATCCACCAAAAATATCCACACACTTGCACATCTTGATCAAGGTTTATAACTTGTTTCTCCTTTGGATCTGGTCTTTGACTTAGCAAAATATGAGAAGCAGGTATGCCTTCAAATCCTACATACCTACAGCTCCACAAAAATAGCCATTAGAGATAGGTTGAGGAAGGAAGGCACAATAAACATCCTTGGTAAGGAATTATACAAAATGAGCGATCCGAGAGATCAACCGAGGAACTTTATAAATTTCTTTTGAAAAACTTAAAAAACCCTCAGGATTGACAGTTGAACTAAAGAGAAAGAAATAAGAGCACTTTATGATATTGTTCTGACTCTCAACCACCAAAGATGAGGTGAAGCTATAAGCTCCACAGGAGTAAGGTAAGAGGTAAGAACAAAGGCCAACTTATTCATAATCAAGGTAAGAAGCATATGGTTGTGCCTAAGTATAAGTTGGAAATTCAACATTGTAGCAACTCCTGATCAACAACAAGCGCCTTGTTGATAAACAACAAGCTCCTTGTTTTGCTCGGGACGAGCAAAAGCTAGATTGGGGGTGTGTTGATGGTCGTTAAGTGCGAAATATGACCATCAACTATACTCATAAAAGAAGGAAAACCATACCTCTTACTCGCATATTTATATCACTAACATAGCTCCACAGTTGTTTTCGAAGATTTATGTTTTTAGGAGCACAAGTCTGAAATAAGAAGAAAACACGAAGAATACGCAGACAAAGTCGCAGAAGATCACGTCCTGCATAACACATGCAAAAGAGGCCCAATTAATAGACCAAACCGACCAACAAAGCCCCGACACCGATGTACCAACATCAGGGCCCACCAGGCAGTGTACCAAAGAAAGACGGTGGCCAGAGGAGGCATGGTGGGGCCGGCCGAACCCACCCTAGTTCCCGGCCAGGTGCATTTTGGCGGGAGATCAGGTCTTATCCTCTAGAGGTCGGTTAGGGATGTTTCCATGTAAAGAGTTGGCGGGAACCGACCTCAAGACTATATAAGAGACCTCCCACCACTCTCTCAAACACACACACCACTTGAAGGCCTCTCTCTCACACTCTCTTGTGACTTGTACTCCTTTGGGTAGTGGAGCTAGGCTAGTACTTCATCTTCTTTAGCGAATCTAGTCATTCTCAGGGTCAACGAGTAATCAACGACCTCTGGTATGGCTTTGTATTTCGACTTTCGTTATGCTATTCATATTGAGTTTGTTCTTGGTTATCTTGCTATGTTCTTAGCATGCTTAGCCTTGATCTGTGCTTTTATCAAGTTATACTAGTTGCTTGCTTAGACTAGATGATCTGGGTAGTTACCTTGGGTTGTGTTCCACCCCACAGAACCGCAGTGGTAGGCTAGCTTGGGGGTGTTGTTGATGGTCGTTAAGTTCAAAATTTGACCGTCAACTATACTCACAAAAGAAGGAAAACCATACCTCTTAATCATATATTTGTATCACTAACCTAACTCCATAGTTTTTTTGGAAGATTTATGTTTTCAGGAGCACAAGTCCGGAATAAGAAGAAAACACGAAGAATACGTTGACGAAGTCGCAGAAGATTGCGTCCTGCGTAACTTATCCAAAAGAGGCCCACATGTCAGAGCAAACCGACTAAATAAACCCCGGCACCGACATATCAGAGTAGAGGACCCACCAGGAAGTGTACCAGAGAAGGTCGGTGGCCACAGGCGGCAAGGTGGGGCCGGCCAAACTTGGACAGGCACCTGTCCAGGTGCATTTTGGCGGGAAGCTCGATCCTATCCTCTTGAAGGTGGTTTGGCATGTTTCCATGTATGGAGATGGCGGGAACCGACCTCCACAAGCTGTAAAAGGGGCCTCTCCTCTCACACACCACACACATTGATGGGGACATGGGTTCCCGATCTTCCGTCAGGTTCTGGATAACTATCGTTGTAGGCGGAGCGAGACACACCGATCCGGCTTCAGATCCTAAGACCTGAATCCAACAATCTTAGCACCATAACTCCTCTGGTTATCAACCGTGTCACAACCCAGTTGACCTTGCCAAGAAGGTTAATCCCTGCAAGTGCAATGAAGAACACAAGCAGGAACTCAAAAGAATGCAGCTCAATTGAAGTGACTCTGCAGATGAATGATTAATCTCACAAGTTGGGGTCTCACAAACCGATGAACGGCGACAACTGTTCTTGACAGAATGAATCTAAGCAAAACCCAAAGTCTCACGATGGTGGTGGCAGCTGATAATAAGGGTTTAGGTCATGTAAAACCCCCTGGACGCGCCCCTATTGGGCTCCAACACGATACACGGACCATCGGCCCAAAAACTCTGACGCAGCACCGGACAGATTCTGGACGTCAATTTCCTTAGATGATTTCTGTTGACTCTGGATGAATTTGGGCCTGAGACTAGTGCCAATGGAAGCGTCTTAAAATTATCTTTCCATCCATATCAAGTGCGCCCAAATCCAACTTTGTATGCGACCTGGGCGTCTATTTTAGTGTGGGCTGTTCCTGGAGTCCGAAACTGAAACGAAGTCGAATCGGTTTGGGCCTCCATCTTGATCCGGACGTCCTTGGTGGTCCTCCACTCCTCCAAGGCCTTCTCCACGCCCTTGCTGGTCCTCTCCTTTGTTCCTAAGTAAAATTAAGTCATTAGATAGCAATCTATTCTCAGATTCACAATAAACATTACTTAGGAACGAGCTCACCTGTAAGTTCAATTGTCGAGCGCGTGCGCGAGTAATAGGACCTTGTATATCATCTTGAGGAGTGTCGTTTGTATCCGTAGGAGTTATGTCTTCATCATCCTCCCCCTCTTGAATTGGAGTCATCCTCGATCAAGCTCATCATCTTCTCCCAAATATGGCTTCAATTCTGAAATGTTAAAGGTGGGACTAATCCCAAACTCGGGAGGCAACTCAAGGTTATATGCATTATCATTAATCTTTTCCAAAATTTTATATGGTCCAGCAGTACATGGCATCAATTTAGACTTTCTCAAATCTGGAAATCTTTCTTTTCTCAAATGCAACCATACTAAATCACCCGGTTCAAGTTTAACTTCCTTTCTACCTTGACTACCAGCAATTCTATATTTCTCGGTCATCTTTTCAATGTTCTCTTTAGTAGAAGCATGCAATTTCAAAATAAAATCAGCACGCTCCTTAGCATCACTATGTACACGCTCAGTAGTAGGTAGAGGCAAAAGATCAATGGGACCACGAGGGTTAAAACCATACACTACCTGAAAAGGACTTACCTTGGTGGTGGAGTGTTCAGCCCGATTATATGCAAACTCCACGTGCGGTAAACACTCTTCCCACATCTTCAAATTTTGCTTCAATATTGCTTGCAGCATTGTAGACAATGTTCTATTCACCACCTCTGTTTATCCATCAGTTTGGGGATGACATGTTGTAGAAAATAGCAACTTTGTCCCCAATTTATTCCATAGAGTGCGCCAAAAATGACTCAAGAATTTTGCATCACGATCTGAAACAATAGTAGAAGGCATACCATGCAAGCGAACAATCTCTTTGAAAAAGAGGTTAGCAATATGAATGGCATCATCTGTTTTATGACAAGGTATAAAATGTGCCATCTTGGAAAAACGATCGACCACAACAAAAACGCTATCACTCCCCCTCTTCGTCCGAGGCAATCCCAAAACAAAGTCCATAGAAATATCTGCCCACGGAACCGAAGGAATAGGAAGAGGCATATACAAACCATGTGGGTTCAAGCGCGACTTAGCTTTCTGACATGTAGTGTAGCGAGCCACGAACCGCTCAACATCTCTCCTCATCCTTGGCCAAAAGAAGTGTGCGGCCAAAACATCCTCCATCTTCTTCGCACCAAAATGTCCCATCAAACCTCCTCCATGCGCTTCCTGCATCAACAAAAGACGAACGGAACCAACTGGAATGCATATACGGTTAGCTCTAAACACAAATCCATCGTTTATCACAAACTTGTTCAATGTACATCCCTCTTTACAATTCAGCAACACATCTTTAAAATCAGGATCTAGCGCATATTGTTCTTTTATTGATTCAAGCCCAAAAATCCGACAATCAAGTTGGGACAGCATAGTATAACATCTAGACAAAGCATCGGCAATCACATTATCCTTCCCTTTCTTGTGTTTGATAATATAAGGAAAGAATTCAATAAATTCAACCCACTTAGCATGTCTATGATTCAGATTATTTTGAGAATGAAGATACTTAAGCGATTCATGATCGAGTGAATAACAAATTCCTTAGGCCATAAATAATGATGCCATGTCTCTAAAGAACGTACAAGTGCATACAATTCTTTATCAGACGTAGAGTAATTCAAAACAGGGCCATGCAATTTCTCGCTAAAGTAAGCAATGGGTTTACCTTCTTGCATTAAAACACCTCCAATGCCAACTCCACTAGCATCGCATTCAAGCTCAAAAGTCTTACCGAAATTTGGAAGTTGCAGCAATGGATCATGTGTAAGCTTCTCCTTCAAAGTGCAAAAGGACTCTTCATGTGTCCTTCCCCAACAGAACACCACACCCTTCTTTGTCAACTCGTGTAGCGGAGCAGCAATGGTGCTGAAATCTTTGACAAAGCGGCGATAAAATCCTGCAAGACCAAGAAAACTCCTCACCTGTGTGATGGTCTGGGGAACCGACCAGCTCTTTATGGCTTCAATTTTAGTCTCATCCACCTCAATTCCCTATGGAGTAACAACATAGCCAAGAAAAGAGACTCGATCCATGCAAAAGGTGCACTTGTCAAGGTTACCAAATAAACGTGCATCACGTAAAGCATTAAAAACAGCACGTAGGTGATCCATATGTTCATCTAAAGACTTGCTGTAAATCAAGATATCATCAAAGTAAACCATCACAAATCGTCCAATAAAAGCTCTTAAAACTTTATTCATTAATCGCATGAAAGTACTTGGTGCATTAGTCAAACCAAAAGGCATTACTAACCACTCATACAAGCCGAATTTAGTTTTAAAAGTTGTTTTCCATTCATCTCCAAGTTTCATTCTAATTTGGTGGTAACCACTATGCAAGTCAATCTTTGTAAAAATTATAGCGCCACACTACTCATCAAGCATGTCATCAAGTATAGGAATAGGATGGCGATATCGAATGGTAATGTTATTAATGGCTCTACAATCAACACACATATGCCAAGTACCATCTTTCTTAGGAACCAAAAGCACAGGAACGGTACAAGGACTAAGGCTTTTACGTACATACCTGCGGTTCAAAAGCTCTTGGACTTGGCGCTGAATTTCCTTAGTCTCGTCGGGGTTGGTTCGATAAGCAACTCGGTTTGGCAAAATCGCTCCCGGAATCAAGTCGATCTGATGCTCAATTCCCCTCATAGGTGGCAATCCGGGAGATATCTCAACTGGAAAATTGTCCTCAAACTCCTGCAAAAGGTTAGCAACAGCAGGAGGTATCGAGCGAACATCATCATCAAGGGAAAACAATGTTTGTTTGCACACCAAAGTGTAGCTTTGCATCATCATCAGAAAATTCCTCAAGGTCGCATTTTCTCGCAAGTAAAACTCCACCCTTCAATTTAATCCCATCGGTCTTGGAACTAGGTGCAGACTTATCCTTTTTAGGTGGGTAAATAGAATTAGCAACTTGCTGATTTTCAGATTTAGTTTCATGCAAACTAGCAGCTTGTTCTTTTTCAGCTTGTACAATTTCAGCAGGGGTCATAGGAAGCAAAGTAATTTTCTTTCCCTAATGCATGAAGGTGTAAGTATTACTTCTACCTTGGTGTAAAGCATCATTATCAAATTCCCAAGGTCGACCCAACAAAAGCGAACAAGCCTCCATAGGTACCACATCACAATCTACAGAATCAGCATAGGAACCAATGGAAAAAGAAACTCTGCAAGACTGTGTTACCTTAGCTGAATATAATATGGATGGGGGTGTGGATGTGTGGCCAAGCCAAGCTTCTTTACCAAATCTGAACTCACCAAATTATTGCAACTACCTCCATCAATGATGACACGCGCTCACCGATTGTTGATGACGAAGAAAATCTGGAACAAATTATGGCGTTGAAGCTTCTCTGGTTGTTGTGCTTGTACGCTGAGCACTCGCTTCACAATGATGCTCCTGAAGGCTATTGTGTTCTCGTTGCCCAGAACATCGCCGCCCTCCACAGCCTCTTTTGCTTCTTCTTCTTCATCATCTTCAATGTCGGAGGCACTGATGTAGCCGTCTTCTGTAGCAATGTATGCCCGCTGACTTGGGCAATCCTTCCGCACATGTCCAAATCCATGGCAGCGGTGGCACTGAATGCCGGTCGTGCGTCCCGTCGAGGCCACGGAGGACGAACTCTTGGCTGGTTCCTACAAAGGCTTTTTACCTGAGTCTGAAGTTCGCACAGGAGATGGTTTTGGTGGTGTTGCAGCTTCCGAAGCTGTTGGTCACTTGCTCGCAGGTGGGGACGATTGAAAAGAAGAAGGCTTGGTCAGCCCCGAAGACGGCGCCGAGCGTGGCGTGTAGGTGGAGCCGGCCTTGCTCCTGCTCTGCAAATCACGCCCTTGCAATTCCTTCTCTGCAAGCATGGCAAACTGAAACAACTGGTTGACTATGTGAAATTCTTTGTAATCAACAATGTCCTGAATGTCACACCTCTAACCCAAGTAAAATCTACAAATAGCATCCTCAGTTCCTTCAACTATGGCACAACACATCAAACCCTTCTGAAGCTCAGCATAGTAATCCTGCACAGATTTATCTCCCTGTTCTAAGCGCATCAATTTCTCACACAAATCTCTATGGTAAGATGGGGGAACAAATCTATCACGCACAGCAAACTTAAGATCATGCCAAGTAGTAGGTGTAGCATCCTCAGCAATTAAACCAGTGCACCAAACGATAGCAAAATCTTTAAACTCACTAGTGGCTTGTCTAACTCTATGTTGCTCAGGTACAAGGTGTGCACTAAATTTCTGCTCTACTGTCATCTCCCAATCAAGGTACCCCTCAGCATCATAATATCCTGAAAAGGAAGGTATGGTAAACTTAACCTTAGCATAAGGATCATCGGGTACACGATTCTGATTACCTTGCTGGTGGTTGTGGTTGTGGTTATGGTTGTGAGCACCACTCATACCTCGTGTGTTGCGCCGAAGACGATGGCGTAGCCGTGCTTCCCGTGTGGCCGCTTCATCTATATTACCGTGTTCATCATACACCATGTCCTCCTCTTGATTGTTCTGTTGACGAGCCACCAGCACATCAATCCTATCAGCTAGCATGGATATCCACCTGTCAACCCTCTCAATGATCTCACCAAGCTTGAGGCCTATGACCGCTTTCGTGACTGCCTTGGTGACGACCTATTGCATCTCTCTCTTCGCATCATGTAGCTGCTCCTAGCTATCACACTCGTTGAAGTCCTTGGGAGTAGGACCCCCACTTCCATCATCACCTGCCATGGTAGACACAAAAACAAGAACATATAGTGAAGGTTATCCCTAATAATCTGACTACTCATGAGGTGGTGCCTCTCAAGGTCACAACTAAAGAGAGCGTCTTACCAAACCCTTACAAGGTTCTTACCAGTGCGAGCAGTGGATGGTACAACCGGTGGCTGGTTCATGATACCTATGAGGAAGTGGTACCAAGATTGCAAGATCCTCTGGGTGTATTGATCTGAAGATAATATGTGGAGCTTTGGGAGGCTCAAAAATATAAGTATGTGGAACACAGTTCAAAATCAGATAGCAATGCTGAACAATGGTCCAAAAGCACACTAGATCCTAGTTGCTAGCCTATACGTGTCCTAGAACAGTAATGCTAACAAGCAGGATCAAGATCAAGTATGGATATGATAAACAACACTGAATCGGGCTCAACGGAGCTCGTCGTGAGGTGGAGGCACTAGTAGGAATCAACTTTTCTTTTTTTCTTTTATTTTTTTGATACTTCTTACTCAATCTGCCTCACCAGAATAGGCGCACCACAAAATTTCAGCTCAAACGGATATAAGATGTGGCCTATGGAAATTCTGCAAAAACTTTAAAAAGCGTGCAGAAACTTCTGAGCTCCGACAAACAATTTTCTGAGCCGAATTTTGAAATTCTGAATTCGCCCAACCCCGCATAGCTAGGGGATAGACGGATGCGAAATTTTTTTCACTTGTCCGAAAAGTTAAATTTCGCCTGATTTCGAATCCGTATGCGAGAGTTATGGCCGTTTGAAGTTCGGGGGGCCGATTAGGGTTTCAGTAGAGAGCAAAACCCAAATCGGGTGGAAGGCGATGGTGGATCTGATGGCAGCGGGGATGGAAAAACACTATTAGACCAAAACACGAACTAACTAGCAACAAGATGATGAACTAGGACACAAAACTCAACACTACGGACTCTGAAAATGAATTATGCAAAAGGCTAAACACGGCTGTGGGACGGGAAAACTAAACCCTAATTTTTTTTTGGCTTTTTCGTGGACTATGGGACCAAAGACAGAAAACACTCAAACTAAAGTTAGATATAAACCTAACGGTATACTCGAAGCTCTGATTACCAAATAATGGGGATGTGGGTTCCCGATCTTCCATCAGGTTCTGGATAACTATCGTTGTAGGCGGAGCGAGACACACCGATCCGGCTTCAGATCCTAAGACCCGAATCCAGCAATCTTAGCACCTCAACTCTTCTGGTTATCAACCATGTTACAACCCGGTTGACCTTGCCAAGAAGGCTAATCCCTGCAAGCGCAATAAAGAACAAAAGCAAGAACTCGAAAGAACGCAGCTCAATTGAAGTGACTCTGCAGATGAATGATTAATCTCACAAGTTGGGGTCTCACAAACCGATGAACGGCGACAACTATTCTTGACAGAATGAATCTAAGCAAAACCCAAAGTCTCACGATGGCGGCGGTGGCTGCTAATAAGGGTTTAGGTCGTGCAAGACCCCCTGGACGTGCCCCTATTGGGCTCCAACACGATACACGTACCATCAGCCCAAAAATAGTGATGCAGCACCGGGACAGATTCTGGACGTCAATTTCCTCGGATGATTCCTGTCGACTCCGGATGAATTTGGGTTTGAGACTAGATCCATTGGAAGCATCTTGAAATTATCTTTCCATCCATATCAAGTGCGCCCAAATACGACTACGTATACGACCTGGGCGTCCGTTTTAGTTTGGGCTGTTCCTGGAGACCGAAACTAAAACGAAGTCGAATCGGTTTGGGCCTCCATCTTGATTCGGACGTCCTTGCTGGTCCTCCACGCCTCCAAGGCCTTCTCCACACCCTTGCTGGTCATCTCCTTTGTTCCTAAGTACAATTAAGTCATTAGGTAGCAATCTATTCTCAGATTCAAAATAAACATTACTTAGGAACGAGCTCACCTGTAAGTTCAATTGTCGAGCGCGTGCGCAAGTAATAGGACCTTGTATATCATCTTGAGGAGTATCGTTTGTATCAGTAGGAGTGATGTCCTCATCACACACCACTTGGAAGCCTCTCTCTCACACTCTCTTGTGACTTGTACTCCTTAGGGTAGTGGAGCTAGGCTAATACTTCATTTCCTTAGCGAATCCAGTCGTCTCGGGGTCGGCAAGCAATTCTCAACCTCTGGTATGGCTTTGTATTCTCACTATCGTTATGCTATTAATAAAGAGTTCATTCTTAATTATCTTGCTATGTTCTTAGCTTGCTTAGCCATGATCTATTCTTCATCAAGTTGTATTAGTTGCTTGCTTAGACCAGATGATCTGGGTAAGGATATCGGTTTGTTGTGCTTTAGGGCTTGCCTTAGCATCTTACCTGTCCATCCGAAGGGTGGGGGACACGGGTGTGCTAAGGTAGTGACCTCATATGGGGACATGGTGCCCGGGTATGCGAGATCCCTCAGATATGACGGTGCTCAACAGTTTGACTAGGGTAGACTGTGGCAGAACCACCTGAATTATCCCGGCTCAAGTGCGCAGGCCATCACCATAAAGGCAACACCAGCTCAAACGCACTTCAAACGGATCTCGGATCGAACAAGCATACCCCGCACGAAGGCGAGTCCAGAGATATTACAACCACAATTTTACATCACATGCATAAAAGTTATTACAAACCAGTTCTAAAGCATTATTACAAGACCAACCTTAGTAAAGCAGTTATACAAGCCATAACTATAAGTTCAGAGTTTAGACAGCGGAAGATAAAACACGACGGCTACAACACGTCGCAAAAGAATACCAGGCTAGCCCAAGCATGGTATCACTCGTCATAGTCATTGCCGGCCGAGGACGTATCCCACTCTACGGACCAGCCAGGAGGCAACGAGCAAGGATAGGTCAAGCTAGCGATTTGCTCCTCAAAACTCATACCTGAAAAAGGGGTTTCAACAGCAAGGCTGAGTATTCTAATACTCAGCAAGACTTAACCGTCAATGGGTATAAGTAGCCCACTTTAGCTAGACTATGCAAGGTTTGTGAGGCTCTGGTTTTCCTTTTTGCTGAAAAGCAATAAAGAGTAGGTCCTTACTTTCAAGTTTTAGCTTTCCAGATTCTAGTTGATTAACCATTCTATGTAAGCAACTACTATCCAATCATGGTAGAAAACTAAGCAAACATCAAGATTGATAAATAATATTGTTGCTCTTATTACTCTGTGTGGCAAAGAGATCAAGCAGTCTCATTTCATCGTGAGAGGCGGACGATTCTGAATCGAAATTCAACCTGGCCAGGCAAACCTAACACACACGTTTGGAACACCGTCGGGTCGTTTCCAAACAACCGTTTGCCTTTCTTTCCGGCTTGTGGATAGTGCCACTCTCCCCGACTATAGGGCTCCAAGGTCCACCCATGTCGGTCCACCCTTGTCCCTTGAAGTCGTAGTGTTGCGCAACATAAAAATAAAACCTATCCCTAAGAGAGAGTGGGAGGTATATCCACTCCCCGGTCCAATCGGCTACAAGGCTTACCGCGTACCATATTTACGGCATGTGGCTAGTACGTTCAAAAACTTAACCAGCACTACCACACACCGCGACCTTAGCAAGTTCCTCAATACAGACGGGGTCTCACCAAAGGTCATGATATCGAACACGACCCCGTCCGTCGTCCTTATATTGATAACAGAAAGTAAACAAGCAATTCCTATAAAGCTCGCGAGTGACAGGCAATCACTCGACTTTTACCGGTCCTATAAGCTTAGCAAGTAGTCGAACTCAGATCTAGTGTTCAGTACATAGGTTCCTAGGATCATGCATCTAGGGTTTCAATTCAAATCCTAAGAACTGTAAATGCACAAGTAAATAAAGACAGTAAATGATAATAATTTGAAATATAGGTTATGTCCGGGGCTTGCCTTCTCGGTAGTCGCTAACTATTTCAGCTCTAGGCTCTTCCGAACTTTGGTTCGGGGCTTCAGTTAGTTCAGCGGCGTTCACCTGGACTTCTGGATCACCTCCGTCAGACTCCGGGATCAGCGCGTACGTCCCGTCTGATAAGGCAGTCGTATCTATATGTAATGCAAGAACAGAATTATAAACATACATGGACAAACATTTATAGAGTAGTAACTCAACAAATTTAATTACACAAGGCATCATGATCAACAGCACAAATGAAGTTTACTAACTTCATAAACAAATGGGGGTGATTTCCTATAACAAGTAAGTCATGGTTTGCTAATAAATAAACAACTCAAAGCACAAATAGAAATAAATTTAGCAAAAACTACCCTAAACAGAACATGAACAGATTAAGCTACTCTGTAAAAATCAAGCCAAAACATGTAGCCACTTAATCACAACAATTCAATCATTCAGACAGCACCTAGAACAAACTTGAATTATACAGGTCAAACTAGAAAAAAGAAGAACCTCAAAATTTAACATGAGGTCAAAACAGAAATTATCTAGCCACTGTGAAGTTTTCATGATTTTATCTACTTAGAAATAATTATGATAAAATAAACAAAACAGAACAACAGATTAGAAAGATTCATTTTTAGCTCCTGTTCTATTCATGAACTGATGCTCAAACTTCATGGACAAGTTAAACTACTCAAGAAGAACTTGCAGAAATATTTCCATGATTTATTATCAAGAGAAACTATTTACCATAATTAAAGTCTACTAAACAAACATTAAATCAAAGAAAAAGCTACACATGAGAACTGATCACTAAATTTTTATAGAAAAACTAGTGTCACATGATTAAACTACCATAAAAATTTCAGAGCAAGAAAAGCTTTCAATCATCAGATAAGAAAAAGATTAAATAACTAGTCTTTATTTACCTAGTGACACAAAACCACTTGTACAGCAAAAACTTTCAACAAAAGCCTAACATATTATGATTCTACTGCATATATCTCTTCAAGAGGATTCCAAAACATCAAGATTTGCTATTTTACGAATTTTCTACAAATTGATACTGAATTTCAAAGTTCACTGAAAATCATCACAAAGAAGTCCCTAGAGCACTATTCATATGTGTCTTGAGCTATTCAAATAACCCCCTGGTATTTCTCGAATTCAAACCCGAGGGTCCTTGGCTGGGTCAGAGACGGGAGGCGGGGTTTGACCGGCCATTTCCCGGCGAGGGGCTCACCGGCGGCGAGGATGGAGGGGTGTGGGAGCTTCACGGGTTCAAGGCGCACCACAGGGTGGTCTTGGGGTGCGGGAAGGGGCTCGGAGGCGGCGGCTCGACGGAGCAGGGCGGGTCGGCGGCAGAGGCAAACGACGGCGAGGGTGCTCCGGTGAGGGATTGGCGCGGAGAAGGGGTAGGGAAGCTGGGCCAGGACACGGCGGAGCTCCTGGTGAGGTCGATTAAGGGCGGGGAAGTGTGGAGGAGTGGGTTCGACGGCGAGCAGCGGCGGCGGAGCTCAAGCTACGGTGGCGGAGCTCGAGGGCGAGGGGGTTCTAGTAGGAATTGGTCGACGGGAAGTAGCTTGCTAGCTGCGCGAGGATGAGGCGGAGCTGGTGGAGTGGTCAGCACGGGCGGAGCGGGTCTGTGGCGGCGGGTCGACGGCGGCTTGAGCACACCGGCGTTTTGGGTGGAGCGGCGGCGCTTTCTGTGGCGCGGGAGCACTAAGCAAGTGAAAGGGCGCGCGGAATGGGACGCTGGGGTTTAAGTAGTGCCCGTGCGTGCACTAGGGGAGGGCGGCGGCCTCTGCAGCGGGCGCTCTACGGCGGCGTCGCGGTGGCGGCTGCGAGGGCGGCTCTGCGCTCGGCGGGGGCGCGTGGCATGGCAAGGAAGCTCCAGCGTGAGGAAGGGAGGGCGGCGATGAGCTCAGGCGCGACGCGTGGGCTAGCAGGCAGGAGGTGGCGCGGGGAGGCAGCTCTCCACGGCGGCGGGCGGCGGTCTGCACAGCGGCGCCTGGGAAAACAGAGCAGGGAGCTGGAGGAAGGGGAAAAGGTTCATTTTGCAATTTCTGAAAATTCCAGGGACCTGAATGTAAAATAAGGATAACTTTTAAACTAAAGCTCAAATGAAAAAGTGCCCAACATGAAAGTTGTTCAACTTTTCAAGATTTACAACTTTGATGTTGTGCAAAAATTTATTTGACCAAAGATTCAAGAACTAAATTTGAAAACATTGAACGGATTTTGAATTCAAAGGAAACTTGTCTTTTTCAATGAAATTTCACTTCAAACATGGGCTGATTTGAAAAGTTTCCTGCCATGTAATAATTACACCACATTTTGCAAAAACACCCTCCACAAAAGCTATAATCACACATTCAATTCAAATTAAACTATAGAAAGACCCTTGCATAAAATCAATATTACACATATAACCTTTTCTAATTACAAAAAGGTCCTTTTTCAAGCAAAACAAGCACATGATGTATAAAAGGTATGCAACACTAATGTGCAGACACCTAGGGTGTCACAGCCTTCCCCCCCTAAAAGGAATCTCGCCTCGAGATTACAGGAAGACTAAGAATGGAAAGGTTTGATACCTGGATTTGTTCTAAGAAAGTCGGGAAAGTTTCTTTGGAGGAAATTTTCGGTCTCCCAAGTAGCTTCTTCCTCTGAATCTTGTACATTTTAACTTTCTCCCTTCTAGTACTTCTTTCCTTGGTGTCAAGAATCTTGATTGGATACTCCGTATAAGATAGATCGGATTCAATCTCGATATCTTGTGGTTCAAGGATCTCAGTAGGTACCCTGGTGCACTTCTGGAGGTGTGATACATGGAAGACATCATGAATGGCGGCCAACTGAGAAGGAAGACGAAGTCAGTAGGCAACTGGTCCACAAGTTTCGATGATTTCAAATGGTCCGATGTATCGGGGTGCTAATTTCGCTTTGATACCGAAGCGTTGAACACCTCTAGTAGGAGATACTCGTAAATATACGAAATCCCCTACCTCGAATTGTAAAGGATCTCTTTTGTCTGCATAACTTTTCTGTCTTGATTGGGCTGCTTTAAGATTAGTCTGGATAACTTTGACTTTCTCCTCTGCCTCAGAGACTAAATCTGGCCCAAAAAATTTGCGTTCTCCAGCTTGTGACCAACTCAAAGGAGTTCAACACCTTCGACCGTATAATGCTTCAAATGGTGCCATTTACATGCTGGATTGATAACTGTTATTATATGAGAACTCTGCCAGTGCTAGGCATTTGTCCCAGTTCTTGCCATATTGAATAGCACATGCTCTCAACATGTCTTCAAGGATTTGATTGATTCGTTCCGCTTGCCCATCAGTTTGCGGATGATAAGCTGAACTATGAATCAATTTTGTTCCAAGGGATTCTTGTAATTGCTCCCATGAACATGCAATAAACTGAGCCCCACGATCAGAAATTATCGTCTTTGGAACTCCATGCAAACGAACTATTTGATCAAGATAGATCTCTGCATACTTCTTGGCATAATAAGTAGTATGAACCGGAATAAAATGGGCGGTCTTGGTGAGTCTATCAACGATTACCCAAATAGAATCATGCTTCTGCGAAGTATTGGGTAAACCAACAATAAAATCCATACTGATGTCCTCCTATTTCCAGGATGAAATGGGTAAAGGTTGGAGAGTACCAGCTACTTTCAAGTGACTAGCTTTAACTCTTTGACAGACATCACACTCAAAAACATATCTGGCGATCTCTCTTTTCATTCGAGTCCACCAGAAATCTTGTTTAAGATCTTGGTACATCTTGGTGCTACCAGGATGAATCGAAAACTTCGATAGATGTGCCTCATCAAGGATTTGCTTTCTAAGCTGATGATTCTTGGGTACAACAAGTCGAGATTCAAACCATAAAACTCCTCTATGATCCACACAGAAACATTTGTACTTTGCTTCTCCTTGGGACAACCTTTCCTTAATGATTTTGATACCCTCATCATGTAATTGTGCCATGATGATGCTATCATGAAGTGTAGGCTCAATAGATATATGGTTCAAACTTCCTTGAGGTACCATTTCTAGGTTTAACTTCATCATTTCCTGGCATAGAGTTTCATCGAATGGCTCTACAGATAGACAATGGCATTGTGACTTGCGGCTGAGTGCATCCGCAACCACATTAGCCTTTCCTAGATGATAGTGCACTTCTAGATCATAATCCTTTATCAACTCTAGCCAGCGTCTTTGTCTCATGTTGAGATCAGCTTGGGTGAAGATATATTTGAGACTCTTATGGTCAGTATAAATATTACAATGAGTCCCCATAAGATGATGTCTCCAAAGCTTGAGAGCGTGTATAACAGCTGCTAACTCCTGATCATGTGTTGGATAATTCTTCTCGTGATTCCGGAGAGCTCTTGATGCATAAGCAATAACTCGGTTTTCTTGCATAAGCACACAACCAAGTCCTGTACCAGAAGCATCACAATAGACATCAAAAGGTTTGGTACTGTCCGGTGTAGACAACACTGGAGCAGTAGTGAGCCGAGCTTTGAGAGTTTGAAAGGCTTCTTCACATTTGTCATTCCAAAAAAACTTCACTCCCTTCTTTAATAACTCCGTCATAGGCTTGGCTATTCTGGAGAAATCGGGAATGAATCGACGATAGTATCCAGCTAAACCAAGAAAACTGCGAATTTGATGAACTGAAGTAGGAGATTCCCAATCCATCACTTCTTGTACTTCAGTTGGATCAACGGATATACCATCACTGGAGATAGTATGGCCTAAGAATTTCACACTATCCAGCCAAAATTCACACTTGGAGAATTTGGCATAAAGATGATGATCTCGTAATCGCTGAAGAACGATACGCAAATGTTGCTTGTGCTCTTCTTCATTCTTGGAGTAGATCAAAATATCATCAATGAATACCACGACGAATTTATCCAGCTCCGGCATGAAGACTGAATTCATCAAGTACATAAAATATGCTGGGGCATTGGTAAGACCAAAAGACATAACCAGGTATTCATAGAGTCCATATCTGGTCGAGAAAGCAGTCTTTGGAATATCACAAGGCCTGATCTTTATTTGGTGGTAACCAGAACGAAGATCGATCTTAGAGAAAACCTTAGCTCCAGCTAATTGATCAAACAGTATATCAATGTGGGGAAGAGGATACTTATTTTTAATAGTAACCGCATTGAGTGGTCGATAATCAACACATAGCCTCAAACTATTGTCTTTCTTCTTCACAAACAGGGCTGGACATCCCCAGGGTGAAGAACTTGGACGTATGAAGCCCTTGTCAAGAAGGTCTTGGAGTTGGACTTTCAATTCTGCTAACTCATTAGGAGGCATTCGGTACGACCTCTTAGATATAGGGGCGGTACCGGGTTGAAGTTCAATAACAAACTCGATATCTCTATCAGGGGGCATTCTAGGCAAATCATCTGGAAATACATCCGCATACTCCCACACAACAGGGATATCTTCAAGTTTAATTTCTTTTGTGGCATAGGCACAAGAGTTGAAGCACTCTCGTCGTGGTAGATAGAGTATGGTGGCTCCTTGATGTGGTGAATCTATCTCGACAGCTCGGGAAGAGATATCTAACAGTACTTTATGTGTAGTCATCCAATTCATGCCCAGAATAACATCCATGCCTTCTAAGTTCAACAGGATCAAATCTGTCTTTATCAATTTGCTACCCAGCTTAATTGGCACATATCTTGTGATTTGATTGGAAGCTATCTTCCCACCAGGGGTTGTTATCATAAAAGATCCCTTAGTATGACAAAAGTCCAATCCTATTTTTGCTCCAAATTTGGCACTTATAAAACTATGCGTTGCACCAGAATCAAATAATATGACTGCGGGTTTATTGTGGATAGAGAAAGTACCCGTCATGACTGGTGCTCCTTCTGGAAGGTCTGCAAGAGTAGTGAAGCTAACTCGCCCTTGCCGGATTTGCACCATTTGCCTCTTGCCCTTGCCCTTGTTGTTATTCTGGTTGGAGTTTTGCCCTGGATTATTCCTTCTGGGCTGCGGACAATTCTCGGCAAAGTGAGATGTACTGCCGCAGTTGAAGCATCGATTATTACCATTCCCACTATTGAACTGTGGGGCATTTGGCCTTGGGCCAAACTGCTGCTGTTGCTGCTGCTACTGAGGCACTGGAGGTCTGAATCCTCCTTGCTGCTGGGGTGGCCTAAAGACAAGCCTGCCCACTGGGGCATTTCTCTGTGGAGGTCTGGGTGGAGTGTTCTGCACTAGACGATACCTCGGTGGCTGAGCACTCGAGGGTCCTGTTGGTGCCTTCCGCTTCTTCTCAGCATGATGGGCAGTAATACAGTCCTCCGGAGTAATGGTCATGTTGACCAGCTCATTATAAGTATTGGGCTGAACCAAGTTCAGACATTCCTTGAGTTTGGTATTAAGGCCACGACGAAAACGGTCACATTTCTTGGCATCAGTATCAGCATGATGGCCCGCATATTGGCACAGGTGATTGAAAGTCTGTGCATATTGTAGAACAGTGCGGGTTTCTTGATTTAGAGCCAAGAACTCATTCAACTTTCTCTCTATCAGTCCCTCAGGAATATGATGTGATATGAAGGCAGTTCGGAATTCCTCCCAAGAGATGACATGTTCAGCAGGCTGCATCTCACAATAATGATCCCACCATATACGTGCAGGACCACGAAGTTGTTGGGCGGCAAAGTGGGCCTTGTTTGCATCAGCACACGGTACCGCTAACAGAGCAAACTTGGAATTGATTGTACGGAGCCAAGCATCAGCATCCAGTGGGTCATCAGCTCGGCTGAAAAGTGGAGGTTGGGTACCAAAGAACTCCTGGTAACCCGCGGGTTGAGCATCCCGTCCTCCATGCTGTTGGCGTGGCTGATTTTGTTGCCCTTGGACCAGCTGGCGAAGCAGATCAGTCTGCATGGCCATTAAGTCGGCCAGATTCGACGGTGGTGGCGGTGGCTGCTGAGATCCACTGCCAGTCTCACAGCCGAAGCCTTCAGGCGTTCCACGAGTTTGACCAACCATCTGTAATTATGGAAGACATCCATTAGATACATTTCTCTTGCTCCCAAAATCAATGGTAAGTGCAATGATCAAACATTGGATATCAAAATTAAATCAGCAGAATTTAACTAAATGCGGTGTAGCACAATATGCACAACACATATTTGTGCAGCACATAAACTCAGAACTGGTCAGCTGTTAGATAGCCTCATGCTCCATCGTATTGATACTCAACGCTGAGAGCAAAAGGGTAAAGAAGATAATCTAGCAATTCACTCTTCACCATTCTGTGCTACGCTGCTAATCAACAGAGATCATAGAAGTGATTGGACTAAAATAGAGTCTCCTAGATTCAATAGGCTAAATTTGATGAGCACACATGCCACAAAATTTGCAACATCTTAGTATTCATCAAACAGCGTGGAAATGCACAAATGAAGAGATTTGGCAAGCAGGAAGATCATGATTTCCAACTAGGAGTCGCTACTTATATTACATCCAAAGTAGCATTTTTCATACAACCTAACATCATACATCCTTACCACATATAATACAACAAGTGGTACTCCTCCCTAGGGCTATTTTACAACATCATCTTCCCTATGTACATATGCTACAAGAGAAAACACAAGCTATCTAAGACAAGCCTAAGGTGCCTAGAAGTCGTCGAGGTTGCCCACAGAAGAGGCACTGCCGGAAGAAGAGTCATCTGGCTGAGGGTTAGGCTCAGCAAGTGCGTGCTCTGAATCTAAATCAGAAACTCCCTCAACCTGCTGCTGCAGGCGCGGCTGGAACATCTAGTTGCTCCTGGAGCATACCAATATGGGCTAAAGTATCAGCCCAATCTGCTTGAAGCTCATTCACCTACCCCTGAAGAAAACCAATAACTGTGTTGCGCTACTCTATCTCAGCACCATGCTCCATAGCCTGATGCTCAAACTGTGCAATAGCCTGATCCCTACCAGCAACGGCATCCTGAAGTCCCTGAGTCTGAGTATCCCTCAAACGAAGACCTCGCTGGAAGGACTAGGCTAAGTCTATCACCTGCTCCATGTGTCACTGCTGAAGTATCTGGTAGTGAGACTGCGCATTCATATATCTGACTACTGCATGAATAGTCTCCTCAGCTACATCTCCAACTAAGTGCCCAAAGTGTGTGGTCCTGAAGAGCCACTCTGTCTTACTAGCATTGACTGCTGGAAACAAACCAATAGGATACGCAACTACCTCCTCGGGATGGTGCTCACAAAAAGTAGTGATAGCTCTGAGAGCTGCCGTCTCAAAAGCGTGCACCAAACGATATCCCACCACCTCAATATCAATAGGTGGCCAATCCAAGGTGGGGTGCTGGGGAATGGTCATGGTAACTCGGTTCTTCTGAATTCCATCCTCAGAAAACTGGCGTCCCATGTACTGGGGTGGATATGGGTAGTGGAAGATACGAAGTGAATCCCAAAGAATCCTCGGAAAACCCTCCCAGTACAGACAGTCGGTATGAGCAGTTCCCTCCTCATCCCAACGGATATGGTAACAGTCCGCCATCTGAATCAAAAAGATTCAAATGTGAGTAATGTGATTATCTCAAGACTTCTCAAATAAAGCTTTAAGAAGACTGCGGAAAAGCAATTATGATTCTAATTCAAAAGATGATATGATTCCAAACTCAGAAAATAATAAACCACAATTGGTACTGGTTCATCATTTGAGATTCTAAGAAATGAAAAGATCCTTATAACAACAAGATGGGGCTTAGGATGAAAACAAGACTCAAAACCATCTTTTTCATCCAAGAAAATCTAAACATTTTAACAAGCATGCTTCTAAAATAAAAATTTAACTCACTCATGATTTAAACACACTAACATTTATCTATGAGGATTCATACTAGAAATTCCTTACAAAGCTTAGGTAACAACTTCAAAGACTAGGAACCAAAGTAACATCAATCAATATGCATGCACGTCCTGACCGTCCTCACAAGATAAACAATTGCCAACTATCGTTGGGCTTACGTGGTTAGCACGGTGGCATAACATAGATACGGCTCTCCCTATATAGCTAGTCGATACGTTCTAACCGTTCTTAACTTATCGAATCGCGGTTAGTGTACCTGCAGAAGATTGACAGAACATATATATATCCAATGAACCTTTCATGCCAGCACTCATGAAAGCGTCCCCAAACATTACCGCTCACTATAGAAGCGGCAGCCATACAATTTCCGCCGTATGGCCAACGTTAACATACGCTACTCAATGGCGTATTCACGAGTTCCTTTACTCCCAATATAGTCGACCGAGATCGGTATATTGGCAGCAGCTCAAGTACGTCACTGCTTAAGTGCAGCGTTCGGTTCGCATCGCCGACGGGAAGGTCAGACTCCCTCAGCTGACTGAGGATCCTTACCTTCTTACCTCATGTAGGTGCGTCGTTACAAAAATTAAGGGTTGGTTGTGAGTATGGTTTGACAAAAACGAAAAGTACTGGAAGTCAGATAACATAAACCATACAAAAATAGCCACCTAGTAATTCCCGTAAATTCCCTAGGACTTTACGTTCTATGCACAACCCTTAACGAATCCAACGTAGTTTTCCGAAATTCTTTGTTGTTCCAATTTTATACGGAAAACAATTTTTAAGGTTCCAACACCTCTGGTGTACACTTGTAGCTCGGATACCAGCTGTGGCAGAACCACCTGAATTATCCCGGCTCAAGTGCGCAGGCCATCACCATAAAGGCAACACCAGCTCAAACGCACTTCAAACGGAACAATTCTTTGTCTGTCGGGTAACGTCCAGATACAACCACTAGTTCTCGGATCGAACAAGCATACCCCGCACGAAGGCGAGTCCAGAGATATTACAACCACAATTTTACATCACATGCATAAAAGTTATTACAAACCAGTTCTAAAGCATTATTACAAGACCAACCTTAGTAAAGCAGTTATACAAGCCATAACTATAAGTTCAGAGTTTAGACAGCGGAAGATAAAACACGACGGCTACAACACGTCGCAAAAGGATACCAGGCTAGCCCAAGCATGGTATCACTCGTCATAGTCATTGCCGGCCGAGGACGTATCCCACTCTACGGACCAGCCAGGAGGCAACGAGCAAGGATAGGTCAAGCTAGAGATTTGCTCCTCAAAACTCATACCTGAAAAAGGGGTTTCAACAGCAAGGCTGAGTATTCTAATACTCAGCAAGACTTAACCATCAACGGGTATAAGTAGCCCACTTTAGCTAGACTATGCAAGGTTTGTGAGGCTCTGGTTTTCCTTGTTGCTGAAAAGCAATAAAGAGTAGGTCCTTACTTTCAAGTTTTAGCTTTCCAGATTCTAGTTGATTAACCATTCTATGTAAGCAACTACTATCCAATCACGGTAGAAAACTAAGCAAACATCAAGATTGATAAATAATATTGTTGCTCTTATTACTCTGTGTGGCAAAGAGATCAAGCAGTCTCATTTCATCGTGAGAGGCGGACGATTCTGAATCGAAATTCAACCTGGCCAGGCAAACCTAACACACACATTTGGAACACCGTCGGGTCGTTTCCAAACAACCGTTTGCCTTTCTTTCCGGCTTGTGGATAGTGCCACTCTCCCCGACTACAGGGCTCCAAGGTCCAGCCATGTCGGTCCACCCTTGTCCCTTGAAGTCGTAGTGTTGCGCAACATAAAAATAAAACCTATCCCTAAGAGAGAGTGGGAGGTATATCCACTCCCCGGTCCAATCGGCTACTAGGCTTACCGCGTACCATATTTACGGCATGTGGCTAGTACGTTCAAAAACTTAACCAGCACTACCACACACCACGACCTTAGCAAGTTCCTCAATACTGACGGGGTCTCACCAAAGGTCATGATATCGAACACGGCCCCGTCCGTCGTCCTTATATTGATAACAGAAAGTAAACAAGCAATTCCTATAAAGCTCGCGAGTGACAGACAATCACTCGATTTTTACCGGTCCTATAAGCTTAGCAAGTAGTCGAACTCAGATCTAGTGTTCAGTACATGGGTTCCTAGGATCATGCATCTAGGGTTTCAATTCAAATCCTAAGAACTGTAAATGCACAAGTAAATAAAGACAGTAAATGATAATAATTTGAAATATAGGTTATGTCCGGGGCTTGCCTTCTCGGTAGTCGCTAACTATTTCAGCTCTAGGCTCTTCCGAACTTTGGTTCGGGGCTTCCGTTAGTTCAGCGGCGTTCACCTGGACTTCTGGATCACCTCCGTCAGACTCCGGGATCAGCGCGTACGTCCCGTCTGATAAGGCAGTCGTATCTATATGTAATGCAAGAACAGAATTATAAACATACATGGGCAAACATTTATAGAGTACTCAACAAATTTAATTGCACAAGGCATCATGATCAACAGCACAAATGAAGTTTACTAACTTCATAAACAAATGGGGGTGATTACCTATAACAAGTAAGTCATGGTTTGCTAATAAATAAACAACTCAAAGCACAAATAGAAATAAATTTAGAAAAAATTATTCTAAACATAACATGAACAGATTAAGCTACCCTGAAAAAATCATGCCAAAACATGTAGCCACTTAATCACAACAATTCAATCATTCAGACAGAACCTAGAACAAACTTGAATTATACAGGTCAAACTATAACAAACCAGAACCTCAAAATTTAACAGCAGGTCGACACAGAAATGAACTAGCCACTGTGAATTTTTCATGATTTTATCTACAAAGAAATAATTATGAGAAAACAAACAAAACAGAACAATAGATTAGCAAGATTCATTTTTAGCTCATGTTCTGTTCATGAACTGATGCTCAAACTTCATGGAAAAGCTGAACATCTCAAGAGAAATATGCAGAAATATTTCCATGATTTATTATCAACAGAAACTATTTACCATAATTAAAGTCTACTAAACAAACATTAAATCAAAGAAAAATCTATGCATGAGAACTGATCACGAAATTTTTATAGAAGAACAAGTGTCACATAAGTAAACTACCATAAAAATTTCAGAGCAATACAAGCTCTCAATCATCAGATAAGAAAAAGATTAAATAACTAGTCTTTATTTACCTAGTGACACAAAACCACTTGTACAGCAAAAACTTTCAACAAAAGCCTAACATATTATGATTCTACTGCATATATATCTTCAAGAGGACTCCAAAACATCAAGATTTGCTATTTTATGAATTTTCTACAAATTGATACTGAATTTCAAAGTTCACTGAAAATCATCACAGGGCCATTTCCCAGCGAGGGGCTCACCGGCGGCGAGGATGGAGGGGTGTGGGAGCTTCACGGGTTCAAGGCGCACCACAGGGTGGTATTGGGGTGCGGGAAGGGCTCGGAGGCGGCGGCTCGACAGAGCAGGGTGGGTCGACGGCGGAGGAAAACGACGGCGAGGGTGCTCTGGTGAGGGATTGGCACGGAGAAGGGGTGGGGAAGCTGCGCCTGGACACGGCGGAGCTCCTGGTGAGGTCGATTAAGGGCGGGGAAGTGCGGAGGGGTTGGTTCGACGGCGAGCAGCGGCGGCGGAGCTCAAGCTACGGTGGCGGAGCTCGAGGGCGAGGGGGTTCTAGTAGGAATTGGTCGACGTGAAGTAGCTTGCTAGCTGCGCGAGGATGAGGAAGAGCTGGTGGAGGGGTCAGCGCGGGCGGAGCGGGTCTGTGGCGGCGGGTCGACGGCGGCTTGAGCACGCCGGCGTTCTGGGTGGAGCGGCGGCACGTTCTGTGGCGTGGGAGCACTGAGCAAGCGAAAGGACGTGCGGAATGGGACGCTGGGGTTTAAGTAGTGCCCGTGCGCGCGCTAGGGGAGGGCGGCGGCCTCTGCAGCGGGCGCTCCACGGCGGCGTTGCGGTGGCGGCCGCGGGGGCGGCTCTGCGCTCGGCGGGGGCACGTGGCATGGCAAGGAAGCTCCAGCGCGAGGAAGGGAGGGCGGCGAGGAGCTCAGGCACGATGCGTGGGCTAGCAGGCAGGAGGTGGCGCGGGGAGGCAGCTCTCCACAGCGGCGGGCGGCGGTCTGCACAGCGGCGCCGGGGAAAACAGAGCAGGGAGCTGGAGGAAGGGGAAAAGGTTCATTTTGCAATTTCTAAAAATTCCAAGGACCTGAATGTAAAACAAGGATAACTTTTAAACTAAAGCTCAAATGAAAAAGTGCCCAACATGAAAGTTGTTCAAGCCGAAGGAAGACAGCTACTACAGGAGATCCACACGGGCATGTACTCTTCGCACATTGGCACAAGGGCCCTCGTAGGCAAAGCTTTTCGCGAAGAGTTTTACTAGCCTTTGGCGGTGGCAGATGCCCACGAAGTTGTCCACACATGTTCCAACTGCCAAAAGCATGCCCACTACAACAATTTTCCCCTAGACGAAGTCCACCTCGTACCCCCGATGTGGCCCCTTGCCCTATGGGGCATCGACATCATTGGTCCCCTGCCCACAGCTCCGGTCAACTACAAGTATGCAGCAATAGTAGTGTACTACTTCTCACAAGTACGCGGGCAACTACATCGTAGCTGCAGCCCTGCAAAGCAAAATATTTTGTGCTGCTTCGGCGTGCCAAAGGAGGCCACTATTGACAATGGCAAAAAATTCGATTGCACCACCTTCAGAGAGTTCTGTTCTCAGTTGGGAACCATGCTGTGCATCGCGTCGGTATACCTGTGACACCCCTAGTGTCTAAAGGGCTAATTAACAAAACAAATCTCAATCATGCATCATTAATCCTAGCATGTGTAGTTAATTGTAGTTTGGTTTACTTAAATGCATGTATATGTGTGCATGCATATGTGTAGACATACAACTTTTGCATTTTATGTTTGGAATCCTTTTTATGCTCAACTTGTCATGAGGCATATAGGATCAAATTGTACTCTTAAGTAGTGCTATAATGGTGCACCAAGAATCTTGTATTTAATTCAACATTCAAACAAATGAGAGGTTTAAATTTCAAACACTAGTGAAATAGGTTTGAAAATACTTTTCAAAATATAGCTCAAATGAATATTTGCCAAAAACAAAAGTTGTCGGGCTTCAAAAATAGAGCAACTTTCATGTTGGTCAATTTTCAAGTTATTGCATGAAACTTTGGGAAAATTTCGGAAAGTACAAAAGGGCTTTAAACCTTACTAAAAGAATCTGATTTATAATTGAAAAACTGAGACTCAGATGAAAAAGTGGTAGAAACAAAAATTGAAGATCCTGAAATTCTGAGCAACTTTCATACTCAAACTTTTCTGAGTACAGTTCAAAATTTTGAAGAAAATTAATAATCAAACCCGCCTCTCTCTCTCGCTCTCTCTCTCCACTCGCCCTTTTTTCTCCTCCCTCCTCTGTTCTGCCCGTGCGGCAGAGGACTGCCGCCACGCGGCGCCCGTCTTCTGCTGGCGTCGAGCTGCGCCAGGGCAAGCTCCCGACCAGCCCCTGCCCCATCCCATCGCTTCGGCCACGCGCAACCCATGCTCCGTGAGCGCCAGCGCCCTCACCGCGCGCCTGCCGGCCACCAACAAGCCAAGCGCGTCCTCCACCTCTCCCAGCACCATGCCTGCTCTGCCCTCCCCTCCTCATTCTATTGCGCAGCAGCGCCCGTTGCCCCCCCTCACTCTCACCTCCCTGCCCCGGGACCAAGCCGAATTCTCCCCTGCGTTCAGGGTGCCTCGCCACCGCCATTAGCGCCACCGCCCAAGGTCCGCTGCGCCCCTCCTCTAGTCCTCCTCCGCCCGAGCTAGCCCTCGGAATCGGTCCCCCACCTCACCTCGAAGCTCTCCAACCAGTCCTCGCCGCCCCTCCCCCACCGGAACGCCGCCGCCGCCGGAGCAACTGCTCTGCGGAGAACCTCCTTCCGGCCACCCTAGACCCCAATCAAGGCCACCATCAGGTAGAGCTCGGTCCCCTCGCACTTTCCCCCAGGTCCCCCTCACCGCCGGCGACCGGAGATGCCGGAATCTGGCCGGCCATCTGCCTCCCCTTCTTCTTCCTCCGGCCAGGGGCTTTTCTGCGAGAAAATCAGATCTTCTAGGGACCCGTCAGCAAGATTCTAGGGGCATATCTGCAGGTTTTATTTTCCTTTGTGTTTCAAAAGCAGCGAGATTGTAAAGTACATAATAAATCATAGAAAAATCAAAAAAATGCAAACTCAAATGTTCTGAGTTCCTCATGAGTAGATCTTCAATTTTCTCTACATGCACTTTTCCATTTGCTCAATTTATGTTTTCTAGGTTAAATGCAAGTTTATTTGTCACTTAATTAGATCTCAAGTTCTGTGTACTGCATGACCACCATTTTTTGCCAGTGATCTGTATGCTACTCCCTCCATTCCAAAATGTAGGTCGTTTTGGCTTTTTTAGATTCATAGTGTTTGCTATGCATCTATATATAACATATGTCTAGGTACATAGCAAAATATATGAATCTAGAAAAGTCAAAACGACCTACATTTTGGAACGGAGGGAGTAGTAGTGTAGGCTTGTGTAAAAATTTGATCGGCGGTGCTCACTCCTAACTTAGGTTTTGAAATAGAACTTGATTAATGCCTAGGTTAAATAGTTTTATTTCCCCAACTTGTTTTACTGTGTCTCATGAGTTTAAACTTTTACAGTACCTTTATTTTGGTTCCTAAATACCGTAGAATTTTTTTTGAGAATTTTTAGTTGAGCCCAACTGGACCAAATGATTTTTGGTAAGGAGAAATACATTAAATCATGAAAAATAGTTTCTTTAAGTGGAAAACTCTGATATTTTTACTAGAGATTTTATTTGGGTACGTATTTATGATGGTAAATTATGAACCTCTGAAACATCACAAAACTAGCTGTAGAAATTTATCTTTATCCATGCTCTAGAAAGGAATCTTATTTTTCATGCTTTCTATGTAGCTCCTTTAGTTCTGAAATATTTAACACAAGTACAATTTAAGAAATAAAATCTTTAGTTAAAAGATCATTACCAGCACTTACATTCTCTAGCCTGGGGATTTATTTCTTTATGCTAGTAGTAACTGTTTAATTGATTTTTCCTGATTTACCAGATACATAAAATGGCCTGAAAATTTTACAGTAGGCTCATAATTAGGTCACCAATACTTAGTTAAAATTTCATTACCATTACTTGCATGTTTTGTCCTATACAATTTATTCTTGTTTCTTGTAGTAGCTGAGTAAAACATTTTTTCATAATTATTCTGCTGCATGAAACTTGCTGAAATTTTTACAGTAGGTTGTTGGTTAGGTTATGCTTGCTGTGTAAAAGTTTCATGACCAGAGGCTGAGTGTAACCTTACTTTGGCTATTTATGCATATTTAACTAGTATATGTTGATTTGCTTGTCTTGTTTAAATATTTGGGTTTTGAAAATCACACCTAGTTCTTTTTATGAACTCAAACATGTTAGATTCTACTCTATAAACGATTGACAAATAAAATAGAGTTGATGTTGTACTCCTTGAGTTGTTGGATTACAACTCTATAGTGTTTTAATCGTAACATGTTATCATCATCAACTCATGCATGTGCATTTCATATAGATAGGACTACTCTCGCCGATGGAACGAGTGAATGGATGCTGGAGTCCGAGAGTGAGTAGCGTGATGCTCAAGTGAATCTAACTGAAGCTACTGAAGACCTGAACCAAAGTTCAAAAGATCCCAAGGCTAGCTCTGCTCAGGAAGGCAAGCCCTGGAGCATAGCCCAATATTTTTACCTATTATGCAATTTATTATTATTTCTATCTACTTGTGCATTTAAGTTTGTAGGAGCTGCTTGAAACCTTAGTTGCATGATCCTAGGTACCTATATTTGAATACTAGCATGTATAGGTCGCTAGATGGCCAAGCTGATGGATCGGTAGATGTCAAGTGATTTCCTATAATATAAGGAGTTGTATGCTTACTACACACTGCAATATAAGGGTTACAGACGGGGTTGTGGTATTTATGATACCCCGTCTGTTTAGTGAAAATGGATAAGGTCGCGGTGTGTGGTAGTGGTGGTTAAGCTTTTGAACGTACCAACCACATGCTGAGAAATATGGTAATCGGCAAGCTTAAGTACTAAATTGAACCGAGGCTGGAACATACTCCCCACTGTCTTGAATTTGTTCTCATCTAGCTAATGACAAGTGCCAGGCCGGACGTGAGCCTTGTACTTGAGGGCGGTGGGCCTGTTCCGTGAAGTGGGAATTGAAGGGAAAAGTTGCGTGGGTGACTCGATTCCCAAGCGTGAAGTGAGTTTGGGACTGCTTAACCCTTTTGCCACATAGAGTAACAAGTGGAGATTATGATGATGAATCTTGTTGGATGATGAAAGATAATTATTTCCACCATGAATGCTATTGGATAGATGCTAATGTAGAATGGTTAATTGAACGAGAACTTGAAAGCTAAAATCTGAAATAAGGACTTACTCTTTGTTGCTTTTTGGCAAAAACAAACCCCTAAAGCCAAAAGACTTGCATGTCTAGTTAGAGGACTAAGTATATCCTAGTCGGGTAAGCCTTGCTGAGTATTAGTATACTCAGCCTTGCTTGTGGCTCAATTTATTTCAGGTGGTGCATTTGAAGAAATGGTTGCTAGCTTGACTTGGCCGTGTACTCTGCCTCCTGGTTGGTCGGTTGAGTGGGATACGACACCGGCCAATGATGATAATAACATGTCATGTCATGTACGGGCTTTATCATGATGTCTGTATCGGCGTTTAGAACTATCGTTTATTTTCCGCTGCAAATCTGAATTCTGAACTACATTGTGTTTACACTTCAAGTACTTTGCTGAATCTTGAACCTGGTTTGTAATATTTCCTTTATGTTTGTCTTCTGCTGCAAAACTAAACTTTGTTGTACCTGCTAAATTTCAGAAGTTGGTAAACTAATTTATGTACTTCAAACCGCTCTGTAATTTATTTAGTTTAAGCAATCTGTGTTGTAAAAATGATGAAATGTTGTAATCTCTAGTCCCGCCTTCGTGTGGGCTATGTTTGCTTTGCCGATCCTGGAAGCTAAGTGGTTTTTATCGGGACTTTACCCGAAGGACTGCCGATATGAGCCGTCTGAGGTGTGAGTTAAACCCCATTTGCCATTGCGAAGATGGTTAGTGCACTTAATCCGGTTTTGTCGGGCGGTTCTGCCACAATACCACCTGCAATCCAACGGAGCCGTTGAAAGAGCCAATGGCATCATCTTCACAGGCATCAAGAAAAAAACATCACAGAACAGCCGAAGGGCAAATGGGTGGATGAACTATCGAAGTTCATTTGGTCACACAATACAACCCGAGCCATGGGGAACAAAGTTCACGCCCTTCAAGCTCCTCTATAGCGAAGAAGCAATGACTCCGGAAGAGCTTCGCCATGGGTCATACAGAACAGAGAATTTTGAAGAAGTCATGAAGCCAACTATCGACACAATCGAAGCCATCAAAACCAAGCAGCTATCAACCTTGGCAGATACCAGGAGGAAACCCGAAGGTGGTGCAACAAAAAAGTAAGGCCAAGGGAGATCAAAGAGGGAGACCTCGTGATTCACCGCATCCCGAAGAGCAAATTGAAGGGGAAGATGCATAGCAAGTGGGAAGGACCGTTCCTCATCACGTCAATGGCAAGGCTCGAAGCATGCAGCCTTCGCACTATCGACAGTGTCGAAGACCCGTACTCTTGGAACAAAGACATGCTCCAGGATTATTATGTTTAGTTTTTCTCATTTCGCAAAACGTCCTCATCATGTACCGAAGGGCCCATACTGTTTCCCTCATAGGGAAGCCTTCGCGCAATCTCTTTGGTCGCCGAAGGTGTGAGGTTTTAATGAGGCGGCAACCCTATGTAACCCCTTGTGAACTATAAACAAGGTCCCCAGAAAAAATAGCAACACCGACAGAAGAAAGTACCAAAGTGTCTACCCTTCTTTGTCACAACGAAGAGGGGAGTCATCGGCACAATGCAAGTGAATTAACAATTGGAGAAGTAAGCCAGGGCTTGCGAGCTGAACGGCCCGCATCACCCTTAGGCATCACTTTGAAATTTTTTCAATCGTAAAGTCCTTTTCCCAAAGCACCAAAGGCATGGAAAGTCCTATCATGCGAAAGCCGAAGGCTAGGGCCCACCAATGCATCCTACAGAGTTGAAGGTCCCCCTAACGAAAAGATCTTCCGAGCGGAATGCCGAAGGCACGCAACATAATTTTTTTTGCGCCTCGTTCAAAATCATTGAGATTGAAGCCAAAAAGCCAATGCACTTCGGAAATGTCATGCCCTCCAAGCACGCAAGAGGGGGGAGGGGTGAGGGATTGGCGCTTCGCGAGCAAAAAATGTTGCATACTTGCAGTGCTAGACATTTACCCAACCACGGGGCCAGACAATAGCTACAAAGGAGGGTGGCGCTTCGCGAGCACGACCACTGCTTCGCATAAAAAAATATGGTTATGAGCATTACAAACGATTCAATTACAATGGGGCTTCACCCAAGATTTCAACAATGTGCCATAGTTACATCGGGGCATGTGCCCAGCGTGAAATAAACACAAAATTACACTTGGGTCTTCACTCGATCATTGTGCCGTTACAATCGAATCTTCCTCTTCGGAAACTATGCGGTCCAACTCATCAATCACATTGCGGACCGCAAAATCTATGGTGTCTTCAGCCATTCTTCGGAGATAGGCTTCGAATTCCAGCCCTAAAATGAACAATAGCTTCGATCAGTCATCTTGCATGAAGTCATCTTGCACTCTATACATGAAACAATAAGCGCCAAGGGCTTCTTCGACAGGCTCAGGCTTCGGCTCAAGAAGCCCAGCGGCAGGCGTGTACGAAACTTCTGTATTTAAGATTCATTTTATTTCCCGACGAAGGGCACATGCCGGAAGCACCTTTGCATGCCTCTTTTTGTCTCGTGTAAACTCAGCAAAAAAGCACTTCGATTGCGCATCACGACAGTCATAAGCACGTTCTTTGTACATCCAGAATTCCGAAAGAGTCAACCAAGGTCGATTGAAATTAAACTTGCGCCATGAAGCACCAGAAATGATAAAGTTCTCGTGTTTCATTTGCAAAGGCATAATACCTTCGGTGATCTACGCAAGTTCCGATGCAGGGTCCTGCGCAGACACCAAAGGGGGTTAAACATAGGGCTTAATGTTTACATCTCCAAAAAAAATATTACATCCTAGCCGAGGCTCATACCTCTCCAACGTCTTCGTCGGCACCGGCATCACCTCTAGCGCCCGCATCGTCCCCTATGTTTTTGCCATCGGGACTAGTGCAATCTCTTCCAACGTTCAAGGCTTCATTCGCCCAAGCTTCGGCTTTCTCTTGCAGCTAAACAAATCATCGCCAGCTAGTCAGTACTGACCACAAAGAGCCGAAGACAGCACTCAACAATAAGCGGACTCACCTGCCCTTTCATGCATTCTCCTTCATGTGCCACTAGCTCACGCCCTCTCTCCTGGAAGAAAGTCGCCATGAAGTTCTTGGCGATAGGGGCTTCGAGCAAAGCGCACACAGTAGCAATGAGAGAACGTGCCGCCACGACAGCACTCAGCTCACCAAAGAACTGACTCCAGGAATAAACCATGGCCACACAGCACCGAAGCTAACGGAAGAGTTCGACGAGCTCCACACTGTCCACATCCTCTCCCGCCAGCGCTCGAGCCCCTCCAACCCAAACTGCGAAAGCAGCCGATGGATGTCATGCTGCAGTGGCACGGTCCCGTCGGTGACAGCTTGATGGAAAGTCCGACGGTATCCTGGGTGCTTCAGCGGCGGGCCTCGGCAGTCTTGGCGGCATCTTCGGCGACCCGGACTCGCTTGCGGGCTTCCTCCAGATGCTTGGTAGAAGTTTCTGCCTCCAAGCAAGCCGCTGCCAGAGAGGCTTCGAGATCGGCCTTTTCATTTTCCAGCGCAGAGATCCTCCCCTCCAGCAACATCACGCACGAGAATGCACCAAGCTCCTGCGCCATTCACCGCGGAGCGCAGCGCACGACCACAAAGGACTTCAATGCAAGGTCTTCCGCGCACTGCAATGTGTTCTCCACTCCGGTGGTCATCAGCCTTCGCTCCATCAGGGGAAAGCAGAAAGTTCCCCTAGCTTCGGCCAAAAACTCACACTCCCGATCACGGTTCTCGAAGCGGAGACTGCCAACGACCTGGCCGCCGATTAGCTTGGCGTCGGAGGTGCCCAAGGTCTCAGCCACCTCAGGAAGGTTGGATGAGCTGATAATGTAGCTGCTGCTGTCGCTCGAGGAGTCCGAACTCACGCTCGACGCAGTTGCAGCAGCCTTCGCCGAGGCGGCGGCGACAACCTTCGCCCCGGCTTCGCCGTCATCATCACCATCTTCGCCTGAGGAAAAGGATGAGTAGCCTCTTCGCGGTGATTTGGCATGGGGGCCCGGCTCGTCGGGGCTTGGGTAGAGGTTGGCACAGACGATCGCGATTCGACCTGGCCTAGAGAGTGCTGAGAACCTTCTTCATTATCGCTCTCCTCCACCATTGTGCTATACTCCAGAGCAGGAGCATGTTTCGAGGCAAGAGGGGTCACAGCAGCCGGGGGTGGACGAGGGGGAGTCTTCAATGTTCTCCTCCTCCTCTGAGTCACCCTTCGCCTTAAACGGAGACATGCCCAGCAGGGCCTCCATGATCTTAGGCTTCTTTTCGCACCAGCACTGGAGGTACCTACCCGGCGCTTCTACTTTTCAAGCACGTGGGTGGCAACAGCGCCACCGGTCTTCTTCAACTGCTTTCGCTCCTCGGCTTGTACCAGCAGGACATCGGCGGTGCGCTGAGGAGCAACGATCCGAAAAAAGCTGAATACATGATTTTTCTGGGTGCCACCTGTTGGCGGCCGATATCGGTGATTTTCGCCGCCGCTCCGCCTAATTTCATGAAACATAGGTCATAATCATGTCATAACCATTATATCTATTGAGTTCCACAAGCTTTGGTGTATATTTGATCTCAGGAACAACATATCCAAAATTGACCCAAAATAGGCAGTGTTTGGACTGGAAGGCCTGAGTCCGGCCAACTGGTATAACTAATGTGGAATTTTGGCATGAAACTTTACCAGAGCCATCTAGAGGGAGAATTCAGGCCAATGCAATGGGTAGTTTCCTAGAATGCACGAGTTGGAACCAGAAGGCTTGAACCCCTAAGCAAAATGGAGGAATTTTGTGCCATGATCAAAGCACAAGATATCTACCCATGCAGGAGTGATCTCCAGCCACTGAGGAGTTTGTCATTGCAACGGAGGGCAGAAATGCCTCCAGAGCCAGGCCACCCGGCCCAAGAAACATTGGTTTGTCAAACGGCCTATTGCACCGATCTCTAGAGAGCATCAAGAGCATCCACTCGAAGGCGGTGGAAAGATGGCTGGACTCCTAGGCCTACCGGCCTAGGGGAGGCCGGTCGGCCTGACTTTGTCATGCCATATGTCTATCCTTCGCGTGGAAGTTACGACGCCGACCTAGTTGTGTGAAGTGTAGGTGACCTCGTGACAACCACATTGGAAGCACTATAAAAGGGAGCCCCCACCCCTCATTCAACACACACCATTTGGAGAGGAAAAGAGTCCCAAGCAAGATGTAGTCCCAAGTAAAGGAGCGGTGCTGAGTTCTCTCGGCCTTACTCCACTTTTGTAAGCCACCTCAGAGGAATGAAGTCTCTTTGGAGTGAAGTTCTTCGTCTCTCTTCGGTATCTCGCTAGTCTTTCTCTTTACTTCAGTTACTTGTTTACTTTATGTCATTGATCTGTGGGATCCATTGTCTGCGTGGGTAGCAAGTTCTATCTATTTGGGGTTTCTTCTAGCCGTAGAGCGAGGTGGAAGTTAGTAACTCAATAGTTTAGGCATGGTACCTTGGCTTGGTTAGTTACCTTGGGTTGTGTTCCACCCCACGGTATCGCAGTGGTAGGCAGTAGGTGGTGACAGCCCTGTCCGTCCTTTGTAGTCCACCACGTTTGGGTATGTTTACAGCAGTAGTTGCCAACGGATGTTGGACTCACTTCTCACCCCCAATATGAGTCCTTCTCTTAGGCCGCCGAAGCAGATCAAGATAGTATAGTTGCAAGTCTTCTGGGTAACGAGTTGGCTAACCGACGTTAGACCCTCTGCCCACTTACCTCTCTTCTCCTGGTGGGTCCAGTTGAACTAATTCTAGGTCTGGTCGCATTTTATCGTTCCCCGTGGATTCGATACCCTGTAATACTCCAAGGTGAAAGCTACATCGGTCTTTGTGCGCTTGCAGAGTAATTTGTTTAGGCTATGGAGTGCCAACGCCACCAAGCTTCATCATTAGAAGTTGGCATTCATTGTTGGATTCAGGCCCAACAGCCTCATCAGCAAGCGTCTCAACGGTCTTCATATCAACGTTTGGAACCAATAGCAGAGCTTAAAAAAACCTTCGCGGTCGACACTGAAGGAAGCTGCAAAGTCGGGCATCGGGACGCCTTCGATGCACTTGTCTTCGGTCGCCCAGGAAGTCACGGTCCAGCCTTGTTGGACAGGGAAGCATCGACAGGCTGTATACTCTTCGACGATGTTGCGGGTGCTGAAGGCCTTCGCAATCTCCCGCGTCTGGGCGATGAAGGACTTCACCTCCATAGTCTCTGGAACATCTACCACCAGCATCTCACCGAGCAGTGGAATCCTATTAGTAACCAGTGGGCTTGTCTTCGTCTCAGGGTCCATCGGTACCTTGTGATAAAACCAGAACATCGTCCAACCCTCGAGCCACTTGTTCTGATAAGCTAGGATGAGACTAGGCGCCGCTTGCTTTAAGGCAAAGGTATAGCACCCGTACAGAGGCTTGGCTTCGCCACTTCCACCTTCATGCTTTTGCTCTACCACGGTCTTCGGCTGGTAGTGGACGCGAAAGACCTGGGCAAAACTTTCTGGCCTAGGTGTAACCCTGCCCGTCTTTGCCAGCCACATATACATGTTCAATCGAACAAAGGACGTTGGGGTCATCTGATGGACATATACTTTGAAAAGGCAAAACATATCCACCACCACGGGGTCCAGCGGGAAGCGAAGACCCATAGTGAAGAAATCGCGGAACACCACCACCTCATCGATCTCTGGGCGCGCAGAGGTCTGGCCAGTTGGCGGAGCCCGCGCCAACCCACGAGTGACAACACCACACACGAAGAGGTCCTCCAGGAGTGCGGGGGTCAGGTTGCTCGGACCCGAGGATCGGGTTGGATCGCTCTTCATGCATCTTCGGGGCGCCATCTCCTTGGACGAAGCCGTCGTGGCCAGCAAAGCGAGAACAGGCGAACAGTGAATGGAAGTGGCGAGGATGGCGAAAGGCGAGAACACGTGAAGACTGAATGGAAGTGACGAGGATCGTGAAAGGCAAGCGACAATGACTGGGGGGCTGGGCACATCTTGGCCTCCGCTCCCCAACAAGTTTATATAGCCGGGGCAGAGCACCGAACCGCATGCTCGGCATAGTGCAAATTGTACATTGCCCACGCTCTAATGGCTAGCTTGAAGGGCATCAGCATCTTTTCACATTTATGCGACCCCTCAATTCCCATAGAATAAAATTCATCATTAAATATTTTTCGCTAATCACAAGGACCCTCGGATTCGACCCATAGTGCAGGAACTGCAGACGGTCGCCGGCGAACATCCAAAGGGTGGTGCTTCGGGTGTCACTACGCACACCGTGATGTCGAGGCCACACTCACACCAAGAAACAAGTGTAGCCTCGAGGTGTTGCTGTTGGGGATGCCACCTTCAGTTGTCGCCGAAGACGACCGGCCGGAGTTCGGCCAAAAGGCTACAGGGCCTTTGGCGCAAAGGCCGTTGAAGCTAGAACAGTTTGAAGGGGCCAGGCCTTCGAACCACACGAAGTCCCGAGAGCCCGAAGACGTGGGCGACGATGACAAGGCGGCAGCGAGGCTTGTCTAAAGAGGTTCGTAGGGGCAAAGCGGAAAGTCAAAAGATGAAGGCGATGGTCACAGGACGTGGGACTGCAGCGGCAGGCATGGCAAAGACTGTTCGGCGAAGAGGGTCCTTAGACAAGGCATTTGTACAGATTGTTGAGTCTAGCTATAATTCACTACCATTGTCGTTGTTGTAATGTTACCAAATTGTCCAAGGAATATTCCTAGATTCTAGCAGTCAAGGGGCATTATGGGGATTCTACGTCGATGGGTAGGTGAACCATCGACCATAAATACTCGTGCAACTGTGGATGATGGGACATTGAATACAAGGAGTTATTACATGTGCTTTGATTTCCGTGCCATTGTCACATGCGCTAATCACTTCAGAGGCTTCGCCCCTCGAGATTTGGGCTGTTGTGATACGCCTTCGCTTCGAAGAGTATCTTACACCAACATGACCCTAGGGGTCGGCAACCCCTAGATGGCAGTCCCCCAGGTCCTCCTTCCTGTAGCTAGCTGACAGGTGGGTCTTGGTCTTATCCCTTGGGTGCATGTAGGGTTGAAAAAGGTCGGGATAAATCTCATTCCGTTCCGCACCGATTTCTACATTTTACCGCCTCATTTTCGTATTTTCGGACAAATTCGGAATCAATACGAAATTCGGGATGTCAAATTCGAAAACGGGTCGAAAACGGTTTAGCTTCTATCCCGATCGTTTCCGCACTTCCCGTATTAGATCGGTATATCCTGTTTTCACAAATTCAGAATATCCCGAATTTACAGCCCACAAACCAGCAAATGTGATGTCCTCTTGAATCTGAAAGGCCCAGCCCAAATCAGCGAAACCCTATCCACCAGACCGACCACCACGCGCATCCGCCTCCCTCAATCGCTCCCTTGCCAGCCGCCGCTTCTCTCCCACCCAGTCTCGCTCGCCCGCCAGGCCGCCACCGCAGGCGCCAGGCGCCAGCCGCCGAGCCCCTCCTCCAAACCTTCGTGGACCGGCAGCAGTGGACGGCGGTAACGCAGCCACGCAGACCCAGGAGGAGCCGCCCTTGGAGGAGCCCCGTGGGAGAGCCATCGCCGACACCGACTTCCTGGAGAAGTTGCATCGCCCGCCACCGCCAGGCGCCAGCCGCCGATGCCCTCATCCGATCCTCCACAAGCCGGCCGCCGAGACCCTTCTACGGCGCTCCCCCAGCCCGTCCTATGGTGACATCGGTGAGGCCCTCCTCCACTCCTCCCCCCAGCTCGTCCTCGCCACCAGTCCCTCCTACGGTCCTCCCCCGGACGGTCGGCGAAGCCTCACCAGCACCGCTGACGTGCTCGCCCTTGTGTGCGCAGGAGCCTGCAGCCGCGATGGATCCGCCGTCTCGTCCGGAAAACAGGAGCAGGGTAAAGATCAAGAGCGTCTGTTTCTGCACTACTATGTGCGTACTGTAGTTGAGTCGTGGCTGTGAATTTGCTCAATGTTCTATCTTTAAATGTGTGCTTGAGAATTGTGGTTGTGACTTGTGAGGTTGTTAATTATTATAATGTTTATAAATACTTGTGCTATTATTATTTGTCTATGTGTTCTCATGTACGCATGTCAACTTTGTCGGATGATTGGGTACGATCGTAAAGGGTCGGTGTTTCCATTTTGTCTTTCCGTAGAACGTTCGTTTTCGATACATTTCCGTTCGAATTGGTTCATTTTCGATATACCGTGAGTCCGTATTTGTATTCGTGTTCAACTTGTTCGTTTTTTATATCATTTTTGTATTAAAATGTAAAAATGAAAACAGTAAGAGGGTTTTCCCGACCGATCCCGACCGTTTGTCTGTGACACCTCAGGTGTCAGTACCCTTAAACACAATCACTGTACCTCACTAAACTTAAAAGAAAGGGGGGGAAATTCATTCATAAAGAAGGAGTCAAATAAAAGTCAAAGTGAATAAAAGAAATTAAAGGAGAAAGGAAAAAGAATGAAAAGCTACTCAAATTTCAAGTCAAAAAGATGCACAAAATTTTTGTTGGCTCATGAAAGGTACTTCAATTGACATGTGCTCAATTGAACTTCAGCAAAAAATCAATCAAAAACAGAATAAAACCAAAGTCCTTTTGTGCAACTTTGCAAATTTACAAATAGTTCAAAATGTGAGTTTCAAATGAAAATTTGCATAACACGAAAGTTGTAGATCTTGAAAAGTTATACAAGATTGGTATTCAACACTTTTTCATTTGAGCCTTCAAAATAGGAGATATTTTTATATTACCGATAGGCCCCTGGATTTTCTCTCTCTCTCCTCCCGTTACTCTGTTTCGCGTTACTCTGTTTCGCGCCGCGCGCCCGCGGCCAAATGGACCCGGGGAAACTCCTCAGCGCCACCTGGCCCGCCCCTTGGCACCTCCTCACGCGCACACGCGTCCCAAACGCCTCCCCGAGCCACCACGCCACCCCCGCCATGCGCAGCGCCGCCCGCTCACCCGCCAGCCCGCCGTCGAGCCGCCCAGGGCCAAATCGACCGCCCCCAGTCGCTACTTCCCTCGCCCAGGAGCTCCTTGGCCTATAAGAACCCCCAGAGCTCCACCGTCGCGCGCCTTCTCCTCCTTCTTCCTCCTCCCATCGCTTTGCCATGGCCGGCGAGATCTATCTCGCGCGAACCGGCCACCATAGCCCTACATTGTCCCATCCAACCACCGCAGCAGCTTCTCCACCTTCCAGTTGAGCTCCATGCGCGCGGAATCGAGCCCAATCCCTCTCCTGACGCCGTTCCCCTTCTGCGCCGCAGCCGACGAGCTCAGGCTCACCGCGGACTGGCCAGCCCAGAGGGAGTCCGTGCACAACAGCTACCCCAGGCGCATCCTCAAGCTCACGCGGTGCTCGTGCGTGCCCTGTTCCCCTACCCCGAGCCCTCCTTCACCTCCAACTCCGACGAACCGAACAACCGCTCCACCATTGACGCCGACGAGCCCGTTTCTGTGCGCCAAACACTCGAACGCCGACCAGGGTAGGTGTTCCTCGATCCCTACTCTCCCACGCGCCTCCCCGTGGTAGCCCCGGTAAGCCCTGCCTAGCAGAACACCACCGGCAAGATGCCACGGCGGATAAGGCCGGCGAAGAGCCCGGCAATATGCACATGATCTTGCTCTGGAATTTTTACTGCGTGCATGTGCAACTCAAACCCTGTTAATATCTAAATTTCAGATTTATTAGAGTTCATTTGCTATATACCATGATTTATGATTGTTTAGTAAACTTAATTCTTCATATATAGTTCTTATGCTCAGAAAAATCTATATTTATTTCTGAAGTCTCTTTTTAGCTCTGTGTTCCTGTCTAAAAATTTTGAGCTGCAGTTAATAAGTTTTGCTTTGGTGAATAATCATGCTTAGCATCTTATGGTTAGTTTTACCATTTTTGTTCTGAGTAAAATACACCATATCTGATCTTGATCTTTTGACATATTCTTGTGAAGAGTATGATCTACCTGTAATAAAAAGTGCACATGCTTTACTGGTCTTTTGAACTGCAAGAAATTTATGCTAACTTATGTTAAATTAATTGCATAACTAATTTATCTGGTGGTTATAAAGCTCGATAATTGTTCTGGAGTATGTTTAGCTCATTAATAGGCTCTGGTAAAAATTTGAGAACCATATCCCTAGTAAAACTTTCTATAGAATTAATCTTTGTAAATGGCTTGCTGTTTTTATTCTTTTTGTCACCTCTTCTGTATAAGCGAATAAAATCTGGAAAAATTTCAGTGCTGAGTTTATGCTATAAAGTTGCTCTCGTAAAATTTGTAGCACTAGAACCCATGTTAAACGTTCTGTACAAAAAGATAAAGTAACTAGGGTGATCTACCTACATGAATAGTTATGGTTTTTGCTTTATGGTTAATTGCTGAAATTTATACCATGAATGCTTAAGTTTGGATCTGTGTTACTTGAGTTTTTCATCACTAGCTCATGAGTAGAGTTGTTGTTATGAAATAATGAAAGCATGCTATGTGTTAAATTTGAGAATGAAAACCAAAACCGCCACTCCTTCATGAAGAAACATAATTGTGGTTACTACTCTATAAACGACTGTCCATGAAATGAAATGTTGAAATCATCACTAAATTAACTTTTGTTGAACTACAACTTTATCGTGAAGGAAAGAAATCGTTAACCATGGATAACTCATAAATTTTGCATTGCATATAGAAACGGTTAATCTCACGGACGGGGACTACGAATTGGTGCCCGCGGACTCTCGTGTGGATCAGGAGGTCAATTTGAATTGTGCTAACTTGTCTCAAGACCTGGGCCAAGCCCCAGAGGCTTTTTTGCCTGATAGTGCCCAAGAAGGCAAGCCCTGGTGCATTATGCCTTATTTTCCGAGTTATTATTCATTTATCTATTTATGATGTATTGTAATAGTTTCTTTCTGCATTTAAGTTTTTCTAGGCGTTGATCGAAAACCTTAGACGCATGATCCCTAGGAACCTATGTGTGATAACGGATCTTTTTATCGACTAGTTGCCATGCTAAATAGGTACGGTAGAAGTCGAGTGGTTTCCGGCCTCTCGCAAGCAAATAGGAGTTGTACTGACTTTAAATTCTTGTTGAAATGTAAGGACAACGGGCGGGGTTGTGTAGTTGTGATGCCCCGCTGGTGTAGTCAAAAATGGCTAAGGTCGCGGTGTGTGGCTCATTTCGTTAAGCGTTTGAAAGTACTAGCCACATACCGAGAAATATGGTAATCGGAAAGCTTAAGTACCTGATCCACGGACTCTGTAGTCGGGGAGGGTGCCCCGGATCCACGGACTGGAAAGAAAGGGGAACTGTAGCATGGGCGGGAGCGAAGTCGATCCCCATGCGTGTGGTCTAGGTTCCCCTGGTCAGGTTGAAATTCGATTCAGAATCGTCCGCCTCTCATGGCATGAGATTGCTTAATGCTTTCGGTCACACAGAGTAACAAGTGGAACATGATGATGGTAATACTGCTAGTTGATAAAATGGTTGCTCTACCATGTTTGTGTAGAGTTAGTTGCAAATTTAGAATGGATAATCCGACTAGAAAATGGCTAAGTAAAACCTGAAAACAAGGATCAACATTTAGTAGCGTTTTTGGCAAAACAAACCCCACCAACCAAAAAGCCTTGCATGTCTAGTTATCGGACTATGTTATATCCGGTGATGGGTCAGTCTTGCTGAGTATTAGTATACTCAGCCTTGCTTGTGGCACTGTTTTTCAGGTACTAACTTTGAAGATCTATTCGCGAGTCTTACTTGGCCGTGCACCTTGCCTCCGGGTTGGTCTGTTGAGTGGGATGGTCCTTCAGCTGGTGCTGATTACCCTCCCGCTGAGTGATGCTTTCGTACGGGCTTATCGATGCGTCACGTATTTCGCTAGTTATCTTTTAATGCTCCTGCTGAACAATGAAACTTGAATACTTTGAGTAGATGGAACTCTGTAGTACTTTACTATTCTGAACATGGTTTATAATAAATTTTCCTTTCCGCTGCAAACTCTGAGATGTTTGAAATGTTCTGTGTTGTAATCTCTGGGCTCACCTTCGTGTGAGTGTTGTCTGCTGATCCTGGAATAGCGTGGCTTTTATCGAGGCTTCACTCGAGGAACTACCGGTGAGTGCCAAGTTGGGTCAGAGTTGCTTAGCAACAAAGATCAGTGCACCCGGGCCCAGTAGTTTTGGGTGGTTCCGCCACAGCTGGCATCAGAGCTCGCAGGCAGCCTACCAGAGATGGCAGCCTCTGTTTTGAAAACAACAAATTAAGACTCGAATTCAAAACTACTAAAGTTTTTGGAAGAGTTTAGGATCTCCAAGGACAAGTCTAGGACGTAAAGCCCTAGGGGATCTTATGGGTATAATCAGGTGGCTTATATTGTATGGCTAACTTCCAGCACATTACTTTCAGTATTTAAATTCTGTAATTTAAATTCTGCAACTACATCGTCGCCACGGAGGTATGCTTACTCAGTCAGCTGAGGGAGTCTGACCTTCCCGTTGGTGATGCGAGCCGAACGCTGGAGCTCAAGCAATGGCCTACTTGAGCTGCTGCCCATATACCAACTTCGGTTGATTATATGGGGAGTAATGGTTCGAAATTGTAATTCAATTCCCTGTCAAAGACGGTACTCAGTCAATATGTTGTTTCGATGACGTATGCTTAACGTTGTCCATACGGCGGTAATTGTATGGATGCCGGTTCTATAGAGATCGGTAATGTATGGGAATGCTTTCGTGAGTGCTGGCACGGAAGGTTCAATCTATGTATTGTCAATTTTCTGCAGGTACGCTAACTCGAAATCGAATTCTAGGCTATCTAGCTATATCGAGTAACTATATAGTGAGAGACGTAATATGTATGCCACCAAAGTCAGTTGCGTAAGACCAAGATTACTTGGCAATTCTTTTCCTTGGTGAGGGCGAATAGGTTCTGCATTCATTCTCAAATCACCAGCAAAGAAACTTTTGGAAGAAACCGTAATCAAAAAAGGGTAAAACACAATCTCAAGGATCATCTAGACAGACTGCAAATTTTGGAAAATTGGCTTTCTCGAATTTTTAAGATATGAAGATTTACTCAAATCAAGTTGGGCCAATAAGATGAAATGAAGCTACCTAAATCACCAAACTACTGTAAAAGTTTGAAAATTTTTGAAGCCTTCTAGTCTGGATTTTGTGATTTTATATCAACCCTGTGTAGAACCGTCAACTCTGAACAGTCTGTGCAAACTGAAATTTTTCTACCTTCATAAGTTGTTCAAATGAAAAATCATTCAATATTAAAGTTGTAGAAAACTAATTATTGAACTTACCATAAAAATTTGAATAATTCTAGACAACTGGTCTGAGAGTTATGGTCAAAATACACCCTCTCTGGACACCCAGTTTTCCTGGTTGACGTCCCTCTGAATACCTGAGCATATCACACCCATGGAGTCCGAATTGATCTTAGTGATGACTAGATGAATCGTTCCTTATTATCAGAGGGATCTTGTGTAAATTTTTGAGAATTTTTAAAGCAAATTATCTATCGTTTTGGCAATTTCTTTCACTGTTCAGAGTTAGTAGTTCTTGTTACCATCAGCTGATCCATCGGTCTTTTGTTGGGACAGATGGAAGAGCTGCTGGTCGTTGACGCGTAGGGGCACGTGCACTCCGCTTGCCTGCACTGGGATGGGTTTCCCCGCCGTCTTTGGGAGCTTTTGAGTGCAGCCGGTTACCTCCAGCCACCGGTTTACGATGGCCACGAGTTTGTGGAGGACGGAGTTCATCGCTGCAGTATGACGATGGTGATCCCGCAGCACCCGCTCAACGAGTGGGAGCCGATCGTGACTCAGGTGGTCGGTCACTACCTGCTGGACACTTGGGAGCTTACCGCCATGAGGGCGATGACCACTTTTTGCTCTTCGCACCCTCTGGAGGTGGTTCTGACCGCGTTCGGGTTGTTCCCTGCACCTGACCCGGCAGACCCGCTTTGGCTCGACCGGATGGCACACGTGGACGTGGTCGCTACCCTTGACCCGGTCGGGGCACTTCGGACGACAGCGATGTGCTTGGACGGTCTTTACTGACTTCACACTTACCAGAGTTACGCCGTCGCTCAGTTGGTGGACCACGCTCAGACCTTGCACCTGGCGATCCAGCTGAGAGATGGGCAGCTTCAGGAGGCTAGTACCGAGCTCGAGAGCAGGGCTACTCTTATCGCCCAGCTCCACGGCCAGGTTCACGAGCTTCAGGACACGGTGATGGATCGTGACGCTACGATCAACTTTTTGGAGGACCAGTTCCACGACCTGCAGCTTGAGTTGGACGAGGCCCAGGGGCAGCTCCACGCGATACAGCACGCGTAGGATGCCCTTCACGCACCCCCCCCCCCGACGAGATGCAGTTGGACGATGAGGACGAGCCCCAGGAGATCGAGGGCGTTTCAGAGATGGACTCCGAGGACCAGGCGCCGCAGCCCGCACCGGTTGAGGTTCACACTCCCGCGGCAAGTGAGGCATTGGTCAACATGTAGACCGAGGCGCTGTTTCTTAGTTTTTGTAGACTCCTCTTAGTGTAGCCTACTTTTGGATCATGGCTACTAGGCTAACTTAGAGTTGAGTAACCCCTTAGTACTGATGTTATAAGTAACCAAGTAGAAATGAGAGGATGATGGATGTAATGAATCCCTAATGCTACTAGTGTGAATTATCAGTGATCTGTGAAAAGCTGAAGGCAGCAGCTAGTTCGAATTTTTACCCTCTTTTCCTTTCTGATTTAGCTCCTGAGTTGAATACCAAAGTTGTTCCAGATTTTATCGTGGAAATGCTCACAAAATTTCAGCTCAAACGGATGAGTATCGCAGGAGATAATCGCAAATTACAGAAGCTCTGTGTTCTGTAAAAAAAAAGAAAAACCAGAGGAGGAGTAAATGAAATTTTCGACTAACCTACTCTGGAAATATGACTTTGTGATGACTACAAAAGTTGTAGCTCATGAAATTATCTATCTCCTGTAAAAGTTTCAAGTTTATATCATGTACGGAACTCCAGTTATGAGCGTTTTCGTATCACTGGTTTTGCTGCACAACATGATTAAAGCGATTTCCATTACTTCCATGCCATTTTGAGTTGTAAGTTCCATTTGAAATGATGATAATGTTGAGCCTAATGCAAAAGTACTCACATTTCAGATGGTTGGATCGACTCGAGGCACCCCTAGTGGTTTTGGAGCCGGGGGGAATGACGATCCACCTCCACCCGTGGGTATCGCTGAGGTACTTGCCGCCCAGACTGAAATTTTGCGGCAGTTGGTTCAAGCTCAGCAACAACCGCGGGGTGGGCATCATGCTCATCACACACAAGAAGCGAGCTACCAAGATTTCCTCAGTACTCAGCCTCCACTGTTTAATAAAGCTGATGAGCCTCTAGACGCGGACGCTTGGATTCACACAATCGAGTCCAAGTTTTCTCTATTGACTACTCCTTGTTCCGAAGCGAACAAGACTCGCTACGCCGCACAGCAGCTTCGCGGATCAGCTCGTATGTGGTGGGATCATTACCACGGGATGCTACCGGCTGATCATGTGGTGAATTGGAATGAGTTCAAATTGGCTTTTCGAGATCATCATATTCCAGCTGGGCTTCTTGACCGTAAGCTCAACGAGTTCTTGGCTTTAACTCAGGGCACTCGTACTGTGGTGCAGTATGCCCAAGTATTCCATCAATTGTGTCAGTATACTGGACATCATGCGGATACCGACGCTAAGAAGCGTGAACGCTTCCGTCGAGGCCTTAGCACAAAGTTACAAGAAAGGCTAAATCTTGTCCGAGCGGACTCTTTCAATGAATTGGTGAATATGGCTATCTCTCAGGAGGATCTTATTTCTGCACATCGCGCTGAAAAGAAGCGCAAGGCACCTGCTGGACCCTCGAGTGCCTCTGCACCGAGGTATCGTATTGTGCAGAATAACCCACCCGCACCCTCTCAGAAGGCCCCTCAGCCAGGGCGTTGGATTATTCGGCCTCCTCAACAGCAGCAGCAGACTCGATTCGGGTTTCCTCAGCAAGCTCGATTTGCACCTCAGCAGCAGCAGAATGGCCCTAGGCCGAATACTCCGCCAGCCGCTCGTCCTAATAATAATAACCGCTGTTTCAGATGCAGGAGTCCGGATCACTTTGCCAAGATGTGCCCCCAGGCGGGACAACCTCAAGGGCAGGCTTCTCGCAGAAATGATCAGAACAAGGGCAAGAGGCAAACCATTCAAGTCCGACAGGGCCGACTTAACTTCACCAGCCTTGCTGACCTTCCTGAGGGAGCACCAATCATGTCGGGTACATTCTCTATAAACCAACACCCCACCGTTATCTTATTCGATTCTGGTGCATCTCATAGCTTCATTAGTTCTAAATTTGGAGCAAGGGTTGGGTTAGATTTTCATCACACGAAAGGGTCATTTATGATATCTACTCCGGGTGGTAAAGTTGCATCAAACCAAATCGTTCGTAATGCGCCACTCAGTTTGGGTAGTAAAACTATTCCTACCACTTTAATCTTGTTGCCACTAGAAGGTATGGACATTATTCTGGGAATGGATTGGATGAAAAGACATGGGGTAATGTTAGATATCTCTTCCCGAGCTGTTGAAATAAATTCTCCAACTCATGGTCATTCGGTTCTATATTTACCTCATCACCAATGCAACAACTCTTGTGCCTATGCCATGAAAGATATTCATCTCGAAGATATTCCGGTAGTCCTTGAATAAACAGATGTGTTTCCAGACGATTTACCTGGTATGCCGCCAGACCGGGATATCGAATTTGTCATTGAACTTCAGCCTGGTACAGCACCTATTTCAAAAAGGCCGTACCGAATGCCGCCTAAAGAATTAGCCGAATTAAAAATCCAGCTGCAAGAACTTCTAGACAAGGGTTATATTCGCCCGAGTGCTTCACCTTGGGGTTGTCCAGCATTGTTCGTAAAGAAGAAGGATGACAGTCTGAGGTTGTGTGTTGACTACCGGCCTCTCAATGCGGTGACCATCAAAAATAAATACCCACTTCCCCGCATTGATGTACTGTTTGATCAGTTGGCTGGAGCAAAGATCTTCTCCATGATTGATCTTCGTTCGGGGTATCATCAAATTAAAATCCGGCCTTGTGATATTCCCAAGACCGCTTTCTCAACCAGATATGGTCTCTATGAATATTTGGTTATGTCTTTCGGTCTCACCAATGCTCCAGCTTATTTCATGTATCTCATGAACTCGGTATTCATGCCGGAACTTGACAAGTTTGTCGTGGTTTTCATCGACGACATTTGATCTATTCCAAGAATGAGGCAGAACATGAACAACACCTGCGTATTGTTCTTCAACGTCTCAGAGATCATAAACTGTACGCAAAATTCTCCAAGTGTGAATTCTGGCTGGACACAGTCAAGTTTCTGGGTCACACTGTATCCAGTGAAGGCATCTCAGTTGATCCCAGCAAGGTACAAGAAGTGATGGACTGGAATCCTCCTACTTCAGTTCATCAGATCCGCAGTTTTCTTGGCTTGGCGCGGTATTACCGCAGATTTATTCCAGACTTCTCTAGAATTGCGAAGCCCATGACAGAGCTACTAAGGAAGGATGTCAAGTTTAAATGGAATGCGAAGTGCGATGAAGCATTCCATACATTAAGAGCACATCTAACCACTGCACCAGTCTTGGCTCAACCTGACAACAATAAACCCTACGACATTTATTGTGATGCTTCAGGTACTGGTCTTGGTTGTGTTCTAATGCAAGACAATCGGGTTATAGCATATGCTTCCCGAGCTCTTCGGCCACACGAGCTAAATTATCCCACTCATGATCTTGAGCTAGCCGCAGTTATTCATGCTCTCAAGCTTTGGAGACATTATCTTATGGGCACTCATTGCAATATTTATACCGACCATAAGAGTCTCAAATACATTTTCACTCAAAGTGAGCTGAATATGAGGCAACGAAGATGGCTGGAATTAATCAAAGATTATGACCTGGAAGTTCATTATCATCCAGGCAAGGCTAATGTTGTAGCTGATGTGCTCAGTCGCAAGGTTCACTGCAATTGTCTTTTTGTGGAGTCGTATAATGACACATTATGTGCTCAAATGCAAAAACTGAAATTGAAAATCATCCCTCAGGGCTCGTTGAATCATATTTCGGTGGAACCAACACTCTATGACAAGGTCATCATGACCCAATTACACGACAAAAGTGTTGGTATCATGAAGCAGAAAGTATTAGAAGGTGAAAATAAATACAAGTGTTTTCGAGTGGACCATAAAGGAATTTTGTGGTTCGAGGATCGCCTAGTCGTTCCAAAGAATCATGAGCTGTGGAAACAAATCCTGGACGAAGCACATCTCTCTAAATTCTCAATTCATCCGGGTAGCACCAAGATGTACCAAGATCTAAAACAAATTTTTTGGTGGACTCGCATGAAGAGAGAGATTGCCAAATATGTCGCAGAGTGTGACACCTGTCAGAGAGTGAAAGCTAGTCACTTGAAGGTTGCTGGAACTCTCCAACCGCTGCCAATTCCGTCTTGGAAATGGGAAGATATCAGCATGGACTTCATAGTGGGCTTACCAAATACTTCTCAGCATCATTATTCCATTTGGGTCATTGTTGATAGGCTCACAAAGACCGCTCATTTTATTCCAGTGCATACTGAATATCGAGCCAAGAAATATGCTGAAATCTATATCGATCGGATAGTCTGTCTACACGGTATACCCAAGACAATTATCTCGGATCGTGGTCCTCAGTTTGTGGCAAGGTTTTGGGAGCAACTAGAAGAAGCTCTCGGAACCAAATTAATTTGAAGCTCAGCTTACCATCCACAGACGGACGGACAGACCGAAAGGGTGAATCAAATTCTTGAGGATATGCTTCGAGCATGTGTCATCCATTATGACAAGCACTGGGACAAATGTTTATCCTTGGCTGAGTTTTCTTATAACAACAGCTATCAGGCCAGTCTGAAGATGGCACCATTCGAGGCCTTGTATGGTCGACGGTGTCGAACTCCTTTGAGTTGGTCCCAGACTAGAGAATGTCAAATATTTGGACCAGAATTAGTGGTCGAGGCTGAGGAGAAAGTAAAAATAGTACAAGCAAATCTCCGAGCAGCCCAGTCTCGGCAAAAGAGTTATTTCGATAAAAGAAGTTCATGGTTGGTGACCACGTCTATTTACGAGTGTCCCCAACTCGAGGCGTTCAACGTTTCGGAGTCAAGGGTAAGCTCGCACCTCGCTATGTCGGGCCATATGAAATCATTGAAGAATGTGGACCAGTGGCTTATCGTTTGCGACTTCCTTCACGACTCGCTGCCGTCCATAATGTTTTCCACATATCCCAACTCAAAGAAATGTGTTCGAGTTCCTATGGAAATCATCAATCAGCAAGAAATTTTAGTGGAGCCCGATCTCTCTTATACCGAATATCCACTCAGAATTCTGGATCAAAAAGAGAGAGGTACTCGTCGAAAGGTGGTAAAAATGTATAAAATTCAATGGTCCCATCACATTGAAGAAGAAGCCACCTGGGAGACGGAAGAATATCTTAATCGACATTATCCGGGTTTTCTTAGCTCCACCTCAAGTATATCACTTCCCTATCTAATTTTCAATCATCCAATCTCGGGGCGAGATTCTTTTTAAGGGGGTAGGCTGTGACACCTCAGGTGTCAGTACCCTTAAACACCATCACTGTACCTCACTAAACTTAAAAGAAAAGGGGGGAAATTCATTCATAAAGAAGGAGTCAAATAAAAGTCAAAGTGAATAAAAGAAATTAAAGGAGAAAGGAAAAAGAATGAAAAGCTACTCAAATTTCAAGTCAAAAAGATGCACAAAATTTTTGTTGGCTCATGAAAGGTACTTCAATTGACATGTGCTCAATTCAACTTTAGCAAAAAATCAATCAAAAACAGAATAAAACCAAAGTCCTTTTGTGCAACTTTGCAAATTTACAAATAGTTCAAAATGTGAGTTTCAAATGAAAATTTGCATAACATGAAAGTTGTAGATCTTGAAAAGTTATGCAAGATTGGTATTCAACACTTTTTCATTTGAGCCCTCAAAATAGGAGATATTTTTAGATTACCGATAGGTCCCTGGATTTTCAGAAATCACAAATAGGCCCTCACCTTCATCTCTCTCTCCTCCCGTTACTCTGTTTCGTGCCGCCCGCCGTACGCCGCCGGTGGACTTCGTCCACCGCACGCCCGCGGCCAAATGGACACGGGGAAACTCCTCAGCGCCACCTGGCCCGCCCCTTGGCACCTCCTCACGCGCACACGCGTCCCAGACGCCTCCCCGAGCCGCCACGCCACCCCCGCCATGCGCAGCGCCGCCCGCTCGCCTGCCAGCCTGCCGTCGAGCCGCCCAGGGCCAAATCAACCGCACCCATTCGCTACTTCCCTCGCCCAGGAGCTCCTTGGCCTATAAGAACCCTCAGAGCTCCACCGTCACGCGCCTTCTCCTCCTTCTTCCTCCTCCCGCCGCTCCGCCATGGCCGGCGAGATCTAGCTCGCGCGGACCGGCCACCACAGCCCTACATTGTCCCATCCAACCACCGCAGCAGCTTCTCCACCTTCCAGTTGAGCTCCACGCGCGCGGAATCGAGACGAATCCCTCTCCCGACGCCGTTCCCCTTCTGCGCCGCCGCCGGCGAGCTCGGGCTCACCACGGACCGGCCAGCCCAGAGGGAGTCCGTGCACAACAGCTACCCTAGGCGCATCCTCAAGCTCACACGGTGCTCGTGCGTGCCCTGTTCCCCTACCCCGAGCCCTCCTTCACCTCCAACGCCGACGAACCGAACAACCGCTCCGCCATTGACGCCGACGAGCCCGTTTCCGTGCGCCAAACACTCGAACGCCGACTAGGGTAGGTGTTGCTCGATCCCTACTCTCCCACGCGCCTCCCCGTTTCAGCCCCGGTAGGCCCTGCCTAGCAGAACACCACCGGCAAGATGCCACGGCGGAGAAGGCCGGCGAAGGGCCCGGTTGTAATTTCTTTTTTTCGTTCAAGGGTGTTTTCGCAAGTATTCCAGTGTATACCAGTGAACTTCTAAAATGCAGAACAAATCATAGAAAAATCGTAAAAATGCAAACTCAACGGATCTGGAATCCTTATAACAAGATCTACAAATTTTGTAACAGTCACATTTGCAGGAACTCAACCAATTTTAATCTGGGAAAAAGACTAAGAAAACCACCTTATGCATGTTCAGGAAGTTCTACTCAGCAAATGACCTTGATTTTTGGATATGTCATCAATAATGGAATATTAAGATCACAGTCAAAAGATAACACCCAACCAAAACAGATATAATGTTGGAACAATCAAGATTCTCTAATCTGTTGCTAGCTTTCTCGATTTAATACTGGAAAATATGCACATGATCTTGCCCTGGAATTTTTACTCCATGCATGTGCAACTCAAACCCTGTTAATATCTAAATTTCAGATTTATTAGAGTTCATGTGCTATATACCATGATTTATGCTTGTTTAGTCAACTTAATTCTTCATATATAGTTCTTATGCTCAGAAAAATCTATATTTATTTCTGAAGTCTCTTTTTAGCTCTGTGTTCCTGTCTAAAAATTTTGAGCTGCAGTTAATAAGTTTTGCTTTGGTGAATAATCATGCTTAGCATCTTATGGTTAGTTTTACCATTTTTGTTCTGAGTAAAATACACCATATCTGATATTGATCTTTTGACATATTCTTGTGAAGAGTATGATATGCCTGTAATAAAAAGTTCACATGCTTTACTGGTCTTTGGAACTGTGAGAAATTTATGCTAACTTATGTTAAATTAATTGCATAACTAATTTATCTGGTGGTTATAAAGCTCGATAATTTTTCTGGAGTATGTTTAGCTCATTAATAGGCTCTGGTAAAGATTTGAGAACCCTATCCCTAGTAAAACTTTCCGTATAATTAATCTTTGTAAATGGCTTGCTGTTTTTATTTTTTTTGTCACCTCTGCTGTATAAGTGTATAAAATCTGGAAAAATTTCAGTACTTAGTTTATGCTATAAAGTTGATCTCGTAAAATTTGTAGTACTAGAACCCATGTTAAACGTTCTGTACAAAAAGATGAAGTAACTAGGGTGATCTACCTACATGAATAGTTATGGTTTTTGCTTTATGGTTAATTGCTGAAATTTATACCATGAATGCTTAAGTTTAGATCTATGTTACTTGAGTTTTTCATCACTAGCTCATGAGTAGAGTTGTTGTTATGAAATAATGAAAGCATGCTATGGGTTAAATTTGAGAATGAAACCCAAAACCGCCACTCCTTCATGAAGAAACATAATTGTGGTTACTACTCTATAAACGACTGCCCATGAAATGAAATGTTGAAATCATCACTAAATTAACTTTTGTTGAACTACAACTTTATCGTGAAGGAAAGAAATCGTTAACCATGGATAACTCATAAATTTTGCATTGCATATATAAACGGTTGATCTCGCGGACGGGGACTATGAATTGGTGCCCGCGGACTCTCGTGTGGATCAGGAGGTCAATTTGAATTGTGCTAACTTGTCTCAAGACCTGGGCCAAGCCCCAGAGGCTTTTCTGCCTGACAGTGCCCAAGAAGGCAAGCCCCGGTGCATTATGCCTTATTTTCCGAGTTATTATTCATTTATCTATTTATGATGTATTGTAATAGTTTCTTTCTGCATTTAAGTTTTTCTAGGCGTTGATCGAAAACCTTAGACGCATGATCCCTAGGAACCTATGTGTGATACCGAATCTTTTTATCGACTAGTTGCCATGCTAAATAGGTACGGTAGAAGTCGAGTGGTTTCCGGCCTCTCGCGAGCAAATAGGAGTTGTACTGACTTTAAATTCTTGTTGAAATGTAAGGACAACGGGCGGGGTTGTGTAGTTGTGATGCCCCGCTGGTGTAGTCAAAAATGGCTAAGGTCGCGGTGTGTGGCTCATTTCGTTAAGCGTTTGAAAGTACTAGCCACATACCGAGAAATATGGTAATCGGAAAGCTCAAGTACCTGATTGGACCGGCGAGTGGAACGATCTCGCACCCTCCTGGTAGAAGTAGGGTTTATATTTTGACGCGACGTACGGCTGCAGAGTGGTCGGACTCTGTAGTCGGGGAGGGTGCCCCGGATCCACGGACTGGAAAGAAAGGGGAACTATAGCATGGGTGGGAGCGAAGTCGATCCCCATGCGTGTGGTCTAGGTTCCCCTGGCCAGGTTGAAATTCGATTCAGAATCGTCCGCCTCTCACGGCATGAGATTGCTTAATGCTTTCGGTCACACAGAGTAACAAGTGGAACATGATGATGGTAATACTGCTGGTTGATAAAATGGTTGCTCTACCATGTTTGTGTAGAGTTAGTTGCAAATTTAGAATGGATAATCCAACTAGAAAATGGCTAAGTAAAACCTGAAAACAAGGATCAACATTTAGTAGCGTTTTTGGCAAAACAAACCCCACCAACCAAAAAGCCTTGCATGTCTAGTTATCGGACTATGTTATATCCGGTGACCGGTCAGTCTTGCTGAGTATTAGTATACTCAGCCTTGCTTGTGGCACTGTTTTTCAGGTACTAACTTTGAAGATCTATTCGCGAGTCTTACTTGGCCGTGCACCTTGCCTCCGGGTTGGTCTGTTGAGTGGGATGGTCCTTCAGCTGGTGTTGATCACCCTCCCACTGAGTGACGCTTTCGTACGGGCTTATCGATGCGTCACGTATTTCGCTAGTTATCTTTTAATGCTCCCTCTGAACAATGAAACTTGAATAATTTGAGTAGATGGAACTCTGTAGTACTTTACTATTCTGAACATGGTTTGTAATAAATTTTCCTTTCCGCTGCAAACTCTGAGATATTTGAAATGTTCTGTGTTGTAATCTCTGGGCTCACCTTCGTGTGAGTGTTGTCTGCTGATCCTGGAATAGCGTGGCCTTTATCGAGGCTTCACTCGAGGAACTACCGGTGAGTGCCAAGTTGGGTCAGAGTTGCTTAGCAACAAAGATCAGTGCACCCGGGCCCAGTAGTTTTGGGTGGTTCCACCACATTGTCTTTTCTAAAAATTTGGGATTGTGAAGCATTTGTCAAACGACTTCAGTCTGACAAGCTTGCACCCAAATCGGATAAGTGTATATTCGTGGGATACCCGAAGGAGACCTTAGGGTATTACTTCTACAATCGATTTGAGTGCAAAGTGTTTGTCACTCATAACAGAGCCTTTCTTGAGAAAGAATTATTCAAAGGAGAGCAAAGTGGAAGAACGGTGCAACTCGAAGAAGTTAGTGATGAACCAATATGACAGGACTCTACAAGTGACGCTAATGTAGCTGAACAAGTTGTGATGCCTATGGCAACAGAAGCACCTCCGCAACCACGAAGGTCAGCAAGGCCCCACGCAGCGCGGGAATTATTATTGTTAGACAACAATGAGCCTACAACATATGCAGATGCGATGGCAGACCCTGACTCTGAGAAATGTCAAGATGCCTTGAAATCCAAAATAGAATCCATGAAGGAAAATCAAGTTTGGAACTTGATAGATCCGCCTGATGGTGTGAGAACCATAAAGTGCAAATGCATCTATAAGAAGAAGAAAGATATGGATGGAAATGTTCACATCTATAAAGCTCGACTTGTCGCAAAAGGTTTTCAACAAATTCAAGGAGTTGACTACAACGAGAACATCTCGCTCGTAGTGATGCTTAAATCTGTTCGGATTATTCTAGCTATTGCTGCATATTTCGATTACGAAATATGGTAGATAGATGTCAAAACAGCTTTCCTTTATGGAAATCTGACCGAGGACGTGTATATGATGCTGCCCGAGGGTTTTGTCGATCCGACCAATACTGGAAAGATATGCAAGCTTCAAAAATCCATTTATGGATTAAAGTAAGCATCTAGGAGTTGGAATATTCATTTTGATGAAGTAGTCAAAGGGTTTGGCTTCATTAAGAACGAAGAAGAAGCTTGTGTTTACAAGAAGGCAAGTGGGAGCTCTGTTACATTTCTAATCATATATGTAGATGACATACTGCTGATTGCAAATGATATTCCTATGCTTGAGTCCGTAAAGACTTCACTGAAAAATAGTTTTTCAGTGAAGGATTTAGGAGAAGCAGCATACATACTAGGCATCAAGATCTATAGAGATAGATCAAAGAGGCTTATAGGATTAAGCCAAGATACTTACATTGACAAAGTGTTGAAGAATTTCAAAATAGAAGAGGCAAAGAAAGGGTTCTTGTCTATGTCACATGGCATAGATCTTAGCAAGACTCAGTGTCCTATGACAACTGATGAGCAAGAGCTCATGAGCAAAGTTTCATATGCCTCAGCAATTGGATCAATCATGTATGCAATGATAAGTACATGCCCAGATGTTTCTTATGCTCTAAGTGTTACGAGCAGGTACCAGTCAGATCCAAGTGAGAGTCACTAGACAGCTGTGAAAAACATCCTCAAGTACTTGAGAAGAACTAAGGATGTGTTCCTAGTCTATGGAGGTGAGGAGGAGCTCGTTGTAACTGGTTACACTGATGCTAGCTTCCAAACCGACAAAGACGATTCAAAGTCTCAGTCCGGTTTCGTGTTCAAAGTAAATGGTGGTGCGGTTAGCTGGAAGAGTTCCAAGCAAGAGACGGTGGCTGATTCTACAACAGAAGCCGAGTACATCACACCTTCGGAAGCTGCGAAGGAAGGTGTTTGGATAAGGAAGTTCCTTATTGAGCTTGGTGTGTTCCCTAATGCCTCTAGCCTGGATCTCTACTGTGACAACAGTGGAGCCATTGCGTAAGCCAAGGAGCCAAGAATCACCAGAAGAGCAAACACGTTATGTGGCAATTTCATCTCATTCGAGAGTTCATCGATTGGGGTGAGATCAAGATATGAAAATACACATGGACCTGAACATTTCAGATCCGTTGACAAAACCACTTCCACAGCCCAAGCATGAGAGGCACACAAGAGCAATGGGTATTAGATACATTCTAGATTGATCCAGTGCAAGTGGGAGACTGTTGGAAATATGCCCTAGAGACAATCATATTTCCTTGTATTCATGATTAATAAAGTGTTCCTTGAATATTCATGGATGACAACTTGTATTGATTAAATGCTTATGTGAAGTATTTGTGAAACTCTTTACTTGTATGAATATTCTAAAGTGTTCCTAGTCGGAGTTCATGTGAGGACACGCATGAATATTAGACTAGCACATGTATTAGTTGATTGACTACATTTCACAAGTCATGGACATGGGGATGTCAAACTAATAATGTGGGCTCATGTGAGACATGAGATTGAACTGACCCAACACGAGATGATGACTTCTCATTACACAATATGTACGCTATGTCCTAAGACCTGAGATCATCGTATGTATTCAAGATGTGAACCGACTTACTTAGGAGCCATCAAACGCTGCACCGTAATTGGATAGTTATAAAGGTGGCTTTCGGGTCTGTCAAAAAGCATGCTGTGAGACATAGTTGATCAAGATGGGATTTGCCCCTCTCTACAAGAGAGAGATATCTCTGGGCCCCTCGAGTGATTCAGATCAGAAAAATGCATGGCCATGCTGGGGTTAAGAGTTAACCAAGGATTCCGAATCACAGGATCGAGAAAGAGTGGTTGGCTTCAAGCTAGACCAAATATCGTGAGGTAAAGGGAACATCATGTATAAGATTGTGACGGCTCGACAGATATGAATCGCGCGTGCTTAGGAGTTGACACGTCTTGCTAGAGACCGCTATCAACTATTGGCCAGTAGGAGTACTGGGCCGTGTCTACTCACGCGTGAGCCCATAGGGTCACACACTTAAGGGCCAGAAGCCTAATGAGGATGAGATCCACATTAGACTAGGCTTAGATGCACTAATGGGCTTCAGTTGGCCCATTAGGGGATGCCCAAGGTGGAGCCCAATGGGAGCTCACCTAGGGGCACCACAAGGGGCTATAAATAGAGGGGTGGGGGCATGGTACTGTTTACATAAACAGTAGCTATCGCTACAGAAGCGCCCCCCTTTCCCTATTCCTCCTCCCCGTGCATCGGGCCCTAGTTGCTCTTGCGGATCTAGCAATCCGGAGTGCGACACTTCTTCCCGTATGTGTGGACTTCGTGGAGGTGCTGCGCTTGCTGCACAAGGATGAGCCATTCGTGAGGAGGTTCACGCAACTGCACTGCCGGCTTCCATCTGCACTACACCGACACGCTACAGAAGTTCCGCAACCGCGCGTCTAGTGGTAATCCCGTGATCTATAACTGCAGTAATCCTGGTTTATGCGGTAGAAAATTTTGTTTTTCCTACCCCATATTCCTACGTAGACCTTCTTTGGGTATGCATCTTTCACTTATGAGCATGTGGCATACCGCCTTTGGGTATGCATCTTTTCTTTCTTCTTCTTTTTCATCATGCTTTTGAGCATGTACCTTACTTCTTTTTGCATAGCCCATATCTTTGATGATGGTTTTTGGAGAGAGAGACATGTCATGACAGGGAGTTTATTATGTAGGTGTATGGACATGTTTTGCACAACTTCCAATGAGGAAATCGGCATGTATTTATGGAGTGTACATGATCTTGATCATGGGAGTATGACAAGGTTCTAACAAGGGTCAAAGAATTTGACAAAACTCAAAGCAAAGTCAAACAGCATTTGCAAGGTTTGAACATGAAGAACAAACTTTGGCTCTGGTAGGAATTTATATTAATTTGAGGAGACAAGGTATTGCAATTTTTTTTGAAAAGAAAATCCCAAGCACTTTGCAAAGAAGAGCATGGTTCCATTCATCTTAATCATATCACATTAGTCAATTACTTAGAGAGCATGGGGTCCCTATGAATATAGTTTGTTTAGAAGGACTAGAGAATGCAAGTAATAAAGAGTATGAAAATTTATTCATGTAAGCATATGGAGTGCAAAAGATGATTGGCAAGGTTTTATTGAGTTCAAATTTAGTTATTAGCATTAAATTCAATTAAACTGAAAGACTTAGGGAGTATGACGAGTGTGTTTGCACAAACCATCATTTGAAGAGAAAGAAGAGGGAACTGAGGGAAATCAGAGTTGGTTTGGTTGAACCAGAGGTTTGCTCATCCTTCTCTGCATCCCATCTGTCCTGTTCTTCAGCGTGCTAGATCGTCGATGTTGTGCAACATGTCGGGGGAGAGATCTCCAATGAGTTTGCAATTTGTCTCTTTGAAAGATCTCCCCCACACTTATTCTTGTACCTGCTTTTATTCAAAAGAAAACAAAGATAGAAACAAACAAGGACTCTACTAGTTTTGAATCACCGAGGAGTCTACATTTTATTGAAATGCCTAAATTTATTTTATTTTTACTTATATTTTTTTATTTTATTGTTTTTATAATAATTTATTTTTCATGCCAAACTATGTATGACGGGTAACTTAGTAGGGTGGAGACGTGACATGAGGATGCATGAGTAGTGGGATACTTACCTGACAGAACCCACCAAGAATGAACGATAATACAATAGCAAAGCTTTGCATTTTGTTCTGCTTAGTCCCTCGTGCTTCTGACCTCCATGGAACCAGGGAGTGTCGTATGAGTGTTTCGTTGTTGCATGATGCTCCTTGGTCATCTTGTTTCTCTCCCCTGCAAAAGGTTAGTGGACAACAAATACTCGAGGTATATTTATAGAGTTTCGAATGGATTTTATTATTTGACTTGAGATTAGTTGTTCACATTCATCCTTATCGAAGGTCAAATTCGAAGGTTCAAAAAGCATGAATCCCTTAATGTTTGCCATTATTTTATTTCATCCTCATTTTTTTTCTCAAGAGAGATTTTTTTCAAAGGGTATTTATTTTGTTTTTATTGTTGTTCACCACATTTTTATCTTTTAGCAAAACTCAAACATGGTTGGGATAAAATTGTACGTAAAGGGGAATTTTCACAAATAGTCACGATGCACCTTGAAAGATGATTTGTTGCTCCTTCATACATTGTGCAGATTTTTCTTGACGTACGTCTGATCTCATGCCTTGATTTAACTCCAGTTTAAATTTAGCTTGAGGACTTACCCATTTATTTGAAGTCTTCCCTATAGGGGTTAGTCCGAAAAAGATATACGTCCAATGCCTATGAAAGTATGAACTCTTATGGTTCGTTAATCAAATTCGACAACAAGTCTCATTGGATTAAAGATCCTAAGCACAAGGCTCAAGCCAGAGCATACCAAATAATAGGGAAAGGTTGCATGCATTTGTAAGATCAAGCTATAATCATATTGAGATAAATATGAGTGAAAGAGTGGTGAACTTGGGGTTACATACCTGAGTGTATTTACCACCTGTATGTAGGATGGATGTCTTCATATTGTTGCAGTGGTGGCATGGTCATATTTTGCTGTCGATGACTCCTCCATTTTTGATACGAGCTAAAGTAGAGGAGGGTACAAGGACCATGCTGACTCAGGAGATAGGCTAGGTTACACACACACGGCTAGTGTGCATAAACCCTAGGCCATGGTTGCATGCTCCATTGGCACGATGATTGGAGGCGCAAAATACGTCTTCTGTTGTGTGTGCGAGCGCGTGCCAAATGGAGTGGAGTATCAAAGCTTCTGACTAGAAGAGGAGCATTCCTCTAGTGTGTGAGATCGGGCTGCTAGAGTGGCGCTTTGCAAAGCTAGAAGCGGGTGAGGTCTTATGGCGAGGCTTTGCAAGCGCGCATGAGGGCAAGGCTGGGTGAAGCCAGGCGGCCGAATGTTTTTCTGCCGAAGTGTAAGGCCATAGCTTGAAGGCATGCACACATGTGGCCTTTTGACTTGTGTAGATTTGCTGGCTCATCCTCACTTCCTTCCTTTCTCACTTTATGTCTTTTTTTTCTTTTCATTTTTACACTCACTTTTTTTATTCTTCCTTTTCTCATTTTTTTCATCATTGTTTTCTTTTACTCCTCTCTTTCTTTTACTCTCTTTTTTTGTCTTTTTTTTGAAATACTAAGCCAACATAAACCTTTATACAGATGGACCTTATTGTGAGGTGTTCACCAATCTCCCCCACACTTGGACCTTTGTATCTTATGACACAAAAATCAAGTGTGCGGTGTTGGTTCCTTCTTTAGAGATTGTGCTCCATCGCAAAAGTATCAAAGTGTTGATGAAGCTCCCATGTTTTCAGGCATTGTATGCCCCCCGTTCTTATTAAGCTTAACCTACAATGGTTAGTGCCAAGAATACCCGAAGGTGCATACTATCCTGAAAATATGTTCTTGCTCTTACTATTTATTTACTTTTTTAAGAGAAGGTTTTGTTTTTGTTTTTTTTATAATCGGGTTATCTCCCGGTAGTGCTTTGTTTATGGTCATAAGCTCGACCATGGGGACTTCAACTTGCAGCTATTAGTGGTGATGTAATCCACACCATCACCACCATTTGTTGTGTAAAAGCTGCAAGGTTAGAGCGATAGTGCATCCACGAAATTTACAGTGCTTATGATAAACAAAGACTTCTACAACCATCCTTCTAAACATTTTGATGGAGAGGGGTTTAAGGAGATTGCAGCCCTCGAACACATTCATGGTGCGGAGTGTGGCTGACTCTGGAAGGGTGTTATATGGGCATGGTGAGGGTGATTCAAGGATGAAGCTGCTATGCCCATCTACAGAGTCCTTTCCTTCCAGTTTCAGAGTCAGTGCCTCACTAGATTCCCTGGCCCAATGCTTTTCTCTCCGAAGAGGTTCATCGTGGAAGATCATGGTTGTATCCCGATCGAGGATGATGAGGTTTGTTCATGTATCATCTTCTCGAGCGGGTTCTCCTTGAGACAAGGCTTCACCAAAGGATTCTCTAAGCAAGGTGTGGCGGAAGTCAAATTCTCAAGCTTTTCACAAAGGCTCCCTAGAGATGCATGATAAAGGTTTTCTAGTGGGTAGCCTATGAGGAGATCAAAATCGAGACTATCAAAAATTTGAAAGTCAAGGTTAACCTTGATTTTGTCAATTATGACTGGCACGGCACTTGCGACCCCCCGGCATTCAAGAGTTTGTCCCTGGGGACAACTTTCAAAAAGCTTGCGGGATGGTTTTAGAGAAACACTACCCAAAAGGGTGCGTGCTAAATGCCATGGTATGATATTGCCCTCCATGCTGGGGATAAGCTGGGCTTCTATGGAGGTTCCCCTTATGGAGCATGGAATGATCGTGGAGGGTGAATTAATCCGAACTGCTTCGGAGAAGTGTCCTTTTCCATTTGACCATTCCTCGCTCATGTCCCTTTTGAGAAATGCTCCATTGAGAGGATCGGGAGGTGAAGCAATGTTTGGTGGAACGAATGGCGACACAAACATCACCTCTTCTTGAGAGTTATGGTTGAGATGATGTTTCGCCATTGGGATTTCTAGGCAAGAGATAGGAGTGGCGAAAGCAGTTTTCCCGGAATCATGGTTGAGGCTCCCTTGTGAAGATTTTTCTTGGAGAAGGTTTTCTATAGGGTAGCCTATGAGAAGTCCAATGGAGACATTTATCTTTCCTAGGGTACAGATATCTAGGAAGAGTTTTTCAACGGGATGCCCTATTAGAATGTCGAAGTCTTGGACTTCGAAGACATGGAAATCTAGAGCAATCTTCAATTTCGTGTACCAAATTGGTACAACGTGCATAACCCTGATCCCTTTTATTGTGGAACGTGGTCCGGTTCTGAGGGATTTTGTAGTTGGAGTAAGGCGTCTTTCTCTCGAGTGATCGGAAGCAAAAGAGCTAGACATGATGTTTACTCCAACCGTGGGTATATAAAAGGTTGTGACTGCAGTCCCTTTTATAAAACATGTAATGGGTATGGAAGGGGCATGAAATTGAATTATTTCAGGCAAAGTCTCCCCTTCTTGTAGCCATTCGCTATTCATAACAGCGGCTACCCTTTTTACGGTCTCTTTAAGGAAATCCTTATCAAGACCCCAAGGCGGGTCTTTAGGGACTAGAGGCCTTTTTTGGAGGGGATATAATGTGGTATTACCAAAGTCATAGAATATATCCTTCTCGATGTTGAATGGGAATTCCGGAGGTAGGACTTCATCCTCCTCCGAATCTTCTAGTTCCGAAGAAGGTTCGGCTGGTGAGTCTGGATGGATTATCAGGGATTGTATGGACTCAACTACCAGATCTTCTTCTTGGCTTGAAGGTCTTACTACTAGGAGGGGTTCTGTGAAGGAGGTGTTCTCTAGGATGTGATCCAAGAGAGCTACTCCTTCAGAAGCATTTTTATATGCAAACGATCCTCCAGCAGTGGTGTCAAGTTGTAAGGCTGTTTCATTGTTTAGCCCTAACTAGAAGTGTCGTAGCAGCACATGGTTGGGAATGGACAGGTCTGGGCCGGAATGACTAAGTTGTGTAAATCTAGCCCAGGCTGTGCCGAGGGTTTCCTTCTCATCCTGACGAAAGTCGAGGATTTCTTTATGTAGGGAAGCGATACAAGAAATGGGAATGAATGCGAGACAGAACCTGATTTGCAACTCCTCCCATTCTTCGTTTACCTTTCCTACGTTAAGGGTGTACCATTGCTTCGCTTTCTTAGTAAGAGAGAAAGGAAACAACTTCCACCGAAGTGTTTCTTGTACCATGCCTGCCATTGTCAAGCAAGAGCACATCTGCTCGAACTCTCGTAGGTGGTGGTATGGGTTTTCAAGTTCGTATCCTGAGAAGGGTTGTTCCCGAACCATGGTTATGAAGCCAGGGCGGAGCTCAAAGCCAGAAGCTATGAGGTTTGGATGATTTTGGTGGCTCTAAGAACTCGGCCGAGGGAGCAAAGAGTTGGTGGATAGAAAGGGTGTCCATGGTATAAGGATAAAAAGAAAAGAGAAGATAAAGGAAAGGATACATAGGTAACTAGGTTCGAAGATAACTACGACAACCGTTCCCCGGCAATGGCGCCATAAATGCTTGTTGGCATTTCTTAACTCTCACAGAGAAGTCCGCAAGCGCACGGAAATACCGTTGTAGCAGTTCACCCGGGAGTATTCAGGGTATCGTATTTTCCATGGGGAATGGGGGTGTAACTATCTTCTAACTAGATTACCCTTGGAAGATAAGAGGTAGAAAGGCCTTAGGGTAGTGTGGTTCTAATCTAAAGGATAGGCTCAAGGAAAGATAAACTCGTGCTCTCACTCGTCTACTTCGGGCACCGGTCTGACCTTAGTCTGCCAAGGACCTCCGGCTACTAGCTCTACTACCGAACCCGAACGTCGGGGAGAGCACTAACCATGAAGACTGTCTTCGTAGTGAACGAACAGGGCTGTCACCACCTGATATCTACCCCAGTAACACCGTGGAGCTCGGAGCAAACAAAGGTAATCTAAGGACCAGACACCACGCCTATGCCTTCGACTACTACTTTAGGGGCCCTCTTCTAGAGTATCCGCTACTAGAACGGACGATGATCCCATAAATGAATGAAGACAAAAGAATAACTTTACTGAGAACTCACCGATTAGACGAACCCGGATACTTGCTCAAGTGCTTTGTATCCATCGAGATACAAAGCCGAAGAGACACCGACAAGTCTGACTCTTCTCCACACTCTCTCCTTCACACACTCCCTAAGCTAAGGATACATGTGGTGGAGCCTCCCTACTCTACTTCTTCCTTGAATGAATGGATTGATTGAGGGGTGAGGGAGGCCCCTTTTATAGCCCAAAGAGGTCGGTTCCCACCAAAACTAACATGGAAGCAATATCTCCCGCGCTTGAGGTTGATGTGACACCTCTAGTGTCTGTACAATAAAAGTCAGCCCAACTTAATTCATTTAACACAAAGGAGGGAAATTAGGAATTTAAACAAGAAGGAAAAAGTCAAATTAAATTCAAATCATACATTTTGGATTATATATGTGAGGGAAAAAACATAAAAAATCCGTTCAAATCATATTTGAATACATGCACAAAAATAAACTTGGGCTGAATCTAGTACTCTAAATGACATGTGCTTAACTCAAGTTTGAGCCAAATCCATTCAAAAATCAAATAAAAGATGAAGCCCATTATTGCAAGTTTGTAATTATAAAATGGTTCAAATTGTGAACTTCAAATGAAAATTTGCATAAAACAAAAGTTGTAGATATTGAAAAGTTAAACAACTTTGATATTCAAAAGTATTTCTTTTGACCCATCAAGATAGAGAAAATTTTAGATTATAGAGAGGTCCCTGAACTTTTGGAAATCACTAAACTGTCCCTGCTTCCTTTCCCCTCTCTGCTCCGCCGCCGCACGCCCGTACGCCGCATTTGGACCTCGTCCACATTGCTCACGCGGCCAACAGACCCCCAGAGCCAGAGCGTTGCCACCCGTCATGCCTCTTGGCGCATCCTCACGTGCACACGCGTCCTGGATGCCACGAGATGTCGCCACGACAACCCTCCGCCCCCCAGCGCTGCCACCTCACCGGCCGCCCAGTTCCGACCTCCCCCGGCAACGCATTGTCTCCCAAGCGAAGCAAGCTCACTCCCTGAGCCTCTCCCGTGCCTATAAGTACCCTCAGCTCGGCCCTCGCATGCGACCTCGCCCCTCCCACCGCTCCTCCTCCTCCTCTATCACCGGCGAAGCTCTGCGCCATGGCGACGAGCCTCCTCCACCTCCACATTGTTTTGGACGAGCACCTGCACGCCATCCTCGACCTCTAGTGAAGCTGCCAGGACCAGCAGCTCCACCACCTCTGCTCCACCGTGGAGCTCGCCTTCTCCGACTACCTCAGGCACAACCCCGACCACACCGAGGTTCGCAATCGAGCCGTGATCCTTTTCCCCCACTTCCCCCTCGCCGCCGGTGACGGACCTCGCCGGAATCGCTCAGATTTCGTGCGAGTACACGAGTTCAGAGGCATATGTGTAAGAGATTAAATTGTTTCTAGGGTCTAAACTAAAAATGTTGCAAGAACTCAAGAACTTGAGTTAGTGAACTTTGGAAATGCATATAAAATCGTAGAAAAATCAGAAAAATATAAATCTAAATGTTCTGGAATCCTTGCAATGAAATCTACAAGTTTTGTTACATGGAAATCTTTAGAATCTGACTACATTTTAATCTAAGAAAAAGATTAGATTAGATGGCACGTAAATGTTCTAGGAGTTTGGTTCAGTGGCTAGGCTTGATTTTCGATATGTTGTTCCTAGTGTTGCTAGAAGTATCTAGTAATTTGGTTTAGCTACTATACTTTTTCTAGATGAACATGATACTGAATCCTTGGTGTAGTACAAGTTTGAGAAATTATAGATCTAGTTTACTATATATTCTGTTCATTTCTTGTTTTATGAAGTTAATTCATGATATATAGTTCCTATGCTTAGAATAATCTAGGTTTATTTCTGGAACTTTGTTTTAGTCTACTAATCAGGCTTGCAAAGTTTAAACTCCAGTTACTTAGCATTGCTGCAGTGATATATCATGCTTGGTATATCTTGCCTAGATTTGTTGTTTTCCTTCTGAATGCAATAGTTCATATCTGGTCATGATTTTTGGACCTATGCGTAGTTAGTATGAATACTTTCTGTAGAAAAATTATGACATGCAATACTGGTCATCTTGTCTTTAGAATGAATATGCAAGTTCATATATAGTTTAATTCATAATAAGTAAAAGAACTGGTAGAAATAATGCTTGATAATTTTACTGAAGCACGTTTAGACTAATTCTAGGCTCCGGTAAAAATTTGAGATTCAGAACCCTGGTAGAACTCCCTGTGGAAATTAAGTTTGTTGCTAGCATGTTAGTTTTGTTAATTTTATAACTCCTGTTTCATGATTAGATACTGGAAAAATTACAGAGTTGTGTATGTCATATCGAGATGTTTTTGTAAAATTTGTAGCTCTAGAAACCATGCCTAACAATCTGTGCAAATTCGTAAAGTTCCTAGCTTAATCTGATGACATGATTTTTCATGGTTAGATGCCTTGCTGTTAAAAGCTGAAATTTTTACAGTAGATACTATACTATCTAATATGCTCAACATAAAATTTTCAGTACCAATTCATGAATATATTTTCTATTATGAAATTGTGAATTTAAGCTCATGTTTCTAGTCTAGAAATGAAAACACCCAACACACTCATCCATGAAGTAAAGTAATTATAAGTTCTACTCCATAAATGATTGCCCATAAAATGAATTCACAAGATCAATACTCAATTAATATTCTGTTAAACTACAACTTTATCGTGAAGGAAAGAAAGATCATATCACGTTGTAATAATGAATCTTTGCATTGCATATAGAATCGGTTAATATCGCTGACAGTGATTACAAGTTGGTTCCTTCGGATTCGATTACTGCAGAGTCTGTGGATCTTAACTATGCTAACTTAAACCAAGACCTGGTCCCAACCCCAGAGGACTCTCGGTTTGTCAGTGACCAAGAAGCCAAGCCCTGGTGCATAATCCCATTATTTTACGCATTAATGTCATCTAACTATTCGTATGTGATGTAATAATTTTATTTGCGCATTTACGTTTCTTAGGCATTGATCGAAAACCTTAGATGCATGATCCCTAGGTACCTATGTTTGTTATTCGGATCTTTTTCTCGACTAGTTGCCCTGCTAACTAGGAACGGTAGAAGTTGAGTGGTTTCCTGCCTCTCGCGAGAATATAGGAATTGACTGACTTCATTTACTGCTGAAATATAAGGACAACAGGCGGGGTTGTGTAGTTGTGAGACCTTGCTGGTGTAGTCGGTCGTGGTGTGTGGCGCATTTCATTAAGCGTTTGAAGGTACTAGCCACATGCTGATAAATATGGTAATCGGTAAGCTTAAGTAACTGATTGGACAAACACATAGAACGACTTGGTACCCTCTTTGTAGAAATGGGATTTATTTTTGTCGCGACGTACGGGTGCAGAGTGGTCGGACTATGTAGTTGGGGAGGATATCCCAGATCCATGGACTTGAGAAGAAAGGAGAAAAGTAGCATGGGCGAAAGTGATGTCGATCCCCATGCGTGTGCGTTAGGTTCCCCTAGCTAGGTTGAAATTCGATTCGGAATTGTCCGCCTCTCACGGCATGAGACTGCTTAGCAAATTCAGTCACATAGAATCACCTGAAAAACAGTGCCACAAGCAGATGAGTATACTAACACTCAGCAAGGCTTATCCGTCACCGGATATACCTTAGTCCCATAAATAGACATGCAAGGCTTTTTGGTTTGTGGAGTTTGTTTTGCCAAAAATCCTTAATTTCAGATTTTATCTTTGCCAATATTCTAGTTGGATTAACCGTTCTAAGTTTGCATCTAACTCTACACAAACATGGTAGAGCAACCATTTATTCATCTAGCAGTATTATCATCATCGTGTTCCACTTGTTAATCTATGTGACCAAAATTGTTAAGCAGTCTCATGCCATGAGAGGCGGACGATTCCGAATCGAATTTCAACCTGGCCAAGGGAACCTAACGCACACGCATGGGGATCGATGATGCGTTCGCCCACGCGACTTTTCCCCTTTCTTTCCAGTCCATGGATCCGGGACACCCTCCACGACTACAGAGTCCCACCACTCTGCACCCATACGTCGCGACAAAAATAAACCCTACCTCTACAAGGAGGGTGGCAGTCGTTCCACTCGTTGGTCCAATCAGATACGTAAGCTTACCGATTACCATATTTCTCGGCATGTGGCTAGTACTTTCAAATGCTTAACGAAATGAGCCACACACCGTGACCTTAACCATTTTCGACTACACTAGTCGGGGTATCACAATTACACAACCCCGCCTGTTGTCCTTATATTTCAGCAGTAAGTAAAGTCAGTCAACTCCTATATTCTCGCGAAAGGCAGGAAATCTCTCAACTTCTACCATTCCTAGTTAGCGGGGCAACTAGTCGAGAAAAAGATCCGGATTCAAACATAGGTACCTAGGAAACATGCATCTATGGTTTTGAGCAACGCCTAGAAACCTAAATGCGCAAATAAAATTATTACAACATATACGAATAGTTCGACGAAATTAACGCGGTAAAATAATGGGATTATGCACCGGGGCTTGCCTTTTTGGGCACTGACAAACTGAGAGTCCTCTGGGGTTTGGCCCAGATCTTGATTCAGGTTAGCATAGTTAAGATCAATATTGCCCGCAGAAACAGAGTCTGATGGAACCAACTCGTAATCGCCGTCAGCAAGATTAACCGTTTCTATATGCAATGCAAAAATTTATTATTACAATATGATATGAAATTTCTTTCCATCACGATATAGTTGCAGTTCAACAGAACATTAATTCAGTGATGATCTTGTGATTTCATTTCATGGGCAGTCATTTATGGAGTAGAACTTATAATTACTTTACTTCATGCATGAGTGTGTTGGGGTGTGTTCAATTATAGACTAGAATAATGAGCATAAGTTCACAATTTCATAACAAAAATCTATTCATGAATTGGTACTAAAAAATTTATCCTACACAGATCAGATAGTCTAGTATCTACTGTAAAAATTTCAGCTTTTAACAGCAAGGCATCTAACCATGAAAAATCATCTATTCCGACTAAGCTATGAACTATACGAATTTGCACGGATTGTTAGGCATGGTTTATGGAGCTACAAAATATACAGCAACAACTAGATATGACATACCCAGCACTGTAAGTTTTCCAGGATTTATCTACTCATGAAACAGGAGTTATAATATTAACAAAACTATCATGCTATCAAAAAACTTAATTTCCACAGGGAGTTCTATTAGGGTTCAAATTTTTATCAGAGCCTAAAAATAGTCTAAACATGCTTCAGTAAAATTATGAAGCCTTATATCTACTTGTTCATTTACTTATGAATTAAACTATATATGAACTTGCATATTCATTTGAAAGACAAGATGACCAGCATTGCATGCCAAAAAAATTTCTACAGAAAGTATTCATACTAACTAAGCACAGGTTCAAAAATCATGACCAGATGTGAACTATTGCATTCAGAATGAAAATAACAAATCTAAGCATGATTTATAACTATAGGAAGACTAAGTAACTGAAGTTCAAACTTTTCACGCATGATTACAAGAATAAAACAGAGTTCCAGAAATAAACCTAGATTTTTCTAAGCACAGGAACTATATATCATGAATTAAGTTCATACAACAAGCAATAAACAGAATATATAGCAAACTAGATCTAAAATTTCTCACACTTGTACAACAGCAAGGATTCTGTAGCATGTTCATACAGAAAAAGTTTCAGAGCTAAACCATGTCTATTTCCACCAGTATTAATATATGAAGTTAACTAGTAGATCTAGAAATCATGACCATTTGAGCAAGTAAAAGATTTCAAACGGAGTTCACATTTTTACCAGATGCTTCTAACAGCACTAGAAACAACATATCCAAAAATCTAGACTAACCACTGAACCAAACTCCTAGAACATTTATGTGTCATTTAATCTAATCTTTTTCCTAGATGAAAATGTAGATGGAATCTGAAGATTTGCATGTAAAAAACTTGTAGATTTCCTTGCAAGGATTTCAGAACATTTGGATTTGCATTTTTCCAACTTTTCTACGAATTTCTACAGATTTTTAAAGTTCACTGGATTCTTGTTCTTGAGTTCATGTAACATTTTCAATTTAGACCCTAGAAACATTTTAATATCTTACACATAAGCCCCTGGACCCATGTACTCGCACGGAATCCGAGTGATTCCAGTGAGGTCCGTCGTCGGCAGCGAGGGAGAAGAGGGGAAAAGGATCGCGGCTCCATTGCGAACGTTGGGGTAGTCGGGGTTGGACAGGAGGTGGTCGGAGTAGGTGGCTCCACGGCGGAGCAGAGGTGGCGGAGAAGCTCGTCCAAGTCCGGCGAGCTCGAACCAGCGCTGCTGGTCCTGGTAGCTTCATTGGAGGTCGAGGAAGATGTGTAGGTGCTCGTCCAAGGCAATGCAGGTGCGGACGAGGCTCGTCGGCGTGGCGCGGCGCTTCGTCGGTGATGGAGGAGGAGGCGGAGCGGTGGGAGGGGCGAGGACGCATGTGAGAGGCTTGTTGGGGGTATTATAGGCACGGGAGAGGCTCAGGGAGTGAGCTTGCTTCACCTCGGAACTGGGCAATGCGTGGCCGGGGGATGTCGGAACCGGGTGGCCGGCGAGGTGGCGGCGCTGGCGGGCGGAGGGATGTCGTGGCGACATCTCCAGGCCTCTAGGACGAGTGTGCGCGCGAGGAAGAGCCAAGGGGCAGGACGGGTGGCATTGGCGGGCGCCCTCGGGTCCACTTGGCCGCGGACACGCCATGGATGAGGTCCACCGGCGATGTACGGGCGGCGACGGCAGAGCAGAGAGGGGAAAGGGAGCAGGGACTGTTTTGTGAATTCCAAAAGTTTAGGAACCTCTCTATAATCTAAAATTTTCTCGATCTTAAGGGGGTCAAATGAAAAGCATTTGAATATCAAAGTTGTGTAACTTTTCAAGATCTACAACTTTTGTTTCAGGCAGATTTTCATTTAAGGTTCACAATTTCAGATATTTTATAATTACAAACTTACATAAAAGGGCTTTAACTTTTATTTGATTTTTAAATGGATTTGGCTGAAATTTGAATTAGACACATGTCATTTAGTGTACTAGATTCAGCCCAAGCTTATTTTTGTGCATGTATTCAAACATAATTTGAATGTATTTTAAATATTTTTGCCCTCACATATATAATCCAAAATGTGTGATTTGAATTTAAATTGAGTTTTTCCTTCTTGTTTTAATTCCTAACTTCCCTCCTGTGTGTTAATTGAATTCAGTTGTGCTGACTTTTATTGTACAGACATCAGAGGTGTCACACCCAAGGGGTCGGCCGCCCCCAGATGGCACTCTCCCAGGACCTCCTTCCTCTGGCTAGCTGACAGGTGGGTCTTGGTCTTATCCCTTGGGTGCATGTGCCTTGGCATGCCCGTTTCCTATGGTTTGTGGGCCCTTCTTGTAAGTGAAACGCAGGACTGGATCATATGTGCATTTCTTTGTGTGTTCACTTGTGTTTACGCCCGAATGCAACAATGGGTGCCTGCAGATCACAATTCACCAAAACTCGTGGAACTCATTAGCTATAAGCCCTATATCTATGTTTGGTGCTAAAAAGTTCCGAAATATTGCAGGAGTTGACGGATAATTTTAGCAATTAAGGGCCATCAACAGGCCTCATCCCCACGAGCGCCTCACAGGCTTGCACAAAGAGCGCCAATGTGAGGATGACGTTGGGGGTGAGATGCACCAGATGTCAGACCCGGGGCAGCGGGACTGCTTATAGGCATAGAATGTTCTAGGGTAAGGGATAGCTCATGGATGTACCTTACCTCTTTTGTAACTACTCGAATAGGCGTAGGACTAGCTGCAGTACAAAGGAAGCTACCCGATTGTGTTGTAGTAGGACTCCAACTGTACTCGGCTAGGACTTTCCATGTAACCCTGTCCCCCCCCCCAAATATATTAGGGCGGGCAGGGACCCCCTCCAAACAATTATCAACACCTAAGGCAATACAAACCACATAGGACGTAGGGTATTACACAAACTTACGGCCCGAACCTGTCTAAATCTTTGTGTTCCTTGTACCATTGTAACACCCTAATTTAAATTCCAGCATTAAATAATAAATTTAATTGGCTTTATTTAAATTTCTAAGGTTTATTGTGTTAAACTTGCATTAAATCTAAATTTTGTCCCTTAAGTGATTAAAATCTATCATAGGTTTAAACCTTCGTTGTTGCATTCATGCTGGAACATTTTTTTTCTTGCTGGTGTGCTTAAGGTTGTTGAATTCAAATTTTTGTTTGAATTTGAATAGCTTTAGTTTGAGTGGTTTGAGTTAGCAAAGGAAAGAAAATAGAAGAGCAAAAGGAGCCCAAATCCCAAACCATCTCGGCCCAGTGACCAGCCCAGCCCAACCCAAGATCCCGGCCCAAGCAAACCCGCTCGGCCCACTTCCCCTCCCGCAACGCACGGCCCAGCCGGGCCTGCTCCCGAGCTCCCTCTCTCTCCTGGGCCCGGTCCTCCCTCACCCCGCGCAGGCCCGCTTCGCCCCCCTCTCCGCACGGCCCGTTCCCGCGCGACACCAACCAGACCGCGTCCGGCCCAGCTAGAACCCAGGGCCCGCACCAGCCGCGCGCGCGCGTCGCTCCTCGCTGCTCAGGCCCACCTGCCAGCCTGCCCCGCACCCCGCGTCCCCCGTGAGCCGCTGCGATCCAGCCCCACCTGCCAGCGCACACCGCTCCGCAGCGCGCGTCACCGTCGCCCTCCCCGTCTCGCTGACAGCCCGGACCCGCATGGCAGCTCCTTCTTTCCCCTCCCGCAACCGAGTGCCGTGATCCTCGCCGAGGATTTCGCCGGCCTTTCCATCCCGGGCGTGCACGCCCAGGACGCCCCGCCGCCTTATAAGTATCACCCGCGCCCCCCTGCACCTCATCCCCATCGCAGCCGCCGCCCCAAACCCTAGCCGCCGCTCCGCCACGCCATCGCCGCCATGCCAGCGCTGCTCCGCCACTCCACAGCCAGCCCGAGCCACCGCGGAAGCTTCTCCTGTGCGCCAGGAGCCTCCTCAAGCCCGAATCCGCCGACTCCGACCCCTACACGCGCGGGAATCGCTACGGAGGAGGAGCCAACCACCCCTGCGCCGCCCCGATTTCCGCCCTGCGCCACCTCTCGTCGACTTCTACGGCCGGCATCAGCTTCGCACGAGGGTAACGAACACGCCATGCTCGTTCCCTGGCCCCTTTCTTCTTCTGCTGCACCTAGTTGGCTTCGCCGACGAGCTAGCGCCGCCTGCACCGCCGCGAACCCCCAACCGAGCCGCAATCCCCCGACCTGAGGGCACGGGTGGGTTACACGTATCCCGCCTATGCTCCTTGACCCAACCGTGACCCGAATCGAGCCCGGGAATGCCGGAAACGGCGTACTCCGGCCGAGCGCCGCCACGGAGCTCTGCTCCGGCGAGCAGCGCCGCCGTCCCACGCGCCCCTTCGCCCGTGGCCATCCGATCTCCAGCGAACGCCCCTGATTAGATCACCCCTCGTTTAGATCTGCACCGTTAGATCCAGATCCAGCGGCCCCTGTGTACGCGTACCGGTTCGCTGCGGCCATCTTGCTAAAGAGCCCCCCGGGTTCTGAGTTTTCAACCCGCAGTCCACCGCCTTTGAAAAATAATTGCAGATAGGCCCTGGTTTTTACCAAAACCCCCCTGACCTTTCTAGATTTAGCGGCCGCAGTCCAAACCTTGAGTTTTTGCATGCTAGCCCTTAGATTTAATCGTTAATTATGTTTAGGCCCTCGGTTTTTGTAGAAAACCCCTGGAACTTAGTTTTTATCGCAGATAAGCCCCTAGAACTTGTTTTTGGCCTAGAATATGCGTTTTAGCTCCGTTTTAAGCGTTCTTTATGTCCACGCGATCGTTGTAACGCGTAGAATAGTTTTAGCTTAGTTTTTCTTGCTGTTTTTATGTATTGATGTACTGTTTCTTAGTTTTCGTTAGTGTTTGCTTGTATGCTTATTGTTGTGCCTTGTTTTGGCCATGTGTTCGAGAGTAGACGTTGAGCTACCGGAGGAGCCCCAGTACCAGTACCCGGAGCAGCCGTCTTCTGAGCAGTTTGAGCAGCAGGAGCAGTATGAGGAAGGCAAGTATAACATGAACAACACCTATCACTTTAAATATATTTTCATACTGCATTTTAATACTGAATGCCTATAAGGATTTTCCTAGCCACATTTATCCTTTAAATATATCCTTGGGTTGCATTTTGGTTAGTTGTGCTAGGTGCCGCGCTATAACACACTTGGTCCTTTTTAATTAATTTGATTAATGGTATATGCAACTTAATTCCGAGAGTGGCCCTCTGTGTGGCTTGAGTGGCTCACTTCTCATTAAAATTGGTTTTGTTAGAAGCTTGGTTTAGGGGGCCAGCACGGTGCTTACTGCCTGGTTGGCCACTCTCCATAAGGACCGGTTCATAGAGCGACAACCTAGGACAACAGCGCTACCACAAGACTGGAATGGGACGGTCTTGGCTTACTAATTAGGCCATTTTGGTTCGGGAGTAACTTACCGACGGGGCAAGAGGGGAGTCGAGCCTCAATGGTGCCCAGGCTACGAGGCTTGGTGTGCGTACCCCTCGAGGTGGGTACCATCGTTCCATTGCCTGAATCCTTAGCGGTTACACCTTACCAACGTGTCCTTTGTAACGGCCTCGTAGTGAGTTTGCCAGTCATCTCACCTAAGGAAGTGTGATGAACAACTGGCGTAGCTCACGACTTGTGGGTAAAGATGTGCAACCTCTGCAGAGTGTAAAACTGGTATACTAGCCGTGCTCATGGTCATGAGCGGCCCAGATCCTCCTTTTGATTAGTGGGGTTAGCTCCTTCCGACGAGGGGGTGCCTCTCGGGGTTATGGTATGGTTGTGGTTTGGATCTCAGTAGCAACATGATTAATTTTGATTAATTACTATGTAACTGGGTTATTGGTAATTCATCAACTTATAGTAAATAGCTTTAATAAAATTTTGCCAACACTTAAAAGCTAATGCAGCCAGTCAGCCAACCTAGAGCCTCATAGTTTGTCATTAATGTAATAAATACATTCGTATTCGCTTTATTATGTCTTATTCGTGATATGTGCTGTGATATACTGTTCATTCTGTTGTATATACGTGTGACTTGATCCTGGCACGTATATGATTGCTCGGTTTATGTCCTTTTATAAACCGGGTGTTACAACCATCGAGTTTCAGAGCAGTCGATCCCTACCTACAATCCCTACTGCTAAGGGTATCCCTGAGTAGGCTTGGTGGTAAACACCGACAGCTGGCGCGCCAGGTAGGGGATTCGGCGAGTTCATCAGCGAATTCGATGGCCGGATCAAGTGACGCCAACAATGTGCCGAAAGGCACAACCCTCGTTTTCGGCTCCTGGGCATGCACGGCTAACGGAACGGGAGTTTTCTCCAGCCACCTCATCACGCCTAATTCGCCTAAACCAAAAACCAGCTCCCAAGTTGCCGGCATCCGCGAGTCTGCGGATCTCGACGAAAAAAGAGTTCTACCCGAACTCGACTCAGGAAACGTGCCAACTCCGACCCGAACTCTCGGTTCAGTCGAGTTCGACACAAACTCTAATTCCGAAAAACCTCACTTTTACAAAACTCTTGGAAAATACTTGACTCATCTCGAGACGATCAAACGCCCTAAGATCAAAAACTCAGAATTACTCGATGGAGTAAATCGAGTTTCTCGATCAATCGAGGGCTGCATCAAACTTGCAGAAATAGCTCTTGGCACACCTAAATCACAGAACCCAGAAGTGTTAAACCCACCACAGAAAAGGTCGGGTGATATACTCTCAGGGATCGATCGAGTGGACTCCAAGCTCATCGACTATATTAAGTTAGCTGAAAGCACCCTGCCAAACAAAGAGCAGAAAACGGGAGGAGGAATCTGCGAGGGATCTGGTGAGACAAACCCCCGTTCGGTTGGGACCGTCTATCTCCAGGATACCCCAGAACCCTTCACCGAAACCTGCTCACACTCGAACTCAAGAACCAGTCGAGTCCTCATTCGATCAGGACTTTGATCGCTTCATGAACAGTCTCGAGACTTTGAACCATTCGATGATCTCGAGGACTGGTCTGACAACATCGAGTTGTTCATGGACACCATGGACAATCCACCCGAACACACTGATACCCTTTGGGAACTGGTCAAGTTTAAAAAACAAAAAGCCAAAGCTCGAAAACAATCCAGCGATTCAATTTTTGACAAACCATGGATCAAGGAGCCTAAGGGGTCGACTCCCACTCAATCATGGTTACACTGGATGAATGAGAACGCCCTCTGTGTAGAGATGGGCATACCGCTTCTCGCTCACCCAAAACACACATACTCCAAAATCGGTGGGTTAACAGACACCGAATCCGAGTACTCCTCTGACTCGGAGGATGAGCTGGATGACCTAATCCAGTACAGTAAACAAGTCGAGTCCGACTCGGCTAAGAATCTCAAGTTCGATCAAGACTCCCTTCCTAACTTGGTTATATATGCAACGCCGCAAGGACCGATGGTGCATCTTAGAAAGACACAAGATCCCAACACCTCCGGCTCACAGCCAGCGGATCTGCCTTACCAACAGAGCACCCCTCTAGACCCATCCTCAAGCAAACAAGACCAAGAAGTTCAGGACTTTTGCCATGAAATCCTCATGGTTCGTATCTCCGAAGAACCCGAGGGTGACCCCACGGAGCGTCTCAACCTTGACGACTACAATTCTGATGATTTTGACGAGTACCTTTCCGACAACATGGAAACCACTCCTCCCGCAATCACTGAAGCCCAAGCTACTACCAAGGAGGATCCACCTGCTCTTCCGCCAGCGGTGACCGTCACCGTCCAATTGGATGAGCAGCATCCAACAGAAGATCTCTATGAGCGTCGTCGCCAGCTCAACCAGAAAAGGGCATTCAGTCGCCAGCGCCTCGCTAACACCCTACAGGAACAGTAGGGCGACAACTACGACTACTCCAACTGTGACCTCTGCAGTGTGATCAATGTTGGGCGCGACGCGCGCAACGTCATCATCTCAAGGAGAAAGGAACGCTAGGAAATCGAGGCATACAGCCCTTCTTCCAACTACCGCATCCCGCCAAAGGCTTCCGCATCCTTCAAGAAGCACAAGTCGGCAACAACCAGTACCCGTCCTCAGGGTAAACTGCGCACACCGCATCAAGGAGAATCATCTCAGAGCGGAAACAGGATCAACAAAGTACTGCTACGCAAGTGCTTCATCCATCCAAAGAGCACTCACACGATCTTACAGTGTGACACACTCCGCAAGGCCCTTGGGGCACCTCTCCTGAAGGATACCCTCCCACAAATCTAGTCGACCCCCGTATCGACTAGTTTTATCTCCTAATAAATTTTATTCAGTCATCCAAACCATTGCTCATGTCCAACGAGCAAGGGGTAGGTCTTAAGAGTCAGAATCTGTCATTTTGCAGTTATTGTAATTTCGACAAAACCAAATAAAGTTGATTTTCCCCATATCGACTACTTGGCTCTCGCTCATACGAACCAATACCTCACCTCGAAAGCCACGCTCGGCATTGGAGCAACTATCGAGTAATTTCGCGATCTGTACTCGAGTGCTTTTTTGACATTTACGTCTTGGGCAACCCGACGGGGTTCGTACCTAATAGTTCTGTCTTAAAAGACACTCTAGTCCTCAGGTAGGACACCCTACTCGCCCTGCTTGAGTAGGTCTTGGATACTCTTTTGGCACCTTCGTCTTGGACAACCCGACGGGGTTAGTACCTAGCAGACTTGCCCAAGAGTTACTCCAGTCCTCGATTAAGAGGACACCTTACTCGCCTTGCTCAAGTAAGTTTTGGATATCTTTCTAACATTTATGTCTTGGGCAACCCGACGGGGTTCGTACCTAACAGTTCTGTCTTAAGGATTACTCCAGTCCTTGCTTAAAAGGACACCTTATTCGCCTCACTCGAGTAAGTTTTGGATATCTTTCTGGCATTTACGTCTTGGGCAACCCGACGGGGTTCGTACCTAACAGTTCTGTCTTAAGGATCACTCCAGTTCTTAGTTAAAAGGACAGCCTACTCACTCACTCGAGTAGGTATTGGATACTCTTTTGGCACCTTCATCTTGGGCAACTCGACGGGGTTAGCACCTAACAGAATTGCCTTAGAGTTACTCCAGTCCTCAGGTAGGACACCTTACTCGCCCCGCTCGAGTAAGTTCAGGATATTTCTAGAATATTCATGTCTTAGTTAACTCGACGGAGTTCAATCCTAACAGTCCTATTCTAGAAATCAATCTAGTCCATATATAGGACGTACTACTCGATATGATCAAGTAGTTTGGGATACTTCCGCAACAGTTGCATGCTATCTGGGTGATCAACTGAGGATTATCCTAACTGGTCAACTACTAAAATCCCTTGAGGAGTACAGACAAGTTTTTGATACTCTAAAATAGGTTGACACAACTTTCCCGCTTGCTCAGTCTACTATGGGAATCTTCGCTACAGAATCTTTTTGCCTCAAGTACTTGACGGGTACTACTCGCTTGCTTGAGAAACAAAAAGAAGTTTTGTTTTCCTATAGCACTCAGAGTGGTTGTCGTGAGCTTCATGTCTTCTTATCTATCAAGAAATTTCTTATACCTCCTAATACTCGATAAGAGTTCTTCTCTTGATGGGACAACAAAGTCCATATTAGCTTCGCGCTAATAAAACACTTCCTTCAAAAAGGAAACCCATACTAAGCCACGGCTTTCTAACACCTCTATAGTGCTATTCCCACTTGGTTAATCCTGAGGAATTCAATCCTAACCGGTCAGCACCATGGTTTTAATTAAGAACCATACAAACTCGATTCTGTTCGAGATAACATTGCCGACCAAGGCACTGACGGATATAATCCCTTATATCTACTACATTGACTGAGTGGGCCCAATGCCGCCTACACTCAGGATCTTCGAGTACAACTACTCGAAACGGCAAAGGATTCCATAATCCTAACAACAAGTACTTAACATTACACAAATATTCAACATTTGTTCAAAAGTACTTCTGGCCCACACACCAACTCAATTACAATTAAAGTTCAAGGAGACTCGGCCTTGTTCTAGGACTCTACAATCTGGTCAGCCCGGGCTCCTTGCCCAAGTGCGTCCAGGCGAGTAGATGGCTACTAAGTCTTCACCAGCCCGAGTACATGACCCACATACTGTCGGGTGATGGTGGAGACAAACCTCTCAAAGGCCCTTGGGACTTTGCGAAGTCTCCCCGCCAGCGTAAGCGGTTCATCTCCGTCCCTTTCTGGGATGTCCATGGCCTCGGCTATCTCCAGGGTGGCATCCCTGACTTCCCTCAAGCCTACGAGTTCTCGATGCATTGAGTCTCATGACTCTGACAGGGTCTTGAGCTATTGCAGAGTCGATGCCGCCTCCCGATCAGAGTCCTCCTTGATCTTCTTAAGCTTCTCTATCTCATCTGCGATTCGATACATAAGTATCTTTAGATCCAATACCAAGCTTTCCTGAATCTCTAAAGATTTGGCACAAGCTGTGTACTCGACTAAAAAAGAAAAAACTTATAAACGCCAAGCAGATCTACTAGTCGAATGCATATCCAATGCTAAAGACTAACCTTTCTTTGACTGGGAGAGCTTTTTCAGCTTTCCCTCGAGAGCAGTCTTCTCAGATGAGAGTGTCTTAACCCTCTCCTTGAGAGCATTCAGCTCTGTTTCATCCGAGGACTGGACACCCTTCCTTCCCAGTGCCTCCTACAAAATAAAAAGATCAGTACACTACTCGATCTAATTTAAAAAGTACTCGAAGTATTCGACTACTTACCTCCAGCAGCTTGACAGCAAGCTCCACCTTTTCTCGTGGCAAGACACTTCCCGATGTCACCTGGGAAGTACTCGCCAGCACCTCAGACACAACCCTTTTGGGCACATCTTCTGTCTCCTTTATAGTATTCCTTGTGATTTGGGAATCTAAAGAAAAAACATGCTACTTAATCACACTGAGAGCAAAAAAAGGATACTTTTCCTACGAGGTACTAAAAGCTTACCTGTAGGGGTCTCCGCAGGCGGTTTTTCATTGCCTCCCTCAGGAAGCTTTTTGCCTTCTCCTTCCTGGGGAAGTTTATCGCTTTCCCCATCCTCTGGGATCTTCTCATTGCCCCTTTCGAAATCTGGCAATGGAGAGTCCAGAAGCATGGAGTCAACCATTACCTCTGCATCATGAGCACTCATGTCAGGAGTGTTCGGGGGCTTCTCCACCCCCGACTGGGAAACAGAGTTGTTCTCAATTTCCACGTCCCCCTCTAGGACCGCATCTCTGCAAGGACGAAGTAGTTAAAAACTACTAGACTCAAAAATAGATCCTATGGCTACAAGTTCTAAGGAACTTACGCAGGAGCTCTTAATAGGGTAAACCCCTTGATGCGAAATTTACGGGCAGGCTTTGTGATCACGTCCAGCTTACCCGCATCAATGGTTTTATTTACATCGGAACTACTCGGTGAAGGAGTAGCCCCGATCCCACTTGACGGGTCCACTGTGGTGGAGGGGACAGTTTGTCTCACCACAATATCATCCCCAGAGGATACGATCCATGGCATTTTAGCCGCAGAGCTTGAAAAGCAAAAAATAAATCAGCAAATCAAAGGCAGAAGTACTCGATTCTAAAAACACCCAGCTACTTACCTATCGCTAGTATTTTTGGAGGAGCTACGACGCTTCCTCGCCGCAGATCGAGTACCTCTAGGATGCCCGGTTTGAGTATCGGCACTTGGAGTAGGGCTAAGATCCCTATCACTCCTCCCTCCAGCTTCTTCTTCATCTGCACAATCAAATTTATTCATAAGTATTGTTTGTATGAAATCTCATATGAACATACTTAGACTTGGTTAGCGGATCGAAAAATCTGGAAGAACAAAGGGTGAACAAATGCCTGGTAGCGAAGGACTACTCTTCAAGTGATCCACGTCCTCCTACAGAAAGCAAATCCTATCAGATTTACACTATGGTAAAGTACTCAATTTCTACGTATCGACTACTCTTATCAAGTACCTGCTTCGGCGGATTACCAGTAGAAAAAGCATCAGGTACAATTGGAACTTTCTTTATGTTCCTCAGCAGTCGTTGTACTCGACCAAACACTATATCATCCGAGATCTCTTCCTTCGAATACCTTGATGGATCAGCTGTTCCTTGATACTAGAATCCAAGGGTTTCCCGAGCCTGTAATGGCTGGACCCTCCGCTTCATCCAGTCGAATACAACAGCTTCTCCAGTCAACATATTTCGCCTCAAATCGGTAATTCGCTCGAGTAGTTCAGAGACCTAACTCTCGTCGGCTGGTTTTTTTATTCCATTCAGGCCATTGGATTGGAGGGCCAGGAGTAATAGGTGGAAAGCATCCTGGCTGGTTCTTGACATAGAACCATTTGGGTTTCCATTCGATCACCTTATTACTAAGACTATATGAGATATACTCTCTATGTTTCCCTTGCCTAAGTTGGAGACCCGCACCTCCTACTACATCTAAGACGAAGGAGTCGGGTTGAGGCTTCAAATGGAAAAAGAATTGGAAAAGCTCGAAATGGGGCTTGATGCCCAGGAAAGCTTCGCACAAATGCACGAAGATAGAAATATGAACAAATGAATTGGGGTCAGATGATGCAACTGGATCCTGTAGTAGCGCAGAAGCCCAGAAAAGAAAGAAGAGCAAGGAAACCGCAATCCCCGTTCCAAGAATGAGGTAAAACCAACAATTTCCCCCATATTTTCATACGGATGATCTTTTCCCAGGGCAGGACGCCACTGGACAACAGATCCGGGAGCCAAAAGACCTTGCTTTACCAGAGATTCCAAGTTGGATTGGGAACACTTACTTGTGTTCCAGCCGTCCTCTTGAGTTGGCTCCGCAGCCACAACCTTCCCCTTGATTGTCTTCTTGGGTGCCATCCGAAAATCCACGGGTCGCTTCACGCACATGCAATGGCGGAAACCCTAGGATAAGGATGGGGAGCGCAAGGGGAGCAAGAACTCTAGATGTGGGGGGCTCTAGACCAAAGACAGATCTAAGGCAGTGAAAACAAATGGCGGCCGGTGGGGTAAAACCTAAGTTACCGTTTTGTTTTATAATAGCGGTGACAGCATGGTAAAAACCTTTAGTAGGCCAACAGTCCGTTGCAAATCGCGGAAACAATGGGATTTTAAAGAGACATTCTTTTTTCTGAGATTACATTCTGGAAAAAGAAAACACTCACATCCCTAGTCGACTACTCGACTCTTCTTTCCTTAACTGGGATTACATTCCAGAACAAGGATAAGTACTCGACACAGTACAACTACTCGATATTACAACTCGAGTACTTTTTATTACATAACTTTACAAATGACTCGGGTCTGCACACGCACTTCTTGGCTTCCTGGGAAGCCTGCTGTAGCTAGATCGGCCCGAGACCGTGACAAGGTACAAACTTGTTAATCCCATCAACGGAATAATGTTACATGTATCCCGGGAGAAAAATTTCAAGAGTATGGAGGCAGATTACAGTAACCACCTCGCAAGTCCTCTTGTAGCATCTTCTAGATAAACTTCTCCTTCTCCCAGAATACATTGTGGCAAGATCAAGCTTCCCCGCCAGAGATGTCAGTTCTTGGGTGGTCTCAACCTGGAAACTCTAAGAGTATGACACAATTAGACTCAACCAGTCCACAAAGAACTAGCCTCATTGGAAGATGCAAGGACATGATGTCCAGGATGGACCCGATGAGATCAAGGGAGTGGCAGGATGAGGTAGCAGGGACTTTTCTTGTCACTCGCAAGTTCTCTTCTAGCATCTTTTGTTGGAACGAACTACACAAATCTCAGGAGGGCGAGAGCAAGAACACCAAGGATAAGCCATGGATGCTACACTTTGGTACTTCTAGCAAAGGCCTCTTCCCTGCCTTTTATAGCCACAAGGGAGCTTGGTGAAGAAGAACCCGTGACTCCACAGTACACGTTTCATGGATGCATTTATGGCAGCATTCACGGATGCAGTCAAAGATGCAATAATGCAGATTCTCCAAACAGTAAAATCTCACGTGAGCACTGAATAAAGAGCCGTACATCCCGGGTTTTATTCCTGAAGTTATTTCGGGTGCAATTAGTGTGGCGGATCTAATTGTATCATTTTTCTGGGATTTTACCCGAAAAAGAGGTCTTTTCGGATTCCGGATCTGATGAATCCTGCAAATAATTTGAAGGATAAAATCTTATGCCACATCTTAAATCCTTAATTCCAAATCTACGCTCGGGGGCTACTCGCAGCAAAAGGGATTTTGATTTAAGGCTCGGGGGCTGCGGGATATAGGCACCAAAGATTTATTTTTCACTTTTTTTGGAAAATAAAGAAGAAAAAGACTGAGACTGAAGTGACCCTCAGCCTGATTCTGCGATTCAACCTAAGGCTCAGGGGCTACTCCATATGGAGCGCGAGTACTTCGCGCACCATATATGATCAAGATTTTGTGGCATGAGCACCTCACAGCCTCGAAGCAACCGGAAGTACTTGGAGGACTACTCGACGAATCTGAAGGAAGGCCCAGAAGCAATCAGAAGGATTTACTGACTACTTGAAGTACTCAAAGATGCCCAGCCAAGTACTCGACGCCTGCAGGACTCGGCTACGAAGAGCTCGGGGGCTTGTCAGACCCGGGGGCAGCGGGACTGCTTATAGGCACAGAATATTATAGAGTAAGGGATAGCTCATGGATGTACCTTAGCTCTTTTGTAACTACTCGAATAGGCGTAGGACTAGCTGCAGTACAAAGGAAGCTACCTGATTGTGTTGTAGTAGGGCTCCAACTGTACTCGGCTAGGACTTTCATGTAACCTTGTCCCCCCCCGGATATATAAGGGCGGGCAGGGACACCCTCCAAACAATTATCAACACCTAACTACCTAAGGTAATACAAACCACACAGGACGTATCCCTGACTACCTAAGGCAATACAAACCACACAGGATATTACGCAAACTCGCGGCCCGAACCTGTCTAAATCTTTGTGTTCTTTGTACCATCGAGTTTCAGAGCAGTCGATCCCTACCTACAATCCCTACTGCTAAGGGTATCCCTGAGCAGGCCAGGCGGTAAACACCGACACCAGATGGAGGGCAAACTCCTCCAACACCGCCATCATGAACGGCGAAAAGGGAGGAGCCAGCCCCACCTCCAAGAATGCGAGGAAGGTCACCACCTCCCTCGCGTTGTGCGGCGTGGGGAAGTCCCCACCCCGACGCCGCACAATGCCCGCTGGCACCAGCTTTCGCACCACCTCCACGGCGTCATCATCGACGTTGGATGGGGCAAAGTCGAGGATGCGAGTGCCGCTCGCCTGCGCGCCTCTACGAGCTATGGTAGAAGCTAAGGGAGCCGGAGGTGAAGGTAAGGAAGAAGAAGAGTCTGAAGACAGGAAGAAGGCGTAGTGGCCAGCTGTGCCCTCCCCTCTGCTTATATACTTATGGGAGGGGAGGAGGCGAATCGACTGGGGAATCGGCTGCGGCGATGCCTCGTATCCCCCGGCAGATTCGGCACGGCCTCCCACGATGGCGATGTTTGGAGGAGAGCAGTTGCGGCATTGAAGGGGCTCTTGGCCCCACCACCAGCCCACTCCGCGGGTTGACGGTGGGCCCTAGGGCAACTGTTAGTGTAATGGGAATAGAGGTACCCATAACCCCGAATAAATGCACGGTTAAGGGAAGGAGGCCCACCAACTGCGTCAGCCGGCGACGTCAGCCGAGCACGGCTATGGGCCCTCACCCACAACAGTCGCCCCCATGGAGATGGATAGACACATGGAATGGGTCGGGCCCGGCCCAACATGTGAAGCCCGGGAAGGCATTTTCATTCCCCTCGAAGACACCCGCCTGGTAAAAAGATCTTTACCACGCCAGAAATCTAAGAGGTTACAGCGCCCAGCCGCCAGGCTCAGTACGGAGCCCGAGGGAGCGCGCGGCTTCCCCATAAGAACATCCTGATTATGGGGATGCCATGTGCCCGGATGATAAGAAGATAGGCGGCGGGTACCTTATCCCTGAGCTACCCGTCCCATTAACTTGAAGATGGACGGTGGCCAGGACCCACCGCCATTTACCGCCCCCCCCCCCCCCCGCCGATCACGGTAAATCTAGGGCGGCCCCGGCCATCTCCCCGCGGTTGACCAGTGTCACCCTGGACCATGAGGGGTCCGCGGGGTGACCCCGGAACCGCCACGCGGCCACCTCGGACGACCTCGGGCTGTCCCCTTGGACACCTCGGAGCACGAGGGCCTGCCATACGCCCCTGTGATCACCCTGGAATGTAGGGGTCCACCTGCCAGTTCGACGGCCACCCCGGGATGCTCCGAGACTATCCCGGAGCACCCCTGTCACTGGTGGGTCCCCCAAAGCCTGCTACATCGGGCCCGACAAGCTGCCGGCCCGTCTGACAAAGGCAGGGTGACCTGGAAGATAGCAGTGAGAGGAGTAGAGAAGGTAGTTGCAGCCTATAAATAGAAGGATCCCAGGACATGTAAAGGGACCCCACCCCCTCTTTCGTGGCCCTGATTCTGACATTCCGGGCTTGGGCTCTCCAACTCAGGATCAGCAAGAACCAATCACAACACAAAGGACGTAGGGTATTACGCCTCCGGGCATCCTGAACCTGTGTAAAAACCACCATCTCAACTCGCTTCCGTAAGGGAGATCCTTGCATGCTTTACACCCCTGGCCAAATCTCTAAATGGGAGTTCTCTCGAATCCCTGCTAGAAGTACTCACCCACCGTCATTCACCCGGTATTTAAAAGCTTCCTTTAGTACTGGGTGTTTTATCCGGTGACGAAGTCTAAGACTTTTAGCTTTGGTCCTTTTTACTAGCAAACTTTTAGCCTTGGTCTCGTAGTACCGGTTGAAGAACTGGTACCAGCTATGGCTCTTTTCAACTGGTTTTGATTGCTCTTTTTCTAGTAGTGGTGTTGGAATTTGGTCCATTTATGGGCTATTCAGGAGAATTCCAAAGCAACATGTGGCTGAATGGTATAGCCCCACATTACTAGTACAAGAAAATAGACACCATCTTAAATATTGGAGCACTTTCTATGCATTGAATGGAGAAGCCAAGAGATGGAGTGTGTAAGGCTTTGCTAAACACTCACCCCAATGTACGCGCGCGCGTATCCGCGTTTTTTCACGTGTATATTCGCGTGACTTGTGACTTGCGGCGTGCAGTCGTGTGACTGTAATTCAGCACATATTTTTCCACTTGTGTCTCTTACATTTGAACCATTGTGCACTGATTAGGCGCTAATCAATGCCCGGTTAATGCCATAATACCCAGTAAATTATCATGATCATTCTTAATGCATTTTAATTTATTTTATGAGCGTCATCAAAGAGATAACGGCTTCTTGATGACAGCTGCGCCTATATAAGTGAACTGGGAACATTCAGGTTGACCAATCAATTTCCCTGCCATTCTTCCACCTCTCGCTGTGCTATGTCATCGAGCTGCAAGATCTCGCTGGCCCTTTCCTTAGCATGCACTGAGGAGGAGGGTGAGCTGTATCTCCAAACCCTTGCCGTCGTGAAGCCTGCACAAGGAACAACAATAAGGTTTCTGGGCAGGGCAACTGCGCGACCGCTCAAGGTCGATCGACTACATTCTGCGCTGCTATAATGTGCACTGCATCGTCTCTTCACGAGGACGAAGCGCTTATCGGTAAGAGTAATTGAATTTAACATAAGTATATTTCAGCTCGTTATACTCGATCAGTTTATAATTCTGTTTAAGACAGCAGTAGTGTTATTTCTATTTTGTCTTAAGTTGAAATCTAGTCTCTATAAACGCATATTTGCAAAAGGTGGTGGATCCTGCACCGTACCTCACTACTATCTTAAGGTACACAATTGCATGGAGGAAGCAAAGCCAGGTATTGTGCTTGCTTTGCCAGATTGCCAACCACTTGGACAGAAAGACGGGACGAAACTTTCTAATAATAAGAGGCCACTAGCTCAGCAAAGAGAGCATCTAATCAAATATTTTGTATGCCGAGCACTCACCCGTAGTGGAGGTCCTCCTTTATCCTCCACTACTGCCCCTGATGATGACCATGTGCGTTGCATCGTGGTTTCTGGCGATGTCCACTTTCTACCAGGTATCATCAGGGAGCCTAGATTTCAAAAAATAAAAATAAAAATCATCAGGGGCCACACTTTTTCTTCCTCCTGCACTATTCCTCCCCCTGTCTGATTCCGCAGCATGCCATGCATTCCCACCATGCGCCTCGGCGAAAGCACGTAATGAGTGTAGCGCGATCGTCAGTGTCAATTTCTTAATAGGCTGGCAGGCATGCTTTTTCAGTTTGATTTATTATCCGCCTGCAAGTGCTGTACCTTTGAGCTGAGGTTTCCCTTGACATGGTGATAGAATGTGTGAACTGAAGGTGATAACAAAGTAATGCAAGGACGACCACTGTTTCAGGACTATTCTATTGTGGTCCTCTCATGCCCAGAGGATTGTGGTGCAATGAGCTACGGTGGTTCTCATTTCATCCTATTTGTCATTTTTAACAACCTACTATTAGGGGCGGGCCCACTTGGTATTCAAGGGTATTCATTGAATACCCATTATTTTTACAACAAAATTGAGTATATATAATCATATACATATATGTGTATTCAAAAAATAAGAAAATAGCATTTAACCCACTTCTCTACTCAAGATGGGCCGAACAGCCCCAGAATCGGACCACTGGCCGGCCTTTCCATCTCCCCCACAGCTCACTTGACCAGACCTGTAGGAACTCTACCTGCTAGCCTTTCCCTGCGGGCTGCGGTCTTTCCCGTCATGTCTAAATGAGGCGCTTTTTTCTTTTTTATATTTAAAAAAATCAAATTTTCAAAAAATATATGTCCATTTTGAAAAATTTCAAAAATACACCCGGTCGCCCTATGGGGGGCGACAGGGGTCCTGTCGCCCAAGCAACGGGCGACAGGAACCTAATGTAAATTTTTTTTTGGAATTTGCAAAGAGGTCCCTGGCTGGGGGGAGGGGGCCTGTCGCAGGCCCCCCCCCCGGGCGACAGGGGCATGTCTCCCCTCCAACGGGCGACAGGGCCTGTCGCCCCCCAGGGGCGACAGGGGTCTCCCTCCTTATATAAGCCGTGGCCGCCATTCCCTTCTCATTTGAGCCTAAAGATTCAGAAAAAAAGAGGGGTGAGGAGAAGAAAAGCGGCGAAGCTCTGCCGAATTCCGCACTTGTGATCTACCGATAACTTCCGTATGAATCCGTTGATATTGTACAACAATTTAATTTAATTAGCGGATTAGCTGAATTAGATTTGGTGCTTTAGAACACTTGTTTAGTATTACAATTTCAATACTATTACAGACTTGTTTTTAAATTAATTATGAATTAGAATAGAATTATGACAGTACCTTATTGATATTGCAGCATAAGACAATAAAATTATAACAGTACCTATATTTTCACACATCGATTTGGTATACGATAGGTGCATTATTGAAATCATTGTTCGTCATTTGGCGCACCACACTATAGCGCCAATGTCTTCGTCAGGATCAACCTACATTCCGTGGAGCAAGTGTGAAGTCACCGTACCCGAAGGAATTGATGTGCCAATGTGCTTCTGCGGTTCGTTATGCAAGTTCATGCAATCTGAGGTTTTAGGAGATGACTACGGCATGAGGTTCTTTATGTGTGAGAACTACGAATATGATCCACCTAAGCGATACGGCAAAGACCGGGCCAAGGTAGCAGGACAACAGACGCTATTTTTCTTTGTGACCTAACATTGAGTTATGATTGTAATTTTTGTTGGACAAAGTCTCCTCCGCCTCTTTGTGATTTTATGCAGTGGTTCGACACCGTGCAGTCGCAGCAGGCAAAGGACTCTGTGGAACAACAAGCAAGGTGGGCTGCAGAACGTTGGCGCCGAATGAAGCACGAGGAACAGCAAGAGGAGAAGCGCAAGAAAGAGCAAGCAGAGATCCGCAAGAGGATGGAGGAGGTGGATCGTAAGGCGGCGGCAGAACGTGAAGCTGACAGGGAGAGAAAGCGAGAGAGGGCACGCCGTGCGAAGGAAGCCGGGCCCGAAGCAATTAGGAAGGGCAAATATCCTCGGTGCACTCAGTAGAGTAGTACCATGTAATCCCGGCATTTTACATTCCATAAGGCATGGTAGGTTTAGATGCAACAAGAAATTACCTTGTCGTGTGCACATGCCACTGCAATTAGTTGTTTATGTTTTCAGTTGAGAGCTTGACTTTGTGTGTTGTAATTTTTACCATTAATTTGCAGTTCTAGCCGGGAATCTATGAAATCTTTGAACTTGTCCTTAATACTTCCGGAGCTTTTCATGTCACTAGATTACTAAGAAGCACACATTTAATTAATATAACGATAATAAATAAGAACTAAGAAATGCATTACATAATGTGAACCATCAAGTTTACATCATACTACAATGATAATGAAACACACATCACACATGCAGTGGCATGGCAGAACCCGTTGCAAACTACAGTAAATAGATTCTGGACTAACCTAACATGCCTTAGGTAATTTAAAAAAAACACAACAAACACAACGATGCAGCATGTCACTAGCACTAGGGTACTCCTAGTAGCCGTACCCCCACGTAGCAAACTGTGTTGAGCCTTCTCCGCAGTATCCACCCATTGCAGGTGGTGCAGGCGGTGGTGCCGGAGGCGCAGAGCCCTTCTTCTTGTGACAAGGGCAGTTGCAGTAAGGAATAGTGCATGGTTCATCCTGTGAACCGGCAGCATTGCTGGTATCATCATCTAAGTCGTCTTTGTTACCTTCGCTCACTTCCTCATAATGGTTCACCTTGCATTCCAGATCAAAGATCTTTATCTGGAGATACTCGATGAACTCCTGAATAGAATCAATTGGTGTAGGATCGACCCATCTAGTAAAACCACAGTTTTCTGGAGCATCGTAAGACTGCAAAACAAATTTCATATAAGGTGTCTCATTGAAGATAAAGAAATGAAACAACCGAGTATTACCCATGCGTGTGGACATTTAAAGAAACGCCGACCGCCATCCATCCCGTCGGTGCACATCTGCACTAAGCAGTCCTCACCATGTCTGCATTTTGGCCACGGTTCTCTATGGTTATCGTATTGTCGAAGAGGAGTTTCATTGGTAAATTTACTCTTGTGCTGTGGCGGAAACTCAAACACCGGTTCCGGAAAGGAATCAGGTCCAAGAGGCCCCTCCCATATTATGGGATCTCCCTTTCTTCCCCCTTTTCCTTTCCCAAAACCGTAGTAATTCTTCCCGCTAGACCCACCTCCAGACATTGGGTATACAATGAGCTTTGGTGTTTGAGTGCTACTGGGAGTTCACAAACTTCGGAGTATTTATAGGTGCACAAAGGTCTGATACCCGGAGTGTGGAGTGTAAATGCACCTAAAAAGCCTACATGACAACACAGTGAAGAGGCTAGCTGACCTAACACTGAAAAGGCTAGATTCGATTCTCAAAATGACTACTCGATGCCTCTCTGTGCATGTAGAGCAGCTAAGTGCATGCAGACTCACAGCACTGCATTGCTGCCGCTCGGTCGATCGCGCCTAGATGCTGCCTTCCCCACTACACGCCACAGACCTTCGCTGTAGAATGACAGGTCCATCGTCCTCGCCCGAGAGATTGCTTTGAAGGTGAGCTGGTGTGGGTGCCGTGTTGTCTCATCTTTTTGAAATGGTCGAAGGGCACTGCTATTGGGTTGTCGTCTTTTGTCACGTATGTCTGGGCAAACAATGCGACATTTGGGAAACCCGTGATCACCGTGCTGAGCAGTGGCAACCTGTGATCTCGTACTCGCAGCTAGATACACAATGGTCCCTATTTTGAGCTATTCGAGTGTGTCACGAAGTTTACACTGTATGCGGTAGTCGTCATCATCGTCGGCGGGATCTCGGCCGCTAACTCCTACCGCACCTAACTTGTCCTTCATTAAATCACGGAAAAAATTCACAAGAACTTCTCTTATTTCACGAGCATTATGGAACCCACAAACATAACAAGTTCACATCAATAGTATCTATAGAAACAAATGGCAAGTAAACTACCACAATCATAAACATCGGATACAAATAAGCGGTCCACAGCTATCTCATTACAAATAAACATCAGAGATACAAACATCGGATATATCTAACCACCCCTAGGGCGTCGGACCCTCTTAGCCCTCTGCTGGGCACAGACATGGCCCTCGGAGTAGGTGTGACGATCCGGAGACCTCACCTGTCGCTCAGGACACAAAAGGGGCTGCGGTGTCTGCTGCTAAGAGATCCCAAGTGGTGCTCCTCCTAGCTGTGAATACCCCCAAGACATTGGGGTCACCGTGCGCGCCAGGTGAGTCTGGAGTCAGGCTGTCGATTTCGTCTAAGGTGAAACCCTTGTTATCTGGAACGAACGTACTAGAAACAGACCCTGCGTAACATATAAACGTAAACCAACATATGTTGCGTGATAAATTAGTGAGTGCATTGAGAGAGTGTTATGTACCAGGTCGAAAGAAGGAAGAAGAAGGTCCGGCGCCCGCATCGGGGTAGAATCATATGCATAAAATGCGGATGTTAGCGTACGCTCGTGTCTTTCGTCATGACATGTAGAAACCGAAATACGAAACATAAACTAACCTGTGTAGGCTGGTATCTGTGGCCCTGGTACCATCCCTGGATACGGTTCGCCAACTGGTGCTGACCCTCTAAACATTCTAGTATGGCCGAGTGCAGTAGCTGGATCGTATCCTATTTGCGATATTAGTAAATATGTAGGAACACTTGATCTAATTTTAAAGAGATATCTACGTTACCTGTGAAGAACTGCGACGTCGGCCTGTGCACAGTCGACGGACACGGGAACGACGACGAGGCCTGGGATGACCCGTGGCTGTCTTCGTACTGCACACGGCTTCCCAAGTTGTGCACTACCTGACGCAACTGGTCACGCTGCCTCGACCATGCCTCTGTCTGCTCAAACTGGGTCATTGGGGATCTGACACGTACCCTCGTCAGGTAAGTCGAGCAGCCCGTCTCCATCATGTTGCAAAGGCGAAACTGCATCCATTCAGTAAAGGAACAGTTAGAAACACATGAATTATCTTATGAATATTAATATATATGCAAATTTGATCAAGAGACTCACCGCGCCAGCTAGTGCCTCCACGTGGTGCCGGGCATAGCCATCCTGAGGCCTCGCCTGGTGTGGCCGCGGGTGAGTGTCAACATAAATGAGACGAGCCCGAGTCCGGGGTAAGTACCAGGTGAGGTAAGCCCTAAACGAGCTGTTTGTGTGTGGTCCTGTTGGATGGACCAAGTGTTCGTCTGCCTGTTCCCATTGGTCCACCCACGGCTGCATCTTGGTGAGCCAATCATCAGAGCACGGCAAGCCACTCCTTGAGAACCTACAAAAGTGAACCACGAAGAATCGTTAGATTCGACACGAATGTATGAGTCAAGTTCATTCATAATTACCTGTGGTCCTGACGACTGACACGCTCCAATGCGGTGGGCACCGGAAACTCCTGGCGCTGCCCAAACTGTCTCCTGATTCACCAGGGGCAATATGCCTCAACCGCGATGTCACAAACCAGGACGGCTGTAGTAAGCCACAGGCTCGCATTCGCATAGCAGTGTGAAGACAGGCCTGCTGTGCACGGGTAGCCACAGCCTGTGGGCTGTAAGGCTCTCAGACAACGTCCTCGGGCGTTAGCATGTCGAGCTCCGAAACAAACTCAAGATATGCGCGTCTAACCTGCGCATGCGCCCAGGACCTCTGCAGTCCGAATAAGTAAAATTAAAAGTGCGCTAATGCATCATGTAACAATGAATAACAAAATTAGATTTGTTGCGAATGTACCTGACGCCAGATCCAGAGAGTTCCCATAGTGGGCCTGTCGTCCTCCTCGTCGCCGTACATGGCCCCGTGGTAAGGCTCGTGGCTGACCATGGGCCAACCAATGGCTAGCCTCTCGTACGACTAAAGTTGTAGCAGTAGTGGGCACCCCGCCAGGATAGCGTTCTCATGTGTCTTCGTGCAGCCGTTGCAGAGTCCACGGTAAGTGGCTGCAAGTACCGCCTCACCCCAGCTGTAGGCCGGTACATCCTCGTCTCCATCCGCAATCTCCCGTGCATACGAAAGGAGAATCCTATCGACCGAGTTGCCATGAGTGTTGTTGAACATGATGTAACCAAACAACCAAAGTAGGTACGCCTCCAGCGATCTGGTCACACTGTACTCGTCGGCATCCGCAGCCAACAGGGCAGGCTGCATAAACAATTAAGATTAATGGTTTCAACTGACAATGCAACATGTGAATTGTAACAATTAAATTTAAATATGCAATGAATACGTACTGTAAACTGTAAGAACCAGGTCTTCGAAGGACCTACTGCTCGCGGGTGCGGGTTGATCGGACCTGCTTCTCCACGCGGTCAACCAGGGCAAAACGGGCCTCCAGGTCATCCATCCACGAGGCCGCCACCACACGCGGACCTACAGCCTCCCCGACGATAGGGAGGCCGAGGAGGTAGGCCACGTCCTACAGCGTAGGAGTCATCTCCCCACACAGGAGGTGGAACGTGTGTGTCTCCGGCCTCCATCTGTCAACAAGCGCCGTCAGGAGGGATCGGGCGAGCTGAATAGGCCCACCCTCGACAAGACGGCCCAGAGTCAGTAGACCGGCCTCACGTAACCTACAATAAACAAAATTGTTGAAACAAAGGAATACCGACGAATACATAAGTCATAAACAATAATATTTCATTACATACCTGTCAACCCAATCGTGGTGTATAGAGATCACCTCCCCGGGTGGACGAGGACGTAGCACCTCTAGGGCTCGGTGCTCAACTGCTGCAAAGTAAGACCTGTGGCTCGAGTCGATAACTAGGTCTAGCAAGGAGTCCAACTCCATACCTGCATCCAAAAATATATGAGAACACATAGGTACATATATGTTTCATACAAACTGGATGCGTAATATTGATACATTACAGATAGGTTCGATACAAACTCCACGCACGATTACTACATATTACAGATAGGTTCAATACAAACTCCACGCACGATATTTATACATTACAGATATGTTCCATACAAACTGAACGCACGATTACTACATATTACAGATATGTTCGATACAATTGTGGATCATGACACCGAGTGCCTTCCACGAGCAATTCTCGCCGATGGTCATCTAAACGTAGGAGGTGCTCCATCTCTAGGATTTCCCGAAGGACCGACGTCAGCAGCGTCGTGAAGTGCATTCTGAGGACACTTCTTGTAGTTGTGACCCAATGCTCCACATTGGTTGCAACGCTTTTGTGCCTTGCTTGTTTCGGACTCGTCCATACCATTCTAAATACGACGTGTCTGACGGCAGCATTTACCTTTCTTAGTGGCTAGATCAGGAATAAACATCTTATTCTCATTATCCTAAATGAAAGGCCCCACTATTCCAATCCCGTATACCTCATGTCCCAAGGTGGATACAGCTGCTTCCTTGCTGAAGTAAGGTGAAACAAATACTCCTGGCTGCAACCTAGACTCTGCACATGCCGCAATGAGATGCGAGCATGGCAAATGCAATAACTTAGGCTTCATGTAGGAGCAGAAGTCTTTGCCATCTACTGTAATCAAACTCTCCTGTACCACCCTATCTCTACGGATACCACGACCAGTTCTATCCTTGCATAGAACCTCAAATCTATGCTCCATTGTACCTGTCGATATGACGCGGTGCAGTTTGGCCTTTTCAATCTTCTCTTGCATATATTTTGTCACTCTTGTGGAAAACTGAATTTGGGAGTTGCTGATGTTTATGCTTGCAGCCATGTATCGCTCTCTGAAATACTTCATGCACCCATACATGATGAACTCAACAATTCCCAAAAGAGGAAAGGCACGACAAGAAAGCATAACCATATTGAAACACTCTGCATGGTTCGTTGTCTGAATACCATACCGTATTCCGTTGGTATCATAAAGGAATGACCATTTCTCCTTAGGTGCACCTCGAATCCAGTGTGAAAATGGCTTCTCAATTGAATCCCTAGCCTCTGCAGCTGACTTGTGCTTGTTCCCGATGCCCTTCCCTTCACTAGCTCTGCAGTCAACTGATCAATCATCTGCCATAATGCATTGAATTTTCTCTGTTGATTTTGGGTGCACAACCTCTTAAATATGTTCTTAAGATCCTTGTTCTTGAAGTGGTCATAGATGTTTGCACCCATATGCCTAATGCACCACCTGTTTTGGACATCGGGCCACAATGGAGGTGTTGTCGCAGTTCCACGTTGCAATTTCAGTATTGAACTATTGATTGCAGCAGACCTGCATGCCTATCACTAATAAGGCACACATCTGGACATGCAGCAACAACATGAACCTTCACTCGTTCAAGGAACCAATACCAACTGTCTAAGTTCTCATTCTCAACAAATGCAAATGCGAGCGGAACTATTTGGTTGTTGCAATCTACCCCGATTGCGGTGAGTATCTGACCTTTATACCTTCCAGTCAGAAATGTGCCATCAATGCAGATCACCGGAAGACAACACTGAAATGCTCTAACACAGGCACCTAGGCAAAAGAAGGCTCATTGCAGAATACTTTGCCCCCTACTCACGGCTGATACGAGGTATGTGTCAAAAAAGCTTCCAGGATTTCTAGCAGCAACCTGGGATAACATACGAGGTAGGTTATTATATGATGCCTCGTATGTGCCAAACCGCATCTCGAACACCCTTTGTTTAGCCCGCCATGCCTTCAAATAACTAATGGTGTACTGGTAAGTCTGCTCAATGTGTCGAACAATCATTTTTTGCTCATAATTTAGATTGTCCATAATCAACCCATATATTTGCTTTGCAACAAAGTCGCATGATATATTGCGATGCGAGGGAAGAACTTCTGACAGCAAACAAGTGTGCTCTATCACAATGGAACATTTCCAGTTCGACTTCCATTTTCCCTTGAATGCATGTACTCACCATGGACATCCATCATTCACATACTTCACCTCATATTCTTTACTGCCAGACTTTATGACTCTAAATTCTCATTTCAATGATATTGCCCATAGTCTCACAACATCTTTTACGGCTTCAATGTTTGGATATGTTGCACCTTGCACTACCTCATTCCCTCTATACTCCCACTCCTGATTTCATACGTCTTCTGCGACATCACTGCCAAAACCATGCTCCTTCCACTCTTTTGGCAATGAGTACTGCTCGTCATCAGATGAGCCCTCATATTCTTCCATCTCTATTGCGGTTTGGTCTTCTGCCTCCATCTCGTCCACAATGCTATGTATCCTCTCTCCCTCATCAGCAAGGCCCTGTGGTCCGATGTTTTGGTTCTCTATCTCTTCTGACTCATTTTGCTCAACATAGTTGCTCTCTCTTCGAATACTCGGAGTTGCTTGATCTGCACCATGTTGGATTTCATTTTGTGTCTTCTCCCGGATTTGAACAAGAATGGCCAGAGGCCACCCACGCTCTAGAGCTGCTTGCATGTACTTCTGCCAGTCATTAGTGCTGTGTATCATCATCAATTCCCATAAATCACTTTCTACCTCCCAATTAACAAGAGACTGGACGGTCATCGCATGTGTCTCCGGATCAACACGGAACCCACGCTGCAGCCACTTACATATGGAACCAAAACTCCTTTCCAGAGGTTTATCTATGGTGCTAGATGTGCACTTAAAGGCAGAAAGGTCTACTCCATTTGGCCCATACAAAACATTGTAGTCACCATAAAATACTTGAAACTGCATCTTGCTCGACATATCTGTATATCATAGAATACTTATCGAGTTATACTCTTTACTTCACTACCTTATTCAATAATCCGTAAAAACTAAGTATGGAATTCAACTACAACATATAAATATTCATAACTACGTGATGACACTCAAATTCTATACTGCATATGCGAAATTCTATTCTAAATCGTAATTAATTTATAAACACGTCTCTAATAGTACTGCAATTGTAATAATAAACGCGTAGTACTAATTTTCTAAACTAATTTACTTCTACGTAACTAAAGTATCATTAAACTCATACTTCAATGGTTCTACTATAGCATTAATTAAATTAAAATACTCTACAATACCAATGAAAAAATACATAAACTAAATGTACTAACCTGAAGATCACAAGTGCGGAATCCGGCAGGGCTTTGCCGCTTCTCTTCTCCTCACCCCTCTCTTTTTTTTCTGGATTTTTGGTGGAATTTTTGGGCTCAAATGAGGAGGAAATGAGGGTAGAATGCTTATATAGAGGGGCAAGACCCGGTCGCCCGATGGGGGGGGGGACAGGCCCCCCTGTCGCGCCTGTGGTGGAGGCCCACCGGTTGCCCGAGGAGGGGGCGACAGGCCCCCCTGTCGCCCGTTGGGGGGGGGCGACAGGCCCCCTTGCACGCGCGCGCCCCCGGCCAGGGACCTCGTTGCAAATTTGAAGAAATAAAAATTACATTTAGGGCCTGTCGCCCCCCATAGGGTGACCGAGGGGTATTTTTGAAATTTTTCAAAATGGACATATATTTTTGAAATTTTAATTTTTTTTAAATATAAAAAAGAAAAAAGCGCTCTAAATGAGATGGTCTGTCTGTAAGACGAGAGCAGTCAAGTTGAATGATTTAACTTGTGTAGGTCTAAAACATGAAGGGGAAGAAGGGAGACAGTGCTAGTAGTATGTACTTTGAGCTATCAAAAAAAATTTAGACGTTACTTAAAATTTTAAATACCCATCTTTCAAATTCTGGGCCCGCCCCTGCCTACTATATTATTGAGTGTATTACACCTGGCTTATAGGTGGCCACAAATGGTTTACACATAATAGTGAAGGAATGAAGAATTTACTTCTTATATGTACTGAAGCGATGATGGCACCCATCAACATTTGTTTTCTTCCACGTGTGGTGTTTTGTTTTTGGAAATGAACCAAATAACATTAGACACAAACTTTCCCTTGCACTACTACAAAAACAATTTTTAGGAACGCATTGAATTTTTTCTAGGGGCGGGTCAATATTTGACCCATTGCTATAAATGGAGATGGGTTACCATAGCAACTGACCTGCTCCTAAAAATACATTTTTAGGGGCGGTCACCTCCAAATCAACCACCCCTACCCATTTTTAAGGGCGGGTGAGGGGGCCACCCGCCCCTACAAATGGCATTTTTAGAGGAGAGTCACCCCTCATCCGCCCCTAAAAATAATTTTTAAATTTATTCTAGAAATTTATTTAATTCAAAAAATAGCAAAACACATCAAAAAAGGTGAAAGCATAGACTTATTCTGATCTATAGAACTAAAATAAATATTAAATGCATATTTCAGTGTATAAAGTGATTATGAGTGTGAAAACCATAAAGTTAGCTTTTAGTAGTATGATAGTAGAGTGAGTGAGTTATACATTTTGGTTTCACACTCTTAGCCATTATGTACGCTGAAATATAGTTTTGATATTTTTTTAAATTCTACATGTCACAATATGTTTATGGTAAAAATTGTACTTTTTAATATATTTTGTTACATATTCTAATTTAAACAAATTTCAAAATAGAAAATTATTTGCAGGGGCGAGTGGGGGGCATCACCCGCCCATGAAAATCCATTTATATGGGTGGGTAGTGCCCCCACCGGCCCCTAAAAATACATTTCTAAGACAGGTAATGCCACTATCCATCTCTAAAAATACAATCAACGTCATCAATCCGCACCCACGCCCTCCACGCCTAAAAAAGACAGCAATTTGAAAAACAGTGGAAGGTAAGGACATCCACTCTCTCTCCGTTATCTCTTTCTCCCCCGTCTCATCATCTCCCACCACATGCCACCTCTCTTCTCTCTCTTTCTTATCTCATTCTCCAATCTCCATCGTGTCTTCCTCCCTTCACCTTCTTCCTTTGTAGGCCGCGGGCCGTGGCACAACGCTGGTGGATGTGGCCGGCGTGGGGGAGCGCAGAGGGCGGTGGGGCACTAACGCGTGCGCGGCGCCGACAGGGCGCGGTGGCCCGCGGCGCGATGATACACGGGCGGCACCGGAAGGGGTAGCTCCGGTGAGCGTGGCGGGGCAGCCGGAGGGCACGCGGAGGGCCTTGCGTGGCAGCGCTGGCAGGGCGGGCTCCAGTGAGCGCGGCGGGGTGGTCGGAGGGGCGCAGAGGGTGGCGCCCAGCAGGAGGAGGAGGCGGTGCCTAGCAACTGCAGCGCGGGCTGAGGCACATGGCGGATCACAGCCGCTATGACGCAGGTTGCACACACGGCTGCGCGCAGCCCAAGGCTGCGCTCGGCACCATGAACTTGCGGAGGCCGGGAACGGATCCACGGCAGCAGGAGCTTGCAGAGGCCTTGGAGCTGCGATGGACAGAGCTGCAACAGCGGTGCGGCGGCATGCAGCGTGGCTCGGCGGTAGCGGAGTGGAGCGGCAATGGTGGTGCGTGGCACGGTGCGGCACGCGGCTCGACTGCGTGGCGCTGCGACGGCAGTGGCTCGGCACGAGATGCTGCGACGGTGGTGCTGCGCACGGCTCGTAGCTGCTACGGTGGTTTTTCCTTATATGATTTATAGGGGCGGGTGATTCATGATCCGCCCCTATAAATATTTTTCTAGGGACGGATCATACCCTCGCATGCCCCTAGAAATTCATTTTCAGGGGCGAACGCGTTACTCGTCCCTGCAAATAGCATTTTTAGTTGCGAAAAGTAGTGGCGGGTGCGGTACCCACCCTTAAAAATTACTTTTTACTCGCCCCTACAAACTTTTATTGTAATAGTGTTGAACACCTAGGATTGCACAAATTAAACTAAAAATAATTATAGTAGCGATACTAATGTGAAACTGATATCCATAAGGGGGAAACTTTCCAGAAAATATGACCAGCTTTAAATTGTGCATGCAAGCAACAACTGGCAGAAATCAGAAGATCTTACTAATTGATTAACCATTCTCAAAAAACTATGTGCTGATGTACTGGTGAGGCAGTATGGAAAAAGATATGATTATTGTAACTGAAATAAGCCATTTGTCGAATTGTACTTTCTTGTGCACCAACCAACGTATATTTAATAAATAATCAAAGTGAAGTAAGCAGGCATGTACCAACCATGATGACCCCATCCTGAAAATTCCAAACAGAAAGCAGCTGGCACTCCACTTTACTCCACTTTTGCCTCCAGAAAAGTTTTAACTCTTTCCCTTGGAAATTTGTTCAGAGGATGTCCGATTCGTTTTTGTCGCATGTAAGGGATTGCTCACCTACCTGGTTGTATATTCGGCATTCGTTGCCAAAGAAAAGGGGTGAAAGGGAGGAAGGCCCGATTCACCTGGTTGTAGTTCATGTGTTGTGTTGCTCATAGTGTATGCATCGTGTGTTCAGAAATGAGAATACTATCAAGGTCTTGGACATTTGCGTCGCTCTTTGCTCTCATCATCTTTGCGTACTTTTTCTCGACTTCATTCGCAGGTTTGTGCAAGTAGTTCTTACTTGGAAGTTCTTGAGATAGTTTTCCCTTGATTCAAGCCTTGAATACCCAAAAATAAGATTGTTGAGTAGTCAATCTCCTGTTTTCCGAGGCCTAATAACATGATGCTTCGAGCTTGTCCGGCCTTTGCTTATGTTAAGTTTCATCAAGATACAAAGACACTACCGGACTTCCAAACTTTGCCGAGTGTCAGATACACTCGGCAAAGGATATATTACACTCGGCAAAGTCTTTGCTGAGTGTAACACTCGGCAAAAGACACTCGGCAAAGGTTCCCACGGCAAAGTTTACTTTGCCGAGTGTCAGAATACGGGCACTCGGCAAAGGTTTTGCCGAGTGCCCTGATACTCAGGCAAAGAAGCCACGTGGCTCCACCCTGGTCCCGCGGTTTGCCGAGTGTCTAACGTCAGACACTCGGCAAAGTTTCAAACTTTGCCGAGTGTCCGACTGGGACACTCGGCAAAGTCCCCGCGCCAGGGTACCTCCACGTGTCTGGTTTGCCGAGTGTCAAGGCAGTGGCACTCGGCAAACGTTTAAATCTTTGCCGAGTGCCAGTACTTTAGCACTCGGCAAAGTCACTGCGCTGCTGACCTGTGCAAGCTCTTTTGCCGAGTGTTTTGGCTTAAACAATCGGCAAAGTGGTGAATTTTTCTTTTTTTTGTTTCGTTTTTCTCTATTTTTCCATACAAATACAACAGAAATATATGTGATTGCAGAGGTCATTACAGGCAGTTATAGTCCATCACATATGATTGACAATGACGAGAATGACATCGATACAAATAACACAGTCCATCACATATATCACAAGTCCAATACATAACACGAGTCCGATACATAACACAAGTCCATCACATAGAATATAGTCCACATATGTCACAAGTCCGATACATAACACTAGTCCATAAAACAGAATATAGTCCGATACGTATAATAAGTCCAATACACTAGTACTACAAGGCACTCACTGCTCAGGTCTGTGGGGCCAAGTTGGCCACTGGGCGGCCGGCGAGTTCTGGTCCGGAGGAGGGTCGTTCGATGCGTTCCACGACTGATTCTGCAAATAGGAATATATCAATTGAAGCATCACAAAAATATAATAATATCTACAAACAAAGCATACTCACTAGAGTGTCAGAAGGTCCTGCAGGAAAGTAAGGCTGAGCTGGTAAGACGAAGGGAGGAGGCGGCGTCGCATAGTTCATCGACGCGCCAAGTCCTTGCATCCAGGTGACCATGCTTTGCAACATAACCGACTGCTCCTCCCTCAGCTTCCGCTCCTGCTCCAGCTTGGCCTCGATCTCCAGTCGGCACCTCCTCTCCTCCTCAAACTTTGCCTCCATCTCGGCCTACAAGATTTAAACCTCCATGTTACAATACGAAGCAAAGTTTCATTTTAATCATAGAACCGGCAACTAAATCTAAACTAACCTGTCTCTGGTGCACGCTGGCCACTGAAGTCTCAGGCCGTGGGCGAATGGGCGGGGTCGAGTCGGTGGTACTTGCCCTAAGCTGCGAGAGACTGGGTGTACTCGCCGTGTCGACCAAGCTGTTGGCGATCAAGTACCGCCCGTGCTTCTTCCCTTGTCCCGCCCTCATGATGGCTTCTCCGGAGAGTGGCGCGGTGGTCGGATACCAAGTCTCCCCGTGGAGCGCCCTTCCCACCTCCATGTACTGCATTGATGCGCGCGTGGATGCTTGGGTTTGTGTAGGCCTCTGGTGGAGCCGCCGGGTTGTAGGCCACGTCCGACGTCGCCCTAGCCCATGTGAGACATGGCGTACGCCGTGAAGTTGTTGCAAGACTGGCCTGGATGAGACTCCGACTGCCAAGAAGTCAACAAGATGATTAGTAAGAATTAAAAATATAGCTTTAGAAAGAATGAAGATCATAGTGAACTTACCCAAGTATTCTTATACTCGCCGAGGCTAAGGCTCCCTTGATGATGTGCCGGACCCGGCATCATCATGCGGCGCTCCTGGCATAAGGCGTGCTGGTGGGCCCAATCCTCGCTGATCCACTTGTCCACCATCATAGACCAGCACTCGGCCTTGTTTGCGCACCAGTTCGGAGGCACCTAAACGTAATGAAGTGCATGATATATTGTATTATCAAATACAAGATAAATGAATAGAGATGGCATTTATTTACTCTTAAGTACTGGTCTCGCGTGAGGAAGATGTCCCTTGCGGCTGGTTTCTTGACACTCCTCTTCTCGAACTCGGCGCAGTACACAACGACGGCCTGGACACGCGCCTCGTAGTGCATGTCCTTCACCAGCTTGTAGCAAGCCTGGTGAGCCAGCTCGTTCGCCCGGGCCTCATAGCCTTCCTCGCACCTGTAGAAATCCTGCATATATACCCACGCAATATTTCAACCATTATAGTGCAATCACTATTCCAAAAATTGAAACAAAATGCGATATTTCAACCATTTTAGTGCGAGGATGACTTACCCAAAACTCCCCGACCACCCGCCTCGCTTTGGTGTTGAAGTTCCTTCCTTCGCGATCAGTAGCGTCCGGGCAGGCCATGTAGTGGTCCCATGTGTATGCCGGCTCCAGCACCCCGGCATGCATCACGAGCCCGGGGAAGTGCAGCCCGCACAAAAGACCCAAGATACCATTAGGCTTCCGTTTGTGCTCACCGGGCTGCACAAAAAACCACCCCCTGCAAGAGTGTTTAAGGTAAAATTTTAGTTAGTATTGCAATTTTAAATATATGTAATGCATAATAAATAAGTAATAAAATACTTACTTAGGCTCTAGTGGCCGAATCATCGGGTGTCTCGCTAGAGATATCGGACGTCGCGGGAGTTGCGACGGTCCACGCAACCACACCACCCGCTCATCTCCTGCCGCCCCCTCCTCGGCCTCCTCCTCGTCCTCCTCCTCATCCCCCTCCACGTGCTCCTCCTCCTCCTCGCTCCCCTGGTCCTCCACCCTCTCCTCCTCCTCCTCGGCCTCTACAGGAGAAGGGGTCCTCTCCCTCCTCCCCCTCCTCACCTTACCTCCTCCACCACTCCATAATTGACAAGATGTTCGCCCATGACCTTCTTTGTCTTTCGTTTCTAGTTTCCACAACTCTTGCAGGGACACCACATGAATCTCGACCCTTCAGCTTGCGCCCATGCCCCTTCCAAGAACTGGTTAGTCTTGTCAATCCATTCATTGGTCATGCTAGCTCGAGTTACCCGGCCGGTGTACATCCACTCACGGTTATCCATCTTCCAAGATATCAGCGACTACTATCAAAATTCGGCTTAGTCTAGTAGGTAAGGATAGGTCCTAATCCCACCCGACCATGCGTAGATGCGGTCAGCTTCCATGATCCAATCCTATCCGAGACAGAATTTCAGCAGCACCTCCCCGCTGTTCTCTAGATACACGTCCCGAAAGGGAGATTGTGTATCCCGAGAACAACAGGGAGGTGATGCCGAAACTCTGACTCGGATCGGAGCCGACCATAGAACCTGACCCCATCTACGCATCCTCGGGCTGTCCAAAGAAGCGTGGACAATTCGAAATAGATACGATTAAAGATATGCAGAAAAAACTGCATATCTCCACTCATATCTCTTCCGAACGGGAGACGCCTGACTAGTTTACGCGATCTACGAACATGATTTCCTAAATAAACTAAAAAACATAAAAAATATACTACATCAGACTTTAAAACTAAATAAATATTTAAATCAGACTTCAAAACTAATTAAATATTTAGAAACTAACTAAACATATAAATAATATTCTAAATAAACTAATTAAACTAATAAACTATAAACCAAATAAACTAAATAAATTAACAAAAACACAAATTAATTACCTTGGCATGGGGTGGGGAGCGACGGGGCGGAGCCGAGGCAACGGTGGGGCGCCGCTGGGCTCGGGGCGGCGGCAGCGCCGGCTGCGTGCGGCGGTGGGGAGGCGCGGGGCCCGGGGCGAAGCCGGCGACGGCTGCGGGCGGCGCGCAGGGCCCGGACGGCGGCGGCACGGCCCCGGCTGGCCGCGGTGCGGGGCACGGGACCGCGGGCGCGTGGCGAGCGGGCGGCGCGGGGCACGGCCGCGGCCGGCCGTGGCACGGGGCCGCGGGCGGCGATCGGGGCATTCGGCGGTGGGAGGCCCGGCCAGCGGTCAGCGAGGGGCCCGGGGCGGCGCACGGGACGGCGGTGGCCCGGTGGCGTGGAGGCGACGGCGGCGGCGTCGGGGCGGGGCGCGGCGGTGGGGAGGCGCGGGGGCCGGGGCGGAACCGGCGTACGGCCGCGGGCAGTGCGGCGGGGCTCGGGCAGCGGCGGCACGGGCGCGGCCGGCGGCGGCGCGGGGCCACGGGGCCGCGGGCAGCGCGGCGACCGGTCGGCGCGGGCACGGGCCCGGGGCGGCGGCGGCACGGCCGCGGACGGCGGTGGCGCGGGGCACGGGGCCGCGGGCGGTGAGCGGGGCAGCGGCGGCGGGAGGCCCGGCCGCGGACAGCGAGGGGCCCGGGGCGGCGCGGCGGGGCGTGGCCGGGGCGGCGCGGCGGGTCGGGTGCGTGAGCGGGGGCACGGTGGGCCGGGGCGCGTGGATGAAGAAATGAGTTGGGTCGGGCGTCGGGGGGTTATCCCCGTTATTTACCGAGTGCCGCCAATCCGGCACTCGGCAAACTATGGCTATGCCGAGTGCCAGATCGGCGGCACTCGGCAAACTATGCCTATGCCGAGTGCCAGATCGCGACACTCGGCAAACGGTTTTTTAAAAAATTTGATTCATTTCTTTGCCGATTGCCGGACCAGGTGGCACTCGACAACTATTTATTTTAACTGAGTTCCAAAAGCAATGATACTGAAATTAACATAATGTAAAAAAACATATTATTTCATGCATAACTATTCCAAACTCAAATTAACATAATTTTAATTTCAAGTTTCATGATTTTATGCAAGAAAACCTATTATTTATGTGTTTCTAAAGTCAAATTTAATTTATATCAACAAATTCGTTTTGATGAGGTATGTATAAAAAATTTAGTGACTACCAACTAAATAATTTGCCAAAATAAAACAACAAATTATGGTTCATGATTTCATGCAAAAAACCCTATTATTTCATGCGTTTAAAGATCAACTTAAAACTAAATATAATGATTTTCAATATGTGCCAAAAATAATTTAATATATAGATAACAAATTCAAAAATTAACCAAATTTTCACAAGACACATGTTTTGTTGTTATTTCTCTATATAAAAAGTTTCACATTGAAAATCATATGCGACTTTCATTTCAACCACAAATCCAACCGGATACTAAACATCTCTCCGAAACTTCTTCGGAGATTCTCCGACTTGTGAGCGGCGTACATTGTCACGTGTCCGAAACACCGTCAATTTTTTTCCACTCTATCCTCGCATGAAACCAAGAGTTTTGCACAATTCCCATGATTTTCAGACATTGCATGCTATTTTTGGTTTTTTCCGAACGTCCGTGCACACGCTTGTGATCAAGTTTCCTGATAAAGATGCTTCAACTTTTAAGTTCTTTCGCGCATACGGCATCAGTTTTGATTCTGGTACATAAATATCAAATTTCCATTCATTGATTTCGAAATTTTGACCCAACTTCTAATTTAATGTTAACTTCGAACGATTATTCCCCGCAAACAAAAAATTAACAGAAAATAGTAAACCAATCAATAAAAGTTTTTTATGTTCCTAGGGATTAAATTATCAAATTTAACTAGAGACAAAAAAATTTGAAGGTCAAAATTTTTTTTCCCAATTTTACCGAGTACCTAACCTCCAGCACTCGGCAAAATATCCCCTTTGCCGAGTGCCAGGTGGTGGCACTCGGCAAATACTTGACGCCGTCAGCCCCCCCTAACGGGCGTCGCACGGAGGGCGCGCGTGCTGGGCACGTGCGCGGGCTTTGCCGAGTGCCGCCGGGCCAGCACTCGGCGAAGGAGACACTTTGCCGAGTGCCCTGCTTTGCCGACGGCCGGCACTCGGTAAAGCCCCCGGGCATGCCGTGTGCCAGATTTTTGCCGAGTGCCCGTGGCCTGGCACTCGGCAAACAACATCTTTGCCGAGTGCCCGTAGTCTGGCACTCGGCAAAGGCCGAGACACTCGGTAAATTAGGGTTTTCCGGTAGTGAGAGAACTAGTAAATCTCTTTCCCATGATAGAAAGTCGAGGAAAGTATCTCGCCAATGAACTCTTAATTGGTTCCTGTCAGGATAGTAGGTGTGGTTATATATCTTTGTGCTGGAGAAAATAGCTTTGATTCTCCTAGGTTCTCAGTGGTGTGATTGTTTGTTTTCAGGTAGACCGCGCAGTTTCATGACGGATAAAGATGACCTACGTCAACACGGAGAGGTACATAGAAGAAAAATAAAACTGGCTGGCACTCAAAAACCCTGTATCTCTCTGTGTGCTTGTCGATGTCTGTGTGTGTGAGAGGGAGAGGGGGAGAGAGACCAATACGAACTACTCATAGAACCGTTTGGAATACCTGGACTTCATATCTACGTTATTGAAATATTCCTTTATCTAAAAACACAGAAAAAAATCTATTACTTTTTTCTCACGTTTACGTGAAAATTAATTTGCAGGCAGCAGGGAATGGACACAAGCAAGCAGTAGCGCCTCTGGTGCATACTCGGATGCTCAACGTCAAGATTAATGATTACGGCAGCTATGATCCTTCCCCTTCCATGGACAAGCCGCACTTCAAGCTCATACCCAACTGATCAATTATGTATCCATGTTGCAGCACTGGAGCGTGACCGATGAGGAATTTGGCTCCTTATTACATGTGTACTAGCAAATGCGTAGATATAGAGAGGGAATTTCTAGACTTGCGCTAAAACTATTATAATAGTATTTAGGATCTTGTCATATAGATGTTTCTCGTGCTTTGTAAAGTAGTCACAAGAAGTTGTCGGTGCTTATTCGGTTGAACTTGTCATATAGAAGTATTGTACTTAAACCATATATATATACATATATATACATATACCTATTGTCTATTCTACACATGAGTGTTGAATAGTATTCAACACCCCGACGGTGCTGGCCCTGCCCCGGCGAGTAAAATACACACCACACCACTGCCAATACTTACTACTCCACCACCCATCAATATTTTGGCCTATATTTAGGGAGGGTGCAGTAAAGCCACCCAAATCAAATGCGTAATTAAGTGGCCATCACTCTTGTAGACAAAATCACGCCCACGGGTCATAATTACCAATCAACGCAGCCGTAAAAATAATAATAGTGATTTTACAGTTCAAAACCTCTCACCAAGCAGTTAATCTGGATAAGGAAGGATGCTGTTTACGAAATCATCGGCAGTCTCGCATTTGATGGTGCTCCCACCGCAAGGAAACCGGGAGCCCCCTCTCCCCCGTCCCCCACAAATCTCGATCCGCACCCAATCCACCACCGCACGCCGGAAAATTCCACCACCGCCCGCCACCGTGCTCGCTCACCCCATCCATACGCGGATTCCCCACCCCCGCGGTGCACCCGGCTGGAGGCCTGCGCCCATGCGCCACCCATCCCCCGGCCGTCCTAATTGCGGCCCTCCGGCCGCCCGGGCCGCCCCCTGCTGCTGGTGGTGGCCACCACTCCCACACAGCCGCCCTCTGCTGGTGCCCGCCCATCGCCGAGGTCGTCGCCCACACCCTGCAGCTGCTGTCTGCATCGCCGGCCGGCTCCACCAATGCACCGGGGATCTTCGCTGCCCAATCGATTTCGCTAGCACGAATCCGGCAGGCCACAGTCAGCGGCCGTGGAAGCCACATCTGTGGATATAGCAGGTAAGTCAGGCGACCATGTTTGATCATCTGCTCCAAATTTCATTGAACCGATGCCTCCTAGATGCAAGGCACGGACGTGAGTTTGTCAAAGAAAAAAAAAAGAATCACAGGTCGACAACGAACCCAATTTCATGGCAATTATTGCACTTGTTAGTATTTTTTATGGCAGATACCCATCCTTTTTTACTTCAACCTCATATGTGCACGCAGTAACTAGTCCCCCCCAAAGCTGACCATTTTTTGCTTAACAGGTGCATAGCAGACAGCACTTCCTGGGGCCTCCAAGATGATGCCGGGTGATGCCGGAAATCGAGTTCAGCCATCAACCAACGCGCGTGCATTACACCGTAATGCGGATGTGCGTTGATAGATTCCGCACGAAAACATGGAGACCGGCCCAGAGCATTTAGATCGGCGCACAAGAATCTAAAAATACGCCAGACTGTTTTGTTTTACCAACGTCATGTTCAGTTTTTACGACACGACAAAGTATCTAGCTTCTTACGTCCATTTTTAATTGTATTTACTACTATGATGGTTAATGTTTTACTTGTAATGTTTTAATTGTAAAGAAAAAAACTACTCAAACAACTGAAAATTACTACTATTGTTTTCTCTAACAATACCCCCTGTTGTACACCTGAACATACTACTTTCTACCACAACGACTTCCATTTTAAACCTCCTCCCCTAATTCTGCCACGTAGAAAACGGATTGTTACACATACCATAATACCATTTCAAAAACAAAGCCACTCGAATTACTCTTCAAACTTTTCAAACCCAACTAATTGCCTTCGCCGCGAATCCTACTCTATTTACTCTTCCATGCTTCAATGTATACTTACCGTGACTACAGACAGATGGATGCCGAAATACGGGCCCATACCAAAATAATGTACTTCCCTTCAATCATTCAAATAAAAGAAAAACAAACTAGTAATTTTTTACTTCCAACTGTTCACCTTTTACTTCCAACGTTTTCCTACTATGCCATACCTCCGTACGTGATAACACCTCACTTTGCATTTTCAATGGTCAAACGGATTTCTTTTGAGTCACTAACCATTCAAACCTGCTTAAATACAATAATGGAGACCATTTGCGTCAATCAAGGGTCGCGGTCACCATTTATTCCATTCAATGTACTCTGTAACGAGATTTTACTACCGTGTAGCCAAGACATCGTAATTTCCTCTGCTTTTGCTGCACTCGCCGGAGTAAACCTGCGCCGCCGTGGGTGTTGAATATTATTCAGCAACCCGCATGCTAAATAGACGGGTCCTACACAAACAGCAGCGCTATTCTACCCCTATGTATAGAATGGGATTCTACACAACCCCGGCCCGATAACCCAACCTTTCCCATCCATCCCCAACCCGTCCAGCTTCGTGTCTTTTACATTTTTACCATTATAACGAAATGCACTCATCAGATTGTCATCTTTAGAATGCCACATACATCTATAGCAGCAAAGAGAAGTTTAACTTACATATTTACCACCTTTGCGCATGTGGCATGCCACGCGAGCGCCGAGTTAGCAGTGCCCAGATGCCATGCTCCCGCCGTTACTGAGCAGTGGGCCCAACCCGCCGCCGCTAACCCTAAGCCGTTCGGCCCCCCGCCACTGTGCCGCATTCCTCTTCTTCCTCCTCCTTCCCCGCCCGACCAGAGCGCCGCCGCTGCGCCTCCAGCTGCCCACCCCCGTCCCCGCACAACGGTGACCATGTCGCATAGGGCGGAGTCTTCCAGTTGCAGTAGGCCACTGAGGAGGTAGGAACAAGGCGGGAGCTCCATTGGCGCGCATGCTCTGGTGTATCCAACTGGCAAAGAATCCGGGCTTCCATTGATTGATTGCCCCGACTGCAATCTGGCCCGTGTGATCGAGCTTCGCGCAAAGAAGGGTACACCCAACAACGGCCCAACCTTCTTCAAGTGTCCACGCAATGGGGTCAGTGTCTCCATTCCTTCTGTGACTTTGTTTGCCGATTTATAGTTTGACAGAGTGCAATTGGTGTTGTTTGCAGGTTCCGAAGCTTTGTGGCTTCTACCGATTTCAGAAGGAGTACCTAAATGAGTTGATTGACAAGAAGATTATCATTATCAAGTACGAGCAGATCGATGAAGTGGAAGAAGGATGGCAAGGCAGCGTCCAGGATGAGGACCGCAAGAGGCTGGAGAAGAAAATGGAGAATCTTACATGGAAAATGAACTGTGTCTTTGTTGTTTTTGGTATTGTAGTATTAGCCATGCTTGTGAGATCAGTTGTAATGGCTTGAGTTGAGCACTGTGTAATGGCTCCAGTTGAGCAGTTGTAGAAGCAGAAATGAACTAGAGGTTTATCACCTTTTGTCATGGAATGAACTAGATGTGTGAAGCATTTGCAATGAAATATATATCCTGGAAACTTCAGTGCATAACATAGCTAATATTAGATTTGTGAAATTACATAGCAAATTCTGGCGCCCATAGAGTTTTGTGCCAATACAGAACATTCAGTAGCAAATAGTTTTCTGCCCATGGGCCATTACATAGAGGTTTTCTGCCCATCATTACACAGAACTAGTAGCCATTCAGTAGCAAATAGTTTTCTGACCATTACACAGAACTAGTGAAACATGGGCCATTACAGAGAGGTTTTCTGCCCATCATTACACAAAAGATAGCATGCTGTTCAAAAGAATGGTTTTGCAAAACCATAAGAGTCAGGCTGCTCAGTTCTTCTTCGATCCTCTTTTCTTCTGAGGTGTCTTCTTCACCTTAGTTGCCAACGGCTTCTTTTTAGGAGTCATCTTCCTAGGTGGTTGCACCTCAAACTCCAGGGGGGAATCTTCAGGAAATAAGGCTCTGTGCAAAACAAAGTAATGTTGAATGTCCATGCATTGCTAACTTAATGTTGACACAAGCAATTGAATACCTTTTTGCTCTTGGTGTTTCATTACTACCATCTGGTACAATCACTTCTAAGGCCATGACATCCATGACCTTATCATGAGCTTGTGTTGCAGAAATTGCAAGGCTTGCAGCCACTACTTCTTGCCTTGCTGCTACTTCTTCTGCTTCTCTTGCAGCTGCAGCCTTGACCTCAGCTTCCATTGCTTCTTTCCCTGCTTTTTCTGCTGCTTCCCTTGCAACAGCTGATCTAGTTCTTGGGGTTGTTGATTCCTCAGTGGTAGTACCTTTCTTGGACTTTTTCCTCCCAGCCTTGACTTTGCTTTTCTTTGTTCTTTTCCTGCAATTAGTGAAAACATCTATTTTACATAAGTTGGTACAACAATACGAAAAGAAGTTAAGAAATCACCTTTTCTTTGTCCCAGTCAGTGGACATTTCCAGCTACCAGCCCTATGACCCAATTCAGTGCAGTTAGGACACCTGACCTGCCTGGTTGCCTTACTGTTGGCACTCCTTAGCCTAACGAATTACTCCGCAAGCGCACAGAGACTGATTGTAGCTTTCACTAGGTGAGTAAGCCTAGGATATCGAATCCAAGGAACGATAAGCTTCGACTAGTGGTCGGAAGCGATTCAACAGGACCTGCTGGGAAGCAGAGGTACGAGGGTAGAGGTCTTATCCCTAGATAGAAGCCTAATTACTAAGATAACTTGAGAAGCTATTGGCTTGATCTGTTTCGGCTGCCTAAGCGAAGGGCTCAGAAAGGGATGAGAAGGGGCCCAACATACTTTCGTCAATCCTACTACTATGAAAAGACCCGAACGTGGTGGACTTCTAGGGATGGACAAGGCTATCACCACTTGCCGCCTACCACTGCAGTGTCGTGGGGTGGAAAACAATCCAAAGTAACTACCAAGCCTAAGCACCACGCCTAAACTATCGAGTCACTGACTTCCGCCTCGCGCTAAGGCAAGAAGAAACCCCAAATGGACAAAACTTGCTGCCCACGCAGACAAGGGATCCCACATATCAAAGAGAGTAACTAAGCAAGTAAATTATGTAAAAAGTAAACTAGCGAGGAACTAGAGACAAGCGAGGAAAACTTACTTGATTATAAGATTCCCCCGAGGTGGGTACAAAGTGGGGTAAGGTCGAGAGAACTCGACTCCGCCCCTTTAGCTCGGCTTCCGCCCAAGCTCTCACCTCACACTCTCCATATTCTACTAAGGATGAACTGAAATTGTGAGGCACTCAAGCTCCCAAGGTGTGTGTTACAAGTGAGGTGAGGGGGTCCTATTTATAGTGTGTCAAGGTCGGTTCTTGGCAGTTATTTCAGTTAGCGCCAGTTGTACGCAGCAGAGGAGGTGGTGCTTGATCTTCACGCAAAAGCTGGACACCAGACGCTGCAGAGTGGGACCGGGCGGCCTGGCCTAGGCCGGCCGGCCTACCCTTGCCATCACGTGGCACTGCCTTTCCATGGGACGGTCCTGATCTCCTCCAGGCATCGGTTCTTCAGGCGGTTTCCTCAACCGTCATTCTTTTGTGCCGGGCGGCCTGCCTCCGGTGGCCTCTCGGTCCTCTATTGCATCGACACGCTCCTCTCTGGCCATGGATCACTTCTGGGTAGGGTGTTTGCTAAACACTTGACCATGGCCCAGGTTGGCTTCGCTTTTGGATATGGGTCCAAGCCTTCCGGGTCCAAGTTGTGCATTTCTTGATATAGCCCATTGGGATGACTTGGATTCTCCCTCTATGTGACTCTGGTAAAATCTCATGCCAAGATTCCACCGAAAGTATGCCGGTCGGCCGGATTCGGGCCTTCCGGTCCAAACGGTGTCCGTTTTGGGTCAAATTTGGATATGTCATCCCTGAGATCAAATAAACACCAAAACTTGTGGAACTCCTTAGTAATAATGGTTATGGCATGGTTATGGCCTACATTTCATGAAATCAGGTGGAGCATTGGCGGCGGAAACCATCGTTATCGACCGCCAACACACCCCCACAGCCAGACTTTGCTCGCCCCGAGCAATAAGGTCGAGAAAAGAGCGAAGACTGGTTTCATGAACTCAAACTATGCATAAGTGTTATTTCTTAGCTTTCTTTGCATACCTTGGATTCCAGGTGGCTAACATCTTCACTTCTATCTATTGACCCTCAGAACTCATCACACAAATCAATGCAAGTCCCCTTTCTTGGAGTTTGGAGGGTTTTTAGATTTTCGAAATAAGGCAAACTCTAGATGCTCATGGTATATGATTCTCTCAAAGGTAATTTCTCTCTTCTGTATGACATAGGCATATGCTAATCTTTTTCCATTTATCTTGCAGGTTCAAACAAAATGTCTCTAAGTAGTTATGCCATTAAACTATTTTGACCATGTGCTAGTGTAAACATTAATACTTGTCTGTCATCTATATTTTTGCTCTTATCATCTTCCCTTTTTTTGAACAAGGATCCATGAGCATGATGACTCACTTTACTTGTTTTCCTTTTGTTTCAGGGGGATGATGAGCTTTTGTATGATTGATCATGACGGACAGTGATTGATACTGTGTACGTGTATGGCCAAAGTACGAAATGTACATAACACACTTATGAGGCAATGAGTTTAAACGAGCTCAAAATGTACAAGATAGCTATGTGGAATCATGGAACTACTCTCATGTATGTGGTGGTGGTAGTGGTTGAGCAACTGAGAGTTGCCAGGATTTTATTTTCAAAACAAATTCCTCCAAATCCTTGAATTAGGATGAGCATGATCTCTGTTCAAAGTATCATAAGAATCAATAAGCAGAAGATCCAATGATCCTAACATAGTTGAGTTCCAAAGGCATGTAAATACTTGCATTAGAAATAAAACTTAGGCATGTGTTGATTGTCATGAAATGATTTCATCTTTCTCTAAGTTCTTGTTCAAATTTTAGTTTGTATTAAACCAGACACAAATTGAACTGATCTTTTAGAGAAGTAAGCTATAGGAGTTGCAAACCTGCAGCACAAGAAAGATCTCGGCGTTTCGCTGACAATGGGGCCGGGTGGCCTAAACTTAGGCCGGGCGGCCTAATCCTCCACCGTTTTGCAAACGGCCTGTTGCAATATGTCTGTTGTGCTGCGTGTGTCACAATTCCGTTGGGTGTTGCAGCAGATCGCAAAATTGATATGCCGGTCGGCACAAATTGGGCCTCCCGGCCATTCCTGAAGCGAAATGCACTCAACTTTTTCTGGTGCTCTCCATTCATTGTGTATGCTGCAAATTCATGGGTGCTTCGCAGAATGTGATAACAGGGGTGTGGTTGGCACACAAGTGTGTCCCAACTATAAACATGACATGGGGGAAAATTTATTTTATTCAATTCAAAATTTTCTAAACAAAATAAACTAAGGTGCTGAAGAAGGGAAACAAAATAAGGGAAATAAAATAGCACCTACACCTAATCTGTTTATTCTAATCCTCCCTATCTAGATCTAGTCCCTCGGGTCGGGGGCTCGGTAAAGCTCCTCGTTCCCGGTAGCCTTTGCAAGGCATTTGATCTTTGAATAAACGGCCGTGCGCAGCGTGTCCACCTTGTCATCTAGATCCATCCGGTCGATCTCGAACTCTACCACCCGCTCATCCATATTGTTGAGCCGGAGTTTAAGAGCAGCGAGCCACGGAGTGCGGCGATGTCGCTTCTTTCCTCCTCCTCATCGTCGCTGTCCGTGTAAGCGTAGACCTCCGGAGGGCCCCGGATCGGTGGTGGCGATCTGAACCATCACACCGATCCCGAGTTGGAGTCAATTGATTCCCTCTCCTCCTGATCCAACGGCGGGCACAGCTCTTTCCCGCGGCCGACCTTCCGTCTAACCACATGAACGCGTGGCGGACTCGGGCTGGCCAGAGAATACTCCGGGGACTTAGGCATCACCACCTGGAGGGCGGCGACTTGCATCACGTGGCCGCCGGAGGTTGACATCACGAGACGCTTCCCGATGGCCCTCCATGGGGAGAAAACCCCTATTGTTGGCTGTCTAGGAGTACGCGCACCAATCCTCCCATTGCCCCTTGATGCAGGGCTTCTGGAGCGCGATGCCGCGTGAGCTGGGGACGACCGGCGCAAGGGGAAGGCCGGGCGGCCTCCCCTAGGCCGGCTGGCCCTGGTGGTGGCCTACTGGCCAAGCGGTGACGCGAGGGTATCAGCCATGGGAATTGGCTCGATGATCCGGAGGCTGTAGTCTGAACTTTGACTCTGGATCTTCTTGGATGGAGCGGAAGGGGTGGAGCTGTTCGTGGCTACAGATTGCGGAGTTCTGGGCGAGGATTGAGATGCCATGGATGTGATCTAGGCTCAAGATTTGGTGGCCAATGTCTGGGTTTGCAGGAAGCGAGTGGAATGGCAAGGAGGAAGAAGCCTCCCGACTTAAATCAACCCTGATCGGAGCAGCTCCCCAGAAGCAGAACGTTCACACCATGAGGAGCGTTGCCGTGCAACAGCTCTTCGGAACATGTCCGGGGGAGGCCAGGCGGCCTGCACAGGGCCGGCCGGCCCAAGCAAGGCCGGCTGGCCCCACACTCTAAAGTGTGGGCCCCGATCTTCTGGCAGAGGTTCTCTCGTGAAGCGTAGGACTCAAATCTTGGGGTGGTTTTCCCAGGGGTAGGAAGGGAAGAAGAGAAGGGTTCTAACCTATGATAAGGCCAGTTTCGGGTCTGGCGAGGACCATAGACGAGATTTGTCATATCTCGGAAAGCTCGAAGACGTCTACTTCCTCGAGTTCTGGCATTTCTTGTTCTAGGAACACTTTTAATCTTTGACCATTAACTTTGAAAGTGTTCCCGTCATCATCTTGGAGGGTCACCGCGCCATGATCGGTGGCGTCAAGCACTAAGTAAGAGCCTTCCCACTTACTTCTAAGCTTACCATGACCAAACAATCGTATGCGAGAGTTAAAGAGGAGTACTTTATACCCTGCCTTGAACTGCTTGATCTTGATCCGCTTATCGTGCCAACATTTCGTACGCTCCTTGTATAACTTGGAGCTATGGTATGCTTTTTCCCTCCACTCATCCAATTTAGGTAATTGAATCTGTCGCTTAATTCCAGCTGATTGGAGGTCCATATTCCACCTCTTGATTGCCCAATGGGACTTGAATTCTAGCTCAATTGGAAGATGGCAGGCCTTGCCATAAACCAGTTGGTATGGAGTCATCCCTATCAGGGTCTTAAAAGCTGTCTGATATGCCCAAATTGCCTCAGGTAATTTTCTCTTCCATCCCTTCCCCATTGTATTTATGGTCTTTTGCAGAATGTTTTTGATTTGCTTCTTAGACATTTCTGCCTGACCACTTGTTTGGGGATGGTATGGAGTAGCAACCCGGTGGTGTAGTCCAAGTTTGCTGAGGCACTTCTTGAAGGTTTTATCGATGAAGTGTGAGCCTCCATCGCTAATCACGACTCGTGGAACTCCAAAGTGTGGGAACATTGTTTCCTGGAACATTCTTTTGGAGCTCCTTGGGTCGGTCGCAACACAAGGAAGTGCTTCTACCCATTTGGACACGTAGTCCACAGCCACCAAGATGTACTCGCACTGCTCTGACATATGGAAGGGACCCATGAAATCTACTCCCCATACATCGAAAATTTCCACTTGAAGGTTACTCTGCAAGGGCATAGCATCCCGGGAGTTGATATTCCCGTGCTTCTGACATCTCGGGCAATGCCGGACGAATTCTTTGGCGTCTCCATACATGTTTGGCTAGAAGAAACCACTCTGCCAAACTTTTGCTTGGGTATGGAATGCTCCGCAATGTCCTCTGTGAGGAGTGACAACGCTCAAGAATCCTCCGGGTCTCACAAAGTGGGACACAACGACGAAGTAGACCATCGGCACAGACCTTAAATAGATAGGGTCGTCCCAAAGGTGGAATCTGCTGAGGTGAATAAGCCTCTTCTTGTCTTCTCCTGGAGGTATGTATCCGGTCACCATGAAGTTCACCAGGTTAGCGTACCATGGACTCGATGAGGTGACCTTTAGGAGAGTATCATCTCTCAGATAATCATTGATCGGAAGATCCGATCCTTGGATTTGCATCCGGGAGAGATGATCAGCCACACAATTGTTTGCTCCTTTCTTGTCCCTTATTTCAAGATCGAACTCTTGAAGGAGCAGAATCCAACGGATGAGTCGTGGCTTAGCGTCCTTCTTGGTGAGTAGGTACTTAAGTGCAGTGTGATTCGTGTACACTATCACTTTAGCACCAACCAAGTAGGACCTGAACTTGTCCATGGCAAAGACCACGGCCAAAAGTTCCTTCTCCGTTGTCGCATAGTTGAGCTGGGGGCCGGTCAGTGTCTTACTGGTATAAGATATGGCATAGTGTTGCTTATCCTTGCACTGACCGAGCACTGCTCCGACGGCATAGTCACTGGCGTCGCACATAATCTCGAAAGGAAGACTCCAATCGGGGGGTTGTATGATGGGTGCGGTAACGAGTGCCTTCTTGAGGGTATAGAAGGCTAGGAGGCAATCGTCATCGAAGTTGAAAGGGGCATCCTTGGCATGGAGATTTGTCAAGGGTCGGGCTATACGGGAGAAATCCTTGATGAATCTCTAGTAAAAGCCAGCGTGGCCCAGAAAACTTCTCACCCCTTTGACATTCGTCGGGGGTGGCAATTGCTCGATCACCTCTATCTTTGCCAGATCCACTTCTATCCCTCTTTCGGACACTCTATGTCCGAGGACAATCCCCTCTCTCACCATGAAATGGCACTTTTCCCAATTAAGGACCAAGTGCATGTCTTGACATCTCTTGAGAACTTTATCCAAGTTCTCAAGGCATTCATCAAAACTCTTTCCATAGATCGAGAAATCATCCATGAAAACTTCCATGATATCCTCGATCAAGTCAGAGAAGATCGCCATCATACACTGCTGAAAAGAAGCGGGTGAGTTGCAGATACCAAAGGACATTCGTCGGTAGCGAACGTGCCATATGGGCAGGTGAAGGATGTGCCATTCTGGTCATATAGCCATATAGGTATTTGATGATAACCAAAATAGCCATCAAGGTAGTAGAAATAGGAATGCTTGGCTAGCCGTTCAAGCATTTCATCAATGAAGGGCGGTGGGAAGTGATCTTTACCGGTAGCTTTGTTAAGCATCCGGTAGTCGATACACATTCGCCAACCAGTAACGGTCCTCTGAGGTATGAGCTCATTTCTCTCATTCTGGACCACTGTCATGCCTCCCTTCTTTGGGACGACTTGAACTGGGCTAACCCATTCACTATCTTGCACGGGGTATATGATACCTGCGTGCAGTAACTTCAGAACCTCATTCTTGACTACCTCCCTCATCGCATCATTAAGCCGTCGCTGGTGCTCTCTCGATGGCTTATGGTCCGGTTCCATGGGGATGCGATGGGTACACAGATTGGGGCTAATCTCCTTCAAGTCCTGCAGAGAGTACCCGATGACGGATCAGTACTTCTCCAGAACTGCATCGAGCCACCGAATCTCACTCTCCGTCAGCTTATCGCTGATGATGACTGGCGTGGCTCTGTTGTTGTGAAGAAAGGCGTACTTCAATCCAGGATGTAGCGGCTTCAGCTCTGGGAGAGAAGGTTGCGGTGGCTCCTTTCCATCCAGCTTACTCTGGCCGTCCGGTTCTAGCTCCTGGGTGAAATGAGTGGCATCGTCATCGAGGGAGGGTTGAATTTGCCCTTCCTGGATGGTGCACACGGCCTCTTCTAGTGGGTCTTGCTCCGGTCTAGCTTCTGCAATGGTTTTGCAAGAACGCACTAAGCTGACCGGGATGATGTCTCTGCGACCCTTAACCTCGAGCGTGGCTCGGTCTCTGTTGGGGTTGACGAGAGGCTCTATTGGCCTTCCAACTAAGAGGAACTCTACACCTTCAGGGATATCGAAGATGTGGAAGTCTAGGTAGTTCTTGTTGGTTGCCATCATGAATGGAATCACTCGGAGAATACCTCGACTCTCCACGATCTGGCCGTCGATCCATTTCAGGTGCTTACGAGACAGGGTCAAGGGCTGCTTGGGTAAGATATGGTCTACCAGAGCTCTGGACATTGCGTTCACCCCGACCCTTGCGTTGTAAAAGGCCTATTGTGGCCGGCAGGTGTCCCCAATAGCGCAGAAGAGAAGTCTGGGATTACGGTAGATCTGGATGATACTACCGCAAGATTCCGCTTCTTCTGTCCATTCCTGGCTCATAATCACAGAAAGACCCTCAATCTGCGAGGTGGCTTCAGGAATGAACGCCTCTTATCGTGAGCAGATGCACTTATGTTCCTTCGGCATGTTTGAAACATGACCGAGTTCAATGTACTCTTCCTCTGAAAAGAGGTCAGGTATGAACATGGGCAATTCTTCAAGGAGTGGCTCATGATCTGAGGACTTGGGTGGTTCGGTGACTTCCTCTATGTGTGGTGGAGGTGGAGAGGAAACAACGGAAAGGATGTGGAGTGGCTGCCTTTCAGTGGGCGGAACTTCTAGCTCAGGAGGGTCGTCAAAGACATCGGTGTAAGCAGTAGAGTTGAGGACCTTCTCTACAATGGTCCTAACTTCAACTGCTGTCTTATAGAAGACCGATCCCTCGGAGGTGAGGTTTAAGAAACGCTCACTTTCCGGGTTAAGGCCGTAAATGAAGTGTTGCATCAACATCTCCTTAGAAATCTTGTGAGGGGGACCTGAGGTCGTGAGATGCGAGAATCGCGCCCACGCTACCCCAAGTGATTCATTGTCGCCTTGCTCAAAAGTGAGCAGTTGTCTGCGACGCGGTATCACCTTGGAGATAGGGAAAAAGAACAGACAAAACTCATCCTTCAGCTGAATCCAATCTCCTCCAACTCTCACTGCAGTCCGATAGTACCAGGTTTTCTCCCTTTCCGTCAGAGAGAATGGAAATAGCTTCCACCGCAAGGTGTTCTAGTTCATCCCGGGTATGATAAGGAGAGAGCAGTTCTCCTCGAATTCTTGCAAGTGAGCGTAGGGGCATTCGTCTCTTCTACCAGAGAAGGGTGATGCACGAACCATGGCTACGAGACTGGGAAAGATCTCATAGCCATCAGACAGGATGCGATGGCAGGATGGAGACGGTTCCATATACTCGCGGTATGGAACTGCCGGATAACTAGGAGGAAACTCCACGTGGAAAGATGGATGGATGGATAAGTGTACAGCTGAAAAGCTCTAGTACTAGTGTTGCTACCGTTCCCCGGCAACGGCGCCAGAAAGCTTGTTGACACTCCTTAGCCTAACGAATTACTCCGCAAGCGCACAGAGTGGGGCCGGGCGGCCTAGCCTAGGCCGGCCGACCTACCCTTGCCATCACGTGGCACTGGTTTTCCGTGGGACGGTCCTGATCTCCTCCAGGCATCGGTTCTTCAGGGTAGGGTGTTTGCTGAACACTTGACCATGGCCCAGGTTGGCTTCGCTTTTTGATATGGGTCCAAGCCTTCCGGGTCCAAGTTGTGCATTTCTTGATATAGCCCATTGGGATGGCTTGGATTCTCCCTCTATGTGACTCTGGTAAAATCTCATACCAAGATTCCACCGAAAGTATGCCGGTCAGCCGGATTCGGGCCTTCCGATCCAAACAGTGTCCGTTTTGGGTCAAATTTGGATATGTCATCCCTAAGATCAAATAAACACCAAAACTTGTGGAACTCCTTAGTAATAATGGTTATGGCATGGTTATTGCCTACATTTCATGAAATCAGGCGGAGCGTTGGCGGTGGAAACCATCGTTATCGACTGCCAACACTTACCCGATGTCTCCTTTGCAGACTTAATTCTATTTTTTCTCAACCTTCCACATGCCCTCTTCTTCTGACATGGAGGGTACAGTTTGAACCCTTTGTCCACCTCAGGCCACTGGGTCCTATCTGTTATGTTGGGAATTATGCCATCATATGCTGCTTAGAATTTCTGAACTGAGAAGTACTGGTCAACATATTGCCCAATGTCTAGTTGTCTGGTGCTAGTAATCACAGCTAAGGCATGTGGACATGGTTGGCCAGTTATCTGCCACTGCCTACAAGTGCATACTTTCTGGACTAAGTACACCACATGCCTTCTAACTTCTTCATCCTTGTATATTTCTATAACCTCAGCCTGGTCTGGGTGACCCTTGGAAATGGTAAGGTGTCCTATTCCCCTTGAGGCTGCATTGAGTTGATGGATGATGCCAGGAAGAATGCCAGGTAACATAGCTCTAGAAATCTTTATCCTTTTAGCAAATAATGTCATGATCTTCTCTCTTATTGCATCTGCCATGCAATGGGCAGGTAGATCTTTGTGCTCTTTGATCCATGCATTCCAGCATTCAGCCAAATTATTGTTGATATAGTCACACTTGATGTCATCTGAAAATTTACTTCTAGCCCACAAATATGGATGATGTGCTTTAAGCCAGTTCTGTACATCTGGACTAGCTTGCAAAACTTTATCAAAAAAATACTTGAATTTGTGTGCTGAATATGCTCTAGCTGCAGGCCACATGTTTTTGCCATACACATCACCACTGTACTATTTTTTCATGTTCTCCATCAAGTGTCTAAAGTATTCTCTCATCTCAGCATTTGGAAACACTAATTTCACTGCTGACTCCAACCCTTTACATGCATCTGTGCAAATGGCTAGCTTATCCATAGGTCCAATGGCCTTCCTAAGTTGTTCCATAAACCAGGCCCAATTCTCCTTTGTCTCTGATTCAAATAATCCAAATGCCACTGGAAACATCTAGTTGTGGCCATCCAAACCTAAGGCTGTAGGCATATGGCCATTCCACATGGCATTCAGAGCAGTGGAATCTACACTCAAGTAAGGCCTGCAGCCATTGACAAACCCATCTATACTAGCCTTGAATGCACAGAAGAATCTACTAAACCTAATTTTTCCATCATTAGGATCAGTGACAGTATCTATCTCTACAACACTCCCAGGAGATCTCATCTCTATCTCTGCCTTAAACCTATACAGCCAATCAAAAGAATCATCCCACTTACCAAAAAGCTTATCAGCTGCTCTCTGCCTGCCATTGTACACTGTCTGATATGGTATCTCAATCTTGTACTTATACAGCAGTTCTTATTGGAGTTGTTTTGGCCCTATTTGTGGATCTTTCATCAGAAGTGGGATTGCTCTCTCTGCCACCCAGCCTATATTGACCATCTTGCTTACAACCCTTTGAGTAGATGCACAAATATGCTCACCCTCATTGATCTGTATCTGCAATTTTGAAAACAAAAAAAGTCAGTAATGATCTCAGTAAAATAAGACAAAAATTAGCTCAGCAATTTATTAAATTGTACTTCCAAATAAATTATACCTTGACACTGCTATCATGTTGTGTTCTAGCTCTAATTTTCCATGGGCAGCCAACAGCAGAACAATTAGCCCTGAACCTATCTTTGTCTGAATGCTCAGTGTCATACTCAAATTTATGCACTATAGCATGCTGCCTAACAGCTAGCCTAAACTCTTTCATGCTTGGATACAATGTGCCAACACTCATATCTGGATTATCCCTATCCCATTCATGCATTGGTTCTTCATCAACAGTGTCATCAACATTAACAGCTGCATTAGTCATGTCAGCCTGCATCTCTGCTGACATTCCTGGTATGGGCACCTCTTGTGTACCTTCATCTGGTGTTGGCTCTAAATCTTTGAAACCCATTGCCTCATAAAGCTTGTCCTCATCAACAACTGCTTTGGCTGCTCCATCATCATCAGCCTGCCCTATTATTGTTAGAGTACTCCAATCAACTGGTACAGGAAAATCACTAGGTATTTGTTGTGGGGTACTGCATGTATCACCACAACCTTTAGCATCATCTACCACAACACTAGGCCCTCCATTACGATCACTAGTGACACTAGAGAAACATCTAACTTTTGAACCACTAGAGCTAGCTTTTTCAGTATACCCATCCTTCCTCACAACATCTACTGCAATAACAGCCACCCTCTCATCCCATCTTTCCTTAATCATCTGGACAAAGTGCTCATCCCTCCTAATCTTCCACTCAGACCCAGTTTCTTGGTCAAGAACCCACACTGAAAGTGTTTGAGATGGCCCCCAGATTATCTTTGTTGATAGGTCCTCGTGAAATTGGGCTAGTTTGTACTGACAATTCCTATCCAACCAAATCTCATGATCCTGCTCTGCCATTTCAACTAGTCCATACTCGCCATCAGCAATGAATTTAGCAACCTTAATGACTAGTCTAAACGCATTGCCAGGATCGATCCTGGCATCAGGGCAAAAATCAAAGAAATGATGAATTAGACGCTACTCAACTCATCCAATTCATCCTACAGAGCTCGGTTCAGTAATCACTTACCAAGGAGGGCATCCACTGCTATCCATTGCGCTATGGCCTCCTCTACCCACTACATCACAAGCCTACGTAACAATGGAAAACGATCAATTTAGGCGCAAGACAAAAGAATAGCGTCCATGGCCCCTAACCCTAAGCCTAATGCACATTGCATATGGGTGAATAGCCGGTGAGTTAAGGGTACGTTCCTTTGATCCGTTGAGGAAGGAACAACCGCAGGCCACCAAGGTCACCAGATGCGGCCATCATTGTGCGTGGACGGGGGTGGGCAGCTGGAGGCGCGGCAGCGGCGCTCTGGTCGGGCAGGGAAGGAGGAGGAAGAAGAGGAATCCGGCACAGTGGCGCGGGGCCGAATGGCTTAGGGTTAGCGGCGGCGGGTTGGGCCCACTGCTCAGTAATGGTAGGAGCATGGCGTGTGGGCGCTGCTGACTCGGCACTCGCGTGGCATGCCACCGTGTCTACCACATGCGTAAAGGTGGTAAATATGTAATTTAAACTTCTCTCTACTGCTATAGATGTAGGTTGTCTTCTAAAGATAACAATCTGATGAGTATATTTCGTTATAATGGTAAAAAAGTAAAAGACTCTCCAGCTTCTGCCTCCGGCGAGCACGAGCCGCGAGCGCGGCGAGCGGCGAGTGCGAGACCACCCTGAATCGTCAGCGCGCGGGGCCAGCAGGGCGGCACACGCAGGCGAGTGCGAAGCGGGTTGAGCGAGCGAGCAGGGGCCAGAGGCTGCGGCGGGGCCGGAGGCCGCGGCGGCGCGCTAGTGATGGGCCGAAGGGAGCGGAATCCGCGGCTGTGCGCGAGGCCTCCGCGGATCGACGGCATGCGGGCCGGCGGGAGAGGCGGCGCACAGGGCCAGAAGGCCAGCGGCGCAGCAAGCCCCAAGGGCGCACCTCTCCGGATTGACGGCGTGTAGGGGCAGCGAGAGCGGCGGCGCGCAAGGCCGGCGAGGGCGGCAGAGCGCGGGGCTTGGTCGCGTGGGGCTGGAGACGGCGGCGGCGCGTGGGTGCTGCGGAGTAGGGGAGGCAGCCGCATGGGCCGGCGGTGTCCCGCGCGAGAAGCAGGTAGGCGGCATGTACCGCGCCGCGTCGGAGGTGGCCGCACAGGCCAGGCTCGCGCGTGCGAGGTGCAGGCACGGGGCGGGGGTGCTGCTTCGCAGGGTTTGTGGCCGCACGGCGCGGGCGCGTGCTAGGAGCATGCCGGCGGCGGAGGCTACCTGCCAGGCTGCTGCTGCACGGGGGACGTGGTCGGCTGGCCGTACAAGGCCAGCACGGCCGCCCATGCTGCTGCGACGAGGATCAAAATTACAAGAAAAAAAAGATGTGTGCTACGAATCAAGCAGCTCTCCGCCGTTCACCTAATCTCTCTGATTTTGTTTTGATTATGAAGTAATTGATATTTTGCCTCTGTAATTCAGTTCTTTGATCTCCCACAGCTCTCTACCCCCATCTAATTTTGTTCTAATTTTGGTCTCGTGGAGAATTGGTGATTGAAATTACTGAACCAGCAAATTGGTGATTGGAATTACTGAACCATCATTGAACTTTGAGATTAGTAATTGAGCTACTACTCACGTTCTAACTTTTCTCCGCTTGTTTTGCTTTGATGCAGTTCAGTCATTTTCGTTATTTCTAGTTTTAGTGTTAACCATCAAGATCTATATCTGTTACTAGATGGTTCATTATCTGTTACACAGGGCAGAGCAGAGCGACATGGGGAGCAGAGAAGGCAGCGGGGCTCCCATGCTTTCTTCTCCGTGGAGCAGATTGGGAATTAAAAATTACTGAATCTTCCCTTAAATTCGACAAATTACTGAATTTATCTATCAAGCTAGTTACTATGATTTCTCAAATTACTGGAATATTCAAATTGTACCCTACACAATGTTGATGAACACGCAGTACTAAATTACTAAATATTTATTAATGTAGCTCTAGATTATTGAATACAAGATATCTACATTAGCATTACTGGATCACAAAAAAAATGATGGATTTATTGGATGAATAAAATACTAAATAACTGAAGAAATTACTAAATATTACATAAAATACTGAATAGACGCTCTCGTTTACTACGTCCTGATATCAACTGAATATTTTTCCCAAATCTCTCGGTAACTTAAATAAAAACACATAGGGGCTATATATACATCCCAATTACTGAAATTCAAAGAAAACCATCCTCCCTCAAATTTGTAACAATTATTGGTCTACGTGGAATACTGATTAACTGGATCTATTGATTACCGAATCTACATATGCATAAGCATTACTAGGATGATTATGACAGGTTGACGTGATTGGGCCTAACCAGTTGGGACGAGTATGGCAGGTTGACGTGATTGACTCTAATCAGTTGGACCAAATTTGATCGGTGGACGTGATTAGCTCTAATAAGTTGGGACGAGTATGGCTGGTTAACCTTGATATAAACTAAAATCCAAATAGATGAATCATATTGCAACGGAGTTGAATACTAAAACCCAAACCACCTGACTGATTGGGCCGACTATGGTAGGTTGATGTTGTTGGCCCTAATCAGTTGGGACAACTGAAAAAGTTAGTCACAAAAAATGTGAAAAAGAAATACTGGATGTACATAAAGAATACTGAATAACCGGATCTCCCTATTATTGAATCCAAGCAAGAACAAAGGTGTTACTAGAAAATAATGGAGAAAGTGCATAATGTAGAAATAAAAAGACTTCTCTAGATTACTGAATCAAACATATACATATGTTGTTAGGTGAGGACTACACATGTACACATATTAGTCATCATTAACTTTATCGTGCAGCCTTCAAAAAAATATTTTAAAATACACTTGAGGTCTCTTTCTCTTCACTTGGAACCCCCTCCTGGTGAAGTTAAGTACTATCACTATCATGTGCACGAGGTACCAGAGTCGGAAAGCGGTGCCATGCCCACATGATCCCGCAATCAGTAAAACTCTGAAAAAAGATCATTGAAAAAAAAATAGAGCAAGACCTGCAAGATGCTGATGGTCAATATTACTGCATTACAGAAAATTACTAACAATGCGCAAGTGATTCCGGGATATCAAGTGCTGATATTTGTAAGTATTACTGGATTAGTCTTCATGGAATCCTAAATCCATCCAGTGTACAGAAAAGTGTAGGTGAAAAGTCCCAAGTCATAAAAAAGGGAAAAATATTGTATGTATATTATTGACGCGAGATGATCACACACCAAGCCCAGGAGCCCCGTACGCCAAGCCCGGACTGCACTTAATTTGAACCAAGGCGTGTCAGTCAATTTGACCTGTAAATTGACAAGGAAACAGCAAAATGTCAAATTCAAGAGTGTATCGACTGGATTTTCGAATCACTCTTACGCGGGGTATCGGCAAGGCCCTGCCGATACAGAAGACGACAAAAGATCGGGTATGATAAGTGTGTAATAAAAGCGATCTACAAGGGATCGGCAATGAACTGCCGATGCCGACAAGCAACTAGACGGCAAGATCTAAAGCCGACACGTGCCGGGTAACAATGTACAAACCCACGAATGTATGGATCTGGACAAAGCTAAGCTTATGATTCAATCTAATCGGCTTTACAAGGTTTATCGTGATAAACAAGGAGCTTACAGCTGATTAAAAAGATCACTAAGCCGGGTAGTTTGTGAATGAATCTAAACGAGAAAACAGCAATGCGCCCGAGATCAAAGTTTAGATAAATTCGATAAATTTTGAATAGATCTGAACGAAGCAACAGCGATGCGCCCGGAAGCTAAAGCTCAGATTTACTCGGTAAACGAAAACTTACCAGCAAACCAAGCCGCTCGAATGTGAGGCGTCCTTGATCAGTTTATTTGTTTAGATGTGTATCAATCTTTACAATACCCGGGGGGCTTATATTTATACCCCCGCTAACACAATCCTAGTCAATCATGGCAAAGTACGATTCTATCCTAAGGAATAAAAACTACTTCTAAAAATAAATAATTCTTGCCAAACTGAAGCCAAAATATCTAGTCAACTTCCTCCCCTTTGGTCAGCAAGATCTTTGACCGTGTCACACGATCACCTCTCCAAATCCACCGATCGTACAATGCAGAACCTTTTCTCTTCCGCAACACGCCTCCTTGACACATGCCAAAATCTGGTGTCAACACATGCCCCCCAATTTCGGAGTAAAAACATCCTTTTTTTACTTTGAAATTAAGCCTTGTCATGATTACACTGCCGAACGGTCCCTTCACTTACTGCTGTCTCGCTTCCCGTGCGGGTGGCGAATGAAAATCTCTTCTTTGTCCTCAACCCTTCATCTTCTCGTCCGCACAACGGGAATCTGCCGATTCACCTTTCGCCTTTTTACCCATATGTCCCATGATTAGACTCGGGAGTAAAGGCTGCACTGGTGCACGCAACCGATTCATCTCCCCAATTTTGAGCTATAAATTACCCCATCGGCATTGTAGTCCCTCCATCGGCCAGAGCTTCCTTTGCCTTCTTCTTCCTCAAGCCCTAAAAACCCTATCCTCTTCTCCTCCATCCGAACAAATGGCCAGCAACAAACGCGCCGGCGAGGGATCTTCTGGCGCTCCTCCACCGCTCCATCCCCGCCTCGGGTAAGACATTCATCTTTCCTATCAATGCTGCATCTTAGATCTCCACCTCATCTCTACAGAGACGCCGCCATCGAGCTCCCCGCCATCTTCCAGACCCTGGATGAGGGTACCCAAGGCTACATCTGTGACCTCCTCCGCCAGCTCGCCGAAGCCCACCGTGACCTCGACCGGGCGCAAACGGACCAAGTCATTGTCCGTGGCTGTTGACGCTCAATAGCGCCCCCGATTTATATACCGCAAGCGCACGGTTTCGTGTAGCTTTTCCCTCAGAGTATTCCCCCAAGGTTTATCAATCCACGAAACCAAAGAGACAAGAAACAATCTACTAGCAAAGAGATTCCTTTGTGTTGAGATGGTGAAAACGAATCTAATCTACTAAAAACACGAAAAACGCCGAAGGTAGCAAGAGAAAGTTAGAGATAACCAATCTAGATCACCTAGATCATGCATATGTTGTAGTTCCAGCTAGATAAAGTGAAGTAAGATAGATGTGAATCTCAATGAAAAGCCTCTTTAAACCCAAAATCTCCAATCCAATCCCACGATACCTAACCTACTAAGTGGCAACGGCCTGTCACGACGCCACCCCTTTCAATGAGATACCCTGAAGCAAGTCGAACCCCCTTTGGTAGTTCCGCCATGAACCTCTAGCCACCATGACTACAAGATCATGCTAAGTGATCTATCTCGATAATAGATCTAGGATGAAGCGAACCCAAAGAAAAGAACGAAATCGAAAGAGGAGAACATGGTCGCTAAACATTCGGAAACACAAATAACTTCACCATGAATGATAGTACATCACAAGATCACAACCGGGGCCCTACCTTGTTCTTGATGATCCTAGCACCAAAACTCTGACGTGGTCTTCCTTGCAAGGTTCCCACGTCGGCTAGGGCAAACCCTAGACAACTAGCACGACCCTCGGCTCTCCGAGAGGTGTCCCTCTATCTTCTCTGCTCCTTGGCGTCGTCTTCCGAATTGATCTCTGCGTGAACCTTGGGGAGGGGTCTTTAAATAGCCTCAGGGAGCCCTCGGTCAAAGGGGAGGTCGAACCGACCTAAAAAAGGTCTGGGCCGGCCGGCCCAATGAGCCTAGGCCGGCCGGCCTGGGACTTTCCTTCGCTGGCTGGTGCTCAACTTTCTCCCCAAGTCTCCTGGAGTCTTCTAGAGTTTATGTCTTTCACAATTGCACCCCTTTAGACGTCGTTATCTTCGAGGAGAAGGATAGGATGGAAAATCCTTCTTTAAATATCTCTTTGCATTGCTTAGCCCCGAAGTATCTTGATCTTATCTTGTGGGCTTTGTCTTTTGGGCTTCATTGGAGGGTGGATGTGCATGAACGGGCCTCTAATCATCATGGCCTTCGATCCTTTGTTCGGGCTTTGGCCTTCATCATTCTTTGTGTCATCGCGTGATCGTGGGCCTCGCCATTTCATGCTCCAAAATTGGTCAAAAACCTGCAAAAACGAAGTACCTCCAAAATATATGTGCAAACGTGAAAACGACCAATAATTGGGCCGAGGTTAGGATGATTCGTGATTTTGATATTAAATTCATGCCATTATCAAAGTTAAACAAGGGTTAAAATGGATACTTAAGGAGCGCCAACAGTGACCAACTCACCAACGCCGACACCAAGGTTGCAAGTAAGTTTTCCGGCCACGTCTTCTTTGGGGATTCTTTCAAGTCTTTTGCCCTAATCTTTTCCTTTTGCAGACTTGGAGTCGCAGGTCCAGACCCTCCTGGACGTCGCCCGAGTCGCCATTGACTCGGTGAATGCGAGGGGGAGCACCGTCGCCGCACGCCTCCAGAACGTCCTGGCCCGTGTCACGGAGGTCGCCGAGCACGGAGTCCATGCAGGCGCCGCCAGGGCCATTGCCGTCGTCTCTACCATGTTCGGGGCGGACTACCGGCAGTGGGAGCCGGTCTTCCCCGAGTGGGGAGCGGCGAGGAAAGCCTTCGACGAGCTGGTCGACGACCTCAGCCTTCCTGCCAACGCCATCGTCGCCGACGTGAGCTTGGAGGGGGTCGTCAGCAACCTCTTTGGGGCAGAGTCAGATTAGGTTGTAGCATGTAACAACTTATCTGGCTCTTTTGTAAATATAATTAAAGGACTGGCTTCCTCCCCATTTGCTTCGGTTCTTCTATCTTAACTGCGCTTTGTGTCAATTTCTATCTTGCAATCATTGCGTTGAACACACTAATACACCTTTGCGATTCAAAATCGAACAGAAAATGTAAATCAATTCTGAACCATATGTTCTGGATTTGATTTTTTGATCTAAGGATGATACATGTCATATCGGCCACGAAAACACTCGAACGCACTATGGTACGATCAAGTCTTTTCTTATTTTACGCTAAAGGCGATACACTTTTCGTATCGGCTATTTAAAACCAACCGATCTCTTCGTGTAATCGGCTATGCATCCACCCACACACTTGGGTAATACTTCTTTAGATACTTTCCATTAAGTGCGCTGAAAAATTCTTCTCCTTCCAATGTCTCCAGAATGTACGCATTCCCAGGAACACATCTGCTAATTTTGTATCGCCCTTCCCATGTTGGAGACCACTTGCCAAATTTGGGGTCTTTTGTTCCTATCGGCAAGACCAGTTTCCATACCAAGTCTCCTTGGTCAAAAGATTTGGCTTTGACTTTCTTATCATACCATCGGCCCACTCTAACTTTGTTAGCCTCGATACTAATGAGAGCGTTCAGCCGATGCCCAGCCAAATTTTCAAACTCATCCTTCATCAATGTAGCATAATCTTCGGCTGTTAACTGATCCTGGAATGTAACCCGTCTAGAACCAAGCCGAGTTTCCCATGGAAGTACAGCTTCATGTCCATAAACTAGCTGATACAGAGACACTTTAGTAGCCCCATGGCAAGACATTCTGTAGGCCACTTCATTAAGAGTCGTATGCCACTTCTTTGGCTGTTCTTCAATTTTCCTCTTAATCAACTTAATGGTCCCTTTATTGGAAGCTTCTGCCTGACCATTGGCTTGAGCATAATATGGAGAAGAATTCAACGATTTAATTCCCATACTTGCAGCAAACTCTCCAAACTCCTCTGAAATAAACATACTGCCTTGATCGGTCGTAATAGTCTATGGAGTACCAAACCGATAAACAATATGTTCCTTCACAAATCCAATCATCTCTTTGGATGTCACAGTCTTCAAAGGAATCGCTTCAACCCATTTGGTGAAATAATCTGTTGCTACTAGTATGAACTTGTGATTCTTGCTAGATGGTGGATAAATTTATCCAATTAAATCAATTCCCCACCCTCTGAACGGCCACGGCTTAATAATAGGATTCATAGCCGATGCCGGTGCTCTCTGCACATTTCCAAATTTCTGACACCCTTGACAACCTTATAATAAGTGAAGCAATCTTCTAACATGGTTGGCCAAAAGTATCCATTTCTCCTGATTGCCCATTTCATTTTGTATGCCGATTGATGTGAACCACAGACACCCACATGTATCTCTCCCATCAAGACCTTAGCTTCCTCTTTGTCAAGGCATCTGAGTAGAACTCCATCAATCGTCCGATAATATAATTCTCCTTCAAGCAACACATATTTAGTCGCTGAAATCTGATCCTTCGGCTTACTTTCTTTGAGGGATTTTCCAAATACCCCACAATTTCTCTCCTCCAATCATCAGCAGATAATTCCAATGTCATCACACCTTCTATCGGCCGATAACCAGAAGCATACTGTGCCAGCCGATTAGCATCTTCATTATAAAGCTGGGGTACATGTTCTATGGTCATCGTTTTGAATTCTTTCAGTAATCGGCAACACTCTTCATGTTAGACCCGCAAGATATCATCTTTACATTCATATATGCCAATCAACTGATTCACCACCAACATGGAATCCCCAAATATTTCAACTGCATCAGCTCCGATTTCTTGCAACAGCCGAATTCCCTTAAGCAAAGCCTAGTACTTAGCCTAATTGTCGGTAGCAGTAGCTTCTATTGGAAAAGACAACTCAAACATTGCCCCACGAGGCGACACCAAGACAATGCCAATACCAGATCCAACTCCACATGATGAACCATCAAAAAATAATGTCCAAGGAACTAGATCAACAACTCCTAACTCCGGCCCACAATGTTGAACAACAAAATCGACCATGACTTGCCCCTTTATCTGCTTTAGCCGATTCATATCTCAGATCAAACTCAGACAAGGCCAGAATCCATTTTCCAATTCTCCCACTCAAAATTGGCAACGTGAGCATGTATTTAATAATATCATCTTTGCTTACCTCAACACACTCAGCCGATAATAGATAATGTCTGAGCTTGGTACAAGAAAAGTATAAGCAGAGACATAATCTTTCAACAGGAGAATACCTGGTTTCAGCATCCAAGAGTCTTCTACTGACGAAATATATCACGCGCTCTTTTCCTTCAAACTCTTGAATAAGGGCCGATCCGATAGCACGCTCATCAGCTGATAAGTATAACTTAAACGGCTTGTGCTTTTGTGGTGGAACCAACACAGGAGGCGATGTTAGATACTGCTTGATTTCATCCAACGCCTTTTGGTGTCCTTCTCCCCATACAAATTTCTGATCGGCCTTCAACTTCAATAGAGGACTGAACAGCTGTATTTTACCGAATAGATTAGCAATAAATCTCTGAATAAAATTAATCTTGCCGATCAACGATTGATGTTCAACTTTCGTTTCTGGAGCCACTACTTTGTTAATGGCTGCAATGGTTTTCTGACTGATCTCAATCCCTCTTTCATGAACCATAAACCCAAGGAACTGACCAGCCGACACACCAAACGCACACTTGTTAGGATTTATCTTCAATCCATGTCTTCTGGTACACTCCAATGCTTTGCGTAAGTCAGCTAAATGCTCCTGATACACCTTGGATTTCACCACAACATCATCAATGTAAATCTCAACAATCTTGCCGATGATTTCATGGAAAATGTAGTTCATGGCTCTCTGGTATGTTGCCCCAGCGTTCTTCAACCCAAAAGTCATGACAATCCACTCGAACAAACCAACATGCCCTGGACACCTGAATGCAGTCTTATGAATATCTTCCTTAGCCATGAATATCTGATTATATCCAGCATTCCCATCCATGAAACTGATCACTTTATGTCCTGCAATTTCATCTACTAACATATCAGCCACTGGCATTAGGTAACCATCCATTGGTGTGGCTTTGTTGAGATTCCTGAAATCAATGCATACACGTAGCTTCCCATTCTTCTTGTACACAGGAACCACATTGGATATCCACTCAGCATATCTGCATTGCCTGATGAACTTTGCTTCTATTAACTTTGTGATCTCGACCTTGATATCTGGTAAGATCTTAGGATTGCACCGTCTTGATCCTTGCTGATGTGGCCGATACCCAGGTTTGATAGGCAACCGATGTTCAACAATAGACCGATCCAAACCTGGCATCTCACAATACTCCCAAGCAAAACAATCTTTGTATTGTTCTGAACCCATTCAGCCGATCCCACCATCTGGTCATCATCTGAATTAGAGGTATCTGAGCAGTCAACAAAATTGACTTTCTTCTGAAAGTTGCTTCTCTTCTGCTCATACGGTCTTGCCTCCCTTGTCATCCTGCTGGCCATCTGATTGATGCTATAGAACTCTGGAGAAGCATACTTCTCCTTGATGTGTGGCAGGAGTCCTTGAAAGGCAACATCTGCAAGCTGCTGATCAGATAGAACCAGACTAAAGCACCGGTTCTTGACATCTCTGAATCTCTGAATGAAGAACTAGTGGTCATCATTCCTTTGCCTCAGGTTGGTCAAATCGGTTAGTTTCATCTCTTCTATACTAGAGTAGAAGAACTGGTGGAATTGTTTCTCCAGATCGGCCCAGTATATGATGGAGTTGGCTGGCAATGTCGCGTACCACGTGAAGGCCGATCCAGACAGAGACATAGAAAACAAACGCACCTTTAATGCGTGTTGCTGAGCTGTTTCTCCACATTGTATGATAAATCTATTGATGTATTCCACTGTGGAGACTTCCCCCTGTCCAGAAAACTTGGTGAAATCTAGAAGCTTGAACTTGTGGGGCAATGGCAACTGATCATAAGCAGCTGGATATGGAGTTCTGTACTTCAGATTCTGCTGCTTTGGCTTCAAACCAAACTGCTCTCTCATCACCTCAGCAATTTTAGATGCCCAGTCAATCTGTTGACCACCAACTGATGTTGCCTATGGTGCTGGTGGAGTCAACGGCAAGGCTACCGATGCTGGCTGGACATTTGGTCTATGTGACATGCTGAGGGGGTTGATTGGACGGCGACTGGTAGAGCACCATCTCATTACCATGAATGCTCTGCGTTGTCCTCTGATTAGGCTGTCGTTGTGCAATATTAGGTATGTTAGGCGCATCCACGTGACGCACAAACCCAGTCGCAAGATCATGGAAAACTCATGTGACTTCATTGGCACGGGGAATCCTGTTCGCCAGGACTTCTATAGGAGACTTGGGTTGCAGTATCCTCGCCAGATTCTGTTGTTGAGGTGTCGGCCACGGGGCTGACACATTGCTTGGACTTGCTGGCGAAGGTACTGACGTAGTTATAACTGCTAGTTGTGAAGCTAGTGTGGTATCTTGAGTTTGGGTCGGCTGTGGTGCCGACGCATTGACTTGCTGATTCATCGACTGAGAAGCCGATGTGCTTGGTTGCCCTATTGGAGATGGAATCATGTATTCTGGAGGCATACCAAGTCCAGTAGTTGGATCCCAACCAGCTGGATATCCTGACATAAAGCTCCCCTGTGCATATGTAGCCATCGGCGTAGAATTGGTATACACAGGAGGAAACTGAGTTGACGCTACAGTACTAATCGGCTGTGCATCTATAACACCCTCATCTACCTGAGCTTGAGGATGAATTTGTGAAGTACCAGTAGCCGATCCAGTACAAGAAAAGACCATCTGACTAGCCTGATGATAAGCCAGTCCCACAAAGCCAGGTGTTCCCCTATTGTAACACCCGGTTTATAAAAGGGCATAAACCGAGCAATCATATACGTGCCAGGATCAAGTCACACGTATATTCAACAGAATGAACAGTATATCATAGCACATATCACGAATAAGACATAATAAATCGAAATACGAATGTTATTTATTACATTAATGACAAAAATGTCTGATACAGCGGAAGCGAAGTACAAAATACGAATAAAGCTCTCTGAAGCTGAAGCAGGGCGCCACAGGGACGTCGACTGGGAGACGAACACCTAGAAGTCCTCGTAGTCCTGGTAGCGCTGGACGAACTCCCTCGTGTCGGCAGGAACTGAGCAGCAGTAGCGTAGCCAAGAGGAAAAAGTAGAGAAGAGGCAAGAGTGAGTACACAACCGTACTCAACAAGTATAACACAAACTATGAGGCTCTAGGCTGGCTGACTCAACTGCATTAGCTTTTAAGTGTTGGCAAAATTTTATTAAAGCTATTTACTACGAGTTGATGAATTACCATTAACCCAGTTACATAGTTATTAATTAAGTTTAATCATGTATCTACTGAAAAACCAAACCAAAACCAAGCCACCAAGGTAACCCCGAGAAGCACCTCCCTCGTCGGAAGGAGATAACTCCACTAATCAAAAGGAGGATCTGGGCCGCTCATAACCGTGAGCACGGCTAGTATACCAGTTTTACACTCTGCAGAGGTTGCACATCTTTACCCACAAGTCGTGAGCTACGCCAGTTGTTCATCACACTTCCTTAGGTGAGATGACTAGCGACTCACTACGAGGCCTTTACAAAGAATCTCGTTGGTAGGGAGTAACCGCGAGGGTGGATTAGCGACTATGGAGCAGGTCTAGTGGGCGTCAAGACACGAAGCACAGACGAGGCCACTCAGCACGAGGGCCATAGAAGCTTACCGCCCCTGCCCCGCAGGTAAGTTACTCCAAACCAAAAAGATCTAATTATTACGCCAAGTCTATCCCATTCTAGCCTTGTGGTAGCGCTGTTGTCCCAGGTTGTCGCTCTATGAACCGGTCCTTATGGAGAGTGGCCAACCAAGCACTAAGCACCGTGCTGGCCCCCTAAACCATGTTTCTACAAAAACCATATTTTAACGAGACGTGAGCCACCCAAGCACGAAGCACAGAGGGCCACTCTCAGAATTAAGTTCAAGTAAACCATTAATCAAATTAATTAAAAAGGACCAGAGTGTGTTATAGCGCAGCAACCTAGCACAACTAACCAAAATGCAACCCAAAGGCATATATAAAGGATATAAAGTGGCTAGGAAAGTCCTTATAGGCATACAGAATTAAAATGCAGTATGAAATTATAATTAAAGGTGATAGGTTGTTCATGTTATACTTGCCTTCCTCGTACTGCTCTGGCTGCTGCTCAAAGTGCTCGGAAGACGGCTGCTCCTGTACTGGTACTGGGGCTCCTCAGATGGGTCAACGTCTACTCACGAACACATGGCCAAAACAATGCACAAATATAAGCATACAAGCAAACACTAACAAAAACTAAGAAACAGTACATCAATACATAAAAACTGCACACTAAACTAGTCTAAAGCTATTCTACGCGTTACAACGATCGCGTGGATATAAAGAACGCTAAAAACGGAGCTAAAACGCATAATCTAGGCTAAAAACAAGGTTCAGGGGCTTATTTGTAATAAAAACAAGGTTCCAGGGGGTTTTCTGCTAAAACCGAGGGCTAAAACGTAAATAAACATTAATTCTGGGGTCTAACGTGCAAAAACATCAAGGGTGGACTGCGGGTTCTAATTTTAAAGAGCTCAGGGTCTAAAACGTAAAAGTAAGGGCAGATCTGGAATTACTTTTCACCAGAGATGTACTGCGGGTTGATTTCTAATAAACCGAGGGTCTCTTTAACAAGATTACCAAGCCGAACCGGTATCTTTAGATCGGGATCGTCAGATCTCAATCCGATGGCTCAGGGCGGCTCAGTCCCAGATCTAATCTGGCCCGTCGGCTACAGATCTGACGGTTGAGGTGAAAAGGGGCACAGGAGGCGGCGGTGGGCTGCCGCCGGCGACGAATCCCGCGGCGGCGCTCGCCAGGGACTCACTGGAGCTCGCTAATCCGGCGTTCTAGGGCTCGTTTCGGCCTACCGTTTGTCCTGGGAGGTAGTACGCCTCATGCGTAAACCACTGGTGGTGTTTTGGAGGTGGTTTGGGGCTCCGAGAGCGACTCTCGTCGGAGATGGCGGCTCGGCGGCGGCAGGGAACGCCCGTGAGCTCACGCTGGGCAGTTCTGAGGCTGGGATCGGGGTCTGTGGGTTCGGCATGCGTGCGCAGGGCCAGCGCAGGCCATGGCTGGGCACGGCGGGGCTAGGCAGCGCTGCAGCGAGGTCCGCTGCGGCGGAGCAGGGCGGGTGCGGCGGCGGGAGCGCCGGCGTGCGGGGTCCAGGCTCCAAGGTGCACCACGGGTTAAACTAGCTAGCGCAAAAGCAAAAGAAGACCAGGCTAGTGCTCACCGAGGGCTGGAATTGGGGAAAGGACCGGCGCAGGGGTGCTGACGGCGAAGTCCGGCGGCGGCGCTCCGGGCTGCACGCTGGCGGAGTCGGTGTAGCGGTGCTCCGGTCCTCTGGGCTCCACGAATCGACTCGTGGAGTTCCGGCGGTGGGGGCTCTGCTCTGGGCAAGGCGGCGGCGCTAGGGTTTGTGGCGGCCTTTGGCGTGGGGTGAGGGTGCAGGGGGGTCGTGGGGGTTTAAAGGAAGGGGCTGGGGTCCTGGGCGTCCGTGCCACGGGGCGCGCGGGAGAGATCTCCGGCGAGATGCTCAGCGGTAGTTGCGCGAGGGGGAAGATGGGCCTGACAGTGGGGTCGGCCCATCAGTGAGGGAGGCGAGGCGCGGGCTGACTGGGGGGGAGCGGGCGCACGTTGGCAGGCTGGCCCGGCGAGTGCGGGGTGAGAGGCGGGCCGTGGGCGCGTGCGCGTGGAGGAGAGGAGTGGGCCGGGTGCTTGGGCCGTGCTGGCGCGTCGCGTGGGCTGAGGAGGTGGTGTGCGGGCTGGGCCGCCAGGGAAGGAAGGGCAGGCCGATGGGCCGCGGGGAAAGGTTTGGGCCGGGTTCTGGGTTTTGGCTGGTTTTCCTTTTTCTAAATCTATTTCCTACCACTCAACTCAAAATTATTTGAATTCAAATGAATTTGAATTCAAACTCCTATACAAACAAAACAAAACCATGCACCAGCATGAATGCAACCCTAAAATTAAACCTATGATAAATTTTAATTACTTATAGAACAAAAATTAAGATTAAATGCAAGTCTAGCACAATAAACCTTAGAAATTTAAATAAAGCCAATTAAATTTATTATTAAAAGCTGGAATTTAAATTAGGGTGTTACAGACCCTGCCCCCTTAAAGAAATCTCGTCCCCGAGATTTAGCTGGGCTGGCTAGAAAAGAGATCTAGATAGGTCTTCCTCAACTCATCTTCTCGCTCCCATGTAGCCTCAGCTTCACTGTGATGACTCAACTGTACTCTGCACATCTTGATGCGCTTGTTCCGAGTAACCCTCTCTGATGTCTCCAGAATCTTCACCGGATGCTCAGTGTAAGTCAGATCTTCCTGCACATCTACTCCATCCAGTGGTGCCTGCTCCTCGGGTACTCGCAGACACCTCTTTAGCTGAGATATATGGAAGACATCATGAACTCCGGAGAGGCTGAGAGGTAACTCCAGGCAATAAGCAACTTCGCCTTTCCGCTCTAGCACCTTGAATGGCCCCACATATCGAGGTGCTAACTTCCCTTTGACATTGAATCTGCGGATTCCTCTCATCGGAGACACCTTCAGATACACATAATCACCGACACTGAAGGTCAGATCTCTCCGTTTGCCATCTGCATAGCTCTTCTGTCTGCTCTGTGCAATCCTCAGATTTTCTCGCACAGCCTAAACCATCTGCTCTGCATCATCTATGATCTCAGGGCCAAAGAGCTGCTTCTCACCGATCTGATCCCAATAGAGAGGAGTCCTGCATTTTCTGCCATACAATGCCTCGAAGGGGGACTTCTTCAGACTGGCCTGATAACTGTTGTTATATGAAAACTCAGCATATGACAGGCACTTATCCCAACTGGTACCGTACTGAATGGCACAAGCTCTCAGCATATCCTCCAACACTTGGTTGGTTCTCTCTGTCTGCCCATCTGTCTGAGGGTGATAAGCCGTACTGAAATGCAGCTTCGTATCCAACGAATCATGGAGCTGCTCCCAGAATCGAGAAGTGAACTGAGACCCTCTGTCAGATATGATCTTCTTGGGCACACCATGCAAGCAGACAATCCGAGAGATGTACAACTCTGCAAGTCTAGCACCGGAGTAAGTAGTGTTCACTGGAATGAAGTGAGCAACCTTCGTCAATCGATCCACTACTACCCATATGGAGTTGTACCCTTTCTGAGTACGAGGCAATCCAACAATGAAGTCCATAGTGATTTCCTCCCATTTCCACTCTGGAATCTTCAAAGGCTGTAGCAGACCTGCTGGCCTCTGATGCTCAGCCTTGACACGCTGACAGGTGTCACAAATAGCCACGTACTCTGCCACTGAACGCTTCATCCCATACCACCAGAAACATTCCTTCAGATCATAATACATCTTCGTGCTGCCCGGATGAATAGAATAAGCTGTATCATGGGCCTCACTCAGAATTAACTTCCGGAGATCCTTCACATCTGGCACACAGATCTGGTTCTTGTACCACAAAGTACCCTGATCATCCTCTTTGAAATGAGGAGCCTTGCCCTTCTTGAGCAACTCACGGATCTCCTGCAGCTTCTCATCATCTTTCTGATGCTGCCTGATCTCTGCCTCTAGAGTCGGTACTGCCTCGAATGCTGCAGTGGAAGTATGATGCAAGAAGCCCAGACTCAACTGCTCGAACTCCTCGCATAACTCTGGAGGCATCTGGAAAGCCACGGCCATGTTGACATAACTTCTCCTGCTCAGAGCATCTGCTACAACATTGGCCTTGCCCGGATGATAGTGAATCTCCAGGTCATAATCCTTGACCAACTCTAGCCATCTTCTCTGCCGCATGTTCAGCTCATTCTGCGTGAAAATGTACTTGAGGCTCTTGTGATCAGTGTAGATATCACACCGCTGCCCATACAAGTAATGCCTCCAAATCTTCAGAGCATGCACAACTGCGGCTAACTCAAGATCATGAGTAGGATAGTTTAGCTCATGCCGGCGTAGCTGCCGTGAAGCATAAGCAATCACTCTGCCCTCCTGGATCAGAACACACCCAAGACCATCCTTCGAAGCATCACAATATACCGTGAACCTCTTCGTCTGGTCTGGCAGAGTCAGGACTGGCGCCGTGGTCAACCTCTTCTTCAGCTCATCAAAGGCCATCTGACGCTCATCAGTCCATACGAAAGCCACATTCTTCTCTAGCAAAGAAGTCAAAGGCTTCGCGATCTTGGAGAAATTCTCAATGAACCTCCGATAATATCCAGCTAAGCCCAAGAAAGACCTGACTTCCTTTACTGTCTGCGGTGTCTCCCACTCTAGCACATCTTTCACCTTACTCGGATCAACAGCAATGCCTCCCTGAGAGATAACATGACCGAGGAATGGAACCTCGTCAATCCAGAACTCGCACTTGCTGAACTTGGCATACAACTGATGCTCTCTCAATCTCTGCAACACGAGCCTCAGATGCTCTTCATGCTCTTCCTTTGTCTTGGAGAAGATCAGAATATCATCAATAAAGATCACCACGAAAACATCCAGATAATCCATGAAGACCATGTTCATCAGATGCATGAAGAAAGCCGGGGCATTAGTCAAGCCGAAGGACATGACCGTATACTCATATAGCCCGTACTTGCAGGTGAATGCCGTCTTTGGAATATCCCCAGGACGGATCCTCAGCTGAAAATAACCCGAACGAAGATCAATCTTCGAGAATATATGAGCACCTCGAAGCAAATCAAAGAGATCCTCAATACGGGGCAGTGGATGCTTGTTCTTGATAGTGACTGCATTCAGCTCCCGATAATCGACACACATCCTCTTCGAGCCATCCTTCTTATCTACCAGCAATAATGGAAAAGCCCAAGGAGAGAAGCTGCGACGGATATAGCCCTTGGCTAGCAACTCATCAATAGTCTTCTTAACCTCTTCATGCTCTATAGGTGCCATACGGTAGGGCCGCTTTGCAATAGGAGCTGTGCCAGGCAAGAGATCAATACAAAACTCAATGGCGCGTTCAGGCGGCATACCTGGCAGATCATCCGGAAAGACATACGGGAATTCAGACACCACGCGAATACCGTCCGTGGGTCTAGCCTCCATCTGATGAAGAAATCCAGAAGGCTCTGAAGCACTGACTGTCACCTCTTGGCCATCAGATGCCAATAAGTGAACTGTCCGCTGAGCACAATCAATACGGACTCCCCATCTGGTAAGGGTCTCCATGCCCAAAATCACATCTATCCCCGAGGAGTCAATAACTATCAAGCCAGTGCGGAATTCTACCCCCTTTATGACAATACTAACTCTGGAGCATATAGAACATGTACGAATCTGACCCCCAGGTGAGGTAACTACCATAGCTGTCCTCATACAAGAAACCGGTATACCATGCTACTCGGCAAATGACTTGGAAATGAAAGAATGGGTAGCACCGGTATCAAAAAGCACTATAGCGGGGTGAGAGTTGACCATGAATGTACCAATAACCACGTTAGGAGCCTCGGCCGCTGACTCGGCCGTCACGTGGTTCACCCTGCCCTGTGCTGGCGCCCTAGGCTGAGCTGGGCGCCCCTGCTGTCCCGCCTGCGCCTTCCGGGGGCAAGTGTTGGCGTAGTGCCCCGGCTGGCCGCAGTGATAGCAGACGCGTGCAAGTGTCGAAGCCTGCTGTCCGGTAGGAGCTGCCGGACGTGGAGCCTGCGGTGCCGGTGGAGCTGGTGGAGCACGAGCCGGAGGTGCCGGTAACCTCGGGCCCTGACCTGCCTGCTGCTGTCGAGGCGGGTACTGCTGCGGCCTCGGCTGGTACTGCTGAGGAGGCCGGTACTGAGGCTGGTACTGCTGGGGCTGCATGAGTCGAGGGCGAGTGTTGCTGCCGGAAGCAACGGGGACAATCTTCCTCTTCTTGTCCTCCATCTCCAAGTGCTTACGCTCAGTGTTGAGCGCGCTGTCAACCAGATGGTTGAAGTCGTCGAAGCGGAGGTTGAGCAGCGTGTACTGGAGGTAGTCCTCGAGACCCTCCATGAAGTGCTCCTGCTTCTTGCGGTCATCCGCAACATCGGCAGGGGCGTAGCGTGCCAGCTGAAGAAAGCGATCACGATACTCCGTGACCGACATAGTCCCCTGAATTCACAAAGACAGATAGATATCGGAAGATTAACTCAAGATTCATAAGGATAGAACAAGGGGGCATTAGCTCAAAAGAAAACGCTGAATGATTATACTTAAGATTACCTGCTTCAGTGCAAGGAACTCCTTCTGCTTCATCTTCATAACGCCCGCGGGGACGTTGTGGCTGCGGAAACGCTCCCTGAACTGGAGCCAAGTGAGAGCCTCGCGGTCGTGAACTGGGTGGGACTCCCACCAGTCCAAAGCTGCCCCTCGCAGCTGTCCTGCTGCGTACAAGACGCGCTCACGGTCATCGCACTGGGCGATGTCCAGCTGACGCTCCACTGCACGGAGCCAGTCGTCAGCCTGAAGAGGGTCGGACGTGTGAGAGAACGTCGGCGGGTGACCCCTCAGGAACTCAGCACGCCTGTCGCGAGGCTGCGGCGGTGGAGGAGGCGGAGGCTGAGTGTGAGCCTGCTGAAGAGCCTGAACGGTGTTGTTCAGGGTAGCCATCATCTGCATCTGGAGCTGGAAGTACTGCTCCGGAGTCAAAGGCGGAGGCATCGGGATCCCGGTCCCCTGGGTGTTCTGACCCTGGTTGTTCTGCCCCTGCTGGTCAGAACCACGCCTGGTGTTCACCATCTGATTTTGGACAAAAGATTTCACAAGTAAGGATATTGCAGGAATAAATTCAGATGGATACGATAACTCTTTGCGGAAAAAGATTCAGCCATGATAAAGTAGACAGGATAGAGTTGACTGTTTTACCCCCAACGATCTAACTCATTTTATTAATTAGTTAACTTTAACATCTGAGTGATTTTCTTTAAACAAATTTAAACTACTAAGCTATGCAATCAGTCAAAAATCCAAATCAAACATGTAGCATAATAACAAGCAGACAATTCCCACAACTTAGCCGAGTTTAACAATAGACTCGACTAACACAACGCGTCGCAGAACGTGCTATCGTTTTATTATAAAAGGGTCACCTAGCTAACTCATGGTGGTCAGATGACTGATTCAGGCCAAAGTCTACGAAAACTATTCTTCAGAGAGGGAAATCAAGGCAAGACGGGTAAAAAGTCAAGGAAGTCAAGGGGTATAACAGTAAAATAGTTTCAGCAGGCAAGGATTGGAGAGAAGAAGTCCTAAAACTCGACCAGTTCTATCTAGGCTTTGTCCTACAGTCGATACGGCTCTGATACCACTCTGTAACACCCGGTTTATAAAAGGGCATAAACCGAGCAATCATATACGTGCCAGGATCAAGTCACACGTATATACAACAGAATGAACAGTATATCATAGCACATATCACGAATAAGACATAATAAATCGAAATACGAATGTTATTTATTACATTAATGACAAAAATGTCTGATACAGCGGAAGCGAAGTACAAAATACGAATAAAGCTCTCTGAAGCTGAAGCAGGGCGCCACAGGGACGTCGACTGGGAGACGAACACCTAGAAGTCCTCGTAGTCCTGGTAGCGCTGGACGAACTCCCTCGTGTCGGCAGGAACTGAGCAGCAGTAGCGTAGCCAAGAGGAAAAAGTAGAGAAGAGGCAAGAGTGAGTACACAACCGTACTCAACAAGTATAACACAAACTATGAGGCTCTAGGCTGGCTGACTCAACTGCATTAGCTTTTAAGTGTTGGCAAAATTTTATTAAAGCTATTTACTACGAGTTGATGAATTACCATTAACCCAGTTACATAGTTATTAATTAAGTTTAATCATGTATCTACTGAAAAACCAAACCAAAACCAAGCCACCAAGGTAACCCCGAGAAGCACCTCCCTCGTCGGAAGGAGATAACTCCACTAATCAAAAGGAGGATCTGGGCCGCTCATAACCGTGAGCACGGCTAGTATACCAGTTTTACACTCTGCAGAGGTTGCACATCTTTACCCACAAGTCGTGAGCTACGCCAGTTGTTCATCACACTTCCTTAGGTGAGATGACTAGCGACTCACTACGAGGCCTTTACAAAGAATCTCGTTGGTAGGGAGTAACCGCGAGGGTGGATCAGCGACTATGGAGCAGGTCTAGTGGGCGTCAAGACACGAAGCACAGACGAGGCCACTCAGCACGAGGGCCATAGAAGCTTACCGCCCCTGCCCCGCAGGTAAGTTACTCCAAACCAAAAAGATCTAATTATTACGCCAAGTCTATCCCATTCTAGCCTTGTGGTAGCGCTGTTGTCCCAGGTTGTCGCTCTATGAACCGGTTCTTATGGAGAGTGGCCAACCAAGCACTAAGCACCGTGCTGGCCCCCTAAACCATGTTTCTACAAAAACCATATTTTAACGAAACGTGAGCCACCCAAGCACGAAGCACAGAGGGCCACTCTCAGAATTAAGTTCAAGTAAACCATTAATCAAATTAATTAAAAAGGACCAGAGTGTGTTATAGCGCAGCAACCTAGCACAACTAACCAAAATGCAACCCAAAGGCATATATAAAGGATATAAAGTGGCTAGGAAAGTCCTTATAGGCATACAGAATTAAAATGCAGTATGAACTTGTAATTAAAGGTGATAGGTTGTTCATGTTATACTTGCCTTCCTCGTACTGCTCTGGCTGCTGCTCAAAGTGCTCCGAAGACGGCTGCTCCTGGTACTGGTACTGGGGCTCCTCAGATGGGTCAACGTCTACTCACGAACACATGGCCAAAACAATGCACAAATATAAGCATACAAGCAAACACTAACAAAAACTAAGAAACAGTACATCAATACATAAAAACTACACACTAAACTAGTCTAAAGCTATTCTACGCGTTACAACGATCGCGTGGATATAAAGAACACTAAAAACGGAGCTAAAACGCATAATCTAGGCTAAAAACAAGGTTCAGGGGCTTATTTGTAATAAAAACAAGGTTCCAGGGGGTTTTCTGCTAAAACCGAGGGCTAAAACATAAATAAACATTAATTCTGGGGTCTAACGTGCAAAAACATCAAGGGTGGACTGCGGGTTCTAATTTTAAAGAGCTCAGGGTCTAAAACGTAAAAGTAAGGGCAGATCTGGAATTACTTTTCACCAGAGATGTACTGCGGGTTGATTTCTAATAAACCGAGGGTCTCTTTAACAAGATTACCAAGCCGAACCGGTATCTTTAGATCGGGATCGTCAGATCTCAATCCGATGGCTCAGGGTGGCTCAGTCCCAGATCTAATCTGGCCCGTCGGCTACAGATCTGACGGCTGAGGTGAAAAGGGGCACAGGAGGCGGCGGTGGGCTGCCGCCGGCGACGAATCCCGCGGCGGCGCTCGCCAGGGACTCACCGGAGCTCGCTAATCCGGCGTTCTGGGGCTCGTTTCGGCCTACCGTTTGTCCTGGGAGGTAGTACGCCTCATGCGTAAACCACTGGTGGTGTTTTGGAGGTGGTTTGGGGCTCCGAGCGCGACTCTCGTCGGAGATGGCGGCTCGGCGGCGGCAGGGAACGCCGGTGAGCTCGCGCTGGGCAGTTCTGAGGCTGGGATCGGGGTCTGTGGGTTCGGCATGCGAGCGCAGGGCCAGCGCAGGCCATGGCAGGGCACGGCGGGGCTAGGCAGCGCTGCAGCGAGGTCCGCCGCGGCGGAGCAGGGCGGGTGCGGCAGCGGGAGCGCCGGCGTGCGGGGTCCAGGCTCCAAGGTGCACCACGGGTTAAACTAGCTAGCGCAAAAGCAAAAGAAGACCAGGCTAGTGCTCACCGAGGGTTGGAATTGGGGAATGGACCGGTGCAGGGGTGCTGACGGCGAAGTCCGGCGGCGGCGCTCCGGGCTGCACGCTGGCGGAGTCGGTGTAGCGGTGCTCCGGTCCTTTGGCTCCACGAATCGACTCGTGGAGTTCCGGCGGTGGGGGCTCTGCTCTGGGCAAGGCGGCGGCGCTAGGGTTTGCGGCGGCCTTTGGCATGGGGTGAGGGTGCAGGGGGGTCGTGGGGGTTTAAAGGAAGGGGCCGGGGTCCTGGGCGTCCGTGCCACGGGGCGCGCGGGCGAGATCTCCGGCGAGATGCTCGGCGGTAGTTGCGCGAGGGGGAAGACGGGCCTGACAGTGGGGTCGGCCCGTCAGTGAGGGAGGTGAGGCGCGGGCTGACTGGGGGGGAGCGGGCGCACGCTGGCAGGCGGGCCCGGCGAGTGCGGGGTGAGAGGCGGGCCGTGGGCGCGTGCGCATGGAGGAGAGGAGTGGGCCGGGTGCTTGGGCCGTGCTGGCGCGTCGCGTGGGCTGAGGAGGTGGTGTGCGGGCTGGGCCGCCAGGGAAGGAAGGGCAGGCCGATGGGCCGCGGGGAAAGGTTTGGGCCGGGTTCTGGGTTTTGGCTGGTTTTCCTTTTTCTAAATCTATTTCGTCCACTCAACTCAAAATTATTTGAATTCAAATGAATTTGAATTCAAACTCCTATACAAACAAACAAAACAAAACCATGCACCAGCATGAATGCAACCCTAAAATTAAACCTATGATAAATTTTAATTACTTATAGAACAAAAATTAAGATTAAATGCAAGTCTAGCACAATAAACCTTAGAAATTTAAATAAAGCCAATTAAATTTATTATTAAAAGCTGGAATTTAAATTAGGGTGTTACACCTATCTTGTAGCGTCTTGAGCTCAGCGTTGTGAACATAATTGGCCATGATCGGAGCATGATTCACAAAAGTGTGTTCGATCGCCTGATTCATCTGATGTATCATCTTGTCCTCCTTCTGTGACTCATTGTAGGGTGGAAGAGTAGGAAAATCATACTTTTTGATTACCTCTCCACTCCTGTTGGTGCTGTAGGATAAGAGGCACTGTTGCTCAAAAGCTTCCACGACCGCCCGGAGTTCTGCCTTTTGTTCTTCTTTCAGCTTCACCTTGTCGATCGGGATCTGGTTCTGCTCAGAAACCTCTGCTTTCCTGTCAGTTGACATCTTGATGTTTCTTGTCCCACCGGGTATGCCAAAAGATGTGTTGATGCGAGATGATCACACACCAAGCCCAGGAGCCCCGTACGCCAAGCTCGGACTGCACTTGATTTGAACCAAGGCGTGCCAGTCAATTTGACCTGTAAATTGACAAGGAAACAACAAACTGTCAAATTCAAGGGTGTATCGGCTGGATTTCTGAATCACTCTTACGCGGGGTATCGGCAAGGCCCTGCCGATACAGAAGATGACCAAAGATCGGGTATGATAAGCGTGTAATAAAACCGATCTACAAGGGATCAGCAATGAACTGCCGATGCCGATAAACATCTAGATTACTAGATCTAAAGCCGACACGTGCCGGGTAACAATGTGCAAACCCACAAATGTATGGATCTGGACAAAGCTAAGCTTATGCTTCAATCTAATCGGCTTTACAAGGTTTATCGTGATAAACAAGGAGCTTACAGCCGATTAAACAGATCACTAAGCCGGGTAGTTTATGAATGAATCTAAATAAGAAAACAGCGATGCGCTCGAGATCAAAGCTTAGATAAATTCGATAAATTTTGAATAGATCTGAACGAAGCCACAGCGATGCGCCCGAAAGCTAAAGCTCAGATTTCCTCGGTAAACAAAAATTTACCAGCAAACTAAGCCGCTCAAATGTGAGGCGTCCTTGATCAGCTTGAAAGAACTCGCAGAAAGAAAAAGATGGCGAAGCCGCCAACGAGAAATTAAATTGCAAGTAGTAAAGTTTGTTTGTTTGGATGTGTATCAATCTTTACAATAGCCGGGGGCTTATATTTATACCCCAAGCTAACACAATCCTAGCCGATCACGATAAAGTACGATTCTATCCTAAGAAATAAAAATTACTTCTAAAAATAAGATAATTCTTGCCAAACCGAAGCCAAAATATTTGGTCAACTTCCTCCCCTTCGGTCAGCAAGATCTTTGACCGTGGCACACGATCACCTCTCCAAATCCACCGATCGTACAATGCAGAACCTTTTCTCCTCCGCAACATGCCTCCTTGACACATGCCAAACTCTGGTGTCAACATACATAAAAGAAAATACTGCATAACTGATCTTCCTGTTACTGAATCGAAGTTTGTACATGGTATGTTACTGGAAAAACAATTCACCTGAAACCTAAGAAAATTGCTAGAAAAAAGTGCATAATACTGAAAGCTAGTTCTCTAGATTACTGAATCCAAAGATTATTGAACATTTTAAAAATCAAGGGATGCCACTTGGTAGTTTTTGTTACTGAGCTCGATTCAATCTCATGTAGCTAAATAGTATTTTGTTGTTTGCTCAAGTAGTTTAATGACTATTGAACAACTGTGCTAAATCAAAGCATTAAATGTGCAGTAATTATCAAAAAAGAATAATCATGCTTGCTACAAATGGGGAAAAGCCAATCTGAAGGATGGGTCACCTAAATCAGAGAAGCTGAGTACCACTCGATTTGCAATATCTACAGTGTCCTGATCGATTAAAAAGTTACACATATATGAACACTAATTCGAGATCGGGGGATTTGCAGAAAAAGAATTAGAAAAGCATAAGTATGATGCTCACCAGAGAGGCCTGTGCGATGTCTAGCAAGGGCACGCTCAAGGTTGCTGCGGCAGCTAGGGGGCAGAATGCATGCAATGGAGTGGAATTCATGCTGCTAGTGCGGCCGCTTACACCCGAGCCTGTTCTGCCTGCAGGCGTATCGATCCGCCGCAACCGGTCTAGGGGTTAGCGACAGCACTCCCGCTGGGCCAGCAGCCATCCCGGTACCGGTAGAGCCAGCCCCTGTTCCACCCCACAGATCTAGTGTTCCATAAAATTACTAGGCTTCAATGTATGGAATAACTGAATCTCTATATTACTGAATCTGCATACTGGATGAACATAAAAATTACTAATGATTACTGAATACTGGATCTGTATCAGAAGATTACTGAAATGAAAATGATTACAGAACTACTAGACTAACTAATCAGTTCAGATGGTCAGCACTCCGTAATTGAAAAAATTACTGAACTACTAAACCTAACAAATTAGTGATCAGAATCATAACATATACAGAACAAATCGATTTCAACCTGCAAGAAGACTGGGAAATTTAAAATGTCACATGCATGTTCATATGAACTGGATGCACTTCAAGACATTGGATGGTGCATATGAATTCTAAAATAGCATATGCACGAGTTGTCAGTGTCTCCATTAAGATGAATAGGAAAAGGAACAAATGGGCAGGGATATTGTTGCTAGTTCGAAGGAAAGCACAAGTTTAAAAAAAATGTACTACTGAAATCATGCATGTGTCGTCCAAAAAAAATACTAGTGAACATTTGAAATTACTGAGATTCGTGTGGATTACATGATTATTGGATCAATGAATTATTTTGATACAGTATTACTGAAATACCGAATATCTATTACTGCATTACTGTTGGTGTCTCTTATGCTCAATCTGAATAGGTATTCTGCAAGCGCATAAAATTCTCCGGTGTAGCACTTCATCTTGGAGTATTCCTGGGTATCGTGAAATTCTCAGGGAAGCACTGTGGTAAAGTGTATCGTAAATTGTAGTGACAATCTTTACTGAAGTTATCGACCGACTAATTTAGCAGGGGTAATCCAGATAACTAATGTGGTAAATGGCCAGTCTACGACCACGTGACACACAGGAGATTCTATACCTTAGAGAGGTAGTAGCTGGGAGGACAACGAGCGAGAAAAGACTCCTGAAATACTTCTAAACTACTAAGCTAGCCTCACTAGAACTAATCTAAGCTTCTATCTTGATGCCGGAACCAGGAGCTTACTTCGGCGGCCTAAGCGAAGGGTGCAGACAGGGGTGAGAAGGGGCCCAACATACTTTTGGCAATCCTACTGCTCTAAAAACACACGAACGTGATGGACTACGAGGGACGAACATGGCTGTCACGACTTGCCGCCTACCACTGCGGTACTATGGGGTGGAACACACTTTCTTGCTAGCACTGAGTCAGACACCACGTCTGCTCTCGGTACTAGGATTTCTCTTGAAGCCTACAAGAGAAATCCCCCTCAACCTAGTGAACTAACTTGAGTTACACTAGTACGGATAAGAAAACCCATAAGACTAACTCCGACAAACAAGAAAGAGAACTTAAACTGAACTAGAGGTAAAACTTACTTGTGGCCCCCTAGGTGTCTGCACAGTAGTTGTGTCTCTATTTTATGCATCATGAGCTTGATTTTCTTAAAAAGGATCTTTTTGTAAATATAAAAGGTTATATGTGTAATTATGATTTTATGCAAGGTCCTTTTTACAGTTTTATTTGAATAGGATGGGTGATTATAGCTTTTGTGGAGGGTGTTTTTGCAAAATTCAGTGCAATCATTGCATGGCAGGAAATCTTTCAATTCAGCCTAAGCTTAAAGTGAATTTACCTTGAAAAAGACAAAAGTCCTTTGAATTCTAAATCCCTTCTATGTTTTCAAAATTAGATCTTTATCCTTTGATCAAATCAATTTTTGCACAACATCAAAGTTGTAGATCTTGAAAAATTGAACAACTTTCATGTTGGGCACTTTTTCATTTGAGCCCTAGATTAAAAGTTATCCTTGTTTTACAGTTAGGTCCTTTTTCTTCCACCTCCAGCCTGCCTCTCTGTTTCTGCTGTCGCCGGCGCACTGCCGCTCTGGGCCACCTCCGAGCCACCTCCTGCTTCGTGCTGGCGCCCACGCGTCGCGCCCGATCTCCTCCACCGCTCATTGCTTCGCGCTGGAGCCTCCCCTGCCGTGCCACGCGCTCAGACTCACCCGCCGGCTGCCACCTCGCCGCCGTCGTGGACAGCACGGGGTAGAGCCCGCCGCTCTCTCCTCGCGCGCGCATGAGCACTACAAGTACCCCAGCAAGCCATTCCCTTCGCTCTTTTGCCATCTCCTAGCCCCCAGACCTCAGAATGCCGCCGCTGCTCCACCCCGAACGCCAGCGAGCTCAAGCCGCCGTCGACCCGCCATTCCAGAGCAGCTCCGCCCATGCCAACCCCACCAACAGCTCCGCCTCACCCTCGCGCACCTTCCCGACCACTTCTCCTCGCCCAATCCCCACTGGAACCACCCCGCCGCCTTTGCCGAGCTCCGCCAGCCAATGCTCGTCGTCGACGCCATAGCTCCGGTCCTTCTCTCGAGCTCCCAAGCAACCCAAGGGTTTGCCTCGGCCTCCTCTCCGTTTTCCCCACCCTAAATCTCGCCGCCGGTGACCCCTCTCGCCGGATTTGGCGGTCAAACCACCGGCCAGGGACCTCGGGTTGAAAGAAACAAAAACCCAGGGGGTTATTTGAATAGCCGTAGACTCAAGTGAATAGTAGCAGCAATGGCCTCTTTGTTATTTCTAGCTGTAAACTTTGAAATTCAATAGAAATTCATAGAAAATTCGTAAAATAGCAAATCTAGTTCTTCTGGAATCCTTGTGCATAGATCTATGCAGTAGAATCAAAATATGATGGATGTTTGTTGAAAGTTTTTGCTGTACAAATTGATTTGTGTCACTAGGTATATAAAGACTAGTTGTTTTATCTTTTTCCTAACTATTGCTTAAAGCCATGTCTTGTAGTGAAATTTTTATGGTGAATTACTTACGTGAATATAGTATTGCTATAAAAATTCCATGGTCAGTTCTCATGTGTAGCTATTTCTTTGATTTAATGCTTGTTTAGTGGACTTTAATTATGATAAATAGTTTATTTTGATGATAAATCATGAAAATATTTATGAGTGTTATTTTTGAATGGTTTAGGTCGTCCATGAAATTTGAATCCTAGTTCATGAATAGAACAGAAGTTAAAAATGAATCTTGTTAGATTGATGTCTGTTTTGTTTATTTTCTCATAATTAGTTCTGTCCAGAATAAATTCCGAAATTTTTTTGAGGTGTTCATAATCGTATGAAGTCTGTTCGGAAAATTTTTGAGCTTCATAAGTGTTGTGTTTTGTTCTGTAGAATTTAATCTTGTCTAGGTGTTATCTGAGGAAATGAATTGTTCTGATTAAATGGATGCATGAAATGACATGATTTTTACAGAGTAGATTTCTCTATGTACCTTCTGTTTATAGTAATTTTTGCTGTTTATGTACTGTGTTGTTTATTTTTTAGCAAACCATAGTTTACTTGTTATAGGAAACCACTACAACTTACTTTATGAAGTTAGTAAGCTTCTTTTGTGCCGTTGATCATGATGCCTTGTGTAGTTAAAAATGTTAGTTATCTACTCTATAAATGATTGCCCATGTAATATGATTGTTTGCTATTTGTAGACTACAACTTTATCGTGAAATAAGTGTGATTGTAATTACATCTATTGCATTACATTTAGATACGACTGCTTTGTCGGACGGGACGTACGAGCTGATCCCGGAGTCTGACGGAGATGATTTCGAAGCTCAAGTGAACACTGCTGTACTAACTGAAGCCCCGGACCAAAGTTTGGAAGAGCCCAGGGCTGAAATAGTTAGTGACTACCGAGAAGGCAAGCCCCGGACATAACCTATATTTCAAATTATTACCATTTATTGTTATTACTTACTTGTGCATTTGCAGTTCTTAGGATTTGAATTGAAACCCTAGTTGCATGATCCTAGGAACCTATGTACTGAACACTAGACCTGAGTTCGAATAATTGCTAAGCTTATAGGACCGGTAAAAGTCGAGTGATTGCCTGTCACTCGCGAGCTCTATAGGAATTGCTTGTTTACTTTCTGTTATCAATATAAGGATGACGGATAGGGTTGTGTTTGATATCATGACCTTGTGTGAGACCCCATCTATGTTGATGAACTTGCTAAGGTCGCGGTGTGTGGTAGTGCTGGTTAAGTTTTTGAACGTACTAGCCACATGCCGTAAATATGGTACGCGGTAAGCCTAGTAGCCGATTGGACCGGGGAGTGGATATACCTCTCACTCTCTCTTAGGGATAGGTTTTATTTTTATGTTGCGCAACACTATGACTAGGAGGGACAAGGTTGGACCTTGGAGCCCAGTAGTCGGGGAGAGTGACTCTGTCCACAAGCCGGAAAGAAAGGTAAACGGTTGTTTGGGAACGACCCGACGGTGTTCCAAACGTGTGTGTTAGGTCTGCCTGGCCAGGTTAACAAATTCGATTCGAATCGTCTGCTTCCCACAGTTTGGGACTGCTTGATCTCTTTGCCACACAGAGTAAAAAGGGCAACATTATGATATTCAATTTTGATGTTTGCTAAAAGATCTACCATGATTGAATAGTAGTTGCTTACATAGACTGGTTAATCAACTAAAATCTTGGAAGCTAAAATTTGGAAGTAAGGACCTCCTCTTTATTGTTTTTCAGCAAAAGGAAACCAGAGCCTCACAAACCCTACATAGTCTAGCTAAAGTGGGTTTAGTATACCCGTTGACGGTTAAGTCTTGCTGAGTATTAGAATACTCAGCCTTGCTGTTGAAAACCTTTTCAGGTATGAGTTTTGAGGAGCAGATCGCTAGCTTGACCTATCCCTGCTCTTAGCCTCCTGGCTGGTCCGTAGAGTGGGATACGTCTTCGGCTGGCAATGACCCTGACGAGTGATACCATGCTTGGGCTAGCCTGGTATACTTTTGCGACATGTTGTAGCCGTCGTGTGTTATCTTCCGCTGTTTAAACTCTGAAGCTTTACACTTATGGCTTGTATAACTGTTTTACTAAGTTTGGTTTTGTAATAATGGTTTGAACTGGTTTGTATTTATTACTGAGCTTGTGTTGTAAAAATTGTGGTTGTAATATCTCTGGACTCGCCTTCGTGCGGGGTATGCTTGTTCGATCCAAGAACCGGTGGTTGTATCGGGACGTTACCCGACATACCAAGAATTGTTCTGTTTGAAGTGCGTTTGAGCTGGTGTTGCCTTTATGGTTATGGCCTGTGCACTTGAGCCGGGATAATTCAGGTGGTTCTGCCACAGCTGGTATCAGAGCTGCAAGCGTACACCAGAGGTGTTGGAACCTTAAAAATCGCTTTCCGTATAAAATTTGACCAACAAGGTATTTCTAAAAACTACGTTGGATTCGTTAAGGGTTGTGCATAGAACGTAAAGTCCTAGGGAATTTACAGGAATTACTAGGTGGCTATCTATGTATGGTTTATGTTATCTGACTTCCAGCACTTTACGTTTTTGTCAAACCATACTCACAAGCAACCCTTGATTTTTGTAACGACGCATCTACGTTAAGGTAAGAAGGTAAGGATCCTCAGTCAGCTGAGGGAGTCTGACCTTCCCGTCGGTGATGCGAGCCGAATGCTGCCCTCAAGCAGTGGCTTACTTGAGGTGCTCCCAATATACCAACTATTAGTTGACTATATTGGAAGTAAAGTGTACTATGTCAACTGAGGGAGTCTGACCTTCCCGTCGGCGATGCGATCCGAACGCTGCGCTCAAGCAGTGGCCTACTTGAGCTGCTGCCAATATACCGACCTCTGTAGCGAAAATGGCCTCTCATGCCATATTTCAATATAATGTTTTGGCGATTGATGACACACGCAACACTTGAACTAATGTGTTTGCTTAGATGATATACTCAGGCTTTTAGGTTCAAGTGATGACAAAGAGAAGAGAGGCGAAGCTAGGCCCGAAGGGCCGCCCCTACGGGGGTTCCAATATAGTCAAGCAAATTACACACGTCGGTGCATTGACTTGAGCACGTCTGGGAAGTTTTAGTATCACCGGTTAAACCGACGTAAGGCAAAATGTACTCATCGGTGCAATGACAGAGATGGCCTGCGGGACAGAGATGGCCGACGATAGGAAGTTTGAATACGTCGGTGCAATGGCAGAAGCAGACCAAGAAAAATGCATACATCGGATGAACCGATGATGCACCGGTTAATGGCGTCGGTGCAGTTGTCCAGAGAGTTTGTTTTTCAAAGATCAGAGGACAGTTGCACTCACCGGTTAAACCGACGCTAATATTACATACACCGGTCGATTGCGTCGGTTGATTGCCCGTACACGTAACGGCTAGTTTTCAGTGGGCAGTTTAGTATCACCGGTTAAACCGACGATGACAATTTGGGGAGCATCGGATTAACCGGTGTTAAGCACATTTCTGGCAGCTTTTCTCCAACGGCTATATTTGCTTGTGCTGCCTATATATACCCCCAAGGCCGGGTCATTTGAGAGTGCTGGAGTTCAAAGAAGTATACTAGAGCTAAAGATCATCTCCAACCACCATAGAGCTTCATTGTACATCATATAGGCTTAAGCACACTTGTTAGAGTGCTTAGTGCTTGATTAGGGATTAGTTCTTGCGAGAGCTCCCTTGAGAGAAGTCTTGCTGCGGCAAGCAAACACTTGTACTCGTCGTGTGACCCTCCGACTTGGTGTGGAGTGGCAACGACACTTTGTGCGGGGAAGGAGGCCCCTACTTGGTGTTAAAGCTCCAAGATAGTGAAGACGGTGCCGTGGTGACGCTTCGAGATAGACGGTGGCGGTGACCTCGTCTTTGTGACTTGGTGTCACTTAGCCTTTGCTTGTCGGGAGCCTTGGAGGCGTGGCAAGACGGTGATCAAGCGAAGAGACTCGGTATCACACTTGTTCTTTGTGAGCAAGTGGCCGTGGACGTAGGGAGGGACTTTGGTGTCCTAACCGAACTACGTTAAATCGTGTGTCTTGGTGTCTTCACGGGAGTTTGCATATCCTCTCCCTTACCGCTTTACTTACCGCATTACGTTTCCGCATTTACTCTTTCTTGCTTACCTTTACTTTCCTAGTTAGTTTGATTAGGATTGACTATAGGTTGCAAGTCTTTTGGGGTAAGTAGAGGGTAGCATAGATAAACCTTAGTCATAACTAGCATGTGTAGGACGTGTTAGGTTTATCTTATGCAATTAGATTGAGCCCTAGGATAGAAAAGCGATTAGCGACCCTATTCACCCCCTCCCCCTCTAGGGTCGGACACCCCGGTGATCCTTACAACCTCGGTCGCCTATATTGGGAGTAAAGGAACTTGTGAATACACCACTGAGTAGCGTATGTTAACGTTGGCCATACGGCGGAAATTGTATGGCTGCCGCTTCTATAGTGAGCAGTAATGTATGGGGACGCTTTCATGAGTGCTGGCATGAAAGGTTCAATGGATATATATATGTTCTGTCAATTTTCTGCGGGTACACTAACCACGATTCGATAAAATAAGAACGGTTAGAATGTATCGATTAGCCTATATAGCGAGAGCCGTATTTATGTATGCCACCATGCTAACCACGTAAGCCCAACCATAGTTGGCAATTGTTTATCCTGTGAGGAACGAACAGGACGTGCATGCATATTTGGTTGATGTTTGAATTGGTTACTAGTATTTGAAGTTGTTACATGAGCTTTTTAAGGAATTTCTAGTGTGAATCCTCATAGATAAGTGTTAGTGTGTTTAAACCATAAGTGAGTTAAATTTTGATTTTAGGAGCATGCTTATTAAAATGCTTAGACTTTCTTGGATGAAAAAGATGGTTTTGAGTCGTGCCTTCATCCTAAGCCCAATCTTGTTGTTATAAGGATCTTTTCATTCCTTAGAATCTCAAATGATGAACCAGTACCAATTGTGGTTTGTTTACTTCCTGAGCCTAGTAAACTTTTGAGTTAGAATCACATTTTTTCTGCAGTCTTCTTAAAATTATATTTCAGAAGTCTTGAGATAATTATATTACTCACATTTGAATCCTTTTTGATTCAGATGGCGGCTTGTCACCATATCTTTTGGGATGAGGAGGGAAATACTCATACTGACTGTCTGTACTGGGAGGGTTTTCCAAGGATTCTATGGGATACACTTCGTACCTTCCACTACCCAGATCCACCCCAGTAACGGGACGCCAGTTTTCTGAGGATGGAGTTTAGAAGAACAGAGTTACCATGACCATTTCTCAGCACCCCACCTTGGAGTGGCCACCTATTGAGATTGAGGTGATTGGGTACCGTCTTGTGGATGCTTTTGAGACAGCAGCTCTCAAAGCTATCACTACTTTTTGTGAGCACCACCCCGAGGAGGTAGCTGCGTATCCTATTGGTTTGTTTCCAGCAGTTAATGCTGGCAATGCAGAGTGGCTTTTCAGGATCACACACTTCGGGCACTTAGTTGGAGATGTAGCGGATGAGACTATTCAGGTTGTGACCAGATATATGAATGCTCAGTCGCACTATCAGATTCTTTAACAGCAACACATGGAGCAAGTGATAGACTTGGCTCAGACCTTCCAGTGAGGCCTTCGTTTGAGAGATACTCAAATCCAAGGACTTCAGGATGCTGTTGCGGGAAGGGATCATGTCATTGCACAGTTTGAGCATCAGGTTATGGATCATGGTGCTGCGATAGAGCAGCGCAACACAGTGATTGGTTTTCTTCAGGGGTAGGTGCATGAGCTCCAAGCAGATCTAGATGATGCTTTGGCTCATATTGGTATGCTCTAGGAGGATCCAGTTGTTCCAGCCGCGCCTGTAGCAGCAGAAGAGGATCCAGAGCAGATGGAGGGAGTTTTAGATATTGCTTCAGAGCATGCGCTTGCTGAGCCCAACCCACAGCCGGATGACTCTTCCTCCGGCAGTGCTTCTTCCGTTGGCAACCTTGATGAATTCTAGGCATCTTAGGATTTTCCTAGATAGTCAATGATCTTCCTTGTTGTAGCATATGTACATAGGAAAGGAGATGTTGTAAAATAGCCCTAGGAAGGAGTACCACTTGTTGTAACATATGTGGTAAGGGTGTGTGATGCTAGATTGTAAGAAAAAGGCTACTTTGGATGCAATATAAGTAGCGACTACCAGTTTGGAAATCATGATCTTCCTACTTGCCAAATCTCTTCATTTGTGCATTTCTACGCTGCATGATGAATACTAAAGATGTTGCAAATTTTGTGGCATGTGTGCTCATCAAATTTTAGCCTATTGAATCTGTGAGACTATATTTTAGTCCAATCACTACTATCATCTCTGTTGATTAGCAGCGTAGCACAGAACGATGAAGAGTGAATTGCTAGATTATCTTCTTTACCCTTTTGCTCTCAGCGTTGAGTATCAATACGATGGAGCATGAAGTTATCTAACAGTTGACCAATTCTGTATTATGTGGTTGAACAAATATGTGTTATGCGTATTGTGTTACACCGCATCTAGCTAAATTCTGCTGATTTTGTTTTGATATCCAATGTCTAATGGATATCAAGAAAAATATATCTAATGGATGTCTTCCATAATTACAGATGGTTGGTCATACTCGTGGAACGCCTGATGGCTTCGGTCGTGAAGCTGGCAGTGGATCTCAGCAGCCACTGCCACCCCCATCAAATCTGGCCGAGTTAATGGCCATGCAAACATAATTGCTTCGCCAGCTGGTCCAAGGGTAGCAAAATCAGCCACACCAGCAACATGGAGGGCGGCATGCACAACCCGCAGGTTACCAGGAATTCTTTGGTACCCAACCTCCGCTTTTCAGCAAGGCTGATGACCCACTGGACGCCGATGCTTGGCTCCGTACTATCAATTCTAAGTTTGCTTTGCTAGCGGTACCTTGTGCTGATGCAAACAAGGCCCACTTTGCCGCCCAGCAACTTTGTGGTCCTGCACGTATATGGTGGGATCATTATTGTGCGATGCAGCCTGCTGAACATGTCATCTCTTGGGAGGAATTCCGAAATGTCTTCAGATCACATCATATTCCTGAGGGACTGATCGAAAGAAAGTTAAATGAGTTCTTGGCTCTGAATCAAGGAACCCGCACTGTTCTACAATATGCACAGATCTTCAATCACCTGTGCCAGTATGCGGGCCATCATGCAGATACTGATGCCAAGAAGCATGACCGTTTTCGTCGTGGCCTTAATAACAAGCTCAAGGAACGTCTAAACTTGGTTTAGCCCAATACTTATAATGAGCTGGTTAATATGACCATTACTCAAGAGGACTGTATCACTGCACATCGTGCTGAGAAGAAGCAAAAGGCACCAACGGGACCCTCGAGTGCTCAGCCACCGAGATATCGTCTGGTGCAGAATACTCCACCAAGACCTCCATAGAGAAATGCCCCAATGGGCAGGCTTGTTTTTAGGCCGCCTCAGCAGCAAGGAGGATTCAGACCTCAAGTGCCTCAGCAGCAGCAACAGCAGCAGTCTAGCCAAAGGCCAAATGCCCCACAGTTCAATCGTAGGAATGGTGATAATCGATGCTTCAACTGCGGCAGTACTTCCCACTTTGCCAAGAATTGTCCGAAGCCCAGAAAGAATTATCCAAGGTAGAACTCCAACCAGAACAACAACAAGGGCAAGGGCAAAAGGCAAATGGTGCAAGTTCGGCAAGGGCGAGTTAACTTCACTACTCTTGCAGAGCTTCCCGAAGGAGCGCCAGTCATGACGGGTACTTTCTCTATTCACAATAAACCCGCAGTCATATTATTTGATTCTGGTGCAACTCATAATTTTATAAGTGCCAAATTTGGAGCAAGAATAGGATTGAATTTTTGTCATACTAAGGGATCTTTTATGATAACAACCCCTGGTGGGAAGATTGCTTCCAATCAAATCACTAGACATGTGCCAATTAAGCTGGGTAGCAATTTGATCAAGACAGATTTGATCTTACTGAACTTAGAAGGCATGGATGCTATTTTGGGCATGGATTGGATGACTAAACATAAAGTACTGTTAGATATCTCTTCCCGAGCTATCGAGATAGATTCACCACAACAAGGAGCCACCATACTCTATCTACCACAATGAGAGTGCTTCAACTCTTGTGCCTATGCTATACAAGAAGTTAAGATTGAAGATATTCCTGTTGTGTGTGAGTATGTGGACGTATTTCCAGATGATTTACCTGGAATGCCCCCTGATAGAGATATCGAGTTCGTTATTGAACTTCAACCCGGTACCGCCCCTATTTCTAAGAGGTCGTACCGAATGCCTCCAAATGAGTTAGCAGAATTGAAAATCCAACTTCAAGACATTCTTGACAAGGGCTTTATACGTCCAAGTTCTTCACCATGGGGATGTCCAGCCGTGTTTGTGAAGAAGAAGGACAACAGTTTGAGGCTATGTGTTGATTATCAACCACTCAATGCGGTTACTATTAAAAATAAGTATCCTCTTCCCCGCATTGATATCCTGTTTGATCAGTTAGCTGGAGCCAAGGTTTTCTCTAAGATTGATCTTCGTTCTGGCTACCATCAAATAAAGATCAAGCCTTGTGATATTCCAAAGATGGCTTTCTCGACCAGATATGGACTATATGAATATCTGGTTATGTCTTTTGGTCTTACCAATGCCCTGGCGTATTTTATGTACTTGATGAATTCAGTCTTCATGCCGGAGCTGGATAAATTCGTCATGGTATTCATTAACGATATTTTGATCTACTCCAAGAATGAAGAAGAGCACGAACAGCATTTACGCATTGTTCTTCAGCGATTACGAGATCATCATCTTTATGCCAAATTCTCCAAGTGTGAATTTTGGCTAGATAGTGTGAAATTCTTAGGCCATACCATCTCCAGTGATGGTATATCAGTTGATCCAACTAAAGTACAAGAAGTGATGGATTGGGAATCTCCTACTTTAGTTCATCAAATTCGCAGTTTTCTTGGTTTAGCTGGATACTATCGTCGATTCATTCTTGATTTCTCTAGAATAGCCAAACCTATGACGGAGTTATTAAAGAAGGGACTGAAGTTTGTTTGGAATGATAAATGTGAAGAAGCTTTTCAAACTCTCAAAGCACGATTGACTACTGCTCCAGTATTGGCTACACCTGACAGTACCAAACCTTTTGATGTCTATTGTGATGCTTCTGGTACGGGACTTAGTTGTGTGCTTATGCAAGACAACCGAGTTATTGCGTATGCATCAAGAGCTCTCCGGAATGATGAGAAGAATTATCCAACACATGATCTGGAGTTAGCAGCTGTTATACACGCTCTCAAGCTTTGGAGACATCATCTTATGGGAACTCATTGTAATATTTACACTGACCATAAGAGCCTCAAATATATCTTCACCCAAGCTGATCTCAACATGAGATAGAGACGCTGGCTAGAGTTGATAAAGGATTATGATCTAGAAGTGCACTATCATCCAGGAAAAGCTAATGTGGTTGCGGATGCACTCAGCCGCAAGTCACAATGCCATTGTCTATCTGTAGAGACATTCAATGAAACTCTATGCCAGGAAATGATGAAATTAAACCTAGAAATGGTACCTCAAGGAAGTTTGAACCATATATCTATTGAGCCTACACTTCATGATAGCATCATCATGGCACAATTACATGATGAAGGTATCAAAATCATCAAAGAAAAGTTATCCCAAGGAGAAGCAAAGTACAAATTTTTTTGAGTGGATCATAGAGGAGTTTTATGGTTTGAATCTCGACTTGTTGTACCCAAGAATCATCAGCTTAGAAAGCAAATCCTTGATGAAGCAAATCTATCAAAGTTTTCGATTCATCCCGGTAGTACAAAGATGTACCAAGATCTTAAACAAAATTTCTGGTGAAGTCGAATGAAAAGAGAGATCGCCAGATATGTTTTTGAGTGTGATGTCTGTCAAAGAGTTAAGGCTAGTCACTTGAAAGTAGCTGGTACTCTCCAACCTTTACCCATTCCATCCTGGAAATGAGAGGACATCAGTATGGATTTTATTGTTGGTTTACCCAACACTTCGCAGAAGCATGATTCTGTTTGGGTAATCGTTGATAGACTCACCAAGACCGCTCATTTTATCCCAGTGCATACAACTTATTCTGCCAAGAGGTATGCAGAGATTTATCTCGATCAGATTGTCCGTTTGCATGGAGTTCAAAGACGATCATTTCTGATCGTGGGGCTCAGTTTATTGCACGTTTCTAGGAGCAATTGCAAGATTCCCTTGGAACTAAATTGATTCGTAGTTCAGCTTATCATCCACAAACAGATGGGCAAACTGAACGAATCAATCAAATCCTTGAAGACATGTTGAGGGCATGTACTATTCAATATGGCAAGAACTGGGATAAGTGCCTAGCACTGGCAGAGTTTTCATATAATAACAGTTATCAATCCAGCTTGCAAATGGCACCATTTGAAGCGTTATACAGTCGAAGGTGTCGAACTCCTTTGAGTTGGTCACAAGCTGGAGAACGCAAAATTTTTGGGCCAGATTTAGTCTCTGAGGCAGAGGAGAAAGTCAAAGTTATCCAGACTAATCTTAAAGCAGCCCAATCAAGACAGAAAAGTTATACAGACAAAATAAGAGAACCTTTACAATTCAAGGTAGGGGATTTCGTATATTTGCGAGTATCTCCTACTAGAGGTGTTCAACGCTTTGGCGTAAAAGGGAAATTAGCACCCCGATACATCGGACCATTTGAAATCATCGAAACTTGTGGACCCGTTGCCCACCGACTTCGTCTTCCTTCTCAGTTGGCCGCCATTCATGATGTCTTCCATGTATCACAACTCTGGAAGTGCATTAAGGTACCTACTGAGATCCTTGAACCACAAGATATCGAGTTTGAATCCGATCTATCCTATACGGAGTATCAAATCAAAATTCTTGACACCAAGGAAAGAAGTACTAGAAGGGAGAAAGTTAAAATGTACAAGATCCAGTGGAATCATCATACCGAAGAAGAAGCCACTTGGGAGACTGAAAATTTTCTCCAAAGAAACTTTCCCGACTTTCTTAGAGCAAATTCAAGTATCCAACCTTACCATTCTTTTTCTTCCTGTAATCTCGGGGCGAGATTCCTTTTATGGGGGAAGGCTGTGACACCCTAGGTGTCTGCACAGTAGTTGTGTATCTATTTTATGCATCATGAGCTTGATTTTCTTGAAAAAGGATCTTTTTGTAAATATAAAAGGTTATATGTGTAATTATGATTTTATGCAAGGTCCTTTTTATAGTTTTATTTGAATAGGATGGGTGATTATAGCTTTTGTGGAGGGTGTTTTTGCAAAATTCAGTGCAATCATTGCATGGCAGGAAATCTTTCAATTCAGCCTAAGGTTAAAGTGAATTTACCTTGAAAAAGACAAAAGTCCTTTGAATTCAAAATCCCTTCTATGTTCTCAAAATTAGCTCTTTATCCTTTGATCAAATCAATTTTTGCACAACATCAAAGTTGTAGATCTTGAAAAATTGAACTTTCATGTTGGACACTTTTTCATTTGAGCCCTAGATTAAAAGTTATCCTTGTTTTACAGTTAGGTCCCTGGAATTTTTGGAAATTGCAAAACGGTCATTTTTCTTCCACCTCCAGCCTGCCTCTCTGTTTCTGCTGTCGCCAGTGCACTGCCGCTCTGGGCTGCCCCCGAGCCACCTCCTGCTTCGCGCTGGTGCCCACGCGTCGCGCCCGATCTTCTCCACCGCTCATTGCTTCACGCTGGAGCCTCCCCTGTCGTGCCACGTGCTCAGACTCACCCGCCGGCCGCCACCTCGCCGCCGCCGTGGACAGCACGGGGTAGAGCCCGCCGCTCAATCCTCGCGCGCGCATGAGCACTACAAGTACCCCAGCAAGCCGTTCCCTTCGCTCTTTTTCCATCTCCTAGCCCCCAGACCTCAGAACGCCGCCGCCGCTGCACCCCGAACGCCGGTGAGCTGAAGCCGCCGTCGACCCGCCATTCCAGAGCAGCTCCGCCCACGCCAACCCCACCAACAGCTCCGCCTCACCCTCGCGCACCTTCCCGACCACTTCTCCTCACCCAATCCCCACTGGAACCACCCCGCCGCCGTAGCCGAGCTCCGCCAGCCGCTGCTCGCCGTCGACGCCATAGCTCCGGTCCTCCTCTCGAGTTCCCAAGCCACCCAAGGGTTCGCCTCGGCCTCCTCTCCGTTTTCCCCACCCTAACCTCGCCGCCGGTGACCCCTCTCGCCGGATTAGGCGGTCAAACCACCGCCCCCCTCTCTGACCACCGGCCAGGGACCTTGGGTTGAAAGAAACAAAAACCCAAGGAGTTATTTGAATAGCCGTAGACTCAAGTGAATAGTAGCAGCAAGGGCCTCTTTGTTATTTCTAGGTGTAAACTTTGAAATTCAATAGAAATTCGTAGAAAATTCGTAAAATAGTAAATCCAATTGTTCTGTAATCCTTGTGTACAGATCTATGCATTAGAATCAAAATATGATGGATGTTTGTTGAAAGTTTTTGCTGCACAAATTGATTTGTGTCACTAGGTATATAAAGACTAGTTGTTTTATCTTTTTCCTAACTATTGCTTAAAGCCATGTCTTGCAGTGAAATGTTTATGGTGAATTACTCACATGAATATAGTATTGCCATAAAAATTCCGTGGTCATTTCTCATGTGTAGCTATTTCTTTGATTTAATGCTTGTTTAGTAGACTTTAATTATGATAAATAGTTTTTTTTGATGATAAATCATGAAAATATTTGTGAGTGTTCTTTTTGAATAGTTTAGGTTGTCTTTGAAATTTGAATCCCAGTTCATGAATATAACAGAAGTTAAAAATGAATCTTGTTAGATTAATGTCTGTTTTGTTTATTTTCTCATAATTAGTTCTGTCCTGAATAAATTCCGAAAATTTTTTGAGGCGTTCATAATCATATGAAGTCTGTTCTAAAACATTTTGAGCTTCATAAGAGTTGTGTTTTGTTCTGTAGAATTTAATCTTGTCTAGGTGTTATCTGAGGAAATGAATTGTTCTGATTAAATGGATGCCTGAAATAACATGATTTTTACAGAGTAGATTTCTCTCTGTACCTTCTGTTTATAGTAATTTTTACTGAAATTGTTGTTGTTTATGTACTGAGTTGTTTATTTTTTAGCAAACCATAGTTTACTTGTTATAGGAAACCACTACAACTTACTTTATGAAGTTAGTAAGCTTCTTTTGTGCCATTGATCATGATGCCTTGTGTAGTTAGAAATGTTAGTTATCTACTCTATAAACGATTGCCCATGTAATACGATTGTTTGCTATTTGTAGACTACAACTTTATCGTGAAATAAGTGTGATTGTAATTCCATCTATTGCATTACATTTAGATACGACTGCTTTGTCGGACGGGACATAGGAGCTGATCCCGGAGTCTGACGGAGGTGATTTCGAAGCTCAAGTGAACACTGCTGTACTAACTGAAGCCCCGGACCAAAGTTTGGAAGAGCCTAGGGCTGAAATAGTTAGTGACTACCGAGAAGGCAAGCCCCGGACATAACCTATATTTCAAATTATTACCATTTATTGTTATTACTTACTTGTGCATTTATAGTTCTTAGGATTTGAATTGAAACCCTAGTTGCATGATCCTAGGAACCTATGTACTGAACACTAGACCTGAGTTCGAATAATTGCTAAGCTTATAGGACCGGTAAAAGTCGAGTGATTGCCAGTCACTCGCGAGCTCTATAGGAATTGCTTGTTTACTTTCTGTTCTCAATATAAGGACGACGGACGGGGTTGTGTTCGACATCATGACCTTGTGTGAGACCACGTCTGTGTTGATGAACTTGCTAAGGTCGCGGTGTGTGGTAGTGCTGGTTAAGTTTTTGAACGTACTAGCCACATGCCGTAAATATGGTACGCGGTAAGCCTAGTAGCCGATTGGACCGGGGAGTGGATATACCTCTCACTCTCTCTTAGGGATAGGTTTTATTTTTATGTTGCGCAACACTATGACTAGGAGGGACAAGGTTGGACCTTGGAGCCCTATAGTCGGGGAGAGTGACTCTGTCCACAAGCCGGAAAGAAAGGTAAACGGTTGTTTGGGAACGACCCGACGGTGTTCCAAACGTGTGTGTTAGGTCTGCCTGGCCAGGTTAACAAATTCGATTCGAATCGTCTGCTTCCCACAGTTTGGGACTGCTTGATCTTTTTGCCACACAGAGTAATAAGGGCAACATTATGATATTCAATTTTGATGTTTGCTTAAAGATCTACCATGATTGAATAGTAGTTGCTTACATAGAATGGTTAATCAATTAGAATCTTGGAAGCTAAAATTTGGAAGTAAGGACCTACTCTTTATTGCTTTTCAGCAAAAAAAAACCAGAGCCTCACAAACCCTGCATAGTCTAGCTAAAGTTGGTTTAGTATACCCGTTGACGGTTAAGTCTTGCTGAGTATTAGAATACTCAGCCTTGCTGTTGAAAACCTTTTCAGGTATGAGTTTTGAGGAGCAGATCGCTAGCTTGACCTATCCCTGCTCTTAGCCTCCTGGCTGGTCCGTAGAGTGGGATACGTCTTCGGCTGGCAATGACCCTGACAAGTGATACCATGCTTGGGCTAGCCTGGTATACTTTTGCGACGTGTTGTAGCCGTCGTGTGTTATCTTCCGCTGTTTAAACTCTAAAACTTTACACTTATGGCTTGTATAACTATTTTACTAACTTTGGTTTTGTAATAATGGTTTGAACTGGTTTGTATTCATTACTGAGCTTGTGTTGTAAAAATTGTGGTTGTAATATCTCTGGACTCGCCTTCGTGCGGGGTATGCTTGTTCGATCCAAGAACCGGTGGTTGTATCGGGACGTTACCCGACAGACCAAGAATTGTTCCGTTTGAAGTGCGTTTGAGCCGGTGTTGCCTTTATGGTGATGGCCTGTGCACTTGAGCGGGGATAATTCAGGTGGTTCTACCACATTACTCTCGCAGATAAGTACTAGTTCTTGGAAAGATAAATACATGCGGAAAGTAATGCTGACTCAAGTAAATAAAGAAGATATCTTATATTAAAATAGTCAAAGGAAAAGATACAAGAGCTTATACCGAGCTCCGATGACGACTCCGGATCCCTGAGACAAGCTTGACTTGACTCTAACTCCCAACTACTAACCTACTCTAGACTTGAGAAGAGAGAATTGCTACTTTGAGTGTGTGTTTATAAGTGAGGGGGGAGTGCTATTTATAGGCTTCTAAGGTCGGTAGAAGGCCGGTAATTCAGGTAGCGCCCGGTGTACGCAATTGTAGAGGCGGTGCTTAACTTCCACGCAAAGCTAGGAGCCGAGTCTCTGCAAGGTGGGGCCGGGCGGCCCTCCCTAGGCCGGCCGGCCTAGGGGTGTGCCATCTGGCCACCGACCTCCCGTGGATGGCTCCTGATTGCTCCTGGACGTTAGTTCCCTGGGTAGTTTCCTCGGATGCCTCTTTCTTAGACCGGACGGCCTGAGGTAGGCCGAGCGGCCTGCCGCCGAGGCCCCTCGGTCCTCCGCTTCGCCGACGTTGCACAACCACACTCCACACTGCCTTTGGGATGGGTGGTTTCCCCATTTGACGATCTTGGCACTGGCATGTGGGTCTTTGGGTTGAACCTTGTGCCTTCCGGGTCCACCAACAGGATATGAGATGTTCGCCTTGTTCTGGAACCTTATGATCGTGTCACATTGCTCCAGTAAAATTATTGGACCCATGTATGTGGAGGTGTTAGGCCGGTTGGCACGAAATGTGCCGGGCGGCCGGGATTTTCTTTGATTTTTACCACCTTTGGACAGTGAATTACTACAAGCACAACACATCCAAGAAGTTATTTCCGAGAACTTATTAGAATCAAATAAAATATGCATGGAACATGGTGCAAAACTCAATTTATTTCCGAGAAGTTGACGGTCAAAAAGTGAGATAATGGCCGTCAACACCCCCCCCCCCCACCAAGCTTAAACTTTTGCTCGTCCTTGAGCAAAGCTTAATACTGAGGCTCGGTGGATCAGGAGTTGTGTCGATGTTTGCCCTCTGGAGGTACCCTATGCACAACATATTACTCTATCCGTATGTACTTCGAGTTTGTTGGCTCATACCTATATGTTCTGAATGATGGGGCTTATTTCACATTTCATCCCTTGTTTTGAGCGGTTGGAGACTGAACAACCTTCACCAGAATATTTTCCTATCTTCCCTGTTCAGTTCATTCTCGGAATATTTCTTAAGGATGCATATGATCGAAGTTCCCTGAAGGTACTCTCAATCGCTCAAGGTGTACGATCCTCACCAAGGTCGAAACTTGACCAACTTCTTTCTAATCTAAGGCTGATATCTAGAGTTATGGGTAGGAAGAGTGTGACATACCTTGATTACCTGTGTTGCCGAGCCGAAGGGTGGTTCGCAAGAGGTAGGTATTCGATCAAATTCCGATCTTATGGAGTCACAAATGTCTAGGGGAGAGGGAGAAATGGACTCACACTTTTGGAAATATTTTTGGGTCATTTTTTGAATCTCCTCTTTTGAACTACTTTTGCTGTGGATCATGGGCACTTTTTTTAAAAGAAGATAACTCTATGTCCTTCCTAAATTTAGTATTTTCAGAGGGAACTTTTGAAGAATTTTGACCCTTTTTGAAGTGGATAGGCACACAATGGAGATTTTGGGCTGGAGTTGTGGTGGAACTGTCTGGGTGAAAGTGGATGACAATACCCGAAGTAGGTAATTGTCTTACCAAAGATTTTGAGGCTAGCAACGAAATGGGTACGCAAAGGAGAAAGACCAGCAGATGACAAGTACCTTTTCTCGAGCGAACTCACCCGTCGATAAAGCTCAAAGCAAATCAAGATAGCCTATGGTAGCCCATGTATAATAAAGCATTATGGCTCTGGATGGGACATGTAAACCAATAGGGAAACCTTTTATCATATTTTAATGTTATTTCGAGAATTTCCCTTACTGAGGTAAACAGTTTTAATTCCAATGTAGGCCATCTCGAATCCCACAACAACTTAGACTTGGAAAATCATGTTAATGCTCCCACACAAATAGATTTAAATTGTGTCTATTATGTGCCAACTAGCTCTGGTACTAGACGAGTAAAAAGCTGTAAACGAAGCACATGTAAAGCTCAAATAGAGCAACTATTCATCATTTCCAAGGTAAGAGTTTGCACGGATTTCCAGACATTTATTCTAAGCATGGCAATTCTCCTTTTTTTTTAACTGAGCTGAACGAACGGGTATGACGACTTACCTGGATACTGATGATTTATCACCCCAAGCTTGAATGAAGCTCGGGGCTACTGGTCTGGATGTGGCGGGGGTAGTACGCACCATGATGCCAATCATAGGACAAGGAGGATAACATCCCCCAACTCTCCTATGTGAGACTGGTGTTGTGATCGAGGCTGTGTCCCAACTCCTCCTGACGTAACTCTAAGGCGCCCATTCAGGCAGTGAGGCCTGACAGCTCTCGTGTGAGCGGGTTGTCCTACTCAAAGCGTGCTGATGCAGATGGGCCAACCTATGGGCCATGGGAGGTCCCCATACCCGAGGGATAGTAAAACCCCTGGTCATGCCCATACCCCGTGCTACCCTCAGGCTGGTACGAGGTCTGGCCACCCTGGGTGTAGAACCCGTAGGCCTTCTCGAAAGTCATGTGAGTGGTGTCTGGGTGAGGCTGAGCTGAGGCATCTGGCGAGGGCACAGCGTGTGATGGTCCAGCTTCCTGAGAAGCATGGGCCTGGCGTGAATCTCCTAGCTGGCGAGAAGTTCCTGCCTGGTGGGATGTGCCTACCTGATATGCCACCCTTGGCCAACTGTGCGTCACGCCGAGTTCTGCCATGTGTCATAGGACCAGCTGTGCTATGGCGTGCTGGCTCCTTCTTTTCCATTTGGAGGGTCAGACGTTTCACGGAGTAGAGTGAGAGTTTCAAGCATGGCAGCTCGAACTCCCTCTCATACCCCGGATAGCACATGAACACTGAGTTCCCGGGGCCTTCATGCATCATGTGCGCATGAACAAAGTGGTCTAGACCAATGAAGGTTTGCTACTCATCCGTCGCGGGCAGATATGTGACTTGTGCATTCTCCAGAACACCGACATACCGCGCAATGCGGGTGACCAGTGAGGTTATGTCGATGGGAGATTTGCACGTGATTATTTTCTGCCAATGTGCAACCATGCCCATGATAGGTGAGTAGCGAATCTTCTTTACCATAGCATACAGGCACATGAGCTCCGAGGAGCTACACAGCCTGAGGTCTGCTCGGGATAGCCAGATTGTAACACCCGGTTTATAAAAGAACATAAACCGAGCAATCATATACGTGACAGGATCAAGTCACACGTATATACAACAGAATGAATAGTATATCACAGCACATATCACGTAAAAGACATAATAAAGCGAATATGAATGTTATTTATTACATTAATGACAAAATGTCTGATACAGCGGAAGCGAAGTACAAAATACGGTAAAAGCTCTCCGAAGCTGAGCAGGGCGCCACAGGGATGTCGACTGGGAGACGAACGCCTAGAAGTCCTCATAGTCCTGGTAGCGCTGAGCGAACTCCCTCGCGTCAGCAGGAACTGAGCAGCAGTAGAGTAGCCAAGAGGAAAAAGTAGAGAAGAGGCAAGAGTGAGTACACAACTTGTACTCAACAAGTATAACACAAACTATGAGGCTCTAAGGTTGGCTGACTGACTGCATTAGCTTTTAAGTCTTGGCAAAATTTTATTAAAGCTATTTACTACAAGTTGATGAATTACCATAAACCCAGTTACATAGTAATTAATCAAGATTAAAGATGTTACTACTGAAAACCAAACCGAAACCACCAAGGTAACCCCGAGAGGCACCTCCCTCGTCGGAAGGAGACAACCCCACTAATCTAAAGGAGGATCTGGGCCGCTCATAACTGTGAGCACGGCTAGTATACCAGTTTTACACTCTGCAGAGGTGGCACATCTTTACCCACAAGTCGTGAGCTACGCCAGAGGTTCATCACACTTCCTTAGGTGAGATGACTAGCGACTCACTACGAGGCCGTTACAAAGAATCTCGTTGGTAAGGCGTAACCGCAAGAGTTAGGTCAGCGACGATGGGGCCCACCTCACGAGGGTACAAACACAGGTGCGGAAACCAAGCACAGACCAGCCGGAGGAGCAGGGACCATTGAAGCTTACTACTCTTGCCCCGCAGGTAAGTTACTCCAAACCAAAAAGACCTAATTAGTATGCCAAGTCTATCCCATTCTAGCCTTGTGGTAGCGCTGTTGTCCCAGGTTGTCGCTCTATGAACCGGTCCTTATGGAGAGTGGCCAACCAAGCACTAAGCACCATGCTGGCCCCCTAAACCATGTTTCTACCAAAAACCATCTTTTAACGAGACGTGAGCCACTCATCCACACAGAGGGCCACTCTCAGAATTAAGTTCAAGTAAACCATTAATCAAATTAATTAAAAAGGACCAGAGTGTGTTATAGCGCGGCACCTAGCACAACTAACCAAAATGCAACCCAAAGGTATACATAAAGGATATAAAGTGGCTAGGAAATCCTTATAGGCATACAGTATTAAAATGCAGTATGAAATTGTAATTAAAGATGATAGGTGGTGTTCATGTTATACTTGCCTTCCTCGTACTGCTCCTGCTGCTGCTCAAAGTGCTCAGAAGATGGCTGCTCTGGGTACTGGTACTAGGGCTCCTCCGGTAGCTCGGCGTCTACTCACGAACACATGGCCAAAACAATGCACAATAATAAGCATACAAGCAAACACTAACAAAAACTAAGAAACAATACATCAATACATAAAAACAGCACACTAAACTAGTCTAAAACTATTCTACGCGTTACAACGATCGCGTGGACATAAAGAACGCCTAAAACGGAGCTAAAACGCATAAACTAGGCCTAAAACAAGGTTCAGGGGCTTATTTGTAATAAAAACAGGGTTCCATGGACTTTTCTGCTAAAACCGAGGGCCTAAACATAAATAACAGAAAGATCCGAGGTCTAACACGCAAAAACGTCAAGGAAAGGACGGCGGGTTTAATTTTAAAGAACTCCAGGGGCTAAAACGCTAAAAACAGGACCTATGCGTAAATATTTTTGAATAAGATCGGACTGCGGGTTGATTTCGATAAAGATGGGGGTCTCTTTAGAAAAAGATCCAAGCCGAACCGTTATCTTTGGATCTCGGCCGTAGGTTTAGGATCTGGCGGCTCAGATCTAAAGGATCCTAGATCTAATCTAGATCGTCCGTCCTAGATCTAGTGGCTGAGGTGCTTTGCGGGCGGCGGCGGCGGCGGAACACCGCCGGCGTGTGGTTCCGTGGCGGCGGGCTCGCCGGAGACACCCAAACCGGCGCTCCGGGGGTCAATCCGACCCTGGCTTGGGTCGGGGAGCATGCCCGCGGAACGTGTAGTCCACCTGAGCACTTAGGTGGGCACGGGGAAGGTTTGAGCGGTGAGAGCGATGGCGGCGGCGGCTCTGCGCGGTGGCGCTCGCCGGCGGATGTGTTCCCGCTACTGGAGTGCACTACGGGGCACGAGATAAGGCGCAAAAGCATCTGGGAGGCGGGCCAAAGCTTACCAAGCGCACGGGGGGGTCGGAGTCGCAACGGAGTGACGTCGGCGGCGAGGTTGTGCGGAGGCGCTGGGCGGAGCTCCGCGGTCCGGGGTGCGGGATGCTTCTCCGAGCCTCGGATCCTCTCCAATCGGTGCGCCGGGGTGCTGTGCAGGTGGAACAGGGTCAGGAGGGGATCGGGGGTTGCCGGCGGCGATGAATTTACAGCGGCGGAGCTTCTCACCGGTGACGCGGGTTCGGCGGAGATCCGGCGTTGCAGGGGCCTAGGCCGGGGAAGGAGAGCTCGGGGAGTCTCCTGGGACTCGGGCGGAGCTTGTGCACGGCTCCGGTGGGGCTTGGGCGCTGCAGAGCGTCGTGCCCGCGGCGGCGCCGAGCTCTGCTCTGCTCGGCGGGGCTGCGCGGCGTGGCGGCTAGGGATTGGGTGGCGGTATGGCGAGGGTAGGGTTGCAGGGGGGCCGTGGGGGGCCAATTAAAGGGGCCGGGAAGGGATTGCGGCGGGGCGCAGCGGGATAAGGATCCCGGCGACCTCGCCGGTGATCTCGGGCGGCCGTTGCGGAGCCGGGAAGGGAGGGGAGAGGAGGGCGCTGACGCGCAGGCCCGGCGTGGCAGAGAGAGGCCGTGGGCGCTGGCAGGTGGGGAAGGGCGACGCGGCCTGGGCGCTGGTCGACGGGTTGTGCAGGGCGAGCGCGTGGGCCGTGCGCGGGGAGCGAAGGGGGGTGAACTGGGCTGAGCGGTAGCGGGCCGAGCTAAGCGGGATGGGCCGGTTTGCTGGGGAGGGAAAAGGGCCGGTGGGAGCGGGAGAGCGGGCTGGGCTGGCGCCGGGACTTGGGCTGAGGTATAGAGCTAGCTGGGCCGGGGTGGGCCGGCCGGATTGGGTTGGGTTGTTTTGGGTTTTTCTTTCTATTTCTCAAATTTCTATTTCTAAACCAAACTAAACACAAATGAATTCAAATTTGAATTTGAATTCACACAAGCACTCAACAAATAAAACAATGCTCCAGCATGATGCAACAACAAAAATTAAACCTATGATAAATTTTAATTACTTATAGAACAAAAATTTAGATTAAATGCAAGACTAACACAATAAACCTTAGAAAATTAAATAAAGCCAATTAAATTTATTATTAAATGCTGAAATTTAAATTAGGGTGTTACACAGATACTTGGCCAGAACTCTCATAGTTGGGTTATGGATGGAGACTATGCTGTTTTTACTACTTACTGGTTCATCTGAGATTTCGTTCCACCAAGCACTACGGTCATACTCAAGAACATCTGCTAATGTATTAGCTTCTAATATGCATTTCTTACTAAAGCCTAGTGCATTACTAAAATCTCTGGGTAACATTTCAAAGAACTTATTGAAAAAGTGGAAGTGGATTTTAGTTTCTTTTCCAACGGTTTCGACATGTAGCGTAGACAAGAATTCCTTGGTGAGAAGGTGCGAACCTGGTTCGGTGATGTTGGTGAAGCGCGACCATCCCACAGCCGTGAACGCGCGGTTCATGTCCTGGCAGAGTCCCATCATCATGAGGAATTCTGTATCGAACCGCTTGGTGTGGCCGTACGACTGCTTCTTCAACAGCTCGAAGGTGTCCTGCTTATAATCAGTCCGGACAACGATCTAATCGACCAACGTCAGAACTCTGATTTTGAGACCGGGCCTCGGGACTACTGGAGAGGCAGGGGCTTCCTTCTCTTCCTCCTGGGATCATGACGGTCTGCGAACAGAGTCCACCAACATGTCATCCCGGAAGCCTGATGATGCTCCTGAGCTCCGGGATCGGGATGACGAGCCCAACTTCTTCACCTTGCCTTTGATATTCCCCCAAAGCGACATGACTCTTGCAAAAGATTAGTATAGAGAATATGCAGGGAAAATAATTGGAGGGGTCCGTGGTTAGTCGTTCTTGTGGGGATTAATCCACCACAATCGTTCTTGTTCAGAGCTTGTTTATTCAACGGGACATATTTTTGTAGTTTTCATTTTTAGGAGAGAGTTACTACTAATTTTATTGCATTAGTGTTGAGCTAATCTCAGCACTACTACTATTTTGTGTGGGGCTAGCACTTGAGTTTCTTAACTTAATTAACTCCTAAGAGCTTCATTAGGCAAGAGAACTCAGAGAGAAGAAGAGAGAAAGTGTGCTCAGGAGAGTAACCTGCGTACTCAGAGCGACGGTGCGACGAACGACAACGATGCAGCGGCTTTTATAGAGGCGAGCAGGGGGCAGGCCGACCGGCCTATACAGTGCCGGGCGGCACTTTCCGCGGCCTCCCTTCGTCCATGTCGTTGCCTGGCTCGTAGACCTGCTAGTGGGAGTGCTCTGGTTGCTGAGGATGCTGCTTTCAAGGAGGTGGGTAGGCCAGCCGGCCATCATCACGGCCACTCGCCCCTGCACCACTCCATTGTTCTTGTACCTAATATTGTTGCAGATTTGAAGGAAGATGAGGCTGAGGCAATTGATTCTTTGGCTGCAACGGCAGATCTTCCTAGTCTTCTTGTGCAGCGTGTGCTGAGTTCTAAAGCAGAACACGAGGATGAAGAGATGATCCAACGCAAGAATTTGTTCCACATGCTTCTCATTGGTAAGGATTGCCGTGTTCTCACCATAATTGATAGCGGGAGTTGCAGCAACTTTGTGAGTTCAGATTTGGTCAAGAAGCTTGGTTTGACCACTCGTTCTATGCCTCACCCCTACTACCTAGAATGGTTCAATAATTGTGGTAAGACTAAGGTAACTAAATCAGCACGCATACACTTTTCTGTTGGTTCTTATCATGACTATGCTGATTTTGATGTTGTGCCTCTGCAATCATCTTCCTTGTTGTTAGGACGACCATGGGAATTTGATACTGATGCTGCACACCATGGTATAACGAATACATATACTTTCATCCATAAGGACAAAAAAATTATTTTGTTTCCATTATTGCCAGCTGATATTAGGAAATATTTTAAAGAGCTTGCTGAAAATGTTAAACATACACCTACTAGCAATGAATCTTCTGATGCTAAAACTAATGGAATTAAATTGAAAGAAGGAATTTATATTGCTGCTACATCTGCTGCTGCTGAGCTTTGTGATAATCATGACGCACCTTGCTATACTATACTCTGCGATAGGGCTAGGCGGGATGTAGGTTACGGCGGAGCATCGGCGTTGGGCTCCTACAAATGAGACGGGTGGCATAAAGGAGACGGATGGAAGTCCGGACGTGACCTACCGGTGAGCTTGATGGACGACAGTGGCGGCGCAGTGGAGAGGTGGGGACATCTCGTGCAGCGTGGGGTCGCTGTTTTAGACAATCACGGCGCCGGTGCGGTGAAGATGTTCTGGCGGCACCGGCGTTTTCCTCCTCCTAGTGCTCGGCTCTGGGTACGGCGGTGTTGTCGTCCTCAGCTTCCTCTTCCTGAGCTCCTGATCCTCTTTTTTCCTTCTATACTGACTCTCGATCGGAACCTAATGGGATGAGGGGGCCTCGGTGGATCTAGTGCATGATCAATAGGAAGGTTTTGATACTAATTACCAAGTAATAGGAGCAACAATTTAGAAACAAATTAGATTTGGGTGCAACAAAAGGCAAGGCTGATAGTTTGTCCCACAAGACATGCATTTTTTTCACATCAATGCCACATATATAATCATATAATATTTATTTCCTTTGATCAGAGAATACACGATTGATTTTCATCTATAATAGTATCCATAATGTTAATATCTTTAATGGAAAGCTACATAATTTGATTTGATATATAGTGATTAATGTGATCTTCTTCTATAGGAAAGCATCATGTGATTACATCCCTACCGTGCAAAGTTATGTGTATATTTAGAGAGATGCAAGGAAAATTTCACACCCCTGCCATTCTTCCCTCTCCAAAAAGTCATTAGTTTTTCCGACTCACCATGTCTTCTCCTAAGTCGACTAAAAGCCTCACTGTCCAATTGTGCGACTAGCCTGTGGATCCAAGCACTAGCATCATCGGCCAAATTGATGTGCTGGACGTACTCAACTTCTCATCGATGTGCAGGCCCTGGGCATCGAACTGTATGGAAAGTAATATGCATGCTAAGGTTACATAAGAAAAGTAATTAATCAATTCTAACTGAATAAGGAAAGCAAATAGAGAAATTTTAGGAAGAAATAATGTACATGCTAAGGTTACACAACGAAAGTAATTAATCAATTCTAAGTGAATCAGGAAAGTAAATAGAGAAATTTTAGGAAAACATAATATGCATGCTAAGGTTACACAAGGAAAGTAGTAAGTGGGTACAAAGGTGGGTAAACAAAAGTGCTTGGTGTAAAAAGTATTAACATTTTGGCAGAAATATTTTAGAAACATCAAAACCATGGGTCTCCACATCTCCTATCGAACCTCTCACGCTAACAAGTGGGGCCTCTGTGAGGAGTAAGGTGTGTTGTCAAACCCGGGGCAGCGGGACTGCTTGTAGGCATAGAATCTTCTAGAGTAAGGAATAGCACATGGATGTACCTTACCTCTCTTGTAACTACCCGAGTAGGCGTAGAACTAGCTACAGTACAAAGGAAACTACCCGGTTGTGTGGTAGTAGGACTCCAACTGTACTCGGCTAGGACTTTCCATGTAACCCTGTCCCTCCGGATATATAAGGGCGGGCAGGGACCCCCTAAAAACACATCAACACCTAAGGCAATACAAGCAACCACACACGACGTAGAGTATTATGCACCTCGCGGCCTGAACCTGACTAAATCCTTGTGTTCCTTGCACCATCGAGTTCCAGAGCAGTCGATCCCTACCTACAATCCTACTGCTAAGGGTATCCCTGAGCAGGCTTGGCGGTAAACACCGATAGTTGGCGTGCCAGGTAGGGGACTCGGCAAGTTCATCGGCGAATTCGATGGCCACTTTCGCTTTCAGCACCATGGCGATCCCTCAAGGCGCCACCTTCGTCTTCGGCTTGTGGGTTTGTGTCGCCAATGGTTCGGGCAGCTTTGACAGCCACCTAACCAACCCCACTGCGCTGAAGGCAATCTCGTCGGAAAGCTGCAACAAACTCGCCGGATCGGATGATCACAGCGTCATGCTGCTTCCCGACCTCACTAAGGAGATCGAGCTGAAACTCGAAGACAACTCGGGCTCCACTCGGACTCAGATGGATCTCAAACCAAATTCTACTCGGATTGAGACTCTTCTTGCCCAACCCATCTGCGGGTTGCGCAATGCATCATCTACTTACCAACAGATGATCAAATCCATCTATGAAAATAGCTTGGATCAAATACTTTGCATAGAGAACTCCTCAGCCACCGCTAGCCGGGAGGCACCCGTTTTCGACGTATACCCAGATCCAGACGAGTCGTCACATGGCAGCCTGGATTTCATCACCAATGCGTTGGCAAATATTCAACTCAAGTCCTGCCAGGATCACTCACTTGCAGAACTACTCGACAACCTCTGAGAAGTTTCCAGCATTGATGATCTCCCGTTCCAACACGGTACCCCCGTCACAACTGAGCGGGAAACCGGGTCTGGGGGAACTGAGCTAGCCGATTACGAATCAGACTTGGACAGTTACTCTCCGGAACGCCTAGTCTCCGTGATCAACCAGCAAGCAGGGGGTGCTCCTAGCCAGCACGACCCTAATGAAACTGCAGATCAGATTTCAGAGGATAATCTGACCCAAGACGCCCTGCAAGATGAAGATGAAGCTACTCGCACAGCTCGCAGAGCACGAAATCAATGCAAGGGAGAGCACAGGCCCCAAGCTGTTGAGTGCGCTCGCCTTCCCCCGCGCAATCCCAACCAGGAGCTCAACAATATTGCGGATCCAATTTTCACCACTCCCATCGCCGCGATGACAGAAGTAACTCTGCGCCTCATGCAGATGCCACAAAACCCGCAAATGGAGCGCATCATACACCTTACTTGCCATGCTATGGAAAAACTCGAAAGGCAAAATCCCTTGTCCTCGCTTCATGGCACCCGATCTAGGGCCACTGCAACAGTAGTACCTCAAGCAAGCCGCACCTCGGGAGGCCACCATCATCAACCACAGCAGCAAAACCAAAGAAACCAGGAAGACCAGGAAGTCGCAAGTAGTCATCGTCCTAGGGGTGGATAACCGCCAGCAATCCAAGCTCCAGGACGTCAACCGAACCGCAACAACATCCGCGGTCGTAACCTTGAAGAAGTAGCCGACTCCAGGATGGATGCACGGGACATCGTTAACGCAAGACGCCGAGCGCACCTTGCGGACACTTTCGATTGCTTTCCAGCCCTCAGCAGCATCTTTGACAACGTCGAATGCCCAAAGGATTTCAAACCCACAAGTATCCAGAAGTATGACGGTAAGCAAGACCCTGCTCAATGGTTATGTTTATATTCGACTACTATCAATGTTGCATGAGGGGACACCAACACTAAAGTCCTGTACTTCCCGATGGCCCTGGAGCCTGCACCTCTCACATGGCTAGAGAGTTTGACGCGTGAGTCCATACACTCATGGGAGAATCTCAAGAAGGTCTTCATCGACAACTTCCTAGGGTCTCTTCATCGAGTAGCTACTCGACACGATCTTGCAATGTGCAAACAAGAGCAAGGTGAAACTATCAGATCCTACGTCAAGCGCTTCTTCGACACAAGAGCCACCATCGCCAACGTTGCTGACGAGGACGTCATCGACTACTTCCACAATAGCATTACAATCCAATCTCTCTACCGTGACTTTGGGCGTAACCGCCCCAAAACGGTGGTGGAGCTACGCGACATGATGCAGCACTTGGCAGTCGAAGAGGAGCAAGGGCACAGCCGCTTCCCACGACATAAACAACACGACAATGGAAAGCATCATAACGACCGTGAAGGGCCTAGCAACTAGCAGGATCCCGCATGCAAGCGCAAGCCAGAAGATACCATTCGCACCATGGATCACACTGCGCGTGGTAAGAAGAACAAAAAGCCGCAGGATCAATTCGACAAGATCCTCCACAATAAGCGGTGCCCAATCCACCCCAAGAGCAACCACATGATGTTCGAATGCTCGATCATACGCAAGTCTTTCCAGTCTATGCTGCCAGACGCTCATAAGAAGAAGCAGAACAAAGATGACGAGGACAACAAGAAAGACCCTGATGGGTTCCAACAGCAACAAAATGTGGTCAACCTTATATTTGGAGGGGACCCAAGTTTCTCCAAACACGCCCAAAAGCTACTACTCAGAGAGATCCTCTCAGTTGAGACTGCAATTGATAGACCCTTAAAGTACAACGAGGTCCCAATCACCTTCTCTAGGGAAGATCAGTGGACCAGCTTCTCTGAACCAGGAAAAATCCCGCTAGTACTCGATCCGGTCGTCCAAGGATCCAAGCTTACTCGAGTACTTATTGACGGTGGAAGCGGGCTCAACTTGATCTTTGCAAGCACACTGATCAAGATGGGCCTCAACTACATGAGCTTGCTCACACCGAGCAAAGCCCCTTTTTACGGCATCGTTCCCGGAAACTCTTCTACACCAATTGCCTTGGTTACCCTCCCAGTCACATTTAGTACAGAACAAAACTTCCGGACGGAGTACATCAAGTTCGAAGTAGCCGACTTCGAATCTTCCTATCATGCCATACTGGGAAGACCGGCGCTCGCCAAATTCATAGCAGTACCACACTACGTCTACCTACTCCTCAAGATGCCAGGCAACACAGGAGTCCTTTCTCTACGAGGGGACCTCCTCAAGTCCTTCGAGTGTGATAAGGAGGCGATAGATCATGCCTCTACTATTTGAGTCCCTAGTTCTGTCAGCGAAATACTCACCGCTGCCAAGGAACTCTCACTCAACAAGGACTTGGTGCCTTCCAAGAAGCCAAGCCAGTCATCGGTAAAACCAACTGGTGACATGGGCACCAAGACCATCCAACTACAAGAGGGAGATGACTCCAAAACAACTATCATCGGAGCTGGCTTGGACAAAAAATAGGAACTCGAGCTCGTCAACTTCCTTAGGGCCAACTGAGACGTATTCGCATGGAAACCAGCAGATATGCCAAGGGTACCCAAGGAGTTGATCGAGCATGCACTAAAAGTCGACCCCAAAGCCACACCAAAGAAGCAAAGGCTACGACGTTTCTCCCTGGACAAGCGAGAAGCCATCAAGAAGGAGCTGGCAAAACTACTCGTAGCAGGGTTCATCAAAGAGGTCTACCATCCTGAGTGGTTGGCCAACCCTGTACTCGTCCAGAAGAAAAACAACAATGAGTGGAGGATGTGCATCGACTACACTAACCTAAACAAGCATTGCCTAAAGGATCCTTTCAGGCTACCTCGCATCGATCAAGTAATCGACTCAACTGCAGGATGTGTCCTACTATCCTTCCTCGACTGCTATTCAGGCTATCATCAGATTGCCCTAAAAGAAGAAGAACAAATCAAGACGGCATTCATAAACCCTTATGGGGCATATGCCTACAAGACCATGTCTTTTGGGCTGAAGAACGCTGGTGCCACTTACAGCTGTGCTTTGCTGATCAGCTACATCGCAATGTCGAAGCCTATGTTGATGATGTGGTTGTCAAAACCAAGTCCCAGGATCAATTCATAGCTGACCTAGAAGAAACCTTCAACAGCCTCCGAAAGTTTCACTGGAAACTCAACCCAACCAAGTGTGTCTTTTGCGTACCCTCTGGAAAACTACTCGGATTCATTGTCAGCCACTGAGGAATCGAGGCTAACCCAGAGAAGATCAATGCCGTCATGGCCATGGATGCTCCAGCTACCATCAAGGATGTTGTTGGCACCTACCGTCACCAGCGTTGACGCCCGCAGACACCAATTTGGGGTAGCAGTATTTCATGAACCACTAATAAATCCGCAAGCGCACGGAATACCGCTGTAGCATTTTACTTGGGAGTATACCGGGGTGTCATTTATATTTCCGCAGGGAAGGCGGTGAGTGAGAGAATATATAGATTAGTGGGTGAACTCTATCTAGATTAGATATTTTCATGCATAAACAGGGGTTAGATAATAACATGGTAGGAGGAATTGTGACACACACAAACTACCCTCTCGGATAAATAAATAAAAGAAAGATAAAAGATGCTTTAGGCTGGGAGCAAGGTAAAAGTCAGAGCTCGAATCAGCTGTACTAGGCTAGATATATCTACACTTTCTCATTGGTTTGCTCGTCAGAGATTAAACTACACAACAGGGAGATTGCTATCGAAGCGACGGGAGGAGCCCGTACATCCCGGTGACTTTATGTACCTCCTACCCCCCATACCGGACGTAGAGGATTACTAAAAGGATCGGACAGGGCTGTCACCACCTACCGGCTACCTCTACAAACCGTGGGTATAGTTGACATCCAGCAACACTTAGCTAATCTAGACACCATGTCTATACTAGTAAGGGATACTCTAGTGTCCCACGTGGATCCCCCACCCTCCGGATGGACAGACATCACACTAGAGCAATTATACGAATACTGGAGCAGTTGATAGAGTTCTAAGAACAAAAGACTAACCATCTCCAGCACAGGGCGATCATACAATGCAAGCATAGAATGATAACGCAACCATGACAAGAAGCATATACTCGATAACTCAGAATATACTTTAAGCAGATATCGGTAACCATAGTCTAATTCTATTACAAACAACTGAATATTACAAGAAAGAGCTAGAGATGAAACCATACCAGACTCTCGAGCAACACCGGCGACTCGATGACTCCTAGACTTCTCCTAAACTCCACTAAGCCTAAAGACTATGCAAGGAATGCAAGAGAGGAGAGGTGAGTGGTGTGTGGTGTGTGTGTCCTATTCTCCACCCCCCTTGTATTTATAGCAGGGAGCCACTAGGTGAAGCCAGCACAGCCGACGTAGGGGACCAATGGGGAAGCGCCACGTGCCCTGGTTGAGGCGGTGGGGCCCACGGGCCAGGTCGGCCGACCAGGTAGGTCGGTCGGCCTGCCCGGGGCACCAACCGCCCCCAACTTCTTCTGGTGGGCTGTCTTGGGCCTCTTTGTCTGATCCACGCTGGGGTTGGCCTATCTTGACTTGTTTGAATTGGGTTCTTGCATCACTTTTGGTCCATCTGAGCCTGAATCGGTGCTCTGATAATTTATGTGATCTTCTTCATTCTTGGAGTAGATCAAAATGTCATCGATGAACACCACAACAAATTTATCAAGCTCCGGCATGAAGACTGAATTCATCAGGTACATAAAATATGCCGGGGCATTGATAAGACCAAAAGACAACCAGATACTCATAAAGTCCATATCTGGTCGAGAAAGCTGTTTTCGGAATATCACAGGGCTTGATTTTTATTTGATGGTAGCCAGAACGAAGATCGATCTTAGAGAAAACTTTGGCTCCAGCTAACTGATCAAACAGGATATCAATGCGGGGAAGAGGATACTTATGTTTAATAGTAACCGCATTGAGTGGTCGATAATCAACACATAGCCTCAAACTGTTGTCCTTCTTCTTCACAAACAGGGCTAGACATCCCCATGGCGAAGCACTTGGACGTATAAAACCCTTGTCAAGAAGGTCTTGAAGTTGGATTTTTAATTCTGCTAACTCATTTGGAGGCATACAGTACGACCTCTTAGAAATAGGGGCGGTACCGGGTTGAAGCTCGATAACGAACTCGATATCTCTATCAGGGGGCATTCCAGGTAAATCATCTGGAAATACATCCGCATACTCACACACAACAGGAATATCTTCAATCTTAACTTCTTTTATGGCATAGGCACAAGAGTTGAAGCACTCTCGTTGTGATAGATAGAGTATGGTGGCTCCTTGATATGGTGAATCTATCTCGATAGCTCGGGAAGAGATATCTAATAGTACTTTATGTCTATTCATCCAATCCATGCCCAAAATAACATCTATGCCTTCTAAATTCAACAAGATCAAATATGTCTTTATCAAATTGCTACCCAACTTAATTGGCACATGTCTAATGATTTGACTGGAAGCTATATTCCCACCAGGGGTTGCTATCATGAAAGATCCCTTAGTATGACAAAAATCCAATCCTCATCCCAAAAGACATTGTGACAGTCCACCGTCTAAATCAAAAAGGATTCAAATGTGAGTTATATGCTTATCTCAAGACTTCTCAAATAAAGCTTTTTAAGAAGACTGCGAAAAAATGTGATTCTGATTCAAAGAATTATACGATTTCACAAACTCAGGAGGTAAACAACAACAAGTGGTACTGGTTCATCATTTGAGATTCTTTGGAACGAAAAGATCATTAGAACATCAAGATGGGGCTAAGGATGAAGGCATGACTCAAATCCATCTTTTCCTCCAAGGAAATCTAAATGTTTCAACAAACATGCTCCTAATATTAAGTTTAAACTCAACTTATGATTTAAGCATACTAATACATATCCATGAGGATCCTTACCTTCTTACCTTAACATAGATGCGTCGTTACAGAAATTAAGGGTTGCTTGTGAGTATGGTTTGACAAAAATGTAAAGTGCTGGAAGTCAGATATAATAAACCATACATAGATAGCCACCTGATAAATCAAATAATTTCCCTAGGGCTTTACGCTCTATGCACAATCCTTAACGAAACCAACATAGTTTTATAAACACTTTGTTGGTCCATTTTTTATACCAAAATCAATTTTTAAGGTTCCAACACCTCTGGTGTACACTTGCAGCTCTGATACTAGCTGTGGCAGAACCACCTGAATTATCCCGGCTCAAGTGCGCTGGCCATCACCATAAAGGCAACACCGACACAAACGCACTTCAAACGGAACAATTCTTGGTCTGTCGGGTAACGTTCCAATACAACCACCGGTTCTCGGATCGAACAAGCATACCCCGCATGAAGGCGAGTCCAGAGATATTACAACCACATATTTTACAACATAAGCATAATAGTTATTACAAACCGGTTCAAAGCATTATTACAGCTCCAAACTCAGTAAAACATTATACAAGACATAAGTTTAAAGTTCAGAGTTTAAAGCAGCAGAAAGAAAACACAACGGCTACAACACGTCGCAAAAGCATACCAAACTAGCCCAAGCAAGGTATCACTCATCGGGGTCATTGCCGGCCGAAGACGGATCCCATTCTACGGACCAGCCAGGAGGCAAAGAGCAGGGCCAAGACAGACTAGCGATCTGGTCCTCAAAACTCATACCTGAAAAAGGTTTCAACAGCAAGGCTGAGTATTCTAATACTCAGCAAGACTTAACCGTCAACGGGTATACATAGCCCACCTAACTAGACTATGCAGGGTTTTGTAAGGCTCTGGTTTCCTTCTTGCTAAAAAGCAATAAAGAGTAGGTCCTTACTTCACATTTTAGCTTTCCATATTCTAGTTGATTAACAATTCTATGTAAGCAACTAATCCTATCCAACCATGGTAGAACTTTAGTCAAACATCAAGATTGATCATAATAATGTTGCTCTTATTACTCTGTGTGGCAAAGGGATCAAGTAGTCCTAAACCGTGAGAAGCGGACGATTCGAATCGAAATTTGTTAACCTGGCCAGGTAGACCTAACACACACGTTTGGAACACCGTCGGGTCGTTCCCAAACAACCGTTTACCTTTCATTCCGACCTGTGGATAGGGTCACTCTCCCTGACTATAGGGCACCATCTTCCTCCCTATAGCCGCGGTGTTGCGCAACATAAACATAAATAAAAACCTATCTCTAAGAGAGAGTGAAAGGTATATCCACTCACCGGTCCGATCGGCTACTAGGCTTACCGCGTACCATATTTACGGCATGTGGCTAGTACGTTCAAAAACTTAACCACCGCTACCACACACCGCGACCTTAGCAAGTTCATCAACACAGACGGGGTCTCACACAAGGTCATGATATCGAACACGACCCCGTCCGTCGTCCTTATATTGATAGCAGAAAGTAAACAAGCAATTCCTATAGGGCTCGCGAGTGACAGGCAATCACTCGACTTTTACCGGTTCTATAAGCTTAGCAATTATTAGAACTCAGGTCTAGTGTTCAGTACATAGGTTCCTAGGATCATGCATCTAGGGTTTCAATTCAAATCCTAAGAACTGTAAATGCACAAGTAAGTAATAACGATAAATTGTAATAATTTGAAATATGGGTTATGTCCAGGGCTTGCCTTCTCGGTAGTCACTAGGTAGATTAGCCTTGGGCTCTTCCGGATTTTGGTCCGGGTCTTTAGTTATTATAGTGGCGTTCAGCTGGGCCTCTTGATCACCTTCTTCGGACTCCGGGATCAGCTCGTACGTCTCGTCCGATAAAATAGTTGTATCTATATGTGATGCAAGAAACGGTATTATAAACATACGCTTCACAATAAAGTTGCAATTTAAAAGATAACAAACATATCTAAGCATATGGGCAATCGTTTATAGAGTAGTTATTTAACATCTATGACTACACAAAACAACATGGTTAACATCACAAGACAATTTGATTAAACTTACAAAGTAAGTTTCAAATAGTTTATATAACATGTCAAACATGATTTGCAAAGAAATGAGTATCTCAGTACACAAACAGTATTTAAATTCAAAAAAATTACTTAAAACAGGATATACATATAGTAATATACCCTGTAAAATTCATGCCATTTCATGCAGCCATTTAATCAGAATAAAACAATTATTCAGATAGTACTTAGAGCAAGATTGAATTCTATAGGACAAACTACAACATTTATGAAGCTCAAAATTTTTCATTACAGACAAAATATGATTATTAACACCTCATAAATTTTTCAGAATTTATCTAGGTATAAAACTAAATAAATAAATTAGACAAAAATAAAGCATATATGGAAAACTAATTAATACAGAAAGTTTTATAGAGAATCTGGATCCTAAACTTTACAAACATGAACACACGACCAACAGAGTGTTCTAAAAAAATTATCAGAATTTTCTAAGCAAGGGAACTATTTATCAAAATTAAAGTCTACGTAATGAGCATTAAATCAAAGAAATAGTTAAACAGATCAAAAATTTCCCAAACATGGGCAACAGCAAAGTTTGAGTAACATGTGATCATGGAAAAAGTTTCACGCATAGAACTTGATTATTTCTACCAGTACAAATATATTAGAAAAACTAGTATATTCAAGAATCTTGAAACTTTGACATAGCTAATGATGTCGAAAAGGTTTCAAATTTTTACCAGATACTAACAACACTGCAAGACATAAGCTAGCCAAAAATCACATGAAGTTACTGATTAGAACTCCTAGAATAAATAAAGCCTACCATTTCTATTCTATTTCTTGGATTAAAATACAAACCATAACTGAAAATATGCATGTAACAAAACTTATAGTTCTTGTAACAAGGATTCCAAAAAAATTTGATTTACATTTTTCTGATTTTTCTACGAATTTCTAGGCATTTTCAAAGTTCACAGCAAGAAATAAAGAAAACTTAAACTAGTTTTATAGAATAGCCCCTAGATCTAGCACAAAAGCCCCTAGAACTTTCTTTTCTTTTCAAATGGGGTCCCTGGCCGTGGTCAGAGAAGGGAGGGGGAGGTTTGACCGTTGATTCCGGTGACGGCGATCGCCGGCGGTGAGGGCTAGGTAGGGGAAATGCTAGAGGACGTCGACGCGCACCTCTGGGTGGGCTTGGGAGACCGAGGGGATGGTCGGAGCTGGGTCGTCGACGGCGAGCTGCGACGGTCGGCGCTTGGGATACGGCGGCGAGGCTGCTACGGTGGACAATAGGGGACGAGGAGGGGTCGGTGAGCTGCGCGAGGACAAGGCGAAGCTGATGGTAGGGTCAGCGTGGGCGGAGGAGAGCTGCAGTGGCTGGTCGACGGTGAGCTTCGAGCTCGTCGGAGTTGGGGTGGGGCGGCTGCGGTATTCTGGGGGCTCTGGGCTGGGAAGCGGCGAAGAAGTGAGGGGAATGCGTTGCGGGGGTGCTCTGGGTGCTGATGCGCGCGCGAGTTGGGGGTCCGGGGCATTGCGCTGCACTGGCCACGACGATGGCGAGGTGGTGGCCGCGGAGCTCGGCTAGGGCGGCGTGGCGAGGGGAGGGGGCTCCAGCGCGAGGGGAGGTGGGTCCAGGGGTTCGCGGGGGTGCCACGTGAGGCGGCGGGCTAAGCAGGAGGTGGCCTGCGGCCTCCCTCGGCGGCGGGCGGCGCTGAAGCAGAAAGGGAGAGAGGTGGGAGATGAAAGGTGGACCTTTCTACAATTTCAAAAAATTCCAAGGACCCTACTGTAAAACAACAATAACTTTTAAACTAAGGCTCAAATGAAAAAGTGCCCAACATGAAAGTTGTTCAACTTTTAAAGATCTACAACTTTGATGTTTTCCAAAAATTGATTTGACAAAAAGTTAAAGAGTTATTTTGAAAACATAGGAAGGATTTTGAATTTAATGGACTTTTGTCTTTTCCAATGCAAATTCAGTTTAATTTCAAACTAAAAAGCAAAAAAATTTGGCAAGCAATGATTACACTGAATTTTACAAATAAATCCTCCACAAAAGCAATGTTTGCTCTCCCTATTCAAATTAAGTTATAGAAAGGACCCTGCATTAAATCATATTTACACAACTGACCTTATTCTTTTAACATGGTTTGGATAAGGCGGGTCTTGAGTAGTTTTACCTCCTCGTGTGGTTATTGCCTTAACGTTCTCCAAATCAGGGGGCATGGTAGCAGCCACTTGAGCTAGTTGAGTCTCAATCATCTTGTTGAAACTCAACTGGTTCTTGATGGCAGTGGAAAATTCATCCATCTTGGCATGGATAGTCTCCATTGATTTGTCTATAGCGGCCAACTTCTTTTGAAGGCACTCATTGATCTTCGCTTGGCCGTAGACAAGATCTCTCAAGGTAGGCTGGTTAGGACTGAAAGAATTCGAATTCCCATTACCTCCTTGTTAGTATGGGCATGGCTGATTCCACCCCTGACCTCCATGTGGACGAAACCCATTGCTGCCATTGAAGAATAGAGCTTCTTCTTGGGTTTCTGGGCAATTATCTCCTGAATGTCCAACATTCCCGCAGACCTCGCACGTCATGCGAGTCTCCAAGGCTTGAAGTGTTTACAATTGAGCCTTATCTTGGGAATAATCCTCAAATTTCTTGAGGAGGAGATCAATTTTCATAGCGAGCATGTCGGCCTCCTTAATGGAGTGCATACCTCGCTGGCGCGGTTGGAGGCGATCATCGCTCCAACCTTGGTTGGAAACCATCTTCTCGATCAATGATGTAGCTCTTTCAATGGTTAGCGAGAAGAAAGCTGCACCTGCAGTGGCATCCACATGATCACGGGATGACTATGTCAACCCGATGTAGAAGTGCTATAGAATGAGCCAATTATCCATTCCATGGTGCGGACACGCTAGAATGTACTCCTGAAGCCTCTCCCAAGCCTCCGGAATTGACTCATTCGATGCCTGCTGGAAGTTCAAAATCCGACCACGAAGAGCATTGGTTTTGCCCGTCGGGAAGAACTTCGAGAGGAACGCCTTGGCACATTTGTCCCAAGTATCCACAGCAGCCTTGTTAGCATAAAACCATTGCTTCGCTCTCCCCAAGAGAGAGAACGGAAACAGACGGAGCCCGATAGCATCTTGCGATACACCCTTGATAACAAATATACTGCAGAGCTCCAGGAACTGCTGGAGATGAGCGCTGGCATCCTCATAGGCCTTGCCACAGAATGGGCTGGCCTGCACCATCGTAATGAGACCCGTCTTGATCTCGAAATTTTCTCCTCCGGTGTTAACCTCGGGCCCGGTAGGGACCTGGTTAGCAGACGGAGCAGAGTAATCACGGAGTGTCTTCTGGGCCATAGCTCTAGGAGCTGACGATGATGCAATGACTAGATCGACTGCCGAGAGTGATCTCCGAGGTGATATGAGACGAGCTCGCGTCCTCCTCAAAAGTGACTCTGGATCATAATGAAAGTTTTGCGGCAGATCGAAACCGGTCATACACTACCCTGTTTTCATATCAACAAATACAAGAAAACAAAGCCAAGTTAGCCTGTTTAGCAAGCGAATACCAATTTCGATTTTGTTCACAATTTTTATCTATATATTTCACTCTGTGCCTTCCCTGGCAACGGTGCCAAAAATTCTTGTTGGTGCCTACCAACGTCACCAGCGATGATGCCCGCAAACGCCAATTTGGGGTGGCAGTATTTCATGAACCACGAATAAATCCGCAAGCGCACGGAATACCGCTGTAGCATTTTACCCGGGAGTATACCGGGGTGTCATTTATATTTCCGCAGGGAAGGCGGTGAGTGAGAGAATATATAGATTAGTGGGTGAACTCTATCTATATTGGATATTCTCATGTATAAACAGGGGTAAGATAATAATATGGTAGGAGGTAGTGTGACACACACACAAACTACCCTCTCAGATAAATAAATAAAAGAAAGATAAAAGATGCTTTAGGCCGGGACCAAGGTAAAAGTCAGAGCTCGAGTCATCTGTACTAGGCTAGCTATATCTACACTTTCTCATTGGTTAGCTCATCAGAGATTAAACTACACAATAGGGAGATCGCTATCGAAGCGACGGGAGGAGCCCATACGCCCCGGCAACTTTATCTACCTCCTACCCCCATACCGAACGTGGAGGATTACTAAAAGGCTCGGACAGGGCTGCCACCACCTGCCGGCTAGCTCTACAAACTGTGGGTATAGTAGACATCCAGCAACACTTAGCTAATCTAGACACCATGTCTACACTAGTAAGGGATACTCTAGAGCCCCGCGCGGAGCCCCCACCCTCCAAATGGACAGACATCACACTAGAGAAATCATACGAATACTGGAGCAGTTGATAGAGTTCTAAGAACAAAACACTAACCATCTCCAGCACAGGGCGATCATACAATGCAAGAATAGAATGATAACGCAACCATGACAAGAAGCATATACTCGATAACTCAGAATATACTTCAAGCAGATATCGGTAACCAAGTCTAATTCTATTACAAACAACCGAATATTACAAGAGAGAGCTAGAGATGAACCCATACCAGACTCTCAAGCAACACCGGCGACTCGATGATTCCTAGACTTCTCCTAAACTCCACTAAGCCTAAAGACTATGCAATGAATGCAAGAGAGGAGAGGTGAGTGGTGTGTGTGTCCTATTCTCCACCCCCCTTGTATTTATAGCAGGGAGCCACGGGGTGAAGCCAACACAGCCAACGTAGGGGACCAATGGGGAAGCGCCACGTGCCCTGGTTGAGGCGGTGGGGCCCACGGGCCAGGTCGGCCGACCAGGTAGGTTGGTCGGCCTACTCGGGCCACCAAACGCCCCCAACTTCTTCTGGTGGGCTGTCTTGGGCCTCTTTGTCTGATCCACGCTGGGGTTGGCCTGTCTTGACTTGTTTGAATTGGGTTCTTGCATCACTTTTGGTTAATCTGAGCTTCAATCGGTGCTCTGATAATTTCTGTGATTTTATGTCAGGCCAAAGTGTGCTTATAACCTGCATATTAGCTTGAAAACACAACTTGCATATTCTAAAATGTAAAGTGTGGTTTAGGGACTTTATTGGATAAGGATGCGTGTAAGAAATGCAAACTCTCATGATTTTCTGATCAAGTTGACACCTAGAAATGATCGTTAGTGAGCATCAACAAGATCCCCCAAGCTGTCCTTTGCTCGTCCCGAGCAAAGTAGGACAAATCAGGTTGTTGATCAGAAAATCACTTTGACTTGTACCTTACCTGTCAAGTCATAGTCTGAAGCAAAGGGATTCATTTATAAGCTTAAATAAGTCAGTTAGCCTACCTTTGCTCAATTACCTTACTCCTTCATGGGGCTTTTTAGCTATCTCCTTGTCTTGGGCTGTTGAAAGTCAGAACGGTGCATAAAGTGATACTTACTTGTTCATAGATCCGCAATCCATCTGGAGATACTTTTTTTTGAATTTTTTTTGAAAACATGGCAAAGCTCCCAAGATAACTCTCTTGAGGCACTCATCTTGTATTTCCTTACCAGGGCAGTATCTGCCTCTGATCTTCCCTACTACTACAAGTCTTTATGGAGCTCAAGGTAGGATAAGAATAGGGCACACTTGTATTCTATTTATTGTAAAGTCAAATAGAGGATCCATGGAGAAACAAGTCATGCAATCTCGATCAAAAGGTGCAAGTGTATGAGTGGATGGATGGATAGATGGATATGACTTACTCCTTGAGGTAATGGCTTTTCTCTCTCGAATCATCCCTATGTCTCTTTCTTTCTCTTTTTTTTGAGACATGGCTACTCCCTTTTTTCTCTCTCTCTTTTTTTTTGGGTCATGCTTCTTTGGCATGCCATCTTTTCTCTTTTTGGGGCAATCATAATCTGACTTTATTTTATTTCAGGGATGTTCTACGAGAGAGATTACCAAGACATGGAGCACTTATTATGTGGAATGAATGGGTGGTGGTGCCAATTCCCAGTGTAGAAATGTAGCAATTGGATGGGACGTGTACGTGCTTATGATCGAGAAAGCATGAAAAGCATCTCTCTAGGGTCACACAATTTGACAAAACTCAACAGAATATCAAGCAGCATATGTGTAAAGGGTTTTTCATGGAATATGACATATGGCTTTGGTAGGACTTTGCATATCGCTGGGGAACTTGCCTCTTTTAGAATTTTTGAAAACAACTCCAGACTTCAAGCATCACTAGAACAAGCTTGCACAACCTTATTTACCATATCTGAACTCGCAACAACTTAGACTTGAATCAAGCATATGCAACCCGCCGAACTTTTAGGTTCATGGACAAGATATTTGTAAAACCAGCAGATTTAAACTCAAGAGAACTCTTATTTTCAAACTAGGCACAACAGACATGATAGAGCAAAGCAAAACTCATCCTTTCAACTTATCAAAAGGAGTTAAAACATTCTTACCGTGCATCATGAAAAAAAAGGAAATAAAGCAGTAAATTTTTATTTTGTTTTTGAAAGTTTTTTTATCAAATTTTATTGAAAGCAAATAAAGGGATACAGTTGACTTAGGGGAGGGGACCTCCCCCAAGCTAGCTCTTGGTTTAGGGTCCAAAAAGCAGGACCTTTCTCCATACCTAATTAGGTTGAGGTCATTTCGTCCGTACCTAGAGAAGTAGTAGCGGTCGTTGACGTCTTGTTCTTATTGCGCCACACCTTCTTGGTCTTCTTTGGTGGCGTAGGCGGCGCAGGAACAAGATCCTCGAGTGTAGTAGCCCTTGGTTTACCCTTCTTCTTAGACCTTTTTGAGCTCGTTGGATCTTCTTTCATAAGTGTCTTCGTAAAAGGTATAAGACTATCTTTCTGAGAGGTGTGACTTCGACTTCTTTGATTTTCTGAGGGTTTGGCCCAAATTTGACTCGGATCATCAAGCATTGCTCTCTCTTGGGTCGGAAGTCAAATTTCTTCTCTTTACCATTGATATGGAGTCGGATTTCTCCGGCCCCAACATCAATATGTGCATCTGCTGTATTGAGGAATGGCCATCCTAGAATGAGAGTAGTCTCTTCCTGATTATCCATATCAAGCACCACAAAGTCGACTGGGATGAAACAATCCCGAACTCTCACTGGGACATCCTTAGTGATTCCTTCTGGGTGCCGAACTGAAGAATCAGCCAATTGCAATTGCATGGGTGTTGGTGTCAACTCTGTATAGTTGAGTTGGTCAAATACTGCCTTCGGCATCACACTAACACTGGCCCCCAAATCACATAAGGCTTTGTCAAAGTTCTGTATCCCTATTGAACAACTGATAGTGGGGAATCCTGGATCCTTTTTCTTCTCAGGCAATTGTTGAAGTATAGCTGCACTGCATGCCTCAGTGAGCTTGATTACTTCGGTAGTTGGCAGCGGTCACTTGTTGTTGATTATGTCCTTGATATAGCGAGCATAGGTTGGAACCTTCATCGCATCCATCAAGGGTACATTGATGTTCACTTGTTGTATTATCTCAACAAAGCGGCTGAATTGCTCGTCTGTACTTGACTTCTTTACCCTCATAGGGAACGGCAATACTTGAGTGTCATAGAATTCATGCGGAGCCGTGTTCCCTTCATGAACCTTCTCGGGTTCCTCCTCCCAAGGTGGTTGTTCTGCCACCGGGCTTGCCTTCTTCCTGTTAAAATGGTTAGGATAAGGCGGGTCTTGAGTAGTTTTACCTCCTCGTGGGTTATCGCCTTAACGTTCTCCAAATCAGGGGGCATGGTAGCAGCCACTTGAGCTAGTTGAGTCTCAATCATCTTGTTGAAACTCAACTGGTTCTTGATGGCAGTGGAGAATCCATCCATCATGGCATGGATAGTCTCCATGGATTTGTCTATAGCAGCCAACTTCTTTTGAAGGGACTCATTGATCTTCGCTTGGCCGTAGACAAGATCTCTCAATGTAGGCTAGTTAGAACTAAAAGAATTCTAATTCCCATTACCTCCTTGGTAGTATGGGCATGGTTGATTCCACCCCTGACCTCCTTGTGGACGAAACCCATTGCTGCCATTGAGGAATAGAGCTTCTTCTTAGGTTTCTGGGCAATTATCGCCCGAATGTCCAACATTCCCGCAGATCTCGCACGTCATGCGAGTCTCCAAGGCTTGAAGTGTTTGCAATTGAGCCTTATCTTGGGAATAATCCTCAAATTTCTTGAGGAAGAGATCAATCTTCATAGAGAGCATGTCGGCCTCCTTAACGGAGTGCATACCTCACTGGCACGGTTGGAGGCAATCATCGCTCCAACCTTGGTTGGAAACCATCTTCTCGATCAATGATGTAGCTCTTTCAATGGTTAGTGAGAAGAAAGCTGCACCTGCAGCGGCATCCACATGATCACGGGATGACTGTGTCAACCCGTTGTAGAAGTTCTGTAAAATGTGCCAATTATCCATTCCATGGTGCGGACACGCTAGAATGTACTCCTGAAGCCTCTCCCAAGCCTCCGGAATTGACTCATTTGATGCCTGCTGGAAGTTCGAAATCCAACCACGAAGAGCATTGGTTTTGCCTGTCGGGAAGAACTTCGAGCGGAACGCCTTGGTACATTTGTCCCAAGTATCCACAGCAGCCTTGTTAGCATAAAACCATTGCTTCAGTCTCCCCAAGAGAGAGAACGGAAACAGACGGAGCCGGATAGCATCTTGCGATACACCCTTGATAACAAAATTACTGCAGAGCTCTAGGAACTGTTGGAGATGAGCGCTGGCATCCTCATAGGCCCTGCCACAGAATGGGCTGGCCTGCTCCATCATAATGAGGCCTGTCTTGATCTCGAAATTTTCTCCTCCGGTGTTAACCTCGGGCCCGGTAGGTACCTGGTTAGCAGACGGAGCAGAGTAATCACGGAGTGTCTTTTGGGTCATAGCTCTAGGAGCTGACGATGATGCGACGACTGGATCGACTGCCGAGAGTGATCTCCGAGGTGATATGAGACGAGCTCGCGTCCTCCTCAAAAGTGACTCTAGATCGGAATTAAAGTTTTGATGCAGATCGAAACCGGTCATACACTACCCTGTTTTCATATCAACAAAGACAAGAAAACAAAGCAAAGTTAGCCTGTTTAGCAAGCGAATACCAATTTCGATTTTGTTCACAACTTTTATCTATATATTTCACTCTGTGCCTACCCCGGCAATGGCGCCAAAAATGCTTGTTGGCGCCTACCAACGTCACCAGCAATGATGCCTATAGACGCCATTTTGGGGTGGTAGTATTTCATGAACCACGAATAAATCCGCAAGCGCATGGAATAACGCTGTAGCATTTTACCCGAGAGTATACCGGGGTGTCATTTATATTTTTGCAGGGAAGGCGGTGAGTGAGAGAATATATAGATTAGTTTGTGAACTCTATTTAGATTGGATATTTTCATGCATAAACATGGGTAAGATAATAACATGGTAGGAGGTAGTGTGACACACACACAAACTACCCTCTCGGATAAATAAATAAAAGAAAGATAAAAGATGCTTTAGTACGGGAGCAAGGTAAAAGTCAGAGCTCGAGTCAGCTGTACTAGGCTAGCTATATCTACATTTTCTCATTGGTTAGCTCGTCAGAGATTAAACTACACAACAGGGAGATCGCTATCGAAGCAACGGGAGGAGCCCATACACCCTGGCGGCTTTATATACCTCCTACCCCCCATACCGAACATGGAAAATTACTAAAAGGATCGGACAGGGCTGTCACCACCTGCCAGCTACCTCTACAAACCGTGGGTATAGTTGACATCCAGCAACACTTAACTAATCTAGACACCATGTCTACACTAGTAAGGGATACTCTAGTGTCCCGCGCGGAGCCCCCACCCTCCGGATGGACAAACATAACACTAGAGCAATCATACGAATACTGGACCAGTTCATAGATTTCTAAGAACAAAAGACTAACCATCTCCAGCACAGGGCGATCATACAATGCAAGCATAGAATGATAACGCAACCATGACAAGGAGCATATACTCGATAACTCAAAATATACTTCAAGCAGATATCGGTAATCATAGTCTAATTCTATTATAAACAACTAAATATTACAAGAGAGTGCTTGAGATGAACCCATACCAGACTCTCGTGCAACATCGGTGACTCGGTGGCTCCTAGGCTTCTCCTAAACTCCACTAAGCCTAAAGACTATGCAAGGAATGCAAGAGAGGAGAGTTGAGTGGTGTGGTGTGTGTGTGTGTGTGTGTGTCCTATTCTCCACCCCCCACCTTGTATTTATAGCAGGGAGCCACGGGGTGAAGCTAGCACAACCGACGTAGGGGACTAATGGGGAAGCGCCACGTGCCCTAGTTGAGGCGGTGGGGCCCACGGGCCAGGTCGGCCTGCCCGGGCCACCATCCGCCCCCAACTTCTTCTGGTGGGCTATCTTGGGCCTCTTTGTCTGATCCACGTTGGGGTTGGCCTATCTTGACTTGTTTGAATTGGGTTCTTGCATCACTTTTGGTCCATCTGAGCCTAAATCGGTGCTCTGATAATTTCTGTGATTTTATGTCGGGCCAAAGTGTGCTTGTAACCTGCATATTAACTTGAAAACACAACTTGCATATTATAAAAGGTAAAGTGTGGTTTAAGGACTTTATTGGATAAGGATGCGTGTAAGAAATGCAAACTCTCATGATTTTCTGATCAAGTTGACGCCTGGAAATGATCGTTAGTGAGCGTCAACAGATGTCCAGAAGCTTACAGGCTGCATGGCAGCCTTGAATCGGTTCTTGTCTAGGCTTGGTGAACGGGGTCTACCCTTCTTCAAGCTCCTCAAACGACAAGACAAATTCGAGTGGACTACAGAAGCCGCGAAAGCACTCGAGAACCTCAAGCATCACCTCCAGTCACAGCCAATTCTTACAGCTCCACTACCAAGATAGGAACTACTCCTCTACATTGCTGCGACTACTCACGTGGTCAGCACGGCAATAGTAGTCGAACGACCGGAGGAAGGCCACGCCTATGGTGTCCAGAGACCAGTTTACTTCATCAGTGAAGTACTCTCTGAATCCAAGGTTAGATACCCATCTATTCAGAAATTTTTTTTACGGAATTCTAATCACATCCTGGAAGCTTTGACATTACTTCGATGAGTACAAGATCTCAGTTATCACTGATTTCCCATTGGCGGATATACTCCACAATCGGGATGCCACTGGAAGAATTTCAAAGTGGGCAGTCGAAATGGGGGCCTTGGACATCAAGTTCAAGCCGAGAACAGCAATCAAGTCGCAAGCACTAGTCGACTTCTTAGCTGAATGGTGGGAAAATTAAATCCCAGCACCTGACAACATCCCAGAGCATTGGGTAATGTACTTTGGCGGTTCACTCAAGCTCGACGGAGGCGGCGCAAGAGTTCTATTAATCTCTCCCAAAGGAGAGCAGTTGAAGTATGTCTTCCAGATCATGTTTAAAGTCTCCAACAATGAAGCAGAATACGAGGCACTACTACATGGGCTTCGCCTAGCAGTTTCTCTCGGCATCAAGCGACTACTTGGCTACGGCGACTCTCTACTCATTGTCTAGAAGGTCAATAAAGATTGCGACACCAACAAGGACACAATGGACGCATATGTTGAAGAACTCAGAAAGCTCGAGAACAAGTTCTCAGGGCTGGAAATCCACCACGTAGATCGTGACAACAACGTGGGAGCCGATGTCCTGTCCAAACTTGGATCTACTTGAGCAGCTGTTCCACCTGGAGTCTTTGTTCATGAACTACATCATCCATCAGTCAAGGTGCATAGTCAGAAAACTATTAACGCGGAGGCCCCGGGCACAGTAAGAGAAGTGTTGATGATCGAAGAAGACTGGCGGATTCAGTTCATCGACTTCATCAAGGAATTTAAGCGTCCACCACATATCGATGCCAAAAGCGCCGAAGCAGCGCACATCATCAGGCGAAGCAAATGTTTCGTCCTCGTCAGCGACAACCTGTATAAGCGCTCCGCCTCCGGCATCCTCATGAAGTGTGTCACCCTTGAGGAAGGCAAGGACATCCTCAGGGAAATACATGAAGGAGTTTGTGGCAATCATGCCGCATCAAGAACACTAGTCGGCAAGGCCTACGGATCAGGTTTCTTCTGGCCAACTGCCGTATCATACGCAGAAGACCTCGTCAGAAGATGTCTTGGCTGCCAATTCTTTGGCAAAAAGACTCACATGCCAGCACACAATTTGATCACACTCCCTCCGTCATGGTTGTTCGCCTGTTGGAGTCTGAACATTATTGGACCCTTAACCATAGCTCCAGGAGGATTCAATCATGTGTTAGTAGCAGTCGACAAGTTCACCAAGTGGATCGAGTACAAGGTCATTATCAAGGTCTCATTAGATAGGGCAGTGGATTTCATCTCCGACATTATACATCGGTTTGGTTTCCCCCACACTATTATTATAGATCTGGATTCTAATTTTACCTCGCAGTCTTTTTGGGATTTCTATGAGAATTCTTGCATAGAGGTCAAATATGCTTCAGTGGCTCATCCTCGGGCAAATGGCCAAGTGGAACATATCAATGGCTTAGTACTCAATGGCTGGAAAAAGAGACTCTATGATGCCAATTCTAAGAAGGGCGGCAAGTGGATTCAAGAACTACCCCATGTAGTCTGGGGGCTGCGAACGCAACCTAGCAAAGCAACTGGACAATCTCCTTTCTTCCTCACCTACGGATCAGAGGCTATACTACCCACAGATATTATGTGAAAATCTCCAAGAGTAGAAGCCTATCAGGAAGGAGAAGCAGATGAAGCTCGAAATATAGAGTTGGACTCAGTCGAAGAAGTCAGAATCAATGCTTTGACCCAGTCGGCTAGATATCTTCAAGGAGTCAGACGCTATCATGATCGCAATGTCCAGCAAAGATCCTTCAATATAGGAGATCTAGTCCTACGACGGATTCAAGATGTAACAGGACTTCACAAATTAAATTCCAGATGGGAGGGACCTTTCATTGTGTCTAAAGTTACAAGACCCAGATCATACATAATTACCGACGCCGATGGTAATGAAGTACTCAATTCCTGGAATATTGAGCACTTGCACAAGTTTTATCCTTGATTTAAAGTTGTATGATGGTGTCAGTTGATCTCTTTAATAAAGCAACGGTTTCTATCACCTTTCGACTACATTACAGGCAGCCATCAACCTGACAGCATCAAGATCAACTACTTCTCATAGGGTTTTTCCAACAAGGGTAATCTTTACAGATTCATACCGACCTGGATAACCCAATATGGATAGCCTACACAGTTTTTCCATTGGGGTAACCTATCAAGGTTCATCCAAACAGGATAACTATACAAGCCACATCCTTGTCCTCAGCATAGGACATAACCTACTCGCTGGCTCGAGAAGGTCTATGGATACCTTTATTAGTTTGTCCAACTTGGGGGACTCGACGGGGTTCATCCTAACAGGTCAACAATAAAGACAACTCCAACCTTGCATTAAAGGCACAACTACTTGCTCGCTCGAGTACATTTTGGATACTACTAATATTTGTCCTACTGGGGTAACCCGACGGGGGTCATCCTAACTGGTCAATCTTGGTAGTTACTCCAGTCTACAAGTTAGACACTCTACTCATGCGCTCGAGTAGATTCTGGATATCTCTATATAATTTTTTCTATCTGGATAATCCGACGGGATTCTTTTTGGGAGCTTCCTCTAAGCGCTCGACCAGAGATTTACTACTCGACGCCTCTCCAGAATCTACCATGTCCACAATGACTTTGGTTGCGGCCACCAGTCAAGCTTGATCACTTGAAGAACCTGACACAAGGATATTTCAATGATTATACAAATATTGGTAAAAAATTTCAAGTGAAGTACAAGCACTTACAAGCCTGGGTAGTCTGCAGTTGTTCTTGGAGCTTGGTTTTCTCTTCTTCAAGTACCTTGTTCTACTATTTCAACTTATAAAGTTCTCACGTATGCTCACAATCAGCTTCATAAAGCTTGTTCCGAGTAGCAAGAGCTTCATCAAGATGCTTTGCAATTTTTGCATTCTTCTGAGCCAAGGTGTTCCAATTGTCTACGGTCTGATACAAAGCCTGAGACTTCAAGAAAGACCGATTGGCAACATCCTACATGTGCAACAGATGATATGTCAGATCATATACTACTCAGTAAAGACAATACAGTGGAAATCTTACCTTGGTAAATTTGAAGCTCCATTGCATATAATTGGCAAGCTTCTTCACATTATCCACAGTCAGCAGTGGATCATCAAAGTGTTCCTTTCCCAACTCCGCCTGGGAAGACTGAGGGAGTGACTGGAAGGGTACTACTCGAACAACTAGATTCCTTGGTCTTTCTGCTTCACTGTCACCAGTACTAGTAGCAGCTGTGGCAGTCTCTCTAGTAGTCGCAGATGGAGAAGGTTTGGTCAGTTCAGGAGTCGACTCTTTTGATGTCCCAGAAGCACCTGCTTCTTGACACATTTTAGCAGCAGCAGAGTCCTCAGTCAGCCCGATTATTGGTGACTCTGGGGCTGATCGAGTAGTTGAATCTGGGTCGCCTTGCACCCAGTTACGGATGTCCTGGACTTGATCTTTCTCATGCTCAGGAAGATATTGGATTCTAGACAAACCAAATTTTGTATAAGGAAGCTGAGGCTAATCGGATCTAATGGGAAAAGTAAGACTCTTACTGCCTACTGTCGGGTCGGTATGCTCTCCTCCGCAACAGGGATCCAGGAGCCGCTTTACGCTTCTTATCGCCACCAGAATGGGCGGCATCATCTGAAGACGGAGGCATGCAGTACCATGTCTTATAATTCTTCTGCAAAAAAGAGGATTCATCAGAATAGCAAAAGGCTTAATTACAAGTACTCAAGGATGCTTATTGGCACTTACCCAGGTATTCTCAGGTGGATTAACTGTCGAGAAGAGTGCTGGTAGCACCAAGGAGTTGTCGAAGTTGTCGAGTACTTTGTAGCACATTCTGACTACCTCAAGACGAGACATTGCCTCTGGAGTAAGCTTGATAGGATCTTTCATGCCTTCATATATGAAGGCAGGATGCTTCCGACGCTGCAGGGGTTGAATCCGACGACTCACAAAGGAAAAAACTACATGGTCGCCAGTAATTCCTTTTTTCTTCAACATCACAATAGCATCAAGGAGGCATGTTACTTGACCGCCACCAGGTCTAGTACTCGACCAACATGCTTGGACATGAGGGCACCAGGGGTCATCTCAGGAAGTGGAGATTCAAAGTTCCCGACATGAAACCAGAAACTTTTCCACTCGACTCCTTTTCCTGCTGGCTTATAAGATAAGTACTCGTCTCGAGTCTCAGGACAGAGTATTAACTCACATCCACCGACAACGGCAGGGTTGCTAGCGTTCGGAAATGGTACAAGGATGAAGAAATGCTGGAAAAGGTGGAAATAGGGGAGGATGCCAAGGAATGCTTCACAAAAGTGGGTAAATATGGAGGTGCGTGCCTTTGCCGAATCTTACAAGATTAAATTGCTCAATTCATCACCATATTATGCTTAGGCCAATGGACAGTGAAAGTGATCGGGTGCTCTAGCCTAAGAGGGGGAGGGGGTGAATTAGGCACTAATAAAAACTTAGACCTATGGCTCCAACTAGTTTGCACAAAACTTAAACTAAAACATGCTATCTAGATGTGCAACTAGGTTGTTCTAGTGTGAAACCCCTATCCCAAAAGAGTTTAGCAACCTATAGCCTTTCCTATCAAGAAACTATTCTATGAAAGTAAAAGCACACAAATTGCTAGCATGAAATGCGGAAGCTTAAAGAGCGGGATAGGAGATAGCAAACTCTTGACGCGGGTGTTTATCCCGTGGTTCGGTTAGCCACAAAGGCACACCTACATCCACGTTGTTGTAGCACTCACTAAGAGTATTTCTACTCGGCCACCAAGTCTCTTCCGTGAACACAATCACGGTCACCTTGGCCCCAGGTTCCGCTAAGGAGCTTCTCCACAAAGGATGGGGGTCTCCACGTCCCCCGCACAAAGTGTCGTCGCCGTTCCACACCAAGTCGGAGGGTCGATGACGTTGCCGGCGAGCTTCACGCTCCAAGGTGCCGGCGCACCAAGCTCTTGTTTTGGTTCACTAGAGAACCACAGCACAAAGGCTCAAGGCCTTGCAATCACACTCACTAAGAGCTAATCTAGCACTCACATTTTACAAAGCTAGTGCTATAAGCTAAGGATATGATCTATGAGCTCTTGTATGGCTTGGAGATGTTCTTGGATGTGTATGAGGTGTCTTGGGACTCCAGCAATCTTCAAATGGCCGGGGTGAGGCGTATATATAGGCCACCAAGTCTTGTAGCCGTTGCTCCAACGGTCAGCTGAAAATCAGCGTATCACCGGAAGAACCGATGCCTCTGGCAGGGGTAGCGTTGGTTCTTCCGGTTACTCATAAACCGAAGTAGCCGTTGAAGTTCTGACAGCTGATGCAGTGACCACCGGTTGAACCGATGCTTTGTTCCGATGCATCACCGGTTCATCCGGTGCTTAAGAATCTTCTCCTGGGCGCTGACGTCATTACACCGATGGTATGCACCGATGCCTCACCGGTTCAACCGGTGCTGAAGAATCTTCTCCTGGGGTCTTGACATCGTCTCTGGAACATAGGACGCCCAATGCACCGATGCCCCCTTTTTGACCCGTCGGTTCAACCAGTGCCTATAGGCTGACTTGGCTTCTATTCCCTTCTGCACCAAACTTCATAGCGCCGGTTCTTCCGACAGGCGTCGGATGCACTGATGCTTAGGCATCGGTTCTTCCGGTGCTCCTTCGGGCCTTGCTACGCCTATCTTCTCTTCCTCTTTGTCATCACTTGAACCTAAAAGCCTGAGAATGATCATCTTAACAATCATATTAGTCCAAGTGTTGTGTTGTCATTCGATCATCAAAATCACTTGAAATGGCATAAAAGGTGCCATGTTCCTTACAGACAGGCTGAGTCAAGTAATAAGATTTTGATCAAACTTATCAAGTAAAAGATAGAAGAAAGTCCTAGGAGGTGGCATGAAGTGTTATCCAAAGCATTATGGGCTCATCACATATCTCGACATGGTGCTGCTAAAGTTACTCATTTTGAGCTTGTGTCTGGTCAAGAGGTCGTTTTACCCGTTGAGGTAAATCTGGACGCTTATAGATTGGCTAAACCAAATGATCTCTCCGTTGTTGATTATTATGACTTGATGATAGATAATATTGATGATGTAACTGACAAGCATTTGAGGGCTCTAAAAGGAGATTGAGAGGGACAAGCTTCGGGTGGTCGGATCTTACTACAAGAAGGTAAGAAGTAAATCTTTTCAGGTTGGAAATCTGGTTTGGAAGACAATTTTTCCTCTTGGGATGAAAATCAATAATTTTGACAAATGGTCGCCAAATTGGGAAGGTCCATACAAGATTATGAAGGTTATCTCCAGGAATTCATATATGATGGAGACGGTGCAAGGGGAGCGTCTACCTAGAGCTATCAATGGGAGATACTTAAACAAATATTATCCCAGCTTGTGCCAAAGTGCATGAAGGCGAAGACAGCCGGTATTGGGTATCGCCCTTAGTTTTATTTTTAGGATTGTGAAATTTGTGTAAAGCATGTATATCAGCCTAGATTTTAGTACTTGCTTTTTGGCTTGTGAAACTAACCAAAAAGCATGGGGACATATGTTGACAACCAAATTTGGTAGAGTCAGAGGTCGACCGGTCTGACCGGTCGAGCCGACCGGTCTGACCAGTTTGCCCAATTGTAATCCGAGTAGGCTTTGTTTTATTTTTGGAATCCTTGTGTAACCCGACTTAGAAGGGGTATGTCGGTGTTTAGCCGCCAAGCCTGATTTGGGATACCCTTACGTAGGCAAGGGATCGACTAGCTTTGGAACTCGGTGGTGCAAGGTGTAACGTCCCGCCTCCCCGAGGCCGGGCCCACTTACATCTGGCTGCTTTCTAGGACATAGACTATCCCCACAGACCAACACCAGTCTTTTCTGCACACTTTGTCATCACTCGTGCGCACCCGGTAAGAACTTCCCGGTCGGTCACCCATCCCCAAATTTCTCCGGGCCAAGCATGCTTAACCTCGGAGTTCTTTGGAGACCGGCTTCCGGAAAAGAAGTTGCAACTTGTTGGCATGAGTATCCTATTAATCCTATTAAGCCCTGGGCCGGGGTGTCACATGCTCACCGCCTTAAGAGACCGACGTCCTCGTCAGTCAATCCCAAGCTAGTAACGTCCTCTCTTGGCCACGTCCCGTACGTCCAGTGCCAACAGCCCATGTGCCACGTCCGTGCATCCAGTGCCAACGGTCCTTGTGCCACGTCCGTGCGTCCAGTGCCAACGGCGCATCTCAGATGCCCGCGCACTGACCCACCACGCGCCCGTGCACATGCCGGTGGCATCTGTCCCCCCACGCGCCCGTGCTCATGCCTCCGCACTTACGCACGTACGTGCCCGTGAAACCGTGAGAGTCGGCTCTGATACCATTCTGTAACATCCCGCCTCCCCGAGGCCGGGCCCGCTTACATCTGGCTGCTTTCTAGGACATAGACTATCCCCACAGACCAACACCAGTCTTTTCTGCACACTTTGTCCTCACTCGTGCGCACCCGGGAAGAACTTCCCGGTCGGTCACCCATCCCCAAATTTCTCCGGGCCAAGCACGCTTAACCTCGGAGTTCTTTGGAGACCGGTTTCCGGAAAAGAAGTTGCAACTTGTTGTTATGAGTATCCTATTAATCCTATTAAGCCCTGGGCCGGGGTGTCACACAAGGAACACCAGGAGTCCTGTGTGGTTGCTTGTATTGCCTTAGGTGTTGATGTGTTCTAAGGGGGTCTCTGCCCGCCCTTATATACTCTGGAGGGACAGGGTTACATGGAAAATCCTAGCCGAGTACTGTTGGAGTCCTACTACAACCTGGTCGGGTAGTTTTCTTGTACTACAGCTAGTTCTACGCCTATTCGGGTAGTTATAAAAGAGGTAAGATACATCCATGCGCTATCCCTTACTCTAGAACATTATATGCCTATGAGCAGTCCTGTTGTCCCGGGTCTGACAAGCCCCTGAGGTCTTCGTAGCCGAGTCCTGCAGGCGTCGAGTACTTGGTGAGGCGTCTTCGAGTACTTCAAGTAGTCAGAACATCCTTCTGGTTGCTTCTGGGCCTTCCTTCGAATACTTCGAGTAGTCTTCCAAGTACTTCTAGTTGCTCCGAAGCTGTGAGGTCCTCAAGCCCCAAAATCTTGATCATATATGGTGCGTGAAGTACTCGCGCTCCATATGGAGTAGCCCCCGAGCCTTAGGTTGAACCGCAGAATTAGCCTGAGGGTCACTTCAGTCTTTTTTTCATTCTTTATTTTCTAAAAAAATTGAAAAATAAATCATTGATGCCACATATCCTGCAGCCCCCGAGCCTTAAATCTAAATACCGTATCTTGTGGGTAGCCCCCGAGCCAAGATTTGGAATTAAGGATCTAATTCATGCCATCTGATTTTATTCATAAAATGTCAGCAAGTATATGTTGGCGTTTCTTACGCTCAATAGAATATGGATTCCGCAAGCGCACAGAATCACTGCTGTAGCACTTCACCTTGGAGTATTCCAGGGTATCGTATATTTCCTCAGGGAAGCACTATGGATAAAGAGTATCGAAGAATCGAATGACAAACTTTACTAGAGATATCAACCGACTAACTTAGTGGGGGTAAACCTGATATGATAGATAAGATAATGGCCAACGATGACCGTCTGACATAGGAGACTCTAATCCTTAGAGAGGTAAGCAGCTGGGAGGACAATGAGCGAGAAAGACTCCTAAAACACTTCTAAACTGTCGAGTTAGCCTCTCTAGACTAAACCTTACTTCTAACTGGTTATCAAGAACCTAGAGCTTACTTCGGCGGCTGGAAGAGGAAGGACTTCAGAAAGGGATGAGAGGGGAGTCCAACGGCAACCTGCACTACTCCTATGAAAACACTCGAACGTGGTGGACTACAGAGGACGGATAGGGTTGTCACCACCTACCGACTACCACAACAGTTCTGTGGGGTAGAACAAACTTTCTAGCTAACACTAAGGTCAGACACCATATCTGCACTCGGTGTTAGGATTTCTCTTGTCGCAAACAAGAGAAATCCCCCTCAACTTAGAGCACTAACTTGAGATACTCTAGTCCGGGCGAGAAAACCCATAAGGTAAGATCCTGATAAACAAGATAGGTACAAAGCCTAAGCTAGAGAATTACTTCCGCACACAAGTAAGATAACTTGGAAAGGTAAATAAATGCGGAAAGTAAAGCTAACTCGAAAAGATAAAGAAGATAACTTATATTGATAAATGTCAAAGGAAAAGATACAAGAGCTTATACCAACTTCCGATGACGACTCCGGAATCCCGAGACAAGCTCAACTTGACTCTAACTCCCAGACTACCTAACCTACTCTAGAAACTAAGAATGAGAGAAGAGAGCTCCTTTGGTGTGTGTTGAGAGTGAGGGTGTTGCTCTCTATTTATAGTGCTCCAAGGTCGGTATTTGGGCTAGCGTCAGTTGCACGCAGTTGTGGCGGTTGTGCTTAACCTTCACGCCAAAACTGAGCTTGAGATGCCGCAAAGTGGGGCCGGTCGGCCTCCCCTAGGCCGGCCGGCCGGCCTGGGGATCCCGCCATCTGGCCACCGACTTTTTGTGGACGGCTTGGATTGTCTCCTGGAAGTTGGTGGAAGAGGATTGGGTCCAAAGCACGTGATTGTTAGGCCGGCCGGCCTCCCTTAGGCTGGCCAGCCTGGGTTTTGCTCCTCTCGGCCCTCTGTTTCACCGACGCATCAATCAACGGTTGCACATTCTTGCTCACGGCGGTTTTGGTCTTGAAACTGCGTTTGGACACTGAAAGTGGACCCAACCTTCCATTTCTCAATCCTTTCGGTCTTTGTTTGTGAATTTTTGGACGGAACCAAATTGGATTGTCTTGGATTTGTGATCATGATCACTCTGGCAAAGTTTCGTTGCATGGTATGTTGAGGTGCCAGCCGGCCGGTCTAGGGTAGGCCGGTTGGCCTGGTATTTTGTCCAATTTTCCTGATTTTTGGTACACTAGTTCCTGCGACCACAACTCATCCAAAACTTGTTGCACTTGTTACAAATAAGCAAAATATGTATGGAACATAGTGTAAAGCTCATGTTATTCCCGAGAAGTTGACGGTCAAAATGGGAAATAATGGCCGTCAACACCACCCCAAGCTTAAACTTTTGCTCGTCCTCGAGCAAAGCTAAAGCTGAGGCTCGGTGGATCAGGAGTTGCATCAATGCTCATACCCTGCAGAAACCTTATGCACAACATAATACTCTAACATATGTACTTTGAATAAGTTGGCTCATACCTTGGTTTCCGGAGATGGGGCTTACTCGCATTTCATCCCTCGTCTTAGGCAGTTGAGAGATTGAACAACCTTCACCAGAATATTTCCTGCCTCCTGTTCAGGTTCCTAACTCGGAGTTTTGCAAGTTTTTCAAAAGTGGTTTAAGATTCCCTGATGGTACTCTCAAGTCGCTCAAGGTGTATGATCCTCACCATGGTCGGACAATTTGACCATCTTCTTCCTACTCTAAAGCTGATATGTGGAGTTTTAGGTAGGGAGAGTGTAGCATACCTTGGTTATCTGTGTTGCCGAGCCGAAGAGTGGTTCGCAAGAGGTTGGTACTTGATCAAATCCCGATATTATGGAAGGTGAAGTGTTCAGGGGAGAGGGAGGAAATGGATTCACACTTATAAAATTTTCGCTCTTTTTATTTGAGCCCCTTATTTCAACTCTTTTGAGTGGAGGTATGGGTCTTGTCTTTTTTTTTCATTGCTTTCAGCTCCATTTTTTTATAAAGAAGATGACCCATACTCCATGAGGATAGAGTTATTGGAAGGGAGCATTGCTTGGATAGACCATTCGAGATGGATAGGTTCACTGTGGAGATTTTGGGATTTGTTGTGAGTGGAATTGTCTGGCGAAGGTGGATATCAATACCCGGAGTAAGTATTTGATATGCCAGACATTTTGAGGCTAGCAAAACAATGGGTACGCAAAGGAGAAAGATCGGTAGATGACAAGTACCTTCCTCGAACGGACTCACCATTCGGCAAAGCTCAACATAACTCAAGATAGCTTTTATAGGTTAATATGATAAAACATTATGGCTTTGGTTAGGACATGTAAACCAAAGGGGAATTCTTTACCATGTTTCATTTTAAAGAAATTCCGAGAGGTTCCCTACTAGAGCATGCAGTTTTATTCTGATTCGGGCCATCTCAAATCTAACAACAACTTAGACTTGGAAATCAAGCTCATGCTCCCACTCAAACCAGATTTTAGTGGAACTACTTATGTGCCAACTAGTTCAAGTACTAGGAGAGTAAACAGTTGTATACGAGGCACTTGCAAATCATGGATAGAGCAACTATTCATCATCTCCAAGATAAGAGCTTATACGGATTTCCATACATATGAGTTGGGAGTTTTATTCAAAGCATGAAACACATTTTTTTTGTGTTTTAATTTATTTATTTTGCTTTTACTTTATTTTATACTTTTACTTTTATTTTTTTGAGTTTTTGAATGATTTAAACTAACTATTTTTTTGGACACGAGACGAAAGGACAAGCCGGCTGGCCTAGGGTTGGCCGGTCGGCCTGGTATTTTGTCCAATTTTCCTGATTTTTGGTACACTAGTTTCTGCGACCACAACTCATCCAAAACTTGTTGCACTTGTTAGAAATAAGAAAAATATGTATGGAATATAGTGTAAAGCTCATGTTTTTCCCGAGAAGTTGATGGTCAAAATAGGAAATAATGGTTGTCAATAGTATAATCAGATTCGACACCTAAAAGATCTCTTTTCGAGTGATATCCCAGAAAAATGATACGATTAGATATACCACACTGATTACACCCATGATATCCTCAAGAATAAAACCCGGGATGTTTATCTCTTTATTGTGCATTCACATGGAGATTCACTGTGCAGGGATCCGCCCTATTACACTTGTTACTGTTGTGTATGTAGTGTCACGGGTTGTTCCCCTAGTGAAGCCCACGCGATTTATAAAAGGCAAGCAAGAGCTCTTGCCAGGAACATCCAACCACTGAAGACATGGCTCTCAGCTGGTGCTCTGTTTTAGAAAGGTCTCGCCCTCCTAATATTTGTAGATTGCTTCAAGCAAAAGATGCTAGAAGAGTACTTGCGAGTGACAAGGGAAGTCTCTACTGCCTAATCCTGCAACCCCGCTACTCTCATCTGATCCATTCTGAAAATCATCTCCCTGCAACTACCCTATAGGGAGGTTCTCTATGGACGGGTTGCATCTAGTTGTGTCATACTCTTGGGATTTCCAAGATGGAAGCTCCCAAGAACTGGCATCTCTGGTGGAGAGAGTTAATCGTGTCACAATGTATTCAGGGAGAAGGAGAAATTCCTTTGCAAGATGCAAGAAGAGGACTTGCGAGACACTTACTGTAATCTGCCTCCTTGCTCTTGAAGCTTTTTCTCCCAGAATACGAGTATCATTATTCCCTTAATGGGAATAACAAGTTTGGAGCTTTGTAATGGCCTCAGGCCGATGTAGCTGCAGCCGTCCTCGTCCAGGAGATCTAGGAGGTGCGCGTGCAAGTCTAAGCTGTTGTAAAGCTTATAATAAGTACTCGAATTGTAACAGTGAGTAGTTTATAGGATTTTGAGTATTTTTCTTTTATCTGGAATGTAATCCCAGAAAAGGAAAAATCATGTCGAGTAGTTGTTATGGGACTTGAGTGTTTTCTTTTTTCTGAAATGCAATCTTAGAAAAAGAAATGTCTCAAAAAAAATTCCGTTTTTTACCACAAATGGTAACTGACTCTCAAACTTCCTGATATTTACCATTTTGCCACCACCGCTACTATTTAAGTAGGCAGTAAATTAGGTTTTACCCCACTGGCCGCCTTTCTCCGCCTTTGCTTAAGATTTAGATCTATTCTTGCTTTCCTCAGCATTCCCAGATCCAATCTCTTTCTTTAACTTTCGCCAACCTTGGTTCCTTGTTAGCCTAGCCATTGTATGCGCGTGAAGTGTTCGGTATATTTCCGAATGGCGCCCAAGAAGTCGACCAAGGGGAAGGAGACAGAGATCGTACCCACCCGCGATGAGGAGTGGTCGCCAAGTAAGTGCTCAGAATCTAACTTGCAATCCCTCTTTGGCGAAGGCCTTTTGCCATTGAAATCTGTTATCTAATGGCGTCCTGCCTTGGGTCACGACCGTCCATATGAGAATACTGGCAAAATTGTTTCTTTTGCTCCTTATTTTGAATAAGGATTAGGTCTTCCTTGTTCTAATTTCTTTTCTGGGCTCCTGTATTATTACGGGATCCAGCTGCATCATCTTACTCCGAATTTTTTGTTCATCTTTCTATCGTCATACATTTGTGCGAAGTTTTTCTGGGCATCGAACCCCATTTTGAGCTTTTCGCCACCTCTTCCACCTTCCACCTTCAACCGATGCAGCGGTTTAGGGGATAGGGTGTTGTTTGTATTTTGTAACGTCACAAATAAAATCCGCAAGCGCATGGATACCGTTGTAGCTTTCACCCAAGAGTATTCTAGGGTATCGTATCCACTAGGGAACGTGAGTACACTACCTACGGGTTTAGGCTGTCCAAGGACACACACGGTGGTGTAGGAGGATATGAAAGAGAGGACTCTCTAAGATCTAGAATCTATGTTTAGAAGAAGAGATCACGTCACCGTTATACTTCGAGCTAAAGGTATCGACCGGCTTATACAAGCCGATAGTTCCAATATGTGCTCTATCCAATATCCGAACATGGAGGATTACTAAAAGGCTCGAACAGCGCTGTCACCACCTTCCGGCTACCTCTACAAACCATGGGACTATCAGACAATTGAGTGGTATAGTCCAGCCTAGACACCACGTCTAAGCCTTTCCCTACTAACTCTAGAGGCGTACAGAGTTATCCTTTTTTATCCGGAGCCCAACTCTAGAGTCAAATGCTACTCGCTAGCATACACATCAACTAATATAAGGCAGAGATGATAAATGCGATCTAAACTCTAATTCTAAATAAGCAAAGAAAGTCTCGAATACTTACAACCGAATAAGCATCCGTCGAGGTACAAGCGGAGAAGAGCGCCGACAAGCCTGGCACATCCCCCGACTATCTCCATCACTCTCGTAGAGGTACAATTTGGAGAAGAACGCCGTTGCCGGCGCCCCTCCTGAGTACCTCTACTCCTAAACTCCCTAAGACAACTCTCACTCAAGTGAGAACTCAAGAGAAGAGATGGTGTGGTGTGTGGTGTTGTGTGTGTAGTGTGTTGTGTGGTGTGTGTCTTCATTTGGACCCCCTCCCCTTGTATTTATAGGAGAGAACCACCAGCCATTCGCCCGAGAAATGAGCCAAACCGCCATTGGGGATCAACCACACCTCGCCACGTGACATCTGAGAGGCGGTGGAGCCCGTGGGCCCTCGCCACTAGGCCAACCGACCTGGCTGGTCGGCCGACTGTGGCAGAACCACCTGAATTATTCCGGCCCAAGTGTGCTGGCCATCACCATAAAGGCAACATTGACTCAAACGCACTTCAAACGGAACAATTCTTGGTCGGTCGGGTAACGTCCCGATACAACCACCGGATCTCGGATCGAACAAGAATACCCCGCACGAAGGCAAGTCCAGAGATATTACAACCATATATTTTACAACACAAGCATAGTAGTTATTACATCAAGTTCAAAGTATTATTACAAGTCCAAACTCAGTAAAACGTTATACAAGACACAAGTTTAAGGTTCAGAGTTAAAGCAATGGAAAGAAAACATGACGGCTACAACACATCGCAAAAGGATACCAAGCTAGCCCAAGCAAGGTATCACTCGTTGGGGTCATTGCCGGCCGGGGACGGATCCCATTCCACGGACCAGCTAGGGGGCAAAGAGCAGGGCCAAGTCAGACTAGCGGTCTGGTCCTCAAAACTCATACCTGAAACAAGATTCAACAGCAAGGCTGAGTATACTAATACTCAGCAAGACTTAACCGTCAACGGATATACTTAGCCCACTTAACTAGACTATGTAGGGTTCTGTAAGGCACTGGTTTTCCTTTTTGCTGAAAAGCAACAAAGAGTAGGTCCTTAATTTCAATTTTAGCTATCAATATTCTAGTTGATTAACCATTCTATGTAAGCAACTAATTCTAATCAACCAAGGTAGAACTTTAGTCAAACATCAAGATTGATCATAACAACATTACTCTTATTACTCTGTGTGGCAAAGGGATCAAGTAGTCTCAATATCCGTGAGAAACGGACGATTCGAATCGGATTTCCAACCTTGCAAGGTAAACCTAACACACGTTTGAAACACCATCGGATCATTCCCAAACAACCATTGACCTTTCATTCCGGCTTGTGGATAGGGTCACTCTCCCCGACTACAGGGCACCAACTTCCTCCCTGCACCCGTGATGTTGCGCAACATAAACATAAATAAAAACCTATCTCTAAGAGAGAGTGAAAGGTATATCCACGCACCGGGCCGATCAGCTACTAGGCTTACCGCGTACCATATTTACGGCATGTGGCTAGTACGTTCAAACACTTAACCACCGCTACCACACACCGCGACCTTAACAAGTTCATCAACACAGACGGACTTCAACAAATCTGCCCATGATCCTTATAGTGATTGCAGGAAATAAATAATCAACTCCTATAAGCTCGCGAGTGACAGGCAATCACTCGACTTTTACCGGTCCTATTAGCATAGTATCTAACTCAGACTCAAATCTAGTGTTCAATCAGTAGGAACCTAGAATTATGCAACTAGGGTTTTCAATCAATTCCAATAACTTAAATGCACAAGTAAATAATAACGATAAGTTGCATAATTTGAAATACTGGGTTTATGTCCGGGGCTTGCCTTTGCGGTAGTCACTAGCTAATTCAGCCTTGGGCTCTTCCGGACTTCGGTCCGAGTCTTCAGTCAGTGTAGCGGCGTTCACCTGGGCTTCTTGATCACCTCTTTCGAACTCCGGAATCAGCTCGTACGTCCCGTCAGCTAGAACAGTCGTATCAATATGTGATGCAAGAAACGGTATTACAATCATACACACTTCGCGATAAAGTTGCAGTCTAACAACTAGCAAACACAACTTAGCATATCGGCAATTGTTTATAGAGTACTTATTTAACATTTCTTACTACATAAAACAACATGATTAACTTCACAAGACAACTTGACTATCTTCACAAAGTAAGTTTTAGTTGGTTCACATAGCATGTAAATCATGGTTTGCTAAGAATTAAGTAACTCAGTACACAACTAGTATTTAAATTCAGAAAAATTACTTCAAATAGGAAGTACAGAGAGAAATCTATCCTAGAAATTTCATACCATTTCATGCAGCCAATTATTCAGAATAAAACATTTACTCAAATAGAACTTAGAACAAGATTAAATTCTATAGACTAAACTAGAGCAAATCAAAGGCTATAAATTTAACGAGACATCGATATAGAGCTAACACAGATACTATAAATTTTTCATGATTTTATCTGTAAAGAATTAATTCTGAGAAAATAAATAAAACAGACAGCAACATATCAAGATTCATTTTTAATTTTTGTTATATACATGAACTTGTGCTCAAACTTCATGGACAAGATAAGCTATTCAAAATAAACACTCAGAAATATTTGTATGATTTATCATGAAAATAAATTATTTATATGATTTAATCTATGTAGGAACTCATAAATTTATAACTTAAGATAAATAGAGCTTTAAGCTCTCAACTTTTTACTATAGCTAACATGTCAGCAGTGAGACCTAGCATAAAAATTTGAGCTTCACAAAGCAACAGAATCATGCTCAAATAATTATCATGAATATAAGTAGCATATAACCAAACCTCAGTCATAGCTTTTAATATAGGCATGTACTAGAGTTCATATTTTGACACAAGGACACACATGACAAGTAGAGTATCTCTGCCAAAAGACACACCCAGCATAGCTATGGAACTCAAGTTATAAATAAAAGAGCATTTACAAAGTATTTAACATACACATAAAAATTTGTAGTGACAAGGCAAAGTCCTTTTACAAAGTGATAGAGTTCTAAACATAGAATACTTGGCCACTAGTTTCATAATTTTTGGATTTTTCTAGCATTTACTAGGAATTTCTAAATTTCAGCCTAGAAACAAAAAGAAATGAACTGAAAACTTGCAGATAGGTCCCGAGAAAGAAAAAGAGGCTTCCAAAATGGCCCTTGGCCGGAGTCAGAGGTCAGGCGGGGCTTGACCGGCCGATTCCGGTGGCTTTGGGCGTCGGCGGCAAGGGTGGAGGGGCTGGGGAGCTTCAGGGCACCAGGCGCTACCTGCTAGTGGGGTTGGGTCGAGGAGGAGGCGGCCGGAAGAGGTTCGTCGACGTGCGGCGACGCGGCGGTACGGAGGTGCTCGACGGCGAGGGGGCTCTGGTGGAAGATAGGCGACGAGGAGAGGCCAGTGAGCTGCGTGAGAGCGAGGTGGAGCTAGGGGTGGGGTCTGCACAGGCGGAGTGGCCGTGGAGGAGTGGGGCGATGGTGAGCTCAAGCTCGCCGGCGTTCGGGCGGGCGTTGGTGGCGTTCTGGAGGTTCGGGGTGGGGAACTGGCGAGGGAACGAGGGGATTGGGATGCGGGGGTTTCCCGAGTGCTGAAGCGCACAAGAGGAGGGGAGCTGGGGCTCTTCCTCGAGCTCGCAACGGCGGCGGCGATGTGGCGGCCGTGGAGACGGTCGGGGCAGCGTGGTGAGGTGAGGAGGGCTCCAGGGCAGGTGGGAGTGGGGCTAGGGGGTTGCGGGGGTGCCTTGTGTTGTGGTGGAGTAGCAGGAGGTGGCTTCCCGGCCTTCCTGAGCGGCAGCGGCAGCGCTCTGCGCCGGCGGCAGAGGAAACAGAGAGAGAGGAGGAAGACGACAGGCTAGACCTGTTTGCAAAATCAGAAAAGTTTAGGGGTCCTACTGTAAACCAAAAATAACTCCTATACTAGGGCTCAAATGAAAAAGTGCCCAACATGAAAGTTGTTCAACTTTTCAAGATCTACAACTTTGATGTTGTATAAAAATTGATTTGACCAAAGGTTGAAGAGTTATTTTGAAAACATAGAAAGGATTTTGAATGTAATGGACTTTCGTCTTTTCCAAAATGAATTCACCTTAATTTTAGACTGAAAAGTAAAATTTCCTGCCATGTAATGATTACATTGACTTTTACAAAGAAACCCTCCACAAAAGCAACATTCACCCATCCTATTCAAATTAAATTATAGGAAGGACCTTGCATCAAATCATATTTACACAATTAACCTTATATTTTTAAAATAAGACCCTTATTCAAGCAATTTAAGCACATGATACATAGAATAAATGCAGTTCTACTATGCAGACACCTAGGGTGTCACAGCCTTCCCCCCTAAAAGGAATCTTGCCCCGAGATTATAGGAAGAATAAGGACGGAAAGATTTGGTACCTAAATTGGTTCGAAGAAAGTCGGGAAAATTTCTTTGGAGATAAGTTTCAGTCTCCCAAGTGGCTTCTTCCTCAGTATGGTGATTCCACTGGATTTTGTACATTTTAACTTTATCCCTTCTGGTACTTCTTTCTTTGGTGTCAAGAACTCTGATTGGATACTCAGCATAAGATAGATCGGGTTCAATTTCGATATCTTGTGGTTTAATGATCTCAGTGGGCACTTTGATGCATTTCTTGAGTTGAGAGATATGGAAGACATCATGAATGGCGGCCAACTGAGAAGGAAGACGGATTCGGTAGGCAACTGGACCACAAGCTTCGATGATTTCAAATGGTCCAACGTATTGGGGTGCCAATTTCCCTTTTATGCCGAAGCGTTGAACACCTCTAGTAGGAGATACTCGCAGATATACGAAATCCCCTACCTTGAACTGTAAAGTTTCTCTTCTTTTGTCTACATAACTTTTCTGTCTTGATTGGGCTTTTTTAAGATTAGTCTGAATAACTTTGACTTTTTCTTCTACCTCAGTGACTAGATCTGGCCCAAAGACTTTGTGTTCTCCGGCTTGTGACCAACTCAAAGGAGTTTGACACCTTCGACCGTATAATGCTACAAATGGTGCCATTTACAAGCTGGATTGATAACAGTTATTATATGAGAACTCTGCCAGTGCTAGGCACTTATCCCAGTTCTTGCCATATTAAATAGCACATGCCCTCAACATATCTTCAAGGATTTGATTGATTCGTTCAGTTTGCCCATCTGTTTGTGGATGATAGGCTAAACTACGAATCAATTTGGTTCCAAGGGCTTCTTGCAATTGTTCCCAGAAACGTGCAATGAACTGCGCCCCACGATCAGAAATGATCGTTTTTGGAACTCCATGCAGACGGACAATCTGGTCGAGATATATCTCTGCATACTTTTTGGCACAATAAGTTATATGCACAGGAATAAAATGAGTGGTCTTGGTGAGTCTATCAACGATTACCCAAACAGAATCATGCTTCTGAGAAGTGATGGGTAAGCCAACGATAAAATCCATACTGATGTCCTCCCATTTCCAGGATGGAATGGGTAAAGGTTGGAGAGTACCAGCTACTTTCAAGTGACTAGCCTTAACTCTTTGACAGACATCACACTCAGAAACATATTTGGCGATCTCTCTCTTCATTCTAGTCCACCAGAAATTCTGTTTAAGATCCTGGTACATCTTGGTACTACCGGGATGAATAGAAAACTTCGATAGATGTGCCTCATCAAGGATTTGTTCTTTAAGCTGGTGGTTCTTGGGTACAACAAGACAAAATTCAAACCACAAAACTCCTTTATGTTCCACACAGAAACACTTGTACTTTGCTTCTCCCTGGGATAGCTTTTGCTTGATGATTTTGATACCTTCATCATGTAATTGTGCCATGATGATGCTATCATGAAGTGTAGGCTCGATAGCTATATGGTTCAGACTTCCTTGAGGTACCATTTCTAGATTTAGTTTCATCATTTTCTGGCATAGAGTTTCGTTGAATGGCTCTACAGATTGACAATGGCATTGTGACTTGCGGCTGAGTGCATCCGCAACCACATTAGTCTTTCCTGGATGATAGTGCACTTCTAGATCATAGTCCTTTACCAACTCTAGCCAGCGTCTCTGTCTCATGTTGAGATCAGCTTGGGTGAAGATATACTTGAGGCTCTTATGGTCAGTGTAAATGTTACAATGAGTTCCCATAAGATGATGTCTCCAGAGCTTAAGAGCATGTATGACAGCTGCTAACTCCAGATCATGTGTTGGATAGTTCTTCTCATGATTCCGGAGAGCTCTTGATACATAAGCAATCACCCGGTTGTCTTGCATAAGTACACAACCAAGTCCCATACCAGAAGCATCACAATAGACATCAAAAGGTTTGGTACTATCCGGTGTAGCCAGCACTAGAGCAGTAGTCAGTCGCGCTTTGAGAGTTTGAAAGGCTTCTTCACATTTATCATCCCAAATAAATTTTACTCCTTTCTTTAATAACTCCATCATAGGCTTGGCTATTCTGGAGAAATCAGGAATGAATCGACGATAGTACCCAGCTAAACCGAGAAAACTGCGAATCTGATGGACTGAAGTAGGTGGTTTCCAATCCATCACTTCTTGCACTTTAGCTGGATCAACAGATATACCTTCACTGGAGATAGTATGGCCCAAAAATTTCACACTATCTAGCCAAAATTCACACTTGGAGAATTTGGCATAAAGGTGATGATCTCGTAATCGCTGAAGAATAATGCGTAAATGCTGAGCATGATCTTCTTCATTCTTGGAGTAGATCAAAATATCGTCGATGAACACCACGACGAATTTATCAAGCTCCGGCATGAAGACTGAATTCATCAGGTACATAAAGTATGCCGGGGCATTGGTAAGACCAAAAGACATAACCAGATACTCATAGAGTCCATATCTGGTCGAGAAAGCTGTTTTCGGAATATCACAGGGCTTGATCTTTATTTGATGCTAGCCAGAACAAAGATCGGTCTTAGAGAAAACCTTGGCTCCAGCTAACTGATCAAACAGGATATCAATGCGGGAAAGAGGATACTTGTTTTTAATAGTAACCGCATTGAGTGGTCGATAGTCAACACATAGCCTCAAACTGTTGTCCTTCTTCTTCACAAATAGGGCTGGGCATCCCCATGGTGAACCACTTGGGGGAATAAAACCCTTGTCGAGAAGGTCTTGAAGTTGGATTTTCAATTCTGCCAACTCATTTGGAGGCATACGGTACGGCCTCGTAGAAATAGGGGCGGTACTAGGTTGAAGCTCGATAACGAATTCGATATCTCTATCTGGGGGCATTCCAGGCAAGTCATCTGGAAATACATCCGCATACTCACACACAACAGGAATATCTTCAATTTTAATTTCTTTTATGGCATAGGCACTAGAGTTGAAGCACTCTCGTTGTGGCAGATAGAGTATGGTAGCTCCTTGATAAGGTGAATCTATCTCAATAGCTCGGGAAGAGATATCTAATAATATTGTATGTCTAGTCATCCAATAAATGCCCAAAATAACATCCATGCCTTCTAAGTTCAACAAGATCAAATCTGTCTTTATCAATTTGCTACCCAACTTAATTGGTACATGTCTAATGATTTGATTGGAAGCTATCTTCCCACCAGGGGTTGCTATCATGTAAGATCTCTTGGTATGACAAAAATCCAATCCTACCCATGCTCCAAATTTGGCACTTATAAAACTATGAGTTGCACCAGAATCAAATAATATGACTGCGGGTTTATGGTGGATAGAGAAAGTACCCGACATGACTGGAGCTTCTTCGGGAAGCTCTCAAGAGTAGTGAAATTAACTCGCCCCTGTCGGACTTGCACCATTTGCTTCATGCCCTTGCCCTTGTTGTTCTGGTTGGAGTTCTGCCCCGGATAAGACTTCTTGGTTTGCAGGCAATTCTTGGTGAAATGGGAAGTACTGCCGCAATTGAAACATCGATTGTCGCCGTTCCCACGATTGAACTGTGGGGCATTTGGCCTTGGGCCAAACTGCTGCTGCTGCTGCTGAAAGACTGGATGTCTGAATCCTCCCTGTTGCTGAGGTGGCCTAAAAACAAACCTGCCCATTGGGGCATTTCTCTGTGGAGCTCTTGGTGGAGTATTCTGCACCAGATGATACCTCGGTGGCTGAGCACTCGAGGGTCCCGTTGGTGCCTTTCGCTTCTTCTCGGCGCGGTGCACGGCGATGCAATCTTCTTGAGTAATGGCCATGTTGACCAGCTCATTATAAGTATATGCCTGAACAAGGTTCAGGCGTTCCTTGAGCTTGGTGTTGAGGCCACAACGAAAACGGTCGTGCTTCTTGGCGTCAGTATCCGCATGATGGCCCGCGTACAGGCACAGGTGATTGAAGGCCTGTGCATACTGAAGAATAGTGTGGGTCCCTTGATTCAAAGCCAAGAATTCATTCAACTTCCTCTCAATCAGTCCCTCGGGGATATGATGTGTTCTAAAGGCATTCCGGAATTCCTCCCAAGAGATAACATGTCCAGCAAGCTGCATAGCACAATAGTGATCCCACCAAATGCGAGCGGTGCCACGAAGCTGCTGGGCGGCGAAATGAGCCTTGTTCGCATCAGCACAAGGTACTGCTAGCAAGGCAAACTTGGACTCAATAGTACGGAGCCAAGCATTAGCGTCCAATGGTTCATCAGTCCGGCTGAACTGCGGGGGTTGGGTACCAAAGAATTCCTGGTAACCCGCTGGTTGCTCATAACGTCCTCCATGCTGCTGCTAGCGTGGCGGATTCTGCTGCCCTTGCACCAGCTGACGAAGCAATTCGGTTTGCATGGCCATTAGCTCGGCCAGATTCGGCGGTGGCTGCTGAGATCCGCTGCCAGTTTCACGGCTGTAGCCTTCGGGCGATCCACGGGTATGACCAACCATCTGTAATTATGGAAGACATCCATTAGACACATTATCCTTGCTCCCAAAATCAATGGTATGTGCAATGATCATACATTGGACAGCAAAACAAAATCTGCAGAATTTAACAAAATGCGGTGTAACATAATATGCATAACACACATTTTACTCAACCAACATAACTCAAAATTGGTCAGCTGTTAGATAACTTCATGCTCTACCATTTCGGTATCCAACTCCAGAAGCAAAACAGTAAGGAAGGTAACCTAAAAATTCACTTTTTGTTGTTCTGTGCTATGCTGTTTTTCAACAAGGATCATGGTAGTATTTTGACTATAAATATAGCTACACAGATCCAAATAGGCTAAAATTTGGTGAACACACAGGTTACAAAATTTGCAACAACTTTGGTATTCATCAAACAGCCTAAAAATGCACAGATTAAGAGATAAGAAAAAAATTCGGCAAGTAGAAAGGTCATGATTTCCAAACTGGTAGTCACTACTTATATTACATCCATGGTAGTCTTTATATTACAAACCTAGCATCACACTTTCTTACCACATATGCTACAACAAGTGATACTCCTTCCTAGGGCTATTTTACAACATTTCATTTCCCTATTTACATATACTACAACAAGGAAGATCACATGCTATCTAGGACAATCCTAAGATGCCTAGAAGTCGTCGAGGTTGCCCACAGAGGAAGCACTGCCGGAGGAAGAGTCATCCGGCTGAGGGTTAGGCTCGGTAGGCGCGTGCTCGGAATCTATCTCTGAGACTCCCTCAATCTCCTCTAGGTCTTCTTCTAATGCTGCAGGCTCGGCTGGGACAGCTGGGGGCATTGGCTGCTCATGGAGCATATCAATATGCTCTATAGCATCACCCAGCTCCATTTGGAGCTCGTGAACCTGCTCCTGAAGAAAAGCAATCACCGTGTTGCGCTGCACTATTTCAGTACCATGCTCCAGAACCTGAAGCTCGTACTGTGCAATGGCATTATCTCTCCCAGCAACAGCCTCATTAAGCCCCTGAATCTGAGTGTCTCTCAGGCTAAGACTTCGCTGAAAAGTCTGGGCCAAGTCCATCACCTGATTCATATGCCTCTGCTGAAGGATCTGATAGTGGTACTGGGCATTCGTATACCTAATCACCGCCTGGATAGTCTCATTAGCCACATCTCCAGATAAGTGACCAAAGTGGGTGGTCCTAAAGAGCCACTCTGCGCTGCCATCATTGACTGCCAGAAACAAGCCAATAGGATAAGCAGCCACTTCATTCAGATGGTGCTCACAGAAGGTGGTAATAACTTTGAGGGCAGCTGCCTCAAAAGCGTCCTCAAGGTGATATCCAACCACCTCAATCTCAATAGGCGGCCAAGCCAAAGTGGGGTGCTGAGGAATGGTCATGGTGGCACTGCACTTCTGAACTCCATCCTCAGAAAACTGTCGTCCCTTGTACCGGGGTGATTCTGGGTAGTGGAAAATATGAAGCGTATCCCACAAAATCCTAGGAAAGCCCTCCCAGTACAGGCAATCAGTATGAGCATATCCATCATCATCCCAGAAGATACTCGGAAGGTCCGCCATCTAAATCAAAAAGATTCAAATGTGAGTTATATGATTATCTCAAGACTTTTCAAATAAAGCTTTTAAGAAGACTGCGGAAAAATGTGATTCTAATTCAAAAGATTATATGGTTTCACAAGACTCAGGAAGTAAACAAACCACAATTGGTACTGGTACATTTGTTGAGATTCTATGGAACAAAAAGATCACTATGACATCAAGATTGGGCTAAGGATGAAGGCATGACTCAATTCCATCTTTTACATCCAAGAAAGTCTAAGTGTTTCAATAAACTTGCTCCTAATATCAAGTTTTAACTCAACTTATTGTTTAATCATTCTAAGACATATTCATGAGGATCCACACTAGAAATTCCTTAAAAAGACTCATGTAACAAATTCAAATCCTAGGAATCAAATCAAACATCATCAAACTATGCATGCAAATTCTATTCGCCCTCAAAAGATAAACAATTGCCAACTATTATTGGGCTTACGCGGTTAGTACGGTGGCATAACTTAGATACGTCTCTCCCTATAATATCTAGTCGATAAATTCTAACCGTTCTTAACTTATCGAATCGTGGTTAGTGTACCAGAAGAAGATTGACAGAACATATATATACATTGAACCTTTCATGCCAGAACTCATGAAAGCATTCCCATACATTACCGCTCACTATAGAAGCGGCATCCATGCGTTCAACACGGCATGGACAGTGCTCATATGCTACCGAGGCAACGTATTTACGGGGTACTTTTACTCCCAATATAATCGACTGTTGGTCGGTATATTGGTAGCAGCTCAAGTAGGCCACTGCTTGAGCGCAGCATTCGGTTCGCATCACCGACGGGAAGGTCAGACTTGCTCAGCTGATAGTTGGTATATTGGCAGCACCTCAAGTAAGCCACTGCTTGAGGGCAGCGTTCGGCTCGCATCACCGACGGGTAGGTCAAGCTCTCTCAGTTGACTGAGGATTCTTACCATCTTACCTTCGCGTAGGTGTGTCGTTACAGAATGTAAAGTACTGAAAGAAAAGTACTGGAAGATAGTTATAAATAAACCATAAGTTAGATAGCCACCTAGTAACTCCCATAAATTTCCCTAGGGCTTTACATCCTAAGCACAATCCTTAACGAAATCAACGTAGTTTTATAAATACTTTGTTGGTCCAATTTTTTATGGAAATCAATTTTTAAGGTTCCAACACCTCTGGTGTACACTTGCAGCTCTGATACCAGCTATGGCAGAACCACCTGAATTATTCCGGCTCAAGTGCACTGGTCATCACCATAAAGGCAACACCGACTCAAACGCACTTCAAACGGAACAATCCTTGTACTTTTGTTTTTATGTCGAGTACTTCAATCCTGACATTTTTGCAGCAATGTGATCCTGGGATCTGGGGGTTCTGAAGGGAATACCTCCACAGCCTTCAAACGTACAAGCAATGATCCAGCACGTGTCACTGAAGTAGATGCTCGATCTGTTGAGGAAATGGCGGATTCCATGTTGCTGGATTCGCCGTTACCTGACGCAGAGGAGGAGCGGAGGCAACAGGAGGAGACCCTTATAGGTGAGCCCATTATGCCATCTCCTCCGAATTTGGATTTTCTTCTGTTTGTTCAGTTTTTTACTCGAAGAATTTTTCCCTAGGTCCTCACAATTAAAGGGATCCTGTGGGGAAAGTTGGAGATACGCCACATGTGGAGGCGTCACTTGTGGTGGGGGCAAACACCTCTGTTGTCACATCGGGAGGTGCCCCGCCACTGGTGGAGAGGATAAGACTTGCACAAGGGAACATGGACTTTGTGCAAAATCTTCTGGCAGTAAGTAATCATGTGATCGAGTACTTAATTTTTGTAGATCGAGTAGTTAAATATTGATCATTTGCTTCTGTGTTTTAAGGAGCTAGCGGAGCAGGGGAGAAGCAAGCCCTAGGACAACTCAGAGCTACTCGCTCTGAAAGATCAGGTGTCCAAGCTCACAGCTGAAAAGGTTGTTCTTGTGGAGAAGAACAAGAAAATCTCCAAAGAGAAATTTATAAGGAATCTCGCCCCGAGATTACAGGAAGAAAAGGAATGGAAAGATTTGATACCTGAATTTGTTCTAAGAAAGTCAGGAAAGTTTCTTTGGAGAAAACTTTCAGTCTCCCAAGTAGCTTCTTCCTCGGTATGATGATTCCACTGAATCTTGTACATTTTAACTTTCTCCCTTCTAGTACTTCTTTCTTTGGTGTCAAGAATCTTGATTGGATACTCCGTATAAGATAGATCGGATTCAATCTCGATATCTTGTGGCTCAAGGATCTCAGTAGGTACCCTGGTGCACTTCCGGAGTTGTGATACATGGAAGACATCATGAATGGCGGCCAACTGAGAAGGAAGACGAAGTCGGTAGGCAACTGGTCCACAAGTTTCGATAATTTCAAATGGTCCGATGTATCGGGGTGCTAATTTCCCTTTCACGCCAAAGCGTTGAACACCTCTAGTAGGAGATACTCGCAAATATACGAAATCCCCTACCTTGAATTGTAAAGGATCTCTTCTTTTGTCTGCATAACTTTTCTGTCTTGATTGGGCTGCTTTAAGATTAGTCTGGACAACTTTGACTTTCTCCTCTGCCTCAGAGACTAAATCTGGCCCAAAGATTTTGCGTTCTCCAGCTTGTGACCAACTCAAAGGAGTTCGACACCTTCGACCGTATAACTCTTCAAATGGTGCCATTTGCAAGCTGGATTGATAACTGTTATTGTAAGAGAATTCAGCTAGTGCTAGGCATTTGTCCCAGTTCTTGCCATATTGAATACCACACGCCCTCAACATGTCTTCAAGGATTTGATTGATTCGTTCAGTTTGCCCATCAGTTTGTGGATGATAAACTGAACTACGAATCAATTTTGTTCCAAGGGATTCTTGCAAACGGACTATTTGATCAAGATAGATCTCTGCATACTTCTTGGCATAATAAGTAGTATGAACCGGAATAAAATGGGCGCTCTTGGTGAGTCTATCAACGATTACTCAAATAGAATCATGCTTCTGCGAAGTGTTGGGTAAACCGACAATAAAATCCATACTGATGTCCTCCCATTTAAAGGATGGAATGGGTAAAGGTTGGAGAGTACCAGCTACTTTCAAGTGACTAGCTTTAACTCTTTGACAGACATCACACTCAGAAACATATCTGGCGATCTCTCTTTTCATTCGAGTCCACCAGAAATTTTGTTTAAGATCTTGGTACATCTTTGTACTACCCGGATGAATCGAAAACTTCGATAGATGGGCTTCGTCAAGAATTTGCTTTCTAAGCTGATGATTCTTGGGTACAACAAGTCGAGATTAAAACCATAACACTCCTCTATGATCCACTCGGAAACATTTGTACTTGGCTTCACCTTGGGATAACTTTTCCTTGATGATCTTGATACCCTCATCATGTAATTGTGTTATGATGATGCTATCATGAAGTGTGGGCTCAATAGATATATGGTTCAAACTTCCTTGAGGTACCATTTCTAGGTTTAACTTCATCATGTCCTGGCATAGAGTTTCATTGAATGGCTCTACAGATAGACAATGGCATTGTGACTTGCGGCTGAGTGCATCCGCAACCACATTAGCCTTTCCTGGATGATAGTGCACTTCTAGATCATAATCCTTTATCAACTCTAGCCAGCGTCTCTGTCTCATGTTGAGATCAGCTTGAGTGAAGATATATTTAAGGCTCTTATGGTCAGTGTAAATATTACAATGAGTTCCCATAAGATGATGTCTCCAAAGCTTAAGAGTGTGAATGACAGCTGCTAACTCCAGATCATGTGTTGGATAATTCTTCTCATGATTCCGGAGAGCTCTTGATGCATAAGCAATAACTCAGTTGTCTTGCATAAGCACACAACCAAGTCCCGTACCAGAAGCATCACAATAGACATCAAAAGGTTTGATACTGTCCGGTGTAGCCAACACTGGAGTAGTAGTGAGCCGAGTTTTGAGAGTTTGAAAGGCTTCTTCACATTTGTCATTCCAAACAAACTTCACTCCCTTCTTTAATAACTCCGTCATAGGCTTGGCTATTCTAGAGAAATCAGGAATGAATCGATGATAGTATCCAGCTAAACCAAGAAAACTGCGAATTTGATGAATTGAAGTAGGAGATTCCCAATCCATCACTTCTTGTACTTTAGTTGGATCAACGGATATATCATCACTGGAGATAGTATGGCCTAAGAATTTCACACTATCCAGCCAAAATTCACACTTGGAGAATTTGGCATAAAGATGATGATCTCGTAATCGTTGAAGAACGATACGCAAATGTTGCTCGTGCTCTTTTTCATTCTTGGAGTAGATCAAAATGTCATCAATGAACACCACGACGAATTTATCCAGTTCCGGCATGAAGACTGAATTCATCAGGTACATAAAATATGCTAGGGCGTTGGTAAGACCAAAAGACATAACCAGATATTCATAGAGTCCATATCTGGTCGAGAAAGCAGTCTTTGGAATATCACAAGGCTTGATCTTTATTTGATGGTAGCCAGAACAAAGACCAGGGGGCATTCCAGGCAAATCATTTGGAAATACATCCGCATACTCACACACAACAGGGATATCTTCAATCTTAACTTCTTTTGCGGCATAGGCACAAGAGTTGAAGCACTCTCGTTGTGGCAGATAGAGTGTGGTGGCTCCTTGATATGGTGAATCTATCTCGATAGCTCGGGAAGAAATATCTAATAGTACTTTATGTGTAGTCATCCAATTCATGCCCAGAATAACATCCATGCCTTCTAAATTCAACAAAATCAAATCTGTCTTTATCAATTTGCTACCCAACTTAATTGGTACTTGTCTAATGATTTGATTGGAAGCAATCTTCCCACCAGGAGTTGTTATCATAAAAGATCCCTTAGTATGACAAAAGTCCAATCCTATTCTTGCTCCAAATTTAGCACTTATAAGACTATGAGTTGCACCAGAATCAAATAATTTAACTGCGGGTTTATTGTGGATAGAGAAAGTACCCGTCAAGACTGGTGCTCCTTCTGGAAGGTCTGCAAGAGTAGTGAAGTTAACTCGCCCTTGCAGGACTTGCACCATTTGCCTCTTGCCCTTGCCCTTGTTGTTGTTCTGGTTGGAGTTCTGCCCTGGATTATTCTTTCTGGGCTGCGGACAATTCTTGGCAAAGTGAGAAGTACTGCCGCAGTTGAAGCATCGATTATTACCATTCCCACTATTGAACTGTGGGGCATTTGGCCTTGGGCTAAACTACTGCTGCTGCTGCTGAGGCACTGGAGGTCTGAATCCTCCTTGTTGCTGAGGCGGCCTAAAACAAGCCTGCCCACTGGGGCATTTCTCTGTGGAGGTCTAGGTGGAGTGTTCTGCACCAGACGATACCTCGGTGGCTGAGCACTCGAGGGCCCTGTTGGTGCCTTCCGCTTCTTCTCATCACAATGGGCAGCAATACAGTCTTCTTGAGTAATGGCCAGGTTGACCAGCTCATTGTAAGTGTTGGGCTGAACAAGGTTCAGGCGTTCCTTGAGCTTGGTAATGAGGCCACGACGAAAACGGTCACATTTCTTGGCATCAGTATCAGCATGATGGCCCGCATACTGGCACAGGTGATTGAAAGTCTGTGCATATTGTACAACAGTGCGGGTTCCTTGCTCTAGAACCAAGAACTCATTCAACTTTCTTTCAATCAGTCCCTCAGGAATATGATGTGATCTGAAGGCAGTTCTGAATTCCTCCCAAGATATGATATGTTCAGCAGGCTGCATCGCACAATAATGATCCCACCATATACGTGCAGGACCACAAAGTTGCTGAGCGGAAAAGTGGGCCTTGTTAGCGTCAGCACAAGGTACCGCTAGCAGAGCAAACTTGGAATTGATAGTACGGAGCCAAGCATCGGCGTCCAGTGGGTCATCAGCTTTGCTGAAAAGCGGAGGTTGGGTACCAAAGAATTCCTGGTAACCCGCTGGTTGTGCCTCCCGTCCTCCATGCTGTTGGCGTGGCTGATTTTGTTGCCCTTGGACTAGCTGGTGAAGTAATTCAGTTTGCATGGCCATTAATTCGGCCAGATTCGGCGGTGGTGGCGGTGGCTGCTGAGATCCACTACCACTCTCACGGCCGAAGCCTTCAGGCGTTCCACGAGTTTGACCAACCATCTGTAATTATGGAAGACATCCATTAGATACATTTCTCTTGCTCCCAAAATCAATGGTAAGTGCAATGATCATACATTGGATATCAAAATTAAATCAGCAGAATTTAACTAAATGCGGTGTAGCACAATATGCACAACACATATTTGTGCAACCCCTAAAACCCAGAATTGGTTAGCTGTTAGATGGCTTCATGCTCCATCGTATTGATACTCATTGTTGAGAGCAAAAGGGTAAAGAAGATAATCTAGCAATTCACTCTTCATCGTTCTGTGCTACGCTGCTAATCAACAGAAATCATAGAAGTGATTGGACTAAAAATATAGTCTCACAGATTCAATAGGCTAAATTTTGATGAGCACACATGCCACAAAACTTGCAACATCTTTAGTATTCATCAAACAGCCTAGAAATGCACAAATGAAGAGATTTGGCAAGTAGGAAGATCATGATTTCCAACTGGTAGTCGCTACTTATATTACATCCAAAGTAGCATTTTTCTTACACCCTAGCATCACACACCCTTTCCACATATAATACAACAAGTGGTACTCCTCCCTAGGGCTATTTTACAACATCTCTTCCCAATGTACATATGCTACAACAAGAGAAAACACAAACTATCTAGGACAAGTCTAAGGTGCCTAGAAGTCGTCGAGGTTGCCCACAGAAGAGGCACTGCCGGAAGAAGAGTCGTCCGGCTGAGGGTTAGGCTCAGCAAGTGCGTGCTCTGAAGCAATCTCTGAAACTCCCTCCATCTGCTTTGGATCCTCTTCTGCTGCTGCAGGCGCGGCTGGAACATCTAGTTGCTCCTGGAGCATACCAATATGGGCCAAAGCATCAGCCCAATCTGCTTGAAGCTCATGCACCTGCCCCTGAAGAAAACCAATAACTGTGTTGCGCTGCTCTATCTCAGCACCATGCTCCAAAGCCTGATGCTCAAACTGTGCAATGGCCTGATCCCTCCCAGCAACGGCATCCTGAAGTCCTTGAATCTGAGTATCCCTCAAACGAAGACCTCGCTGGAAGGACTGGGCTAAGTCTATCACCTACTCCATGTGTCGCTGCTGAAGTATCTGGTAGTGCGACTGAGCATTCATATATCTGACTACTGCCTGAATAGTCTCCTCAGCTACATCTCCAATTAAGTGCCCAAAGTGTGTGGTCCTGAAGAGCCACTCTGCCTTACCAGCATTGACTGCTGGAAATAAACCAATAGGATACGCAGCTACCTCCTCAGGATGGTGCTCACAAAAAGTAGTGATAGCTCTGAGAGCTGCCGTCTCAAAAGCGTCCACCAAACGATATCCCACCACCTCAATATCAATAGGTGGCCAATCCAAGGTGGGGTGCTGAGGAATGGACATGGTAACTCTGTTCTTCTGAATTCCATCCTCAGAAAACTGACGTCCCGTGTACTGGGGTGGATCTGGGTAGTGAAAGGTACGAAGTGTATCCCAAAGAATCCTCGGAAAACCCTCCCAGTACAGACAGTCGGTATGAGCATTTCCCTCCTCATCCCAAAAGATCTGGGGACAAGCCGCCATCTGAATCAAAAAGATTCAAATGTGAGTAATGTGATTATCTCAAGACTTCTCAAATAAAGCTTTAAGAAGACTGCAGTAAAACAAATGTGATTCTAATTCAAAAGATGATATGGTTCCAAACTCAGAAAATAATAAACCACAATTGGTACTGGTTCATCATTTGAGATTCTAAGGAATGAAAATATCCTTATAACAACAAGATGGGGCTTAGGATGAAGGCACGACTCGAAACCATCTTTTTCATCCAAGAAAGTCTAAGCATTTTAACAAGCATGCTCCTAAAATCAAAATTTAACTCACTCATGGTTTAAGCACACTAACACTTATCTATGAATATTCATACTAGAAATTCCTTAAAAAGCTTATGTAACATCTTCAAATACTAGGAACCAAAGTAAACATCAACCAAATATGCATGCTCGTCCTGACCGTCCTCACAAGATAAACAATTGCCAACTATCGTTGGGCTTACGTGGTTAGCACGGTGGCATACATAAATACGGCTCTCCCTACATAGCTAGTCGATACATTCTAACCGTTCTTAACTTATCGAATCGCGGTTAGTATACCTGCAAAAGATTGACAGAACATATATATATATATATATATATCCAATGAACCTTTCATGCCAGCACTCATGAAAGCGTCCCCAAACATTACCGCTCACTATAGAAGCGGCAGCCATACAATTCCCGCCGTATGGCCAACGTTAACATACGCTACTCGGAGGCGTATTCACAAGTTCCTTTACTCCCAATATAGTCGACCGAGGTCGATATATTGGCAGCAGCTCAAGTAGGCCACTGCTTGAGCGCAGCGTTCGGTTTGCATCGCCGACGAGAAGGTCAGACTCCCTCAGCTGACTGAGTACACTTTACTTCCAATATAGTCAACTAATAGTTGGTATATTGGGAGCACCTCAAGTAAGCCACTGCTTGAGGATAGTGTTCGGCTCGCATCACCGACGGGAAGGTCAGACTCCCTTAGCTGACTGAGGATCCTTACCTTCTTACCTCACGTAGGTGCGTCGTTACAAAAATTAAGGGTTGCTTGTGAGTACGGTTTTGACAAAATATAAAGTGCTGGAAGTCAAATAACATAAACCATACATAAATAGCCACCTAGTTATTCCCGTAAATTCCGTAGGACTTTACGTTCTATGCACAATCCTTAACGATTCCAACGTAGTTTTCCGAAATTCTTTGTTGTTCCAAATTTATACGGAAAACAATTTTTAAGGTTCCAATACCTCTGGTGTACACTTGTAGCTCTGATACCAGCTGTGGCAGAACCACCTGAATTATCCCGGCTCAAGTGCGCAGGCCATCACCATAAAGGCAACACCGGCTCAAACGCACTTCAAACAGAACAATTCTTGGTCTGTTGGGTAACGTCCCGATACAACCACCGGTTCTAGGATCGAACAAGCATACCCCGCACGAAGGCGAGTCCAGAGATATTACAACCATAATTTTTTTTTCAACACAGGCATAATAATAATTACAAACCAGTTCAAACCATTATTACAAAATCAACTTTAGTAAAATAGTTATACAAGCCTTAAGTGTAAAACTTCAGAGTTTAAAACAGCGGAAGATAAAACATGACGGCTACAACACATCGCAAAAGTATACCAGGCTAGCCCAAGCATGGTATCACTCGTCCTGGTCATTGCCGGCCGAAGACGTATCCCACTCTACGGACCAGCCAGGAGGCAACGAGCAAGGATAGGTCAAGCTAGCGATCTGATTCTCAAAACTCATACCTGAAAAAGGGTTTCAATAGCAAGGCTGAGTATTCTAATACTCAGCAAGACTTAACCGTCAATGGGTATACTAAACCCACTATAGCTGGACTATGCAGGGTTTGTGAGGCTCTGGTTTCCTTTTGCTGAAAAGCAATAAAGAATAGGTCCTTACTTTCCAATTTTAGCTTTCCAGATTCTAGTTGATTAACCATTCTATGTAAGCAACTACTATTCAACCATGGTAGAACTTTAAGCAAACATCAAAATTGAATATCATAATGTTGCTCTTATTACTCTGTGTGGCAAAGAGATCAAGCAGTCCCAAACTGTGGGAAGCAGACGATTCGAATCGAGTTTGTTAACCTGGCCAGGCAGACCTAACACACACGTTTGGAACACCATCGGGTCGTTCCCAAACAACCGTTTGCCTTTCTTTCCGGCTTGTGGACAGAGTCACTCTCCCCGACTACAGGGCACCAACTTCCTCCCTTGTAGCCGCGGTGTTGCGCAACATAAACATAAATAAAACCTATCTCTAAGAGAGAGTGAGAGGTAATATCCACTCCCCGGTCCAATTCGGCTACTAGGCTTACCGCATATCATATTTACGGCATGTGGCTAGTACGTTCAAAAACTTAACCAGCACTACCACACACCGCGACCTTAGCATGTTCATCAACACAGACGGGGTCTCACATAAGGTCATGATATCGAACACAACCCCAGTCCGTCGTCCTTATATTGACAACAGAAAGTAAACAAGCAATTCCTATAGAGCTCGCGAGTGACAGGCAATCACTCGACTTTTACCTGGTCCTATAAGCTTAGCAATTAATCGAACTCAGGTCTAGTGTTCAGTACATAGGTTCCTAGGATCATGCATCTAGGGTTTCAATTCAAATCCTAAGAACTGTAAATGCACAAGTAAGTAATAACAGTAAATGATAATGATTTGAAATATAGGTTATGTCCGGGGCTTGCCTTCTCGGTAGTCACTAACTATTTCAGTCCTGGGCTCTTCCGAACTTTGGTCCGGGGCTTCAGTTAGTACCGCAGTGTTCACTTGAGCTTCGAGATCACCTCCGTTAGACTCCGGGATCAGCTCGTACGTCCCGTCCGATAAGGCAGTCGTATCTATATGTAATGCAAGAACAGTATTATCAACACACTCACGATGTGGTGAAGCTAAGCAAACAAAATTAATACATACATGGGAAATCGTTTATAGAGTAGTTAATTAACAATTCTAACTACACAAGGCATCATGATCAACAGCACAAGAAAGTTATACTAACTTCATAAAGTGAGTGGTGGTTGATTCCTATAGTAATTAAATCAAGGTTTGCTAATAAATTAACAACTCAGAGCACAAACAGTAATAAATTTAGAATAAATTACCCTAAACAGAGTATGAACAGAGTAAGCCATCCTGTAAATTTCATGCTAAAACATGTAGTCATTTATTCATAAAAATTCAATCATTTAGACCACACCTAGAACAAGTTTGAATTACACAGATTAAAATAGAGCAAAACAGAAGCTCCAAATTTAACAGCAGGCCTACACAGGGATGAATTAGCTACTGTGAATTTTTCATGATTTTATCTACAAAGAATTAATTCTGAGAAAATAAACAAAACAGACATTAGATTAACAAGATTCATTTTTAGCTCCTGTTCTATTCATAAACTGGGGCTCAAACTTCATGTACAAGCTAAACTATTTAAAAAGATCACTCAGAAATATTTTCATGATTTATCATCAGAATATACTATTTATCATAATTAAAGTCTACTAAACAAATATTAAATCAAATAAATAGCTACACATGAGAACTGACCACAAAATATTTATAACAATACTAGTGTTACAAGAACAAACTACCATAAAAATTTCACTACAAGGCATGGCTTCAAGCAACAGTTAAGAAAAAGATAAAACAACTAGTCTTTATTTACCTAGTGACACAAAACCATTTATACAGCAAAAACTTTCAACAAACAACCATAATATTTTGATTCTACTGCAAAGAGCTTTGCACAAGGATTCCAAAACATCAAGATTTTCCTTTTTCTGAATTTTCTATGAATTTCTATAGAATTTCAAAGTTCTCAGCAAAAATAACAAAGAAGTCCCTAAAGATACTATTCATATGTGTCACGGTCTATTCAAACAACCCCCTGGGGTTTTTTTTCTTTGAACCCCGAGGTCCTTGGCCGCAGGGGAGAACAGGGGAAAGGGCGCCGGCCATTACCGGCGGCTAAGCTCGCCGGCGGCGAGGGTTGGGTTGGGGAAAACGAAGAGTAGAACGAGATCTACCCGATGGTGGTCTTCTTGGGGCTCGGGGTGGCCGGATTGGAGGTTCCCCGCAGAGCAGTTGCTCCGGCGGCGACGACTAGCGGTGGAGGCGGCGTTCCGGTGAGGTAGAAGTGGCGTGGAGTGGCCGGGGAGCTTCACCTCGACATGAGGGAGCTAGTGGGGTGCTTGATTTGGGCAGAGGAAGGAAGGAGGAGCGGCTCCACAGCGAGCAGGGCGGCGGCGGAGCTCGGCTACGACGGCGAGGGGGCTCCGGTGGGTTCTGGGCAAGAAGGAGTTGTCCGTGAGCTGCGCGGGAGTGAGGCAGATCGATTGGCGGGGTTAATTGAGGGCGAGAAAGGATGGAGGAGGGGTTTCCACGGTGAGGTCGAGTTTGCCGGGGTTCGAGCGGACGGCGGCGCTGTTCTGGGGATTAGGGTCGGGGAACTGGAGAGAGAGCGTGCGAGATAGAGTGAAGGGGTCTCCCTGGTGCTGCTACGCGCGAGAGTTGGAGGCCTGGGGCTCTGCAGCGAGCCCGCCACCGCGGCGGCTTCAGTGGCGGCCGCTGGGCGGTTCTGGGCGGCGTGGCGAGAGAAGGGAGCTCCAGCGCGCGGCCAAGAAGCGGTGGAGGAGGTGCAGCGCGACGCGTGGGTGGAGCTAGCAGGCAGGAGGTGGCCTCTGGCCGGCCCACGGCGGCGGGTAGCTCTGAACAGCGGCGGTTGTGAGAGAAAGCAGAGGAAGCAGGCTGGAGGTGGAGGAAAGGATTGATTTGCAATTTCCAAAAATTCCAGGGACCAGTCTGTAAACCAGCAATAACTTTTAAACTAAAGCTCAAATGAAAAAGTGCCCAACATGAAAGTTGTTCAACTTTTCAAGATCTACAACTTTGATGTTGTGCAAAAATTTATTTGATCAAAGATTCAAGAGCTAATTTTGAAAACATAAGAGGAATTTTGAATTCCAGGAATTTTGCCTTTTTCAATGCAATTTCACTTCAAATTTAGGCTGAATTGAAAAGATTCCTGCCATGTAATGATTACTCTACATTTTGCAAAAACACCCTCCACAAAAGCTATAATTGCACACCTTATTCAAATAAACTACAGAAAGGACCTTGCATAAAATCATAATTACACATATAACCTTTTAAATTTACAAGAAAATCCTTTTTCAAGTAAAAAGAGCACATGATGCATACAATAGATACACAACAACTGTGCAGACACCTAGGGTGTCACAAAGACTGTGCGAGAGATTTTTGGGTGCATGAAGCACTTGCGTTGGAGCATCTTGTTGATCTTGTCCCCTCCAATAAGCGCATCTGCATGGTGCTGACCACGAAACTTGCCCTAAGGATCAGTACTCACATGCTTGCGCTTCTTGAAGGATCCTTGGACGTTTGCTGGGATGCGGTAGTTGCAAGAAGGGCTATAAACCTCTATTTCATCATGCTCCATTTTTCTTGAGATGATCACATTGCACGCATCACGCCCAATGTTGATCACGTTGCGAAGATTGTTGTTGGACTAGTCATAGTTGTCTCCCTGCTGTTCTTGACGATGATCGGTGACATGCTAGCGCCTAAACGCTCGCTTTTGATTGCACACGCGGCGGCGCTCGTAAAGGTCCTCCGCCACAAGCTCGTCTTCCAGCCAAGGTTTTTTTACCGACCGGTGGGACAAAACCGCCGCCCACCGGTAGCGGTAAACCGGACCAGTTTGATCGGTTACCGGAAAAAATTGGCCAAATTCAAAATTCAAACCAAAAACTCATGTTCAACCGGTTCCTATCAGCTAGCCGACCGGTTTGACTGGTTTACCAGTCCGGTTTGACCGGTTAGTAGTCGGTTTGAGTGGTAACCGGTCGGTTTGAGTGGTAACCGGCCAAATTCAAATTTTTTCTTTTTTGGTTTAAATTCAAATGCCTGCAAAGTATACTAAATGAATGTTTGTATAACATATTTTAGCCTAAATGAACCCTCCAACCCTCTTTTGTACAACTTTTACATTATATTTGTATACTTTTGTATGCACGCTTTTTTTGTTTAACTTCAAATGCTCGCAAAGTATACTAAATGAACGAATATTTGAAAAAATTTGACACCATTAGATTCGTCACAACTTGAAGTATTTTTAGGAATTTTTTTGGGAATTTTTCATTTTTTGGAATTTAAATTTGAATTTTGAATTTGGGCCGGTTTGAAACCGGCCGGAACCGGAACCGGCCTGGACCGGTTTGACCGGTAACCGGACAAACTGGACCGGTTCCGGTCGGTATTTTTAACCCTGCTTCCAGCTGGATGGTAACTGTCACGGCTGGTGGAGCTAAGGGCGGGTCTTGACTTCGGTGATTACCGTGGGAGTGGCTTCCATGTCGTCGGAGAGGTACTCGTCGTAGTCATCGGAGTTGTAGTGGTCTAGGTTGAGGCGCTCCATCGAATCATCATCCGATTCGTGGAGTTCTGAGATGCGAACTATGAGGATTTCACGATAGAAGTCCTTGACCTCTTGGTCTTCTTTCCTTTCCGGCGGGTCTAACGAGACGCCTTCTTGGAATGTGAGCTCGTCGATTTGAGGGCCAAAGGTCTCAACAGATCGAATATTGAGCCCCGGCTCTTCCAAGCGTACCGTACGCCCTTTTGGTGTCGCATATATGACCAAGTTGGGCAGGGAGTCCTGATCGGTCTTGGAGTTCTTGATCGATTTGGTTTCAACTTCTTTGCTCTACTGGATTAGGTTGTCCAGCTCATCCTCCGAATCGCAGAAGTACTCGGAGTCTAAATCGATTAGGCCACCAATTTTAGAGTATGTGTGTGTTGGGTGAGGGAGAAGCGGGATGCCCATCTCTACTCGAAGGGCGTTCTCGTTCATCCAGTGTAGCCAGGATTGGGCAGGAGTTAATCCTTCTAGCTCTTTAGACCATGGCTTGTCGAAAATCGACTCGCTAGGCTTTTCTGGGGTTTTGGAAGTTTCTTCTTGCTTCTTGAGCTTGGCTTCCTCCCAGAGGATGTTGGCCATGTGTGGTGAGTGTGACATGGCATCCATGAACAAGTCGACGTTGTCTGACCAATCCTCGAGGTCATCATATGGTTCGAGGTTGTCGAGACATTCCATGAACTCGTCAAAGTCCTGATCGAATAAAGGATCAAAGATGTCGGTTGGTTCAGGAGTCCACTTGTGGACAAGCTTTGGTGAGGGATCCCGAGGTTTCCCTGAGAGAGGCGATCCCATCCGTTCAAGCTGGGGGTTTGCCTTCTCGGGTTTCTTGCAGGATCCCCCCGCCGATTCCTGTTTTTGTGTTGCAAAGTGCAATCAGCCATGTTGATGCAGACGATGAGCGAAGAATCAACTCGATCGATCCCTGAGAACATTTCACCCGACCGATCTTGTCGTGGGTTTGATGTTTCTAGGTTCTGCTGTGTCTTGGATGAGCCGAGAACGGATTCTGCAAGCTTGATGCATCCTTCAAGTGATCGTGAAACTCGATCTACTCCATCGAGTAGTTCTGAGATGATGATCTTAGGGCGTTTGATTGACTTGAGATAAGCCACGTATTTCCAAGAGTTTCAAAAATTAAAAATTTTCGGAATTGGAGTTTGCGTCGGACTCGGCTAACTCGTAAGGATGAGTTGGAGTCGACGCATTCTCAGCAGTTTCCGAATCGAGTGTGGGTGACGATTTTTTGCCGAGTTTAGACGTTTCGGCGGGTTGATCATCAAGTTTTGCTTCTGGTTCCTTGGGGGCAATCAGGTGGCTGGTAAAGCCGCCTGATCCATCGGCCGTGCAGGCCTAGGAACCAAAGACAATGGGTCGTGTCTTTCGGCACGAGATTGGCATCGCTTAATCCAACCATCGAGCTCGTGAGTGAACTCGTCGAATCCCCTACCTGGTGCGCTAGCTGTCGGTGTTTTGCCGCCAAGCCTGCTCAGGGATATACTTAGCAGTAGGATTGTAGGCAAGGGATCGACTAGCTCTGGAACTCACCGGTGCAAGAAACACAAGGATTTAGACAGGTTCGGGCCGTGAGGTGCGTAATACCCTACGTCATGTGTGGTTGCTTGTATTGCTTAGGTGTTGATGTGTTTTGAGGGGGTCCCTGCCCGCCCTTATATACTCTGGGAGTCAGGGTTATATGGAAAGTCCCAGCCGAGTATTGTTGGAGTCCTACTACAACCTGGTCGGATAGTTTCTTTGTACTACATCTAGTTCTGCGCCTATTTGGGTAGTTACAAAAGAGGTGAGGTACATCCATGCGCTATCCCTTACTCTAGAACATTCTATGCCTATGAGCAGTCCCGTTGCCTAGGATCTGACAGGGTACGGCTGCCCCGGTCTATAAATATAAAGGCTAAGGCCGATTGAGGGTATTTCCAATCGAATCAATACAATTTACATGTACTTTTGTTCTCTCAAACTCTAGACTTTTTCAAACCCTAGTTGATGGTCTTCCTGCGTCTTGATGGCGTCTGAAGGTGTTCTGAGTGGCCTGCCGACCTCAGAGCAACCCTAGCACCGTGAGCTCCGATGGAGTCCCTCCCGAGCTCGTGTTTCTAGGTTTCACGAGGTGTTCTGCACAGACTGGTCAGACCGCTCGTTGCAACCGGTCATACCGGTTCACGCAGAGCATCGTCAGTGTTGATTGTTTTGACGATCGTTCGCGTGTTCTAACGCATTCGAGTGTGTTTGGCGCAAATTAGTTTCAACACATCTCTTGAGGAGTTTCACAAAAAAGGTGGAGTGAAGCTAGTTTTTGGTGAAGTAGAGTGGAGCTAGGTGAGATGTTTGGGTATTTTTTATGGAGTGGAGCAAATTTAGGGCGTGTTTGGGAGCACTCCAACTCTAGAAAAATAACTCCAGAGTAGCAACTCCATATTTTTGCAGCTCCACTCTACAAACTCCAGAAAAATATAGATCTGATGAACATGTTTGGCAAATAACATGACTCCAGCTCTAGAAATTAGATTTTTGTTATGACTACTATGTTGTACCCTTGTGAATAGGGCCACACGTCAGCCTCTCTTCTTCTCCCCTCGTCTTCCTCCTCTGCTTTCATAGTTTCACCCATGGGAGGATTCGACGTCGGAGAGTAGGAGCAGCAGGAGCGGTGGCGGCGGCTGCCCGTGGTCGCGCGCCCCAGCTAGCGCGTGGCAGGTGGAGTGTAACCTGGCGAGGTCGTCGGCGCAGTCCTGGTGCGGTCATCGGCGCAGGGGAGACCGCCGAAGACTACAACGCCCAGGTTGGCGTGGGGGAGGCAGCCTGGAACGGTCCCCGAAGCCGATGAGGGGTATGGCTGTGCAGAGATAGATCTCGACGACATCCGGGACCTCCTTTGCTAGGATCCATGGCCGCCGGAGGGTGCTGCAGCGCTTGTAACCCTTTCCCCTAGGGGCGGCTGCTCGGAATAGGGAGGGGAACAGTGCAGGGAGGGAGAAGACAGAGCGCTCTTTTTTTTTTTCTCGCGAAGCGGTAACTGTGTAACCAGTGGCAAACAAATATTTTTGGAGCTCCTCAAGAGTACCTCTTGAGGAGCTCCAAGAAAAATGTGGAGTTGGCCCTTAACTCTAGTTTTTTTTAGAGTTGTTGCTGGAGCTAGACGTGTTCGGCATGATATATTGATGGAGATGTTGGAGTTTCTGAAGTGGAACTCTGCCAAACACACCTAGTGAAGCAGAATACTTTAGTAGAGCAGATCGGCCTTACAGTATTTTGACCTAGAATTGTGCTTGCTCTAGAGATGCTACGAGGGAAAATCGAACCCATCGAGAGGGGTGTATTTTGACCTAGAATTGTGCATGCTCTAGAATTGTAAGCGAGTGGGTACACCAACCACCAACTGGAACCCCATAGCAAACCCTAAACCCCCTTCTTCCGGAATCACTACCGCCCCTCCCTGTCCGCCCTCCCGGCCGTCGGCGCGATGCGACGCTTCTTCGCCCACCTGCACCGCCATACCCAAATCGTTCTCCCTCCCCCGCCTCGTAAACCCTCCCCAACCACCACCATCCCCTTCCTCGTACCCCGTCGCCTCCTCTCCGACGACGCCTCTCCCCCCGCCGCAGCGCAGCCGCCGCCGCCTCCGCGCTCCGCCGACGTCCCTAACCCAGGTACTCCCTTCGTCACTCCCCGCACTTCTTGATCGAATTAGCGGAGGAGAACTGCTCAGTCCAACTTCAAGGGGCACTGATTTGCGATGTTTTCCGGACTCGGGTATAGCCTTTGTGATATAGAATTCGAAGTGTCCACGCCGCCCCTTGCACACCACCTGCTCGACCGAATGAGCCACCCGAGGGAACGCTCTATGCAGCGAGCGTTTCGTACTTTCTGCAGTGAAATGCAACTTTTGGAATGGTACTGCCATGCACATGGCAATTGTTTGATGAAATGCTGCAGCCAGGTACTGTGCGCCAAATTCGTGCACGATACCTTGGCTTGCAATTGTATACCATACAAACCAATAAATATCAAGTATCAAGAATAAATGTTCTTGTTGACCCGATCAACAATGCCTCTAATTGCAGAGTTGAAGAATAGGTTGGAGACATACTATGGGGTGGATGAAGAGGTAGAGTTACCATCTGTGGCTGAGGCAGTTCTTGGGCGGAAGCTTGCTGGTGTCCACAGTGAGACCGATGATGACCTTATTGAGGAGCTACGCAGTCAGCCGGTCCCTGAGGTCCGTGACCGTGATTTTGAGTCCGACTTTGAGGAGATGCATGATACCGATGAGGAGCTAAATGATCTCTACAATGTGAGTGAGTATGTTGAGAAGAAGATCAAGAGTGATGAGTTCTTTAATATGGATGACACCAAGTGGGATGCTATGATCAAGGAGGCAACAGATAAGGGGCACCTCACTAACATGAAGGAGTGTGAGGATATCCTCGAGGACATGCTCCACTGGGACAAACTACTGCCTGGTAAGTTGGGCTCAATGATCTTTCTCCTTCTAGTATAAACCTTTAGCAAATGCAATAATTGATTATCTTGAACAGAAATTAGTGGATACAACATACAACATGGAAGCAAAGGATGAATCGTGGTTATTTTCTACAAAGTATTGAGACTACATAGGATTGATTTCACCAGTTGGTTCTGTAATTGTTAATTTGTTACATTCTGAAGAGTACCTTTTCATTTATATAAATTGAATTCTGTTGGATGTTTCAATTCCTTAAAATCAGGAAATTTTGATGACAAATTGATTGGATAATATTGTAATGAGATCCATATGTTATCTTGTAATTCAGTTTGGCTTTTATTCTTAGACTGCTAGATATAAAGTATAGAATATAGATGGGCTTGGCCATCTGAATTTCTTTGAAACTTAAACTTCTTTGCAGTGAATGTATTCATTAAATAGCAATTTCCTGTTACTTTTTGTTGTTCTAATAGATGAAGCTGTGTTTCAAAAGGCGGTCCCTAGGTGCTAGGTGGAGCAACACTACCTTGCCTAGCACCTAGGCCTTTTTGTTTCACCTAATCAAGTTTTGGACTTGATTTATATACAAAAGTGAGCTCAATGAACTGTGGTCATGGCATAACTAATTGGTGCATGATAATATCAAAATTTTGTCTTACTAATTATTATGCAATATTTCCTCTGTTTAACATGGCATTACTCTAGCCACCTGCAAAAAATACAAGTGCCTAATCACACCTAGGCGTTGGTCCTAGCTGAGCCTCACCGCCTGCCTAGTGCCTAGCGTATTTTTGGAAACATTGAGATCTAACTGTAGCCAAGTTTGAGAAATGTTACCCTAGAAGAGTACTGAACTACTGATGCTTCGTTTTGTTTCTTTTGACCTAGTGAGTGTTATTATTATTATTGTCTTGCTTGCAAGTTGCAAAGGAGAAAAAGAGAATGGTTTAATGGTCTGGTAGAGATTTATGCCTGTTTTGATTTAAAGGGAAAAAATCAGGATGTCATTTGCTGCCGCCCTAACTTCTATCAGCATATGTTGGTGCGTCTATGAACTATATTCACACCTATCATATTTGAGCCGAATTGTATGCTGCAGAATTTATTATGCTGGGCATTGTAGCACATAACGTAGTGATTTGTTTACTTAGTAGCTTTCGTCATTTGATTTATTTTGTGTCAGGAATGACGTCAACTATCTGTAGAATCCTGCCTTGTTAAACGATGTTGAACCTGTCCACATGATTCTATTTGTTAGCTCATTTTGGTATTTCCTTGATAATTTGAACTTTGATTTAATGAACTATATGTATTGAATTTTGCATCAGTTATTCAGTAGTTAGCACTTAACCCAAAATCCCAAATACGACTTAATGAATCTGATAACAACCAAAATGTATGCCAAAGGTAATTGTGGTGTTCCCGTGCCCAGTTGGGATACTCATTAGCTCCTTCAGATTTCAGCTAGATTGGTATGCAAGCTCCTCCTTTGAGGTGTTATATATTAGAATGTTCATGGAGTCATGGTGTTCAAGTAGTAGGTTGGTGCATTATTGGATAACCAGGCTATGCAGCATCTGCAGCAGTGCCATGGCCATCCTGCTCTTCATTGTTTCAGATGGTACAATGTGCCCCCCTCTGCAATTAGATCACATGCATCTACCTGTACTCTTATGTATGGTAGATCCAAAAAATTTCGAGGCTAACCACGTCAATCTACAATTTATAGATGCAGGAGACAGTAAGTATAGTTTCAAACAGTTGGAACTTCATACTGATCTTAAAAAATATAGCTAGAAACAAATTGAGAATTTGAACTTTTAGCTAGGTGTGGATCAAATAATCGAATCTATCACCATGAGATATATTGGACTTGCTATTACAGAAGTAGGCATTTGTCCAGGTTGTACTTTGTGGAATCAAGCATATCTTGTCTATAGAATATGCATCTTTGACTAAAAAGGTGTCCTTTCCTTTTGGTTTACATGTTTCTTTCCAGTATGGATGATACAAAGTTACAAACAGCCTAATTGTCTTTGTGTGCATGTTGAGCATCTTGGTGAATTTTTTTGGCACATACACTGTACTACTAATTATTTGAGTAGAATAGCTAATGCTCTGTTTTTTCTCATGTTTCTTTACAGTAGTTATTGTTATATTACTTATATTGTGTGTTTTTTCAAATTTCACATATTAAATAAAGATGAGATTAAGCAAAAGGTGGAGGCCAAATTTAACGAGTTGGGAGACATGTGTGAGAGGGGACAGATGGAACCTGAGCAGGCATACGACTTGTTCAAAGAATTTGAGGATAAGATGGTTGCTGAGTGCACAGAACTAATGGAAGAGGAGATGCCAACTGACCCAGATGAACTTACTGAAACAGGAAGTAAGAAAGTTGAGGTAGATGATCCACCTGGCGATGGACCTGTTCTAAGGTGGGAATCACAGATTGTGTTTGCTCCTAGTGGTGATGCATATCATCCCAAAAACAGAAAAGTCAAACTCAGTGTAACTGTGAAGGAATTGGGTCTTTCACGGCATGCTTTACGTCGGTTACGTGAAGTTGTTGGAAAGAGGTATAATTCTGGGAAAGATGAGCTCACAATAACCAGTGAAAGGTATGGTGGATTCCCTCTTGCATGATCAAATTAAGATTATGAAATGATGTGATGCGCGACATCCATCACTAAAATTTCCAATGAAGTCTTGCTCCTCTTATGAGTATTGGCCCTTTTTCATACGACTAATACTAATATGTTCATTGAATGTTGTGGTCGTCCACCCAAGAAATGTGGGATGGATCCTAATCCAAGTTGCAAGTCAAATGTTTGTCTAGAATCAAACGAAATGTGGAATTTGTCAAATGATGGTTGTAACTTATGACTTCATTTTCTTTATCTAATCATCAAACGAAACGTGGAATTTTAGATAAACATATTTTCTCAAAGCATCAAATTTCCTTTGCTAGGTGAAATACTTCTAATCTGACACACTTTTGGTTTCTGGTGGTCATTTCAGACACTTGTTTTTGTCTTGATATAATTATAACTTGATGAGATTAGCATATGTAACTTAGTACAACTTTCTCATTGGACATGATACACTGGACACTAAGGACAACAAACAAATTATGATGGATTTTTGTTGAAGATATAAGCATATAGTGGTTTTCATGCTGGAATACAAGATGACAATCTATTAAATTTTTTCAAATATATTAGTATGAATACTAAAATGTGGTGTTGTTGCGCTTGGGTGGGGCACAATGAGGCTTAGGAAGGCTTCATCTTTCATTCCTCCACCCACTAAAATATTGATCTCAGTACTTCAGTCTCATTCTTTGTTTGGATCCCTAAATATCAAGTTGAGAGGATAGTGAGCTCCAATCAATGATAATGTGTGTGTATTTCTAAAACTGCGTGGTATTATTTGTGGCTCTGCTTCATACTCATAGAACCATCTTGTTCTCCAGGATGATCCTTATTGCTGCAGTTTTATTTACTTTGGCAGGTTTGAACATCGGGAGGAAAACAGAAAAGATTGCTTAAGGACAATATATATTCTAATAGAAGATGCAATGAAAGCCAATAAACTTGTTGAGGATGCTAGAAATGCTTATGTAAAAGGAAGACTTGAGGCTAATCCTCAATTCATGGAACGTTTGAAGAGGAAGACAGAGAAATTGAGGGCAGCTGCATAAGGATTATTTTGGAGCTCCTCGTTGGAACAGATCCCCTTTTTCCTTTATCAACATGATGACTGTTCTATTTTCTCATTTTTACTGTTGGCTGTACCACAGAGGGAAAATAATATTTTTTGTGAACTTGTCATGCCCAAGCTGATCAGTTTGTTCGAGAGATTTGTGAGAAGACAATATCTTGATCATCTCGTATAACAAAGTCAACAAACATTTCCAGTTTATGCTTTTTGTTAAAAACTTTTGCTGCTCCTTTAATTTAAAGATGCTTAATTTCTTTGCAGAGGTTTGTAACTTACCAAAGTATAAAAATCTGGTGGCAATATGTCTATGTATTCAACTTCATTGATGATGCGTCTGACTCCCCGAATAAACAAGCTTATTTGACCTAATGCTATTCCTCATGCTCGACATCACAAAAGCTATTCCTTATCAAGAGACGGCCACATTCATGATGTTGGTGCGCAGTACATCATATTGTTTCCATAGGAGCAAAATGCTAATGCTATTCCTCAAGCTTGACATCACAAAAGCTTTTGATTTGTACCCTGAGAGCACTCATCAGGCTGCACCGATTAGAGAGAGTACATCGTCAATTCATTCAACATATTCCTAATGTCCAAAGCTCAGAATTAATAAAGTTAATAGGAGGGTCAGCTTGTAGCATACCTTTCTCGGAAGCCTTGTTGAATTAACGGGAAGGGAAATTTTAGCTTAATTGCAAGAGCTTAGGGGAAGCTGCTTGAGTAAGTGGATATTTATCTATACTATAAAGATCCAAAAGAATTGAAAATCACCTACACTAAGATCAAGCACTCTGTACCCTTCACAGCACCCCATCTATCAGACCCCGGCCCATTGGTCTGGAGGGGAAGACCGATGGTTTTTCGATGTTCCAGAGTGTTTCCGCCGAAAGTCGAATGTTTTTTTCACCGCGCGTCCACCTTACCCGCCCGCCGCACCCGCTCCAATCCCGCGCGTCCATCACGCAAGCACGCAGCCTTACCTCCCACCCCCGCCGCACACCTCCCAATCCCCTCGCCTGTGCAGATCCCATCCATCCCCGCCGCTCCTCCGACACCAGTCTTGCGACCCGCTCCGTCGCCGTCGCCGTCGCCGTCGCCGTCGCACGCGCGGGGAAGGGAGGCCTTCCTCTCCCGGGTCAACGCGCTCGCCGTTGTGCTCCATGCCCGCCTGGGCGTCTCCCGTGGCGATGTCGCGTTTGTCCTCGCGCCGCCCGGCGTCCACGTCCGGACGTCCCCGTGCTCTACTACGTGCTCATGTCCGTCGGCGCCGTCGTGTCCCCAGCCAATCCGACCCTCACTGCTGGCAAGATCTCCGGCCTCGTCGCGCTCTCTGGCCTTCCGTCGCCTTCGCCGTCAAGGCCACCGCAGGCAAGCTCCCTCCCCGGCAAAGGCGGTGCGCCCCCCTGCGTCGCGGGCTCGGCGGCCAAGCCGCTCCACCACGCGGCCACGGCTTTCACACCCTCCTGCGCCGCGGCCGCGGCCGCTCCACCGTGCGCAGACGCGGCGCGGCACTGGGGGTGGTGGCGCCGGGTTCATAAGCCCCTGGCTCTCCTCTGGAGAAGCTACACCGTCCACGCCACCCTCCAGAACACAGGTGCGCGAGCTCACCATTTCCATGGCGACTCATCACTTCGATCCGAGCAAAGGAGTGGATCGCCTCTTGTTCGTGCTTGCCTGGTTTGAAGATCCCAGTTGGATTCATCTGATGGCCGTGCAGAAGAACGAGAAGGCAAGGATGCGGCGGCGGCTGGTCCCCAACCTGGCCGAGCGTCTGCGGCTGTTCGACGCTGCCTCCTTCGCGCCGGCGATTGCCGGGTGCCTGTTCGTTTCTAGCAACCAATATTTCACACTTAATACCTGTCCCGGAAGAAGCTAGTCGGTACTAAATTTCGTTGGCTGCATAATTATATTGCTGCATGGGATGGGATTGTGCCCTCCACTAGGTACTAATTAGATTGAATTTTGTTCCTCCACTTAGTGAGGTTTGGTAATTACGGCTAATCTTGCTGGAAAGGCTCTGGCGTTGCTGTAGTTCATGAGGGCCTTTTACACTGAATCCTATCAAAAGGAGTACTAGATGGAGTGCTTACACACCGAAGTTTGAATCTGTCATGTATGCAATTTAATTGATGGTGGCGATGCACTAATGATTCATTTGGAGTCTTCAGATCTGTAGCTTAACTGATTAATATTCATTTGGAGGCTGAATACAGAGGGGTCGCTAACTTGTGACTGATGTGTATGACCACCATGTCATGACTAAGTCCACAATGTTTTACGATTCACCTAAATGGCTCGTCCATCTGTTTGCACAGGATCTCATCACTAATTGTTGTTAGTTAAGTAATGTACTTGTCAATCCCTGAGCCACGTACTGCCTATTTATAGGCCTCTATGCCAACACTATTACTGCTTTCAATCCATGGTTTTCTAAATTATCTGTCAATTTGCATCTGGATACATGTGCAATAGGTAGTTAGTGTGTAATGGTTGCAGATTTGGCTACATTATTTCTCTGCGAAAAACTTGGGATGGGTCAATGCTCAAGCACACTTATTTCATCAACAGTTTACCCCTACAGCTTCTAAGGTCTTTCTTGTAACTGTAACTCGTAGGATCAATTGCTATCCAAAGATTTTCCCTTTAGGCATCAAAGCTGTTGCAGACTAGGTGCACGGAAAAGGTTTAAAACTTAGTATATACTCAGATGCTGGGTAAGTAATCGTCTCATTTATAGATATGCAAATTCTTGATTCTGTTTGCTTCAAGTGATGGGAAAACATAACCCCAAGCCCATCAGGCTTTGCAGATGGATTATTCCATTCTGTGTTACTTTTACTTTTTGACTGCTGTTACCAGTGGTTTCACTCACCCGGATAGAAACCAGTCCATTGCTGCTCTTATTTGGTTGTTTGGATGGCAGTATCTGACTTTATTTGATATGCACGATTCATTGCCTCTACAAATCTACAGTATCTATAACTTGACTTTGAGTATGGCAGTTCATCACTGCCAGATTGTGATAGTTGGCGTCTTCTCCACTACTTGATATAAATTTTAAAATCCTAATAGTTTAATTTGCTCATTTTCTGACCCTCTATTTAAGTCTTTCCTTTAAGCTTGCTGTAAGGTTTTCCATTTATTTTTCTATGAAGCATTTTTTTGCTGCTAATAACATTCTCTCTACCCGTGATCAAAAGAATTATGACTAATAACATCAGCTGTTCATATGATCGCGCACCGACTATAAAGCACATTCTAACTATTTTTCTTAGTAGACTCTTCTCTGTTGTATGAGCATGAAGTAGCCATCTTTAATAGTGTTCTTGTGTGCATTTGTTTTCTTCTGGTTCTTTTGAGGAATCGAGTGATAAGTAGAGGGAGCAAGCTAAACAGTTGATGGATGAGCAATTATTATTTGTATTTCCATAATAGAACAGTTGATGGATGCCAATACCATTGTACCATAATAGATATCGAGATACTGATGTTGTTTATGTGATTGTGTCATTAGAACAAATTAGAGGAGCTTAAAATTTTTTAATATGGAATATATATAAGTTACTTTTTACGACAAGTTGCAACGTATCATGTAGGAAACTTCGATGGAAACTGTTAAATCTCATAATTATGTTAACATTGTGCAGCCCTATTTCAGTTTCATTGTTCTGCTCTTGTACTGAATATAGATCTTTTCAAATGGGCAACCTGTGTTGGTCCCTCATAACTAAGACCTCCTTGTGTGTTTCCACTGTATATCTTAAAAATATTTATTGCAACTAAAATTTAGTGTGGACATGTTTTTACGTAACATGATTTTTTAAACACGTGCCGCACGTGCATCCTACTAGTCGTGTATTAAGAATTTCTCTTAACGATCATGCGGAAACTTGGTAAGATTGGTTGGCTGGACTCCATACGTCTACATCCCACATATTGCTCAGTTGGGCGCCGGGCGAACTAATCAAGCATGGGAGCGGGTTTCACATGTTTTTAGGGGTGAGTCAAAATTTAACCAGTTGCTATAAATGAAACTGAGTTACTGAGCAACCAAACCGCCCCTGAAAGTGCATTTTTATGGGCGGGGCACCCCATCACCCGTTCCTAAAAAAGTAGAAGCAGATGATGGGGTGATCCGCCCCTAAAAATTTATTGTTAGAGTATTTTTAGCAATGGATCGTCCTCTCGCGCCCCTAAAATGATTTTTAAACTTATTTCAGAAATTAGTTTAATTCAAAAAATAGCAAAATACATAAAAAAGATGAAAATTTTACCATAAGCCTACCTATAAAACTAGAAAATAATATTAAAAGAGCATTTTATGGACTAAAGTGATTGTGAGTATGAAAACCACATAGTCAGCCTTGAGTTGTATAAGATAGTAGTTTGAGTGAGTTATACATTATGATTTCACACTCTTAACCATTATATATGCTGAAATCCGGTTTTTGATATTTTTGTAAAGTTCTACATGTCACAATAGATTTATGGAAAAAATTTCACTTTTTTTATATGCTTTACTATATATTTTCATTTAAACAAATTTCAAAATAGGAAAATTTATTTGTACGGGCAGGTGGGGGCGTCACCCACACCTAAAAATTTAGGCGATAGGTGCAGTGTGGGCACTCGATGGTGATGATCTGTGTGCTTTGAAAGGTTGTGAGCCCATTGGCTGGACGAAGGATAGTCGGCCCCACCCCTTCCTCTGCCCGGCTATGCCATATCCTCCCCATCTCTCTCTACCTTATCTTTTCCCGTTCACCCACCTCGCACGCTGCCTTATCTCTCTCTCTCTCTCTCTCCGGCACCGCCCGCGGGAGCTACGGTGCCTTGGCTCGGGGCTAGCCGCGTGACCTCCAGGACCTCCTGCTCCGCCTCACCTTCGACAACATCGGCGGCCTCGCCTTCGGCAAGGACCCACAGTGGCACGGGTTGTGGACACAGCGGCAAAAAAGCGGCAGGGCGCGGCTGCGCGGACAGCAGGGAAGGACCATGCGGGCATGCACATGACGCCTTAGGCCGGATCCACGGCGGTGCGGGCAGCGGATGGTGGTGGTGAGCGTGGCTGGTGGCTCGAAACCACGGGAGTGGCTGCGGCGCGCGGCCGCGCACATGACGCCTTGGGCCGGATGTGCGGCGGTGTGGGGCAGCTAGTGGTTGTGGTGGGGGCATCACCGCCGACATGGCCACGTCCAGATCTACTATGCATCGGCGACCCAGAGCAGTGGCGGCACGACGACCGGCAGCAGATCTGTTCTACAGGGGCGGCCCGGAGCAGCGGCGGCGTGGGCTGCAGCACGAGGAGCGGCAGCTCGGAGCAGCGGAGGCGCGGGGTGACGCGGCTCTAACCCCGTTGATTTTAGGGGCGGGTTGTGCCCTCACCCGTCCCTAAAAATCGTTTTGTAGGGTGTGTGATGGCATGATCCGCTTCAAGAAATTGACTTTTAGGGGCTGGTATGTTACTCGCCCTGCAAACGTTATTTTTAGCTGCGAAAAGTAGCAATGGGCCTGATGCCTGTTCCTAAAAATCTCATTTTAACCGTCTCTACAAATGCTTTCTGTAATAGTTCCTTGCTCCTATTTTTTTGTAATTGCCATTGATCAGTTGGAGAAGCTCCCAGGCATTGCAACTGAAAAAGGTTCCAATGCCAAGCAGCAAGGTAGAGCAGTGGCCGACGATCTTCATCAAGCCAAAAGAGGACGATGTCACAACCCTTGTGGATCTTCTAAGCAAACTAAGTCTGTCCCGGTGCATTGCTTTGGACTTGCATCATGATCTAATAAAATATCACCAAATTATATATATGCAAAAAATTAAAGTTGAACATACAAGGAAGTTATCATTTAGCAAATAATTTAAATAAATCGGTAGACATCTGCCCCGATTGTGAACCTCCACATTGATACTATCATCTCACATATGATGTAAGTACCAAGCCAAATTAGGCAACAACTCTCAATTAGGACCTGTCTAAACAAAAGTGCATGCTTCAGCGTTTTAAGTCTTTTATTTATCTAGATCTGCAAGTGTGGATTTTTACCCTTTTGCAATCATAATCACTACGTGAGATACAGACATTGGTAACGGTCATAGCCAATGTTATCATTTATGGGTAATTACTAATGACCACTCATTGGTAACGAGCAAAAGTCCATAACCAATTGTGTGTTATAGGTAAAGAGTGTGAGCCAATGTCGGTTCCTAAAGGCCTTTACCAATCACCTATGGGCACCTACTCCTGCTGGGCCAACAATCCATACTGGTAACGGGTGTCATATGATCTTGAGGTGCATTATCATCCAGGCAAGGCTAATGTAGTAGCGGATGCACTCAGTGGCAAAGTTCATTGCAATTGACTCTCTGCCAAATCATACAAGAGACACTGTGCTCTGAAATGCGGAAGCTTAGTCTGAAAATAATTCCTCATGGTACTTTGCATCACATCTCAATTGAACCAACCCTTCATGACCGAATCATCAAGGCACAATTACATGATACAGGTGTTGGGATCATCAAACAAAAATCTCTCAAGGAGAAGGGAAGTATAAGTGTTTTCGTTAGGATCATAAAGGAATCCTATGGTTTGAAAGTCGCTTAGTCGTTTCTAAAAATCATGAACTCCGAAAGCAAATTCTCGATGACACACATCTCTCCAAATTCTCTATTCATCCGGGTAGTACCAAAATGTATCAAGATCTTCAGAAAAATTTCGTGTGCACTCGAATGAAAAGAGAAATTGCTAAATATGTCACACAATGTGACACTTGTCAGTGGCTAAAAGCCAGTCGTTCGAAAATAGCTGGTACCCTTCAACCTCTTCCTATACCATCATCGAAATGGGAGGACATCAGTATGAATTTTATTGTTGGCGTGCAAAACACATCTCAAAAGCACGATTCAATTTGAGTCATTGTTAATAGGCTCACAAATACGACCCATTTCATTCCGGTCCACACCACCTATATTGCAAAGAGATATGCCAAGATTTAAATAGTAGTTTTCACATGAAATGATAAGATCTTTAAATAGTAGTTTTCAAAATTTCAAAATAGTTTCCAACCCTTTGCTCAAATGAACTTGAGCCAAAATTGTAGGTCTAGAAAAATTGAACAATTTTGGTATTCAAACATTTTTTATTTGACCTTGGGAAGGGTGAGAAAAAAATAGTTTTTCACTCAGGCCCATGTTTTTTTCTCTTTTATACCTAACCCTCTTTGTTCTCTCTCCTTCCACTCCCTCTCACTCCCTCACACCGCCGGTGCCCTTGACGGGCGCGCAGGGCAGGGCGCCTGACGTAGCCCAGCCAAGTGGGCCCTACACCCCCGGTTTTGACCCAAACCATCCCCTGGCTGCATGCGAGCTTGACACACGTCTTGGACAAGCGGCAGCTCGCCACGCCACCGATGCCATCGCCATGCGCCAGCACCGCGCAGTCGCCCTCCCATCGCCGAAAGTCCTTCCAGTGCCACGCGCCCTCCCCAGCTCACTTCTCCCCATCGCTGCTCGCCTATAGATGACTCTTCTTTGTTGGGTGTTGAATACCAAAGTGATCATAAATTGCTTGATCTGGATGCTCACAAATTTCAGCTTTGTAAGACTATTGTACTCAGAGCTATAGGCAAAATATCATAGCCCGGCCTGCTGAAAAACATTCAGAACAGAGAAACAAAGATTGAATCTTTCGACTATCTTAACCATTGTTTTAGATTTGGGGTTGAATACCAATGTTGTTACAAACTTCCTAATCTACGTGCCCACAAAATTTCAGCCTTATTGGATGTACTAGTAGTGCCCATGTGCGGCACGCACATGTTTTAAAATTAAGAGATTTCTAGTATAGATCCACACCTGGCATGTACATATTTTAAAATATTCAGAAAATAACCACTTTATATTTAAAGCAGTGATTGATATGTGACAATTATATAAATAACCTAAGAAACAAGATATTTATATTAATTAACCAACAATTTAGCTTAAATCATAATCCATACCATAATTATTTTCATCCACACATTGTATTATATGTATCTTTAATAAGGTTGTGTGTTGTGTCCATCCAACAAATCCACGCACATAACTATATGTTTAATAGCATACCTATTAAACGGTAGACCTCTTTGACAATAGGGTAAGATTATGAAATATAGGGGCAGGAAAATAATCCATGTAAATAATTGGGAGAACTTGATTTAAACAGACTGGGTTTAAAATTACATATTTCACTACCTTGCTATGAATCTGCACATTAGCAAAGTGTGCCCCCTGAACCTTAATTCAGGTCTAGTAGTTTTTCTGTAAATGCTTGAACCTTAAATAGACTGGGTTCAATGCTTGAATTTTTCTATATGAAATGAGCAGATGGACTGAACAAGAAGAAAATGCAGATCAGGCTTACACTAAGAACCCATCATAGGACTCCAATTTCAATTCACTAATATGTTTAGAAAGATTACCATACTAAAAATCAACTATTGGAATTTTGGAGAACCAGCATCTTGCCATTCATCTTATCAGAGGGCAAAACCCATCCATCCAGAATAAATAAAACCCATCTTGCCATCGCTCTAAGAAATTGATTAAAGCTTCCGGATAAATAAAAAATTGATTAACGTGAGGGCAAGCTGAAACTACATATACCTAACCAGGACAAAAAACTCATTATAAAAGATATTGTACCGAAAATAAATCAGTAAATTGAAGAGATTGCAATTAAATATGTCTCTTGTTGGCATAGTGATCCTTCCACAAAATGTTAAATTAGGTAAACATGTAGGTTTGGCGTAAGTGAACAAATTACTCATCTATGCAAATGCAGGCTAACATGACCTCCAAACATCAATGATTCCTGTAGATGTCAGTTCTGTAGGCTACGAAGGCAATTCATTGAACGTAGCACGTTGTCAATTACCTTCTCATGTCTCTTGGAAGCCTTGGCGTACTTACCCATCTTAAACGTAGCATTGACTTCATCTTTCTTCTTGGCAGCTACTTCAATCTTCTCAGCATTGCTCTTTAAATCCCATGGTTCTTTGTCCTGCACAAAAGGTACAAATGTAAACACGTTCTGATCAAGAATAGCAACCAACCTAAACATGCAAGATCAAGAGATTTTAAGCAAACGTTCTCGAAGGAAACACGTTCCACTTCATAGAAGACAATGGAGTTAGGATGAACGACAACAAGATCTTGTTTTATTTCAGCAGACCCAAAAGCATGTTCAGCTGATATTCTGACCAATGCAACCAGACAGATATGCTGAGAACTAACAATTCAGAACTAAACTCCGCATTGTGCAGGGTCCAAGTTTTAAGATACAAACCATCTTTGATAGCAAATTCAACACCATGTCCGAGCTTACCCTTGCTGCAGCTGCTTTAGCACACCTTGTCCAAGCTTTTACCACCTCATGGACAAATGATTTAGTACACCATACTTAAATTTAAGATATCAGCTTTTCATTGTTCATTGCCAAAATCAGAAGGAAAAGAAAAATGAAGAGACACACCTAGGAAGACAGGCCAAAGTGGCGGCAGAGTGATCAGGGTCGAGCTCGTAGGGAGCGGCAGTGGCGGCTGCTGCCGCTTCGCCCTCCTATAGGCACTCGCGAATCTCCTGGACTCGGTTGCGCGCCACCTCGACATGGCGGTGGCGCTTGCTGTAGGTATGCTCAAGTCGGCGCTGCAGCTCAGCAGCACGCGCTGGGCTTGTGGCCGCTTTAGCTCCACTAGCACCTCCACGAGCCGCCGCTGCCTCTCTCTGCAGCAGCTCCTGTGACGGAACCGCCAAATTAAAACTCTAAATTAAGCTTAATGGCAATCATTTGAACACATCGGGCACATTAACTTAATGGTTTAATTTGATGGTCCTTTCTCAACCTACGTCCCGATCGACATAACACCGGTAGTCCCACGCGAATGCAGGCGCAGATGGTACAAGCACGACAATTACTTGAAAATACAACACAATAAAAGTTTTATACAAACTTTTGCACAAACTGGTTTTCAAATACGTTAGTTTTACAAACCGAGTTCAACCATACACTAGCTTACATAAATTACAAGTTTTACAACCCTTGAGACCAGAGCTTGAATGAAAGGGGAAAAGACTACCCTTGACTACTTCTACACCTCTGCCTAAGCATAACCGGTCAGACCGGTCCACAGACCGGTCAGACTAGTCCCAACAAAACTGTCAGGGTGCACACCCTGCCCACAGGTGTGCAACCTGACAAACCTCTAACCTAGGGGTCTCGATCCACCACTTCCCACCCCTCTGCATCTCTACGGATGAATTTGACGCAGCAGGGACAGAAGTCAACGTCCGGGTGTCCTGTACCAAAAATTGGTGGCAACAAACCCTGAGCAACTAATACCCAGCAAGACTTACCCGACCAGTGGGTATAACTTAACCCACATACCTAGACATGCAAGGCATTTGGCTGGTGGTTATTTTGCAGAAAAGCAACTACAGTAATTCCTTACTTTCATTATTTCAGCCTCAGATTATATATGAATTAACTCTAATCTAATATTTGCAGGAATCAACTATAGCAAACATGGTGGTACAATCCAAATATCTCAATGTGTTTAAGATTATATATATATACATAAATAACTTACATTCTATCAATTTTGCCACGATGCGAGACACGGCGAATCGATTCGATTTAACCTTGCAAGGTAGACCTAACCAACACGGCACACGTATGCCCCATCGGACCCCACTCACCAACCCTTTCCCTCGCCGCCTCGAACTACAGAACCACCCCACCTTCATATAGTCAGCCGAGCTCAACGTGAGACCACCAAAAGTAAACATATGCATCCTGTTTCTCCGCGACTACTCAACTCGCCCTAAGAGGTGGTGATGCAGTTCTGTACTTTCGAAGCGAGGCAGTACTAGGCTTACCGGTTTCGACTACCTCCTACTCCCGGCATGCGGTTAGTACAGTTCAATCCCCGATCAGCACTACCGACAATGACCGGTCCTTAATCGACACAGACGGGGCTAAGGCACCCAGAAACCCTGTCCTGCTGCCATCCCTAAACATCCTCATCATTTCCCCGTCCGGTCTCAATTTCCATATCAAATTTAATAACTCATGTACTGGAATATAAATATATCTTATATCTCGCGAGTAACCGGAAATTACTCGACTTCTAACACCCTATATCTCGCGAGTGACAAGAGATCACTCGTCTTTTCTACCGAGAACCATTAAGCATAGCAATCCTATCGTCCTATGCATTCTAGTATAACTCAGGGAAAAACCTAGGGATCATGCAACTAGGGTTTCAAATAATTTCTAAACCTAATGTACAAGTAATAGAGACATATATAGGTGTTATAAGTTGAAATAATAGGATGTGCACCGGGGCTTGCCTTGAGTCTGCTGCTCAGAACTGGGGTGAGCTGGGCCTTGGGCCAACTCCCCACGATCCTCCTGCTGCGGGGCTTGCCCCTGCGGCTCCTGTGGCTCCGCTACCACCTCGTATATCACCTCCTCCGCGGCAGCTGCTACACGTATGCATATGCATATGACATGAGAAAGGCATGCATGATTTATAAAAATTACAAGTAACCATTAACCACATTAATTTCTAACCATTTGCACCAACTAACCCCAATCCAACCCTCTCAGCTCTGCTAGCACCGGTCAGACCGGTATACCAAACCGGTCAGACCGGTCTGGCCTGTGCGCGCCTCGATACCAAAAATCCGTAGTATCCGGATGTATTCTCGGAGTATCCGAACTCCCAAGTCTGGAGAATCCGGACCTAACTCTGGAATGTCTAGATCACCACAAACCCGGAGTATCCGATCCAATGGTCGGACTGTCCGGGCCCCTACCGGTCAGACCGGTCCCTCCGACCTGTCAGACCGGTCCTACCCAGACCAAAAACCTAGGATTCCTTGGCGCGGCGAAAATCGCCCACAAATTCTTAAACCCTTATAGGCACTAGTCCAGGGATACATTTGGATGTTTTTGACCAGAGGGAACCACCTTAAAACATCTAGAACTAGAGATCGACCATCACAAGCTAAAATACCTTGGGTGAGTGTTTCCCCCATGAAGAACTTGGATCCCCTGCTCCCCAGGGAGGGAATCGTGGAGAAGAAGCTCCCCCACGCCGGTTTGATCCTTCCTTGGCCTTGGAATCAAGTGGAAAGGGAGGATTTGGGACTTAGGGTTTGGGTGAGAGGGGAGGGAGAGGGAACTTGGGCTCGAGCTGGCTCTGGTGAGGGTGAGGGAGTTGGTGGGGAGGAAAAAAGAGAGTGATTTAAATGTTGTGGGCCCAACCAGTTGAACCCAGTTCAATCGGTCAGACCGGTCCGGCCCAAACTGAATGGAAAATTTTTGGGTTTAGTGATTTGTCGTGTGAGTTGAACTAATGACCATGGTTAACTTAATTACCGAGGATTAACACCTGGGTGTTACAATCCTACCCCCTAAAAGAAATCTCGTCCCGAGATTTAATGAATGGTTGAAGGGAAAGTTAGAAATTGGTGTGTACCTCGATAGGCTTGTAGCAATTCCGAACATTTAGTCCGAACAAATTCGTCCGTCTCCCAAGTAGCTTCCCTCTCGGAGTGATTACTCTATTGTACCTTATAGATGTTGCTAGTATGATTTCGAGTGACTTGAGTCTTATAATCAACAATTTTCACCGGGTGCTCGGGATACACAAGATCGGGCTCCTATTGTAACTCTTCTATATCAACAATCTTGGTGGGAACTATGACACCCTAGGTGTCTGTACAGTAGAATTGTATTTATTTTATGCATCATGTGCTTAATTTGCTTGAAAAAGGATCTTATTGTAAAAATAAAAGGGTAGTTGTGTAAATATGATTTATTGCAGGGTCCTTTCTATAGTTTAGTTTGAATAGGGAGAGCAAATATTGCTTTTGTGGAGGGTTTATGTGTAAAATTCAGTGTAATCATTACATGGCAGAAAATTTTGCTTTTTAGTTTGAAATTAAACTGAATTTGCAATGGAAAAGACAAAAGTCCATTAAATTCAAAATCCTTCCTATGTTTTAAAATAACTCTTTAACCTTTGGTCAAAACAATTTTTGCACAACATCAAAGTTGTAGATCTTGAAAAGTTGAACAACTTTCATATTGGTCACTTTTTCAATTGAGCCCTAGTTTAAAAGTTATTGTTGATTTATAGTAGGGTCCCTGGAATTCTCTGATTTTGCAAATAGATCCACCCTTCTTCTTCCACATCTCTCCCTCTCTGCTTCACCGCCGCCGGCACAGTTCAGCGCTGCCCGCCGCCGAGGAGGGTTGCGGGCCACCTCCGGCTACCCCACCGCCACACGCGGCGCCCCCGCGACCCTCTGGACCCACTCCACCCCGCGCTGGAGCCCTGCTCCCCTCGCCACGCTACCCCGACGAGCTCCGCGGCCGCCACCTCGCCGTTGCCGTGGACAGCTCGCTGCAGAGCCTCAGCTCCCCAACTCGCACGTGCCTCAGTACCAAGAGCAATCCCGTTTCATTTTCCCCTTCTTGCCTCGCCCGCTCTCTGCTCAGAACCCAAAGAACATCGCTGCCGCCCGCCCGAACGCCGGCGAGCTTGAAGCTCACCGTCGCCCCGCACCTCCAGACCACCTCCGCCCGCGCTGACCCCACCAATAGCTCCGCCTTGTCCTCGCGCAGCTCACCGACCCCTCCTCATCACCTATTCTCCACCGGAGCAACCTCGCCGCCGTTTCCCGAGCTCCGACTGCCGTTCTTCTCCGCCGCCGTCACCCTGCTCGCAGTGGACCACCTCGCTCCGACCATCCCAGACCCGTCCAAGCACACCATTAGGTTCGCCTTGACTTCCTCTTGTTCCCCAGTCTCTTTTCCCTCACCGCCGGCGACGAACCTCGCCTGGATTCAGCCGGTCAACCCCCTCCCCTCGCTCTGACTCCAGCCAGGGGCATGGTTGCTAGGATTTGAAATCTTCTAGGAGCCTGGATGCAAGTCTTCAGTTCTTTTCCTTTTGTTTTTAGGCTGAATTTTGAAAATGCCTAGAAATTCGTAGAAAAATCAGAAAACTACAAATCCAAATGTTTTGGAATCCTTGTTACAAGAACTACAAGTTTTGTTACAATCTTCAGTTTTGGTCTGTATTTTAGTCTAAGAAAAAGAGTTGAATAATTATGTTTTATTTTTTCTAGGAGTTCTACTCAGTAACTATCTGTGATTTTTGGCTTGATTGTGTCTTGCAATGTTACTAGTACCTGGTAAAAATTTGAAACCTTTTTGACATCGTTAACTAGGTCAAAGTTTCAAGATTCCTAAATCTACTAGTTTTTCTAATTTATTTGAGCTGGTAGAAATACTTATGTTCAGAGTGTGAAAATTTTTCCATGCTTACATGTCACTAGATCCTTGCTGTTACCCAAGTTTGGGAAATTTTAGAGCTATCTAACTATATCTTTGATTTAATGCTTGTTATGTAGGCTTTAATTGTGATAAATAGTTTTCTTGCTTAGAAAATTCTAATACTAATTGAAAAACCCTGTTTTCGTCATATGTTCATGTCTGTAAAGTTTGAGCATCAGTTCTTGTCTATAACAGAAACTAATAATGAATCTTGTTATATTGCTGTCTGTTTTGTTTATTTTCTCAGGACAAATTCTGTGCAGATAAAATACTGAAAAATTTACGGTAGCTAAGTTAGATCTGTTTTGATCTTCTGTAAAAGTTCTAGCTTCTGATTTGCTCTGGTTATGTCTGAAGAATTTAATCTTGTTCTAGGTGTTGTCTGAGTAAATGAATTGTTCTGAATAATTGGATCCATGAATTGATATGAAATTTTCAGGATTAATTAGTCTGTATACCTTATGTTTAGAGTAATTTTTGCTGAATGTCTTGCTGTTTGAGTGCTGAGTTGTTGATTTATTAGCAAACCATGTTTTATTTGCTATAGGAAACAACTACCACTTGCTTTATGAAGATAGTGTAGTTCTTTTGTGAAGTTGATCATGTTGTTTTGGTGGAGTAAGTGATGTTAATTAACTACTCCTTAAATGACTGCCCATATGCTAAGTTTTGTTGCTAGTTGTTAGACTACAACTTTATCGTGAAATGTATGTGTTTAAACTATCGTTTTTTGCATCACATATAGATACGACTGTTTTATCGGACGGGACGTACGAGTTGATCCCGGAGTCCGAAGAAGGTGATCCAGAAGCCCAGGTGAATGCCACTGTACTGACTGAAGACCCGGACCAAAGTTCGGAAGAGCCCAAGACTGTTTTAGATAGCGACTACCGAGAAGGCAAGCCCCGGACATAACCCAGTATTTCAAATTATTACAATTTATCGTTATTACTTACTTGTGCATTTACAGTTCTTAGGATTTGAATTGAAACCCTAGATGCATGATCCTAGGAACCTATGTGCTTAGACCTGAGTTTGAATAATTACTAAGCTTATAGGACCGGTAAAAGTCGAGTGATTGCCTGTCACTCGCGAGCTCTATAGGAATTGCTTGTTTACTTTCTGCTATAAATATAAGGACGACGGACGGGGTCGCGTTCGATATCATGACCTTGGGTGAGACCCCGTCTGTGTTGATAAATTCTGCTAAGGTCACGGTGTGTGGTAGTGGTGTTTAAGTTTTTGAACGTACTAGCCACATGCCGTAAATATGGTACGCGGTAAGCCTAGTAGCCGATCGGACCGGGGAGTGGATATACCTTTCACTCTCTCTTAGAGATAGGTTTTATTTATGTTTATGTTGCGCAACACCATGGGTGCAGGGAGGAAGTTGGTGCCCTGTAGTCGGGGAGAGTGACCCTATCCACAAGCCGGAATGAAAGGTCAACAGTTGTTTGGGAACGACCCGATGGTGTTCCAAATGTGTGTGTTAGGTCTGCCTGGCCAGGTCAACAAATTCGATTCGAATTGTCCGCTTCTCATGGTTTGGGACTGCTTGATCCCTTTGCCACACAGAGTAATAAGAGTAACATTTTTATGATCAATCTTGATGTTTGACTAAAGTTCTACCATGGTTGAGTAGAGTTAGTTGCATACATAGAATGGATAATCAACTAGAATATTGAAAGCTAAAATGTGAAATTAAGGACCTACTCTTTATTGCTTTTCAGCAAAAGAAAAACCAGAGCCTACAAAACCTGGCATAGTCTTGCTAGGTGGACTAAGTATATCCGTTGATGGTTAAGTCTTGCTGAGTATTAGAATACTCAGCCTTGCTATTGAAACCTTTTTCAGGTATGAGTTTTGAGGACCAGATCGCTAGTTTGTCTTGGCCCTACTCTTTGCCTCATGGCTGGTCCGTAGAATGGGATCCGTCTTCGGCCGGCAATGACCTCGATGAGTGATACCTTGCTTGGGCTAGCTTGGTATCCTTTTGCGACGTGTTGTAGCCGTCGTATTTTCTTTCCGCTGCTTTTAAACTCTGAACTTAAATTTATGTCTTGTATAATGTTGTACTAAGTTTGGATCTGCAATAATGTTTTAAACTTATTGTAATAACTATTATGCCTGTGTTGTAAAATTTATGGTTGTAATATCTCTGGGCTCGCCATCGTGCAGGGTATGCTTGTTCGATCCGAGAACCGGTGGTTGTATCGGGACATTACCCGACAGACCAAGAATTGTTCCGTTTGAAGTGCGTTTGAGCCGGTGTTGCCTTTAGGGTGATGGCCAGCGCACTTGAGCCGGGATAATTCAGGTGGTTCTACCACAGGAACACGGAGGCTTTTCCTGAGCTGAGATACATGGAATATATTATGAACCCCGGATAAGTGAGCAGGAAGCTCTAGGCGGTATGCCACTGGTCCACACTGCTCTCTAATAAGAAAAGGCCCAACATAGCGAGGTGCGAGCTTTTCCTTCACACCGAATCGTTGAACCCCTTTTATTGGAGATACCCGCAGATAGACATGATCCCCCACTTGAAACAGGATAGAATGATGCTTCTTGTCCGTGTAACTCTTTTGTCGGGATTGGGCAATCTTCAAATTTTCCTGAATAACCCGAACCTGCTCTTTTGCTTCATTTACCATATCGGGCCCAAAGAAAGTTCTCTCCCCAGCTTCTGACCAATTCAATGGCGTTCTGCATTTCTGTCCATATATGGCCTCAAATGGAGACATCTTGATGCTTTCTTGATAACTATTGTTATAAGCAAACTCGACCAATGGCAAGCACTCATCCCATTTTTGATTATAGGTGAGCACACATGCTCTAAGCATGTCCTCCAATATTTGATTTATCCTTTCTGTCTGGCCGTCAGTCTGGGGATGATAAGCCGAACTGCGGAGGAGCTGAGTCCTGAGTGCGGCGTGAAAGTGCTCCTAGAACCGGGCAATGAACTGAGCACCCCGGTCTAAAATGATTGTCTTTGGAATTCAATGCTGACTCACAATACGATCCAGATATAACTGGGCATATTGCTTCGCTGTATGTGTGGTCTTTACCGGCAGAAAATGCACGGTCTTGGTGAGACGATCCACAATAACCCATATCGAATCATACCCCTTAGAAGTTTTGGGTAAGCCGACAATGAAATCCATACTGATGTCCTCCCACTTCCAGGAGGGAATACTCAGGGGCTGCAAAGGGCTGGCTGGTCTCAAGTGACTCGCCTTAACCCTCCGATAGGTGTCACATTTTGACACATACCTAGCGATTTCCCACTTCATCCTTGTCCACCAAAATCGCTGTTTCAGATCCTGATACATTTTGTTGCTGCCAGGATGGATAGAATACCTAGAGAGATGAGCCTCATCGAGAATCTGCTTTCGAAGCTCCAGATCTTTAGGTACCACTAGTCGGTTCTTGAACCATAAAACACCCTCATCATCTAAATGGAAACATGCCACTCAAGGGTCATTTTCTCCAAGCCTTTGCCTAATCTTTTCCATGCCAATATTGTTTTTCTGCGCCGCAATAATATGATCTCGAAGTGTTGGAGTGAGGGTAAGATTAGCAAGAGTACCCTCAAAGACCATAGTCAAGTTCATCTTCTCCATTTCTTGGCACAAAGTGTCATGCACCGCTGTGGCTGAGATGCAACTGCAACTGGCTTTACGACTCAATGCATCGCCTACAACATTAGCCTTGCCCGGGTGATAATGAATCTCCAGATCATTATCCTTAATTAGCTCTAAACACCGTCTCTGGCGCAAATTCAGCTCGCTCTGGGTAAAGATATATTTGAGACTCTTGTGGTCTGAGTATATATGCATAGAATTACCCAGAAGATAATGGCGCCAGATCTTTAATGCATGTACCACTGCTGCTAGTTCCAAATCATAAGTGGCATAATTCTCTTCGTGTCGCCTAAGTGCTCTGGAAGCATAAGCAATTACCCTCTGATCTTGCATGAGTACACAGCCGAGACCTGTACCTGATGCATCACAATACACATCAAAAGGTCGAGTAATATCCGGCTGAGCCAAGATAGGGGCCGACGTTAAGAGCTTTCTCAATGTCTGAAAAGACCGCTCATATTTGTCATCCCAATTAAATCTCACCCCTTTCTTGAGTAATTCAGTCATGGGCCTAGCAATTTTTGAGAAGTCCGGAACAAACCGCCGGTAATACCCTGCTAGCCCAAGGAAACTTCGGATCTCCAAAATAGACTCTGGAGTCTTCCAATTCAATACATCTTGAATTTTGCTTGGGTCCACAGAGATACCCACCTCAGAGATAATATGGCCCAAGAACTGAACCTCCTTAAGCCAGAAATCACATTTACTGAATTTAGCATATAACTTATGTTCTCTGAGACGCTGGAGAACAATGCGAAGATGCTCAGCATGTTCTTCTTCATTCTTGGAATATATAAGAATGTCGTCAATGAAAATCACGACAAACTTATCCAATTCAGGCATGAATACCGAATTCATGAGGTACATGAAGTGAGCAAGGGCATTCGTCAGCCCAAATGACATAACCATATACTCATAGAGCCCGTATCTGGTGGAGAAGGCCATCTTGGGAATATCCTCAGCTCTAACCTTTATCTGATGATAACCAGAGCGGAGGTCAATTTTTGAAAATACCTTGGCCCCGAATAGCTGTCAAACAGAATATCAATTCTGGGAAGGGGATATTTGTTCTTGATTGTGACAGCATTCAAAAGCCTATAGTCCACACACAACCTGAGGCCTTGATCTTTTTTCTTAACAAAGAGCGCCGGACAGCCCCAAGGCGAAGTGCTAGGATGAATATATCCCTTATCAAGCAATTCTTGCAATTGCTTCTTTAACTCAGCCAGCTCATTCGGTGGCATCCGATAAGGTCTTCGGGAAATTGGTGCTGTTCCCGATTGCAATTCAATGGCAAACTCCACCTCACGATCAGGTGGCATCCCAGGCAAATCATCTGGAAAAACATCCGAGTATTCACATACCACTGGTATGTCCTCTAGCTTCTTGTCGTTGACAAGATTCACCGTATGGGTCAACGGTGTGGGGCTCATAAGACACAATGTCATAGAACCATGAATGGGAGAATTTACGTGCACCGCATGTGATGAGGTGTCCAGAATAATCCCATGAAATTTCATCCAATTCATACCGAGGATGATATCCACTTTGTGGGTTGGCAACATGATCAAATGGGTCGTAAAAAGTTTTCCCTGAAGCCGTAAAGGCACTTGCTTGGTAGTCTGATTGGTTATCAATTGACCCCGGGTGAATGAATATGATACGGCTTCGACATGTTTTTCTACACCCAGCCCAAGTCTAGTAACACACTCTTTACTGATAAAGGTGTGAGATGCACCCGAGTCGAACAACACAGTAATGGGTTGATCATTTATGGAAAACATACCCGTCATCTCTGGAGCTCCCTCAGGAATACCCTCAAGGGTGGTGTAGTGCACTTGTCCTGGTTTGAAATGAGCCACTTGCTGCTTCTGACTCTGCTGACCGGACTGCTAGACCTGCTTCGGTGGCATCGGGCAGTTGCGTGCGAAATGTCCAGGCTGCCCATAGTTGTAGCACGGGAATAAATTGGGGCGCATCCCCGGCTGCAGCACCCATACCTTCTGCTCACCCTACTGAGGAACAGGCGGCCTGGCTGTCCCCTGTGACGATGTGTACTGAGGGGGCCTGTATCCCCACTGCTGCTGTGGCTGGTGCTAAAAAGGGGCTCTCTGTGGGCCCGACTGTACCAGACGGAACCTCTGGGGAGCGCTGCTCGAAGATCCCACTGCCAGCGCCTTTCTCTTCTTCTACGCCTTATGAGCCAAGTGGGCATCCTCCTGAATGATAGCCCCATTGACTAGCTCACTGAATGTGTCAAATATGATCATGGCCAGGCAATCCTAGAGCTTGCTGCTAAGCCCTTGCCGGAAGCACGCCTGCTTCTTCTCATTAGTGTCTACGTGGTACCCCGCATACTGTGACAAAGTGTTGAAGGCCTGAGAGTACTGTAATACACTATTATTACCCTGCTTTAGTGAAGCGTCCCCTCATAAGAGAAGACTTAAAAGTGATACATTATTAGTCCCAGGAGGCTGATAACACTTTTATTACATCAGATGGTACATCACCGTACAACTCTATGCGCAAGTGGGCAGTGAAGCGCCACTATCGCGAGGATAACAACTAACACCCACACAACGATATTAACTACGAAAAGAGGGTCATCAGAGTCTTGCGCCATATGGAACTTCCTGCAGGTGACCCTATCCACAGGCAAGGTTGGGTGCAGGACGGAACCTCTACTCGAAGTCTTCGGGAACGAAGTCTAGGTCTTCCTTTGTAAAAATTAAGAATGGGGTGAGTACAAACGTACTCAGCAAGTCCAACCACACCCACGGAGGGGTATAAACAGAATATAATGCACAGGGTACATCAAAGATAAGGCTAGGGTTTAATTTGCGGAAAGCTGATTTTTTTATGCAAGGGTTCATTTGAAAGAAAGGATTTTCAAAGCAAGTTTTTCGAGTAACATAGGATCCAAGTTTTAAGTTGCTACCAGACTCCTCATCCATCGTGGCACACGGCACAACTACCGGACACTTTTCCAAAACAACTCACGCCAACCCATCTAATCCCAGAAGAAACACTAGTAATGTGACCACACCGTAACTCGCCCAGTACCGTGGGCATGGCTATTCGAATAGATTTTAACTCTGCAGAGGTGTGCAACTTTACCCACAAGCGGGGTACCACAGCTCGAACACCATAGTGTCGGTGTAGATCCCAACAAAGCCATTACCCACCTTAGCTAGACCTAACTTTCCATCACGGGATCCACCAAGGGGTCATTGACCTATCACAGAGGCTGTAACCGGGGCATATGTCACACAGAGTTAATCCCTTCTCCTTGATCACCCATTGCTCTCAGCTCTCCTGATGGCTATCAGACTAACTAGTGGGGTTTATTCTAAGCCATTGCCCATACAACGGTCGAGTGGTTTGCACGATAGTGGAGTTAGGTGAGATGACACACCAACTCGGTCCTTAATTGTGACAAGATGGATATCTCCCTTCCTTGCCCTGCCACACAGGCATGAGCACACCGTTTGGCAAATCACACAGAAGTGCCATCCATCCTGTCTAAACTTATCTTTCGAAAGTTCCACATTTTTCCCTTCCCACACACTCACACATTTTCTTTTTATAAAACAAGTTGTATTGTGTTTAAGATCCTAAGCGTTCTAGTAGCGATTAATGTCCAAACAAATCACATTCAGACATTAATCTAGGTGGTCAAGGAATGGTTATAACAAATCAAGGGGTGGCTATCCAACCATGTTTTTAGCAGGCAAAACATATGCAATTTTATAAAACAGGCCAATAGGTTGTGTTTATAAAAACTAGGACAAAATATGCATCAAAGGGCGGGATTGAATTTGCCGTCTTCAAGGCCTTCCGGGAAGTCCTGATTGAGGTACTGTCCTTCGGGTTCGGGGTCATGGAACTATTCCTCGTTCGCTTGCTCGCTGTACTGCTCGTCGACGGGTTCTCCCTCGTTCACACCGTGATCTACGACGCATACAAACAAACACACAATCAAGAAAAAGAAATAAAAGTTTTATCGCTGAGCTCGATTCGGAAACAATTAAGATATAGAGATAGAAGTAATATTTTTGGACAGTTTCATAATGGCATGGCTAAAACTATGTTAGGATTGGCGTGGTAAAGTTTTAGGTCGATCGGAGATTGTTTGGCACATGAAATGATAAGTTAACGGGGTATTTAGGGTCTAAACAAGGGTCCAGGGACTTGTTTGTAATTATTCTTGAGAAGGCAGGGGCTTGTTTGGTATTTTAGAATTTATCCGGGTCATTTTGAAAAAGGTCAGGGGTTTATTTAGAGATATGTTTATATGAGGGAAGGATTTATTTTGAAATATAATAAAGGAAGGGTTTAATTTGCAAAAAGGTTAAAAGGTGGGAGGGCTCTTAAACAAATAGAAGAGAGGGGAGGGGGTTTTGGGCATATTTGCCCTTTTCTTCTTCCTCCCGACCGGGAAACAGGGGAGGGGCATGAGGGGTGGCGGCGGCCCTGGGGCCTCAGCGGCGACCGGGTAGGAGGGGAAAAGGGCCAGGGCGGCGCGGGGAATTGATTCCCCTCCTCGATTTGAGGGGTGGCGGCCCGTAGAGGCGGCGCCACGGCGTCGGGCGGCGGCCGGCCCTGGCCGGTGCGGCGGCAGTGCTGCAGGGCCCCAGCGGTGGCTAGAGATAGGGGGAAACAGAGAGGGGAGCGAGAGCAGCTTGCTGCTCTCCTCACCTTGGGCTGGGATGGAGCGAGGAGGTGCGCCCACGATGGCCAGCGGGCGGCGGGCAAGGTTGTGTGCGGTGGCGGCGCTGGGAGCTTGGAAGGAGGGCTAGGGGCGGTGATGGTCGGCGTTGTGGGGTTCGGGAGCAGCGCAGGGTTCCTCTTATTGGCCTAGTAAGGTGGTGGAGCGGGTGGGGCACGTGGTGGCGGCCGGCGAGCTTGACGGGGCGCCATTAATGGCGCTCGGCCGCTTGCGAGTGTCGGCGGCGCGATTCACGGCGGCGATGCGACGTCTCGGGCAGCTGGCACATGGGGTGGCAGGCTGTGGAGCTCGGCGTTGAGCTGTGTGGGTGCGAGCGTCGAGGAGGGGCACTGTGCACACTGTGCGGCTCGGCGGGGGCGCGGCGAGGTTGTCGGGTCGGCGAGCGGCGCGGCGAGCGGCGCGTCCACGTGGTGCGCGTGCGCGCGTGGAGCGCATGGGGAGGCCGAGCGCGGGCGTGCGCGCGTGTGTGGGCGAGGAGCAGGGTCGGCGCGTGGGTAGGCGGCCGCGGCATGGCGCGGGCGTCGCGGCTCCGTGCGCCGGGCGCCGCGTACGTGCGTGCGCGTGTGCGCGTGCGCGTGGGCAGGACGGGGGCGGGGCGCGCGCACAGGGGCAGGGAGCGGCCGGGGTGCACAGCCAGGGGGAGGCGCACGTGCGGGCCGGCGGTGAGCCGAGCAGCGCTCGGGGGCGCGTGGCAGGGGAGAGGGAGGGAGAAAAAGAAAAGAAAAAGGAAAAATAAAAGGGGAGGGAAAAAGAAAAAAAGGAAAAGAGAGAGAGAGAGAGAAAAGAGAGATCGCTCGGCGGATTCCGCGGCGGCGACCGCGGCCGGTCGCGCGCACGCACCAGTCGGGTGTGGCGCACGGGACGAGGAGGAATAGGGAGACAGGACAGCGGTTGGATATCGGGACCAGATTTTCGGGAGATCGGGAGATCGGGCAGGGAATGATTTTGAGTGGACTGAGCTCAACGATTGAAAAGAGATTTTGAAATTATTTAGCGCGTGATTTGATTTGGTAAATTTTCGGGATGTTACATTCAGGGCCAAGAACTCCGTGAGTTTTCTTCTGATCACCCTTGCTTGGATGTGATGAGCCCTGAATACTTCTTTAAACTGGGCCCAGGTGAACCGAGTGCCCTCGGGAAACATGGCCACGTGATTGTCCCACCAAGTGCGTGCAGGGCCCCTGAGCTGCTGAGCTCCAAACCCTGCCTTGTCCCCATCATTGTACGGGTGCAGAGTGAACTTGGACTCAATGGTTCGGAGCCAACTATATGCTTCCAGTGGCTCATCTGCTTTGTGGAACAGTGTCGGTTGAGTGCTCAGAAACTGCTCATATCCAGGGACAGCAGGCTGGTGGTGATGCTCATGCCGCTGCGCTCTGCCTTGCTCAACAATCTCCCGGAGGAGTGCCGTCTGCTCGTCGCGTCTGTTGAGCATGGCCGCAATGGCCTGAGCCAAATCAGGAGGGTTCGGGGGTGTTGCCATTCTGCATTCAACCATGATTGGATTAGTTACATTTTTTTGATTACATAAAAATAATCATGACCGCAACTAATATTCGAATCATGGAAGAAATCGCAGGAAACAAATCATTTGAACACAACTGAGAGGCCTCTGTCTGCGCTCAACCGGTGAGACCGGTGCAACGGACCGGTCAGACCGGTCTGCATGGCGCTATGTGGCCCAACGTGGACCAACCGGTCAGACCGGTCGCCACCCTGAAACTAAACTTCACTCTAAAACTTGGGTGACAACCCTTAAACCAATCCCATACATGCAATTGAAATTAATGTATGCCATGATGCATGCCATGGTGCAGAAACTCCTATGCAAAGCCCTCAAATGAAATAAAAATAAATAACGTACATGATGCATGAACGTCCTGCGTTAATCTCTCGACCCAAACTGGACATCTACTTACTCTAACATAAACTATATATATAGAGCTTACTATGTATATTCCCAACTACATCACTAAACCACTTTTATCCAAAATTAGAAATTCATTTTTAATTTGTATTATCTGAAAATCAGTCATGCTCGTACCACCCCCAGTGTGTTTCGGCTCTGATACCAGCTGTGACAGAACTGCCAAATTAAAAATCTAAATTAAGCTTAATGGCCGTCATTTGAACACATCGGGCGCATTAGCTTAATGGTTTAATTTGACAGTCCTTTCTCAACCCACGTCCCGATCGAAACAACACCGGTAGTCCCACGTGAAGGCGGGTGCAGATGGTACAAGCACGACAATTACTTGAAAATACAACATGATAAAAGTTTTATACAAACTTTTGCACAAACCGGTTTTCAAATATGTTAGTTTTACAAACCGAGTTCAACCATACACTAGCTTACATAAATTACAAGTTTTACAACCCTTGAGACCAGAGCTTGAATGAAAGGGGAAAAGACTACCCTTGACTACTTCTACACCTCTGCCTAAGCATAGCCGGTCAGACCGGTTCCTTCAACCGGTCAGACCGGTCCACAGGCCGGTCAGACCGGTCCAAACAAAACCGTTAGGGTGCACACCCTGCCCACAAGTGTGCAACCCAACAAACCTCTAACCTAGGGGTCTCGATCTACCACTACCCACCCCTCTGCATCTCTGCGGATGAATTTGACGCAGCAGGGATAGAAGTCAACGTCCGGGTGTCCTGTAACAAAAATTGTTGGCAACAAACCCTGAGCAACTAATACCCAGCAAGACTTACCCGTCCAGTGGGTATAACTTAGCCCACATACCTAGACATGCAAGGCATTTGGCTGGTGGTTATTTTGCAGAAAAGCAACTACAGTAATTCCTTACTTTCATTATTTCAGCCTCATATTATATATGAATTAACTCTAATCTAATATTTGCAGGAATCAACTATAGCAAACATGGTGGTGCAATCCAAATATCTCAATGTGTTTAAGATTATATATATATACATAAATAACTTACATTCTGTCAATTTTGCTACGATGCAGCAAAGAGATCAAGGCCCTCATAACCGCGAGACACGGCAAATCGATTCGATTTAACCTTGCAAGGTAGACCTAACCAACATGGCACGCGTATGCCCCGTCGGACCCCACGCACCAACCCTTCCCCTCCCCGCCTCGAACTACAGAACCACCCCACCTTCATATAGTCAGCCGAGCTCAACATGAGACCACCAAAAGTAAACATATGCATCCCGTTTCTCCGCGACTACTCGACTCGCCCTAAGGGGTGGTGATGAAGTTCTGTACTTTCGAAGCGAGGCAGTACTAGGCTTACCGGTTTTGACTACCTCCTACTCCCGGCATGCGGTTAGTACAGTTCAATCCCGATCAGCACTGCTGACAATGACCGGTCCTTAATCGACACAGACGGGGCTAAGGCACCAGAAACCCTGTCCTGCTGCCATCCCTAAACATCCTCATCATTTCCCCGTCCAGTCTCAATTTCCGTATCAAATTCAATAACTCATGTACTAGAATATAAATATATCTTATGTCTCGCGAGTAATCGGAAATTACTCGACTTCTAACACCCTATATCTCGTGAGTGACAAGAGATCACTCGTCTTTTCTACCGAGAACCATTAAGCATAGCACTCCTATCGTCCTATGCATTCTAGTATAACTCAGGGAAAAACCTAGGGATCATGCAACTAGGGTTTCAAACAATTTCTAAACCTAATGCACAAGTAATAGAGACATATATAGGTGTTATAAGTTGAAATAATAGGATGTGCGCCGGGGCTTGCCTTGAGTCTGCTGCTCAGAACTGGGGTGAGCTGGGCCTTGGGCCAACTCCCCACGATCCTGCTGCTACGGGGCTTGCCCCTGCGGCTCCTGTGGCTCCGCAACCACCTCGTATATCACGTCCTCCGCGGCGGCTGCTACATGTATGCATATGCATATGACATGAGACAGGCATGCATGATTTATAAAAATTACAAGTAACCATTAACCACATTAATTTCTAACCATTTGCACCAACTAACCCCAATCCAACCCTCTCAGCTCTGCTAGCACCGGTCAGAACGGTATAACAAACCGGTCAGACCGGTCTGGCCTGTGCGCGCCTCGATACCAAAAATCCATAGTATCCGGACGTATTCTCGGAGTATCCAGACTCCCAAGTCTGGAGAATCCGGACCTAACTCTGGAATGTCTAGATCACCACAAACCCGGAGTATCCGATCCAATGGCCGGACTGTCCGGGCCCCTACCGGTCAGACCGGCCCCTCCGACTGGTCAGACCGGCCCCTCCGACCGGTCAGACCGGTCCTACCGAGACCAAAAACCTAGGATTCCTTGGCGCGGCGAAAATCGCCCACAAATTCTTAAACCCTTATAGGCACTAGTCCAGGGATACATTTGGATGTTTTTGACCAGAGGGAACCACCTAAAAACATCTAGAACTAGAGATCGACCATCACCAGCTAAAATACCTTGGGTGAATGTTTCCCCCATGAAGAACTTGGATCCCCCGCTCCCCAGGGAGGGAATCGTGGAGAAGAAGCTCCCCCACACCGATTTGATCCTTCCTTGGCCTTGGATTCAATTGGAAAGGGAGGATTTGGGACTTAGGGTTTGGATGAGAGGGGAGGGAGAGGGAACTCGGGCTCGAGCTGGCTCTGGTGAGGGTGAGGGAGTTGGTGGGGCGGAAAAGAGACAAGTGATTTAAATGTTGTGGGCCCAACCAGTTGAACCCAGTTCAACCGGTCTGACCGGTAGCTCCGACCGGTCAGACCAGTTCAGCCCAAACTGACTGGAAAAATTTTGGGTTTAGTGATTTGTCGTGTGAGTTGAACTAATGACCATGGTTAACTTAATTACCGAGGATTAACACCTAGGTGTTACAGCTCCCCCGCTGCAGGCCACGCCGGCCACCTCCCGTCGGGGACAATGATAGCATGGTGCGCTCGGGAGCGGTGGCAACTCGGCGTTAGCCTGCATTATCCCCCACGAACTAGGCCGAAGCCAGCAACGCTGGCCTGCTGCTGGCCGCCGCCGCTTGCGCAGCTCGTGCGCTGGTTACTGCAGCGCTCGCTGCTGTTGACCACTGCTGCACTGAGCACCACGCGCCGAGGGCTGTCGCATGCGTGCCCATGTGCTTCTGCGCTTGCTCACAATACATGTCGATCCCTGCAGCCGCGAGAACAAAAGAAAAGAGTGGGAAAGCAAGAGCCAAAACCAAAACTTCAAACTCAAATTAATCACTCGAATCTCAATGAATCCAAGCGAAATGTCTGTCATAGATGCACAACCAAAAGACCTAATATATGCAATAAGAGGATTTCAAAAAGGTTGAGTATTTGTTGCAAATCTAGAGAAAAATCAGACGTCCCTCTCAAGAACACGAATTTTGGAAAACTAAAAATCCGAGCCGATTCGCGAGAGATTTGAGAGAGGATTGAATCAAATTTGCTCTCAAGAATTCTAGCAACGGAACTGCTCAAACAATTTCATGAATCTGAGACAAAATAGAGGAGGAAAACACCTGGTTGTAGATTGCCGTGGTCGCGTCAAACGCCTTGGACACCGTGGAAATCGTAGATCACCATGGTTGCCACCGTCGTCCCGGCCCTCACTATAGAAGCTCGAGGGGGTCGTTGTGGTTCTAGCCGTCGCTCCGGTCACGTGCCGCCTAATATGAGAAAGTACGTCCGAGGTGCGGTGGCGTCGGAGGCCCGGGGTGGCGGTGCCGCAACGGAGAGGCGGCGTCGGAGGCCTGGGCGGGGTGGCGGTGCGGTGATGGAGAGGCGGCGTCGGAGGCACCAGCGGCGTGGCGGGGGGGGGGGGGGGGCGGTGCCGCGACAGGGAGTCAGTGTCGTGAGATGCGACAACGTTGAAGGCAGGTCCACGCTGGGGGAGGCGGCTAGTTTGGAAGGCAAGCGCCGGTGCGGGACGTCCGCGCGGAAGGCAAGCGCCGAGCGGCAAGTTTGGAAGGCAAGCGCTGGTTTGGAAGGCAAGCGGGCCAATAGGATCGCGGGTGTGCAGGTGTGGGTAGACAGGTGCATGGTGAAAAAAAAATGATGGAGGGGGCGCGCCCTCGCGAATGAACGGGAGGGCGCCTGGTTTTCGGCCTGCCATCCCTCCTGTCAAACATTTGGTGCTTCCATGTGGGCCCAAAAATGGAGTTTGTGAGGTGGGTATGGGGGCTAAACTTGGTGAGGAATATTTCAATTGTCATGGATCCTTATAGTATAGATATAGCAGTAGTTATGCACTAAATTCAGAGACTGTTTTCTGCAAAACAAAAAACTAGAGGTGTAGTAATGGAATTTTTCGACCATTTTACTCTTGGAATTGGCCTCTGAGTTGACTACCAAAGTTGTAGCACATGAAATTATCTAACTCCTGTCAAAATGTAAAGGTATTTGGTTGAACAGAATGTGAGTAATGAATTTTATTGTAACCTCCATCTACCTGCACATTAGGTCAACCAATCCTTTCGAGTTCTACTCCTCTGCACACCTATCATTTGAATCATACAAATGTTAGGGACCGTGTTGCTGGTTATCAAGAGCTCAGTAAGAAGAAATAAGGGATGATTAAAGTTGTTTTTCCTTGGACAAGATGAAAAAATTCTCAATACCTTTCTTGCTCATATGGTTCTTTTTAAAACTGAAAATGGTGCATAGAAATGTTAGAATATCATACATAATCATTACTGCAACATTCATACATTACACGTAGCTATATTACTACCCTATGCATGGTTATCGCATTCCCCTAGTTAATCATATGCATCTAGAAAAGTTGTTGGAAATATGCGTTTAAAGAGACCAGATTTCAATTTGAGGCAAAATAAAAATAAAAATAGAAATAGCGACGCTACTGCTATCTCAAATAGGATTGAAAACTTATAGAGCAAAATGAATCGAAACATACTCATTTTAAATTCGATTACTCTTACCAAGCAGTGCTCCGTCCTCGTTAAGAGATGATGCAGTGCAGATTGTAGTCGATCGGCCTCGAGCTGTCGCGCAGTTGCGCTGCCCAGAAACCTTATTGCCGTCCCTTGTGCAGGCTTCACGACGGCAAGGGTTCGGAGATACCGCTCACCCTTCTCCTCAGTGCATGCCAAGGGAAGGGCCGGCGAGATCCAGCAGCTCAATGACACAGCACCGCAAGAGGTGGAAAATCGCAGAGAATTTTTTTAGAGACCTTCCTGAATATTTTTAGTCCACTAGTATAGGCATAGCTGCCCTCAAGGAGCCGTTATCACTTTGATGACGCCCATAAAAGACATTAAAACTTATTCAGGATGGTCATGACAATTTAATGGATATTAAGGAATTAACCAGCCATTAATTAGCACCTAATCAATGCACAACGGTTCAAAATGTGAGAGACACAAGTGGCAAAATATTGGCTGATTTACCGCCACTCAACCGCACGTCTTGGCCGAGGAGGTCTCGAGCTGCTCGAGGGTAGGTCGCTACCCTCGAGCGAGGTGGAGATGGAGCGCGCTGCTGGAGGCCTTGGCGGGGAGGCCTCGAGCAAGGTGGAGTACGCTCTCTCTTGCCGAGGGTAGGTAACTATCCTCGAGCGAGGCGGAGATCGCTCCGCGGGTTTGAGGAGGCCTCGGTTGGGCCGTACCGCACATGAAAAGACGCGGATACGTGCCCGCACGTGTGGACAAAACCACCCAACCACATGTTGCTTTGGAATTCTCCTGAATGGGCCATAAATGGACCAAATTCCAACAATCCCCCATCAATTCCAAAGTAAGTAATGAAGGACAAAAGGATCACTATGCTGTATCATTGTTAATATACCAGTCTTTCGGTATGAGTCCCATACGGGTTGAACTAATACCTAGAATAACAAGATTCATCTTCCCACAACTAAAGAATGGACTAGGCCTTGAATTCTCAGTCATACGTGGTCAGACATCACCTAAAATCACAACTGATACTAGGCTGCCAAAACAACCGCGCCTATCCAGAGTGTTAATGGTCTACTCCCGTATCTTTTAGTGAGTTTTCAATGAGAGCGCCCTATCTCAAGAACTGCGACCTATAGTTAGACTCACGTAGGTGTTCCCCTTCAAGAATATCTTGCTGGCTGATATCTTTTCAATGGGGAACATTAAGGCTTAATGCCATCTGTTGACACTCAATAGCGCCCCCGATTTATATACCGCAAGCGCACGGTTTCCTGTAGCTTTTCCCTCAGAGTATTCCCCCAAGGTTTATCAATCCACGGAACCAAAGAAACAAGAAACAATCTACTAGCATAGAGATTCCTTTGTGTTGAGATGGTGAAAACGAATCTAATCTACTAATAAAATGACAAACACCAAAGGTAGCAAGAGAAAGTTAGAGATAACCAATCTAGATCACCAAGATCATGCATATGTTGTAGTTCTAGCTAGACAAAGTGAAGTAAGATAGATGTGAGTCCTAATGAAAAGCCTCTTTAAACCCAAAATCTCCAATCCGATCCCTCGATACCCAACCTACTAAGTGGCAACGGCCTATCACGACGCCACCCCTTTCAACGAGATACCCTAAAGCAAGTCGAACCCCCTTTGGTAGTTCCACCATGAACCTCTAGCCACCATGACTACAAGATCATGCTAAGTGATCTATCTCGATAATAGATCTAGGATGAAGCGAACCCAAAGAAAAGAACGAAATTGAAAGAGGAGAACATGGTCGCTAATCATTCGGAAACACAAATAACTTCACCATGAATGATAGTACATCACAAGATCACAACCGGGGCCCTACCTTGATCTTGATGATCCTAGCTCCAGAACTCCGACGTGGTCTTCCTTGCAAGGTTCCCACGTCGGCTAGGGCGAACCCTAGACAACTAGCACGACCCTCGGTTCTCCGAGAGGTGTCCCTCTATCTTCTCTGCTCCTTGGCGTCGTCTCCCGAATTGATCTCTCCGTGAACCTTGGGGAGGGGTCTTTAAATAGCCTTAGGGAACCCTCGGTCAAAGGGGAGGTCGAACCGACCTAAAAAAGGTCTGGGCCGGCCGGCCCAATGAGCCTAGGCCGGCCGGCCTAGGACTTTCCTTCGCCGGCTTGTGCTCAACTTTCTCCCCAAGTCTCCTGGAATCTTCTAGAGTTTATGTCTTTCACGATTGCACCCCTTTAGACATCGTTATCTTCGAGATTTCTTCGAGGAGAAGGATAGGATGGAAAATCCTTCCTTAAATATCTCTTTGCTTTGCTTAGCCCCGAAGTATCTCGATCTTATCTTGTGGGCTTTGTCTTTTGGGCTTCATTGGAGGGTGGATGTGCATGAATGGGCCTCTAATCATCATGGCCTTCGATCCTTTGTTTGGGCTTTGGCCTTTGTCTTTCTTCGTGTCATCACGTGATCATTGGCCTCGTCATTTCATGCTCCAAAATTGGTCAAAAACCTGCGAAAACGAAGTACCTCCAAAATATATGTGCAAACGCGAAAACGACCAATAATTGGGCCGAGGTTAGGATGGTTAGTGATTTTGATATTAAATTCATGCCATTATCAAAGTTAAAGAGGGGATAAAATGGATACTTAAGGAGCGCCAATATTCCCCCCATGCTTAAACCTTGCTCGTCCTCGAGTAAGTCTTTGATAAAAAATCAGCGCTGCCTTTCAGTGTCCAATCCCTGCACTTGATCATACACGAGAAAACACAATGCTCCCAAAATATTTTGCAATTAATAGTTCAAGTTGTAACCAGCTTTTTCAATGTGGAAGGTAGATACAAGTTAAATGCTTCCCCACAATTATTAAGCACATGCTCTCAAAATTAAACAAGTCTCAGAATTAAGAAAGTAAGTTCCATAAGTAATGCTAAACCAAGATCAATAATTCAAACCTCATTGCAATTTGCTCATGGAAACTCTCAGCTCATCTTGTCTCTCAATCTTGCTAGAACTCTCTCCTTTCTTTCTCTCATATGTATTTGTGAGCCTTTATCTGGAGCTCTGGAAAGGTTAGACCTAACAAAAGATATTATAATCAAGATATTATCAAAACAAGAAATACTTCTTATGGATTTACCGAGACTCGTCAAAAAGACCATTGGAAAATAATTTCTATGTGGAGAGGGAGAGAATGGAACACACACTTTGGATGGTGGACATGTGCAAATGGCAACGGTTGATCCCAAGGCACAACTGAAGTCCTTGTTATCGGATTGCACATGGTTGGAATAATTGAGTATAGAATAATCTTCAAAGTACCTAGAGTTTAATGAAGCAAACGGAACCGAGGAGCTTTTCATCATCATTCATTTTTTTTCTTTTTTTCTCTTCCTCTTTTTTTTTCTTTCTTTCTTTTTGCTCCTTAGAACCATTGGCAACATAATGCACTTACTCCACCTCCCCCCATGCTTGAACTTTTGCTTGTCCTCAAGCAATGAAGTGATGATAACTTGATGGAGTGAGTGCACAAAACCTTTATCAATTCTCTGGACATAACTTTGGAATTCAAGGGAGCATCTCCTCGTGAAAGATTGAAGCCAACAGAGGAGGAAAAGGGGCAGGCCGACCGGCCTAGGGGTGTTGAACTGGCCGGTCTACTGCCTGTAGGCCTCCACTTCTTCGGATTTTTCTTCTGCGAACTCTTTGATGCTTCCCAAGCTTATGTTTTACTGAATTTTGCTCTTGATTCCACTGTTTTGCCGTCGAAATAAATATGTATACTCAATATATAGGTTGTGGTCAAGGAGGTGTTTAACAAAAAGATGTTTTTGGTTAGGGGTGGATATCCAGCGAGGTTTGCGATGTTCCCGGTATAGAAACTCACAATGCATGGATAGAATGGCTAGCAAAAGAGAGGTACGCAAAAATACGGAATGGTCAGCTTCTTAGTCTCGTACCAAAGAAGATAAATCCTGAATTAATTCACCTGAAAATAATTCTTGCTCTATGGTTTGTTATGATATATCATTTAGGATTGTAGAAGGGTAGAGCAATTGCAAAAGGTATCATTGACAAGGTTAGCTCAAAATTAAATCCAAATTAAATTTTCCTTGACAAGCTTAAGTAAGATAGCAAGAGTAAAAGATATGGGTCTTAATTTATCATAACCTCCACAATTGAATTAGCCGGCATTTAATTAATTTTCAGATCATGTTAGAGAGAGCATTAGTTTAATCATGCATAAACCAAGCACAAGAAAGTAAACAAGGCAGCAACGATCATCATATTTTATCATGGCACAAACTTTCTATCATCATTACTAACCATAACATTAAAGCGTGGGCGATGCATTTATTTATCATGGTGATGAAAACAAAAGAAACCAAATTACACACATGCTGAAATAAATAAAATAGAAAATTGCTACGCACACACAAGCTTGCACACATGCTGAAAATAAATGAAAAGAAATAGAAAAATCCAAACCACACGTGCGAGCATTTTATTCATGGTCATGCCGTCGATCAATCTCCTTGATTGGCTCTTGCGTTGTATCCTTGATCATAATAATGCTGAAATGCTCCTCCATTAAATTGTTCTGGTGGCGCCAGGTCTAGAAGTCCCATTTGATATGCGATTCCCGCAGTTCTATCTTCTAGTTGGGTTGTATGCCTCCGGATGGCATCTATATCTTCCATGTTTCTTCTCGCATAAGCACCCATAATTCTCATTCCTTGTTCTGGTTGAGGGAGGTCAAAATATTGTGCTCCAAATGACGGGTCGGGCATCTCTCTTTGATATGACGAGGGTGGGTAGCCGTAGTTGCTAAATAGTGGGGGTGCCGCCACAGCGTGCGCCCATGCTTGTTCTTGGCTTCCTTCCCATTGACTCGTCCATCCTTGCGGGTATCCCTGTCCACTTGATGCACCTTGAAATTCATTCCTCCAATAAGTAGAACTTGGCGGTGGAAGGTTTACTTCCAAGTCTTCTTGTTGTGCTGATGCCGATGTCCCTTCAATTAACCTTCCTCTTTTTGATTTCTTCACCTTTTTTCCAATATTCTCAACTCGCCAATCGGTCCTCCCTCTTGCAAATAATTTCAGCCTTTGATCGGGGAGGGAAATATCCATCTCAGAAATAGTAAATCCCTTCTTTTCATCCCTCCGATGTAATGGCCTTGCCTCAAATGATCAATCTCAATATCTCTTCCCGGGACATAAAATTTTTGGATCACTCGTAACCTCGGATTCATGGCTCGGGCTATCATTGTGAGATAACACCCCGAACCAACTTCTCCCGTACCGGATGATGCTTCACAAATCCACCTTTCAACCATGATGTAGGTGGGATCAATTACTTGCTTCTTCACCAATGCAGCATACATCCAATTTAATTCTTGGTCGGTGACCTTCGATTCTCTCATCCTCCCGAGAATTCTTTTGCTCAACCAAGAGTGAAATATTTGGAGGGTCACATTACTTATATTTTTTCTTTGGCGGTTGACATCTTTTGCTATCTTTCTCCAAAATTCATCAAGCTCTCCATCTTCAACTTGCACCATTTCATATGCATTACTTTTGAATCCGAGCAAGCTTCCTATTTCACCATAGGTGATTACTTGCTCTTCATTCTTGAGCCTAAATTTCAGACATGGAACTTCTTCATCATCCACCACTTCTGTTGATTTTTCTAATGTCATGAACATCTCAAGAGCCATTTCTTGTTGCATATCAACTGTGACACCGTCGGAAAATAACTTCCAACCGATGTTCTCCAATAGCTCATAGATGTCATGATGAAATCCCAGCTTCACCAATGCTTCATCATCAAAATCATAATTTGCTCGTAGTCTTCCCTTCATGAACTTGAGCCTTTCTTCTTCTTCCTTCGACAAGATAATAAACCCATATTCTGAATTCTTGGGCTTGTATGGTGGTGGTGCGGATGACCTTGTCGAACGCCGTGGAGGAGGTGGCATCCCTTCGGTGAATCTCATGGAGGAGCTTCTCGGGTCTCTCATCCCACCAAGGAGCTGCATGTCGCTCCTTGGTACAGGGTTGTCTTCCTCCATGCTCCGCGGAGACTCGGAGACCGAGTGCCTCCGCGAAGAACTTGCCGATGCGTCGGATGTTGATGAACGCGTCCTTCTCCTCCCGGCGATGAACTTCATGGGGCCACTCATGGAGACTCCTTGCTGCACACACTCAAAAACAAACACACCGGGGGTTTCTTGTCGGCGGGAGAACAATATATCAAAGAGTGCAACAAACTAGGAATTGTGGTGAATTTTCTGAGATTTTTGGAGTAGATTTTGGTGGACGAATTTTTCAGGGCTCTAACTGATGTTTCTGGGCGAAGAACTTGAAGAACATAAGCAAGGAAATGAGTGAGGAGTATACCTGCCAAAGGGGAGTAGCAGAGGGATTAAATAGGGGCCAGGCCGGCTGGCCTAGGGCCTTGGGGCCGGCCGGCCTAGGGTGTTTTTGGCTCCTCTCCACTTCAATTTTCTCTGGTGGCTTCCTGGTGCAATTATTTGTTTCTGTCCAGTACATCTTGTATGCTTTGCACCGCCCAAATCATGTGAACCACTCCTTCTTTGCCTTTGATGTCCACTTGCAACATTATTTCTCCACTTTGTGTCATTCACCTTGTCCCATGCTTCATCATTCATCACATGGTGCCATCTTTGCTGAAAATCACATGTCCTTCCCATGCATGGCTGCTCCCTCCTTTGAATTATTTGCATGTGCTGGTAGGTAGAGAGCACAACTCTTTCCCGTGAACTCACTTTGATCAATGGATGTTAATCGAGCACATAAACCCTTTCCAAATCATGCTTAGATGTTTAATCCTCCTCTAACTTCAAAATTTCAGAATTAACTCAAAGCATGCAACGAGTTTAAATGAATAATTACAGCGGAATTGAAACATCTTTACATTTGTAAGTCGAAAAATATTTCCCGACTACATTAATTTTGGTTGCACTGGAACCGTTCACTTTCATGAATTGATAGCGAACAATCTCGAATTCAACCGTGGGTCTTGGGTTTAGGTTCTAATTTTTGCCAAAATGAGAGAGAGAATTTTGAAAAAGAGAATAATTAAGGTTAGGAAAATTATAGTCCTATGGTAATGAAACTGAAAATTCTCTCTATGTTTCTGCGAACCTACGCATCAAGAATTTAAGTAATATAAACATAGCACGGCTCTACTCGTGTGTTTTATCTCAACTTGGTCCGGCCGTCATGGACAGGACGGTCGCCAAAAATGGGTATGGAATTTTGGATGTGGCTTTCTCAAGAAGAGGCAAATAAATCATAGGATGGCTCATGTCATTGGTTTAAAATTAGAAACAACATCGAAATGACTGAGCGAATAAAATCCAAATCGAATTGTTTGACTGAACTACCAATTGTTCAAAAGTATATCATGTTCTTGCGTAGCAAAATTCTCGACTCACTTACCTAAACCTTTCGCGGGTTGTCCTCCCGGCAGCTTATTCTTGACTCGACGAATGGGTTGAACTCCCGGCAGCTTTATTCTTGACTCGACGAACGGGTTGCCTCCCGCAAAGCGCTTCGTTTATAGTCTATAGCTAGACTTTCTTCTTCTTCACTTCGGACCAACGCTCGGTGATGGCGCTGTAGTTTTGGGTACCCACTTCCGCACAATCCTTGGTGCGGGTTTGTCTTCTACGTTAGTCTTCTTTTTGGTCTTCACAGGCGGGCTTTTAGCTTTCTTCTTGACGGGTGCAACGATCTTCTTTGTCGCGATGGACGCGACGACTTCTATCTCCTTCTTCGCTTCCTTCTTGTTCGGCTCCTCTTCTTTCTTTGGCTTCTCCTCTGTGACATGGCGGTGAGGTGGAACATATTTGACATTGATCATGTTGCATACCTCGAGGCGTGGACGAAACTTGAATTCGCTTGTGGTGCCATTGATGTCGAACTTTATCTCCCCCTTGCCAACGTCGATGTTCGCCCTTGCGGTCTTGACGAAAGGCCTCCCAAGTATGAGAGGCGCCTTGCTCCCTTCTCCCATATCGAGTATCACAAAGTCAACGGGGACTAAGTGTTCTCCAATCTTTACGGGCACGTCTTCGGTGATTCCCAAAGGATAGCGAACGGAATTGTCCGCTAACTCTAGGCACATGCCGGTGGGCTCCGGCTCCGGTAAGCGAAGCTTCTCGAACACATTCTTTGGCATGACGCTCACACTTGCACCGAGATCACAAAGTGCTCTTTTGAACATAAGAGATCCAATGGAACACGGGATGGTAGAACATCCGGGGTCCCTCTTCTTTTCAAGAGCTTCATTAGCGATTGCCGCGCTACATTCCTCGGTTAGCTTGACAGTGCTTGGCGGTATCTCACGCTTGTTTCCCATGATGTCTTTGAAGTAGCGAGAATACGTCGAAACTTGTAGAGCGTCCTAGAGCGGCATATTGATGCTCAACCTGCGTACCATGTCAACAAATTTGTTGAATTGCTCATCTTCATGTTTACCTTTACGGTATCGTGGCCTTGGCGGTAGAATCTTGGTGTCTATATCATCTAGCTCAAACTCCGGCTCTTCGGTGACTATCTCTGGCATAGGAGTAGGTGCCTTCTCCTTGATGATGGTCTCCACTTCAACTCTTGGCTTAGGCTTCCTTGCTCCCGCCGCATGTTCGGGTTCTTCGGTCTCCTTTCCTGAGCGAGTTTGAATTGCCTTTGCCATCTCCGGACTTTGAGGTTGCCCGGGCAATTTTCCTTAGTTGCTAGATAGGTGTCCGACGAGCTGGGCTACTTGTGTTTCTAGCATCTTCATCATGTTGAGTACTTGAAGGTTAGAGCTCCCGACCTCCGTCACCTTGCCATCAATGTTCTCCAAAATCTTGTCCATCGCCTTGAACTTGGTGATGGTGTCCTTGTTGATCTTGCCTTGCTCCTCCATGAACTCCTTCAATTGTATACGAAGAGGCACCGAGTTTTGAATGGAAGAGCTTGCATTAAATTGGGGTCTACCTTGCCCGTAGCGGAAGTTGGTCGGCGGAATCCATTCTCCCTTCTTCATGTAGTCGAGCATCTTGGCTTCCTCCGGGCAATTCTTTTGCACATGGCCGTACTCTCCACATTCTTCACATGTAGACCTTGCTTCAGCCGCCTTCAAATCAATAGCTTGGGCTTCTCTCTTTTCCACTTGCATCTTCTCCAACCTTCTCATGAGCGAGTCGATCTTCCCTTCTAGCACTTCTTCGCGTTCCACTTGTAATACACTCTTCGCGGCGCCCACGGATTGGAGTGGTTGTAGGCACCCCGATGATGCCCATGCGTCATTGTCCGCCACCTTCTTGAATAGCTTGAAAACTTGAGTGGGCGTGAGCTCAATGATAGAACCTCCGGCCGATGCGTCAATGATCCCTCTTGATGTAGTAGTGAGGCCTTGATAGAACTTCTGGACCACATCCTCCCTTGAGAACTTGTGATGAGGTACGGCGCGGATGTAGTCGTTGAAGCGCTCATAGGCTTCCGCAATAGTCTCCGTCGGGGCTTGCGCGAATGTTGCAATCTTGTTGCGCAGAATCTGGGTCTTGCCCGGCGAGTAGAACTCCGTCATGAATTCTTTCATCAAGGACTCCCAATTTTGCACCGTGCGCGGTGGTAGAGAATGAAACCATTGCAGCGCTCTCCCAAGTAGAGAGAACAGAAAGAGCCTCGCTCTTATTTGATCTTGAGTCATCCCTTGCATGTCGAAGGTGCGGCATAGTTGGAGGAACGCTTGAAGGTGTAGATTAGCGTCTTCTTTTCCAGTGAAGGGTGAGCTTTGCAGCATCCTTATGATTGAAGTCTTGATTTCGAACGGAACTCCGATGTTGTCGAGATTTTGGATCGACAAGTCCCGAATGTCCGGAGTGCATAGCTCTCCGATCGTACGCTCTGGCTCCGGTAGCGCCATCCCTTGGTGAAGTGGCGCCTCTTTTGGACTTGTTGGTGGAGTTGCTTGAGGTGAAGACGATGAACCGTCGGCTTCAACTTTTGGATCTACTAGTTCTGGCTTCCTTGATCGTGCTTCTCGTCTCCTTTGCCTGTAAATTTTTTCTGGATCATCCACAAAATTTTCGGGTTTGTTGGAGAGGCTCCCGTCCATCTCCTGTTAGGGGTTAGTGAAAAAGAAAAATATATACGAGATCTAAAAGATGAATATACAAGATCTAAAACATAAAAGAAAAATAAAGCAAAATAAAGAAAACTCTAGATTAGATTGATTTTTGTGGAATAGATCCATTTTTTTAGTTAGCTCGGAAAAATAAGAGATCTAAAAAAGTCAAAAAGAAAAATCAAGAAATATTTACGAATGCAAGTAAGATTGGATCTTAAATCGATGGTTCCCCGGCAACGGCGCCAGAAAAGCTTGTTGACACTCAATAGCGCCCCCGATTTATATACCGCAAGCGCACAGTTTCGTGTAGCTTTTCCCTCAGAGTATTCCCCCAAGGTTTATCAATCTACGGAACCAAAGAGACAAGAAACAATCTACTAGCATAGAGATTCCTTTGTGTTGAGATGGTGAAAATGAATCTAATCTACTAATAACATGACAAACACCGAAGGTAGCAAGAGAAAGTTAGAGATAACCAATCTAGATCACCTAGATCATGCATATGTTGTAGTTCCAGCTAGATAAAGTGAAGTAAGATAGATGTGAATCTCAATGAAAAGCCTCTTTAAACCCAAAATCTCCAATCCGATCCCTCGATACCCAACCTACTAAGTGGCAACGGCCTGTCACGACGCCACCCCTTTCAACGAGATACCCTGAAGCAAGTCGAACCCCCTTTGGTAGTTCTGCCATGAACCTCTAGCCACCATGACTACAAGATCATGCTAAGTGATCTATCTCGATAATAGATCTAGGGTGAAGCGAACCCATAGAAAAGAACGAAATCGAAAGAGGAGAACATGGTCGCTAAACATTCGGAAACACAAATAACTTCACCATGAATGATAGTACATCACAAGATCACAACCGGGGCCCTACCGTTGATCTTGATGATCCTAGCTCCAGAACTCCGACGTGGTCTTACTTGCAAGGTTCCCATGTCGGCTAGGGCGAACCCTAGACAACTAGCACGACCCTCGGCTCTCCGAGAGGTGTCCCTCTATCTTCTCTGCTCCTTGGCGTCAGTCTCCCGAATTGATCTCTCCGTGAACCTTGGGGAGGGGTCTTTAAATAGCCTCAGGGAACCCTCGGTCAAAGGGGAGGTCGAACCGACCTAAAAAAGGTCTGGGCCGACCGGCCCAATGAGCCTAGGCCGGCCAGCCTAGGACTTTCCTTCGCCGGCTTGTGCTCAACTTTCTCCCCAAGTCTCCTGGAATCTTCTAGAGTTTATGTCTTTCACGATTTCACCCCTTTAGACATCGTTATCTTCGAGATTTCTTCGAGGAGAAGGATAGGATGGAAAATCCTTCCTTAAATATCTCTTTGCTTTGCTTAGCCCCGAAGTATCTCGATCTTATCTTGTGGGCTTTGTCTTTTGGGCTTCATTGGAGGGTGGATGTGCATGAATGGGCCTCTAATCATCATGGCCTTCGATCCTTTGTTCGGGCTTTGGCCTTTGTCTTTCTTCGTGTCATCACGTGATCGTGGGCCTCGCCATTTCATGCTCCAAAATTGGTCAAAAACCTTGCAAAAATGAAGTACCTCCAAAATATATGTGCAAACGCGAAAACGACCAATAATTGGGCCGAGGTTAGGATGGTTAGTGATTTTGATATTAAATTCATGCCATTATCAAAGTTAAACAGGGGATAAAATGGATACTTAAGGAGCGCCAACACCATCCTTCCATGCAGTAAAGAGTACTAAAGTTGTCATTTGGACAAGGTACTTTTATTAATTTTTTAATATACTCTTTGTGTTACAGCATCAACTTGTTTTTCCTATTTCCTACTTCACTGGATCTCCAATCACATAGGATAGGTTACCATTGTGATGTAACATACTCAAATGGGCCTCATACCCATGTCCTTAGACATCACAGAAATCACATTCCGTGATAATCCCTTTGTGAAAGGGTCTCCCAGATTATTTTCACTTTTCACATAGCTCACAGCTATAACTCTGGAGTTTCTCATTTTTCTAACAGTTTTAAGCCTCCACTTAATGTGCTTGTTGGACTTGGAATTATCCTTTGTATTCATAACCTGAGCTAGCATTGATTGATTATCACAATACATTAGGATGGGTGGTACCGGCTTCTCAAGCAAAGGCAAGTCCATAAGCAGCTCTCTAAGCCATTCAGCCTCACTTGTGGCAGTCTCTAGTGCTACAAGTTCTGCTTCAGCTGTTGATTTTAACAAGACAATTTGTTTGCAGGGCCTCCACGCAACTGCCTAGAGTGAATACATAGCCACTAGTAGCTTTGATCTCGTCCGCATCTGAGATCCAATTAGAATAACTATACCCCTCTAACACAGGTGGGTATCCCGAGTAGTGAATTCCATAATCTAAAGTAGCTCTCAGATAATGACACACTCGCTCTAGTGCTTTCCAATGATCATCTACTGGGTTTGATGTGAACCGGCTCAGTTTACTCACAGCATAGGAGATGTCTGGTCTGGTCGCACCAGCCAAGTACATAAGGGATCCAATTATTTGAGAATATTTCAATTGATCTCTTCCCTACCCTTCGAATTTTCAAAGTTTCACACTTGCGTCATAGGGAGTTGGCGTGACTTTACAGTTTGCAAAGCCAAAGAGGCTAAGGACCTTCTCCGTATAATGGGATTGACTCAGTGTAATACCAGTCTCATTTTTCATCAATTTAATATTCAGAATTACATCTACTGGACCTAAGTCTTTCTGTAACACCCTAATTTAAATTTCAGCATTTATTAATAAATTTAATTGGCTTTATTTAAATTTCTAAGGTTTATTGTGTTAGACTTGCATTTAACCTAAATTTTTTGTTCTATAAGTAATTAAAATTTTATCATAGGTTTCAAATGTTTGCGCATTCATGCTGATGCATACTTTTAATTGATTGAGTGAGTTTTGAATTCAAAGTCAAATTTGAATTCAAATAGGTTTGAGTTGTTTAGAATTAGAAATAGAAAAGAGAAAAGAAATAGAAAAGGAACCCATAACCCAAACCCCACCCTAACCCAGTCCAAAACCCAACAACCTGGCCCAGCCCGCTCTCCCTCTTCCACCGGCCCTTTTCCCCTCTCTGGCCCAGTGCGCCAGCCCGGTCTACCCATCCCTCTTTTCCTTTCCCCCTCGGCCCAGCTAGCTCCGATCCCCACATACGCCTCGCAGCCGGCCCAGCGCCCCGCTCAGCCCGCAAGCGCGCTCCCCCCCACTGACCAGCCTGGCCCGCCTGCCAGCTTCCCAGCGCCCGCACCGCGTCGCCCTTTCCCTTCCCGCTGCCAGCCCGGCCCCACGCGCCAGGGCCATCCTCTTCCTCCGGATCCCGCTCGCGCAACTGCCGCCCGAACATCTCAGCCGGGGATCACGCCGCGCCCCCCACGGCACGCCTCCCCAAGATCCCCGCCCAGCCTTTAAATTGGCCCCGCAGCCTCTGCACCCACCATCTCGCTCAGCCGCGCCACCGTAAACCCTAGCACGCCACAGCTCCGCCACGCCGAGACCCCCCTGCGCCGCCGGTAAGCACTTCTGCCGCCCCGTTTTCTCGCCGCCAGTCGGCCCCGGGCCCCTTCTAACCCTCCCATCGGTTTCACAGGAGCACCGCACATCGATCTGAGGGGTCCAGACGCCCGGGCTCCCTCCGCATCTCCTTCTCCACGAGAGCCGCCGCAACGCCGCCGCCGGACATCACCGTCAACGCGTCTCCATCGCCACTTTGCCCGATCCTGACCGTAGGTTAGCACCCCAGGGTCCCTGTTCTCCTTCTGCGCTAGTTTTGGATCGTCCTGGCACACTCTAGGTGCCTAGTCACCGCAATCTGGCGAGCTCGGTTGCCGCCGACTTGACCTCGCCGTCGAGGGGACCTTTCCCAGCCCCGCATCGCCTCTCTGAGCACCCCCGTAGATCACCCGTGCTGTGTGCAGCCCCTAGAGCCAAGCCGCACAGGTTATCGAGCCCCTGGAGCGGCCAATTCGGGCCAAATCCGGCGAGACCTCGCCGCGCCGAGCCGCCTCCACCGTCGAGCTCCACGCTCCAGCCATCCCCGTGCCCAGATTTTTTGCCACCAGTGGCTTACGCATACAGCGTAGGTGCCTCCCGACCCAGCCCCCGTTCGAATCCGCCCCGGGAAGACCGAGTTCGGTCTTCTCCGGTCGTGCGCCGCCGCGGGAAGTCACCTCCGGCGGTTTGCGCCGCCGCCCCGCGTGCGAGACACGCCCTGGCCGCCCGATCCCAGACGGATGGTCGAGATTAGATCGGCGTACCGTTTCACCCTGAACCGTTAGATTAAGATCCGACGGATCAGATCCGTGCGTACCGGTTCGGCCTGGAGTTTTTTTCTAAAGAGCCCCTTAAGTTTTCCATAATCAACCCGCAGTCCGATCTTATTCAAAAATAATTACGCAGAGGCCCTGTTTTTAGCACTTAGCCCCCTGAGTTCTTTAGAAATAGAACCCGCCGTCCTTCCAGGGCTTTTTCACGCGTTAGACCCCAGAACTAACCTTTATTTACGTTTAGACCCTCGGTTTTAGCAGAAAAGTCCATGGAATCCTGTTTTTATTACAAATAAGCCCCTGAACCTTGTTTTTAACCTAGATTACGCGTTTTAGCTCCGTTTTAAGCGTTCTTTATGTCCACGCGATCGTTGTAACGCGTAGAATAGTTTTAGACTGGTTTAGTGTGCTGTTTTTATGTATTGATGTACTGTTTCTTAGTTTTTATTAGTGTTTGCTTATATGCTTATTATTGTGCATTGTTTTGGCCATGTGTTCGTGAGTAGACGTTGATCCATCTAAGGAGCCCCAGTACCAGTACCCGGAGCAGCCGTCTTCCGAGCACTTTGAGCTAGCAGCCTAGAGCAGTACGAGGAAGGCAAGTATAACATGAACAACCTATCATCTTTAAATACAATTTCATACTGCACTTAATTCTGTATGCCTATAAGGATTTCCTAGCCACTTTATATCCTTTATATATACCTTTGGGTTGCATTTTGGTTAGTTGTGCTAGGTTGCTGCGCTATGAACACACTCTGGTCCTTTTTAATTAATTTGACTAATGGTTTACTTGAACTTAATTCTGAGAGTGGCACTCTGTGTGGCTTGAGTGGCTCACGTCTCGTTAAAAGATGGTTTTTGTACAAACATGGTTTAGGGGGCCAGCCCGGTGCTTAGTGCTTGGTTGGCCACTCTCCATAAGGACCGGTTCATAGAGCGACAACCTGGGACAACAGCGCTACCACAAGGCTAGAATGGGATAGACTTGGCTTACTAATTAGGTCTTTTTGGTTTGGAGTAACTTACCTGTGGGGCAAGAGTAGTAAGCTTCAATGGTCCCTGCTCCTCCGGCTGGTCTGTGCTTGGTTTGCGTACCTGTGCTTGTACCCCCATGAGGTGGGCCCCATCGTCGCTGACCTAACTCTCGCGGTTACGCCTTACTAACGAGATTCTTTGTAACGGCCTCGTAGTGAGTCGCTAGTCATCTCACCTAAGGAAGTGTGATGAACCTCTAGCGTAGCTCACGACTTGTGGGTAAAGATGTGCAACCTCTGCATAGTGTAAAACTGGTATACTAGCCGTGCTCACGGTTATGAGCGGCCCAGATCCTCCTTTTGATTAGTGGGGTTGTCTCCTTCCGACGAGGGAGGTGCCTCTCGGGGTTACCTTGGTTTGGTTTGGTATGGTTCTCAGTAGTATCATGATTAAATTTGACTAATTACTATGTAACTGGGTTAATGGTAATACATCATCTTGTAGTAAATAGTTTTAATAAAATTTTGCCAAGATTAAAAGCTAATGCAGTTGAGTCAGCCAACCTTAGAGCCTCATAGTTTGTGTTATACTTGTTGAGTACAAGTTGTGTACTCACTCTTGCCTCTTCTCTACTTTTTCCTCTTGGCTACGCTACTGCTGCTCAGTTCCTGCCGACACGAGGGAGTTCGCTCAGCGCTACCAGGACTACGAGGACTTCTAGGCGTTCGTCTCCCAGTCGACGTCCCTATGGCGCCCTGCTCAGCTTCGGAGAGTTTTATCGTATTTGTACTTCGCTTCCGCTGTATCAGACATTCTGTCATTAAAGTAATAAATAGCATTCGTATTCGTTTTATTATATCTTTTTAAGTGATATGTGCTATGATATACTGTTCATTCTATTGTATATATGTGTGACTTGATCCTGGCACGTATATGATTGCTCGGTTTATGTTCTTTTATAAACCGGGTGTTACACTTTCATATCAAAACACCGAGATAGGAAAGATTTGATTTCATAAATCACAGCAGTGCTGGTCCCAAATATAAGTATGCCAGCGACATACAAGCACAATATAACACCTTCACCCCCACCATAACGGTAGTACACACACTTATCTGCCTCGTTCACACTGAATCCTGCAGATGTTAAAGTGGTGTCGAATTTTTTGTGCACTGTTTATGTAGTTGCTTTAGACCATATAAGGATTTTATTAATCTGCACACTTTGTTCTCCTCTCCAGGGACAACAAAGCCATCCGATTGCTCCATATATATTTCTTCCTCCAACTCTCCATAAAGAAAAGCTGTTTTTACATTCATTTGATGGACATGTAAACCGTACGAAGCTGCTAATGCAAGCAATACTCTAATTGTTGCAATCAGGGCTACTGGAGAGTAAGTATCAAAGAAATCTTCTCCTTCCTTTTGTGTATAACCCTTGGCCACAAGTCATGCCTTGTACTTTTCAATAGTACCATCAGGCCTCATTTTCTTTTTAAAGATCCACTTGCATCCAACTGGTTTGCACCCGCTTGGACAATCAGTGATCTCCCAAGTTCCATTGGACGTGATGGACTCCATCTCACTATGGACTGCCTCTTTCCAATACTCTGCATCTGGAGATGCATAGGCCTCTGGAAGTGTTTTTGGCACGTCATCCACAAGATAAACAATAAAGTCATCACCAAAGGATTTCGCAATCCTTTGTCTTTTACTTCTGCGTGTAGCATCATCGACTTTATCATTATCATCGTCGGATGAAACTGGTTCACTATTTGGTTCAGGTGGAGAAATTGTTTTAGATTGATTGTAAATCTGAGTTTCACTCTTACTTGCTGATCTCATTGGATAAACTTCCTCAAAGAATGAAGCATCACGTGACTCCATGATTGTGTAAATGCTCACATCAGGAGAATCAGATTTCACAACTAAAAATCTGTAAGCCGTGCTGTTTTGTGCGTAACCCAAAAACACAATATCAACTGTCTTGGGTCCAAGCTTTCTCTTTTTCGGCGCTGGTATATTGACTTTCGCTAAACAACCCCACGTGTGCAGAAAATCGACATTAGGCTTTCGCCCTTTCCATCCCTCAAGGACAAAGTTTGCTGTCAAAATAGCTTCCCCCTACCATTCATAGGACATACCAGAACTCTCTAACATGGCATTTACCAAGTCTGTAAGTGTCCGATTTTTCCTCTCAGCCACCCCATTTGATTGAGATGAATATGGTGGTGTGACCTCATGGATTATACCATGTTCAGTACAGAATTTAGAGAACTCATTGGAGATGTATTCTCCTCCACGATCATCACGTAAACGCTTGATCTTTCTCTCAATTTGGTTCTCAACCTCAGCCTTAAAAAATTTAAAGTAGTGAAATGCTTCATCTTTTGTTTTCAACAAGTAAATATAGCAATAACGTGTAGCATCATCTATTAAGGTCATAAAATATCTCTTGCCTCCTCTAGTCAACAATCCATTCATCTCGCATAGATCTGAATGAATAAGATCTAATGGTGCCAAGTCTCTCTTCTCCTCTAAACCCTTAAAAGGTTTTCGAGGTTTTTTTGCTTGCACACATGATTGGCATTTTGATCCTTTGACTACTTCCAATTTCGGAATAAACTCTAATCTGGACATTCTAGCAATGGTGTCAAAATTGATATGACAGAAACAAGAGTGCCACACATTGAACTCGCAAATTTTATTCATGGATGCAATATTTAAATAGAAATTTGGATCCACAGTAATTAAGCGGAACAAGCCTCCGCTCTCACAGCCTTTACCAACAAAGTTCCCGAATTTAGAAATTACAACTTTATTGGATTCAAACACTAACTTAAAACCATCTCGACGTAACAAGGATCCGCTAATGAGGTTCCTGTTTATTGATGGAGCATGCTGCACGTTCTTCAAATGGACAATCTTCCCTAAACTCAGCTTCAGTTCGACCGTACCAACACTAAGAACAGGCGCAGCAGATCCATTTCCCATCAAGACGGAGGAAGTCCGCTCTCCCTGGTAAGAAGTAAACAAGGATATGTCAGAGTATACATGTATATTCGCACCAGTATCAACCCACCAATCTGTAGATTGAAGTACAAAAAGTACAACTAGAAAATTACCATACCGGGATCGACCGGCCTCATCGCCGTTGCCTATGGTGACGTTCACCTTCTTGTTAGGCTTGCCATCATCTCGGTCCTTGCGGTAGCGGCAGTTCTTCGCAAGATGCCCTTCTTTGCCACACACAAAACATGCTTTGATCTTTTCATCCTTCTCAGGTTTTTTCTTGAAGTTAGTGGTTTTCTTAGGCTTTCCACCATAGTTCATCTTTCCCTTCCCCTTACCCTTGTAGGTGGGCTTGTTCACTATGATGTTTGCACTTGCACCTTGAGCGGATGTTCCTGGAGCATCCTTTGCCCTTGCCTCCTCTTCCACATCGAGAGCTATAATCAAATTCTCGGGGTGGAGATATCCTCTTGTTTGTGTTTCAGGGTTGTGGCAAAATCCCTCCAAGAAGCAGGGAGTTTGGCAATAATGCCCGCTGCCACAAACCTGTCCGGCAAAGGACAGCCCAGACTTGCGATCTCCCCAACTAGTAGCAACATCTCATGTGCCTGTGCAACTATCGACTTTGCAGCATCAATGCTGAAGTCATAGAACTGCTCACAGGTATAGAGTAAGTGACCACCTTCTGAGAATGCAAATTTGCGCTCAAGTACATCCCACAACTCTGTGGGGTTTGTGTAATCTATGTACAGATCGTACAACTGATCTGATAGCAGGGATAGGATACATCCTAGTGCCTTATCACTATCACCCGCAAATGCCTTGGTCTGCTCAACCGTGAATGGCATCACTGGATGGATCACCCACCACAGTTCCATAGACATGAGCCAAAATTTGAGTCGCGTCTGCCATCTCCGGAAGTTACCACCGGCAAACCTCTCAGGTTTCATTGCATCCGAAGGACCAGCGATTGCTAAATTACAATAAACGCATAAATAAGGTTTCTGGAGTATTGGAAATATGCGTTTAAAGAGACCAGATTTCAATTTGAGGCAAAATAAAAATAAAAATAGAAATAGCGATGCTACTTCTATCTCAAATAGGATTGAAAACTGACAGAGCAAAATGAATCGAAACATACTCATGTTAAATTTGATTACTCTTACCAAGCAGTGCTCCGTCCTCGTGAAGAGATGATGCAGTGCAGATTGTAGTCGATCGGCCTCGAGCGGTCGCGCTATTGCGCTGCCCAGAAACCTTATTGCCGTCCCTTGTGCAGGCTTCACGATGGCAAGGGTTCGGAGATACCGCTCACCCTTCTCCTCAGTGCACGCCAAGGGAAGGGCCGGCGAGATCCAGCAGCTCAATGACACAACACCGCAAGAGGTGGAAAATTGCAGAGAATTTTTTTTAGAGACCTTCCTGAATATTTTCAGCCCACTAATATAGGCACGGCTACCCTCAAGGAGCCATTATCACTTTGATGACGCCCATAAAGGAGCTCTTCATTTTCCCTCTCTAGCCATGCACATTATTTGAGTTGCTATGTCTATATGTTGTCATGGTGTTCGTCACTAACCTATGGTGCTGCGACGGAACCTAGGCCTCGTGTGTGCTGCTGCCATACGATCGTGCTACTAGGTGCGCGCTGGTATCTTGGTCCGTGATAGCGACTCCCCGGCATTATATTTTTTGCAACCTGAGTAATGTGTTGGTTTGGATTCTGTTTTGGTTCAACAAAAATAAAGAGTACTTCATAATTTTCTAGATCGCTAACCGGCATTCAACATGTGCCTCGTATGCCCACATGCATGATCATCCTTATATATATATATATATATATATATATATATATATATATATATATATATATATATATATATATATATATATAGACATGCTTGTTTGTAGCCGGCTATAGAATAACTAATTCTATAGCCAGGCCAATGCAGTTCTTTTCCTCCCGGCTCTTCGGTCGTGCAGCTCCACTCGGCTCATCGAGCATCGTCCGGCGCAATAATTCATTACGTCAAAAAATTGATCCCTAAAATTGCTCTCTTTTTCAATGCCTCAAGCGAAAACACAACCAAATCTCATGGTTCAATTGCCGAGCGGTAAATCTCCTGATTCTCTCGCCGAGCAGGGAGAGATGCACAAATCCACCGGTGGCGATGCCATTCTGGAATCGCAGGAAGATATTCTCTTGATTGCCGCAGCTTCCGCATACGCTCGTCAAAATCACCGATCCTCTGCTTCATCCCCCAGCCCCAACTCGCTACAGGAAGACCACTTCTACCCTGCTGGGGAAGTCCCAACTCTCCAGGCGACGACCCTGGCCTGCTCTGCCCTTAGCCCCATAGTTGAATCGGTGCGTGAAGCCCCTTGCGATTGGGTGAATCGCCAATCCCCAACCAGGCCATTGAAGAGATCAAGGTAAGCATCATGTGTACAACCTTAATTAAATCAGGGAACGATTCCCCTTGTGTTGGGATTCTGCTTGCACTACACATCTAACGCATTTTAGTATCTTTTTTTATTTGTCTTATAACTCATGTTGCACTTGGATTTCCTCTAAAGCCAATTCTTCAGAAAATTGACTGCACGGAAGTCTCCACAGTTTTGTTTGATTCTTGAAGTTAGATACCCGTAGGTTGCATATGGTCCCCGGTCGCATATAATTTTTTGCCAGGCAATTATTTTGATTGATCTTATAGTAAAATATCAAGCTTCTTAGGGCATACTTCTTGTAACTTTTACTATGGCTTCACTGACCTTGCACAGTGATAACTGATAAAATGACCTTATAATTAGGACCTTGGTTGTAGTATGAAATTTATGTCAATCATCGTCTGTGTTATATAATTTTGATAGATTAATTATGTGGTGCATTCATGGCCCCTGGTTTTATTTTCTTCAATTCTACCAGTGTTCATAATACAAAATATAATACACTACTTTTCAAATAGGCTATGAGGAAAATTTAGGGGAGATTAAACGCATTCTCAGTCCAGACCACACAAGGTGAATGGAACTTCGATGTCAGTACAATCACCGGGGCAGCTGTGCAACCATCTGCAGGTGTCGATGCACGGACACAACCATCATCAGCAGCCCCTCAACCGCCTGATGCCCATAATGCTAACGTGGTTAAGATCAGTTACGAACCACCAGCCAAGATTGTTCAACAATCTCTTGCCGAATCAAGCAGTGCCAGGGATCTTCCTCAGTGTGATGATGATGATGACTTCATGGAACCCCTGCCGAGGCGACCTGTCACTAAGAAACAGTGCGTCAATGCGAGTGTAGCAGACAATGCAACTGGCAAGGTACAATAGTAATTTAGTTCATCTTTTAGGTCCATGGAAATAACCATATAATTTGTCACATTATGAATTTTGGGTTACTGTAATCATGTTAATTAGTTATGAATAACTTTATTTCTCATACAGCATACCTAGAAAAAATACACCCTCCATTCATTTGTTACCGTAACCTTTACTGATCAATTTTGTGGTAAGTTAACCACATCATTTACTATTTCAATGAATTACGCAAATACCAGGGTTATAGGGATGTTGTCTATTAATCTGAATTTTCTGTGACCTTAATGTGCAATGTACCTAAACATTGTGGTAACGTGTCATCTACCCTGTATCCAGGTTCTTTCACAACTCACCCCTCTTTTATATCTGCACTTTTTCAGCCTGCGAAGAACCCTGTCAAGTATGCTCATGCTCCTACTGTTCGATGCGCCCCATCGGCATTCAACTCGTTTGTTGACCACCTAACGTTCAATCAGCGTATGCGAATCAAAGAAATGGGTTTTGGTGGGCTCCTTCATGTTTCGGCAGATAGGTTAGAGAGCAGAGAACTATTGAAGTTCTTGTTGGACAGGCTAGACCCCAGCACTATGGTGATCAATATTTCCAAAGACAAGGGAATCCATGTCACCCCGTACGCCGTCATGCAAGTGCTTGGTTTACCAGACAGTGGTGAACATCTACATTTCCATTCACACAACCAAGCATATAGGGAGTTCTCTGCTTTCAAGGCTTGGGTTGGTCTAGAAAAATCCCAAGACATGCATGCGAGCCATCTCCAAAATATTTTGGAGGATGATTCTAATATGGGATCCGCCATGATTGATGATGACATGGAAATAAGATTTTTCTTCATCATTGCTTGTAACAAACTGCTTTTCCCAAGCACAGACAACAACATCAGGTGCAAGGATGTTTACTTGACTAGGGACCTGACTTGCTTACCAGGTTTGAACTGGTGGAAAGTAGTTGTGGATGACCTTCAAGATGTTGCATTCACTTGGCGGGCTGACAAAACAAAGAAATCGCTCTCAGGCTGTGCAATATTTCTCATTGTGAGTATACCATTTTTGCCAACCATATGACTGATTGACTAGTTTAAATTTATTTACTAAAATTTTCCATTGACCACATTTTTACCCATGCCTTCGATTTTTATGTAGATACTGTATCTTGACAACCTACAATGCAAACATCAGATTGCACACACTGAAACTCCTCGCGCAAAGTATTTTGATCAGAATGTTATTAAGAGGATAATTACTGCTGACAGGATGAAAGACCGACAAGGGAAGGCTACATTTGGGCTATTACCGGTGAGGTCTTTTAGTGAGTGTTCATGTGTTATTTACATTTACGCTATGTAATTTCCAATCTGTATTAACAATTTCGTTTGTTGTGTGCAGCTTAGGAACAACATCAATACTTGCTACCATAGGACTCAGCACTAATCTTCAGAAGTCCCAGTAAACATTGACCTATTGGCCGCAACACATTTCTCCAGTATGCAAGCAGAAGTGCATAGTTTAGTTGCTCAGAATGGTACCAGTTTAAGGAAGACGCAGGTAATGCTGGTCTTGGCAAATTTTGAAGCTAAATCTAAGAAAGCATCAAGTTATATGAACATCGGCCTACAGATACTACGGGATGCACATCAGGCAGCCGTTCACACTCTGCGAACAATTTTGCATGATGAGGTGAATGGCAACATCAATCAACAACATCATGACCAAACCCATGCTTGTGATGAAGGTAGTGACAGAGTGCGGATTGATTATTTTTTCTTGTATTTTACATTCTCTATATTACTTTAACCGTGCAGCTCAAGCTGATGACGTTGACATGCATGATAACAATAGTCTGGAAAATAGAGGGTCTGAACATGAATTTGACATGCCAATTAGTCGATCTGAAGTAAGAGGAAGTGAGCTGTCTTCTGGTAAGTCACATGACAACTGCTAGTTGTGAGAACCAAAGATCTAAAAATCCATATTACAAACTTCATTACCCCTCATTAATCCCACGAGTTTCAGGTGGTCACACAAACCAGGAGTTCAATCAGGCTGTGGCTGCACAATTTCAACAAAACAGGACCAAAGAACAAGTTTTACCACCCGTCGACAGCCTACACAATGCCGCCACTCATAGTTTCTATTTTCCAGGCGTAAATTACTGAACCTGACTACTTTGTACACTACCACATTCTTTGTGTAACTGAACTTCCCATCCTTCTCCAGGGGAATATTGAGGTTGGCAATGAAACTGAAGGTAAATTTTGACCCGTCTGTACTCAGGTCACACACTCACCTGGTGTTTCAAATAAGCATCTCTAATATTTTAGCAACAGCCATGGACATCCTCACACATACATTTGATTCTTCATATGCAGGTTCCCACAGATGTTACTATCACACCTGTCGTGCCTCTTAGAGCGGCTGAAGGAGATACTGGACCATCCTTGCCCATCGACAGTATGTTGTCTTCTAATTTCTTATATATATTCAAGATTTCACCTGCTACTTATTTCATATCAGCTGCAGGCACTCATGATAATGTCCAAGAAGCAACTTCACATGTGGATTCCCTACTTGGAGTCACTGATGCATATACCACTATTACCAGCCCCCGACAAGTTGCAACAGCTGAAATGACTAGATCAGCAGCGAATGTCATTGCATAGACTGCCAAACAAGTGCCAGATGAGGTCCTTATCTACCACCTTAGTTTCACACGTACATCATCCATTTTTTTTTTGCATTTTTGTCAATGCACTTACGACAACATCTTTTTTCCTGAATGTGTGCACAGTCGGCAGGAATCATTAGTAGCACCGATGATGCACTCGGCACTATTCTTTTCCGGCCTTGCACTCCAGGTGACATCCCCACTGTCCAGCTGTTAATCATAGGCCACAACGGCTTACAAAAAGACCCGCCATGTATGTGTCACCATTCAAAGGTGATCCGCAACGAGCAACAGTTCCATTGTCCAAGGCACTTGCTGTGAGAAAGAAGTTCAAATGTAGAATGAAGTGTTTAAGGTACTGTATATGATCATACTCTCAAATATTACATGCTTCGAACACGCACTTATGTGTCATCCCTTACATACTAGTGATGTTTTCATCCGCACCGACTTGAGGGAATTCAGTGGATCGGACATATTAGCTTCCTTCATTGACGGGGAAAAGATGTTGTGCACCGGATTCATGTCCTACTTTGTTTCTTGCATGAGTCATGATGAATCAGTCCACATGATTGATGGTGGTGGATACAGGGTCTTCTTATCTCTAGAGCTTGGGGTGAGTGAGACCAATATCACGTACACTAGTCAACATTTCAACAGTTTTTTTTATATTCTCTTATGCCATTCATGGCACATATAGGATTATGTCAATATAGAGGAAGGTGAAGGGATATCTCAGTGGGAATCACCTCAAGCCCTCGCCATTTTACAACGTGACATTGAACATGTTGATCCAAACAAAGTGAAACTAGTAAGTGCACATGTCAACCTCATGAATTTTGAGCTTCAAGTCTGTTTCCCTCAAAACTTTTTTTTTCATGGCCAGTTCCTTTTGCCGGTTATGGAGGAGGGTCACTACAGCATATACTGAATCAACTTCATACATGACTGCATAGATGTTCTAGATTCTAGCCCAGAAGACCACAAAGTTTACCATCAAGTTCTAGGTGACCGAATCATTCACAGGCTCAATCTCCTATTCCAGTTGGCTACGAATTCCCCAATAAAACAGTTTACTAGATTCAAGCATCCCATCATAGACATATGTTCACAAACGCGCACAACTGATTGCGGTTTCTATGCACTTAAATTCATGGAGCTTTGGAATGGTGAATCTTTCCATTTTCCAATCCTAACAGTAAGGCTTATCATTCTTCACCAAATTCATCACTTGCTATTTTTTTAGTTCCTCCATCTCATCCTGTTCCACAACAAAATAAAGGAAAACATATGGCAGTACAAGTCTCAGCTCCTCTTCTATGGCATCTACCATCCGATCAACAAGATTCAGAAGCTCCCTGCTGGACTGGAATAATATAGGCCTCGCCTGTGATCCTCATCATTGATCCTTGTTTTTTCCAACAAAATGTGTACCAGTGAACAAGTTCGATGCCACTTATTTTTCTACTACCCACAATAAATTATTTCATGTTGGTTGTATGGACATCAAAGATTGTAAAAAAGTTTTCATGTAACCTGTTTCTCTACTTTTATTCCAGTTAAATTGATTTGTCATATCACTATATTCGTCAGTTTTGGCCACAAATTTCATTTCTACTCATATTACCAGATGTCTCGTCAGTCGTTACTAGCTGGAGAAAAGCTATCCTTTCAGATTTTAAGGCCTCTTAATTTAGTATAGCAATTCTCTGGAACATAAACTTGATTACGATAATATTGAATAAACAACAAGGTCTAACAAAACACTCATCTCCTTAGTGTTGTGCATTATTGGACCAGCTGAGGATTAAATTGCACCAACTCTATATGTACAGATTGCCCTACCTGAACCAGTATCATCAAAATTTCCCATGACTTTATGAGAGTTCGAATATAGTAAGCCAACAGAGAAGTGCCAACTTCTTGTTACAAGACATCCAGAAACTCTCCAAATACATGAAGTTCCAACAGTAATGCTCCCCAAATACTGTAATCTGTTGCGAGAATTCAGTTTCAGAACTAACATGAGGTATGCAAATTCTAATAAACATAACACACTTAGTTCAAACACAGAGACCTATTACAATGTTTCATAACACGAAGCCCTTGAAAATTATGGTAAAACAAAAGCATTGATCCCAATTTAATTATTCTCTCAATGTATTCGCCTTATGCAACATCATCAAAATCGTCTTCCAGTTGCCTTTGTGTCGGTGGTCTCCCCCTCTTCCGTCCCATCTTGCCCCATAGACTCCCGCTGGCTCCTCTTTTCTTTCCTGCATTTTCCGGGTTAAGATCACAGTGTTGACACCGAATCGCGCCAACACATTCGAATGCGCTAGAACGCGCAGTAGATCGTCAAAACGATCTGAACCAGCAGTGCCCTGGGCGGACCGGTCTGACCGGTTCCGTCGACTGGTCTGACCGGTCGGGTGCAGAATGCTACGTAGACCAAGGAACACAAGCTCGGGAGGGACCCCGCCGGAGCTCGCGCAGCTAGGGTTGCCCTGAGGACGGCAAGGCCACTCAGAACGCCTTCGAATGTCGCCGGGACGCGAGAAGAACAGCAAATTAGGGTTTGGAAAAGCTAGGGTTTGAGAGAAACAAAAAGTAGATGTATTTTGTATTGATTCGATTAGGAATACCTCAATCGGCCTTAGCCTTTATATTTATAGGCCGGGGAAGTCGTACCCCTTCTCCAAGTCAAATTACACAAAGTTTCCACAAATAAAACAACTCCTACTCGGACTAAAACTGGGCAGACCGGTCTGACCGGTCGGCCCAACCGGTCAGACCGGTCGGCCTCTGATGTAACACCCTAACTTTTAAATTCCAGCATTTATTAATAAATTTAATTGGCTTTATTTAATTTTCTAGGATTTATTGTGTTTAGCCTTGCATTTAATTTAATTTTGTTTCACAAGTAATTAAAAATTTCTTTAGGTTTAACAATTTGTTGAGCATTCATGCTGGAGCATTTATTTTTGCTTGTGTGCATAAGGTGGTTGAATTCAAATTTTCGTTTGAATTCAAATAGATTTGTTTGAGTTAGAAATAGAAACAAGATTTGGAAGAAGAAATAGGAAAGGTAACTCAAACCCAAACCCAGCCCAAACCACCTTCCCAAGCCCAGCCCAGCACTCAGCCTGGCCCGCTCCTTCTCCCGCTTAGCAGGCCCGCTCGCCCTCTCCTCCGCTGGCCCAGGCCGTCTCGGCTCAGTTCGGCCCAGTCCCGCGTCGCGCCGGCCTGCTCCCCGCGGCCTGCCTCCGCCTCGCGCCCGGCCCGCCTGCGCTCCCCGCTCCGCTGCCAGGCCGGCCCCACCGGTCAGGATCACCTTCTTCCCCGCGTCGCCCGCGCGCAACGCCCGCCCCGCAATCACCGGCGCAGCGGCCGGGGATTTCCTTCCTCATCCGCCCCACAATCCCCGGCGCCCGGCCTTTATTTTGGCCCCCGCTACCCCTCTGCGCTCTCATCTCGCCGCCCCACGAACCCTAGCGCCGCCTCCATCTCGCTCTGCTCGCTCCGCCGCGCAGAGCCCTCAGCGCCGCCGCGGCCACGCCACACCGCTGCGCCACCCACTCCGCCAGACCCCGCAGGAGAACCGCCGTGCACCCGGGGACCCCCCCAAGGTCTTTGCCCCAGAGACCAGGCCCCACCGCGCCGGAATTCGCGCGCGAATCGCTCGACGGTGAGTTGCGCCGCTCGCTTGGGTTCACGCCGCCGGCGTCTCCCGTGCCCCGCTGACCCCCGGTCTTGCTTCGTAGAGCCGCCACGCGTCGATCCAAGGAATCCAGGCGCCTGGAGGAACCCCGCGCCGCCCGGACCACGAACGCCGCCCCTTCACCGCCGCCGGTCGAAGTCGCCGGGCCTCCACGCTGCAAGTCCGACCGCCTCGACTCCCTCGGTGAGCTGCGCCCCGACCCCTCTTGTTTCTGCACTACTTCCCGTAGCCTAGGCACACCCTGGGCGCCAGAACGCGGCTCGCCGGCGAGAGCCACCGTGCAGAGCCGCCGCTGTCCTTGCTCTCACCGCCACTGACCTCCCAGAGGCCCGCCAAGGTCCCAGGTGGACTACGCATGACGCGTAGTCCATCCTAGACACTCACCCGCGTCGAATCGAGACCCTGAGCGTCGATTTCGGCTTACGCCGGCGATCCCCCGCCGCGGGAGAGGAATCCCGGCGAGTCCCGCCGCCGCCGTCAGCCGCGTTCAACCCTGGCCATCCGATCCGAGATGTACGCCCGAGATTAGATCCCAAACCGATCAAATCCCAACCCTCAGATCCGGATCCAACGGCCCAGAACCCTAGATACCGGTTCGGCCTGGCAAACTTGCTAAAGAACCCCTACCTTTCTTCGTTTTCAACCCGCAGTCCAGGCGCTTTCAAAAATATTTACAGTTGGGCCCAGTTTTTAGCAGATAACCCCCTGGCTTTTCTCAGAATAGAACCCGCCGTCCAGTTAGGGTCTTTTTACGCGTTGGCCCTCGGATCTTTCTGGTTTTTATGTTTTAGTCCTCAGTTTTTGTAGAAAACCCCCTGGAACTTCAGTTTTCTTACAAATAAGCCCCTGAACCTTGTTTTAGGCCTAGTTTATGCGTTTTAGCTCCGTTTTTAGCGTTCTTTATATCCACGCGATCGTTGTGACGCGTAGAACAGTATTAGAGTAGTTTAGTGTGCTGTTTTTATGTATTGATATACTGTTTCTTAGTTTTTGTTAATGTTTGTTTGTATGCTTATTTTCGTGCATTGTTTTGGCCATGTGTTCGTGAGTAGACGTTGATCCATCTGAGGAGCCCCAGTACCAGTACCCGGAGCAGCCGTCTTCCGAGCACTTTGAGCAGCAGCCAGAGCAGTACGAGGAAGGCAAGTATAACATGAACAACCTATCATCTTTAAATACAATTTCATACTGCATTTTAATACTGTATGCCTATAAGGACATTTCTAGCCACTTTATATCCTTTATATATACCTTTGGGATGCATTTTGGTTAGTTGTGCTAGGTTGCTGCGCTATAACACACTCTGGTCCTTTTTAATTAAATTGATTAATGTTTTACTTGAACTTAATTCTGAGAGTGGCACTCTGTGTGGCTTGAGTGGCTCACTTCTCGTTAAAAGATGTTTTTTTTTAGAAACATGGTTTAGGGGGCCAGCACGGTGCTTACTGCCTGGTTGGCCACTCTCCATAAGGACCGGTTCATAGAGCGACAACCTGGGACAACAGCGCTACCACAAGGCTAGAATGGGATAGACTTGGCGTAATAATTAGATCTTTTTGGTTTGGAGTAACTTACCTACAGGGCAAGAGTAGTAAGCTTCAATGGTCCCTGCTCCTCCGGCTTGGTCTGTGCTTGGATTGCGCTCCTGTGCTTGTACCCCCGGAGGTGGGCCCCATCGTCGCCGATCTAACTCTCGCGGTTACGCCTTACCAACGAGATTCTTTTTAAAGGCCTCGTAGTGAGTCGCTGGCCATCTCACCTAAGGAAGTGTGATGAACAACTGGCGTAGCTCACGACTTGTGGGTAAAGATGTGCAACCTCTGCAGAGTGTAAAACTGGTATACTAGCCGTGCTCACGGTTATGAGCGGCCCAGATCCTCCTTTTGATTAGTGAAGTTATCTCCTTCCGACGAGGGAGGTGCTTCTCGGGGTTTACCTTGGTGGCTTGGTTTTGGTATGGTTCTCAGTAGTAGTATAATTAATTCTGATTAATTACTATGTAACTGGGTTAATGGTAATTCATCAACTCGTAGAAAATAGTTTTAATAAAATTTTGCCAACACTTAAAAGCTAATGCAGTAGAGTCAGCCAGCCTAGAGCCTCATAGTTTGTGTTATACTTGTTGAGTACAAGTTGTGTACTCACTCTTGCCTCTTCTCTACTTTTTCCTCTTGGCCACGCTACTGCTGCTCAGTTCCTGCCGACACGAGGGAGTTCGTCCAGCGCTACCAGGACTACGAGGACTTCTAGGTGCTTCGTCTCCCAGTCGACGTCCCTGTGGCGCCCTGCTTCAGCTTCGGAAAGCTTTATCGTATTTTGTACTTCGCTTCCGCTGTATCAGACATTTTGTCATTATTGTAATAAATAACATTCGTATTTCGATTTATTATATCTTTTTACGTGATATGTGCTATGATATACTGTTCATTCTGTTGTATATACGTGTGACTTGATCCTGGCACGTATATGATTGCTCGGTTTATGTTCTTTTATAAACCGGGTGTTACAGAGTGGTATCAGAGCCATATCGACTGTAGGACGAAGCCTAGATAGAACTGGTCGAGTTTTAGGACTTCTTCTCTCCAATCCTTGTCTGCTGAAACTATTTTACTATTAAACCCCTTGACTTCTATGACCTTTTACCCTTCTGCCTTGATTTTTCTCTCTGAAGAATAGTTTTCGTAGATTTGGCCTGAATCAGTCATCTGACCACCATGAGTTAGCTAGGTGACCTTTTTATAATAATACGATAGCACGTTCTGCGACGCGTTGTGTTAGTCGAGTCTTTTGCTAAACTCGGCTAAGTCGTGAAAATTGTCTGCTTGTTATTATGCTACATGTTTGATTTGGATCTTTGAATGATTGCATAGCTTAGTAGTTTAAATTTGCTTAAAGAAAATCACTCAGATGTTAAAGTTAACTAATTAATAAAATGAGTTAGATCGTTGGGGGTAAAACAGTCAACTCTATCCTGTCTACTTTATCATGGCTGAGTCTTTTTCCGCAAAGAGTTATCATATCCCTCTGAGTTTATTCCTGCAATATCCTTACTTGTGAAATCTTTTGTTCAAATCAGATGGTGAACACCAGGAGCACCGGTTCCGGTTCTGGCCAGCAGCAGGGTCAGAACAACCAGGGTACCGGGATCCCGATGCCGCCGCCTTTGACTCCGGAGCAGTACTTCCAGCTCCAGATGCAGATGATGGCCACCCTGAACAACACTGTTCAGGCTCTTCAGCACGCTCACACTCAGCCTCCGCCTCCTCCACCGCCGCAGCCTCGCGACAGGCGTGCTGAGTTCCTGAGGGGTCACCCGCCGACGTTTTCTCACACGTCTGACCCCCTTCAGGCTGACGACTGGCTCCGTGCAGTGGAGCGTCAGCTGGACATCGCCCAGTGCGATGATCGTGAGCGCGTCTTGTACGCAGCAGGACAGCTGCGAGGGGCAGCTTTGGACTGGTGGGAGTCCCACCCAGTTCATGACCGCGAGGCTCTCACCTGGCTCCAGTTCAGGGAGCGTTTCCGCAGCCACAACGTCCCCGCGGGCGTTATGAAGATGAAACAGAAGGAGTTCCTTGCACTGAAGCAGGTAATCTTAAATATAATCATTCAGCGGTTTCTTTTGAGCTAATGCCCCTTGTTCTATCCTTATGAATCTTGAGTTAATCTTCCGATATCTATCTGTCTTTGTCAATTCAGGGGACTATGTCGGTCACGGAGTATCGTGATCGCTTTCTTCAGCTGGCACGCTACGCCCCTGCCGAGGTTGCGGATGACCGCAAGAAGTAGGAGCACTTCATGGAGGGTCTTGAGGACTACCTCCAGTACGCGCTGCTCAACCTCCGCTTCGACGACTTCAACCATCTGGTTGACAGTGCGCTCAACACTGAGCGTAAGCACTTGGAGATGGAGGACAAGAAGAGGAAGGTTGTCCCCGTTGCTTCCGGCAGCAACACTCGTCCACGACTCCAGCAGCCTCAGCCGTACCAGCAGCAGTACCGGCCTCCTCAGCAGTACCAGCAGAGGCCACCGCAGCAGTACCCGCCTCGACAGCAGCAGGCAGGTCAGGGCCAGAGGTTACCGGCACCTCCGGCTCGTGCTCCACCGGCTCCACCGGCACCGCAGGCTCCACGTCCGGCAGCTCCTACCGGACAGCAGGCTCAGGGACCTCCTCGCACCTGCTTTCACTGCGGCCAGCCGGGGCACTACGCCAACGCTTGCCCCCGGAAGGCGCAGGCGGGACAGCAGGGGCGCCCAGCTCAGCCCAGGGCGCCAGCACAGGGCAGGGTGAACCACGTGACGGCCGAGTCAGCGGCCGAGGCTCCCAACGTGGTTATTGGTACGTTCATGGTTAATTCATATCCAGCTACAGTGCTTTTTGATACTGGTGCTACGCATTCCTTCATTACTCAGTCTTTTGTCGAGCATCATGGTATTCATACTAGCACATTAAAGAGGTGCCTGTTAGTATCTTCACCGGGAGGACAGTTGAGGTCTCACACTTACTGCCCGAGAGTCAGTGTTTCTCTGAGGGGAGTAGAGTTCTGTACTGATCTGATGGTGCTAGACACCAAGGGCATTGATGTCATTCTGGGAATGGAGACTCTGGCCAAATGGGGAGTCCGGATAGATTGTGCTCAGAGGACAGTCTTGTTATCAGCTTCCAGTGGCCAAGAGGTTGTTATCAGTGCAGTAGAGCCTTCTGGATTTCTTCATCAGATGGAGGCTAGACCCACGGACGGTATTTGCGTGGTGTCTGAATTCCCGGATGTCTTTCCGGATGATTTGCCAGGTATGCCGCCTGAACGCGCCATTGAGTTTTGTATTGATCTCTTGCCTGGCACAGCTCCTATTGCAAAGCGGCCCTATCGTATGGCACCTATAGAGCATGAAGAAGTAAAGAAGACTATCGATGAGTTGCTAGCCAAGGGCTATATCCGTCGCAGCTTCTCTCCTTGGGCTTTTCCATTATTGCTGGTAGATAAGAAGGATGGCTCGAAGAGGATGTGTGTGGATTATCGGGAGCTGAATGCAGTTACTATCAAGAACAAGCATCCACTGCCCCGTATTGAGGATCTCTTCGATTTGCTTCGAGGTGCTCGTATATTCTCGAAGATTGATCTTCGTTCGGGTTACTTTCAGCTAAGGATCCGTCCTGGGGATATTCCGAAGACGGCATTCACCTGCAAGTACGGGCTATATGAGTATACAGTCATGTCCTTCGGCCTGACTAATGCCCCGGCTTTCTTCATGCACCTGATGAACATGGTTTTCATGGACTATCTGGATGTCTTCGTGGTGATTTTCATTGATGATATTCTGATCTTCTCCAAGACAGAAGAAGAGCATGAGGAGCATCTGAGACTCGTGTTGCAGAGACTGAGAGAGCATCAGTTGTATGCCAAGTTCAGCAAGTGTGAGTTCTGGATTGACGAGGTTCCATTCCTCGGTCATGTTATCTCTCAGGGAGGCATTGCTGTTGATCCGAGCAAGGTGAAAGATGTGCTCGAGTGGGAGACACCGCAGACAGTGAAGGAAGTCAGATCTTTCTTGGGCTTAGCAGGATATTATCGGAGGTTCATTGAGAATTTCTCCAAGATCGCGAAGCCTTTGACTTCTTTGCTGGAGAAGAATGTGGCTTTTGTATGGACTGATGAGCGTCAGATGGCCTTTGATGAGCTGAAGAAAAGGTTGACTACGGCGCCAGTCCTGACTCTGCCAGACCAGACGAAGAGGTTCACGGTGTATTGTGATGCTTCGAAGGATGGTCTTGGGTGTGTTCTGATGCAGGAGGGCAGAGTGATAGCTTATGCTTCACGGCAGTTACGCCGGCATGAGCTGAATTATCCTACTCATGATCTTGAGTTAGCCGCAGTTGTGCATGCTCTGAAGATTTGGAGGCATTACTTGTATGGGCAGCGATGTGATATCTACACTGATCACAAGAGCCTCAAGTATATTTTCACGCAGAATGAGCTGAACATGCGGCAGAGGAGATGGCTAGAATTGGTCAAGGACTATGATCTGGAGATTCACTATCATCCGGGCAAGGCCAATGTTGTAGCAGATGCTCTGAGCAGAAGAAGTTATGTCAACATGGCCGTGGCTTTCCAGATGCCTCCAGAGTTATGCGAGGAGTTCGAGCAGTTGAGTCTGGGCTTCTTGCATCATACCTCCAGTGCAGCATTTGACGCAGTACCGACTCTAGAGTCAGAGATCAGGCAGCATCAGAAAGATGATGAGAAGCTGCAGGAGATCCGTGAGTTGCTCAAGAAGGGCAAGGCTCCTTATTTCAGAGAGGATGAACAGGGTACTCTGTGGTACAAGAACCGGATCTGCGTGCCTGATGTGCATGATCTCCGGAAGTTGATTCTGAGTGAGGCCCATGATACAGCATACTCTATTCATCCGGGCAGCACGAAGATGTACTATGATCTGAAGGAACGTTTCTGGTGGTATGGGATGAAGCGTTCAGTGGCAGAGTACGTGGCTATTTGTGACACTTGTCAGCGTGTCAAGGCTGAGCATCAGAGGCCAGCAGGTCTATTGCAGCCTTTGAAGATTCCAGAGTGGAAGTGGGAGGAAATCACTATGGACTTCATTGTTGGATTGCCTCGTACTCAGAAAGGGTACAACTCCATTTGGGTAGTAGTGGATCGTCTGACGAAGGTTGCTCACTTCATTCCAGTGAACACTACTTACTCCGGTGCTAGACTTGCAGAGTTGTACATCTCTCGGATTGTCTGCTTGCATGGTGTGCCCAAGAAGATTATATCTGATAGAGGGTCTCAGTTCACTTCTCGGTTCTGGGAGCAGCTTCATGATTCGTTGGATACGAAGCTGCGCTTCAGTACGGCTTATCACCCTCAGACAGATGGGCAGACAGAGAGAACCAACCAAGTGTTGGAGGATATGCTGAGAGCTTGTGCCATTCAGTACGGCACTAGTTGGGATAAGTGCCTGTCATTTGCTGAGTTCTCATATAACAACAGCTATCAGGCCAGTCTGAAGAAGTCTCCCTTTGAGGCATTGTATGGCAGAAAGTGCAGGACTCCTCTCTATTGGGATCAGATTGGTGAAAAGCAGCTCTTTGGCCCTGAGATCATAGATGATGCAGAGCATATGGTTCAGGCTGTGCGAGAAAATCTGAGGATTGCACAGAGCAGGCAGAAGAGCTATACTGATGGCAAACGGAGGGACCTGACTTTCAGTGTTGGTGACCATGTGTACCTGAAGGTGTCTCCGATGAGGGGAATTCGCAGATTCAATGTCAAGGGAAAGTTAGCACCTCGTTATGTGGGGCCATTCAAGGTGCTAGAGCGGAAAGGCGAAGTTGCTTATCGCCTGGAGTTACCTCTCAGTCTCTCAGGAGTTCATGATGTCTTCCATATATCTCAGCTGAAGAGGTGTTTGCGAGTACCCGAGGAGCAGGCACCACTGGATGGGGTCGATGTTCAAGAAGATCTGACTTATACTGAGCATCCGGTGAAGATTATGGAGACATCAGAGAGGGTTACTCGGAACAAGCGCATCAAGATGTGCAGAGTTCAGTGGAGCCATCACAGTGAAGCTGAGGCTACTTGGGAGCGAGAAGATGAGTTGAAGAAGACATATCCAGATCTCTTTGCTAGCCAGCCCAGCTAAATCTCGGGACGAGATTTCCTTAAGGGGGTAGGGTATGTAACACCCTAACTTTTAAATTCCAGCATTTATTAATAAATTTAATTGGCTTTATTTAATTTTCTAGGATTTATTGTGTTTAGCCTTGCATTTAATTTAATTTTGTTTCACAAGTAATTAAAAATTTCTTTAGGTTTAACAATTTGTTGAGCATTCATGCTGGAGCATTTATTTTTGCTTGTGTGCATAAGGTGGTTGAATTCAAATTTTCGTTTGAATTCAAATAGATTTGTTTGAGTTAGAAATAGAAACAAGATTTGGAAGAAGAAATAGGAAAGGTAACTCAAACCCAAACCCAGCCCAAACCACCTTCCCAAGCCCAGCCCAGCACTCAGCCTGGCCCGCTCCTTCTCCCGCTTAGCAGGCCCGCTCGCCCTCTCCTCCGCTGGCCCAGGCCGTCTCGGCTCAGTTCGGCCCAGTCCCGCGTCGCGCCGGCCTGCTCCCCGCGGCCTACCTCCGCCTCGCGCCCGGCCCGCCCGCGCTCCCCGCTCCGCTGCCAGGCCGGCCCCACCGGTCAGGATCACCTTCTTCCCCGCGTCGCCCGCGCGCAACGCCCGCCCCGCAATCACCGGCGCAGCGGCCGGGGATTTCCTTCCTCATCCGCCCCACAATCCCCGGCGCCCGGCCTTTATTTTGGCCCCCGCTACCCCTCTGCGCTCTCATCTCGCCGCCCCACGAACCCTAGCGCCGCCTCCATCTCGCTCTGCTCGCTCCGCCGCGCAGAGCCCTCAGCGCCGCCGCGGCCACGCCACACCGCTGCGCCACCCACTCCGCCAGACCCCGCAGGAGAACCGCCGTGCACCCGGGGACCCCCCCAAGGTCTTTGCCCCAGAGACCAGGCCCCACCGCGCCGGAATTCGCGCGCGAATCGCTCGACGGTGAGTTGCGCCGCTCGCTTGGGTTCACGCCGCCGGCGTCTCCCGTGCCCCGCTGACCCCCGGTCTTGCTTCGTAGAGCCGCCACGCGTCGATCCAAGGAATCCAGGCGCCTGGAGGAACCCCGCGCCGCCCGGACCACGAACGCCGCCCCTTCACCGCCGCCGGTCGAAGTCGCCGGGCCTCCACGCTGCAAGTCCGACCGCCTCGACTCCCTCGGTGAGCTGCGCCCCGACCCCTCTTGTTTCTGCGCTACTTCCCGTAGCCTAGGCACACCCTGGGCGCCAGAACGCGGCTCGCCGGCGAGAGCCACCGTGCAGAGCCGCCGCCGTCCTTGCTCTCACTGCCACTGACCTCCCAGAGGCCCGCCAAGGTCCCAGGTGGACTACGCATGACGCGTAGTCCATCCTAGACACTCACCCGCGTCGAATCGAGACCCTGAGCGTCGATTTCGGCTTACGCCGGCGATCCCCCGCCGCGGGAGAGGAATCCCGGCGAGTCCCGCCGCCGCCGTCAGCCGCGTTCAAACCTGGCCATCCGATCCGAGATGTACGCCCGAGATTAGATCCCAAACCGATCAAATCCCAACCCTCAGATCCGGATCCAACGGCCCAGAACCCTAGATACCGGTTCGGCCTGGCAAACTTGCTAAAGAACCCCTACCTTTCTTCGTTTTCAACCCGCAGTCCAGGCGCTTTCAAAAATATTTACAGTTGGGCCCAGTTTTTAGCAGATAACCCCCTGGCTTTTCTCAGAATAGAACCCGCCGTCCAGTTAGGGTCTTTTTACGCGTTGGCCCTCGGATCTTTCTGGTTTTTACATTTTAGTCCTCAGTTTTTGTAGAAAACCCCCTGGAACTTCAGTTTTCTTACAAATAAGCCCCTGAACCTTGTTTTAGGCCTAGTTTATGCGTTTTAGCTCCGTTTTTAGCGTTCTTTATATCCACGCGATCGTTGTGACGCGTAGAACAGTATTAGAGTAGTTTAGTGTGCTGTTTTTATGTATAATGTTTGTTTGTATGCTTATTTTCGTGCATTGTTTTGGCCATGTGTTCGTGAGTAGACGTTGATCCATCTGAGGAGCCCCAGTACCAGTACCCGGAGCAGCCGTCTTCCGAGCACTTTGAGCAGCAGCCAGAGCAGTACGAGGAAGGCAAGTATAACATGAACAACCTATCATCTTTAAATACAATTTCATACTGCATTTTAATACTGTATGCCTATAAGGACATTCCTAGCCACTTTATATCCTTTATATATACCTTTGGGATGCATTTTGGTTAGTTGTGCTAGGTTGCTGCGCTATAACACACTCTGGTCCTTTTTAATTAAATTGATTAATGTTTTACTTGAACTTAATTCTGAGAGTGGCACTCTGTGTGGCTTGAGTGGCTCACTTCTCGTTAAAAGATGTTTTTTTTAGAAACATGGTTTAGGGGGCCAGCACGGTGCTTACTGCCTGGTTGGCCACTCTCCATAAGGACCGGTTCATAGAGCGACAACCTGGGACAACAGCGCTACCACAAGGCTAGAATGGGATAGACTTGGCGTAATAATTAGATCTTTTTGGTTTGGAGTAACTTACCTGCGGGGCAAGAGTAGTAAGCTTCAATGGTCCCTGCTCCTCCGGCTTGGTCTGTGCTTGGATTGCGCTCCTGTGCTTGTACCCCCGGAGGTGGGCCCCATCGTCGCCGATCTAACTCTCGCGGTTACGCCTTACCAACGAGATTCTTTTTAAAGGCCTCGTAGTGAGTCGCTGGCCATCTCACCTAAGGAAGTGTGATGAACAACTGGCGTAGCTCACGACTTGTGGGTAAAGATGTGCAACCTCTGCAGAGTGTAAAACTGGTATACTAGCCGTGCTCACGGTTATGAGCGGCCCAGATCCTCCTTTTGATTAGTGAAGTTATCTCCTTCCGACGAGGGAGGTGCTTCTCGGGGTTTACCTTGGTGGCTTGGTTTTGGTATGGTTCTCAGTAGTAGTATAATTAATTCTGATTAATTACTATGTAACTGGGTTAATGGTAATTCATCAACTCGTAGAAAATAGTTTTAATAAAATTTTGCCAACACTTAAAAGCTAATGCAGTAGAGTCAGCCAGCCTAGAGCCTCATAGTTTGTGTTATACTTGTTGAGTACAAGTTGTGTACTCACTCTTGCCTCTTCTCTACTTTTTCCTCTTGGCCACGCTACTGCTGCTCAGTTCCTGCCGACACGAGGGAGTTCGTCCAGCGCTACCAGGACTACGAGGACTTCTAGGTGCTTCGTCTCCCAGTCGACGTCCCTGTGGCGCCCTGCTTCAGCTTCGGAGAGCTTTATCGTATTTTGTACTTCGCTTCCGCTGTATCAGACATTTTGTCATTATTGTAATAAATAACATTCGTATTTCGATTTATTATATCTTTTTACGTGATATGTGCTATGATATACTGTTCATTCTGTTGTATATACGTGTGACTTGATCCTGGAACGTATATGATTGCTCGGTTTATGTTCTTTTATAAACCGGGTGTTACATCTGAGCTGCCAAATTTGGCTGTCAACATATGTCCCCCCTGCTTTTTGCTGAGTTTCACAAGCCAAAAAGCAAGAACTAATCTGATTTACATGTTTTACATAGAGCACACAAGTCTAAAAAAATAAAACTAAGGGCGATATCTAATACCGGCCACCTTCGTCTTCATGCACTTTGCCACACGCTAGGATAGAATTTCTTCAAGTATCTCCAATTGATAGCATTAGGTAGACGCTCACCTTGCACCGTCTCCATTATGTATGAATTACCAGAGATAATCTTGATAATCTTGTATGGACCCTCCCAATGTTGGCGCCTACCAGCGTCACCAGCGATGACGCCCGCAGACGCCCATTTGGGGTGGCAGTATTTCATGAACCACAATTAAATCCGCAAGCGCACGGAATACCGATGTAGCATTTTACTCGGGAGTATACCGGGGTGTCGTTTATATTTCCACAGGGAAGGCGGTGAGTGAGAGAATATATAGATTAGTGGGTGAACTCTATCTAGATTGGATATTCTCATGCATAAACAGGGGTAAGATAATAACATGGTAGGAGGTAGTGTGACACACACACAAACTACCCTCTCGGATAAATAAATAAATAAAGATAAAAGATGCTTTAGGCCGGGAGCAAGGTAAAAGTCAGAGCTCGAGTCAGCTATACTAGGCTAGCTATATATACACTTTCTCATTAGTTAGCTCGTCAGAGATTAAACTACACAGTAGGGAGATCGCTATCGAAGCGACAGGAGGAGCCCGTACACCCCGGCGACATTATGTACCTCCTACCCCCCATACCGAACGTGGAGGATTACTAAAAAGCTCGGACAGGGCTATCACCACCTGTCGGCTACCTCTACAAACCGTGGGTATAGTTGACATCTAGCAACACTTAGCTAATCTAGACACCATGTCTACACTAGTAAGGGATACTCTAGTTTCCCGCGCAGAGCTCCCACCCTCCGGATGGACAGACATCACACTATTGCAATCATATGAATACTGGAGCAATTGATAGAGTTCTAAAAACAAAAGACTAACCATCTCCAGCACATGGCGATCATACAATGCAAGCATAGAATGATAACGCAACCATGACAAGAAGCATGTACTCGATAACTCAGAATATACTTCAAGAAGATATCGGTAACCATAGTCTAATTCTATTACAAACAACTGAATATTACAAGAGAGAGCTAGAGATGAACCCGTACCAGACTCTCGAGCAACGCCGGTGACTCGATGACTCCTAGACTTCTCCTAAACTCCACTATGCCTAAAGACTATGCAAGAAATGCAAGAGAGGAGAGGTGAGTGGTGTGTGTGGGTGTGTGTCTGTGAGTGTGTGTTTCCTAATCTCCACCCCCCCTTGTATTTATAGCAGGGAGCCATGGGGTGAAGCAACCACAACCGACATAGGGGACCAATGGGGAAGCGCCACGTGCCCTGGTTGAGGCGGTGGGGCCCACGGGCCAGGTCGGCCGACCAGGTCGGTCGGTCGGCCTGCTCGGGCCACCAACCGCCCCCAAGTTCTTCTGGTGGGCTGTCTTGGGCCTCTTTGTCTGATCCATGCTGGGGTTGGCCTGTCTTGACTTGTTTGAATTGGGTTCTTGCATCACTTTTGGTCCATCTGAGCCAGAATTGGTGCTCTGATAATTTCTGTGATTTTATGTCGGGCCAAAGTGTGCTTGTAACCTGCATATTAGCTTGAAAATACAACTTGCAAATTCTAAAAGGTAAAGTGTGGTTTAGGGACTTTATTGGAAAAGGATGCGTGTAAGAAATGCAAACTCTCATGATTTTCTGATCAAGTTGACGCCTGGAAATGATCATTAGTGAGCGACAACAAGATCCCCCAAGCTGTCCTTTGCTCATCCCGAGCAAAGTAGGACAAATCAGGTTGTTGATCAGAAAATCACTTTGACTCGTACCTTACCTGTCATGTCATAGTCTGAAGCAAAGGGATTCATCTGTAAGCTTAATTAAGTCGGTTAGCATACCTTTGCTCAATTACCTTACTCCTTTATGGGGCTTTTTATCTATCTCCTTGTTTTGGGCTGTTGAAAGTCAGAACGGTGCATAAAGTGATACTTACTTGTTCATAGATCCGCAATCCATCTGGAGATACTTTTTTTTTAAAGAATTTTTGAAAACATGGCAAAGCTCCCAAGATAACTCTCTCGAGGCACTCATCTTGTATTTCCTTACCAGGACAGTATCTGCCTTTGATCTTCCCTACTACTACAAGCCTTTATGGAGCTCAAGGTAGGATAAGAACAGAGCACACTTGTATTCTATTTATTGTAAAGTCAAAGAGAGGATACATGGAGAAACAAGTCATGCAATCTCGATCAAAAGGTGCAAGTGTATGAGTGGATGGAAGGGTATGACTTACTCCTTGAGGTAATGGCTTTTCTCTCTCAAATCATCCCTATGTCTCTTTCTTCTTCTTTTTTTTGAGACATGGCTACCCTTTTTTTTCTCTCTCTCTCTCTCTTTTTTGGGTCATGCTTCTTTGGCTTGCCATCTTTTCTCTTTTCGGGGCAACCATAATCTAACTTTATTTTATTTCAGGGATGTTCTATGAGAGAGATCACCAAGACATGGAGCACTTATTATGTGGAATGAATGGGTGGTGGTGCCGATTCCCAGTGTAGGAATGTAGCAATTGGATGGGACGTGTACGTGCTTATGATCGAGAAATCATGAAAAGCATCTCTCTAGGGTCACACAATTTGACTAAACTCAACAGAATATCAAGCAGCATATGTGTAAAGGGTTTTTCATGGAATATGACATATGGCTCTGGTAGGACAATGCATATCGCTGGGGAACTTGCCTCATTTAGAATTTTTGAAAACAACTCCAGACTTCAAGCATCACTAGAACAAGCTTGCACAACCTTATTTACCATATCTGAACTCGCAACAACTTAGACTTGAATCAAGCATACGCAACCCACGGAACTTTCAGGTTCATTGACAAGATATTTGCATAACCAGCAGATTTAAACTCAAGAGAACTCTTATTTTCAAACTAGGCACAACAGACATGATAGAGCAAACCAAAACTCATCCTTTCAACTTATCAAAAGGAGTTAAAACATTCTTACTGTGCATCATGAAAAAAGGGAAATAAAGCAGTAAATTTTTATTTTGTTTTTGAAAGTTTTTCATCAAATTTTATTGAAAACAAATAAAGGGATACAGTTGACTTAGGGGAGGGAACCTCCCCCAAGCTAGCCCTTGGTTTAGGGTCCAAAAAGCAGGACCTTTCTCCATACCTGATCAGGTTGAGGTCATTACGTCCGTACCTTGAGAAGTAGTAGCGGTCGATGACGTCTTGTTCTTCTTGCGCCACACCTTCTTGGTCTTCTTTGGTGGCGTAGGCGGCACAGGAACAGGATCCTCGGATGCAGGATAGACAATTTCCAGATCTTCCCATACTGTGTTGGTGATGAAGTCAGGGATCTTCTGGTCGTCTTCCACTGGCTTGGTAGGTGGAGTATGAATTTCCCAATCCTCCTAAGCTGGCTTGGAAGGGGGATGATAATCTTGATCATCCCAACCTGGCTCTGCCCATAGCCCTTGTTTCTCACTATCCTCATGAATTAGGAATACCTCCCTTTTGTTCTAGAACTTGAATTTCATGGTCTTTCCCATGATACGAAGGCTGATTCTTCCTGTCCCCACATCAATTCTGGCATTTGTATCATTGAGGAATGGCCGCCCAAGTATGAGCAGAATTCCAAGATCTCCTTTCATATCAAGGACTACAAAGTCCACTAATATGTAGGTATTCTTGATCTTTACCATTAACCTTTCCACAAATCCTTCTGGATATCTTATCGTGGAATCCGCCAGCGGAACACACATAGTGGTAGGGGAAATTGATGGATAGCCTAGCTTCTCGAAAGTTATCTTGGGCATGATGTTAACACTGGCTCCAAGGTCACAAAGGGCGTGATCAAATTCATAGTCAAAGATTGAGCAACTGATCACTGGGGTTCCGGGATCTTCTCTTATTGTGGCTTCTAACTCACCCCACGCACCTCTTCTTGGGCGTGTGAACTTTTCTGTATAGCTGAGGGGTGTCCTGCTAAGTGACTCTTTCCACATAGCATTGATGACATTTACGCTCTCTAGAGTTGATTCGGGTTGCCCTGGAATCTTCCCTAGTTCAGGAGTAGGTGTAGCAGCAGCTAATTGAGCCAATTGAGTTTCTAGCGCCTTATTGAAACTCAGCTGGTTCTTCATAGCCCTGGAGAATCTGTCCATCTTGGCATGGATAGTCTCCATGGATTTGTCTATAGCGGCCAACATCTTTTGAAGGGACTCATTGATCTTCGCTTGGTCGTAGACAAGATCTCTCAAGGTAGGCTGGTTAGGACCGAAAGAATTCGAATTCCCATTACCTCCTTGGTAGTATGGGCATGGTTGATTTCACCTCTGACCTCCTTGTGGACGAAACCCATTGCTGCCATTGAGGAATAGAGCTTCTTCTTGGGTTTCTGGGCAATTATCGCCCGAATGCCCAACATTCCCGCAAACCTCGCACGTCATGCGAGTCTCCAAGGCTTGAAGTGTTTGCAATTGACCCTTATCTTGGGAATAATCCTCAAATTTCTTGAGGAGGAGATCAATCTTCATAGCGAGCATGTTGGCCTCCTTAACGGAGTGCATACCTCGCTGGCGCGGATGGAGGCGATCATCGCTCCAACCTTAGTTGGAAACCATCTTCTCGATCAATGATGTAGCTCTTTCAATGGTTAGCAAGAAGAAAGCTCCACCCGCAGCGGCATCCACATGATCACGGGATGACTGTGTCAACTCGTTGTAGAACTTCTGTAGAACGAGCCAATTATCCATTCCATGGTGCGGACACGCTAGAATGTACTCCTGAAGCCTCTCCCAAGCCTCCGGAATTGACTCATTTGACGCCTGCTAGAAGTTCGAAATCCGACCACGAAGAGCATTGGTTTTGCCCATCGGGAAGAACTTCGAGGGGAACGCCTTGGCACATTTGTCCCAAGTATCAACAGCAGCCTTGTTAGCATAAAATCATTGCTTCGCTCTCCCCAGGAGAGAGAACGGAAATAGACGGAGCCGAATAGCATCTTGCAATACACCCTTGATAACAAAAGTACTGCAGAGCTCCAGGAACTGCTGGAGATGAGCGCTGGCATCCTCATTGGCCTTGCCACAGAATGGGCTGGCCTGCACCATCGTAATGAGACCCATCTTGATCTCGAAATTTTCTCCTCCGGTGTTAACCTCGTACCCGGCAGGGACCTGGTTAGCAAACAGAGCAGAGTAATCACGGAGTGTCTTCTGGGCCATAGCTCTAGGAGCTGACGATGATGCGATGGCTGGATCGACTGCCGAGAGTGATCTCCAAGGTGATACGAGACGAGCTCGCGTCCTCCTCAAAAGTGACTCTAGATCAGAATGAAAGTTTTGCGGCAGATCACAACCGGTCATACACTACCCTATTTTCATATCAACAAAGACAAGAAAACAAAGCCAAGTTAGCCTGTTTAGCAAGCGAATACCAATTTCGATTTTGTTCACAACTTTTATCTATATATTTCACTCTGTGCCTTCCCCGACAACGGCGCCAAAAATACTTGTTGGCGCCTACTAGCATCACCAGTGATGACGCCCGCAGATGCTAATTTGGGGTGGCAGTATTTCATGAACCACGAATAAATCCGCAAGCGTACGGAATACCGCTATAGTATTTTACCAGGGAGTATACCGGGGTGTCATTTATATTTCCGCAGGGAAGGCGGTGAGTGAGAGAATAAATAGATTAGTGGGTGAACTCTATCTAGATTGGATATTCTCATGCATAAACAGGGGTAAGATAATAACATGGTAGGAGGTAGTGTGACACACACACAAACTACCCTCTCGGATAAATAAATAAAAGAAAGATAAAAGATGCTTTAGGCCGGGAGCAAGGTAAAAGTCAGAGCTCGAGTCAGCTATACTAGGCTAGCTATATCTGCACTTTCTCATTAGTTAGCTCGTCAGAGATTAAACTACACAACAGGGAGATCGCTATCGAAGCGATGGGAGGAGCCCGTACACCCCGGCGACTTTATGTACCTCCTACCCCCCATACCAAACATGGAGGATTACTAAAAAGCTCGGACAGGGCTGTCACCACTTGCCGGCTACCTCTACAAACCGTGTGTATAGTTAACATCTGGCAACACTTAGCTAATCTAGACACCATGTATACACTAGTAAGGGATACTCTAGTGTCCCGTGCGGAGCCCCCACCTTCCGGATGGACAGACATCACACTAGAGCAATCATACGAATACTGGAGCAGTTGATAGAGTTCTAAGAACAAAAGACTAACCATCTCCAGCACAGGGCGATCATACAATGCAAGCATAGAATGATAACGCAACCATGACAAGAAGCATATACTCAATAACTCAGAATATACTTCAAGCAGATATCGGTAACTATAGTCTAATTCTATCATAAACAACCGAATATTACAAGAGAGAGCTAGAGATGAACCCATACCAGACTCTCGAGCAACATCGGTGACTCAATGACTCCTAAACTTCTCCTAAACTCCACTAAGCCTAAAGACTATGCAAGGAATGCAAGAGAGGAAAGGTGAGTGGTGTGTGGTGTGTGTGTATGTGTGTCCTATTCTCCACCCCCCTTGTATTTATACCAGGGAGCCATGGGGTGTAGCCAGCACAACCGACGTAGGGGACCAATGGGGAAGCGCCACGTGCCATGGTTGAGGCGGTGGGGCCCATGGGCCAGGTCAGCCGACCAGGTAGGTCGGTCGGCCTTCCCGGGCCACCAACCACCCCAACTTCTTTTGGTGGGCTGTCTTGGGCCTCTTTGTCTGATCCACGCTGGGGTTGGCCTATCTTGACTTGTTTGAATTGGGTTCTTGCATCACTTTTGGTCCATCTGAGCCTGAATTGGTGCTCTGATAATTTTTGTGATTTTATGTCGTGCCAAAGTGTGCTTGTAACCTGCATATTAGCTTGAAAACTCAACTTGCATATTCTAAAAGGTAAAGTGTGGTTTAGGGACTTTATTGGGTAAGGATGCGTGTAAGAAATGCAAACTCTCATGATTTTCTGATCAAGCTGACGCCTGGCAATGATCGTTAGTGAGCGTCAACACCCAACTTGGCGACCACTTGCCAAACTTGTTGCTTTTCATCCCAAGAGGCAAGATTGTCTACCAAACCAGATCTGCAACCTGAAAAGATTTAAGCTTTACCTTCTTGTTATAAGCTCTGGCTACCCAAAGCTTGTCCTTCTCAATTTCCTTCAATGCCTTCAAACGCTTATCGGTCACCTCATCAATATTATCCATCATTAAATCATGGTAATCAACAACAGAGAGATCATTTTGTTTTGCTAGTCTATAAGCGTCCAGATTTACCTCAACAGGTAAAACGGCCTCTTGACCATATACAAGCTCAAAAGGAGTAACATTAGTAGCATCATGTCTAGATATACGATGAGCCCATAATGCTTCAGATAACACTTCATGCCACCTCCTAGGATTTTCTTCTATCTTCTTCTTGACAAGTTTGATCAAAATCTTATTACTAGACTCGACCTGTCCATTGGTCTGAGCATAGTATGGAGATGAATTGAGCAACTTAATCTTGTAAGATTCGGCAAAGGCACGCACCTCTTTTGATATAAATGAAGAACCTTGATCTGTTGTCAAAGTTTGTGGAATACCAAATCTATGAATAATATGCTCAGTAATAAACTCAATTACCTCCTTGTGCGTCATATTCTTCAAAGGAACCGCTTCGGTCCACTTGGTAAAGTAATCCGTAGCAACTAACATGAAGCGATGTCCCTTTGAAGATGGAGGATTAATTTGTCCAATAAAATCCAACCCCCAACCTCCGAACGACCATGGTTTAATAATAGGATGCATCAATGCAGTAGGCACCAATTGCAAATCACCAAACCGCTGACATTCTTCACATCCTTTATAGTATTTGAAACAATCGGATAGCATAATGGGCCAATAGAAACCAGCTCTTCTAAGTAACCACTTCATCTTGGGAGCCGATTGATGAGTACCACAAATACCTTCATGAACCACACCCATAGCAACCCGGGCCTGATCCGAATCTAAACATTTGAGAAGCAAATCTTCGGCAGTTCGATGATAAAGCTTATCCTCAATTAAAACATATTTGAAAGCCAAACGCCGAACATTCCTCTCCGCACCGCGACCAGGATCTCTTAAATATGATATAAAAGGGACCCTCCAATCCTGGGCTTCGGCCGAGACAATTGAATCATCTTTCTTGGCCAAATCAGAACTGACAGCAGCACTGTCGGTTAGACCGGTCTCTAGACCGGTCAGACCGGTGCAAGCGGTCAGACCGGTTTCGCAAACCGGTCGGACCGGTTGGTCCAGAACCAGAAACTCGGCTTTTGTTTGCATCGGCTTGCGAGTGTTAAAATATTTTTTCATAACATTATAGCCAGATGCTTGCTGAGCTAGAGTATTTGCCTTTCCATTCTCTTCCCTCAGAATATGTTTAATAATAAATTCATCGAAGGAAGAAATAATATTAAGGCATTTATCAAGATATGCATTTAGAGAACCATTATAGCATTTGCATACCTTGGATACTTGCTGCACCACAAGAAGAGAATCTCCAAAGGCTTCAACATGCTTCACGCCCATGGATTGCAAGAATTCCAAGCCAAATAGAAGCGCTTCATACTCAACTTGGTTATTTGTGCATTCTTCTTCCAATCGATTTGAAAATTCATAAACGGCACCATTTGGAGAAATAAGAATAGCACCAATCCCTTGACCATCATCACAAACTGATCCATCAAAGTACAACTTCCATGGTGTGCAAGTAATATAGCCGACTTCTAGATCATGCTTGCCATTAATCCGATGCTCAACAATAAAATCCACTACAATTTGTCCTCCCATAGATTTTAAAGGTTCACAAGCCAAATCATATTCAACCAAAGCATAAGCTCACGTGCCGATTCGACCACTCAAAATCGGCTTCTGTAACATATGTTTGATCACATCGGTTTGACATACTACTATGCAAATACTAGATAGTAGGTAATGCCTCAATTTGGTACAAGCATAATAAAGAGACAAACATAACTTCTCAATAAATGTATACCTTGTCTCCGCATCAATAAGTCGTCGGCTCAAGTATGTAATGATGTACTCCTTCCCTTCGGTTTCTTGAGTCAAAACAGCCCCAATGACTTTGTCTTTAGCAGCCACATAAAGTCTGAAAGGTACTCCTCTCCTAGGCGCCTTGAGCACAGGTGGAGAAGACAAATAAATCTTGATCTTCTCAAATGCTTCTTGCTGTCCCCCCCCTCCCAATTAAATTCGGTTTCATCTTTTAACAGAAGAATAGGAGTAAAAGCATCGATCTTCCCGGACAAGATAGATATAAACCTTCTCAAGAAATTTACCTTGCCCAAGAATTTCTGTAAATCCTTCTTGCACATAGGGACCTCAACCTTCTTCATGGCTTCAATTCTCTTAGGATCAATCTCTATTCCCTTCTCATGAATAATGAAACCAAGAAACTTTCCAGCCGATACACCAAAAGCACATTTGAGTGGATTCATCTTCAAATCATACCGGCGCATCCTCTCAAGAGCAAGTCTCAAATCGGCTAAATGATGATCCAAACCAGCCGATTTAATGACAATATCATCAATGTACACTTCCAATATGACACCAAGCAAATCATGGAAGATTAAATTCATAGCTCTTTGATAAGTAGCACCCGCATTTTTCAAACCAAGAGTCATAACAACCCACTCAAACAAGCCGACAAATCCTAGACATCTAAAGGACGTTTTGGATATATCTTCTTCGGCCATAAATATTTGATTGTAACCGGTATTACCATCAAGAAAACTAATGACACGATGTCCGGAAGCCTCATTAATATACATATCGGCTATGGGCATAGGATATTCATCCTTGGGAGTAGCTTTATTAAGATCTCTAAAATCAATGCACACTCTAATTTTCCCCGAATCCTTTTTCTCAATGGGCACAATATTAGAGATCCAATCGGCATAACGACAAGACAGAATAAATCCAGCATCAAGTAAACGATTAATTTCAGCTTTGATTCGGTCATAAATAATAGGATTGAAATGCCTAACCGGTTGCTTATAAGGTCTAAAACCAGCTTTGATCGGTAAACGATGTTCAACAAGATCACGACTTAAACTAGGCATTTTTCATGATACTCCCAAGCAAAGCAATCAACATATTCTTTTAATAAATTAACTAAATCGGCTTTATATTCAACTGATAAATTCTTGTTTACAAAGCTCGGCCTAGGAATAGTTCCATCACCAATGTCTACCTTTTCTAAAGGATCGGCCAATGTAAACCCCTGACCTAGCTTGTCTAGATCACTAGAATCTTCAATGGATTCATACATATCGTTTGTACGCGCCCGATACTGATCTAGCCTTTGCTGCAGCCACTCTGCGTTAGACCGGTCTGACCGGTCGGGGGGTCCGATCTAACCGGTCGGCTCTGTGCGCCGAACGGGACTAGACCGGTCTGACCAGTCGGCACAAGCGGTCTGACCGGTCGCTTCTGGAGCTTCTGTTGTACTCATCTAATTTACATTAAATGATTTAGCCGATTATCCATCAGCTTTAGTACAGCAGAAACAAAACCATCCCTAGTGCAACTGATCAAATCATAATCGGACAGATCCACGCCCGATAAACACTTGACGTTGTCGTGTGCACTAATAGAATCGGAATCGGCCAAAGCAACAAAAGACGAAGTGTCTCCATGGACCACCTCAACCTCATCGCCGATCCACTGAACAAGAAACTGATGCAAGGTAGAAGGAACGCATTGATTTGCATGAATCCAATCCCTCCCAAGAATCAAATTGTAGTTACCTTGCACCTCCGAGACGAAGAAAGCCGTAGCGAGCGTCTTACTCCCAATGGTGAGCTCCTTGGAAGCAACTCCTTTGGCACTAATGGGCTCGTTCCCACCAATGCCACTGACCGTCATGTTTGTTTTGATCAAATCTTTGTCTCGGCCGCCAAGCTTCTTGTACAACGAGTAGGGCATAATATTTACAATGGCCCCACCATCCACTAGCATGCGAGTCACCGGCTTCCCGTTGATGTGTCCCCTCATGTATAGAGTCTTTAGATTGTTGTCTTTCTCGCTTGGCTTCTGGAACACAGCTTCACGGGGCCCAAACTGAAGATGAGCCATGTCTTCCTCCGGAACTACAAAATAATCCGAAGACAAATGCACCACATTGACCAACAAGTTGGTATGCTCTGGAGACGCCTCGCAATCCACCAATTCCTCATCCTCTACTATTGGAGGAACTGCCGGGGCTTCATCAACAGAAGGAACCAAAACGGGCGGCGCCAATTCGGTTGTTGGTTCTGCATTGGGCTCGACCGGTCCGATCGGTTGGTCAGAGCGGTCTGACCGGTCTGTCTGACCGGTCTAACCAGTCGACTGCGGTGGTTCGACCGGTCTGTCTGGTAGATCAACTGCCTTGATCTTCCAAACTTTGCCTTGAGGGAACATGGGTCTGTATTTGTTGAAGTCCTCATCCCTCAGCTTCTCTTCTTCCTGCTCCCTCTTTTCTTTGTTGCGAAGGCGCTGCAGTTTCCTTTTCTGTGTGTGAGTCAAACCTGATGGGCACCACCTAGGCTGATGGTACTTGTCTGCTACGCTCTTGCTGCTACCGGCCTCATGATCATTAGCCATGACCGGCTTTTGTGAAGGAACATCAACTGACTTCTCTATGTCCATCGGCTTTTTACCCATATCCTTTATGGGTACCTTGATTTCACCGATTTGAATAGCATCGGTTTTAGGCTTCTCTGGATCAACAACAAGCTTCTATTCCTCCTCCTTGACGCGATACTCGAACCTTGGAACAGGAGCTTGGCCCGGCCTCTGATGAGACCGGTCTGACCGATGCAGCCTGCTGAACTGGACCAGATTGGCGTGGTCCCAATCAGTCATGCACGGATATTCTGGAGCTTTCCCCTTGATAATGTGGAGGATAAGGCATCGGGAAGCAATGCATCTATATCCCCTCATGCTCCCATGCTGGATTTGTTGCATTTGACACCGGTGGTACCCATGGCATGGTGGCACACATCTGGGGAGAATACAATGTGACAACATCACCTCTGCGCCTGCTGGATTCCCTCCTTGGGGACACTGGACGATCTTGGCGCGGTAGTGATCGCGGTCTCTTTTTTAGAGGCTGATTCTTTTGAACGGCCTTTGTGTACTTGTTCAACAATTGGTTAAAGGTAGGCTTCTGATGAGCAGCTCTTCCCTGCACCTTCACCTCGTTGATCTTCCAAGTACCCACTTCCGGACGCTTCGGCTTGAAAGTCCGGGGACGGTCACCAGACCGGTCTGACCGGCCGCGCCTGAGCAGCAGATCAATTTTCTGTTGGAGAACTTCCTTGCCCCCCGAGCCTTGGGTTTCTGATGATGATCTTCAGAGTATCCTTGCCACCATTAGTCTTCTCCTTGATAACTTCCCGGGCAAGGATCTTGTCACTTGTATTCATCGGTCTTGCATTACCGATGACAACATTCTTCCCCTTAGCTCCTTCGGCTTGTTCCGGCCGAACGAGCACCTTCAGAATGTTCAACTCCAGCATATGAACAGGGAAAGGGGCTTTATCAATTTGCATCTCAGAAAGTACCAATCGTCCTTCATTAATGGCCGATTGTACCTGTCGACGGAAAACATTACAATCATTAGTAGCATGAGATGTAGAGTTATGCCACTTACAATATGCATGTCATTTAGGCTCATCGGGAGATGGAATAGCATGTGACAATCGGATGTTACCATTCTTAAGTAATTCATCAAAAATCCGATCACACTTAGAAACATCAAATGTAAATTTAAGCTCCTCTTGCTGATTCTTTTGAATCGGCTTGAGAGACGGAACCGAACCTGGTTTAGCCTTTGATGGCCAAACAAATTCAGCAGCATACATCTCTTTACTCTCATCGTCCGAACCTTCCGAATCATGATTAAGGATATGAATATTGGACCGATGAGGCTTAAAGGTGTCTTTGGCATTTTTAAGTTTAAACTCTAAACCCATGACCTTGACTTGCAAGAAATTCATTGTATGATATTCAAAGCCCTCGAGTTTTTCTTTCAAATAAGAACATAAACCATTAAATGCCAAATCCGCCAAATCTTTTTCAGAAATCATCAAACTAAAACACCGATTTTTAATTTCTTTAAATCTTTTGAAATAATCCAAAGCAGGCTCATCACGGCCTTGCTTAATCAATGTTAATTCCAATAATTTCGCTTCGGTTTCCCCACTAAAGAAGTGATCATGAAACTTATGCTGCAACTGAGCCCAATTGCGAATAGAATTAGGAGCAAGCGAGGAAAACCAAGAGAAAGCCGTTCCAGTCAAAGATAAAGAAAATAAACGCACACGTAAAGCATCATTGAAACCGACTTCCCCCAACTGCAAGACATATTGACTAACGTGTTCCCAAGTTGTATGAGAATCACCACCATTAAATTTAGTAAACTCAGGAATACGCCAACCAGCAGGAAAAGGAACAAAATCAAACTCGGCGGGATAAGGTTTTTGATACAAACGTGTAGTACCCATATGCACCCAAGCTTACTCTTAATCGCATTAGCCAGATCCTCTTTGAACTTAAGAAGATCGGCTTAGTAGTGCTGGCTGGTATAAAATTCAGAAAATCGACGATGTGCGTTCGGGTTTCCATGTGTCATCGTCTGTGAAGAATTTGGGATCGGTCCTTGATTTGGTCCAGATCCTTGTGACCCCCCTTGCTATAGCATTGGTACGAGGTGGTGTATACAGTGACAACTCATTAGTTCGGGTAGGGACGGCCGAACCTGGAATTGTCTCAAGAGGCACTGGCGACGGTACTGAGTAACCGGTCTGACCGGTCTGGTAACCGATATGTAGGACTGGTCCGGCAGGTGCAGTGTACACAGTCGACGGTGGCGGGGTTTGCCCTGGGAACGAGTTCGGCGGCATACGATAGAGTGGTTCATATGTGAACTCAGGGGTAGCCGAACTCGGATCTGATGAGTTAGGCTCTGACATGGGTTGTTTACCTTTAAGCGCATCAATATCACTACTCAACTTAATTAAAATGTCACCCGCAGTGGCTTGTGCAACAATCTTTTGATCCATCATGGATGACATTTTATTAAACATATCAGAGGGATAGAGGCTTACATTGGGTATTTCTTCAACCTTATCCTTGAGCTTGAGAGACGGCAGTACGAACTCCTCCACCCTCTTGACGAGGCCTCCACGATCCTTCTTGAAGCCCTTCAGGAATTGAGCCTTGACATGCTCCTCCACAAGAAGGTAGACCTTGCGCTCCTCCTCGGTGAGCTCCTCCATCGTAGCCGTGATGATGTTCTCCTCCACAAGAAGGTAGGCCTTGAGAGGAATAAAAAGTAGATGTATTTTGTATTGATTCGATTGGGAATACCTCAATCGGCCTTAGCCTTTATATTTATAGGCCGGGGAAGTCGTACCCCTTCTCCAAGTCAGATTACACAAAGTTTCCACAAATAAAACAACTCCTACTCGGACTAAAACTGGACAGACCGGTCAGTCCGGTCGGCCCGACCGGTCAGACCGGTCGGCCTCTGAGCTGCCAAATTTGGCTGTCAACACACAGCTTGTGCTATAATGTCCCAAAAACTCACAGTATCCACATGTTTGTTTCCCCTCTGCCTTCTTGTTGCTTGCATCATCATTAACAACTTGCTTCCCACCACGCTTTCTACCCTTTGTAGCTGCCTCCTTTGGTGCAGAATTTGAGATTTGGATTTCATCTAGAAAAATATTTAGTTGAAGCCGAAGGGAGAAAACGAAAGTTTGCACATGAAATGACAAGTATTTCAAATCACAATTTTCAAAATTTAAAATATCTTTTAAACTGAAGCTCGAATGATAATTCACCCAACATGAAAGATGGGGATTTTTAAATTCTCTACAACTTTGGTATTCACCGTTTTTCGAGTTTCAATATAAAAATGTGAGAAAATATCAGTTCTTCATCGGGCCCCTGAAATTTTCCTCTATTTTCGATTTTGCCCCAGTTTCCATCTCTCTCCTCCCTCCTCTCCCTGTTTGCTCTCCGTGACTGCGCCGTATGCCGCCGGCAGTGCCGTCCGGGCCACTTGGCCGCGCCCCAGACCAAAACCACTCTTGCGTCCCTTGGTTCGCCCCGGACCGCTCCTCCCTGGCGCTGCGCGAGCTCGGCACGTGCCCCGCTAGTTGCTCTCCTTGCCACGCCGCCGACGCCGTCGACGAGTTCTGCTGCCACGTAGTTCCCCCTCCGGCCGTGCCTTCCCCAGCTAGTCCCCACCCAGCTGCTCCCGCGCCCCAGGTTTCCCCTAAATCAGTATCCCTAGCACAGCTCGCACTCTCCACGCGCCGATGCCGTGTGCCGCTCGTCACCGCGTTGGCTGGCAAGCCGAATGCTGGCCACCCCTGCTCAAGCTACCCGGGCCAGGCCACCCCCAGGCAGCTCACGCCCGGACTCGTCCTTCCCCTTGCTGCGCGCCTATAAAGGCCAGCCGGTCCTTCTGGGCAAGCGTGATCCGCCAAGCTCTTCTGCCATCCCGCCATGGTCGACGAGCTCGCCCCACTGTGGAGCCCCATCCTCCATGCCCCCATTGCCCAAATTGGTCACCCAGCCACCTTCCTCTCAGCCTCCTGAAGCTCCTCGATCTGGCCGCTCCCTCCTCACCTCACCGGAGTATCACCGCTACCGTACAGACCTGCCACCGGCCACAGGCCACCGCGGACTGGCCACCCCCTGCTAACCTCCTCCAGAGCCGAGCCACAGAATGGATCTCCCTCGCCCCAGTGAAGCTCCACAAGAAAATTTTTGAAAATGCCTCCTTCCAAAGTTTTTCCATTCACCCAGATAGTAGCAACATATCGAGACCCTAGGCAATACTTATGTAGTTTAGAATGCAAAAAGAGGAATCACCAAATATATATGTCTAAAGGTAACACCTGAGAGTTTAGACCACCCACTTGCAAGTAGCCGATACACTCCCACTTTTGCTAATTATGGATTTCATGAATGGTTTGGCAAGCACCTCTCAAAGGCATGATTCCATATGGATCATTATCGATAGTCGACACCTTTTCTTCAAATACACACTACAAATATTACCAAGAGGTGTGCCATATTTATCCTGATCACATTGTTGTATACATATCCCCAAAGGCAACTATTTCCAATAGTAGTGCTCAATACCTAGCATGCTTATTGGGAAACCAATTGCAATCTCCTCTGTGTAACCCAACCGATTCAAAGACCAGCTTATCATCTTTCAACCAACGGTCAAGCCGAAAAGTGAACCAAATCTTGAAGACCTGTTGAGACTTTGCGTCATTCGATACGACAAGAATTGAGACAAATGCTAGTTTTTGGTAGATTTGTCATATAGCTATTAAGCAAGTCTGAAAAAGTTATCATTCTTGGCATTGTATGGTCAAATGTGCCGAACTCCATTGAGTTCATCGCAAACGGGAGAACCCCAAAATAATTGGACCAGACTTGTTAGTCAAAGTAAAAGGAAAAGCAAAGGGTATACAGGAAAAATCTTTGAGCTGCAAAATCTAGATAAAAGAACTACTTGATATGAGAAGGAAGCCCTTGTAATTCGAAATTGATGATCATGTCTACCTTCGGGTTTCACCAACCAAGGTTACATGCACTTTCCACTTAGCTTATCTTTCTCAATCTCGGGACGAGATTCTTTTTAAGGGGGGTAGTGTCAAATTAGCCAAAGCAAGACAATTAGCACAAAAATCATACGTAAATGAGCCAAGAAAATGGAAATAAGAACCACATATCTTGCTTCTGCAGATCTAAGTGTAATTGTGTGTGTATGTGTTTGAGTGCAACATGCTTGATAAACAATAATCTGCAAATTTTAAAACTTAACTGGGCATGAGTGGTAATAAGGCACCAAAATATACCTTTCATAATGATCTATAAACTTTCTATACAAGTCAAATTCAAATTTGAAAACCATTACAGAAAATGACAACGAATTCAAATCACAGTGTCTTAGATTTAAAATATCTTGCAAATGGATCCACCAATGTTCTTGAAAATTTATAGGCATGTTACTTTTGACATGATGCAAAAATATTTAGTGGAAGCCGAAGCGAGAAAATGAAAGTTTGCACATGAAATGACAAGTATTTCAAATCACAATTTTCAAAATTTAAAATATCTTTAAACTGAAGATCGAATGAAAATTCACCCAACATGAAAGTTGGAGATTTTTAAATTCTCTACAACTTTTGTATTCACTGTTTTTCGAGTTTCAATATAAAAATGTGAGAAAATATCAGTTCTTCATCGGGCCCCTGAAATTTTCCTCTATTTTCGATTTTGCCCCTATTTCCATCTCTCTCCTCCCTCCTCTCCCTATTTGCTCGCCACGTGCCCCGCTAGTTGCTCTGCTCGCCATGCCGCCGACGCCGTTGACGAGCTCTGTTGCCGCGCAGTTCCCCCTCCGGTTGTGCCTTCCCCAGCTAGTCCCCACCTGTAACATTCCAATTTATATTTCAGCTTTATAACAAATTTAATTGGCTTTATTTAAATTTCTAGGATTTAATTTGCTTAGCCTTGCATTTATAAATTTTTTTTCTTCATAAAGTAATTAAAATTTATTTTAGGTTCAACATGTTTGTGCATTCATGCTGGTTGAGTGCATAGGATTTTGATTCAAATTTGAATTTGAATTCAAATTAGTTGAGTGTTGTTTGGAAAGGAAAAGGGGAAGAAAAACCAGAAAATAGGAAACCCAATCCAGCCCAACCCAGCAACGCAGCCCAGCTGGCCCAACCCTTTTTCCACCCGGGCCCAACTCTCTCCCTCTTCTCCCCGCGGCCCAGCCGCATCTTTCTCCTTTCCCTCTCACCGGCCCAGTTCTCTTTTTCCTCGGCCAACACTTTCCCCGCACGGCCCAGCGCAAGCCCGGCCTGCCCTCTCTCACCGCGAGGCCCAGCTCAAGCGCGTGCTCCGCGTCCCGCTGGCACGCTAGCACCCCGCTCACCGCAGCCCGCACAACACGCCTCCCTATCAGCTTGGGCATGCACGTCAGCCTCTATCCCGCAGGCGCGCGCTCACCTCACAACCCAACAGCTCAGCACCCGGGCCCGCTCGTCAGCGACCCCCACCGCACACGCCCGCTCTACGCCTGCCTCCCCAATTTCACCCGCTGACCGCCCGGGCCCGCTAGTCAGCTCTCCCTTCCTCCCCGCGCCCGACCTCCTCTGCTCGCTGGACCACCGCAGCCCTGCCTCCCCGCTGCGCCGTGGACCGCCCCGGCCCTAAAGGACCCACCAACCAGCCGCCCCGGGCTCGCTCACCTTCTAGAAGCTACGCACCGAGCCCGGGATCTCGCAGGGCAGCGGCTCGATCCGCTATCCCCGCGCGGCACCAATCCCGGCCGGGTTCCTCGCCGGCCTTTCCATCCGAGGCACGCACGCCCAAAACCCTGGCAGTCTCCTTTATTTGGCGTTCCGCACCTCTCTGAGCCCTCACCCCACCTCCGTAGCCGACGCATCAACACCTAGAGCCCCGAGAGCCACCGCAGCAGCATCACCCCGAGCCCAAGATCGCCTCCAAGCTAGACCTCCTCGACCACAGCTCTACAGCGGCCCCGTCCTCGAAGCTCCGCCCAGCGCCGCCGCGGGTTCTCTTCGCTGACCGCCCTGCGCCGCTTCCCCGCTCGATTCGAGCCTCGGTAAGCATCCCCAAGCCCCCACCAACCTTTTGTGCTAGATATCTTCGCTTGTGGCGCACCCTAGGTGCCCCGGCACCGCTCGCCGGCGATCCCGCCGCCGCGCATGCCCCTGCTCTGCCGTTACGGATGCCCTGCCGTGCACCCCAGCCCCGCACAACCCCTGCACAGGTTTTGCCTTGTCCTTGCGCAAACTCCTTGGCCCTTTTGCGCCCGAGCCCTAGCACCAGTACCGCCCGAGCACCACACGCCAGCGAGCCTCGCCGTGTAGTTCTGCCGTCCCTGCCACGCACTCCATCCCAAGCTAATTTTCCCCAACCTGAGTGCCCAAGTGGTTTAGCCATGTCGTGCTGAGCATCCACGGCCAAATAGCACCTCAAACCGAGCTCCGGAACGCCAGGAATGGCTAACGCCGGCGAACCCCACGCAGTGCCGCTGTGGAATTTGACTCCGACGACCCAGCGCCGCCGTCCCGCGCGCGAACGCAGCCCAGCCATCAGATCTGTGACCGACGATCACGATTAAAACACTAGTCCATCAAATCCTAACCCTCAGATCCAGATCCAATGGCTCAGATCTAAAAATACCCCTTCGGCCTGGCTGTTTTGCGAAAGAGTCCCTGGACTTTTTAGAAATTAACCCGCAGTCCGCGCCCGTTCAAAAATAATTCCAACTAGGTCCAGTTTTTAGCGCTTAGACCCCTGAGCTTTATAAAAATAGAACCCGCCATCCAGCCCTTGTAGTTTTGCGAGTTAGACCCTAGATCTATGTGTTAATTTTAGGTCCTCGATTTTTACAAAAAAACCCTGGAAACTTAGTTTTTCTTGCAGAAAAGCCCCTGAACCTTGTTTTAGCTCTAGATTTCACGTTCTAGCTCCGTTTTAGGCGTTCTTTATGTCCACACGATCGTTGTAACATGTAGAATAGTTTTAGCTTAGTTTTGTTAGCTATTTTTATGTATTGTTGTACTGTTTCCTAGTGTTAGATTTTGTTTGCATGTATGTTTATGTATTGTCTTTGGCCATGTGTTCGTGAGTAGACGTTGATCCATCTGAGGAGCCCCAGTACCAGTACCTGGAGCAGCCATCTTCTGAGCAGTTTGAGCAGCAGCAGGAGTAGTTTGAGGAAGGCAAGTATAACATGAACAACACCTATCACTTTTAAATACAATTTCATACTGCATTTTAATACTGTATGCCTATAAGGAATTTCCTAGCCACTTTATATCCTTTATATATATATATCCCTTGGGTTGCATTATGGTTAGTTGTGCTAGGTGCCGCGCTATAACACACTTGGTCCTTTTTAATTAATTTGATTAATGGTATATGCAACTTATTTCTGGGAGTGGCCCGTTTGAGTGGCTCACGTCTCATTAAAAATTAGTTTTTCTAGAAACTTGGTTTAGGGGGCTCGCACTGTGTTTTGTGCTAGCTACTCTCCATAAGGACTGTACATCATTAGAGCGACAACTTGGGACAACCGCGCAACCACAAGACTGGAATGGGACAGTCTTGGCTTACTAATTAGGTCATTTTGGTTCGGGAGTAACTTACCGATGGGGCAGGAGGGGTGGTGAGCTTCAATGGTCCCTGCGCTACGAGGCTTGGTCTGTATACCCCCTCGAGGTGGCCCCCATCGTTGTGGAGCCTGAATCCTTAGCGGTTACCCCTTACCAACGTGGTCCTTTGTAATAGCCTCGTAGTGAGTTTGCTAGTCATCTCACCTAAGGAAGTGTGATGAACAACTAGCGTAGCTCACGACTTGTGGGAAAAGATGTGCAACCTCTGCAGAGTGTAAAACTGGTATACTAGTCGTGCTCACGGTCATGAGCGGCCCGGATCCTCCTTTTGATTAGTGGGGTTACCTTGGTGGTTTTGGTTTGGTTCTCAGTAGTATCATAATTAATTTTGATTAATTACTATGTAACTGGGCTTATGGTAATTCATGCACTTATAGTAATTAGCTTTAATAAAATTTTGCCAAGATTAAAAGCTAATGCAGTTGAGTCAGCCAACCTTAGAGCCTCATAATTTGTGTTATACTTGTTGAGTACAAGTTGTGTACTCACTCTTGCCTACTCTACTCTTTTTCCTCTTGGGGGTACTCTACTGCTGCTCAGTTCCTGCCAACGCGAGGGAGTTCACTCAGAGCTACTAGGAGTACGAGGACTTCTAGGCGTTCGTCTCCCAGTCGACGTCCCTGTGGCGCCCAGCTTCCGAGTTTCATACTTGTACTTTACGCTTCCGCTGTATCAGACATTTTGTCATTTATGTAATAAATAACATTCGTACTCGCTTTAATATATCTTTTTACGTGATATGTGCTGTGATATACTATTCTTTCTGTTGTATATACGTGTGACTAGATCCTGGCACGCATATGATTGCTCGGTTTGTGTCCTTTTATAAACCGGGTGTTACACCACCCAGCTGCTACCGCGCCCCTGGTTTCCCCTAAATCAGCATCCCTGGCACAGCCTGCACTCGCCACGCGCCCACGCCGTCTGCCGCTCGCCACCGCATTGGCCGGCAAGCCGGGTGCTGGCCACCCCTGCTCAAGCTACCCCGGCCACGCCACTCCTAGGCAGCTCGCGCCCGGACTCGCCCTTCCCCATGCTGTGCGCCTATAAATGCCAGCCGGTCCTTCCGGGCAAGCGCGAACCGCCGAGATCCCCTGCACTCCCGCAATGGCCGACGAGCTCGCCCCACCATGGAGCCCCATCCTCAGCACCCCCATTGCCCAAATTGGTCACCCAACCACCTTCCTCTCGGCCTCCTGAAGCTCCTCCTCACCTCACCGGAGTACTGCCGCCACCGTGCAGACCCACCACCAGCCGTTGGCTACCGCATACCGGCCACCGCCGGCCGTCCTCCTCCAGAGCTGAGCCACGGAACGGATCTCCCTTTCCCCAGTGAAGCTCCGCAAGAAAATTGTTGAAAAGTCCCTCTTTCCAATGTTTTTCCATTCACCCAGATAGTAGCAAACATATCGAGACCCTAGGCAAAACTTCTAGAAGTTTAGAATGCAAAAAGAGGAATCACTAAATATATATGTCTAAAGGTAACACCTGAGAGTTTAGACCACCCACTTGCAAGTAGCCGATACACTCCCACTTTTGCTAATTATGGATTTCATGATTTGTTTGCCAAGCACCTCTCAAAGGCCTGATTCCATATGGATCATTATCGATAGCCGACACCTTTTCTTCAAATACAGACTACTTATATTGCCAAGAGGTGTGCCATGTTGACGGTCGTTAAGTACAAAATATGGCCATCAACCATACTCATAAAAGAAGGAAAACTATACCTCTTACTCGCATATTTGTATCACTAACCTAGCTCCACAATTGTTTTCAATGATTTAAGTTTTTAGGAGTACAAGTCCGAAATAATGAAAACACGACGAATACGTAGACAGAAGTCACAGACGATCGTGTCCTGTGTGACATGAGCAAAGGAGACCCACAAACCAGACCAAACCGACCAACCAAGCCCCGGCACCGACCATCTGACATCAGGACCCACCAGGCAGTGTACCAGAGAAGGTCAGTGGCAAATGGCGCCAAGGGGGGGGAGTCGGCCGACCCCACATGTCAGCCATTCAGGCTGAGTTTTGGCGGGAAGCTTTATCCTATTCTCCTGAAGGCGGTTGATGATGTTTCCATATTTAGAGATGGCGGGAACCGACCTCTCAAGCTATAAAAGGGGCCTCCCACCACTCTCACCACACACACCACTTGAATGCCACTCTCTCTACACTCTCTTGTGACTTGTACTCCTTAGGGTAGTGGAGCTAGGCTAGTACTTCATCTCCTTAGCGAATCCAGTCATCCTCGGGGTTGGCGAGCAATCCTCGGCCTCTGGTATGGCTTTGTATTCCGACTTTCTTTATGCTATTCATATTGAATTCATTCTTGGTTATCTTGCTATGTTCGTAGCTTGCTTAGCCTTGATATGTGATTATTCAAGTTATACTAGTTGCTTGCTTAGACCAGATAATCTGGGTAAGGATATCAGTTCGTTGTGCTTTCGGGCTTGCCTTAGCATCTTACCTGTCCATCCGAAGGGTGGAGGACCAGTGGGTGCTAAGGTAGTGACCTCATATGTGGGCATGGTGCCCGGGTATGTGGGATCCTTCGGATATGATGGTGCTCCATGGTGTGACTGGGGTAGACCGCAGGTGGTGACAGCCCTGTCGGTCAGCCGGGAAGCTGCTTCTCGGTTAGCGTACTCCCCGACGTTCGGGTACTGTGTAGGAGTTCATGCAAAGATGAAACGGGACTAGATGTTCTCCAGTGCGGGTCATTCTCCCCAATATCCCTAATTTCCCGGCACCTGCGGCTCTAAGCAATGTGGCTAACGTAACTTATCTGCTAACATGAATAATATACTAGGAATCGTTGCCTATGCTCCCACTAACTTTAGGATTGCTTGTTTATTCTTTATTCATGAGAGTTGGCTGTTCTGTGTGTGTCGCATTACCCCTGATTATCCTTTATTTATCTCTTACCCCTGTATAGTCAGTGGTCTTCATCTTGCTTCATACGTGTCATGGTTATGAAACTAAGTAAATACACTTTACACAACCTAGCCATCCCTTGGAAAAATATAAATAACGATACCCTGAATACTTCCGAGTGAAATGCTACAGTGGTATATCCGTGCGCTTGCGGATCCTTCTGTAAACGTTAAGACATACCACACGGCATCTTCGAGGCACCGTTGCTAGGAACTAACCACTCCTAGTGGCGACACTAAGAAATGCCAACAAGCATTTCTGGCGCCGTTGCCGAGGATGGCACTTGGTGTAAAGTTATTTACTAAAGTACATAAATATGGCAATATGAGTAAGAGGTAGGTACTGCTTATACAGGCTAATATGTTTATCTTTTTATTTTCTCCTGATTGGATGAAAACAGGGTAGTGTATGTCTGGTTTCTCCTTGCCGACAAATTTTGTTGAAAATCCTGAGAAGCTCGTGAGAAGGGTCCTACCTCGCGTCGTCCCTCCTCCGATCTCACAGTCGACAAGAGAGCTAGCTTCCCAAGCACCATGAATCACCAAACTCATGGCTGAGAAGACTCTCCACAAATTCTCCGTCCCCTCAGCTGCCAATGTGGCAACTGGACCCAATGTTGATGTTGGGGATGTGAACTTTGAGCTGAAGTCTAGCCTCACTAACATGGTGCAGGCTAGCCCATTTTGTGGCAAGCCGAATGAGGACGCCAACGCCCATCTCCAGAACTTGCTAGAGTTATGCAAGACCGTAACCATACGGAGTGTTACAGCTGACGCCATCAGGCTCCGCCTGTTTCCTTTCTCCCTCTTAGGGAAAGTGAAACAATGGTTTTATCAGAACAAGGAAGCCATCAGCACGTGGGACAAATGTTCCACGGCGTTCCTCGCTAAATTCTTCCCATTGGGCAAAACCAATGCCCTGCGCGAAAGAATTTCAAGTTTCCAGCAGATAGGGATGGAATCCATCCCAGAAGCTTGGGAGAGACTGCAAGAATACATACTCACCTGTCCTCATCATGGGATGGACGAGTGGCTCGTGCTCCAAAGCTTCTACAGCGGGCTAACAACAACATCCAGAGCCCACCTTGATGCTGCTACTGGAGGAGCCTATCTGGATCTTACAATCGCCAAGGCTACGACCTCAATCGAAAAGATGGTGTAGAGAATTGGAAGACACCACACACCCAAAGGAGGGGTAGCAGCAGCTAGTCGGTGTCTATACACTCGACTGAAGCGTCCAGGAACAAATGTAGTAGTAGTCGGGCGGCAAGCGTAGACTTGACCGAAGCGCCCGCTAGGCATAGCACCACTAGGAGGTGCTCCAGGAGCAGGAATAGCAGCACCAGGCGCTCCAGGCACCCCAGAGGAAGCACCAGCAGGCGCACCAGAAGCAGCACTAGGCACTCCAGGAGGAGCAGGTGGATCAGCTGCTGTTGCTGGCGCAGGAAGTGGGCTGGAATCCATCCCGCCCGTAGAAGAAGACGCCAAAGGACCGGACGGGGGCACAAAACCACACCCCGCCTGGAGAAGAAGACACCGAGGACCCTAGTGGGGGTTGAACACCGCTCCCACCAGGTGCAGAGCACGATTGTTCAACGTCTATGGAAGACGGAGCAGCCATAGGAGAGCCACCAGTTGCATGATTAGTAAACAAAGGTGCAATATCCAGGTCGCGACCGAGTAAGAAATCAAAGGAGCTGGTGGTGGGTAGATGAGTCTCACGAGCGAAAGGAAAGGTGGACTCATCAAGCACAACGTGTCTAGATATAATGATGCGACGCGTTGTAAGATCAAAACAGCAATAACCCTTATGATCAGGCAGATATCCCAAAAAGACACATGCGGTCGAGCGTGGAGCGAGCTTGTGTGAAGAGGTGGCCTGTAGGTTAGGATAACACAAGCAACCAAATACACGCAAGTGATCATAAGAGGGATAAGTGTTATATAGGCGAAAATAGGGAATCACATTACTAATGGAGGAGGAGGGGCGCCGGTTAAGCAGATAGGTGGCTGCTGCTAGCGCCTCAGCCCAATACTTGGGTGGCATAGAGGCATGGATGAGGAGGGTTCGCATTGTTAAGAGTTCGAAGGATGCGTTCGGCCTTGCCATTCTGTGGAGAGGCATAAGGGCATGTGAGGTGAAAGACAACACCATTGGCACGGAGGGTGGTGTGCATGGCGTGGTTAACAAACTCAGTCCCATTATTGGCTTGAAAGAACTTAACGGGAAGGCCGAACTGGGTGTGAGCATAAGCAATAAAATCAATGATATGCTGATGTACATCGGATTTGTGCTTAAGCGGGAACGTCCAACAATAGTGCGAAAAATCATCCAACAAAACCAAGTAGTAGGAACAACTAGAAATACTAGCAACCGGCGAGGTCCAGACATCATAGTGAACTATCTCAAAAGGTGAAGTAGTTTGTGAAGTAGAAGTAGCAAACAAAAGACACGCATGCTTGCCAAGCTGACATGCATGGCAAAGCGAGCGATCTACTTTATTACATGAAACTAAATTGTTCTGTTTTAAAGTAGCTAAGACTACTGGACCAGGATGACCAAGGCGATGATACCCCAAGGATGAAGAGGCGGCAAGCATGGCTTTTGCAGCTGTGGGTGCAACTGATGGGATGATGTAGAGGTCGCCGATACTATTGCAGCGAAGGATCACTCGTCCCGTCCGGATGTCCTTAACAGAAAAACCAGAGGCGTCAAACTCAATGGAACAATAGTTATCGCAAGTGAATTGGCGAACAGAAAGTAAGTTGCGAATTATGGATGGAACGATAAGCACGTTGTTTAGAATGAATCTAGACGTATCTGTGGCTGGAACGGAAGAACCTCGGGATGTGACAGGGATATGTGCACCATTGCCTACGGTAATCGAAGAGGAAGCAGCTGGGAGGCAAGAGAGAAGTATACCTTCCGAGGAGTGCATGTGAGTAGAAGCTCCAGTTTCCATCACCCATGCATTGCCTTCGAGCGCCATCTGCTGGAGAGCAGTGATCAGTCCAGCCTGATCCCATGAAGGGGACTGAGTTGGCGCCTGAGGGGAGGTGATCGCCGCGTGAGCCTGAGGAGGGGCGCCCAGAATGCCTTGACTGCCGCGCTGGAATTGTGCGCCATTGCCGCTGCCTTGCGTACCCTGGAAAGCAGCCCACGGGTTGATGTAGACCCAAGGACCGCTAGGGTTAGGTGTGCGAGGCAACTGCTGCTGGCCACCGTTGGAGCGTCTGCCCCTCCTGCGACGCTACTACTGCTGATCGCCCTGCTGAGGTGGGCACTGCTGCTGCTGCATGGCGGAGGTCGAAGATGATGTAGATTGGCAGGAGGAGACGCATCCAGACGAAGAGGTGGCGATCATGGCGGAGGAGGCAGCCACCTTTGACTGATTTGCTAGGCGGAGCGCCTGGAGGGCAAGCCGATCTATAGCCCTGGAGAAGGTCATGGTCGCGTCTCCTGTGATGATCTCTCAAGTGGTGCTATAGCGAGAATCAGCCCCAGCGAGAAGGGCGAGAACCATCTCAGAATCAGCAACAGGCTTGTCGACGTCACGAAGAGCATCAGTGTAACACCCAGTTTATAAAAGGACATAAACCGAGCAATCATATACGTGCCAGGATCAAGTCACACGTATATACAACAGAATGAACAGTATATCACAGCACATATCACGTAAAAAGATATAATAAAGCGAGCACGAATGTTATTTATTACATTAATGACAAAAATGTCTGATACAGCGGAAGCGAAGTACAAATACGATAAAAACTCTCCGAAGCTGAGCAGGGCGCAACAGGGACGTCGACTGGGAGACGAACGCCTAGAAGTCCTCGTAGTCCTGGTAGCGCTGAGCGAACTCCCTCGCATCGGCAGGAACTGAGCAGCAGTAGAGTGTCCCAAGAGGAAAAAGAGTAGAGTGGGCAAGAGTGAGTACACAACTTGTACTCAACAAGTATAACACAAACTATGAGGCTCTAGGTTGGCTAACTCAACTGCATTAGCTTTTAAGTCTTGGCAAAATTTTATTAAAACTATTTACTACAAGTGGATGAATTACCATAAACCCAGTTACATAGTAATTAATCAAAATTAATCATGTTACTACTGAGAACCAAACCGAAACCACCAAGGTAACCCCGAGAGGCACCCCCCTCGTCGGAAAGAGATAACCCCACTAATCAAAAGGAGGATCTGGGCCGCTCATGACCGTGAGCACGGCTAGTATACCAGTTTTACACTCTGCAGAGGTTGTACATCTTTACCCACAAGTCGTGAGCTACGCTAGTTGTTCATCACACTTCCTTAGGTGAGATGACTAGCAAACTCACTACGAGGCCTTTACAAAGAATCTCGTTGGTAAGGAATAACCGCGAGGGTTGGATCGGCGACTATGGAGCAGGTCTAGTGGGCGTCAAGAATACCACAGATGAGGCCACTCAGTACGAGGGACATAGAAGCTTACCACCCTTGCCCCGCAGGTAAGTTACTCCAAACCAAAAAAAAACTAATTATTACGCCAAGACCGTCCCATTCTAGTCTTGTGGTAGCGCTGTTGTCCCAGGTTGTCGCTCTATGAATCGGTCCTTATGGAGAGTGGCCAACCCAGCAGTAAGCACCGTGCTGGCCCCCTAAACCATGTTTCTAACAAAAACCAATTTTAACGAGATGTGAGCCCCTCAAACGGGCCACTCTCAGAATTAAGTTGCATATACCATTAATCAAATTAATTAAAAAGGACCATTATGTGTTATAGCGCGGCACCTAGCACAACTAACCAAAACGTAACCCAAAGGATATATATATAAAGGATATAAAGTGGCTAGGAAAGTCATTATAGGCATACAGTATTAAAATGCAGTATGAAAGTGTATTTAAAAGTGATAGGTTGTTCATGTTATACTTGCCTTCCTCGTACTGCTCCAGCTGCTGCTCAAACTGGTCGGAAGACGGCTTCTCCGGGTACTGGTACTGGGGCTCCTCCGGTAGCTCAACGTCTACTCACGAACACATGGCCAGAAAACAATACACAACAATAAGCATACAAGCAAACACTAACAAAGGCTAAGAAACAATACATCAATACATAAAAATAGCACACTAAACTAGTCTAAAACTATTCTACGCGTTACAACGATCGCGTGGGCATAAAGAACGCCTAAAACGGAGCTAAAACGCAAAAATTTTGGCCTAAAACAAGTTCCAGGGACCTATTTGTAAGAAAACTGGAGTTCCAGGGGGTTTCTGGGCAAAACCAAGGACTAAAATGTAATTAAACATTAGAGCCAAGGGCTAGCGTGCAAAAAGACCTAGGGCGACAGCTGGGTGGACCGCGGGTTAAAAACTGGAAAACCTCGGGGTCTTAGGTGTAAAGATTAGGACCTGGATAGAAATATCTTTACATAGACATGGACCGCGGGTTAATTGCAAGGAAGTTGGAGGGCTCTTTAGCAAAAATGCCTGGGCGAACCGGTATGTTTAGATCTGGGCCGTTAGATCGCGATCACATGGCTCGGGTTTGATGGGCTCTAGATCTAATCGGGGCCGTTGCCTCCAGATTGGGCGGCCCTGGGTGAAGGAGGCGTGGGGCGGCGGCGCTGGGTCGCCGGAGACGTGCTCCCGCTGCGGTGTTGCACTGGAGAAGGCCGAACTCGGCCTTCTTGGGGTGGATTCGAGTGGAGCTGGGGTGTGGAAGCACCTATACAGCACGCGTGAAGCACCTGGGCATTCAACAGGGCTCGGGAAGGTCTGTGGAGGTGGAATCGATGGACGGGGCGGAAACTACACGGCAGACACCGCCGGCGTGCGGTCTTCGTGCTGTGCTGGGCTCAGGTTTGGGCGCCAAAGGGTGCTCGTGTGCGCGCAAAGCCAACATAGGTCTGGGCAAGGCCAGCGCGAGGCCGTGCAGCGGTGAGGGGCATCCGCCATGGCGGAGCCATGGCGTGCGCAGCGGTGGAGCGCCAGGGCACGTCGTGCCAGTAGCTAGGGTGGCACACGGCCGAATTAACTTAGCGCAAAAGATAGCGGGCAACGGGGCGGTGCTCACCGAGGTTTGGGTCAGGTTGGGACGGCGCTCAGGGTCGACGGCGTCGAGTCCGGCGGCGGGTCGCCGGCGGAGCTTCGTGGTCAGGGTTGAAGGAGGGTGCTGCAGGGGTCCCCTGACCTTTGGATCTCGCGGATCGTTGCGGGGTCGTGCTACAAGTTTAGATGATGGGTCAGGGCGGGCCAAAGGCCACCGGCGGTGAGTAATGGAGCGGGCGGGGGAAAACTTACCGGAGAGACATCCGGCGAAATTCTGGCGCAGCACGGGGCTAGGGCCGAGGCAAAGGCCTCAGGAGGGTTGCTGGCGTCGTGAAGATGCCCCTGCGCGGGTTGGCCGGGGCTCCGGTGTGGCGGAGTGGCGTGGCCGCGGCGAGGTGCTCTGCTCGGCAGGGGCAAGGCGGCGGCTAGGTTTGGGCGATGCTGGTGTGCGGGGTAGGGAGTAGGAGATTACGGGGCGGTTTAAAGAGCCCGGACTGAGGATCTCGGCGAGCAGGATAGGGAGGAAGGGATGTGGGGATCGCGGCCGGTTTGTTGTGCGCGGTTGCTGTGCGAGCGGAGGGCGCGGGGAAGGAGATGGCCCTGACCCGTGGGTCCGGCCTGGCAGCGAGGGGAAGGCGACGCGAGCGAGAGCGGGCCGAGCGGGGCGCGGGCGAGCAGAGAGCGGAGGGCTGGGCCGCGCGCTTGGGCCGAGCTAGCACGTCGTGCGGCGCTGGGCTGAGCGCGGGAGGAGGCAAGCTGGGCCGCGAGCGGGGTAAACTATGCATCAGCATGAATGCAACAACAAGATTTAAACCTAGATAAAATTTTAATTACTTGAGGAACAAAAAGGCATTATATGCCATACTAAACAAAATAAACCTTAGTAGTTTAAATAAAGCCAATTAAATTTATTATTAAATGCTGAAATTTAAATTAGGGTGTTACAGACCCTACCCCCTTAAAGAAATCTCGTCCCCGAGATTTAGCTGGGCTAGCTAGCAAAGAGATCTGGATATGTCCTCCTCAGTTCATCTTCTCGCTCCCATGTAGCCTCAGCTTCACTGTGATGACCCCACTGGACTCTGCACATCTTGATGCGCTTGTTCCTTGTAACCATCTCTGATGTCTCCAGAATCTTCACCGGATGCTCAGTATAAGTCAGATCTTCCTGCACCTCTACTCCATCCAGTGGTGCCTGCTCCTCGGGTACTCGCAGGCACTTCTTCAGCTGGGATATATGGAAGACATCATGAACTCCTGAGAGGCTGGTGGGCAACTCCAGGCGATAAGCAACTTTGCCTTTCCTCTCTAGCACCTTGAATGGACCAACATACCGAGGTGCTAGCTTCCCCTTGACATTAAACCTACGGATTCCTCTCATCGGAGACACCTTCAGGTATACATGATCACCAACACTGAAAGTCAGGTCTCTCCGTTTGCCATCTGCATAGCTCTTTTGCCTACTCTGTGCAATCCTCAGATTTTCTCGCACAGCTTGTACCATCTGCTCTGCATCTTCTATAATATCAGGGCCAAAGAGCTGCTTCTCACCAATCTGATCCCAATTGAGAGGAGTCCTGCACTTTTTGCCATACAATGCCTCGAAGGGGGACTTCTTAAGACTGGCCTGATAGCTGTTGTTATATGAGAACTCAGCATACGACAGGCACTTATCCCAACTAGTACCATACTGAATAGCACAAGCTCTCAGCATATCCTCCAACACTTGGTTGGTTCTCTCTGTCTGCCCATCTGTCTGAGGATGATAGGCGGTGCTGAATCGTAGCTTCGTATCCAAAGAATCATGAAGCTTCTCCCAGAACCGTTAAGTGAACTGAGATCCTCTGTCTGATATAATCTTCTTGGGCACACCATGCAAGTAGAGAATCCGAGAGATGTACAACTCTGCAAGTCTAGCACCGGAGTAAGTAGTGTTCACTGGAATGAAGTGAGCAACCTTCGTCAGATGATCCACTACTACCCATATAGAGTTGTACCCTTTCTGAGTACGAGGCAATCTAACAATGAAGTCCATAGTGATTTCCTCCCATTTCCACTCTGGAATCATCAAAGGCTATAACAGACCTGCTGGCCTCTAATGCTCGGCCTTGACACGCTGACAGGTGTCACAAATAGCCACGTACTCTGCCACTGAACGCTTCATACCATACCACCAGAAACGTTCCTTCAGATCATAGTACATCTTCGTGCTGCCCGGATGAATAGAGTAAGCTGTATCATGTGCCTCACTCAGAATCAACTTCTGGAGATCATTCACATCAGGCACGCAGATCTGGTTCTTGTACCACAAGGTACCCTGATCATCTTCTCTGAAATGAGGAGCCTTGCCCTTCTTGAGCAACTCACGAATCTGCTATAGCTTCTCATCTTCCTTCTGATGCTGCCTGATCTCTGCCTCTAGAGTGGGTACTGCCTCGAATGCTGCACTCGAAGTATGATGCAAGAAACCCAGACTCAACTGCTCGAACTCCTCACATAACTCCTGAGGCATCTAGAAAGCAACGGCCATGTTGACATAGCTTCTTTTGCTCAGAGCATCTGCCACAACATTGGCCTTACCCGGATGATAGTGAATCTCCAGGTCATAATCCTTGACCAACTTAACCATCTCCTCTGTAGCATGTTCAGCTCATTCTCCAGGTCATAATCCTTGACCAACTTGAGGCTCTTGTGATCAGTATAGATATCACACTGCTGCCCATACAAGTAATGCCTCCAAATCTTCAGAGCGTGCACAACTGCGGCTAACTCAAGATCATGAGTGGGATAGTTCAGCTCATGCCGACGTAACTGCCGTGAAGCATAAGCTATCACTCTGCCCTCCTGCATCAGAACACAACCAAGACCATCCTTCGAAGCATCACAATACACCGTGAACCTCTTGCTCTGGTCTGGCAGAGTAAGGACTGGCGTCGTAGTCAACCTCTTCTTCAGCTCATCAAAGGCCATCTTACGCTCATCAGTCCATATGAATGCCACATTCTTCTCTAGCAAGGAAGTCAAAGGCTTCGCGATCTTGGAGAAATTCTCAATGAACCTCCGATAATATCCTGCTAAGCCCAAGAATGACCGGACTTCCTTCACTGTCTGCGGTGTCTCCCACTCGAGCACATCCTTTACCTTGCTCGGATCAACTGCAATACCTCCCTTGGAGATGATATGATCGAGGAATGGAACCTCGTCAATCCAGAACTCGCACTTGCTGAACTTAGCTTACAACTGGTGCTCCCTCAGTCTCTGCAACACGAGCCTCAGATGCTCTTCATGCTCTTCCTCTATCTTGGAGAAGATTAGAATATCATCAATGAAGATCACCACGAAGACATCCAGATAATCCATGAAAACCATGTTCATCAAGTGCATGAAGAAAGCCGGGGCATTAGTCAAGCCGAAGGACATGACCGTGTACTCATACAGCCCGTACTTGCAGGTGAATGCTGTCTTCGGAATATCCTCCGGACGGATCCTCATCTGAAAATAACCCGAACGCAGATCAATCTTCGAGAATATACGAGCACCTCGAAGCAGATCAAAGAGATCCTCAATACGGGGCAGTGGATGCTTGATCTTGATGGTAACTGCATTCAGCTCCTGATAATCGACACACATCCTCTTCGAGCCATCCTTCTTATCTACTAGCAACAATGGAAAATCCCAAGGAGAGAAGCTGCGACGGATATAGCCCTTGGCTAGCAACTCATCAATAGTTTTCTTAACTTCCTCATGCTCTATAGGTGCCATGCGGTAGGGCCGCTTTGCAATAGGAGCTGTGCCAGGCAAGAGATCAATAGAAAACTCGATGTCGCATTCAGGCTGCATACCTGGCAAATCATCCGGAAAGACATTCGGGAATTCAGACACCACGCGAATACCGTCCGTGGGTCTAGCCTCCATCTGATGAAGAAATCCCGAGGGCTCTGAAGCACTGACTGTCACCTCTTGGCCATCAGATGCTGACAAGTGAACTGTCCACTGAGCACAATCAATACGGACTCCCCATCGGGTAAGGGTCTCCATGCCCAGAATCACATCTATCCCTGAGAAATCAATGACGATCAAACCAGTGCGGAACTCTGCCCCCTTTATGACAATATTAATTCTGGAGCATATAGAACATGTGTGTATCTGGCCACCAGGTGAGGTAACTACCATAGCTGTCCTCATACAAGAAACTGGTATACCATGCTGCTCGGCAAATGACTTGGAAATGAAAGAATGAGTAGCACCGGTATCGAAAAGCACTGTAGCGGGGTGAGAGTTGACCATGAACGTACCAATAACCATGTTAGGAGCCTCGGCCGCTGACTCGGCCGTCACGTGGTTCACCCGACCTTGTGCTGGCACCCTGGGCTGAGCTGGGCGCCCCTACTGTCCCGCCTGCGCCTTCCGGGGGCAAGAGTTGGCGTAGTGCCCCGGATGGCCGCTGTGATAGCACACGCGAGGAGTTGCTGGAGCCTGCTGTCCGACAGGAGGAGCTGCCTGCCGTGGAGCCTGAGGTGCTGGCGGAGCTGGTCGAGCAGCAAGAGCCGGAGGTGCCGGTAACCTCGGGCCCTGATCTGCCTGCTGCTACTGTTGAGGCGGGTACTGCTGCGGCCTCTGCTGGTACTGGGGAGGCTGGTACTGCTGCTGCTGGTACTGTTGAGGCGGCTAGAGGCGAGGACGGGTGTTGCTGCCGGAAGCAATGGGGACAATCTTCCTCTTCTTGTCCTCCATCTCCAGGTGCTTGCGCTCTGTGTTGAGCGCGCTGTCAACCAGATGGTTGAAGTTGTCAAAGCGGAGGTTGAGCAGTGCGTACTGGAGGTAGTCCTCAAGGCCCTCCATGAAGTGCTCCTGCTTCTTGCGGTCATCCGCAACGTCGACAGGGGCGTAGCGAGCAAGCTACAGAAAAGGGTCACGATACTCCGTGACCGTCATAGTCCCCTGAAGTGAAAAAGACAGAGATATATATCGAAGGATTAATTCATGACTCAGAAAGATAGAACAAGGGGGTATTAGCTCAAAAGGAAATGCTGAATGATTATTTCTGAGATTACCTGCTTCAGTGCAAGGAACTCCTTCTGCTTCATCTTCATAACGCCCGCGGGGACGTTGTGGCTGCGGAACCACTCTCGGAACTGGAGCCAGGTGAGAGCCTCGCGGTCCTGAACTGGGTGGGACTCACACCAGTCCAATGCTGCCCCTCGCAGCTGTCCTGCTGCGTACAAGACTCGCTCTCGGTCATCGCACTGGGCGATGTCCAGCTGGCGCTCCACTGCACGGAGCCAATCATCAGCCTGAAGAGGGTCGGACATGTGAGAGAACGTCGGCGGGTGACCCCTCAGGAACTCAGCATGCCTGTCGTGGGGCTGCGGCGGTGGAGGAGGCGGAGGCTGAGTGTGAGCCTGCTGAAGTGCCTGAACGGTGTTGTTCAGGGTAGCCATCATCTGCATCTAGAGCTGGAAGTACTGCTCCGGGGTCAGAGGCGGAGGCATCGGGATCCCAGTACCCTGGTTGTTCTACCCCTGCTGGTCAGAACCACGCCTGGTGTTCACCATCTGATTTTGGACAAAAGATTTCATGAGTAAGGATATTGCAGAAATAAATTCAGATGGAAACGATATTTTTCTGCAAGAAAGACTTAGACATGATAAAGTAGACAGGATATAGTGGACGGTTTTACCCCCAACGATCTAACTCGTTTTATTAGTTAATTTTAAATTAGGACTAATTTCATTAAACAAAATTTAACTACTAAACTATGCAATCAACCAAAAATCCAAATCAAACATGTAGCATAATAACAAGCATACAAATTTCACAAATTAGCCGAGTTTAACACACGACTCGACTAACACAACGCGTCACAGAACGTGCTATCGTATTATTATAAAGGGATCATTTAGCTTATACCTATGATGGTCAGACGTCTTACTCCAGGCCAGAATCTACAGAGACTATTCTATAGAGAGAATTCAAGGCAAGATGAGTAAGAATCTTGGAATTTCAAGGGGTATAATAGCAAAATAGTTTCAGCAGACAAGGCTGAGAGGGAAGAAGACTTAAAACTCGACCAGTTCTATCTAGGATTTCGTTCTATAGTCGATACGGCTCTGATACCACTCTGTAACACCCGGTTTATAAAAGGACATAAACCGAGCAATCATATACGTGCCAGGATCAAGTCACACGTATATACAATAGAATGAACAGTATATCATAGCACATATCACGTAAAAAGGTATAATAAAGCGAGTACGAATGTTATTTATTACATTAATGACAAAAATGTCTGATACAGCGGAAGTGAAGTACAAATACGATAAAAACTCTCCGAAGCTGAGCAGGGCGCCACAGGGATGTCGACTGGGAGACGAACGCCTAGAAGTCCTCGTAGTCCTGGTAGCGCTGAGCGAACTCCCTGGTGTTAGCAGGAACTGAGCAGCAGTAGAGTGTCCCAAGAGGAAAAAGAGTAGAGTAGGCAAGGTAACCCCGAGAGGCACCCCCCTCGTCGGAAGGAGATAACCCCACTAATCAAAAGGAGGATCTGGGCCGCTCATGACCGTGAGCAGGGCTAGTATACCAGTTTTACACTCTGCAGAGGTTGCACATCTTTACCCACAAGTCGTGAGCTACGCTAGTTGTTCATCACACTTCCTTAGGTGAGATGACTAGCAAATTAACTACGAGACCTTTACAAAGAATCTCGTTGGTAAGGAATAACCGCGAGGGTTGGATCGGCGACTATGGAGCAGGTCTAGTGGGCGTCAAGAATACCACAGATGATGCCACTCAGTACGAGGGACATAGAAGCTTACCACCCTTGCGCCGCAGGTAAGTTACTCCAAACCAAAAAGACCTAATTATTACACCAAGACCGTCCCATTCCAGTCTTGTGGTAGCGCTGTTGTCCCAGGTTATCGCTCTATGAACCGGTCCTTGTGGAGAGTGGCCAACCCAGCAGTAAGCACCGTGCTGGCCCCCTAAACCATGTTTCTAACAAAAACCAATTTTAACGAGAGGTGAGCCCCTCAAACGGGCCACTCTCAGAATTAAGTTGCATATACCAATAATAAAAAGGACCATTATGTGTTATAGCGCGGCACCTAGCACAACTAACCAAAATGCAACCCAAAGGATATATATATAAAGGATATAAAGTGGCTAGGAAAGTCCTTATAGGCATACAATATTAAAATGCAGTATGAAATTGTATTTAAAAGTGATAGGTTGTTCATGTTATACTTGCCTTCCTCGTACTGCTCCTACTGCTGCTCAAACTGGTCGGAAGACGGCTGCTCCAGGTACTGGTACTGGGGCTCCTCTGGTAGCTCAACGTCTACTCACGAACACATGGCCAGAAAACAATACACAACAATAAGCATACAAGCAAACACTAACAAAGGCTAAGAAACAGTGCATCAATACATAAAAATAGCACACTAAACTAGTCTAAAACTATTCTACGCGTTACAACAATCGTGTGGGCATAAAGAACGCCTAAAACGGAGCTAAAACGCAAAATCTAGGCCTTAAACAAGTTCCAGGGACCTATTTGTAAGAAAACTGGAGTTCCAGGGGGTTTCTGGGCAAAACCGAGGACTAAAACGTAATTAAACATTAGAGCCAAGGGCTAGCGCGCAAAAAAGACCTGGGGCGACAGCTGGGAGGACCGCGGGTTAAAAACTGGAAAACCTCGGGGGCTTAGGTGTAAAGATTAGGACCTGGATAGAAATATCTTTACACAGACATGGACCGCGGGTTAATTGCAAGGAAGTTGGAGGGCTCTTTAGCAAAAATGCCAGGGCAAACCGGTATGTTTAGATCTGGGCCGTTAGATCGCGATCACACGGCTCGAGTTTGATGGGCTCTAGATCTAATCGGGGCTGTTGCCTCCAGATCGGGCGGCCCTGGGTGAAGGAGGCGCGGGGCGGCGGCACTGGGTCGCCGGAGACGTGCTCCCGCAGTGGCGTTGCGCCGGAGAAGGCCGAACTCAGCCTTCTCGGGGCAGATTCGAGCAGAGCTTGGGTGTGGAAGCACCTATACGGCACGCGTGAAGCACCTGGGCATTCAGCTGGGCTCGGGAAGGTCTGTGGAGGTGGAATCGATGGATGGGGCGGAAACTGCACGGCGGACACCGCCGGCGTGCGGTCTTCGTGCCATGCTGGGCTCAGGTTTGGGCGCCAAAGGGTGCTAGTGCGCGCGCAAAGCCAACATAGGTCTAGGCAAGGCCAGCGCGAGGCCGTGCAGCGGTGAGGGGCATCCGCCATGGCGGAGCCATGGCCTGCGCAGCGGCGGAGCGCCAGGGCACGTCGTGCCAGTAGCTAGGGTGGCACACGGTCGAATTGACTTAGCGCAAAAGATAGCGGGCAACGGGGCGGTGCTCACCGAGGTTTGGGTCAGGTTGGGACGGCGCTCAGGGTCGACGGCGTCGAGTCCGGCGGCGGGTCGCGGGCGGAGCTTCGCGGTCCGGGTTGAAGGAGGGTGCTGCAGGGGTCCCCTGACCTCTGGATCTCGCGGATCGTTGCAGGGTCGTGCTCAAAGTTTAGATGATGGGTCAGGGCGGGCCAAAGGCCACCGGCGGTGAGTAATGGAGCGGGCGGGGGAAAACTTACCGGAGAGATGTCCGGCGAAATTCTAGCGCAGCACGGGGCTAGGGCCGAGGCAAAGGCCTCAGGAGGGTTGCTGGTGTCGTGGCGATGCCCCTGCGCGGGTTGGCCGGGGCTCCGGTGCGGCGGAGTGGCGTGGTTGCGGCGAGGTGCTCTGCTCTGGGCAGGGGCAAGGCGGCGGCTAGGTTTGGGCGATGCTGGTGTGCGGGGTAGGGAGCAGGAGATTACGGGGCGGTTTAAAGAGCCCGGACCAAGGATCTCGGTGAGCGGGATAGGGAGGAAGGGATGCGGGGATCGCGGCCAGGGATCACGGCCGGTTTGTTGTACGCGGTTGCTGTGCGAGCGTAAGGCGCGGGGAAGGAGATGGCCCTAACCCGTGGGTCCGGCCTGGCAGCGAGGGGAAGGCGACGCGAGCGAGAGCGGGCCGAGCGGGGCGCAGGCGAGCTGAGAGCGGAGCGCTGGGCCGCGCGCTTGGGCCGAGCTAGCGCATCGTGCGGCGCTGGGCGGAGCGCGGGAGGAGGCAAGCTGGGCCGCGAGCGGGGTTTGGGCCGACCTGTTGGGTTGTCCGGGAACAGAGGAAAAGGGGAGCGGGCTGGGTTTGGTTTTGAGTTTTCTTGTTTTGGGTTTGGGCTGGGTCCTCTTTTCCTTTTCTATTCTATTTCTAAAACAAACAAACAAACATGTTTGAATTCAAATACAAGTTTGAATTCAAACCACACTCACTCAATTAAAAACTATGCATCAGCATGAATGCAACAACAAGATTTAAAAAATTTAATTACTTGAGGAACAAAAAGGGATTATATGCCATATTAAACACAATAAACCTTAGAAATTTAAATAAAGCCAATTAAATTTATTATTAAATGCTGAAATTTAAATTAGGGTGTTACAATCATCGGCCTTCTTGAGGGCTTGGGCATACTCATGGACAGACATATCCCCTTGAGTTATTGTGTGGAATGCATGACTCAAGAAGATGGCATGAGGAGCTTTGTTTGTCTGGAAGTGGTTGGAGAGAGCGACCCAATGGTCCCGTGCTATCTTGTTGGCGGCCATGGTGAAGTCGAGGACGTCCTCGGTGACGGAGCCATAGAGCCAGCTGCGGACAGCACAGTCGGCCTCGTTCCATGCATCAATACATGGATCAGGGGGAGGGGCGCTATTGATGTGGCTGAGGAGGCCGAACTTGCCGTACATGGCCTCGAAGAAGCTGCTCCACTTGGTGTAGTTGGAGGAGCGGAGTTCCAGCTTGATCGGGATGTGCGCCTGGACGGAGATGGCGGCGTAAGCAGCCATGGGGATCGGCGACGGCTGGGTGTCGTCGACGAAGAGGGAGGAGATGCCGTCGAGGAGAGAGTCACTATCGTCGAGGGTGTCACCGTCGTTGGTGACACTGTAACACCCGGTTTATAAAAGAACATAAACCGAGCAATCATATACGTGCCAGGATCAAGTCACACGTATATACAACAGAATGAACAGTATATCATAGCACATATCACGTAAAAAGATATAATAAAGCGTATACGAATGTTATTTATTACATTAATGACAAAATGTCTGATACAGCAGAAGCGAAGTACAAAATACGAATAAAGCTCTCCGAAGCTTGTAACACCCGGTTTATAAAAGAACATAAACCGAGCAATCATATACGTGCCAGGATCAAGTCACACGTATATACAACAGAATGAACAGTATATCATAGCACATATCACGTAAAAAGATATAATAAAGCGAATACGAATGTTATTTATTACAATAATGACAAAATGTCTGATACAGCGGAAGCGAAGTACAAAATACGATAAAGCTCTCCGAAGCTGAAGCAGGGCGCCACAGGGACGTCGACTGGGAGACGAACACCTAGCAGTCCTCGAAGTCCTGGTAGCACTGAGCGAACTCCCTCGCGTCGGCAGGAACTGAGCAGCAGTAGAGTATCCCAAGAGGAAAAAGTATAGGAGAGGCAAGAGTGAGTACACAACCGTACTCAACAAGTATAACATAAACTATGAGGCTCTAGGTTGGCTGACTGACTGCATTAGCTTTTAAGTCTTGGCAAAATTTTATTAAAGCTATTTACTACGAGTTGATGAATTACCATTAACCCAGTTACATAGTAATTAATCAAGATTAACCATGTTACTACTGAGAACCATACCAAAACCACCAAGGTAACCCCGAGGGGCACCCCCTCGTCGGAAGGAGCTAACCCCACTAATCAAAAGGAGGATCTGGGCCGCTCATAACCGTGAGCACGGCTAGTATACCAGTTTTACACTCTGCAGAGGTTGCACATCTTTACCCACAAGTCGTGAGCTACGCCAGTTGTTCATCACACTTCCTTAGGTGAGATGGCCAGCGACTCACTACGAGGCCTTTAAAAAGAATCTCGTTGGTAAGGCGTAACCGCGAGAGTTAGGTCGGCGACGATGGGGCCCACCTCCAGGGGTACAAGCACGTAGCACAGACCAAGCCGGAGGAGCAGGGACCATTGAAGCTTGCTACTCTTGCCCCGCAGGTAAGTTACTCCAAACCAAAAAGATCTAATTATTACGCCAAGTCTATCCCATTCTAGCCTTGTGGTAGCGCTGTTGTCCCAGGTTGTCGCTCTATGAACCGGTCCTTATGGAGAGTGGCCAACCAAGCACTAAGCACCGTGCTGGCCCCCTAAACCATGTTTCTACAAAAACAACTTTTAACGAGACGTGAGCCACTTAAGCCACACAGAGTGCCACTCTCAGAATTAAGTTCAAGTAAACCATTAATCAAATTAATTAAAAAGGACCAGAGTGTGTTATAGCGCAGCAACCTAGCACAACTAACCAAAATGCAACCCAAAGGTATATATAAAGGATATAAAGTGGCTAGAAAATCCTTAAAGGCATACAGTATTAAAATGCAGTATGAAAATGTATTTAAAAGTGATGGGTTGTTCATGTTATACTTGCCTTCCTCGTACTGCTCCTGCTACTGCTCAAAATGAACTGAAGACGGATGCTGCTCCGGGTACTGATACTGGGGCTCCTCAGATGGATCAACGTCTACTCACGAACACATGGCCAAAACAATGCACAAAAATAAGCAGACAAGCAAACTCTAACAAAAGCTAAAGAACAGTACATCAATACAATAAAACAGCAAGAAAAACTAAGTCTAAACCCTTCTACTCGTTACAACGATCGCGTGGATATAAAGAACGCTAAAAACGGAGCTAAAACGCATAATCTAGGCTAAAAAAACAAGTTCTAGGGGCCTATTTGCGAGAAAAACTAAGTTCCAGGGGGTTTTCTGCAAAAACTGAGGGCTAAAACGTAATTAAACCTTAGTTCTAGGGTCTAACTCGCAAAATTACCAAGCTAGGACGGCGGGTTCTATTTTTAAGAAGGTCAGGGGGTTATTTGCTAAAAACTGGGCTAAACTGTAAGTATTTTTGAACTAACCGGGACGGCGGGTTGATTCAAGGAAAACCCGGGGGTTCTTTAGCAAAAGGTACCGGCCGAACCGGTATCTTTGGATCGGAATCGTTAGATCTCGATCTGGCGGCTCGAACTAGTTGGGCTCTAGATCTAATCTAGGCCGTATGCTGCAGATCGAACGGCTGGGGTGCTTTGCGGGCGGCGGCGGCGGCGGAACACCGCCGGCGTGTGGTTCCGCGGCGGCGAGCTCGCCGGAGACGCCCAAACCGGCGCTCCGAGGGTCAATCCGACCCGGGCTTGGGTCGGGGAGCATGCCCGCGGTATGCGTAAGGCGCTGGTGGCGAGGGGGAGGCTGTTCGGGGCTCGGACGGGGCTCGTGGCGGAGCGAGGCGGCGCTAGCTCGCCGGCGAGCGGCGTTGTGCAGGCGGGGACGCGCTACGGCCTACACTAGCAGGTCTAAAGGGAATAGCGGGCTGAAGAGACCCTCACCGAGCCTTGATTCGGGCTGGAACGGCGCGCAAGGCTCGACGGCGGCGAGTCCGGCGGCGAAGCTCGGCGGGGCGCGATGAGAGGTTGCTGGAGTGGAGCTCCGGCCTTCTAATTCCCCTTGATTCGACTCAGGCGGTCCTGTGGAAAGGATACGGGGGTCAGGGGGTGCAGGAACGCCAACGGCGGCGAGGAATTGAGAGGGCGGAGGTGTTTACCGGCGGCGGTTATTGGGTGAAATCCCGGCGCTGGGGAGGCTGTGCTCGACCTATAGAGGCTTGGCGAGGTCCAGGATGATGAGGCGGAGCTTCTGCGGTGCTTGCCAGGGCCTGGGAGGCGGCGGGTCAGCGTATCCACGGCGGCGCGTTGAGCTCTGCGCGGCGGAGTTGTGTGGCGCGGCGAGTTAGGGTTGGTGGCGGTGGCTTCAGGGTGAAGATGAGATGCAGGAGAGGCCGGGGATCCCATTTATAGGGCGGCTGAGGCCTAGGCGTGCGTGCCCAGGGTGCCGACGCGGCGCGGGGATCACGGCGGTGACTGGGCGGGCCGTTGCGCGAGGTAGTAGGAGGATCCGACAGGCGGGCCCGGGGCGCAGTGAGAGAGAAGCGGGCGCTGGTTGACGCGGCGTGGAACGGAGCAAGGAGACGCTGACGGGGTGGGGCCAAGGTGTCGGCGCAAAGGAGTGAGCACGCGGACGCTGGCGCGTGGGCCGCTGGGCATGCCGCTGAGGCCGACTCGTGGGCCTGGGATGGGGGAACGCTGCGCGCCGTTGCGGCTGCCAGGTGGGGACGGCGAGTTGGGCTGTTGCGGAGCAGGCCGGGCTGGGCTGAGGTTTTGGGCTGGGGAAAAGGGAAGGGAAGGAGGCCGGGTTGGGCCGCTCGAGGAAAAAGGAAACTGGGCTCTGCTGGGCTGCTGGGTTGGATTCACTTCTTCTTTTTCTTCCTCTATTTCCTATTTCTATTTCCAACTCAAACTCAAGCCAAATGAATTCAAATTTGAATTTGAATTCACTCTAGCACTCAAACAAATAAAGCAATGCTCCAGCATGATGCAACAACGAAATTTAACCTAAGATAAAATTTTAATTATTTAAGGAACAAAAAATTGGATTAAATGCAAGACTAGCACAAAAATCCTTAGAAAAATTAAATAAACCAATTAAATTTATTATTAAATACTGAAATTTGAATTAGGCTGTTACAAATCCTACCCCCTTACAGGAATCTCGTCCCGAGATTCTGGGCTGGCTAGCAAAGAGGATCAGGATAGGTCTTCATCAACTCTTCTTCTTTCTTCTGGCAAGTCTTCCGGAAAGACATCCGGGAATTCAGACACCACGCGAATATCACCCGTGGGTCTAGCCTCTATCTGATGAAGAAAACCAGAAGGCTCTGTAGCACTGACTGTCACCTCTTGGCCATCAGATGCTGACAAGTGAACTGTCCGCTGAGCATAATCAATACGGACTCCCCATTTGGTAAGGGTCTCCATGCTCAAAATCACATCTATCCCCAAGGAATCAATGACGATCAAACCAGTGCGGAATTCTGCCCCCCTTATGACAATACTAACTCTGGAGCATATAGAGCATGTGTGTATCTGGCCCCCAGGTGAGGTAACTACCATAGCTGTCCTCATACAAGAAACTGGTATACGATGCTGCTCGGCAAATGACTTGGAAATGAAAGAATGAGTAGCACCGGTATCGAAAAGCACCGTAGCTGGATAAGAGTTGACCATGAATGTACCAATAACCACGTTAGAAGCCTCGGCTGCTGACTCGGCCGTCACGTGGTTCACCTTCCCCTGTCGTGGCGCCCTGGGTTGGGCTGGGCGCCCCTGCTGTCCTGCCTGCCGTGGAGCCTGAGGTGCTGGACAACTTTTACCATAATGACCTTTCTGCCCGCATTTGTAGCACATGCGGTGGCGGTGAATGGCGCTACTTCGTTGACCTCCCTGTGAACTTACCTTCACATCTTGCATTATTTCTGCTGCTTGCTCTTTGGACTCCTTGCGACCGCGTGGCTGGATCACATTCATAGTGATAGTCAACCCATCAACATAATCATAGAGTGCTTGGTTCCTGACCTGTGTATCTCTAGAGCACTCGGGATCATTTCTCTTCTGGATAGTCTGTAGCTCATCGACCGATGGACCGTCGAGGAAAAGGGAATCCTCTGTCAGCTGCTCTTGATGAGACCTCTTTCTCTTCGTACCGGAGAACAACCTCTGGTTCCTCCTAATTGTAGCTTCATCTCCAGTCGCACGAGCTTGACGACAAGGAACGCCATAGAATTGACAACACGGGCAAGCTTTCTCACCATCACCCATTGCACTGACTCCAAGGTCTTTTTGTTCTGCCGACATCTGAGCTGGGTAAAGAGGAAAACACAGATTTGTAAGGTCAAGGAAAAGAGAAAAACTCCACTATTTAAGGTTCTATCTCATTTAGACAACATTGCGCAGACATCACTGCGGCTAACTCCAGATAAATGTCACATAAATCCGGGAAAAAGGAACTAAAGCATAATTCTTCTGTTTCATCAGAGAGATTCTCAACTTCTCTTGTACTATGTGTAGGACGGGGTGTCACATCCCTACCCCCTTACAGAAACCGACGTCCTCATCGGTGGAGCTCTGGATATCACCTCCTCTTCACACTACACTTCTTTCTCAACAAGCAAGACAGGAGCCCAAGGCAGGATAAGGCAGAGGGGATAGAGTGGATGGTTTTACCCCCAACGGTCTAACTCGTTTTATTATTTAATTAACTTTACTTAATACTGATTTTCATTAAACAAATTTAACTACTAAACTATGCAATCAACCAAAAACCCAAATCAAACATGTAGCATAATAACAAGCAGACAATTTTCACGACTTAGCCGAGTTTAGCATACGACTCGACTAACACAACGCGTCGCAGAACGTGCTATCGTATTATTATGAAAGGGTCACCTAGCTAGTACTCATGGTGGTCGGATGACTGATTCAGGCCAAAATCTACGAAAACTATTCTTCAGAGAGAAATCAAGGCAAGACGGGTGAAAAGTCAAAGAAGTCAAGGGGTATAATAGTAAAATAGTTTCAGCAGACAAGGATTGGAGAGAAGAAGTCCTAAAACTCGACCAGTTCTATCTAGGCTTCGTCCTACAGTCGATACGGCTCTGATACCACTCTGTAACACCCGGTTTATAAAAGAACATAAACCGAGCAATCATATACGTGCCAGGATCAAGTCACACGTATATACAACAGAATGAACAGTATATCATAGCACATATCACGTAAAAAGATATAATAAAGCGAATACGAATGTTATTTATTACAATAATGACAAAATGTCTGATACAGCGGAAGCGAAGTACAAAATACGATAAAGCTCTCCGAAGCTGAAGCAGGGCGCCACAGGGACGTCGACTGGGAGACGAACACCTAGCAGTCCTCGAAGTCCTGGTAGCACTGAGCGAACTCCCTCGCGTCGGCAGGAACTGAGCAGCAGTAGAGTATCCCAAGAGGAAAAAGTATAGGAGAGGCAAGAGTGAGTACACAACCGTACTCAACAAGTATAACATAAACTATGAGGCTCTAGGTTGGCTGACTGACTGCATTAGCTTTTAAGTCTTGGCAAAATTTTATTAAAGCTATTTACTACGAGTTGATGAATTACCATTAACCCAGTTACATAGTAATTAATCAAGATTAACCATGTTACTACTGAGAACCATACCAAAACCACCAAGGTAACCCCGAGGGGCACCCCCTCGTCGGAAGGAGCTAACCCCACTAATCAAAAGGAGGATCTGGGCCGCTCATAACCGTGAGCACGGCTAGTATACCAGTTTTACACTCTGCAGAGGTTGCACATCTTTACCCACAAGTCGTGAGCTACGCCAGTTGTTCATCACACTTCCTTAGGTGAGATGGCCAGCGACTCACTACGAGGCCTTTAAAAAGAATCTCGTTGGTAAGGCGTAACCGCGAGAGTTAGGTCGGCGACGATGGGGCCCACCTCCAGGGGTACAAGCACGTAGCACAGACCAAGCCGGAGGAGCAGGGACCATTGAAGCTTGCTACTCTTGCCCCGCAGGTAAGTTACTCCAAACCAAAAAGATCTAATTATTACGCCAAGTCTATCCCATTCTAGCCTTGTGGTAGCGCTGTTGTCCCAGGTTGTCGCTCTATGAACCGGTCCTTATGGAGAGTGGCCAACCAAGCACTAAGCACCGTGCTGGCCCCCTAAACCATGTTTCTACAAAAACAACTTTTAACGAGACGTGAGCCACTTAAGCCACACAGAGTGCCACTCTCAGAATTAAGTTCAAGTAAACCATTAATCAAATTAATTAAAAAGGACCAGAGTGTGTTATAGCGCAGCAACCTAGCACAACTAACCAAAATGCAACCCAAAGGTATATATAAAGGATATAAAGTGGCTAGAAAATCCTTAAAGGCATACAGTATTAAAATGCAGTATGAAAATGTATTTAAAAGTGATGGGTTGTTCATGTTATACTTGCCTTCCTCGTACTGCTCCTGCTACTGCTCAAAATGAACTGAAGACGGATGCTGCTCCGGGTACTGATACTGGGGCTCCTCAGATGGATCAACGTCTACTCACGAACACATGGCCAAAACAATGCACAAAAATAAGCAGACAAGCAAACTCTAACAAAAGCTAAAGAACAGTACATCAATACAATAAAACAGCAAGAAAAACTAAGTCTAAACCCTTCTACTCGTTACAACGATCGCGTGGATATAAAGAACGCTAAAAATGGAGCTAAAACGCATAATCTAGGCTAAAAAAACAAGTTCTAGGGGCCTATTTGCGAGAAAAACTAAGTTCCAGGGGGTTTTCTGCAAAAACTGAGGGCTAAAACGTAATTAAACCTTAGTTCTAGGGTCTAACTCGCAAAATTACCAAGCTAGGACGGCGGGTTCTATTTTTAAGAAGGTCAGGGGGTTATTTGCTAAAAACTGGGCTAAACTGTAAATATTTTTGAACTAACCGGGACGGCGGGTTGATTCAAGGAAAACCCGGGGGTTCTTTAGCAAAAGGTACCGGCCGAACCGGTATCTTTGGATCGGAATCGTTAGATCTCGATCTGGCGGCTCGAACTAGTTGGGCTCTAGATCTAATCTAGGCCGTATGCTGCAGATCGAACGGCTGGGGTGCTTTGCGGGCGGCGGCGGCGGCGGAACACCGCCGGCGTGTGGTTCCGCGGCGGCGAGCTCGCCGGAGACGCCCAAACCGGCGCTCCGAGGGTCAATCCGACCCGGGCTTGGGTCGGGGAGCATGCCCGCGGTATGCGTAAGGCGCTGGTGGCGAGGGGGAGGCTGTTCGGGGCTCGGACGGGGCTCGTGGCGGAGCGAGGCGGCGCTAGCTCGCCGGCGAGCGGTGTTGTGCAGGCGGGGACGCGCTACGGCCTACACTAGCAGGTCTAAAGGGAATAGCGGGCTGAAGAGACCCTCACCGAGCCTTGATTCGGGCTGGAACGGCGCGCAAGGCTCGACGGCGGCGAGTCCGGCGGCGAAGCTCGGCGGGGCGCGATGAGAGGTTGCTGGAGTGGAGCTCCGGCCTTCTAATTCCCCTTGATTCGACTCAGGCGGTCCTGTGGAAAGGATACGGGGGTCAGGGGGTGCAGGAACGCCAACGGCGGCGAGGAATTGAGAGGGCGGAGGTGTTTACCGGCGGCGGTTATTGGGTGAAATCCCGGCGCTGGGGAGGCTGTGCTCGACCTATAGAGGCTTGGCGAGGTCCAGGATGATGAGGCGGAGCTTCTGCGGTGCTTGCCAGGGCCTGGGAGGCGGCGGGTCAGCGTATCCACGGCGGCGCGTTGAGCTCTGCGCGGCGGAGTTGTGTGGCGCGGCGAGTTAGGGTTGGTGGCGGTGGCTTCAGGGTGAAGATGAGATGCAGGAGAGGCCGGGGATCCCATTTATAGGGCGGCTGAGGCCTAGGCGTGCGTGCCCAGGGTGCCGACGCGGCGCGGGGATCACGGCGGTGACTGGGCGGGCCGTTGCGCGAGGTAGTAGGAGGATCCGACAGGCGGGCCCGGGGCGCAGTGAGAGAGAAGCGGGCGCTGGTTGACGCGGCGTGGAACGGAGCAAGGAGACGCTGACGGGGTGGGGCCAAGGTGTCGGCGCAAAGGAGTGAGCACGCGGACGCTGGCGCGTGGGCCGCTGGGCATGCCGCTGAGGCCGACTCGTGGGCCTAGGATGGGGGAACGCTGCGCGCCGTTGCGGCTGCCAGGTGGGGACGGCGAGTTGGGCTGTTGCGGAGCAGGCCGGGCTGGGCTGAGGTTTTGGGCTGGGGAAAAGGGAAGGGAAGGAGGCCGGGTTGGGCCGCTCGAGGAAAAAGGAAACTGGGCTCTGCTGGGCTGCTGGGTTGGATTCACTTCTTCTTTTTCTTCCTCTATTTCCTATTTCTATTTCCAACTCAAACTCAAGCCAAATGAATTCAAATTTGAATTTGAATTCACTCTAGCACTCAAACAAATAAAGCAATGCTCCAGCATGATGCAACAACGAAATTTAACCTAAGATAAAATTTTAATTATTTAAGGAACAAAAAATTGGATTAAATGCAAGACTAGCACAAAAATCCTTAGAAAAATTAAGTAAACCAATTAAATTTATTATTAAATACTGAAATTTGAATTAGGCTGTTACAAAGCTGAAGCAGGGCGCCACAGGGACGTCGACTGGGAGACGAACACCTAGAAGTCCTCGTAGTCCTGGTAGCGCTGGACGAACTCCCTCGTGCCGGCAGGAACTAAGCAGCAGTAGCGTATCCAAGAGGAAAAGTAGAGAAGAGGCAAGAGTGACTACACAACTTGTACTCAACAAGTATAACACAAACTATGAGGCTCTAAGGTTGGCTGCCTCAACTGCATTAGCTTTTAAGTGTTGGCAAAATTTTATTAAAGCTATTTACTACGAGTTGATGAATTACCATTAACCCAGTTACATAGTAATTAGTCAGATTTAATCATGTTACTACTGAGAACCAAACCAAAACCAAGCCACCAAGGTAACCCCGAGAGGCACCTCCCTCGTCGGAAGGAGACAACCCCACTAATCAAAAGGAGGATCTGGGCTGCTCATAACCGTGAGCGCGGCTAGTATACCAGTTTTACACTCTGCAGAGATTGCACATCTTTACCCACAAGTCGTGAGCTACGCCAGGGGTTCATCACACTTCCTTAGGTGAGATGACTAGCGACTCACTACGAGGCCGTTACAAAGAATCTCGTTGGTAAGGCGTAACCGCGAGAGATAGGTCAGCGACGATGGGGCCCACCTTCGGGGGTACAAGCACATGAGCGCAATCCAAGCACAGACCAAGCCGGAGGAGCAGGGACCATTGAAGCTTACTACTCTTGCCCCGCAGGTAAGTTACTCCAATCCAAAAAGACCTAATTAGTAAGCCAAGTCTATCCCATTCTAGCCTTGTGGTAGCGCTGTTGTCCCAGGTTGTCGCTCTATGAACCGGTCCTTATGGAGAGTGGCCAACCAAGCACTAAGCACCGTGCTGGCCCCCTAAACCATGTTTCTACAAAAACCATCTTTTAACGAGACGTGAGCCACTCATCCACACAGAGGGCCACTCTCAGGATTAAGTTCAAGTAAACCATTAATCAAATTAATTAAAAAGGACCAGAGTGTGTTATAGCGCGGCACCTAGCACAACTAACCAAAATGCAACCCAAGGTAATATATAAAGGATATAAAGTGGCTAGGAAATCCTTATAGGCATACAATATTAAAATGCAGTATGAAATTGTATTTAAAAGTGATAGGTTGTTCATGTTATACTTGCCTTCCTCATACTGCTCTGGCTGCTGCTCAAACTGCTCCGAAGATGGCTACTCCGGGTACTGGTACTGGGGCTCCTCAGATGGATCAACGTCTACTCACGAACACATAGCCAAAACAAAGCACAATAATAAGCATACAAGCAAACACTAACAAAAACTAGGAAACGGTACATCAATACATAAAAACAGCAAGAAAAACTAAGCCTAAACTGTTCTACTCGTTACAACGATCGCGTGGATATAAAGAACGCTTAAAACGGAGCTAAAACGCATTTTCTAGGCTAAAAACAAGTTCTAGGGGCTTATTTGTAATAAAAACAGGGTTCCAGGGACTTTTCTGCTAAAACCGAGGGACTAACACGTAAATAAACATTAACTCCAGGGTCTAACTCGCAAAATTACCAAGCTAGGACGGCGGGTTCTATATTTAGAAAGCTCAGGGGGCTGGGCGTCAAATTTTGGACTAAAAAGGAAATATTTTTGAACAGATTGGGAGTGCGGGTTGAATCCAAGAAAGCTGGGGGGTCTTTAACAAAAAGGCCAGGCGAAGGGGTACATTCAGATCTGCACCGCCGGATCTGGATCCGATGGCTCAGGATAGACTAGATCCCGATCTAATCTCAGGCGTTGAGACGAGATCTGACGGCTGGGATCGGTTGGGGCGCGGAAGGCGGCGGTGCTGTCGCCGGAGCAGAGCTCCGCGGCGGCGTGCGGCTCGGGCTCGCCGGAGTCGGCCAAATCCGGCACTCCGGGGGTCGGTTTGAGTCGGGGAAAGGCCGTTGAGCTTGCCCGCGGCACGCGTGATTCACTGGAGGCCACAGGGAGGTGGCTCGGGGCTCGGACGGGGTTCCTCGACGGCGAGGGCGGCTCGGCGGCCACGGAGTTCGCCGGAACTCGGTGCCTGGGAGCCTAGAGCACGCCAGGGCCTATGGGATCTAGCGCAAAGGGATCAAGGGGCCCGGGCGGTGCTCACCGTGCTCTAATTTGGAAGGAGACGTGGCGCAGAAGGGTCGGCGGCGAGCTCGGCGGCGATGGCGTGGGTGGCGCTCGCGGAGGAGTCGACGCAGCGATGCTTCGGGCTCCGGATCTCCTCGAATCAAAGCGGGGTTGCGCTGCGAACGAGAACCTGGGGTCAGGACTGGTCAGGGACCACCGGCGGCGAGAAATCGAGCGGGCGGAGCTTCTCACCGACGACGAGGTCGTTGCGAAAATCCGGCGCGATGGTGGCGGAGACCGAGGGCAGCGAGCTCGGGGGGAAATTATTGGGCCTGACGTGGAGCTTTTGCGCGGCTAGAGGTGGTCCGGGGTGCGGCAGGGCGGCGCGGCCGCGGCGGCGCAGAGCCTACTGCGCTGCAGAGCAAGGAGAGCGGCGGTGGCTGGGGTTTGCGGCGGCCGTGGAGTGGATAGGAGGAGGAGGGAGGGCACGGAGGTTTAAAGGAGGGGCGCCGTAGATCTCGCGTCCACGGCCCGGATAAGGAAGCTCGCCGGGATTGTGGCCGGGGATCTCGGGGCCGTTGTGTGAGCGCGAGGGGTGCGGGGGAGATGGAGCTGCCAGGTGGGGCCGCGGTGTCAGCGAGCGAGGGGGCGTGCTTGCGGGCCTGAGCGGGGGAGTTGCACCGACAAGCGGGGCCCGGTGGCAGGCGGGTGAGAGCGGGCGCGCTAGCTTGGGCTCGGGCGAGCGGACTGGGCCGGCGCGGGAGGAAAAGAAAATGAGAGTGGGCCGCCTGGCTGAGGTAGTGGGCCGGACTGGGTTTTGGATTTTCTGGGTTTGGGCTCCCTTTTCTAATCCCTTTCCTTTTCTATTCTATTTCTTTCCTCTTTTCTATTCCTAATTCAAACAAAGTTTGAATTCAAATACAAATTTGAATTCAAACCACACTCAATTAAAAGTATGCACCAGCATGAATGCAACATAAATTTTTAAACTTAGACAAAATTTTAATTACTTAAGGAACAAAATTAAATTAAATGCAAGTCTAACACAATAAACCTTAGAAAATTAAATAAAGCCAATTAAATTTATTAATAAATGCTGAAATTTAAATCAGGGTGTTACAGACCCTACCCCCTTAAAGAAATCTCGTCCCCGAGATTTAGCTGGGCTGGCTAGCAAAGAGATCTGGATATGTCTTCTTTAGCTCATCTTCTTGCTCCCATGTCGCTTCAGCTTCACTGTGATGACTCCACTGAACTCTGCACATCTTGATGCGCTTGTTCCGAGTAACCCTCTCTGATGTCTCCAGAATCTTCACCGGATGCTCAGTATAAGTCAGATCTTCCTGCACATCGACTCCATCCAGGGGTGCCTGCTCCTCGGGTACTCGCAAACACCTCTTCAGCTGAGATATATGGAAGACATCATGAACTCCCGAGAGGCTGAGAGGTAACTCCAGGCGATAAGCAACTTCACCTTTCCGCTCTAGCACCTTGAATGGCCCCACATACCGAGGTGCTAACTTCCCTTTGACATTGAATCTGCGAATTCCTCTCATCGGAGACACCTTCAGATACACATAATCACCAACACTGAAAGTCAGGTCTCTCCGTTTGCCATCTGCATAACTCTTCTGTCTGCTCTGTGCAATCCTCAGATTTTCTCGCACAGCCTGAACCATCTGCTCTGCATCATCTATGATCTCAGGGCCAAAGAGCTGCTTCTCACCAATCTGATCCCAATAGAGAGGAGTCCTGCACTTTCTGCCATACAATGCCTCAAAGGGGGACTTCTTCAGACTGGCCTGATAGCTGTTGTTATATGAGAACTCAGCGTAAGATAGGCACTTATCCCAACTAGTACCATACTGAATAGCACAAGCTCTCAGCATATCTTCCAACACTTGGTTGGTTCTCTCTGTCTGCCCATCTGTCTGAGGGTGATAAGCCGTACTGAAGCGCAGCTTCGTATCCAACGAATCATGAAGCTGCTCCCAGAATCGAGAAGTGAACTGAGACCCTCTGTCGGATATGATCTTCTTGGGCACACCATGTAAGCAGACAATCCGAGAGATGTACAACTCTGCTAGTCTAGCACCGGAGTAAGTAGTGTTCACCGGAATGAAGTGAGCAACCTTCGTCAATCGATCCACTACTACCCAAATGGAGTTGTACCCTTTCTGAGTACGAGGCAATCCAACAATGAAGTCCATAGTGATTTCCTCCCATTTCCACTCTGCAATCTTCAAAGGCTGCAATAGACCTGCTGGCCTCTGATGCTCAGCCTTGACACGCTGACAAGTGTCACAAATAGCCACGTACTCTGCCACTGAACGCTTCATCCCATACCACCAGAAACGTTCCTTCAGATCATAATACATCTTCGTGCTGCCTGGATGAATAGAGTAAGCTGTATCATGGGCCTCACTCAGAATCAACTTCCGAAGATCATGCACATCAGGCACGCAGATCCGGTTCTTGTACCTCAAGGTACCCTAATCATCCTCTCTGAAATGAGGAGCCTTGCCCTTCTTGAGCAACTCACGAATCTCCTGCAGCTTCTCATCATCTTTCTGATGCTGCCTGATCTCTGACTCTAGAGTCGGTACTGCCTCAAACGCTGCACTCGAAGTATGATGCAAGAAGCCCAGACTCAACTGCTCGAACTCCTCACATAACTCTAGAGGCATCTGGAAAGCCACGGCCATGTTGACATAACTTCTTCTGCTCAGAGCATCTGCTACAACATTGGCCTTGCCCGGATGATAGTGAATCTCCAGGTCATAATCCTTGACTAACTCTAGCCATCTTCTCTGCCGCATGTTCAGCTCATTCTGCGTGAAAATGTACTTGAGGCTCTTGTGATCAGTGTAGATATCACAACACTATCCATACAAGTAATGGCTCCAAATCTTCAGAGCATGTACAACTGCGGCTAACTCAAGATCATGAATGGTATAACTCAGCTCATGCCGACGTAACTGCCGTGACGCATAAGCTATCACTCTGCCCTCCTGCATCAGAACACACCCAAGACCATCCTTCGAAGCATCACAATACACCGTGAACCTCTTCGTCTGGTCTGGCAGAGTCAGGACTGGCGCCGTAGTCAACCTCTTCTTCAGCTCATCAAAGGCCATCTGGCGCTCATCAGTCCATACAAAAGCCACATTCTTCTCCAGCAAAGAAGTCAAAGGCTTCGCGATCTTGGAGAAATTCTCAATGAACCTCCGATAATATCCAGCTAAGCCCAAGAAAGACCTGACTTCCTTTACTGTCTGCGGTGTCTCCCACTCTAGCACATCCTTCACCTTGCTCGGATCAACAGCAATGCCTCCCTGAGAGATAACATGACCGAGGAATGGAACCTCGTCAATCCAGAACTCGCACTTGCTGAACTTGGCATACAGCTGATGCTCTCTCAATCTCTGCAATACGAGTCTCAGATGCTCCTCATGCTCTTCTTCTGTCTTGGAAAAGATCAGAATATCATCAATGAAAATCACCACGAAGACATCCAGATAGTCCATGAAAACCATGTTCATCAGATGCATGAAGAAAGCCGGGGCATTAGTCAAGCCGAAGGACATGATAGTGTACTCATACAGCCCGTACTTGCAAGTGAATGCCGTCTTCGGAATATCCCCAGGACAGATCCTCAGCTGAAAATAACCCGAACGAAGATCAATCTTCGAGAATATATGAGCACCTCGAAGCAGATCGAAGAGATCCTCAATACGGGGCAGTGGATGCTTGTTCTTGATAGTGACTGCATTCAGCTCCCGATAATCCACACACATCCTCTTCGAGCCATCCTTCTTATCTACCAGCAATAATGGAAAAGCCCAAGGAGAGAAGCTGCGACGGATATAGCCCTTGGCTAGCAACTCATCAATAGTCTTCTTGACTTCTTCATGCTCTATAGGTGCCATACGGTAGGGCCTCTTTGCAATAGGAGCTGTGCCAGGCAAGAGATCAATACAAAACTCAATGGCGCGTTCAGGCGGCATACCTGGCAGATCATCCGGAAAGACATCCGGGAATTCAGACACCACGCGAATACCGTCTGTGGGTCTAGCCTCCATCTGATGAAGAAATCTAGAAGGCTCTACTGCATTGATAACAACCTCTTGGCCACTGGAAGCTGATAGCAAGACTGTCCTCTGAGCACAATCTATCCGGACTCCCCACTTGGCCAGAGTCTCCATTCCCAGAATGACATCAATGCCCTTGGTGTCTAGCACCATCAGATCAATACAGAACTCTACTCCCCTCAAAGAAACACTGACCCTCGGGCAGTAAGTGTGAGACCTCAACTGTCCTCCCGGTGAAGATACTAACAGGCACCTCTTTAATGTGCTAGTATGAATACCATGGTGCTCGACAAAAGACTGAGTAATGAAGGAATGCGTAGCACCAGTATCAAAAAGCACTGTAGCTGGATATGAATTAACCATTGTAACACCCGGTTTATAAAAGAACATAAACCGAGCAATCATATACGTGCCAGGATCAAGTCACACGTATATATAACAGAATGAACAGTATATCACAGCACATATCACGAATAAGACATAATAAATCGAAATACGAATGTTATTTATTACAATAATGACATAAATGTCTGATACAGCGGAAGCGAAGTACAAAATACGATAAAGCTCTCCGAAGCTGAAGCAGGGCGCCACAGGGACGTCGACTGGGAGACGAACACCTAGAAGTCCTCGTAGTCCTGGTAGCGCTGGACGAACTCCCTCGTGTCAGCAGGAACTGAGCAGCAGTAGCGTAGCCAAGAGGAAAAAGTAGAGAAGAGGCAAGAGTGAGTACACATCTTGTACTCAACAAGTATAACACAAACTATGAGGCTCTAAGGTTGGCTGACTCAACTGCATTAGCTTTTAAGTGTTGGCAAAATTTTATTAAAACTATTTACTACGAGTTGATGAATTACCATTAACCCGATTACATAGTAATTAGTCAAATTTAATCAAGAAACTACTGAGAACCAAACCGAAACCAAACCACCAAGGTAACCCCGAGAAGCACCTCCCTCGTCGGAAGGAGATAACTTCACTAATCAAAAGGAGGATCTGGGCCGCTCATAACCGTGAGCACGGCTAGTATACCAGTTTTACACTCTGCAGAGGTTGCACATCTTTACCCACAAGTCGTGAGCTACGCTAGAGGTTCATCACACTTCCTTAGGTGAGATGACTAGCGACTCACTACGAGGCCTTTACAAAGAATCTCGTTGGTAAGGCGTAACCGCGAGAGTTAGGTCGGCGACGATGGGGCCCACCTCACGGGGGTACAAGCACAGGTACGCAAACCAAGCACAGACCAGCCGGAGGAGCAGAGACCATTGAAGCTTACTACTCTTGCCCCGCAGGTAAGTTTCTCCAAACCAAAAAGATCTAATTATTACGCCAAGTCTATCCCATTCTAGCCTTGTGGTAGTGCTGTTGTCCCAGGTTGTCGCTCTATGAACCGGTCCTTATGGAGAGTGGCCAACCAAGCACTAAGCACCGTGCTGGCCCCCTAAACCATGTTTCTACAAAAACAACTTTTAACGAGACGTGAGCCACTCAAGCCACACAGAGTGCCACTCTCAGAATTAAGTTCAAGTAAACCATTAATCAAATTAATTAAAAAGGACCAGAGTGTGTTGTAGCGCAGCAACCTAGCACAACTAACCAAAAATGCAACCCAAAGGTATATATAAAGGATATAAAGTGGCTAGGAAATCCTTATAGGCATACAGTATTAAAATGCAGTATGTAATTGTAATTAAAAGTGATAGGTTGTTCATGTTATACTTGCCTTCCTCGTACTGCTCCTGCTGCTGCTCAAAGTGGTCAGAAGACGGGTGCTCCGGGTACTGGTACTGGGGCTCCTCAACTGGATCAGCGTCTACTCACGAACACATGGCCAAAACAATGCACAATAAATAAGCATACAAGCAAACACTAATAAAAACTAAGAAACAGTACATCAATACATAAAAACAGCACCTTAAACTAGTCTAAAACTATTCTACACGTTACAACGATCGCGTGGATATAAAGAACGCTAAAAACGGAGCTAAAACGCATTTTCTAGGCTAAAAACAAGTTCTAGGGGCTTAATTGTAAGAAAACTGAAGTTTCAGGGGCCTTTCTGCTAAAACCGAGGGCTAAAACGTAAATAAACATTAATTCTAGGGTCTAACGCGTGAAAGAATGAGTGTTGGACGGCGGGTTTGAAATTTGAGAAGCTCAGGGTGTTAAGTGCTAAAAACCGGACCTAAATCTAATTGTTTTTGAACTACCAGGGACGGCGGGTTTATTAAAGAAAACTCCAGGGTCTCTTATGCAAAAGAGCCTGGCAGAAGCGGTATGCTCGCATATGGACCGGTTCATAGAGCGACAACCTGGGACAACAGCGCTACCACAAGGCTAGAATGGGATAGACTTGGCGTAATAATTAGATCTTTTTGGTTTGGAGTAACTTACCTGCGGGGCAAGAGTAGTAAGCTTCAATGGTCCCTGCTCCTCCGGCTGGTCTGTGCTTGGTTTGTGTACCTGTGCTTGTACCCCCGTGAGGTGGGCCCCATCGTCGCCGACCTAACTCTTGCGGTTACGCCTTACCAACGAGATTCTTTGTAAAGGCCTCGTAGTGAGTCGCTAGTCATCTCACCTAAGGAAGTGTGATGAACCTCTAGCGTAGCTCACGACTTGTGGGTAAAGATGTGCAACCTCTGCAGAGTGTAAAACTGGTATACTAGCCGTGCTCACGGTTATGAGCGGCCCAGATCCTCCTTTTGATTAGTGAAGTTATCTCCTTCCGACGAGGGAGGTGCTTCTCGGGGTTACCTTGGTGGTTTGGTTTCGGTTTGGTTCTCAGTAGTTTCTTGATTCAATTTGACTAATTACTATGTAATCGGGTTAATGGTAATTCATCAACTCGTAGTAAATAGTTTTAATAAAATTTTGCCAACACTTAAAAGCTAATGCAGTTGAGTCAGCCAACCTTAGAGCCTCATAGTTTGTGTTATACTTGTTGAGTACAAGATGTGTACTCACTCTTGCCTCTTCTCTACTTTTTCCTCTTGGCTACGCTACTGCTGCTCAGTTCCTGCTGACACGAGGGAGTTCGTCCAGCGCTACCAGGACTACGAGGACTTCTAGGTGTTCGTCTCCCAGTTGACGTCCCTGTGGCGCCCTGCTTCAGCTTCGGAGAGCTTTATCGTATTTTGTACTTCGCTTCCGCTGTATCAGACATTTATGTCATTATTGTAATAAATAACATTCGTATTTCGATTTATTATGTCTTATTCGTGATATGTGCTGTGATATACTGTTCATTCTATTGTATATACGTGTGACTTGATCCTGGCACGTATATGATTGCTCGGTTTATGTTCTTTTATAAACCGGGTGTTACCACCATGAACGTACCAATAACCATGTTGGGAGCCTCGGCCGCTGACTCGGCCGTCACGTGGTTCACTCTGCCCTGAAGTGGCGCCCTGGGCTGAGCTGGGCGCCCTTGCTGTCCCGCCTGCACCTTCCGGGGGCAAGCGTTGGCGTAGTGCCCCGGCTGGCTGCAGTGAAAGCAGGTGCGAGGAGGTCCCTGCGCCTGCTGTCCGGTAGGAGCTGCCGGACGTGGAGCCTACGGTGCCGGTGGAGCAGCACGAGCCGGAGGTGCCGGTGGAGCAGCACGAGCCGGAGGTGCCGGTAACCTTTGGCCCTGCCCCGCCTGCTGCTGCTGTCGAGGCGGGTACTGCTGCGGTGGCCTCTGCTGGTACTACTGAGGAGGCCGGTACTGAGGCTGCTGGTACTGCTGGGGTTGCTGGAGGCGAGGACGAGTGTTGCTGCCGGTAGCAACGGGGACAACCTTCCTCTTCTTGTCCTCCATCTCCAGGTGCTTGCGCTCAGTGTTGAGCGCGCTGTCAACCAGATGGTTGAAGTCATCGAAGCGGAGGTTGAGCAGCGCGTACTGGAGGTAGTCCTCAAGACCCTCCATGAAGTGCTCCTGCTTCTTGCGGTCATCCGCAACATCGGCAGGGGCGTAGCGAGCAAGCTGCAGAAAGCGATCACGATACTCCGTGACCGACATAGTCCCCTGAAGTGACAAAGACAGATAGATATCGAAAGATTAACTCAAGATTCATTAGGATAGAACAAGGGGCATTAGCTCAAAAGAAACCGCTGAATAATTATATTTAAGATTACCTGCTTCAGTGCAAGGAACTCCTTCTACTTCATCTTCATAACGCCCGCGGGGACGTTGTGATTGCGGAAACGCTCCCTGAACTGGAGCCAAGTGAGAGCCTCGCGGTCATGAACTGGGTGGGACTCCCACCAGTCCAAAGCTGCCCCTCGCAGCTATCCTGCTGCGTACAGAACTCGCTCCCGATCATCACACTGGGCGATGTCCAGCTGACGCTCCACTGCACGGAGCCATTCGTCGGCCTGAAGAGGGTCGGACGTGTGAGAAAACGTCGGTGGGTGACCCCTCAGGAACTCAGCACGCCTGTCGCGAGGCTGCGGCGGTGAAGGAGGCGGAGGCTGAGTGTGAGCCTGCTGAAGAGCCTGAACAGTGTTGTTCAGGGTAGCCATCATCTGCATCTGGAGCTGAAAGTATTGCTCCGGAGTCAAGGGCGGAGGCATCGGTATCCCGGTCCCCTGGGTGTTCTGACCCTGGTTGTTCTACCCCTGCTGGTCAGAACCACGCCTGGTGTTCACCATCTGATTTTGGACAAAAGATTTCACGAGTAAGGATATTGCAGGAATAAATTCAGATGGATACGATAACTCTTTGCGGAAAAAGACTCAGCCATGATAAAGTAGACAGGATAGAGTGGACTGTTTTACCCCCAACGATCTAACTCATTTTATTAATTAGTTAACTTTAACATCTGAGTGATTTTCTTTAAACAAATTTAAACTGCTAAGCTATGCAATCATTCAAAAATCCAAATCAAACATGTAGCATAATAACAAGCAGACAATTTCCACAACTTAGCCGAGTTTAACATACGACTCGACTAACACAACGCGTCGCAGAACATGCTATCGTATTATTATAAAAGGGTCACCTAGCTAATACTCATGGTGGTCAGACGACTGATTCAGGCCAAAGTCTACGAAAACTATTCTTCAGAGTGAGAAATCAAGGCAAGACGGGTAAAAAGTCATAGAAGTCAAGGGGTATAATAGTAAAATAGTTTCAGCAGGCAAGGATTGGAGAGAAGAAGTCCTAAAACTCGACCAGTTCTATCTAGGCTTCGTCCTACAGTTGATACGGCTCTGATACCACTCTGTAACACCCGGTTTATAAAAGAACATAAACCTAGCAATCATATACGTGCCAGGATCAAGTCACACGTATATACAACAGAATGAACAGTATATCATAGCACATATCACGTAAAAAGATATAATAAAGCGTATACGAATGTTATTTATTACATTAATGACAAAATGTCTGATACAGCGGAAGCGAAGTACAAAATACGAATAAAGCTCTCCGAAGCTGAAGCAGGGCGCCACAGGGACGTCGACTGGGAGACGAACACCTAGAAGTCCTCGTAGTCCTGGTAGCGCTGGACGAACTTCCTCGTGTCGGCAGGAACTGAGCAGAAGTAGCGTATCCAAGAGGAAAAAGTAGAGAAGAGGCAAGAGTGAGTACACAACTTGTACTCAACAAGTATAACACAAACTATGAGGCTCTAAGGTTGGCTGACTCAACTGCATTAGCTTTTAAGTGTTGGCAAAATTTTATTAAAGCTATTTACTATGAGTTGATGAATTACCATTAACCCAGTTACATAGTAATTAGTCAGATTTAATCATGTTACTACTGAGAACCAAACCAAAACCAAGCCACCAAGGTAACCCCGAGAGGCACCTCCCTTGTCGGAAGGAGACAACCCCACTAATCAAAAGGAGGATCTGGGCCGCTCATAACCGTGAGCACGGCTAGTATACCAGTTTACACTCTGCAGAGGTTGCACATCTTTACCCACAAGTCATGAGCTACGCCAGGGGTTCATCACACTTCCTTAGGTGAGATGACTAGCGACTCACTACGAGGCCGTTACAAAGAATCTCGTTGGTAAGGCGTAACCGCGAGAGATAGGTCAGCGATGATGGGGCCCACCTCCGGGGGTACAAGCACAGGAGCGCAATCCAAGCACAGACCAAGCCGGAGGAGCAGGGACCATTGAAGCTTACTACTCTTGCCCCGCAGGTAAGTTACTCCAAACCAAAAAGACCTAATTAGTAAGCCAAGTCTATCCCATTCTAGCCTTGTGGTAGCGCTGTTGTCGCAGGTTGTCGCTCTATGAACCGGTCCTTATGGAGAGTGGCCAACCAAGCACTAAGCACCGTGCTGGCCCCCTAAACCATGTTTCTACAAAAACCATCTTTTAACGAGACGTGAGCCACTCATCCACACAGAGGGCCACTCTCAGGATTAAGTTCAAGTAAACCATTAATCAAATTAATTAAAAAGGACCAGAGTGTGTTATAGCGCGGCACCTAGCACAACTAACCAAAATGCAACCCAAGGTAATATATAAAGGATATAAAGTGGCTAGGAAATCCTTATAGGCATACAGTATTAAAATGCAGTATGAAATTGTATTTAAAAGTGATAGGTTGTTCATGTTATACTTGCCTTCCTCGTACTGCTCTGGCTGCTGCTCAAACTGCTCCGAAGATGGCTGCTCCGGGTACTGGTACTGGGGCTCCTCAGATGGATCAACGTCTACTCACGAACACATAGCCAAAACAAAGCATAATAATAAGCATACAAGCAAACACTAACAAAAACTAGGAAACGGTACATCAATACATAAAAACAGCAAGAAAAACTAAGCCTAAACTGTTCTACTCGTTACAACGATCGCGTGGATATAAAGAATGCTTAAAACGGAGCTAAAACGCATTTTCTAGGCTAAAAACAAGTTCTAGGGGCTTATTTGTAATAAAAACAGGGTTCCAGGGACTTTTCTGCTAAAACCGAGGGACTAACACGTAAATAAACATAACTCCAGGGTCTAACTCGCAAAATTACCAAGCTAGGATGGCGGGTTCTTTATTTAGAAAGCTCAGGGGGCTGGGCGTCAAATTTTGGACTAAAAAGGAAATATTTTTGAACAGATTGGGAGTGCGGGTTGAATCCAAGAAAGCTGGGGGGGGTCTTTAACAAAAAGGCCAGGCGAAGGGGTACATTCAGATCTGGACCGCCGGATCTGGATCCGATGGCTCAGGATAGACTAGATCCCGATCTAATCTCAGGCGTTGAGACGAGATCTGACGGCTGGGATCGGTTGGGGCGCGGAAGGCGGCGGCGCTGTCGCCGGAGCAGAGCTCCGCGGCGGCGTGCGGCTTGGGCTCGCTGGAGTCGGCCAAATCCGGCACTCCGGGGGTCGGTTTGAGTCGGGGAAAGGCCGTGGAGCATGCCCGCGGCATGCGTGATTCACTGGAGGCCACAGGGAGGTGGCTCGGGACTCGGACGGGGTTCCTCGACGGCGAGGGCGGCTCGGCGGCCACGGAGTTCGCCGAAACTCGGTGCCTGGGCGCCTAGAGCGCGCCAGGGCCTACGGGATCTAGCGCAAAGGGATCAAGGGGCCCGGGCGGTGCTCACCGTGCTCTAATTTGGAAGGAGACGTGGCGCAGAAGGGTCGGCGGCGAGCTCGGCGGCGATGGCGTGGGTGGCGCTCGCGGAGGAGTCGACGCAGCGATGCTTCAGGCTCCGGATCTCCTAGAATCAAAGCGGGGTCGCGCTGCGAACGAGAACCTGGGGTCAGGATAGGTCAGGGACCACCGGCGGCGAGAAATCGAGCGGGCGGAGCTTCTCACCGACGACAAGGTCGTTGCGAAAATCCGGCGCGATGGTGGCGGAGACCGAGGGCAAAGAGCTCGTGGGGAAATTACTGGGCCTGACGTGGAGCTTTTGCGCGGCTAGAGGTGGTCCGGGGTGTGGCAGGGCAGCGCGGCCGCGGCGGCGCAGAGCCTACTGCGCTGCAGAGCAAGGAGAGCGGTGGTGGCCGGGGTTTGCGGCGGCCGTGGAGTGGATAGGAGGAGGAGGGAGGGCACGGAGGTTTAAAGGAGGGGCGCCGTAGATCTCGCGTCCACGCCCCAGATAAGGAAGCTCGCCGGGATTGTGGCCGGGGATCTCGGGGCCGTTGTGCGAGCGCGAGGGGTGCGGGGGAGACGGAGCTGCCAGGTGGGGCCGCGGCGTCAGCGAGCGAGGGGGCGCGCTTGCGGGCCTGAGCGGGGGAGTTGCGCCGACAAGCGGGGCCCGGTGGCAGGCTGGTGAGAGCGGGCGCGCTGGCTTGGGCTCGGGCGAGCGGACTGGGCCGGCGCGGGAGGAAAAGAAAAAGAGAGTGGGCCGCCTGGCTGAGGTAGTGGGCCGGACTGGGTTTTGGATTTTTGGGTTTGGGCTCCCTTTTCTAATCCCTTTCCTTTTCTATTCTATTTCTTTCCTTTTTTCTATTCCTAATTCAAACAAAGTTTGAATTCAAATACAAATTTGAATTCAAACCACACTCAATTAAAAGTATGCACCAGCATGAATGCAACATAAATTTTTAAACTTAGACAAAATTTTAATTACTTAAGGAACAAAATTAAATTAAATGCAAGTCTAACACAATAAACCTTAGAAAATTAAATAAAGCCAATTAAATTTATTAATAAATGCTGAAATTTAAATCAGGGTGTTACAGACACAGGACATCAATAGATTGTTACAAATGTAATCTGTTGATGCTGCTGCAGCCGACCAGGGAGGGCGCAGGGAGGAGGAGCGACCAGGGAGGTGGCGCAGGGAGGAGGGGCTGACCAGGGAGGTGACGCAGGGGTGAGGAGGAGGTGCCGCAGCCTAGGGTTGGCGGCGGCAGGTGGTGGGTGGCGCGCAGGCAGGGGTTGCCGCGCAAGTTAGGGTAGTGGAGGGGGTAGAGGGGATGGCCGGCCTAGGGTTTGGCCCAGACTCGTGATACCTTGTAGAGAATTGGAAAACACCACACACCCAAAGGAGGGGGGTGATCTCTATTATATATTGTCGTATGGCTTGGAGTATAAGTAAACTCAATACAAGGAAATACAACAATATATCTCTAATAGATGGTCTCCAACCAGGGCTGGAATGAGGAGTGTTCCCAGCCCAGAACTAAGGGCAGAATGCATACCATCAAGGAGATGGATATGCTCGCCGCCAAGCTGGACCTCCTAATGAAGAAGCTTGACAAAGGGAACCAGCTACAAATGCCTATTTCCGTCCATGCCATGAACTCGTACTTTATGTGCGAGGTTTGTGGTGACGGTGGACACTCGGGAATGACTGCCCCAAAACCCGTGAAGACGTAGCCTACATCAATAACAACAACACCGGGTTCCGTCCACAAGGAGGCCAGGGTGGGTCAAGCACGCCCACCATTCCAAGGAAGAGGTAACAATTTTAACTCAAATTTCAATTCGAACCAACCCTCCTAGAGAGACTTAGTTTTTGGCCAAGCTAAAATCAACGAATCATTAAACAGAAAGCTTGCTGCCAATGATAAAATTTTGGAAAGCATACATGCTAAAGTTGAAACTCTTTCTTCTGTTCATAAAAATCAACTAAGTTTCAACAAAATGATAGAAACTCAACTTGCTCAAATCGCTGCTGCTGTTCCTGTCTTTGAGAATGGGAAGATCCCGCGGCAACCCGAACCTCCCGTTGAAACTGCAAATATGGTGTCTACCAGGTGGGGCAACCTTCCCCGGTAGATTCCCCGCACTAACCATGCAGGACAAACCACCCACCCAAAGATGAATGCATGGGGCGGGCTGACAGCGAAACTTCATGGAAATCCGGGGGTGCCCATGATCAGTTGTTCCATCTTCGATCAATCCTATTAACGGGCCCTCATGCCTAAGGTAATCTTTGAGCAATTGTAGTATCCTGCACTTTCCCAGACTCGTATGTGTGTGCAGCTCGTAGACTCTACAATCCGGTACCCTAAAGGGATAGCCAAGAATGTCCTGGTCCGCGTGCGAGACTCCTTCGTCCTTGCAGACTTTGTGGTCATGGATATAGAGGGTGACCTAGGAATCGAGCTCATCCTTGGGCGACCATTCCTGAGGGCCGCCAGAGCAAGGATAAACATGAGAAAAGGAGAAATCCATTTCCACATCGGGAAGGAGGACATGTTCTTCAGATTCAAATAGAGGGAAGAGCAGCACATCCTGAACCAACAGGATGACGAATGGCAGGCAATTTGGGGTGCACCTGAATCCCCACTACCAAGACCTACGACCACAAGATCAAAGAAAAGACGTTCGAAGAAGGTGTGGCGTAAGGTTATGAGCTCGTCCTCATCCAATTCTCTAGAATGAGCCAAGCAGTGGTAAACACAGCAGGAGAAAGGTCCCGCTCGTCAGACTCTAAACGACGAGCCCTTGCCGAAGGTAAATCGGTACGTATCTCATATTCACTCTCCACCATTTTGCTTTTCTCAAAATTTTCGATTTTTCCACTACATATTTGAATTTTCAAAACACCTTTGCATGCTAGAAACTTTTCTAGCACCTTTTCTATTTTTCACAAAAATCCAAAAACATTTTCGAGCATGAAAATCCCTTGAAAAATAAATTTGAACATCTTTCGAGACAAAGTTTGGCCAGGCACTCAGGATTTCAAAACATAGAGCCGTTGGAGGACACCTGGGCCCTGGATGTCAGCCAGAGGCCGCACAGGGGGGCCAGCCAAACCCTAGGGTCGGCCGACCCCACCTGTCAGCTTTCTCCAACGGCTACTAGCCGTTATGCCCATCTTCTAGCTGTTGTGCCCGGGCTTCTCCCTTTAAATAAAGGCCGAGGGGTGGGTGTTGAGCTCTCACACTCAACTCTCATTCACTCACTCTCTCTCAAACTCTCTCAAACTTTGCTCTCAGGTTTTCATTGGATTTTTGCTCAAGATTTGATTTCAAGAGACCTCTCTCTCATTTCTTTGCTGCAAGAAAGGAGAAGCAACTCACGGGTAAGAACATTCATTTTGGTTTCACTAACGTAACCCGTTTCGAGTTGCACGTGTTTTTGTTCCGTCATGAAAGGCATAGGAAGGAAGGTCTCCGGCGCATTCAAGAAGATGACGGGTGGAAGTTCATCCTGTTCTTAGGGTGGCTCGAGCTCGTACACACCCAAACCTACGACTAAGCCAAGCACGATGGACTACGAGGAAGAAGAATAATACAAAGAGATGCAAACCGAACCGCAAGCTGAGGTCATAGAGATTGATGCGGAAGATGCACCGTACCTCGACTTGCGAAATGATCGTGAACGACAAGGCTATGCCATTCTCAAGAACTAAAGCTTCGTCCACACCCGATCATTCGATTCGGAACTCCTCATCAAAACAGGTATGTACGAAGACTTCTCTAACGTTTGGCACAAAATTGGATGGGATAACTTTGTTCCCGTTGAGGAGTATGGTTCTCGACTCCTCTCCATCCAATTTCTTTGCACTCTTCGGGAGGTAGAAAACAGGGTTTACTTTCGACTTTTCGAGAAAGAATATTTGCTTTCTTGGAAAACTTTTGCCGGCCACCTCGATTTCAACAAACGCTTGCCGATTTCTCTCGATCAAGCTTGCTGAGGTTTTAATCGTCATGAGTTTTGGGGCCGGATTTCAGGTCAAGTTGTCCATGCCAAGTTCGCACATCGGTGCGGCGAAATTCATAATCCAACTCTTTAGTTGATGCACAAGTGGTTGACCATCACTCTCTTTCCATGAGATGATATCCGACCCGTGCGAAACGATGAGTTGCTCATTCTTTATGCCATGGTCAACAAGATGAAAATCTCCCCCGCTCAAGCTTTGGTTAAGCAATGGCTTTTGAATTTCAAGATGACGGGTCCTATTGAGTGCACTTCTTTAATTACTCGTATCGTTACACGTATCGATGCCTTAGAGGGGAATTCTATTCCTTTCATTGAGGGCGACCGTGCGTATATTGACGAGGCTTGTTTGATCCAAGGTCACACACTCAAGAAAGGCCCGAATGACTTTTTGATTTTCTTTTACTTGGGCTATACAAATGAGATCTCGCTGCCCAATGCGGAGTTCCATTTGTATAATTGCCATTCGCTAACCATCCCTCTCGTTCCACAAGAAGGGGGTCGTAGGCATAGATCTTCTGATTTGCCTGGCAGGATGACAAGAAGCAGGACCAGAAGGGAGGCAGAGCCGACACCACCGCCTCAGCAGCCACATCACTCATATCAGCATGAGGCTGGTGGTTCGTCATGGCACAGTGCCAGCATAGAGGAGTAGACACGGCAGGCATTAGGCCGCCGGTCCACCAGTTCCAGCTCTGGTGGAGCCCCGAACCTCATCAGACGGACGTCTTCGTCCCGAAGTTTCGGTGCCATCACCCAGCAGCTAGGTGAGCTGCGGTTGCAGGGCGACAACATACGAGAGATGCTGAACCAACACATCGATACTACCCAAACATGGCAGCGTCACACTGGCGAAAGAATCCACAATATGGAGCAGTTGCAGTTGCAGCGACAGGAGGAGTGGAGGGCATACTGCCGCTGAACGGGTTTTAACCCCGATTAGCCGTAGTAAGCCTGAAGCTAGCTTGGGGGAGGACCCCCACGAGAGGTAACTTGTATCATTTATCTTTACTGCTTTCATAACTTTGCATCAAATCCATTAAAATTTGCAAAATCAGAAAATCCATAAAAAATTGCATAACTAAAAACAAATAAAAATTTGCAAAACTTAGAAAACACCAAAAATATTTTCTGTTAATATGTGTAGTAAGCATGGTGTATGTTTTCCTTATTGAGATGATGAATAGTTGCTTTGTTAATTTCCTTCATATGCTTAGTTACAACTTTTATGCTCTATCTAGTTTTGAGTTTGGTGGCTAAAAATGTTCAAACCTTAAACTTGAAACTTGTGGGTAGCGGAAAGCATGATCCAAATCTAAGTTGTTGTGAGCTATGATATGGTTAAGTAGAGTTGCTATGATCCTCTCTTATGTGATACTTGACATCCAGAGTATTTAATTTTTGAAAACACAAAAATATAATGAAGTTGCTCGATGATATAAAATTCATATCCAAAGCCATATGTTGTTTTTCATTGCAAAACCTTCCATATATGCAACTTGCTATCTCATTGAGTTTTGTCAAATTGTTGTGACCCTTAGTGAGATTAATTTCATACTCCCATGATCAAGATCACGTACACGTTTCCACCTCATGCTATGCTTCTACTCTAGAAGTAAGCAAAATTTCATCCATCCACGAAATAAAACTCCAAGTCCATGTATGACACCTCTCTCTCTAAAATACATCAAGGATATGGGGCTATGCAAAAATAAAATAAAAGATGCATACCTAAAGAAGGTATGCCACATACTTCGGCATGTCAAAAAAAGAAAAAAAGAGAATAAAAGATGCATACCCAAAGAAGGTATGCCACATGCTTAGGCATGTCAAAAAAAAGAAAAAAATAGCCCCTTATCCAAAAAGAAAGAAAAAGAGAGAGATGGTGCATACAAAGGAGTTCATACACCATCCACCAAAAATTTCCACACACTTGCACATCTTGATCAAGGTTTATGACTTGTTTCTCCTTTGGATCCGGTCTTTGACTTAGCAAAATATGAGAAGCATGTATGCCTTCAAATCCTCCATACCTACAGCTCCACAAAAACAGCCATTAGAGATAGGTTGAGGAAGAAAGCTAGAATAAAAAGCCTTGGTGAGGAATTATACACATTGAGCGATCCGAGAGATCATCCGAGGAACTTTATAAATTTATTTTGAAAAAACTTTACAAAACCTCCGGATTGACGGTTGAGCTAAAGAGAAAGAAATATGAGCACTCTATGATACTGTTCTGACTCTCAACCGCCAAAGGTGAGGTGAAGCTAATTGCTCCACAGGAGTAAGGTAAGAGGTAAGAACAAAAGACAACTTATTAAAAATTAAGGTAAGAAGCATTCAGTTGTGCCTAAATATAAGTTGGAAATTCAGCATTGTAGCAACTCCTGATCAACAACGAGCGCCTTGTTTTGCTCAGGGACGAGCAAAAGGCTATCTTGGGGGTGTTGTTGACAGTCGTTAAGTACGTAATATGACCATCAACCATAATCATAAAAGAAGGAAAACTATACCTCTTACTCGCATATTTGTGTCACTAACCTAGCTCCAAAGTTGTTTTCGAAGATTTATGTTTTCAGGAGCACAAGTCCGGAATAAGACGAAAACACGACGAATATGTAGATAGAAGTCACAGACGATAGTGTCCTGTGTAACATGAGCAAAGGAGGCCCACAAACCAGACCAAACTGACCAACCAAGCCCCCGCACCGACCATCTGACATCAGGACCCACCAAGCAGTGTACCAGAGAAGGTCGGTGGAAAATGGCACCTAGGCGGGGTCAGCCGACCCCACATGTCAGCCTATCAGGCTGAGTTTTGGCGGGAAGCTTGATCCTATCCTCCTAAAGGTGGTTGATAATGTTTCCATGTATAGATCTAGCGGGAACCGACCTCAAGCACTATATAAGGGGCCTCCCACCACTCTTTCTCACACACACCACTTGAAGGCCTCTCTCTCTACACTCTCTTGTGACTTGTACTCCTTAGGGTAGTGGAGCTAGACTAGTTCTTCATCTTCTTAGCGAATCCAGTCATCCTCGGGGTCGGCGAGCAATCCTCGGCCTCTGGTATGGCTCTGTATTTTGACTTTCTTTATATTATTCATATTGAGTTCGTTCTTGGTTATCTTGCTATGTTCGTAGCTTGCTTAGCCTTGATATGTGCTTATTCAAGTCATACTAGTTGCTTGCTTAGACCAGATGATCTGGGTAAGCATATTGGTTCGTTGTGCTTTCGGGCTTGCCTTAGCATCTTACCTGTCCATCCGAAGGGTGGGGGACTCGGGGGTGTGTTGACGGCCATAATTTCACATTCTAAGCCGTCAACTTCTCGGAAATAATACGAGCTTTGCACTATGTTCCATTCATATTTTGTTTAATTCTAACGAGTTCCACGAGTTTTGGATGAGTTTTGATTTTAGGACTAAGTGTACCAAAATTGGGCAGAAAAGGGGAAAATCCCAGGCCGACCGGCCTCTCCTAGGCCGGCCGGCCTAGCACCTCCACAGGCAAGGCCCTGGCTTCGAACCTGTGACAATGTGAAACAATCAAGAGGCTCTAAGTCAAGGGTTAGGCCTTGGTTCAACTGGAAACACCGAAAGGCCTCAACACTCATCCAAAGATTCACAAGGCAACCCAAGAGCACAAAGATTGCAGAAACCCACTTCCCTGGAGGATATTCAAGAGTAGAGCAAGGCCTCGGCCAAGTCAGAAGCCAAGATGGGCCAGAGGGATTCCGGTCGGCCTCCCCCAGGCCGGCCGGCCAAGCAACTGCAAAACCGACGCGAGACCAACTGTCAACCACCTCCAAGAAGTAATCAGAGCCACTGTTTGAAGGTCGGTGGCCACGTGGCAGGATCCCTAGGATGGCCGGCCTAGGGGAGGCCGGCCGTCCCCACTTGGAAGCCTCTCAGGCTGGGACTTGGTGTGGAAGCTAAGCACAACCGTCATACCTGCTTTCAACCGACACTACCAGCAATACCAGCCAGTACCGACCTTGGGAGGCTATAAAAGGAGGCACCATCCATCACTCAAGACACACACCATTTGGAGCTCTTCTCTTCCACTTGTACTTTCTAGAGTAGGTTAGTAGCTTGGGAGTTAGAGTCGAGTCGAGCTTGCTCGGGACTCCGGAGTCGTCGGAAGTCTGGTATAGCTCTTGTATCTTTCTTTTGACTTTATTAATATAAATTATCTTCTTTACTTTTCCGAGTTTAGCTTTACTTTCCGTAGTCTTTTATTTACTCAAGTCTGAGGTTTAGCTTGAGCACGGAAGTTTTTCTTTAGCTTAGGCTAAGTTATCTCTCGTAGTGATCGGGAACTTATCTTACGGGTTTTCTCGCCCGGACTAGAGTATCTCAAGTTAGTGCTCTAGGTTGAGGGGGATTTCTCTCGAAGGCCTCGAGAGAAATCCTAACACCGAGTGCAGACGTGGTGTCTGACCTTAGTGTTAGCTAGAAAGTGTGTTCCACCCCACGGAACCGTTGTGGTGGTCGGTAGGTGGTGACAGCCCTATCCGTCCTTTGTAGTCCACCACATTCGGGTGTTTTCATAGCAGTAGTGCAGGTTGCCGTTGGACTCCCCTCTCATCCCTTTCTGAAGTCCTTCCTCTTCCAGCCGCCGAAGTAAGCTCCGCTTTCCCGAGAACTAGTTAGGTGCTTAGTCTGATCTAGAGAGTCTAGCTCGATAGTTCAGAAGTGTATCAGGTGTCTTATCTCGCTCATTGTCCTCTCAGCTCTACCTCTCTAAGGTTTAGAATCTCCGTGTGTCACTCGGTCATTGCCTGGCCATTTATCTCACTACCTATCTGGCTTACCCCCGTCTAGTCAGTCGGTCGATAAAGCTAGTACGGTTATCAATCGATTTACGATAATCTTTACCATAGTGCTTCCCTGAGGATAAAATACGATACCCTGGAATACTCCAAGGTGAAATGCTACAGGACTGATTCTGTGAGCTTGCAGAATATCTATTCTAATCGGGCATAAGAAACGCCAACAGGGTGCTAGGGTTGTGACCTCATATGCGGTCATGGTACCCGGGTATGCGGGATCCTTCGGATATGACAGTGCTCCACAGTGTGACTGGGGTAGACTGCAGGTGGAGACAGCCCTGTCGGTCCGCCGGGAAGCTGCTTCTCGGTTAGCGTACTCCCCGATCTTCGGGTACTGTGTAGGAGTTCATGCAAAGATGAAATGGGACTAGATGTTCTCCAGTCCGGGCCATTCTCCTCAATATCCCTAATTTCCCGGCACCTGCAGCTCTAAGCAATGTGGCTAACGTAACTTATCTGCTAACATGAATAGTATACTAGGAATCTTTGCCTATGCTCCCACTAACCTTAGGATTGCTTGCTTATTCTTTATTGATGAGAGTTGGCAGTTCTGTGTGTGTCGCATTACCCCTAATTATCCTTTATTTATCACTTACCCCTTTATAGTCAGTGGTCTTCATCTTGCTTCATACGTGTCAAGGTTATGCAACTAAGTTAATACACTTTACACAACCTAGCCATCCCTTTGCAAAATATAAATAACGATACCCTGAATACTTCCGGGTGAAATGCTACAATAGTATATCCGTGCGCTTACGGTTCCTTTTGTAAATGTTAAGACATACCACAAGGCATCTTCGAGGCGCCGTTGTTAGGAACTAACCACTCCTTGTGGTGACGCTAAGAAATGCCAACATGCCATATTTATCCTGATCACATTGTTGTATACATATCACCAAAGGCAACTATTTCCAATAGGGCTCAATTCCTAGCATGCTTCTTGGGAAACCAATTGCAATCTTCTCTGTGTAACCCAACCGATTCAAAGACCAGCTTATCATCTTTCAACCAATGGTCAAGCCGAAAAGTGAACAAAATCTTGAAGACCTGTTGTGAATTTGCGTCATTCGTTATGACTTGAGACAAATGCTAGTTTTTGGCATAGTTCTCATATAGCTATTAAGCAAGTCTGAAAAACGCATCATTCTTGGCATTGTATGGTCAAATGTGTCGAACTCGTTTGAGTTCGTCGCAAACGGGAGAACCCTAAAATAGTTGGACCATACTTGTTAGTCGAAGTAGAAGGAAATGCAAAGGGTATATAGGAAAAATCTTTGAGCTGCAAAATTTAGATAAAAGAACTACTTGATATGAGAAGGAAGCCCTTGCAATTCGAAATTGGTGATCATGTCTACCTTCGGGTTTGTCCAACCAAGGCTACATGCACTTTCCACAATTAGCTTATCTTTTTGAATCTCGGGACAAGATTCTTTTTAAGGGGGGTAGGCTGTGACACCTTAGGTGTCAAATTAGCCAACACTACTAGAAAACAGGCCATGGGAACCGGTTGGAATGGCCTTAGGCACCGGTTTTCCAACCGGTTCCCGCCAACCGAGACCAATGGCCTCGCCTTAGGACACCGGGTATTTAACCCGGTGCCTTAGGCACCCATTGGTACCGGTTGGAAAGTCCAACCGGTACCAAAGAGGCTGCCACGCTGACGCAAAGTGGCAGCCCCTTTGGTACCGGTTGGTCTTTCCAACCGGTACCAATGACCTTTTCCCTTTTTTTCCCAAATCCAGTTTTGTTTGTTATATTTATTACTGTTTATTCTTTTATAATTGCTAAACGCACTCAAGCTCTACAGTACTATACGTTCATTGGTCATTCGTGTTTGTTTTCAGAGAATATTTGAAACTAACTAAAAGTGAAATGCGAACATATAATTAAGCTAATTAGATGAACTAATATATTTACAAATTTACAAACATCAAGACATAATGTTTAAAAATATTTACAAATGTACAAGTCATGTTTGTAGTCCAACTACTGGTCCCCTCAGGAGGTAGATGGAAGTCCTCTATGGATGTGACTGTCGTGGTAGAACTCGCCTCTAGGATCCAAGATCTCGTTCAAAATGAATCCGGCGAGCTGCTCGCACACGGCGTTGATCCGATCAGTAGAGTAACATTCATCCCCCATTTGAGACATCTATCATTTAGAAAAAAAAGGATTAACATCATGTGCGTTAGTACAATTATGAAAATATACTAGTGAATGGTTTTGACGTACTCTCATGTCTTCATCAGTAACCTTCCCGCATGGAGTCATGATGTGCAAGTAGTCGCATACGTAGTACCCGCACCAATCAGTTCCTTGTTGTTGTCTCGCACACTTAAGGAGAAACAAATAAATTACTCAATTTAGAACAATTTGAGATTATATACTTAACTACATAAATCTTTATGAATCAACATACCGGATAATTCATGTTAACGTTCAGTTCGGGCCTCAATTGACCACATCCTTTGTTATTTTTCACAAATTTTTTCCAAACCCTGCGCTCAAAGTTAAGTTTGATATTTAGAAATTGTTATTAACAGAAAAAAGATTTGATTGTGCAAACTGAACTTACCTGTTCAAGGGGTCTATGATATGTTGGATTGCAGACTTTGGATTTCTCATTGAGTCAAAGACTATAAGATTGCCGGTCTCTACGGAAAGTATGAGTAAAATCCAATGATAACTGCGGATATAGATAGGATATATACATACATGCATTAGACGACTTAGTATTTATTTAGTAATATAACAGAGGATTGAGTCGACCAAGGCTTACCCAAAGTTGTATGGTATGAATATATAGGATTTGTAATTTTGCCTAGTCAACAAATCGTACATGTTTTGGCACATTTCCTTGTAATTTTCGTTGAGCACTTTCTGGTTGACTAGCAAAGGAGACATGAAGCCGATCTGATGGTGCCATCCATGTTTTCGGCTTATTTGGGTCTCCTGTCTAAATGATACAATAGAAATTTTATAATAGACACATATAATTATGTTCTTGTTAACAAAAAGTATTAATGTAGAGGTAAGTGATACTTACAAAACCCAAATGGTGATGATAGAGGCGTCGAGGGCTTGTCGATGGTAAATGTGATATAAATTTTCGAAGTACACCCAGAAGTCCTCCAACCCGCGGAAGAAATCATGGTCACGATACTTGACTCCAAACATTTTCCCATGGTCCTTCGACATTCGTAGGTACAATCTATGCAAATTGAACATCTGCGTGCCTAGACTTTTCTCCTCTTCCTCAGTGACAAAAGGTTTTCCATGCTGGAATGGAGTAAGAACGGGAGCGACAGGGATTTCCACCTCCACTTGCCCCGTTGAGTCCTCTAGCGTTAATCTAGTTTCAGAAAGAAATATCGCGGCCTGTAGGTCCGCCTGGAGTTGTACGTCCGTCGGGTGTAGGAGTGGCAACCTTGGCACCCGGAGGGGCTCGAGTCCTTTTTGTTGTGTGCCAAGCTGAGGAATGGTCTTGCCACATTTTTTCTTCAGATTTCTCACCTTGTGTGCTTTTGTCAGAGTACGATCATAGTCCGAGGGTAAGCTTTTCATTTTTGGTGGGTTGTTTAGGTTTGCAAGAAGCTTTTTCCCTAGTTCTAGAGGTACCTTTTCCCTCGGCGGGGGGACTTTAGGCTTCAATTGTTCTTTTATATATTGAGCAGTCTCCTCTTCCAACTCCTCAGCAGTTTTCTCGTAGGTTAATTTTCTTTCAACCGTTTTCTGCTTCTTCTTCGAGGGTCCAGCCGCTGGGAGGCCGGATGCTGTCTTTTTCTTTCCTTTTTCTGGGTCAGGAGGAGTTGGAGTACTCGTGGCCCTTTGCGCCGGCGGAGACGGTGGTGAAGGAGGTGGTTGTGGGGACGGCGGTGAGGGAGACCGCGGAGACGAGCGATCGGTCTGCACGAGAGCCGTTGTGCTTGCAGTAAGTTTGATGTCGGCCTTGCGCCATAGAACGACCCCGTGCAGTGCGTCTCCCAATGTCTTCTCTCCATCCCCTCCAACGAAGTCGAGCTCAAGATCCTCATTGTTTCCAACTATCTGCTCGATTGTGACGGAGGTGTAGCCAGGGGGTATCGGCCTTCCATGAATTGTAGTAGAAGGATTCAGGGGCAGGGCTGACCCGTATGCGACATGAATGGATATATTTCTTGCTCGCACATGAAGCTCGCACGGTGTCGGCATGGTGACATCGTCCACTGGATACCTCTGGTCATCTACCGCCGTTGGCTCAATCTGGTGTTGTTGTTCCGCTTGTACGTCGGGCGCCGCTGTGGATGCATAGCTGCTGTGTCGCTGAGAGACCGGGCTTATCACAACATCCGGGTGCGACCCTGCAGTGCCCCTTTGGCTCAGAGCTAGCTGCATTGCCTTATTGACCCTAGTGTCCATCTGAGATTCCAAGGACGCAACCTTCCTTGTCATCTCTTCTTGCATGGCACGAAGTTTCTCTTCCTGTTCGGCTTTGCTCTTTCGGTGAGTCTTGTAAGAGGAATCTCCGGCCCAAGCAACTTTCCATGGGACCACGCTAATGCCGCGAGCTCGTCCAGGGTGTTCCGGATTCTTTAATGTCCTTGTCAGCTCATCATTCTCCCTTTGAGGATTGAATGTTCCTTGTTGGGTCTCATCTATTGTAGCGACTAGATCGCGGGACACTTCTTGCATATGCTCGGGCATGACCAAATTTCCATCCAACTGGTTTAGTGCCACGCCATTAGCAAATAACCACCACTTGGATCTATCCGGCCAATCCCAAGTCGTCGGCCTGATGCCTCTATCCATAAGGTCCTGCTCCATCTTCTGCCATTTTTTTATTGACTTCTTATACCCGGCAGCCCCAAGGTGGTGGCTGTACTTCTTATTTGCTGCATTCACCTTGGCCTGTTTAAATTTTTCTTGTGCTTCCTCTGATAGTTTGTATTGTTTGAACTCCTCCCAGTATGGTTTAACCTGAGGAAGATCGTCCCAGTTCGGCTCCTTATCCTTCTTGATGTAATTGATGTACAACTTCTTCTTGAAAGTTGCAAAGGCAAGGGCCATCTTTTTCAAGGCACATTTCTTCACAAGTTCTTGGTCAACTCCTTTAGGAAGAGTGAACATATCCTTGAGTTCTGCCCATAGCATTTCCTTCTGATGTGCAGGCACGGCGTGTTGCTGTTCTTGGGGTTTGCTCGTTTTCCATAGTCTTGTGGTGATCGGAATTCTTGCCCGAACAATAACCCCACATTGGTTGACAAATTTTGTGCTAGCAGCATCTAGAGCACTTGGACAGCCCTCTGCGTTCACTTCTGTGAAGACCTTTCTTCCCTCCATTTTCTTGGTTGGCCGGCGTCTCCCTTTTGACTGGCTCAACGAAGTCGATGCAGAGGTCGACTAAATTACAGAAAAGATATGTTAATCGCAAAATTAATCTACTGAAGTCACCATGCATATAATTTTAAGATTCGTACTGGAACATGCTGTTGTTGATTGGGCGGCGGCGCAAAGTCATCATCTTCTTCATCGGCACCTCCAGACATATTCAGGAACGAATCAGCTGTCCGAGCATCTTCTTCAGCGATTGGTTGGGTGGTGTTGGCCCTCGTATCTTTGTTTATTGCGTCCAACATGTATTGCTTGGCGAGCTCGTCAACTGAAATCATAAAAACGTGTTAGAGTATGTGTCCATGAGTTACAGAAATACACGAGTTACATGATAAATACATGAGTTACATGCACGATGCACGATGCAAGGATCGCGTGAGCGCAAGAATCGCTAAAATCGGAGTCAAAATGTGAAAGATATGGCTAAAACAAGATTCTAGGGACTTATTTGCAAGAAAAATCTAGAAAGGGCCTCTCTGGAATTTCTTTTGAACTAGGAAGGACTACGGGTTAATTTTGAAGAAACTCAGGGTCTCTTTAGCAAAAGCACCGGGGCGGCTATGGTTCGGCTCGGATTTAACATATGCACGATGCAAGGATCGCATGAGCGCAAGAATCGCTAAAATCGGAGTCAAAATGTGAAAGATATGGCTAAAACAAGATTCTAGGGACTTATTTGCAAGAAAAATCTAGAAAGGGCCTCTCTGGAATTTCTTTTGAACTTGGAAGGACTGCGGGTTAATTTTGAAGAAACTCAGGGTCTCTTTAGCAAAAGCGCTGGGGCAGCTCTAGTTCGGCTCGGATCTAATAGATGCACGATGCAAGGATCGCGTGATTGCAAGAATCGCTAAAATCGGAGTCAAAATGTGAAAGATATGGCTAAAACAAGATTCTAGGGACTTATTTGCAAGAAAAATCTAGAAAGGGCCTCTCTGGAATTTCTTTTGAACTAGGAAGGACTGCGGGTTAATTTTGAAGAAACTCAGGGTCTCTTTAGCAAAAGCGCATGCTCGGCTTTGGTTCGGCTCGGATCTAACAGATGCACGATGCAAGGATCGCGTGAGCGCAAGAATCGCTAAAATCGGAGTCAAAATGTGAAAGATATGGCTAAAACAAGATTCTAGGGACTTATTTGCAAGAAAAATCTATAGAGGGCCTATCTGAAATTTCTTTTGAACTAGGAAGGACTGCGGGTTAATTTTGAAGAAACTGAGGGTCTCTGTAGCAAAAGCGCATACTCGGCGGTGTGTGTGAGAGAGAGAGAGAGAGTGTGTGTGTGTGTGTGCGTGTGTGTGAGCAAGAGACCGAGCGTCGGTGAGAAGATAGCGAGAGAGCGTCGGTGGGGAGACAGCGAGAGAGCGTCGGGGACAAGGAGACAATGAGAGTTAGCGAGAGACCGATCGCCGTTAAGAAGTCGTTAAGAAGGAGAGAGCATCGTGTTTGATTTCATAATTAAGAATGAAGAATTCATAATACATAAATACATGAGTTACAGAAATACACGAGTTACATGATAAATACATGAGTTATAGAAATACATGATAAATACATAAATACAAGCATTATTCACTCTCTATTTAAATACATGATTAAATAAAGTCTCTCTAATAACTAAATTATACACTATAAATAATGAAAACGTTGTACACTATACATAAGTCTAATAATAGAAATTCTCTCTAATAACTAAATTATACACTTGTAACTAAATTCTCTCTTTAATATTTTAAAAGCATGAGGTAAAGTCCATTAATGGGTTTATAAAAAAATTATCTAAAGCTAACTACACTTTATAGAGCTCATGTCTCAAAGCTCATAAGGAGAACAATTTTAGAACTTGGTACAAAATAGCAGTTATGAATAGCAGTTATGAATTTAATAAGAAAAATTGTAGATTCAAGATTAAATCTAAACAATTAAATTTACCATAGTAATGACCAAGTTTTATATTTCTAGCATGTAGTACTGGACTTAAGAAGACTAACAAAATTGATTTGACTCAATTTGGAGCCCTACATTTTGTACTGTAATTTTTGCAAGGAAATGAGGAAATAAAAACAAACTTCTCCTTTTCTTTTACACTTCCAGTCACTTACATGTGGGACTGGGGAATGGGGAGGATGACGACGGCGACGGCGGAACTCGCTGTCGGCGAGGTCTCCGGCAAAACCAACGGCAACACTCGACTCCTCTCTTCACCGCGAACTTGACGAGCTACAAAACCCTAGGCTGGAGTGACAAGACGGAGCTCGTCGGCGACAATGGCGGCACGGCAGCGCGGTTCGACGGCAAACACGTGGGTCTAAGCGACGGCGAGCCAAACCAGCTAGTACATCACATTCAGAGTCGCGAGGCGAAGCTATTCCCCCGAATCGCGGCCGGATTAGGGTTCCGGCAAGGCTTGGCCATGCGCAGCTGCTCGGCGGCAAGTCCGCGGCGGTGGCATTGCCGCGTTCCGAGATGAGGTGACCGGTGCTGCTCGATTCATCCTAAGCTCAGCAACTAGAGCTCCTACACTGCTCGAAACACCCGGCGACGACGGAGACGACGCGGAGGCACGGGAGGGCCTCGCGAGCTCAAGGTCGCGGCCATGGCGGATGCGCGAACCGTGGCGAGGTGAAGTGGAAACGGGACGGCGTGACCTTACCAGCGCACGAATGTGATGGCGAATGACGTCGAGCTGAAGCGCGAAGCGATGCGCAGGCTCGGACGGGGTCGGCGGCGCGTAGGGGACAGGGGGGGTGTCGTTGAGGCGGCGGTCGAGAAGTGCACAAGGGTGTCGAGGCAGACGGGTTGCGCGATGGCGTGGCCGAATGGTGGGAGCGGACGGGCTGGGCTGCGGCGGAGGTCGAGCGGCGGAGGGCGGCACCGAGTGGAGGAAGAAGGAGAGGGCCGGTGCTTATATGGTGGAAGCCTTTGGCACCGGGTGATAAAGTCACCCGGTACCTAAGGCAGCCTTAGGCACCGGTTGGGTATCCAACCGGTGCCTAAGGAAAGCCTTAGGTACCAAGTGACCTCCCACCCGGTGCCTTAGGTGCCCAACGGGCGGGATCTGAAATTCCCCTTTGGCACCGGGTGGGGAACGAAAACTGGTGCCTTAGGGTCTTTGAAATTTATTTTTCTAGATTTCTGGCGGGATGACATCTGAAATCCCTCGATAGCTCAATAGTAACTCTATGTAATTTGTGCGCCGCGGCCACGGTTCGAACCCGCGCCCAACCCCTTTTTTTTCGAATTGCCTGCCTTAGGTACCGGTTGACAATTCTAACCGGTACCTAAGGCTTTCTTTTAATAAATGCACAATAATTCTAATTACTACATGATAAATCATTTAGATGCATAACTAATTATTTTAATTGCATAATAAATCAAATAATTGCATAATAAATCATTTAAATGCACAATAATTCTAATTACTACATAATAAATGATTTAGGTGCATAACTAATTATTTTAATTGCATAATAAATCAAATAATTGCATAATAAATCATTTAATTGTCCAATAAATCAATTCATTGCATAAGAAATCTAATAATGTTCATAGAAAATATTACAAGACATAATCATTCAACTAAGGGAATATTAACGATGGTTCGCTTTACAATCGTCCCTTCATTATGATCATGACATGCGTACGGAGCCTCCTCTTCGGCTAAAAGAATACTTGTGTGAACCTCCACTGCGAACGGAGTCATCTTCAACCTTATTGTATTCTTCTTCATCTGTGACATCGTTGACTCCCACAATTTTCCTTTTTCCTGCCAGAACAATATGGCGCTTTGGCTCATCTCCGGCACCTACAAAACTTGATTTATTCCTGGACTTGTCCTTTCTCGGTTTGCTAGACATGTCCTGCACATAGAAAACTTGAGTGACATCTTTAGCTACGATGAATGGTTCGTCTCGATAGCCAAGCTCTTTGAGGTCTACCGTTGTCATTCCGTACTCGTCGATATCGACACCTTTTCCTGTGAGTTTAACCCATTGACAACGAAATAGAGGTATTTTCAACGGCCCATAGTCGAGTTCCCAGATCTCTTCAATGTAACCAAAATATGAGTTCGTTTGGCCACTAGAGTCAGTGGCATCTATACGGACACCACTATTTTGATTGGTTCTCTTGTTATCTTGGGCTCTTGTATAAAATGTGTAACCATTAATTTCATATCCTTGGTACATCAAGATTGAATTTGCCGTACCCCTGGCCAGCCAAGCTAGCTGCTCATGAATTTGATCGTTAGCCATGACTTCCTTCTGCAACTAGGTGGCGAATGTATCGTTATGATGTTTTGTAATCCATGTCTCAGACTTCAAAGGGTATATGCTTCGCACAATTTGCATGTGCTCCTCCATGTATGGAGCCACCAAGGCTGATTGTTGCAGAACTGTGAGATGTGCTTTGCTCAACGTGGCATGATCTATGGCATTTACTGATTTTCTTCCAAGTGTGCCATTTCCAATCAGCCGCCCCTCATGACGTGATACTGGAATCCCAATTGGGCAGAGTTCTTCCACATAGTCTACACAAAACTCAATGACCTCCTTTGTGACGTAACCCTTCGCAATGCTTCCTTCTGGACGAGCCCGATTACGAACGTATTTCTTTAGGACTGCAAAGTATCGTTCAAAAGGGAACATATTATGAAGGAAAACAGGACCGAGAATACCAATCTCTTTGACCAGGTGAACTAGAAGATGCGTCATAATATTGAAGAATGATGGAGGAAATATCATTTCAAGACTGACTAAACTTTGGACAACATCCTCTTGTAGCCTGCTTAAACTCGATGGATCGATTGCCTTCTGAGAAATTGTGTTGAGAAAGGTGCATAGCTTTATGATTGTTGCTCAAACATTAGCTGGTAGAATACCTCTAAGTGCAACTGGAATCAATTGCGTCATCAACACGTGACAGTCATGGGACTTTACGTGTGCGAATTTCTTCTCTTTCAAGTTTAGTAGCCTCTTTATATTCGAAGAGTAGCCTGATGGAACCTTGATACTGTTCAAACAGTCAAACATACTTTGCTTCTCTTCCTTACTAAGAGTGTAGCACGCAGGACCTAGATAATGACGTCCTTTATCCCTTTTTTCTGGATGTAGGGCGGCCCGTTGTTTCATACGTTGAAGATCTTGCTGCGCTTCCAATGTATCCTTTGCCTTACCGTAGACACCAAGGAAACCTAGAAGTTTCACACAAAGATTTTTTGTTAGGTGCATCACATAAATTGCGTGGCGGACGTCTAAGACTTCCCAATAAGGTAACTCCCAAAAAATACTCTTCTTCTTCCACATAGGTGCACGTCCGTCATCACTCTGCACTGATTTGCTGCTGGGTCCTTTTCCGAATACTACTTTTATATCTTTGACCATTTCAAACACCATTTTCCCACAACGGTGCCTAGGCTTGGTACGATGATCTGCCTTTCCATCGTAGTGAGCATGCCTCCTCCTTAATGGGTGCTTGATCGGAAGAAATCGACGATGACCCATATACACGATCTTCCTACAGTGCTTGAGGTACATGCTGTCGGTTTCTTCTAAACAATGGGTGCATGCCCTATAACCCTTATTGGATTGTCCAGAGAGGTTACTTAGTGCTGGACAATCGTTGGTGGTTACGAAAAGCAATGCACGAAGGTTAAAATGATCCTCTGCGTGCGCATCCCACATACGAACACCCTCCTCTTTCCACAACAATAGAAGATCCTCAATCAGTGGTTTCAGATACACATCTATATCGTTACCGGGTTGCTTCGGGCCGGGGATAAGCACCGGCATCATAATGAATTTCCGCTTCATACACAAACAGGGAGGAAGGTTGTATATACAGAGTGTCATAGGCCAAGTACTATGGCCACTGCTCTGCTCACCGAAAGGATTCATGCCATCCGTACTTAAGCCGAATCTTATATTCCTCGCATCATTTGCAAATGTTGGGAATGTTCTGTCCACTTTTCTCCACTGCGACCCATCAGCGGGGTGTCTCAACATATTGTCTTGCTTACGTTCTTCTTTGTCCCATCGCATCAATTTAGCATTCGTTTTGTTCATGAACAAACATTTTAGACGTGGTATTAGAGGAAAATACCACATCACCTTGGCAGGCACCCTCTTCTTGACACGCATCCCCTCAACGTCGCCTGGATCATCTCGAGGGATCTTATACCGGCATGTGTTGCATACAGGACATAAATCCAAATTTTCATACTCACCTCGATATAGGATGCAGTCATTAGGACAAGCATGTATCTTCTGTGCCTCTAATCCTAAAGGACAAACAACTTTTTTTTGACTCATATGTTGTCTCCGGCAAGGTGTTACCCTCAGGGAGTAAGTTTTTTATAAGTTTCAGCAACTCCTCGAATCCCTTGTCAGACAAACCATTTGATGCCTTCCATTGCAATAATTCCAATGTGGTACCCAACTTCTTTTGGTTTTGTTTGCAATCAGGGTACAACAATGTTCTGTAGTCCTCCAACATACGCTTCAGATCTCTCGATTCCTTTTCTATTTCGCAATCTTCTACAACGTATCCTTCAGTATCTTCTTCAGGCTCACCCATTGCAGTGTCATTGAAAAAGGAATTATAATTGGCTGCAAAGTCAGGAATCCTGTCCTCTTCTTCTACATTATTATCCAGCACAATTCCTCTTTCGCCATGCTTGGTCCAAACATAGTAGTTCGGCATGAAACCACTATTGAACAAGTGACTATGGATGGTTCTTGATGATGAGTAATCCTTCTCATTCTTATAGAATTTGCATGGACAACGAACGAAACCGCCATACTTGTGTTTCTCGGCTGCTTCTATGAATTCATTCACGCCATCCATGAACTCCTTTGAACACCGATCGGCCATGTACATCTATTGCCGACTCATCTGGGTCCACAATACATTTATATATATCATTGTACTGTACAAATAGTTCATTCATACTACCAATTTACAACAATACATTTATATAATTGATAATGCATATAACTATAATAAATAGATACTATTCACTTATCAAATAAATTGATAAAACATATAAATACAATAATTTGATAGTATTCAAATATCAAATAAATTGATAACGCATATAACTACAATAAGATGCTACAAATAAAAATAATTATCACATGTATAAACTAAATCAAGTAATAACTGTTTCTAAAAATTAATTGCTAAGTTATAAAGAAAAATAACTAACCTTTTTTTCAAAAAAAAGCAAAAATTCCCCTCCCCTCACCTCACTCAGCTGCCATGAACAGTGAGTTCACGGCAGCTTGAGGGGGGGAGGGGCTGGGGTATTTATAGGCTCGGGCCAAAGGCACCGGTTGGTTTCCATGACCCGGTGCTAAATTTTGTTCAATAGCACCGGGTCAAGGCACCAACCGGTGCCTTAGGCCCGAGCTCCTGGCAGCTGCCACGTTTCATCACCATAGGAACCGGTTATTACCATCAACTGGTGCCTATAGCACCGCCTTCATTTGGTACCAGGTGGTGGTTCAAACCGGTGCCTATGCTGATGCATTGGAACCGGTTGGAACCACCACCCGGTGCCAATTGTCCTCCACTAGGTTGGTCCAAGGCCAAAGGTACCCGCTGCTGTTGCAGCCGGTACCGATGGGTACCATCGGTACCGGCTACAATAGCAGCTGGTACCTTTGTCCTGGACCGATGGCCCATTTTCTATTAGTGCAAAGCAAGACAATTAGCATAAAAATCATATGTAAATGAGCCAAGAAAACAGAAATAAGAACCAGATATCTTAATTCAGCAGATCTATGTGTAATTGTTTGTGTATGTGTTTGAGTGCAACATGCTTGATAGACAATAATCTGTAGATTTTAAAACTTATCTAGGCATGAGTGATAATAAGGCACCAAAATATACTTTTCATAATGATCTATAAACTTTCAATAAAATTCGAATTCAAATTTGAATACCATCACAGAAAATGACAACGAATTCCAATCACAGTGTCTTAGATTTAAAATAAATTGCAAATGGATCCACCAATGTTCTTGAAAAATTATAGGCCTGTTTCTATTGACATGATACAAAAATATTTAGTTGAAGCCGAAGTGAGAAAACGAAAGTTTGCACATGAAATGACAAGTATTTCAAATCACCACCATGAAATTTAAAATATCTCTTAAACTGATGCTCGAATGAAAATTCACCACCATGAAAGTTGGAGATTTTTAAATTCTCTACAACTTTGATGTTCACCTTTTTTCAAGTTTCGATATGAAAACGTGAGAAAATATCAATTCTTCATCGGGCCCTTGAAATTTTCCTCTATTTTCAATTTTACCCATGTTTCCATCTCTCTCCTCCCTCCTCTCCTGTTTGCTCGCCGTGACGGCGCTGTACGCCACCTGCAGCGCCGTCTGGGCCACTTGCCCGCGCCCCAGACCAAACCCACTCTCGCGGCCCTTGGTTCGCCCCAGACCGCTCCTCCCCGGTGCCACGCGAGCTCGCCAAGCGCCCCGCTAGTTGCTCTGCTCTCCATGCCACCGACACCGTCGACGAGCTCTGCTGCCGCGCTGTTCCCCCTCCGGACGTGCCTTCCCTAGGTTGTCCCCGCCCAGCTGCTCCTGCGACCCTGGTTTCCCCTAAACCAGCATCCCTGACGTAGCCCGCACTCGCCACGCGCCCACGCCGTCTGCCACTCGCCACCGCGTTGGCCGGCAAGCCAAGTGCTGGCCACCTCTGCTCAAGCTACCCCAGCCACGCCACCCCCAGGCAGCTGGCGCCCGGACTAGCCCTTCCCCTTGCTGCGCACCTATAAAGGCCAGCCGGTCCTTCCGGACAAGCGCGACCCGCCGAGCTCCCCTACCCTCCCGCCATGGCCGACGAGCTCGCCCCACTGTGGAGGCCCATCCTCCACACCCCCATTGCCCAAATTGGTCACCCAGCCGCCTTCCTCTTGGCCTCCTGAAGCTCCTCGACCTGGCCGCCCCCTCCAGACCTCACAGGAGTACCGCCGCCACCGCCGTACAGACCCGCCACCGGCCGCTGGCCACTGCGGACCGGCCACCCACGCCATCCTCCTCTAGAGCCAAGCCATGGAACAGATCTCCCTCGCCCCAGTGAAGCTCCTCAGCCTCTTCTCCACCCAACCCGGCCATAGGAGCTCGCCAGAGCCGAAGCTCCCAGTGCCACCACCCTATTCCTCGCTAGTAACCCACCTCCAATCACCCCCAACTCCAATAGGAGGCACCTGCAGGTAGCCCTCAACCTCCTCCAGTCCTCCCCCACTTGCCTGTCGCCGCCGGCTGGACAGGCCCACCCCTGTTCAAACTCCGGCCAGGGACCTCTGTGTAAGGAAATAAAATGATTCAGGGGCTGTAATGAAAGAAATAGGGACCTGTGTGTAAAACCTGAAAACTCAACCTAGATCCAAAGCTGCAAACTTGTAAATTCTATGAAAAGTCGTAGAAAAATAAGAAAAATACAAAATAAAATGTTTTGCAATCCTTGGAGCAAAACCCACAACTTTTTTTACATTCACATTTTCAGTTTCTACTTCTATTTTAATCTATGTTAAAGATTTAATTAAATAGCTCATAAATGTATCTCATGTTCTAGAGCAATGCTACCTCTGATTTTTGGGTGGTAACTTCACTTCTATGAGTAGAGTCTTGCATAAAAATTTCATGACCAGAAACCAAATATAACTAGGTGTTTCATTAAATCATGTTTAATCTAGGGTTAAATACTATGTATTTGTTCTTGCTGTTCTATAGTATATTTTTGGGGAAACTTTTTCAGGGCACTTGAAATGATAAATAACAGTACTGTAAAAGTTTAGAAGCCATTTCAACTGCATATCTAAGGTTTTTATTTAAGCTATGTTTAATGGTGATAGTGCATGATAAATAGTTCTACTTCTTGGAAAATTATGAAACTTGTACCAGGTGCTAATCTTGGGCAGTTGAATATGCTAGAAATATTTGGAAACCAGATTCTTTGTAGAACAGAAGTTACACATAATTGTTTGTGGTGCTAGATCTAGATTAATTATTTTGAACATGATGTTTCCCTAAGGATGTTAGGCTGAAAGTTTCTCAGTATGGTCTAGGTACTACGAGAATGTTAGTATAAAATTGTGGAACACATTTCAAATGTTTAACTAAGGTTTTGATTTAAACCATATATAGTGATACTATAACATGATAAATAGTTGTAGTGTCTGGAAGAATCTGAAATTTGTAGCAGCACCTCTTCTTGAATAGATGAACCAGCATATACAGTTTGACAACTAAATTCTGAGTAAAAACAGAAATACATTTAACCCATGATTAGCCAAGGTATAGAATGTTTATTTCATTCTGGTTGTTGTACTATGTATCTATTCATGAAACTTGTACAGAACCATGTTATCATTTTATAGAATTCACCCAAAAAGTTTGGGATTTATTTTTTAATAGAAACTAGCTCAAACAATTATGCATGTGCAAAGTTAAGTAATTATAATACTAAAGTTTCTGATGGAGACAAATTCTGAAATTTTTAATGATTCAAGTTCGTGCTTAGTATAGTCCGTGATAAACTTTTGAGGCACAGAAACAATGTATAACTCACTTTAGAATTTAATCTTGCTATATATGATTTAAGGTTGCAACAATTATTGCTTCTGAGTATTACCTAAACAAATTATGGAAACATTACCATATGTTGGATATCATGTGTAGATGCCTCTGTAAAAATGTGAGATCCAGAAACATTGTTGTTTGCTCTGTAGAAATAAATCTTGATGTGTTCATGTTTAAGATATCGAATTTATTTCTCCTGAAATATGCCCTATTTTGAATCTGAAAATTTTACAGTAGAGAGTATGACAAGCATATAGTCTCCTGTAAAAATTTGAACCCCACAAATGCTGTATATCATTCTGTATAAATTTATCTTGTTATGCACTTGCTCTGTTTAAATGATTTTTCATGGCTAGATGCTTGACTATTTGTAGCTGAAATTTTACTACAGGATCATGCTTAGATTTACTACTTTTTGTAAAATTTATAACATCAAAAATTATTCTTAGCTTATGAAATGAAATTGTCAAATATCCTTATGCATAATAAGTAGAAATTAAAAACCGCCACTCAGTTCATTTTACGAAGTAAAGTAAATTTAAGAACTACTCTATAAACGACTGCCCATGAAAATAGGTTAATTCAGTTTTTACTACAAAGTCTTTACTTTTGGAATTGCAACTTTATCGTGAAGGAAAGATGTGTAAAATTTTGTCATATTGTAACAAAGATATAGAGTCGACCTCTTCTGCTGATGGAATGTTCGAGTTGATTCTCAAGTCCGAGTTGAGCAGCACGAAGCTAATTTAAATCTAACTGAATTGGATCAAGACCCAAAACAATGTTCGGAAGAGCCCAAGGCTAACTTTGATTAGTAAGGCAAACCCCGGTGCATCAATCCCGTTATTTTCACGTGTATTTATATCTAACTATTCGATATCGGTTGTAATAATTTTATTTGTGCATTTACGTTCCAAGGAGTTGATTGAAACCATATTTGCATGATCCTAGGTTCCTATGTAATGTTACCCTGGGTCACTCCACTTAGTTGCCCCGCTAACTAGGAACGGTAGAAGTCGAGTGGTTTCCTGCCTCTCATGAGATTATAGGAGTTGTCTGGCTTTACTTTCTGTTGCAACATAAGGATAACAGGTGGGGTTGTGTAGTTGTGATACCCCATCTGTGTAGTGAAAAGATGTTAAGGCCCTAGTGTGAGGTAGCTTTGTTAAGCATTTGAACGTACTAGCCACATGCCGAGAATATGGTAATCGGTAAGCTCGGTACCTGATTTGACCGGCAAGTGGACTTCTCCCACCCATCTAACTTCGGTCCCTTTTAATGGCGAGTGCAAGAGCAGAAGCGGCCCGGCAGCATCTGTGGTGCGTGGACCTCTTTTACTCTGGGCGGGTGGCCCTGATCCACGAACTCGGAAGAAAGGGGAAAAGTTGCGTGGATGATTTTTTTCCCATGCGTGTGTGTTAGATTTACCTTGCAAGGTTAAGAAACTCGATTCGAATCGTCCGCTTCTCACAGTTTGGGACTGCTTAACACTTTTTCCACATAGAGTAACAAGTGGAATATGATGATGATAATACTATTGTATGATTAATGTTTTCACAACCATACATTTTCAGAGATAGTTGCTTATTTAGAATGGTTAATCGAACTCGAATATGGAAAAGCTAAAATCTGAAATTAAGGATCTACTCTTAGTGGCTTTTTAGCAAAACAAACCCCTCAAGCCAAAAAGCCTTGCATGTGTAGATAAGTGGACTAAGTATATCCGTTGACGGGTAAGCCTTGCTGAGTATTAGTATACTCAGCCTTGCTTGTGGCTTTATTTTCAAGTGGTACTCTTGAAGGCTTGGTTGTTAGTGTAATGGTTGGTTGGTGGATTGGGATGTGTCCTCGGCCAGTGGAGTTAATGATTAATGATGTCTCATACGGGCTTCATCGCGACATCCTACCATCGCTAGTTATCGTATTTTCATTCTTCCATAGGAATAATGAACTCTGATGAACTATTGTAATATAAGACTCTGTAGTACTTGTCTTATTTCAGTACTATTTTGTAATAATTAAATTCTGATGTAAACTCTGTGATGTATGAAATGGTCTGTGTTGTATTCTCTGGGCTCGCCTTCCTGTGAGTGTTGCTTGTTTCGATCCCGGATAGCGTTGAGTTTAATCGAAACTTTACTCGAGTAACTACCGTTGTAATGTGAGTTGTATCGGAGTTCCCTAGCAACGATGATTAGCGCCCTGGAACCCCTTTTATTTTTGGTGGTTCTGCCACACCAGGGTTCGTGCACACTAGCCGTGTGTCTGACCCAGCCATTTTGTCACCTGAGTCAGCATGGTCTTTGTGCCCTCCTCTACTTCAGCTCACATAAAAAAGTGGAGGAGTCATCGACAACTCAATATGACCATGCCACCACTGCAGCATTATCAAGACATCCATCTTACATGTAGGTGGTAAGTGCACTAAGGTAAGTAACCACGAGTTCACCAATCTCCATTTGAACATAACTTGATCTTCGAAATTCATGCTTCTATTGTTTATGCTCGTATGCTCTGGTTTGGATATCTTCTAGCTAGATGCATCCATAGGCTTTTTAAATTTAGCATGGTGCTTACAGGTTAAAATAGCCTTCTTTAATCAAATTAGACATGGGATTGAGTTTGGTTAATGAATCGTTTAGTTAATACTATCACAAACCTTGGATGCATGTCTTTTTGTGGACTAACCCCTGCAGGAAATTTTCAAAATTGATGGGTAAGTCCTCAAGTTCATTCTCGAGATAAACAAAGGCGTGGGAGGCACGTCAGCAAAGGGAGGAGGCACAGATCACCTTTCCAAGGTGCACTGTGAGTTTATTGTCAAAATGCTCCATCACATTTGTGCAAGTTTTATCCCAGCCTTGTTTAAAGATACAAATTAGGTGAGCAACAATAAAAAGAAATAAATACCTTTCGATAAAAAGAGAGTGAATATCTCTCTAAAAAAAGACAAAATAAAATAATGGCAAGAAGCCTGGGATCCATTGCCTTTTGAACCTTGGAATATGATTTTAATCAAGCATGGATGTGACCAACAAATAAAAAAAAAGATGATGAAATACTTTCAAAGAAAAAATCTTTTAGATATTTTTCCAATATTTGTTGTCCACTAACCTTTTGTAGGGAAGGAAAAGAAAACAACTAAGGAGCAGCATGAACACCCCAACACTCATTCTGCCCTCCTTGGTCCAACAAGGATACATGTGCACAAGGATCCAAGCAGAACGAAATGTAAGGTTTGGCTTTTATGAATATAGAGCTTAACTCTTGCATCCTTGTTCATTATTCGGTGAGTTCCAACAGGAAAATATTCCACATACCTTGTGTATCCTCGTTTATTTCTCCACCCTCCACCATGCAAAGTTACCTATCATGCCCAATTTGCCATAATAATAATAAAAATAAAAAAATTATATATAATGAAAATAATAACAAAAATAAACTTAGGTGCTTAAGCATTTCATACACCTTGACTCAATAAAAATTTGACTCCGCGGTGATTCAAAACTGGAAGAGTCCTTGTTTGTATTATTTTTTTTAATAAAATTAGGTACAAGAATAAATGTGGGGGAGATCTATGGAAGACACCAATTGCAAACTCATTTGAGATCTCTCCCTAACATGTTGCACAACATTGACGGTATAGCACGCTGAAGAACAAGATAAAATGAGATCCGAAGGAGGATGGCCGAACCTCTGGTTCGACCAAACCAACTCTGATTTCCCTCATTTCCCCCCTTCTTCCTCTTCAAACGATGGTCTATGCAAACACACTCCTCATACTCCCTAAGTCTTTGAGTTTAATTGATTTTAATACTAATCAATAAAAACTGAACTCAATAAACCTTGACAATCACCTTATGCACTTCACGGGCTTCCATGAATAAAACTTGCATACTCTTTATTCCTTGACTTTCACCTTGTTCTTATCAACTAAAACATGATAGGGAACCCATGCTATCTAATAAATTACATTTGAGATATGGTTGAACGAAAGGAACCTAATTCTTCCTTGCAAAGTACTTGGGATTTCTTTTACAAAATTAAAAACTCAATAGCATGGCTCCTCAGTTGTTTATAAAATTCCTATCCAAGGCCATATATTGTTCGGAATTGAAAACCTTCCACATATGCAACTTGTTATCTCATTGAGCTTTGTCAAATTGTTGTGACCCTTTGTGAGATACATTTCATACTCCCATGACCAAGATCACATACACTCCACATATATCTTGCCTTCTTCTACACCGGAAGTTGCGCAAGAACATTTCATCCATCCATTTCATTCCAGAAAATAAAAACTCCATGATTTCCATGACTACTCTCTACAAGTTATCATTTCAAGAAAAAGGACACGGGCTATGCAAAAGAAATAAAAGACATGCTCAAGATAGCGTGATGAAAAAAAGAAAAAAAAAGTGTGTTTGACACATGAAGGTCCAAGTATTTAAAAGAAAGATGGACACATGAAGGTCCAAGTATTCAAAAAAATGAATAACCCATGTCCAAAGGAAATGGGGAGAGGTGGTTCGTGAAAGGAGTTTTTACACCATCCACACAAAAATATTCACACATATGCACTTCTTGATTAAGGATTATGACTTGTTTCTCCTAAAGGATCCGGTCTTTGACTTAGCAACATATGGGGAACAGGTATGCCTTCAACTTTTTCCTACCCTAAGCTCCACATAAGCCTTTCTAGAGGTAGGTGAAAAAGAAGCCAACAATTTGCCTTGGTGAGGAATCCAAAAAAGTAAAAAGAGAGATCCGAGAGAACAAACTAAGGAACTAGGCTATGCTTGATTTTGAAAATTCATAAAAACCCAAGTTTCTGAGTAAGGGAGACTAAGGAACTTGAAGTTCCAACCATTCAAAATTTCAATTACCATGATGAGTGTGGTAGACACATAAAAAGTTCACAAGTCTAGGAATGCTTGGAATAACTTGTATGCTGGTGACATCAAGGGAGTTGCATCCACCTTAGTCCTTGCATCTTCACTCATGGACGAGCAAAGGGCTAAGTGTGGGGGGGGGGGTTGTTGACGGTCCTTAAGTCAGAAATAGAACTGTCAACTCCTACATCTTTTCGTAACATTCAGTCACCAAATGTAATTGTAGGACATAATTCTAATCAATTCCACGAGTTTTGGTGATTCTTGGTTTGCAGGCACCCATATGCGGAATAAGGAGAAAACAAGCACAAGACGCAACAGAAACACACAAAAAACTTCATCCTGTGTCACACTTGCAAAGAGGGCCCACATGACAGACCAAACTGATGTACAAAAATGGAAAACACACAGAATCACGATGTGGACCCACCTGGTAGACTCTCACGCAAGGCGGTAGTGAGGGGGCCCACCTAGGGGTCGGCGGACCCTAGGGGTTGGCCGAACCTGGATAGGTTTCGGCCCCCTCAGCTTTGGGAGGAAGGTTGCCACCACCATTCCAACTTTGGTTACATGCATTCCTGACCTTATCTCACCCGAGAACCGACTTCTCCAAGCTTTAAAAGGGCCTCCACTCACTATTCTCAAGAGGGGGACATACACATTGAAATTCAAGAAGTAGAAGAGAAGAGAGACTTCCACTTGTATCATTAGAGTAGGGAGTGTGTGAGGTGGAGGATCAGAGAAGAGCCGGACGTGTCGGCCTCTCTCCGTCTTGTACCTCGACGGGTACGATTCATTTGAGTAAGTATCCGGAGTTCATCTTTTGGTAAGTTCTCGATTAAGTATTCTTAAGTTATTCATTTGTTTACGGGTTCATCGTCCGTTCTTGTAGTGGATACTATAGTAGAGGGCCCCTGATAAAGATGGATAACCCTGCGCAATGCTAAAGTAGTAGTCGAAGGCTTAAACATGGTGTTTAACCGTAGATTACCTTTGTTTGCCTCATACTCCAAAGAATTGCTGGGTAGACTGTGGGTGGTGACAGCCTCGTTGGTCCGCTACGAAGCTGCTTCGTGGTTAGTGTAGTCCCCCCTGTCTGAGTGTGGCGTAGAGATAATAGCTGGAGGTCCCTGACAGTACCTGGGTCAGATCTGTGCCCGAAGTGAACGACTGACAAGCCTAAGTTTACCTTACCTTGATCATTATCTTTAGATAAAACCACACTACCCAAAGCTCTCCTACCTCTTGTTCTTCAAGGGTACACTAGTTAGAAGATCGTTACACCTCCGTTCCCTGAGAAAATACGATACCCAGAATACTCTTTGGGTGAAGTGCTACAACGGAATTTTCTATGAGCTTGCGGATCTTATATGTAAACGTTAAGAAATACCAACACCTGCATGTGGTGACAGCTCTATTTTGTGCCATCATAATCCTCCATGTTTGGGTGTACGATAGTAGCCTCATTGTCGGAACTTCTGGTTCATCCAGGCGAAGCTGATAGCACGAAGTAAACAACTAGTTAGTTCCATCTTACCTTTGATTCTAAGCCTTAGAAATCCTCCCTGCCCCTTACCTCTTTGGTAATCTGGTGTCCATGGATACGATACCCTGGAATACTATTGGGTGAATGCTTCGACGATATCTGTGTGCTTGCGGATCCCATCATGAAGCCTGAAAACATCAACAGTAGTAGCACCACCTGATACTAAAAGCTTTACATTAGTTTCGGGTGGTGTGTCCACCCGGTACTATTGCCTCCACACGCATTGGTAAGGAAGGTATGCATGAGGTAAGTGGTTGCGAGTTGGAATCCCATCCACTGCACTACGCGAGTGCGGTCCTCATCCTAGATTTAATGTTTCTTTGACGCAAAAGCTTTGTTACCGAGTGAAACCTTCACTGTCAGCGTAATGGGAATAGGGGTACCCATAACCCCGGACAAATGCACGGTTAAGGGAACGAGGCCCACCAGCAGCGTCAACCGGCAACGTCAGCTGCGCACGGCTGTGCGCCCTCACCCATAACGACCACCCCCATGGAGATGGATGGATGCATGCAATGGGTCAGGCCCGGCCTAGCACGTGAAGCCCGAGAAGGTCTTTTCCTTCCCCTCAGAGACACCCGCCTGGTAAAAAGATCTTTACCAGGCAGGAAATCCCGGAGGTTACAACCCCAAGCCGCCAGGCTTGGTACGGAGCCTGAGGGAGCTCACGGCTTCCCCGTAAGAACATCATGATTACGGGGTAAAACCAGGGTATCCCCAGCCATCTTCTCGGGGTTGACCAGGGTCACCCTAGACTATGAGGGGTCTGTGGGGTGACCCCGAAACCGCCACGCGGTTGCCTTGGACCACCCCAGGATGTCCCCTTGGACACCTCGGAGCACGATGGCTTGCCAGACGCCCCCGGGATCACCCCAGGATGTGGGGGTCCATCCGCTAGTGTCGACGGTCACCCCAGGACGCCCTGGGACGCTCCGAGGCTGCCCAGGAGCACCCCTGACACCAGTGGCTCCCCCAAAGGCTGCTACAGCGGGCCTGACAAGCCGCATGCCCATCTGACAAAGGCAGGATAGCCTAGAAGATGGCGCCCACCATGCAAAAGGGGCATTCACATGAGTTAGAGAGGAGTAGAGAAGGCAGTTGCAGCCTATAAATAGAAGGATCCCAGGACATGTAAAGGGACCACCCCCCCTCTTTCAGGACCTGATTCAGACATTCCGGGCTTGGGCTCTCCAACTCGGGATCAGCAAGAACCAATCACAACACACAGGATTTAGGGTATTACACCTCTGTGCGGCCTGAACCTGTCTAAAAACCACCATCTCGACTCACTTCCGTAAGGGAGATCCTTGCGTGCTTTACACCCCTGGCCGAATCTGTAAACGGTGGTTCCCTCGAATCTCTGCTAGCGGTACTCACCCACCGTCAGCTAGCGCGCCAGGTAGGGGTTGTAGCGCGTAAGATTTTCCTTTCTGCGAAGCACAACCTCGTAGAATCCGTAGCAGACAGCTCCGACCATTTCGATGGAGAATGTGGCAACAAGTGCATGCATCAGCACCGTGGACTCCCTAGCACCCCTCCTCATCTGGGAGCTGGGGGCTCATCCTCCGCGATTCTGGCCGTCTGGCGACTGGTATCGCATGTCGCCGCGCCACCACGACTCGATGCCCCCAGGACCGAGCCCGGTAGAACGGCGTCAACCGCTGCCCACGTCGCCCAGTTCAGGGCAGAGGCACAGGGCCGCATGTTGGTATTTCTTAATGTTCATAGAATAATCCGCAAACGTACGGAGATACTGTTGTAGCACTTCACCTGTGAGTATTCAAGGGTATCGTATTTCCACGGAGAACGGAGGTACTAGCCTTCTGACGGGTTCGTCCAAGGACAAACAAGAGGTAGGTAGGCGAGGATATAGTGGATTCCTATGGCTTAGAGTTTTAGCAAAGATAGGTTCTACCTCCATTTGCTTACTTCGGGCACCGGCTTACTCCTGGTCTGCCAAGAGTATCCGGCTATTAGCTCTACACCCAACCCTCACGTGGGAGACTACAAGGGACGGATAGGGCTGTCACCACCTGCCGCCTACCCCGACAGACTGTGGAGAAGGTATGCAAACAACGGTAACCTCCAGCCTAGACATCATGTCTACGCTAGCAATTACTACTCTAGCCCCGACTCCATCCAAGACTCGAGCCATTAGACTAGAGCACCTGTCATGAGGATGGACGATGATCCCGTAAGCAAATAAAGAATAGAACTTACTTTACTAAAAGAATAATTACCATAGAAGATCACAAATACTTACTTAAGAAAGGAAGCATTCGTCGAGGTACAAGTTGGAGAAGAGCGCCAACAGGCCGGCGCCCCTCCGAACTACCCCTCACTCTCTCTCCCCATTTCTAAGCACTACGGAGGTAGGACTTCGCCTTGGAGTGGAGCTTTGCTCTTCTAGAGTTTAGCAAAGATAGGTTCTACCTCCATTTGCTTACTTCGGGCACCGGCTTACTCCTGGTCTGCCAAGAGTATCCGGCTATTAGCTCTACACCCAACCCTCACGTGGGAGACTACAAGGGATGGACAGGGCTGTCACCACCTGCCGCCTACCCCGACAGACTGTGGAGAAGGTATGCAAACAATGGTAACCTCCAGCCTAGACACCATGTCTACGCTAGCAATTACTACTCTAGCCCCGACTCCATCCAAGACTCGAGCCATTAGACTAGAGCACCTGTCATGAGGATGGACGATGATCCCGTAAGCAAATAAAGAATATAACTTACTTACTAAAAGAATAATTACCATAGAAGATCACAAATACTTACTTAAGAAAGGAAGCATTCGTCGAGGTACAAGTTGGAGAAGAGCGCCAACAGGCCGGCGCCCCTCCGAACTACCCCTCACTCTCTCTCCCCATTTCTAAGCACTACGGAGGTAGGACTTCGCCTTGGAGTGGAGCTTTGCTCTTCTTGTTGTGTGTTGAATGGGGGGCTCTGCTCCTCCTTATATAGCCCTCCAAGGGTGGATCCTTGAGTCAACTTCCAAGGTGGAACAATAGGGGGCCGGCATAAGCAGTGCGGTGGGAGTCTGCAGGCAAAAGATGGGCCTGTTTGGGCCCAATAGGGGTTCAGGCGACCCAGTGGGTCTGCCGACCCAAAATGGTGCCCTCTCATGCCCTCCTTCCTCTGGACAAATGATAGGTGGGCCCTGGTGTTGCCCCTTTGTGTTCCCCTAAAGTTTTGTTTGGTATGGTGTGTCATTTGGCCCTTGGATCCTTGTATCTGCCTCTGATTTGTCAGAAGTGTCTTTTTACTTGGTCTTTTGGGTCGAATTGACTTATGGTTTGGCCCTCCAATTCTTGTGCTCTCATACAATGCTTTGAAGTGTACTTTTATCTTTGTTTGAGCACGGTTTTCCTCCATATGCAGACACGGTCTCTTGAAAATGGTGATTCACCAAAACTTGTGGAAATGATTAGTATTAAACTCTTATCTCTAGTTTGGTGTTTGTTTTGTCAATGTTCTCGGCAAGAGTTGACGGTAAGATATGGCACTTAAGGACCGTCAACAACACCCCCATACTTAGCCCTTTGCTCGTCCTCGAGTAAAGGTTGAAGGACTAAGGTGGATGCAACTCCCTTGATGTAACCTGCTTACAAGTTATTCCAAACTTCTTCTAATCCTTGTGAATCTTTGTTGAGTATTTTAATGATGCGAATTAGATCCGCAAGCACACGGATACCGTCGTAGCTTTCACCCGTGAGTATTCAAGGGTATCGTATCCACAGGGAACGTGTGTGCACTAACTCCTAACTCAGTCGGTCCAAGGACACACCAAGATTAGGTGGCAAGGCTAGAGAGGATTCCTGCGGTAGCACTAAAGATGAGTTAAAGGTCGATCTCTCGGGTAAGACTCACTTTGGGCACCGGCTTACCCCTGAAATGGTCAGGAGACTCCGGCCAACGGCTCTACGCTATATCCGAATGTGGAGGACTACTAAGGACCAACAGGGCTATCACCACCTGCGGCCTACCTCACAGACCGTGGGATATAAGGCAAACGAAGGTAACCCTTAGCATAGACAGCACTCCAACGCTACTGATTACTACTGCAGTCTAACTACGTCTGATATCCCGTAGCAAACTACAGCACTCCGTATAAATATAGAGCGACGAACCCGTGAGTAAGAGAACTGGTCTCACCCATACGAAAGTACTATGCAATACAAGAATCATAAATACTAACTTACTCACACCAGAGGAAGCCAGCATCCGTAGAGGTACAAGTTGGAGAAGAGCGCCGACAGGCCGGCGCCCCTCCGAATTACTCCTCACCCTCCTACTACTCTAAGCACTAGCCTAGGCAGCGCCTCGCCTTTGGAATGGAGCTCTACATTTCTTCTCTTGCGTGGTGTGTTGAATGGGGGGCTCTCCTCTTCCTTATATAGCCTCTCTAAGGGTGGATCCGCGGTTAGACTCGCGATGTGGTACTATGCACGTCCGGAAGAGATGTAGGGGAGTCGTGAGAACTTGCAGCAGAAAGATGGGCCTAATTTGGCCCACCAGGGGGTCGGGCGACCTAGGGGGTCGGCCGAGCCCAAATGGCGCTCCCCTGGGCCTTCCTTCCTTTGGACAACTGATAGGTGGGCCCTGGTCTTGATCCTTGGATGCATCTTGCTTGGCACGCCCATTTCGTCTGGTTTGTGGGCCCTTCTTCTAAGTGAAACACAGGTGCAAGATATTATGTGCATTTCTTCTGTATTCACTTGTGTTTTCCTTGTTTTACAGATGTGGGTGCCTACAAATAATAATTCACCAAAATTCGTGGAATTCGATTAGTCATAAGCTCTATAACTAAGTTTGGTGATTATTGAACATGAAAAGCTACAGGAGTTGATGGCTGATTTTAGGACTTAACAGCCGTCAACAACACCCCCACACTTAGCCTTTGCTCGTCCTCGAGTGAAGGAGAAAGGATTAAGTTGGATGCCACTCCTTGGATGTAACCTGCATACAAGTTATTCCAAGCTTCCTCTAGTCCTGTGAACTTTGAAGTGGCTACCATGCTTTCTTAGGTAATTGAAGAATAGAAAAATGTAGATTTCAGGTTCCTAGCTCTTCCTTCTCAGAAACTTGGGTTTTTATATTTTGAAATAAAAGAATAGTCTTGCTCCTCAAATTGTTCTCTTGAATCACTTGTCTTGTTTTAGATCCTCACCAAGGCAAAGTTGCTGCCTTCTTTTCTCCTACCATCTGATCAGGCTTATGTGGAGCTTAGGGTGGAAGCAAAGAGACATGTTTTCTTTGCTTATATTGTTAAGTCAAAAACAAGATCCAAGCAAAAACGATTCATACAATCTAATCAAGAGGTGCATGTGTGTGGACTATTTTTTGTGGATACTGGATGAACTCCTTTGCATGATCTATTTCTCTCCGTGTATTTTTTTCTTGGACATGGGCTATATATATATATATATATATATATATATATATATATATATATTTCTTCTTCTTTTTTCGACATGTCTTGTGGACATGTGGCATACCTTCTTTGGGTATGCATCTTTACTCTTTTCTTGGCACTCTCTTTTTTTCATGCCTTTTGGGCATGTGGCATACCTTCTTTGGGTATGCATCTTTTATTTCTTTTTGTATAGCCCATATCCTTGATGATAACCTTGGAGAGAAAGTCATGATAGAACTTGGAGTTTTATTTTGTGAGTGGATGGAAATATTTTGCTATCTTCAAGTGTAGAAGAATAGCATATGAGTGGACGTGTACGTGATCTTGATCATAAGAGTATGACAAGTTTCTAACAAGGGTCGAAGAATTTGACAAACTCAAAGCAAAGTCAAACTGCATATGAAGGTTAGAGCATGAAAATCTAACTTTGGCATTGGTAGGAATTCATCAATTTGAGGAGACAAGCTATTGATGATTTTTTTTGAAAATAAATCCCAAGTACTTTGCAAGGAAGAGAATGGTTCCATTCATCCAATCATATCACATTAGTCAATTACTTAGATAGCATGGGGTCCCTATGTGGATATATGTTCACAAGAACTTGAAAGAATGCGAGGAATAAAGAGTATGCAAATTTATTCATGGAAGCACATGCACATGGCGAATTGGCAAGATTCAATGAGTTTAAGTTTAGTGATCAACAAAGAAAATCATTAAACTCAAGAAGTTAGGGAGGAGTTTGAGGGTAGGGTTGTGCAAACCACCGTTTGAAGAGGAAGAAGAGGGAACTGAGGGAAATCAGAGGATGTTTGGTCGAACCAGAGGTTCGGCCATCATTCTCTGGATTCCATCTGTCCTGATCTTCAGCATGTTGGACTGTCGATGATGTGCAACATGTTGGGGGAGAGATCATGAAAGAGTTTGCAATTGGTGATTTTGAGAGATCTCCCCCACACTTATTCTTGTACCTGTTTTTATTCAAAAGGAAAACAAAGGTGGAAAAAAAAGGACTCTACCAATTTTGAACACCGGGGAGTCTAAACTTTATTCAAAAAAAAGTGAGAAGTGCTTCAAGCACTAGCTTTTTTGTTTTTTTTTTGAAAATCCGGGCTATCTCCTGGCAGTGCTTTATTTATGGTCGCAAGCTCGATCATGTGGGTTCATCCTGCAGCTACCATGGTGATGTAGTTCCTAGCTTCACCACTATTTATTGATTTATCATTGTTCAAACTGCATGGTTAGTGCACAAAAACAACTACGAGCCCTGCAAAGATATTATGATAAGCAAAACCAAATACAACCATCGTAAATGGTGTTAACCCTGAGATGATCGTATGAGTCGCAGTGACTTGGCACAAAAGACCTCGGAGACGTCAGGGAGGAGCATGATCTTTGTGATGAAATTTCATTCTCATGAAGAGAGTGGCCTGATCTCCGGAAAGAGAGACTCGAAAATGTTCAAGGCTCCAAAGTGAAAGAGGATGTGTAACTCTGTGCGCCAAATGAACAATTCTGAGTTCGGTCATGATGGAAATGAGTTTCTTTCAACTCATCCCCTCCTTAGGTAGGAAGCTTCGCATTTCATCAAAGATGAACGTGGAGGCAAAGCAATCCATCCTAAGCTTCCAATAGAAGTTCATTTGATAGGAAGGGTGAACATAACTTCTATAGGGCATCAATCAAAATCAAGGATTTAGAAATGAACTTTGATTCACTTGATTTGATTGGCATCAATCGATAATCGAGGATATGAATGTGAATTTATTTCACTCGATTCGATCGGTAAGGCGTGAGGGTGAATCTCGTAGCCGGATGAGGAACTAAGTCCAGAGAGGATGGGTCTAAAGACTCACCGCAAAGGGATGGAAGGTGTGTACGAGGATAACCTTCCAAGGGTAGCGGGGGTAGAGGTAGAGATAAGAAAAGCAAAAAGATACGAGAGTAGAATGGGTAGCATGGGTGAAGGTAGAGCTAAAGAAAAAGAAAACATATTTTTTTGTTTTTGAAAATATACGAGGACCAACTAGGTTTGAAGTCAGAACAACAACCGTTCCTCGGCAACGGCGCTAGAAAACTTGTTGGGTATTTTAACGATGCGAATTAGATCCGCAAGCGCACGGATACCGTCGTAGCTTTCACCAGTGAGTATTCAAGGGTATCGTATCCATAGGGAATGTGTGTGCACTAACTCCTAACTCAGTTGATTCAAGGACACACCAAGATTAGGTGGCAAGGCTGGAGAGGATTCATGCGGTAGCACTAAAGATGAGTTAAAGGTTGATCTCTCGGGTAAGACTCGCTTCAGGCACCGGCTTACCCCTGAAATGGTCAGGAGACTCCGGCCAACGGCTCTATGCTATATCCGAACGTGGAGGACTACTAAGGACCAACAGGGCTATCACCACCTGCGGCCTACCTCACAGACCGTGGGATATAAGGCAAACGAAGGTAACCCTTAGCATAGACACCACGCCTACGCTACTGATTACTACTGTAGTCTAACTACGCCTGATATGCCTTAGCAAACTACAACACTCCATATAAATACAGAGCGACGAACCCGCGAGTAAGAGAACTGATCTCACCCATATGAAAGTACTATGCAATACAAGAATCATAAATACTAACTTACTCATACCAGAGGAAGCCAGCATCCATAGAGGTACAAGTTGGAGAAGAGAGCCGACAGGCCGGCGCCCCTCCGAACTACTCCTCACCCTCCTGCTACTCTAAGCACTAGCCTAGGCAGCGCCTCGCCTTTGCAATGGAGCTCTACATTTCTTCTCTTGTGTGGTGTGTTGAATGGGGGGCTCTCCTCTTCCTTATATAGCCTCTCCAAGGGTGGATCCGCGGTTAGACTCGCGAGGTGGTACTATGCACGTCCGGAAGAGATGTAGGGGAGCCGTGAGAACTTGCAGCAGAAAGATGGGCCTGATTTGGCCCACCAGGGGGTCGGGCGACCCAGGGGGTCGGCCAAGCCCAAATGGTGCTCCCCTGGGCCTTCCTTCCTCTGGACAACTGACAGGTGGGCCCTGGTCTTGATCCTTGGGTGCATCTTGCTTGGCACGCCCATTTCGTCTGGTTTGTGGGCCCTTCTTCTAAGTGAAACACAGGTGCAAGATATTATGTGCATTTCTTCTGTGTTCACTAGTGTTTTCCTCATTTTACAGATGTGGGTGCCTGCATATAATAATTCACCAAAACTCGTGGAATTCGATTAGTCATAAGCCCTATAACTAAGTTTGGTGATTATTGAACATGAAAAGCTGCAGGAGTTGACGGCTGATTTTAGGACTTAACAGCCGTCAACAATCTTTTTGAGTGGCTGCCATGCTTTCTTGGGTAATTGAAGATTGGAACAATGCAGAATTCAGATCCCTAACTCTTCCTGCTCAGAAACTTGGTTTTTTTATTTTTGAAAACAAAAGCATAGTCTCGCTCCTCAAATTATTTTCTCGAATCACTCTCTTTTTTTTTGTTTCTGATCCTCACCAACGCAAAGTTGTTGCCTTCTTTTCTCCTATCATCTAATTAGGCTTATGTGGAGCTCAGAGTAGGTGTAAAGAGGCATGCTTGCTTTGCTTATGTTGCTAAGTCAAAGACTAGATCCGAGAAGAAACATGTCATAAACCTTGATCAAGATGTGCAAGTGTGTGGTTATTTTTTTTTCTTTTTGGGTGGATGTTGTATGAAGTCCTTTAATTGAAGCGTCTCTCTCCTTTATTTTTCTTGGATGTGGGCTATCTTTTTCTCTTCTTTTCTCTCTCTTTTTTTTGACATGCCTTGTGGGCATGTGGCATACCTTCGTTGGGTATGCATCTTTCTTTTTTTTAACATGCTCTATGAGCATGTGGCATACCTTCTTTGGGTATGCATCTTTTATTTCTTTTTGCACAGCCCACATCCCTGATGGTAACTTTGGAGAGAGAGAGGGGTCATGGTATGACTTGGAGTTTTATTTTGTGGTGGATGGAAATGCTTGCAATCTTCCAGTGTAGAAGCATAGCATGTGAGTGGACGTGTACGTGATCTTGATCATGGGAGTATGAAAAGTTTCTAACAGGGTCATAGAATTTGACAAAGCTCAAAGCAATAGACAAGCTGAAAAATCTAAAGGTTTTTTCATGATGCTCAAACTTTGGCTCTGGTAGGAATTTATATTAATTTGAGGAGGCAAGCTATTTATTTATTTTTTTAAAAAGAAACCCCAAGTACTTTGCAAGGGAGAGCATGGTTTCATTCATCTAATCATATCACATTAGTCAATTACTTAGAGAGCACGGGTCCCTATGAAAATAATTGTTCACAAGAACTAGAAAAATGCAAGGAATAAAGAGTATATAGGTTTGTTCGTTGAAGTGCATGGAGTGCATAAGGTGATTAGCAAGGTTCATTGAGTTATTTTCAGCGATTATCATGAATTCATTTAAACTCAAGAACTTGGAGAGTATAAGGAGTGTGTTTGTACATACCATCATTGAAGAGGAAGAAGAGGGAGTCGAAGGAAGTCAGAGGTGGTTTGGTCGAACCAAAGGTTCATCCAGCCCTCCTTGGATTCCTTCTATCCTGCTCTTTAGCGTGTGGATCGTCGATGTTGTGCACATGTTTGGGGGAGAGATCTCGAAAGAGTTTGCAATTGGTGATGTTAGAGATCTCCCCACACTTATTCTTGTATCTAGAAGAACTTGCCAAGCGATGAACAAAAATGCAAAAGTTAAGCATCATATACATGAAGCAAAGCTTTGCATTCGTTCAGCTTGGTTTCTCGTGCATCTATCTTCCTATCGGACCAAGGAGCGCTATGTTGGAGTTGGAATTATGTATGTCGGTCCTTGTTTTTTTTCCTTCTTGCAAAAGGTTAGTGGACAATAAATACTCGAGGTACGCACATACTTTGTTTGGATTTGTTGTTCACATCCATGCTTAAAGGAATGTTCAAATTCAAGAGATTCATATAGCATGGATTCCAAAATGCTTGCCATCATTTTATTTCATTATTATATTTTTTTCTTTCGAGAGAGATATTTATTTTGAAAAGATTTTTTTTACTATTCACCATTTTTTTCTTTTTAGAAAAGCTTAAACAAGGCTAAGATAAAACTGTATAACATAACAAAGAGGGACAAAATACTCCGTACGATCCTTGAAAGGTGATCTGTGCCTCCTTTGCATGTCATGCACTTTTTTTTGTTGAAGTTCATCCCGGGCCTTGGTTTATCTCTAGCATGAATTTAGCTTGAGGACTTACCCATTTTATTTTAAAAATCTTCCTGCTGGGGGTTGTTCGCAAAAGATATGCAACCAATGCCTATGATTGTATTAACTTTGACGGTTCATTAATCAAACTCGACACCATGTCATATTTGATTAAAGAAGGCTTTTTTAACCTAAGCACCATGCTTAATTTAAAAAGCCTATGGATGGCTCTCATGAAAAAGACATCCAAACCAAAGCATACAAAAATAGACTAAGGAAGCATGCATTTGTATGATCAAGCTAAGCTCATCAAGAGATAAACATGAATAAATGTTAGGTGAACATTATCTTACCTTTGTACATACCTGAGTGTTCTTACCGGTAGCAAATGTGATGGAAGTTTTGGAGTTGCTGTGGCTGTGGCATGGTCACATATGGTCATCGAAGACTCCTCCATGTTGATGCAGGCCAAAGACCATGCCGACTCAGGTGGACAACAAGGCCAGACCATACACACGGGAAGTGTGTAGGGGACCATAGGCCTTGGTGGCACACATCTTTTTGGATTGAAGATGCAGAGTACGTCCCCTTTCTTGTGTGCCAGCGGGTGCAATTTGAAGTAGAGCAGCGGAAGCCGTAAATGGAAGAGGAGCAATTCCACTTGCTTGAATGCACAGGTGCTGCTAGAGTGAAGCTATGCAAAGCTGGGAGTGGATAGGGGTTATGCTAAGGCTTTGGATGCGTAGGTGAGAGCAATGCAGGGTGGAGCTAGGCGGTGGGATGATGTATGCTAGAGTGCAACGCCATGGCCTGGAGGCACAGACATGACGCAGCCTCTGGTCCATGCGGGGCCTGCTAGCTCACTCTCACTTTGCTTTATTTTTCTCTCTCTCTCTCTCCTGTTTTTTTTCTCTTTTTCTTTTTTTTCAGCAAGGCAGAACTAGCACCATCCTTGGTATGCAAGGATTTGTTGCAAGGTGCATACCGATCACCCCCACACTTAGACTTTTTTTTATGACTCCAAGAGCCAAGTGTGCGAGGCCGGTGTCTCCTACAGAGTGTGTCCCCTCACCAAGGGTACCATTGGTGCAGTTTTCATGTTCTCGGGCATCGCATGCCCCTCGTGTTTTAATCTCAACCTAAAAATGGTTAGCGACCAAAAGTACCCGAGGGTGCATACTATCCAGACAACATATTCTTTCTTTTATTAGTTTAGTATTTTTATTTTTGAAATCCGGGCTATCTCCCAGCAGTGCTTGTTTACGGTCTCAAGCTTGACCAAGGGGGTTTTCCTGTTGCAGCCAGGAAAGGTGATGTAAACCCCAACTACATCACCTACTGTCGTTCCATCATTTCTAGCTGCAAGGTTAGTGCCATAGTACAACAAGTAGTGATATGCAAAAGCATTTACATCCTTTCATAAGAAGCATTATGAACTAGTTTTCGAGAAGGACGTACTTGTTGCACTATCCTAGCACAAGGGGATGATGAATATGGAGATTCATGAGAGTTACATTGGAATAATAGAGGAACTCTCATGCTCATGAAAAAGGATCTCGTCTTTTTCGATCACTAAGGTTGTTCATGGCCCTTGAGTTCTCTAAAGAACATCAAGAAAGGAGTTTGAGGGCCCGAGGAACAAGATTTAGACTTTGACGAGGGAGGTGATGGCTGTTTGGAGGAAAAAGGGCAACAACGGTGGGTGCAAGGATATCACCTCCTCGACGTATCACCATTGGTAATTTTAGCTAAGATTGTGGTGACACCTGATCTCGATCCCTTCTGAGATTGCTCAAGAAGGTTTAGTTGGTGCTAAGGGCTTGTCACCTTAATAAAGTGAAAGCAAAAGGGTTAGAAAGAAAAATAGCACCACCAACGAGATCGCACGAAACATTCACCATAGCTCCTTGGATGTGACATTGAGTGGTTTAAGAATGGGTGCGAATCTGAATTTCTTCAGAAGAAAAACTCCACATCTTTTGACCACTCTTTTCACAAAATGGTTTTAAACCCCTCAAGGTTTCTTTCAGGAAGTGTTTTTTTAAAGGGTCAGGAGGGATTTTTGGAACTGGTGGTTTGTTTTGACAAGGATTATTCGATGTATTTTCTAAATTTTCAAAAAACTTTACCTCGAATTTAGATGGGAACTCCGAACAAAGCAACGAGAACGTTCATGGCCCCGTAATGAAAGAGGATGTGTAACTCCATGGGTCATATGAAAGATTCTGAGTTCGGGTCCCGAGGGAAATGAGTTTCAACTCATCCCTTCCTTAGGAGAGAAACATCGCATGGCAAAGCAATACATCCTAAGCTTCCAATAGAAGTTCAATTGAAATGAAGTGCGATTGTAACTTCTATTGGGCATCAATCAAAATCAAGGAGTAAGAAGTGAATTTTGAATCACTTGATTTGATTGGCATCGATCGATAATTGAGGATAAGAATGTGAGTTTGGTTCACTTGATTTGATCGGCTTGGCCCCTGTGATCCCTTGACCAAAAGAATGAGTCATGCGGACTATGAAACGATGGTCAATGTCGAGGCATATTCCTTGGTGAAAAAACACCTCGGATGTTACCTTGACACGGGAATGTGATGGGATTTTTTTTTGTTGTTGTTTTTTTTGTGGTTCAGGAGAGGTACCGTCAACAGAATTTAGATATATTTGAGATGAAAGGTCAAATTCTGAAGACAGTAGTCCTCGGTTGCTCAAAGCGTTCTCCTCCTCTCGTGAATGAAGATAGGGATGCTCACAGCTAAACCTTGAGAAGGAGTTTTCCTAAACTAGCTCTGTGAGGGATGAATCTCACAGTCAGATGAGGAATTGGGCTCCAGAAGAATGGCTCTAAAGACTCACCCCAAAGGGTCGAAAGGTGTGTACAAGGATAACCTTTCTTGGGTAGTAGGGGTAAAGCTAGAGAGAAAGAAAAGAAAAAAAAGGATATGAGGGTAAATTTGGTAGCGGGGGTGAAGGAAGAGGTAAAGAAAAAGAAAATATATTTTTTTGTTTTGAAAATATACAAGGGCGAAATAGATTCGAAGGCAATACAGCAACCGTTCCCTGGCAACGGTGCCAGAAATGCTTCTTGGTATTTCTTAACATTCACAAAATAATTTGCAAGCGTACAGAGATACCGTTGTAGCACTTCACCTATGAGTATTCAAGGGTATCGTATTTCCACGGAGAACGGAGGTACTAGCCTTCTGACTGGTTTGTCCAAGGACAAACAAGAGGTAGGTAGGCGAGGATAGAGAGGATTCCTATGGCATAGAGTTTTAGCAAAGATAGGTTCAACCTCCACTTTCTTACTTCGGGCACCGGCTTAGTCCTGGTCTGCCAAGAGTATCCGGCTATTAGCTCTACAGCCAACCCTCACGTGGGGGACTACAAGGGACGGACAGGGCTGTCACCACCTGCCGCCTACCCCGACAGACTATGGAGAAGGTATGCAAACAATAGTTACCTCCAACCTAGACACCATGTCTACGCTAGCGATTACTACTCTAGCCCCGACTCCGTCCAAGACTCGAGCCATTAGACTAGAGCACCCGTCACGAGGACGGACGATGATCCCGTAAGCAAATAAAGAATAGAACTTACTTTACTAAAAGAATAATTACCATAGAAGATCACAAATAATTACTTAAGAAAGGAAGCATTCGTCGAGGTACAAGTTGGAGAAGAGCGCCGACTGGCCGACGCCCCTCCGAACTACCCCTCACTCTCTCTCCCCATTTCTAAGCACTACAGGGGTAGGGCTTCGCCTTGGAGTGGAGCTTTGCTCTTCTTGTTGTGTGTTGAATGGGGGGCTCTCCTCCTCCTTATATAGCCCTCCAAAGGTGGAATCCTTGAGTCAACTTCCGAGGTGGAACCATAGGGGGCTGGCATAGGCAGTGCGGTGGGAGTCTGCAGGCAAAAGATGGGCCTGTTTGGGTCCAGTAGGGGTTCGGGCGACCCAGTGGGTCGGCCAAGCCAAAATGGCGCCCTCTCAGGCCCTCCTTCCTCTGGACAACTGATAGGTGGGCCCTGGTGTTGCCCCATTGTGTTCCCCTGAAGTTTTGTTTGGTATGGTGTGTCATTTGGCCCTTGAATCCTTGTATCTGCCTCTGATTTGTCAGAAGTGTCTTTTTACTTGGTCTTGGGGGTTGAATTGACTTATGGTTTGGCCCTCCAATTCTTGTGCTCTCATACAATGCTTTGAAGTGTACTTTTAACTTTGTTTGAGCACGGTTTTCCTCCATATGCAAACATGGTCTCCTGAAAACGGTGATTCACCAAAACTTGTGGAAATGATTAGTATTAAACTCCTATCTCTAGTTTGGTGTTTGTTTTGTCAATGTTCTTGGCAAGAGTTGACGGTAAGATATGGCACTTAAGGACCGTCAACACCGCACGATGCGGCAAGGCCCGCCGGCTCGGAGCCGCTTTAGCTGCGCTAGCATTCCACCGGGGAAGCGCTCACTGTGGCCCGTGCCTTGCTGCGCCACCCTCCGTTCAGGGCGGGAGCAGGCACCTTCGATGGAGAATGGCTCGACGAGAACAGCCAAAGGCGCAGAACTCCTGCGCCACCCGTGGAGAGCCCACGGTGCAGCCTCAGTGATCCGCTACCTGCTTCGTGGGGACCGCCGACCTCCGCTCTCACCTCAATGAGGTGAGGGCTGGCGAAGATGCCCACACTGCCCTGGAGAGAGCGCCGGAGAGGCGACGTCAAGCCATCGACGAGCAGGCGTCTTCTAGGTTGCTCGCCGACAATGGCGCCGCCTTCGATGACGACATCGGCCCGTATGGGGCTAGGTACTAGGCTTTCACGGTGAACTTGAGGCGGGTCAATTGGCCTGCCAAGTTCCGACTGGATCTACCGGAGAAGTATGACGACACTATTGACCCGAAGGAATTCTTCTAGATCTACACCACCACCATTTAGGCGGCGGGAGGAGGCCCTCAGGTCATGGCCAACTACTTCCACATGGCCCTCCGTGACACCGCCAGATCCTAGTTGATGAACCTTCCGCCAGGATCCATCGGATCCTGGGGGAAGCTGTGCGAGCAATTCATCACCAACTTCTCCGGGTCATTCACGCGACTTGGGACACACGACGACCTTCTCTCTATGCGACAGTGTAAAGGCAAAACACTGAGTCAGTACATTTAGCGTTTCAGTCAGGTATGCAACAGCATTCCCCGCATCTCGCCAGCCACCGTCATTATGGCGTTCAGCGAGGGAGTCAACAACAAACAGTTGGTGGGGAAGATGGAGACCCACAATGAGGAAACCATCTCCGAGCTGTTTGTGTTAGCGGACAAGTGCGATCAAGAAGCCGAGGCGCATGCCAGGGTCAAATGCCGGGGCACCCCCAAGGAGCCTCTGTAGGACCGAGAAAGGCGACCAGAGGGGGGGGTGAATGGGAGCCGATCAAAAATTCTTGCAAGCGAAAGTTAGGCCTTGATCCCAAGTACGCACCCAACCCAAGAGTCCTAGGTGAAGTGTGGAGTTGCTATAGAGAAACTACACCAGCACAAGAAAGCCCTAGGAATCAACGTGAACAACCGCGGAGGCAAACTTGAAAAGCAGAGCAGAACAGGCGCGGTATATGAGCACCGGTTGAACCGACGCGTATAGGAGTGAACCCGTCGATCTGTCCGGTGTCACAGAGCCAGCAGCAGTAGGAATCAACCACCAGTTTATCCGACGCACAGATTTGGAATGCGTCGGTTCAACCGACGGTGCTGCACCGGATTATCCGACAAAATCAACTTGAAACGTCGGTGCAGTTGTCCAGAGAGAGCTCAAAATGATCTTAACACGCACCGGTTAAACCGACGCTCTCAAATCCAAACACCGGTGCATTTGTCCAGAGGAGCACCATGTCTAAACGTCCAGAGCACCGGTTCAACCGACGTCAGTGAGTTTCTATATGCCGGTTGAACGGGCAGAGTAGCAGTAGGACAGCAATCACCGGATGAACCGATGCTCTAGGGAGAGAAAGCACCGGTGCAACCAGATGAGAAGCAGAAAACCCTAACAGTCGAGATTTCTACACACCGGTTGAACCGACGATGTTAAGCTTGAACATCGGTTTAACCGGTGATAGGAAAAGTTCAGCACGACGCAGAAGACTCTATTTTTGCTCGGGGCTCGATCAAGACTTGACGATTCGAGGATCAAAACACGTCCAAATCACACCAAAATTTGCAGGCACGATCACAAAGACCTTGTGAACATACACACAAAAGGAATCGATGATTCACTCCATAGTTTGTGAGGAATCAACGAAATCCCGAGCATGAACGGGGTTTTCTCAAAATGTGAAACTCCCAAGAACGTCGATCCTAAGGAGCTCGTGAATCCTAGGGATTTTGCACTAGGCAAGAGGGCATGGATTCAACACAAAAAGCTCTAAGAACTACTACGATCTCGTGCAACAAAGGAATTTATCGCGGAATTGAAATTCAACCCAAACACGAGAACACGAAGTATTGAATTCACAAGGAATTGAAAAGCCCAAAGGGCACAAGGAGGATAGGGCCTCCTTTCCCAATCGAATTCAATACATAGTCTCAAGAATCCATCCCAAAATCTCAATCCCAGACGAGGAAGAGAAAGAACAGAGAGGAAGAAGGAGACAGGGAGGGGCGCCGCCTATGTCTTGCGCACCAACCAAAGAGGGAGAAAACCAGGGCGCTCCAACTCTGCCTCCTTTTATCCCTCCGTGTGCTGCTGCCCTCCCTTTCTTTCTTCTCCTCCAAGTCTCCCTCTAAAGACTAGAATACCCCTAAGTGCTGAAATTAAACTAGAAGGCCCTTAGGGGCAAAACCGAAAAAGATACATTGAAGACCATCCGACGGCTGCGATGACTTGGAGATATTTGCTTCGACCCGACGCAATCGCCCCGATATCGCCACGCGTCCTTCTGGAATCTTCACGGGGGCAGTTTTGGGAAAACTGCCGAAACCGAGTTCGGGGGCGGTTTTGGAGGAACCGCCAAACCTTCCCGCGTGATGTTTCCGGCACACCCGCCAAGCCCGATGTCACCACATGTCCGACCTCCCGCCGGAACCCTAGCGCCTTCGTCATCTAGACGCCATCGCCATCTCCCTCTGACTTGGCCGACGTCGACGCATCCCAGCCGTTGGTTTTTCCCGAGCTACCAATAAATTCCACGCCGTCTTGCCTTGGCGCCAGGAGTGGATCGCAACACGGCCCAGCAGTCGCCCAAGCATCTGGGCCGCCCTTCTCCACCGCACGGTCGTCCAGTCGGGCCTCCAACGCCACCGCAAGGTCTCCCGCCTTCGCATGGTCGTCGAGATCCCTGCCATCGCAACGCCGCCGCATGGTGCATCGGCACGCGCCTCGCTCTTGTCCAAACCATCTCGCTGCCACCTGCGCCATCCGTGTACCTGCACACCACAGACCAAGAACTGGCGCAATCTCCACAGAGTCGCGACTACACACAGTTAGTCCACTCCACGTGTTGGCAATCACTCATCACACCAAGGAGCAGGCCTCCACTACCTCTCAATCTCCCCCTTGATGAGTGCATTATCAACACCACACCCCACACGGGCACTGGTGAAAGAAAAAGATAACCGAAAAAGAAATGAAAAACAAAGAGAGCTAACTCAAGTGATCAAAAGCGAATGAAAGCCAGAAAGGATCACTTGAAGATAGCAAAGCCAAAAGAGTCAGCCCCCAAGACAAGGGCAACGGCTCGGCGCACTGACTCCAAAATATGCTTGACCCCTCAAGAAAGAGGCAAGGCTCAACACAGCCAAGCATGTGCAAAGCTGGTCCCTCCAGAAAGAGGCAAGGCTCAACACAACCAGCAAAGAGCATGAAAAGGCTCAAAAACTCCCCCTAAAATGCAGCTCCCCCTCACTATGCAACTCTCCCCCGATTTGTGCACACTCAAAGACTGGAACTCTCCACAATCTCTCCGCCTAAGGTATCAGAGACATCAAACTCTCCCCCTTAGAACAAACACCAATCTCTCCCCCTTGTTGACAAGGCACACACCAAGGTACCCCCCCTGTCTAGATGCTCCCCCTGGAAACATGCCATGAAGTGTAATGCATGCGTGCCTAAAAAGCTTCCAGGTACAGAACAAGATCATTTGCAAGGGTCGAAACAACACAGCATATGAGGGTGCATATACAAAGACAATGCATGTAGAAAATCATAAGAATATATCTATACAGATCATGAGCAAGCATTTGTCATTTGTAAAAGAAAAAAAACATGACCAGAAAAGGACCTAGCATACTAGAAGGTAAACAAGCATGCTAGTGCTAGCAAGAACATACAGGTGAGGTATCCAAAGCATATCACAGCAACTGCCACTCAACCAACTGAAAACTCTTAATTTCTCAACAAGAAGAAGTGGTGCTAGGGGTTGAAAACTTGCAAGTGCTTAACTTAGCGAATGTGCCAAGCCTAGGTCAAGGACCATCAGAAGCTTAAGACAACACTCTTAGTCATTCACAGCCTTGTCCAAGTTCTCCAGAGGAGCAGTCTCGGTACAAGATTAGTGGTGGAAGCAATCCCACCTAGATCTTTTCACTCAGAGCAAAACATGATATACCAAATGTTGGATTTTTAAAATTGAATACCAATTATAACACACCAACTGTTTGAGTTTGCAAAACAATCATGAAGCAAAAGAGGGCATCTTGTTGCATATGATAGCAAAGGACCTAGCCACTAAGCATGAAACAAGATAGCATAAGCATACAAGCCTACACATGCTAGTAGCAGATCCTGAAGGTGACCATGTTTTATGATTTTCAAGGAATAAAATAGCTAAGCTCAAAGCCAATATACAACATATTCAAAGGAGCTAGCTACACATGGTCAAAGCATATATACAACTCATAGCATAGCACAAGGCACAAGCAAATGCAGATATCATACATGAGAAGCTTAGTGCAAGTGTAATGCATATGAGCAAATGCTATGTAAAATGGTATGTACAAAAAAATGCAAGAAAAAGCAAAAAGAAGGGAAAACCAATCCTAAACTACAGAAACAATTACCCAACTCAAAATGGGTAGCACACGCCAAGCTCTCCCCGCAAGCGAGCATAGGTGGCTTGTTCTAGGGGCTTGGTCAGGATGTCGGCTACTTGATTATCAGTGGATACATGGGTCAACTCGACATTGCCCTTCTCATAGTGATCTCTCAGGAAATGGAACCTCACGTCTATATGCTTGGAGCGAGAGTGCAGGACGGGGTTCTTGGCTAAGCTTATGGCTGAGGTGCTGTCAATGAAAATAGGAACTCTGCCATAGGTTAGGCCATAATCACTGAGAGTGTGTCTCATCCAAAGGATCTGGGAGCAGCAAGTAGCAGCAGCAATGTATTCGGCTTCTGTGGTGGAAAGAGATACACTAGTTTGCTTGCGGGCAGACCAAGACACAAGAGAAGTTCCAAGAAACTGACAGGTGCCTGAAGTTGACTTGCGATCAATCCGACACCCACCATGATCAGCATCAGAAAAGCCAACCAACGCAAGAGAAGAGGTAGAAGTGTACCAAAGGCCAAACTCAGGAGTGTAGCGGAGGTACCTGAAAATCCTCTTCACAGCGTTCCTATGAGAAGTGCGCGGAGAAGCCTGGAACCTCGCGCAGAGACAGGCCGCGAACTGGATGTCAGGTCTGGTGGCAGTCAAGTACAGGAGCGAGCTGATCATGCTCCTGTACTCCTTTTGGTCCACAGCAACACCTTCAGTGTCCTCATCCAGCGCCGTAGAAGTGCCCATAGGAGTCGGCATGGGATTGAGGTCCCCGAAGTCGAACTTCTTGAGCATGTCCTTGGTGTACTTGGCCTGGCGGACGAAGGTGCCATCCCGGGTTTGCTTGATGTGCAACCCGAGGAAGAACTGAAGCTCACCCATCATCGACATCTCAAACTCCCTATTCATGTCATCAGAAAAACTAGAAACAAGAGAGTGAGAGGAGCCACCAAAGATAATATCATCCACGTAAATCTGAACCAACAGAAAATCAGCGCCACGCCTGAGGAGAAACAAAGTCTTATCTACCGAACCCATGACAAACCCCTGCTTAAGCAAAAAGGCTCTCAACCTCGCATACCAGGCTCTAGGGGCTTGTTTCAGACCATACAAAGCCTTCTGAAGCTTGAAGACTCGGTCTGGAAACATGGGATTCTCAAAGCCAGGAGGTTGCTTCACATAGACCTCCTCCTCTATGAACCCGTTCAGGAAGGCACTCTTCACATCCATCTGATACAACTTGAACCCCTTCGAAGATGCAAAGGCTAAAAAGATCCGTATGGCCTCTAAACGAGCTATAGGTGCAAAGGTTTCCTCATAATCTATCCCTTCCTGCTGGCTGTAACCCTGAGCTACTAACCTAGCCTTGTTCCTCACAACCATCCCATCCTCACCCTGTTTGTTCTTGAAAACCCATTTGGTACCTATAGGATTGCAATCTGGTGGAGGCTCTACAAGGACCCAGACTTGGTTTCGCTCAAAGTTTTCTAGCTCCTCATGCATGGCATTGACCCAGTTAGAATTAGATAAAGCGTGTCCAACATCTTTGGGCTCAAAGGTGGCTACGAAAGCAGAGTGAGCATAGAAAGCAAAAGAGGTAACCTTCGACCGCGTCTGAACTCCTCGGTGAAGGGCCCCAAGTATCCTCTCTGGAGGATGATCCCGCAGGGCTCGGTGGTGTACTCGCTGAGGTGAAGTCACCTCGCCACTGCCCTCAACATGGGTCCTGGAGGAAGAACCTTGAGCTGGACGTGGATCGGCCGTAGTCGAAGCTGTGGGGAGCGGGCTGCCATCGTCATCAGAACTCGAATCCCCAGGAAGTGGGCCTGCAGCCGGCGCAGGGAAACCACCATCACCCTCAAAGGCTTCAGGCTCATCCTCATCCTCGAAGATGTCCTGGCCAAACTCATCGTCACCTGCACACTCCACAAAAGCAGACAAGGAAGGAGTGGACTCGTCGAAGGTTACATTACAAGTTTTGATCCAGTTAGTCTCAAGAATAAGAACACGATAGCCTCTAGATTGAAGAGCATAGCCAAGAAGAATACCATCAGAGCTCCTAGACTCGAACTTATCAAGATTTCCCTCCTTCAGAACAAAGCATCTGCAACCAAAAGCACGCAGGTGGGAGACTCTGGGCTGTCGACCAAACCGCAATTCATACGAAGTCTTTTTCATGAATGAGTGAAGGAAGATGCGGTTGGCAACATAGCATGCGGTGTTGATTGCCTCGGCCCAAAAACGCCTAGGAGTCCTATGCTCATTGAGCATCGTCCTGGCCATCTCCACTAGGGTCCGATTTTTGCGTTCAACCACGCCATTCTGTGGAGGAACATAAGGAGAGGAGTACTGGTGATCAAGACCGAGGCCACGACAGAAGTCATCAAAATGAGCATTCTTAAATTCAGAGCCATTGTCACTGCGAATAGCCCTCATGGCATGTGGAAGCTCATTCTGTAACCTCAAGGCAAGGTCTCGAAAGTACTGAAAAGCCTCATCCTTAGTCTCCAAGAAGAAAACCCAAGAGTATCGAGAGAAGTCATCCACGATCACAAGAATGTACCACTTCCCACCAACAGAACGCACACGAGCAGGACCGACGGTGTCCATATGAAGAAGGTCGCCTGGGTGCGATGTCATCACCTGATTCACAAGGTGGGTGCGGAAGGGAAACCATCTTCCCGTGATGACATGGGTGACAGACAAGGTCCTTTTCCAACTTGAGCTTGGGCAATCCTTGGATCAGATCAAGTGAGCTGAGCCTAACTAGTAGATCAAAGCTCAAGTGACCAAGTCTCCTATGCCACTTCCTAGAGCTCAGAGGACTGACCAGTCACCAGACAGTGAGAGGTGCTAGAAGAAGATCTAGAGAAGTCAATGCGAAACACACGACCAAGAGGAACAATGCTGCAAACAAAATCCCCTCTGGAATCAAGAACACACGAGCAACCTCTCTTGAAACTCACCTCATACCCATTATCAAGAAGTTACGAAACAGAAAGTAAATTAAAACCAAGTTTATCAACAAGAGCAACCTCTCTCAGGGTAAAGTCGTCAGAAATCCGAATAGCACCAACTCCACGTACCTTTCCTTTGCTGTTATCCCCGAAGACGATGTACTCCTTGTCCTTCGTCGGGGTGAGCTTGGAGAGCCATCTGTGACTCCCAGTCATGTGGCGCGAACAACCGGAGTCCATGAGCCATATGTTCTCCAGGCCTCGAGTGTCCTGCTCAGTAAGAGGAAAAAGAGCGGGCGAATGGCCTGACACTGGGGTTAGCACAGAAGGAAGCAAACCAGTGTCGTGCCATCTGCTCGAAAGCAGGGTAAGTCTCCTCAAACGAAAACTGTGGCTGGCGACCACCACGCTGAGGAAAACATGGTGCGCCTCTGCCACCAAAGCCTCGGCCACGCTGACCACCACCGAAAGCACGGTGTGGAATGGAGCCAGTGAAACCACCACCAGGAGCGCGGTATTGTAACACCCGGTTTATAAAGGAACATAAACCGAGCAATCATATACGTGCCAGGATCAAGTCACACATATATACAACAAAATGAACAGTATATCACAGCACATATCACGAATAAGACATAATAAATCGAAATACGAATGTTATTTATTACATTAATGACAAAAATGTCTGATACAACGGAAGCGAAGTACAAAAAATACGATAAAACTCGCCGAAGCTGAGCAGGGCGCCACAGGGACGTCGACTGGGAGACGAACGCCTAGAAGTCCTCGTAGTCCTGGTAGCGCTGAGCGAACTCCCTCGTGTCGGCAGGAACTGAGCAGCAGTAGTGTAGCCAAGAGGAAAAAGTAGAGAAGAGGCAAGAGTGAGTACACATCTTGTACTCAACAAGTATAACACAAACTATGAGGCTCTAAGGTTGGCTGACTGACTGCATTAGCTTTTAAGTGTTGGCAAATTTTTATTAAAGCTATTTACTACAAGTTGATCAATTACCATAAACCCAGTTACATAATAATTAATCAAAATTAATCATGTTACTACAAAGAACCAAATCAAAACCACCAAGGTAACCCCGAGAGGCACCTCCCTCGTCGGAAGGAGATAACCCCACTAATCAAAAGGAGGATCTGGGCCGCTCATGACCATGAGCACGGCTAGTATACCAGTTTTACACTCTGCAGAGGTTGCACATCTTTACCCACAAGTCGTGAGCTACGCCAGTTGTTCATCACACTTCCTTAGGTGAGATGACTAGCGACTCACTACGAGGCCTTTACAAAGAATCTCGTTGGTAGGGAGTAACCGCGAGGGTGGATCGGCGACTATGGAGCAGGTCTAGTGGGCGTCAAGACACGAAGCACAGACGAGGCCACTCAGCACGAGGGCCATAGAAGCTTACCGCCCCTGCCCCGCAGGTAAGTTACTCCAAACCAAAAAGACCTAATTATTACGCCAAGACCGTCCCATTCCAGCCTTGTAGTAGCGCTGTTGTCCCAGGTTGTCGCTCTATGAACCGGTCCTTATGGAGAGTGGCCAACCAAGCACTAAGCACCGTGCTGGCCCCATAAACCATGTTTCTAACAAAACATATTTTAACGGGACGTGAGCCACCCAAGCACGAAGCACAGAGGGCCACTCCTAGAATTAAGTTGCATAAACCATTAATCAAATTAATTAAAAAGGACTTTTATGTGTTATAGCATGGCACCTAGCACAACTAACCAAAATGCAACCCAAAGGTATATATAAAGGATATAAAGTGGCTAGGACAGTCCTTATAGGCATACAGTATTAAAATGCAGTATGAAATTGTATTTAAAAGTGATAGGTTGTTCATGTTATACTTGCCTTCCTCGTACTGCTCCTGCTGCTGCTCAAAGTGCTCGGAAGACGGCTGCTCCTGGTACTGGTACTGGGGCTCCTCCGATGGATCAGCGTCTACTCACGAACACATGGCCAAAACAAGGCACGACAGTAAGCATACAAGCAACCACTAACAAAAGCTAAGAAATAGTACATCAATACATAAAAACAGCACACTAAACTAGTCTAAAACTATTCTATGCATTACAACGATCGTGTGGATGTAAAGAACGCTTAAAACGGAGCTAAAACGCGTAATCTAGGATAAAAACAAGTTCTAGGGGCTTATCTGCGAGAAAAACTAGGTTCCAGGGGGTTTTCTGCAAAAACCGAGGGTCTAAACATAATTAAACGTTAAATCTAAGGGCTAACAAGCAAAACCGAAGTCTCTGGACTGCGGGCGCTAAAACCAGGTGTAGCGAAAATGGCCTCTCATGCCATATTTCAATATAATGTTTTGGCGATTGATGACACACACAACACTTGGACTAATATGATTGTTAAGATGACTATTCTCAGGCTTTTAGGTTCAAGTGATGACAAAGAGAAGAGAGGCGTAGCAAGGCCCGAAGGGCCACCCCTACGAGGGTTCCGCTACCCGGTTAGCGGACGGGGGTCGAGGGGGAGCCGCCCCTCTTCGGTCCAAAGGACAAGAATCGAAGAGACTGTGAAGAAATTCAATACACCGGTTAAACCGATGTTAAGGAAAAGACACACGCCGGTGTAATTGTCTAGAAGCTGGAAACTGAAGATACACTCACCGGATTAACCGACGTTGAAGGAAATGCATACGTCGGTGCATTGCCAAACGAAGACCGATGAAAATACATACACCGGTTGAACCGACGATACATCGGTCAATTGCATTGGTTCAGTTGTCCAGAGAGGTGGTTTTTGGAGGAACATGAAGAAGTTACAATCACCGGTTAAACCGACGCTAATTTTACATACACCGGTTGATTGCATCGGTTAAACCGGCGATACACCGGTTAATTGCTAACGGCTAGTTTTTCAAGTAGCAGTTTACATACACCGGTTGAACCGATGATGGCTTTTGGGGTACGTCGGATTAACTGGCGTTAAGCACATTTCTGGCAGCTTTTCTCCAACGGCAATATTTGCTTGTGCTGCCTATATATACCCCCAAGGCCGGGTCATTTGAGAGAGCTGGAGTTCAAGGAAGTATAGAAGAGCTAAAGATCATCTTCAACCACCATAGAGCTTTATTGTACATCATATAGGCTTAAGCACACTTGTGAGAGTGCTTAGTGCTTGTTTAGGCTTAGTTCTTGAGAGAACTAGCTTGAGAGAAAGCCTTGCTGCGGCAAGCACCTTGTGTACTCGTCGTGTGACCCTCTGACTTGGTGTGGAGTGGCAACGACACTTTGTGCGGGGAAGGAGGCCCCTACTTGGTGTTAAAGCTCCAAGATAGTGAAGACGGTGCCGTGGTGACGCTTCGAGATAGACGGTGGCGGTGACCTCGTCTTTGTGACTTGGCGTCACTTAGCCTTTGCTTGTCGGGAGCCTTGGAGGCGTGGCAAGACGGTGATCAAGCGAAGAGACTCGGCATCACACTTGTTCTTTGTGAGCAAGTGGCCGTGGACGTAGGGAGGGACTTTGGTGTCCTAACCGAACCACGTTAAATCGTGTGTCTTGGTGTCTTCACGGGAGTTTGCATATCCTCTCCCTTACCGCTTTACTTACCACATTACATTTCCGCATTTACTCTTTCTTGCTTACCTTTACTTTCCTAGTTAGTTTGATTAGGATTGGCTATAGGTTGCAAGTCTTTTGGGGTAAGTAGAGGGTAGCATAGATAAACCTTAGTCATAACTAGCATGTGTAGGACGTGTTAGGTTTATCTTATGCAATTAGATTGAGCCCTAGGATAGAAAAGCGATTAGCAACCCTATTCACCCCCTCCCCCTCTAGGGTCGGACACCCCGGTGATCCTTACACCAGGAAAGTCAGGGGGGTTTTGGTAAAAACCGTGGCCTAACTGAAATTATTTTTGAATGGCTGTGGACCGCGGGTTGAATCTCGAAAAGCTAAGGGGCTCTTTAGCAAAAGTGATTGGCTGAAGCGGTATGGTTAGATCTGAACTGTTGGATCGCGATCCGTCGGCTCTGGGCGAAGGGGTACGCAAGATCTAATCTTGGGTGCAGATCTAAGATCGAACGGTCAAGGGTTTCTGGGTGCGCGGGCGGCGGCGGAACGCGCCGGCGTGCCCTGTTCCGCGGCGGCACAGCATAGGGCTCGCCGGAGTTCGTCGGATCTGATGTTCTGGGGCTAGTTTTGGCCTGCGGTTTGGCCTAGGAGGTAGTACGCCTCATGCGTAAACCACTGGGGCACTCAACGAGGCGCTGCGGGGCTGGGAGAGGGACTCTCGCCGACATGGGCGGCTCGGCGGTGGTGGAGAAATGCCGGCAAGCGTGGCCGGGGCACCTAGGGTGCGTTACAGGTCCTAATCGCTAGCGCAAAAGATAGAGGGGGCCGAGGAAAAGCTCACCAAGGTTCGGTCCGGGCGGGGGCGTGATGCAGGTGGCGCAGGCGGCGAGACCCGGCAGCGGTCGTGGTAAGAGCTTCACGGGGGACATCACAGACGTGTGCGCCGGGCCTGCTGATTCCCCCAATCGACTCGTACGGGCCCTGTGGTGGTGGTCCAGGAGTCAGAGGGGTGCGGAGGTCGGCAGCGGCGGCAATTTCTTGCGAAAGGGGCTCACCTGCGGCGGCGGCTTCGTGAGCAATTCCGGTGATGCAGCGGCGTAGGCTCGGTGCCGAGGTCTCGAGGAGTTCCACTGGACGGGGGCGAAGCTAAAGCGGGGGTCTGGGCCGACGGCGGGTCGACGGAGCAGCGCAGGCGCGGCGGCGCAGGGAGCTCTGCTCCCGCGGCGCGAGGGGAGGCGGCGGCTAGGGTTTGCGGGGCGGCGCGTGGGTGGATGGGGTGTAGGGGGGCCGTGGGGGGCCAATTAAAGGCCTGCGGGGATCTTGGGAAGGCGTGCCGTGGGGGATGCGGGTGAGATCTCCGGCGGGGAGATCGGGTTCCGTTGGCGCACTGGAGAAGGAAAGGGGGAGGAGGGCGATGACAGGTGGGTCCGCTCGGTCAGTGGGGGTGTGGGCGACGCGCTTGCGGGAGCAGGCCGGCGCGCGGGGAGAGCTGGGCTGCGGCGTGGGCTTCCGGCGCGGGAGGGAAAGGGAAGGAGGGGAGTGGGCCCGAGGAAAGCTGGGCCGCGGGGAAAGGGTGGGCCGGACGGCTTGAGCTGCTGGGTTGGGCCTGCGGAGAGGTGTTGGGCCAGGGTCGCTGGACTGGGTTTGGGTTTCCTATTGGGTTCCTATTTTCCTTTTCTTTTTCTATTTCCTCTCTCTTTTCTATTTCTAAATCAAACAAAGTTTGAATTCAAAAACAAATTTGAATTCAAACCAGACTCAAATAATTAAAACTATGCACCAGCATGAATGCAACACCAAAAATTTAAACCTATGATAAAATTTTAATTACTTAAGGAACAAAAGTTTAGATTAAATGCAAGGCTAACACAATAAACCTTAGAAAATTAAATAAAACCAATTAAATTTATTATAAATTGCTGAAATTTAAATTGGGGTGTTACAGGTATCCACCACCGCCTCCCCCTCCTCCACCTACACGACGTGGCCTGGCATCCCGCCTCTGCCCACATCGAGCTGAAGCATGTCCTCCTGTAGGCTGGTGGAACACCTCCTGAGCACGCCTCTCAGGCTGCCTGCGCTCAAACCTCAACCTCCGAAAGAAGAACTCTGCCAAGTGACCATCCCTTCCACACCACTCACACTGGTAAGGCTCTCTCTTGTGTGTAGGCTGTGGTGTAGGAGCTGGGGCTCTCTGAGGCACTCTAGGGGACTGAGTCCTTACCTTGGGCTTAGGAATAGGCTTACCACTAAGAGCGAGTGTATCCAGTCGGTTCTTGAGGTGGTTAGGCTTGGGAACCCACACTGGATTCTTAGGTGGAGCTCTGGGTGGCTCAGAGAGAATTCCATCCTTAACTGGTGCTAGCTTAGGAACTGGTGGAGCTGTGGAAGAAGAAGGTGCACTCACACTCAGCTCAAGCATCTCACCAATCTTGCCATAGGGTTGGACAAAATCAGCAGGAGTGAAAGCAAAACCAACCCCAACACCGTCAGGACGCTTAAACTGCTGAACCATCATGCCCAACTGAGGCTCGCGGGCGGACACCCAACTAAGAATCTCCCGAAGGTGGGAGTTCTCCTCCTCCATTCGGGTCTTGTCCTTCCATGCCTCCTCAAGTTCAGAGATCAGGATTGGGCACACAGTACAATCAGCAAAGCAAGAGCTAGCGACTGCGGATTTCTCCAACTTCCTCAAAGCAGCATTCTTCTCCTTAAGCTCTTCTCTAAGCACTGGGCACTCCTTACAAGCACCCAAGAGGGTAGGCCGGGACTTGAGCTCATCCAAGGCCTTCTTGCCCTCCTCGAGCTTGAACAAGTTCTCATCATACTTGCTCCTGAGCTCGGAAAGGTTAGACATCAAACCGATGAACTGACTGCACTCATCTTCCGCCTCACAATCCTCCACAATAGGAGCAGACTGAGCAATCTCTAGAGCTAGCTTAACTTCCTTCAACTCCTGTCTCAAAGCTCTAAACTGCCTCTTAGCATCCTTAATGATCAAGTCCTGATTATCAAGAGCAGTGTAAAGATCCTCCAACTCCTAAGGAGTGGGGTGCTCAGAACGTACCTCAGAGCTTGGCTCTGGCTGAAGTACAGGCTCTACCGTGGTGGAAGGAGTCCCGTCGGCATCGCAGTCGATGGCCATGGTGCAGAAACTGGCCGCCTTCCCAGCATGGAGGCAAAGGCCAGTGAAGCCCTCCGTGGCCTTCTTCTTGGTGCTCCACTTCTTCTCGCCGCGGTGGTGTGAGTCGGAGTCACTGGAGCTGGGTGAGGACGATGACGTCGAACTCTGGCTAGTGGAGGAGTGATCCTCGCTCTGGGCAACGAATGTCTGCTTGCTCTTGTACTTGCCGACATTCTACTTCCGCTCGTAGTGCCGCTTGGAGCATCCGCCACTCTTCTTGTGTGAGTGTGTTGTCGGTCGAAACCCACCGGCGAGCAGCGACAGGCAACACGAAGAGCCGGGAGGTCACCGGGGCGCTGGCAGGCACTGCTCCCTCGTCGACGGCCCGCAATTCCATCACGCGCCCGGAGATTCTGTGGAAAGCCGGGCGTGCCACCTGACCTATACCCGATCAGGAGGGTGCGAACGTGCTCCAAACAGTTTCCTGCATACAAAGACACGTGTAAATGTAAGTCCGAGCCGTGGTCGGCTCCCCGGGACGACTCTTGCATCGGCTTTAAAGAGCCGATCGAGTCCCGGTGTCAGATTGGATCTGTATCTATCCGGATATTGATGAACAAAGCAAATAACTATAAAGCTGATTCAATTAAATCTAATTAATCTAATCCATGATGGTAACAGCTTCACTGCTAGATCAGAACATCCTACACGTGACTAGGCCTAGTGAACGTAACAGACAACCAAACCATAACCCAAAACAGAGGCCTAAGAACTAGCAAGAGCCGATTCCCGGAACAATCCCCATCAAGGCTAAGATAAGGCATCTACTACACCACCGGATCATCCAATCCGTTTGCAAGGCCTAACCTAGCAGATATTACGCAAACTCTTAAGATAAGAGCAAACCATAACAGATTAGATCTACTAGACATAAGAGAAGCAGGGTGTTGCCTCTGTACAGCTAATTCTATGTGGCAAGAACTAGCATAAGATTGAAAACGTGACTGCACAGAGACAACATGATATTCGTAGATGATAAGCAATGAAGCACAATAAATCTGCTAAAAGCCATGCTACGAACATCAAGATAACTAGTACTACTCGCCATCAAAAACGCTTCAGTACGAGTAATACCAAGGTAAAAGCAAGAACAATACTGCCCTGATCGCAAGAAGCAATCAGGGTAGCATGGCGCTTACTTGGATGAAACCCTAGGATTATGGGTGGCGATGCGCCGAGAGTTGTTGTTTGCGAGACGTGATGACGCTCTCCTTTTACGAATAACAAAGGGTACATATTTATAGTCCAGAGACTTGGGAAACAATCTAAACTAATCTTGTCCCGATCGGACTCTATCTCTAATCTTGAACTAATTCTAAGGATACATGGCCCATGTGGCCCAAATGCTCACGCAGGAGCCGATTTACAAGTCTTCTTAATCTTCTGCTTCAAGCCCATCTTGCTTTCGGCCCATAAATTAATCCTGTTAATTTATGCCGATAACACATGCCCCCCTGGTTTTTGGCAATGATAGTTCCAAAACCAATCCGTCGCTTCATCTTCCCGTTAATGCTCATTAAACACACTGCAACCACCAAGGAAGACGCAACGTCTCTGCAACTGGCTCCTCGTAGAATGTGAAACTGTCGATCCATCTTCCACCTTTTCACTATTTAATCTCGCCCCGAATCGGCTCTTCTTCACAACAAAACTCCTTCTTCCTCCCAGAGCCAGTAGCGCAGAAAAAACCCCAATCCTTCACTAGCCATGGCCATCTCTTCTTCCTCCGACTCCAACTCCTTCGGAGACTCTCCCTCCTCCTCTTCTCCTTCTTCTTCCCCCTCCCCACTTCTTCCATCGACTCCATTCCGGAGAGTCGGGAGTCGACGCTGGAGTGGGACCCAACTACAGCGCATGAAGCACTGGCTCCTCTGCACTGGGATGCAGAGGAGTTCGATTTCGGGGTCGTCTCCGAGGAGGACGAGCCCACGACTAAAGGAGAAGACCTCCGGCTCCTGTTCCAGGAGGAGTCGGAGAACAGTGAAGAAGAAGACCCTTCTTCGGACGGAGTCGATTCCTCCTCGGGAGAGAAGATCGACTCCCCATCTGACGACGACGAGCCGATGGGCGGAAAGCCCTTTCGGTTCCTCGGGTCCTCCGAAGAGGACAGCGAGGAGGAGAAGAGCGGCGGCGACGACGGCTAGAGCGACTTCGGGTCTGAAGGCGGTAGCAGCGCCTTCAGCAGCGACGACGACGACGATGACAGTGACGACGGCGACAGCGGGGGTGCGCCGGCCCGAAGCCCAAGCGTCGTAGGTACTAGGTATCAACGAGCAGTAGGAGTAGTATCGTAGAGGTAGAATCTCAAAGCCGAAGGATTAATTCCTTTGTAAAAATCGGCTTTCTTTGTAATGAACTTTCCTTTAATGAAATCGAATTTCCCTTCAATTACATGTGTCTTCGTTTACTTTCCAAAAAGCCGATGGCAACGCATCAGGCTTCCATAAATATCCAAGAGCCGACGAAATTCAAACTAGAAGCAACCCGCACAAGAGTAGAACATCACTTCCAGCTTGAACCGAACTCTTGAATCCGAGCATAATTCGAAAACCAAGCTCTACAAATCCGAGCAAGAACTCTCCAAGCAGCCAGAATTCGAATCAGAGCCTACAGCAATCAAACCCTAAGTCAACAGATCTAAACCATGGCAGATTCTGCAGCTCAGACGACAAGCTCAGCAACCGACGATGCGGCAATCTGCGGCCTGAAGGTAATATTCGGCCTAGTCCTTTAGTTTTCTTCAGCTTACTAAGCTTCTGAAACTGAAACTTTGAAACATGACGCCATACACATACTTCTGAATTTCTGAACTTCAGGTGTCAGACATCCTTCTGCCGCATCCCTCCAATCCAAAATCTTTCTGTCTTGGCCCACAAACCCATGAAAATCCCATAGATTTGATCTCTTGTGAAGCAAATAGGATCCCTTTTGTGTGTCAAAACATCGATCTGAACCTCTGGACCGACTGCTTAAGAGCCTGGCCTAATCCCCTTGAGAGTTGGATTACAAGGCACAGCAGAGTAGCAAAAGCTCACATGCCCTTATGGTAGGATTTGAACATAGCCAATGCACTTAGCTTGTCATTATCTCCACTTGACAAAGATGAAAATCTTCTGAAAACCATCGGCTATTTCTGGTCTGATGCTCTGAACTGCTTTCTCTTTGGTCATGGTCCCATGACTCCTACTCTGCTGGATATCACCATGATCACTGGCCTAGACATTAGTTCTCCTAATCCTGCTGCTCACAAAATGGCATAAGTCCCATTCAAACTGTCTTCCAAGGTTAACTGCACAAACTGGGGCACTTATATGAATCAGCACATGAAAACAAAAGGTCCAGTGACTGAGAAGGAACACACAGCCTTCCAAAATCTTTGGCTAGAGCACTTCATCTTCTGTGGTCCTTCTTTAGCTCCAACTAAGAACTATCTTCCCTTGGCCTATCACCTGGCCCATGGCAATCACACCGGCCTAGGCAAACTCTTCCTTGGAGAAATCTACAGATATCTCCATTTGATGACATCTAACCTGCTTAACCACAAGAAACTAAGAACTGGAGGCCCTTGGTGGTTTATCCAGTTGTGGGCACAACTATACTTCCAGCACCATATTCCCAACTTCCAAGGCCTGACCAAGAACTCTTTCCCTGATGAGAGTGGCAAACCAATTAGATGTACTAGTTACGGCCAAGCTTTATTTAGTCTCCCCGGACAGTAAACTGAATTCGTCAGATGCAGCAAACTGGTTCAGAGTCTTCTACAAAGGACTAGATAATCCCCTCTACTTCCCATTCACTGAATCTGAATCCTTTGAAAACCCAACTGCCTTCAGATTAGATAACTTTGCCAATGACGACAGCACTCGGCATCTATATTCTTTAATGATTCGACCTGGCTTCCTCCCTATTGGCATAAGCACCTCTAATAGAATTATCAAGCCAGGTTATGAATCTTACCAACCAGTTATAGCAGCTCGGCAATTTGGCCTAGGACAGGTCTCTCCCCACTTCCATATTCACCACTTGGTGGAGAGCAGAGCGATCTGCCTGATGGTCTCACTGGTTCAAGATGCTACAGCATGTTTGATGACCTCCACATCCCAATACCAGCCGATCTATCCTTTACCTCTTCATCAATCGGCTTTGATATTTGGTGGAACATGTGGAAAACTCATGTCTTCAGAAAAGGTCTAAGTCCTCGACTGCAGCAAATCGATCTTGAATATGTAATCCCCGAGGAAGAGGTACTGGATTTATGCATTTTCCCCTTTCTAGATCATCCATCCTTCCACTTGTCTAATTCCTACTCACCCTGTTTGCAGCAACAAGATGGTCCAGAACCTATAACCAGCAACAGGGAACCATTCCACTTTCTTCCAACTACCCCTGATGTACTTTTCTGCAAGGGATCACCAACAATGAAGAAAGTGATAATGACTGTTAAGCCAGACTTACTTCAGTCGGCTTCCAAACGAAGACAAACTCCTGCAAGTGTTGCCGCCCGAGTCTTGACCAAGAAAAGGAAGATGATCACGAGGCGAGTGATCAAGAAACCAGCACCAGCTTCTCCAAGCCCATCAGAGTCCAATACCAACCAGGTAACTCATCTTTCTAAAACTTCTTCTTCATTTCATATATATGTACTCTGGTTGACTGTAATTCTATTTCCAGGATGCAGCTGAAGAAATCCCCAATGCAGAAAGCCTGGAACAACATGAGATGGCTGCAACTCCTGATGCACTGATGGATACAAATGAGGAACAAACCGATACAGTCGATGTTCTTGATGTCAACACAAGCTCTAACAGGACGATTGCTCCTGAACCGCCCAACACTTCCTCAGAACAGGTAACTTTACAAAACCAATTCTGAACCAGCCGATAGTCCCATAAATGCATCTTGTTCTAACTCCAGATACACCCATAGGGCTTTGATATTTCAGGTCTGCTTTCCTTTGACCCAGCATCAATGGGTCTGACTGTCCTTGGAGCAGAGACATCATCTTTGCAGCAATCGGCTAACTTGGCACATCAGCTTCAACTCATCAAGGATCTACTATCTGCTCCAATCACTGCTCTGGTTGATGATTCCAGCAAGATAAAGAACATCTTCGAACAAATAGAATCCCAACTCCCAGAGCCATTGCAACTCAAGATATGGTCAGCCAGCAATCTTCCATTCTTCCGGGTAGAAGTAAACAAAGCACAACAAAGAATAGAAGCACGTCGCTCTCAAGCTTCTCTGAAAACCGACATTACCCAAAAGTGCAAGGCCCTCAACCAGAAGAAGGCAACTTTAGATACCAAAGCTGACGTGTCTGCCAATATGAACCGACTCGACGTCCTAAAGAAAGAACTGGTGGAACTCGAAGAAAAAGTCCGCGCCACCAAGGAACTCATCTAGGCCGAAGAAGCTTCCATTGCAAACTCAAAACAAGAAACCCAGGAAATAGCCGAGCAGATACAAGCAGAGTTTGCAGAGATAAGAACCTTGAGTCGGCAGGTAGTAACAGGCGATGACAAGGATGACGAAGCAATCATAGCACGGGCAGACGCCGTTCGCACAAAAGCCATCCACATCATAGAAGAATTCCTGAACCAGTAGATAGGCTCAAGAAACAATTAATAGTGCCTGTTATCCTGAAATTTGCAACTGTTTTAAAACATCTTAAGTCGATGGTTATACATCGGCTGTTCGCTTCATATATATATTTTTGCTAACCAACTCAAAGTGTTGGCTTCTTCTCCTTTTTTTATATATTTTTTTACTGTCCAACTCAACGTGTTGGCCTTTCATCATTTTTTTTACTGGCCAACTCAACGTGTTGGCCTTTCTTTTTTTTTACTGGCCAACTCAACGTGTTGGCCTGTCTTCAATTTTTTTACCGGCCAACTCAACATGTTGGCCTATCTCTTTTTTTTTACTGACCAACTCAACGTGTTGGCCTATCATGATTTTTTTTTACTGACCAACCCAACGTGTTGGCCTATTATACTGCAGCTAGATGGATCTCATCGGCTTTTCGTTGCTCGCCTTCCCACATGCTCGGGAAAAACTTCTTGAGATGTTGACCATTGACAGCGACAGGAAACTTGACACCGTCCAATTCATCGAGCATGTATGCATTCCTAGGTAAGACTTGATCAATCTTGTATGGCCCGTGCCAAGTTGGGGACCACTTGCCATATTTTCTATCTTTAGTTCCCAATGGCAATACTGCCTCCCAAACCAAGTCTCCAACCTGAAAATTCTTTGGCTTGACCTTCTTGTTGTATGCGCGAGCAACTTTTGCCTTATTTTCCTTGATCTTTTCCAATGACCAAAGCCTTAGTTCTGTCAGGTCCTGCACGTTGTCATTCATCAAGGCTGCATACTGTTCAATTGTCAGATCATTCTGGAACTCGACACGCCTTGATCCAGCCCTGATCTCCCATGGTAACACAGTGTCTTGGCCGTAGACTAAATGGTACGGCGACGTCTTAGTGGACCCATGACATCAAATACGATATGCCCACAAAGCTTCTGATAACACCTCATGCCAGCGCCTAGGATATTCATCGATCTTTCTCTTTATGAGCTTGATGAGGCTCTGGTTGGATGCTTCAGCCTGTCCATTAGCTTGGGCATAATATGGAGATGATCTGATCTACTTAATTCCCATGTCATCAGCAAACTTCCTGAATTCCTCTGATATAAAGACCGATCCTCCATCGGTCGTAATGGTCTGAGGAATTCCAAATCTGTGGATGATGTGCTCTTTGACAAAGCTGATCATATCTCTTGATGCTACTGAACTCATGGGTACTGCCTCCACCCACTTTGTGAAATAATCTGTGGCAGCTAAAACGCATTGGTGACCCTTGCTAGACGATGGGTTGATCTGACCAATCATGTCCATGGCCCAACCTCTGAATGGCCACGGTTTGATGATATGATTCATTACTGATGCTGCCACTATCTGAATTTTGCCAAACCTCTGACATGCCTGACATCCTTTGTAATATTTGAAACAATCTTCAAGCATAGTGGGCCAGTAATAACCCGATCGCCTAATCAGCCACTTCATCTTGTGAGCCTATTGATGAGTACCGCAGGCTCCTTCATGAACCTCATGCAAGAGCTGATTTGACTCTGAAGGTCCCAGACATTTAAGCAGTAGTCGTTCCAAGGTCCTATAGAACATGTCATTCCCTATCAGAACATACTTCATGGCCTTGAGTCTTATCCTTCTGGGTGCCCCCCGAGCCGAATCCTTCAAGTAATTGAAGATATCGGCTCTCCAGTCTCCGGGTTCTAGAAACTGAACCTCCACGTCAACTCCATCGGCTGCTTCCCTGTACCCGGAAGCCATTTGTGCCAAATCATTGGCTTCATTGTTCAGAGTTCTGCGTATCCAGTGGAAATTGATGTACCTGAATTGTGACATCAACTCACGGCATTGCATCCTTATTGGGAAAAGAGCCTCGCTCTCACATCTATATTCTTCCATGAGCTGAGAGATCACCAGCTTTGAATCTCCAAAAATTTCCACCGCTTCTGCACCAGCTTCGAGGAGCAGTTCCATCCCTTTACGAACGGCTTCATATTCCACCAAATTATTGGTGCATGGGGCAGTCATTCTGATGGAAAAGGAGTAAGTCGCCCCACGCGGTGAGACCAACAGAATTCCCACACCGCACCCATCATCACAAGCCGATCCATCGAAAAACATAGCCCAAGCACGAATGAATAATGCAGCAATATCCGCCAGTGCCTGTCCTTTAACTACTTTTGCAGGCTGATACCGAATATCGAACTCTGACAATGCAAACATCCATTTTCCTAGTCGGCCTTTCAGGACAGGAGCCGACAACATGTGTTTTATGACATCCGATTTGCATATGACAATTGTTTCCACCGAGAGCAAAATATGGCGAAGCTTTGTACATGTAAAGTATAAGCAAAGACAAAGCTTCTCGATTTCAGGATACCTGGTCTCGGCGTCTAACATGCACCTGCTGAGGTAGAAAACCATCCTCTCCTAGCCGTTGTGCTTCTGGACTAATACTGAAGCAATGGACGTGTCACCCACGGATAGGTACACGTAGAACGACCTATCTTGCTGAGGAGGAACCAACACTGGAGGCTTTGACAAATATTCTTTGATTTCATCGAAAGCTTGTTGCTATTCTGCCCCCCAGCAAACCTCATCATCGGATTTGATCTTTACTAAACCCATGAATGGTTCGATGCGCCCAGACAGATTAGAAATAAATCGTCTGACAAAGTTAATTTTACCAATGAGCTTCTGCAACTCTTTCTTCATAGTAGGTGGCTTCATCGTCTTTACAGCTTCTTGACTCTTCAGGCCGACCTCGATTCCCCTTTCATGCACCAGGAATCCCAAAAATTGACCGGCCGACACGCCAAAGGCACATTTCTTTGGGTTCATTTTGAGCCCAAACCTTCGAGTTCGCTCCAGAACTTGACGTAGATCTTCTAGGTGCCCCTCAGTCGATTTACATTTGACCACGACATCATCAATATAGATCTCTACCAGTTTGCCGATGAGATCATGAAAAATGTAATTCATGGCACGTTGGTACGTTGCACCGGCATTTTTCAATCCAAAGGTCATAACCAAATATTCGAACAAGCCGACTGCGCCTGGTACTTTGAACGCAGTCTTGTTCACGTCTTCTGGGGCCATGAAGATCTGGTTGTAACAAGCATTGCCATCCATAAAACTCATCATTTTGTGGCCGGTAGCCGCGTTGATCAATGTCTCTGCAACAGGCATCGGGTATTCATCCTTTGGCGTCGCTCTGTTGAGATCTCTAAAATCGACGCAGACACGCCATCGGCCATTTTTCTTTTGTACCGGTACTACGCTAGAGATCCATTCTGCATATCGGCACGGCCTGATGAACCCAGCATCCAACATCTTCTCCACCTCTTTCTTGACTTCTTCCAGGACTTCGGCCTTCATCTGACGTGCTCGTTCCTGAAACGGCCGAAACCCTTTCTTGAGCGGGAGCCGATGCTCGACGATGCTTCTATCCAGACCGGGCATCTCAGTGTAGTCCCATGCAAAGCAATCCCGGTACTCTTTCAGTAATGCAATCATCTCCTCTCGCAAGGCCGGATCCAACTTCTTGCTGATAAATGTCGGCCGTGGCTTATCCCCAGGACCGATGTCAACCTCTTCCAAATCATCAGCTGACGTGAACCCGTATCCGAGTTTGCCGCCGTCTGAAAAACCAGCTGCGAACGCAAGCGAGTCTTTGTTATCCACAAGATCAGTGGCAAACACAGGGAGATGACAGGAAAAATTATTTGGCCAACCACACGGGCTGGCCACCTCTATAATTCCATTATCATTCGAAACCAAATAGTCGGCGAGTGGCCAACTGCCAGAACAAGCCATCGTGTGTACATGATGTAACAATTCCGAACCCACACAGGATTTTTCTATTTTTTGGGGCCGATCGCTGGGACCGGCCTCTCTATCTCTATCACATCCCATAGCATATCAGGATGCTTCTACTCTGTGAGGCCAGTGGATAAGACCAGCCTCAGTCCGTTTTTTGTCGCCTCGATCCGATCACAGTCTTCCAGGGCGATCCCTGTGATCGGCTCTTGCCCTTCCGCATCCCAGGCGTTCATGTCTGCGAGCGAGACCTCGCTAGAGTCATCCTCACGGACCACCTCCACTTCATCGCCGTACCATTGGACGTGATACTGATGCATTGTAGAAGGGATACAACAGTTGGCGTGAATCCAATCCCTCCCAAGCAGTACTGTGTATGTACTCTTGCTGTTGACGATGAAGAATGAAGTCGGGATCGTCTTGCGGCCCACTATCAACTCCACATTAAGGACCCCCATTGCCTCTGATGGTTGCCCGTTGAAGTCATTGAGCATCACATTGGTCTTGATTAGATCGGCAGAAGAACATCCCAATCGGCGCAGCACATAATATGGCATCAGGTTGACTGCGGCACCAGTGTCGACCAACCTCCTATTCACAGGCTTGCCATTGATGAAGCCCTTTAGATACAATCCCTTCAGGTGCTTGTAGCTTTTCTCCTTGGGCTTCTCGAAGATGATTGGCTGTGGGCCCAGATCCAGCTGTGCGATGGCCGATTCTTCAGGTTGGGGTGCCCGAAACTCCGATGGGAGCACTGAACACCATGTTCACATCAGCCGATGGCTTCTCATCGGCTTTTGTCTGCTTGGGGCGCCACTCTTTTCTCGGAGGGCGCCTTTCCTCCCTTCGCGGTCGCCTGACTTGCTCCGCGAGATCCGGACGTGCTTTCCTCAGCACGTCGAGATACTTTGCTTCTGCCTCTTCTAGATTGCGCAAGCGCTGCACCCTGCGCTTTTGCGAGCGATTAAGCCCGTCAGGACACCACCGTGGATGATGGTACCTGTCTTCTTCTTTTGGCTCAGAATCACCCCTGGTTGGCCGTCTCACATGGTCGTCATGACGTGTTCTGGGCCCCAAGCGCCGGAACACCGATGTCTCGTCCTGCTGGTGTCCTCGAGGCCTGCACTCCAAGCAATCATCTATAGTAGGCAGTCGGCTCATGCCGGAATTCCAACAGTACCTGAAGAACGGGCAATGACAGTGGTCACGTATAGCCTGGCGTCTCCCCAGTGTCCTTCTCGAGCGGTGCTCGTACTCATCTTCTTCCGATTCGTATCGGCAGCGCAACTTGTACTGGTACTTTTCTAGAAGCCGATTAGAAGCTGGAAGCTGATTGCGGATGTGACGCACTTGCTCTTCAGTCACATGCTGCTGTTCCAGTTCATGTTCACCCTGTGGCCATTTGCCAGAAACGGCCTCTCTCCTCTGCTTGTCATGGCAGCGCATGGGTCCCACCATGTTGATCTGGAATGCCAAATCCTGGCCCTTGGATCCAAAATTTGACATCTCCACCATGTTAGCTTGTGGGAAGGGCTTTGTGTCAACCTTCATCATGTGTTGAGCCATGATTAATCGGCCTTGCTCGATAGCCGATTGTATCTGACGACGTAGCTCCTTGCATTCACCCGTGGAATGAGTGAACGAGTGGTGCCATTTGCAGTACAGTCTTCCCTGCAGCTCCTGTGCTGTCGGTAACTTGTGATTCTCTGGGAGCTTCAGCTGTTTTTCTTTGAGGAGCAGATCAAATATCTGCTCTGCCTTGGTCACGTCGAAGTCGAAGCCCTTCACAAGCCCCTGCTGTTTGACCCATTTGCACGGGATAGGGTTTGCCCCCCGCCCCCCCGGGTCCACTCTGCCATGGTCACTTCTTGCTCTTCGCCAGAGTCATCAGATTCTTCCGCCTGGGCCATGTTTACATGGCGCTTGAATTTGTCCTGGTACAGCTCAGGATGGTAATGTTCGTATGCTGTGAGCTTCTGCACCAGGTGCACCAGAGATGTGAACTCCAACTGAAAAGCCGCATCCTTGATCGGCTTAGCGAGTCCCAAGACAGCCAGATCGACTGCCTCCTTCTCTGTGATGCACGACGAGTAGCATCGGTTCTTGACCTCCCTGAAGCACTGAATGTATTATGACACAGTCTCTCCTCGCTTCTGCCTGACTTGGGCGAGGTCGGCAATTCCAGCTTCAGCAGCCTCCGAGTGGTACTGGGTATGGAATTGATCTTCAAGCTGCCTCCAAGTTCGGATCGAATCCGGAGCCAGTGATGCATACCATCCAAAAGCTGGGCCTGTAAGGGATTGGCCGAAGAACCGGACCCTCAACGGATCCGACACTGAGATCATCCCAAGCTGCGTTAAGTATCGGCTCACGTGCTCTATGGAGCTGGCTCCTTCTGACCCGTTGAATTTGGTGAACTCAGGGAGCCGATACTTGGGTGGCAGTGGGATCAAGTCATAGTCACTGGGATAAGGCTTGGAATAGCTAATCGCCTTCCTCTTGGGCAGGATGCCAAACTGGTCTCTCAGTATTGCACTGACCTGCTCCACACTAAGGACTCCTGGGGCCGATGGTCAGCACTCGGCCCAGTAGTGTACTTTGCCAGCCACGCTTGTTTCTCCGCGTCTACTCCAGAAGCTCCTGGGTTTACCATCTGCATCGAGCGTGTTGGATTGACACTATCAGGGATGTAGACGCACGTGTAGCCGTGCGGGATCTCCTTGGGTGGCTCGGTGAGGAACTGGCCTTCTCCAGGATCACCGCCGATCTTGTGGACGACGTAGATTGGCGCGCTCTGTGGTTTTGGAGCCGCAAATGAGAATGACAATACCGGTCTAGAATGCAATGTAGCTTCCTCTGTGTGACTCCCCAGGATTGGTCCCGATGGAGAGTACTGGTTCTTGATTATCTCCTGGATGACGCGATGTGCCATGCGCTCGAGCTCGTTCATCAGGCTCTGAGAGTGCCGATGAAGCGTGTGGGCTACCATGTAGTTCATCTCCTGACGCAGGGCTCTAGTGTGCTCTTCTGATGGCATAGACAGATCTACATTGTCGAGAGCGCCTTCTGGTGAGAACCCCTTCCACCTGATGCCGTGGTTGAGGGTCCTCTCAAAAGAGCCGATGAGATCGGCTTCCAGCAGAGCTTTGATCTCGTCGTACTTCTTCTTGTGTTCAGGAGGGAGCTCTTCATACGTGACGGGCTTGGGAGCGGGTTCTTGATCTTAAGCTCCAGTCATTGTTACAGTGGACGTTGTTACTGAGAAGGGTCCCACCGGGCGTGCCAGAATGTGTTGTCGGTCGAAACCCACCGGCGAGCAGCGACAGGCAACACGAAGAGCCGGGACGGTCGCCGGGGCTGCTGGCAGGCACTGCTCCCTCGTCGACGGCCCGCAATTCCGTCACGCGCCCAGAGATTCTGTGGAAAGCCGGGCATGCCACCTGACCTATACCCGATCAGGAGGGTGCGAACGTGCTCCAAACAGTTTCCTGCATACAAAGACACGTGTAAATGTAAGTCCGAGCCGTGGTCGGCTCCCCGGGATGACTCTTGCATCGGCTTTAAAGAGCCGATCGAGTCCCGATGTCAGATTGGATCTGTATCTATCCGGATATTGATGAACAAAGCAAATAACTATAAAGCTGCTTCAATTAAATCTAATTAATCTAATCCATGATGGTAACAGCTTCACTGCTAGATCGGAACATCCTACACGTGACTAGGCCTAGTGAACGTAACAGACAACCAAACCATAACCCAAAACAGAGGCCTAAGAACTAGCAAGAGCCGATTCCCGGAACAATCCCCATCAAGGCTAAGATAAGGCATCTACTACACCACCGGATCATCCAATCCGTTTGCAAGGCCTAACCTAGCAGATATTACGCAAACTCTTAAGATAAGTGCAAACCATAACAGATTAGATCTACTAGACATAAGAGAAGTAGGGTGTTGCCTCTGTACAGCTAATTCTATGTGGCAAGAACTAGCATAAGATTGAAAACGTGACTGCACAGAGACAACATGATATTCGTAGATGATAAGCAATGAAGCACAATAAATCTGCTAAAAGCCATGCTACAAACATCAAGATAACTAGTACTACTCGCCATCAAAAACGCTTCAGTACGAGTAATACCAAGGTAAAAGCAAGAACAATACTGCCCTGATTGCAAGAAGCAATCAGGGCAGCATGGCGCTTACTTGGATGAAACCCTAGGATTAGGGGTTCCGATGCGCCGAGAGTTGTTGTTTGCGAGACGTGATGACGCTCTCCTTTTACGAATAACAAAGGGTACATATTTATAGTCTAGAGACTTGGGAAACAATCTAAACTAATCTTGTCCCGATCGGACTCTATCTCTAATCTTGAACTAATTCTAAGGATACATGGCCCATGTGGCCCAAATGCTCATGCAGGAGCCGATTTACAAGTCTTCTTAATCTTCTGCTTCAAGCCCATCTTGCTTTCGGCCCATAAATTAATCCTGTTAATATATGGCGATAACACAGTGCCCACTCTTGTGGTTGTGGTGGTGCTCACAGTACTCTTCGTGCCTAGAGCGGTCATCCTCTTCCCTGGAACTCTTCTTCTTGGGACACTCGGTGGCGAAGTGGCCGGTCTTGCCGTAGTTGAAGCAGGTCTTCGCTCGTGCTTGTCTGTTGTTGAAGGCGCTCTGGAACTTGTGGATGATCAGTGCAAGCTTCTCGTTTCCCAGCACCTCCAGCTGCTCATCTGTCACAGACACAAGAGAAGACAAGCAAAAACCTCCAAGAGAAGGGTCAGAGTTAGCTCCAGAGTTGCCTACCAGGGCCATCGACTTGGAGGCAGAGGCATCAGCATGATTGCCTTCCATCTTAGCTCGAGAGAGCTTCTCCACCTCTGAAGCCTTGAGCTTGCTGAACAGCTCATCCACGGTGAGGGTCTCATAGCCAGCAGACTCTATGATAGTCTGGACCTTCACCTCCCACACCTTGCGATCAAGAGCATAGAGAAGCTTCATAGCCTTCTCATGATCGGAGTAGGTCTGGGTGCCCTGTGGATGGTTCGCATGCACCTTGTTCACAATCGATTGGAAACGACTGAACATGGTGTCGATGCTCTCACCCGGACACTGAGTAAAGTTCTCATATTCCCGCCGGTGAGTCTCATACAGCCTAGACTTGACATGGTTGGTTCCCTCATGGAAATTGGCCAACCGTGCCCAAATCTCCCGGGCTGTGAGAAGATCGCTGACGCGATCGAACTCAGGACGAGCGAGACAGGCGATAAGAGCGTTGTACGCCTTGCTATTGACCTCGTGTCTCCTGACCTGAAGTTTGGTCATGCGGACCGCAAGGTTCACGTAGTCAGGGTCCACACAAATCTCCCAGACTTCGGAACCTAGACTCAAGAGATAGGCACGCATGCGCACCTTCCAGTAGTCATAATCGGTTCCATCGAAAATTGGGGGTTTGCCCGGTGAACCCATGGTCGCACAATGGTTTCGAACCGGAGAAGGCTATAGAGAAACCAACCCTGCTCTAATACCAATTGTAGGACCGAGAAAGGCGACCAGAGGGGGGGGGTGAATTGGAGCCGATCAAAAATTCTTGCAAGCGAAAGTTAGGCCTTGATTCCAAGTACGCACCCAACCCAAGAGTCCTAGGTGAAGTGTGGAGTAGCTATAGAGAAACTACACCAGCACAAGAAAGCCCTAGGAATCAACGTGAACAACCGCGGAGGCAAACTTGAAAAGCAGAGCAGAACAAGCACGGTATATGAACACCGGTTGAACCGACGCGTATAGGAGTGAACCCGTCGGTCTATCCGGTGTCACAGAGCCGGCAGCAGTAGGAATCAACCACCGGTTGATCCGACGCACAGATTTGGAATGCGTCGGTTCAACCGACGGTGCTGCACCGGATTATCCGACAAAATCGACTTGAAACGTCGGTGCAGTTGTCCAAAGAGAGCTCAAAACGATCTTAACACGCACCGGTTAAACCGACGCTCTCAAATCCAAACACCGGTGCATTTGTCCAGAGGAGCACCATGTCTAAACGTCCAGAGCACCGGTTCAACCGACGTCAGTGAGTTTCTATACGCCGGTTGAACGGGCAGAGTAGCAGTAGGACAGCAATCACCGGATGAACCGATGCTCTAGGGAGAGAAAGCACCGGTGCAACCAGATGAGAAGCAGAAAACCCTAACAGTCGAGATTTCTACACACCGGTTGAACCGACGATGTTAAGCTTGAACACCGGTTTAACCGGTGATAGGAAAAGTTCAGCACGATGCAGAAAACTCTGTTTTTGCTCGGGGCTCGATCAAGACTTGACGATTCGAGGATCAAAACACGTCCAAATCACACCAAAATTTGCGAGCACGATCACAAAGACCTTGTAAACATACCCACCAAAGGAATCGATGATTCACTCCATAGTTTGAGAGGAATCAACGAAATCCCGAGCACAAACGGGGTTTTCTCAAAATGTGAAACTCCCAAGAACGTCGATCCTAAGGAGCTCGTGAATCCTAGGGGTTTTGCACTAGGCATGAGGGCACGGATTCAACAAAAAAAGCTCTAAGAACTACTACGATCTCGTGCAACAAAGGAATTCATCGCGGAATTGAAATTCAACCCAAACACGAGAACACGAAGTATTGAATTCACAAGGAATTGAAAAGCCCAGAGGGCACAAGGAGGATGGGGCCTCCTTTCCCAATCGAATTCAATACATAGTCTCAAGAATCCATCCCAAAATCTCAATCCCAGAGGAGGAAGAGAAAGGACAGAGAGGAAGAAGGAGACAGGGAGGGGCACCGCCTATGTCTTGTGCACCAACCAGAGAGGGAGAAAACCAGGGCGCTCCAACTCTGCCTCCTTTTATCCCTCAGTGTGCTGCTGCCCTCGCTTTCTTTCTTCTCCTCCAAGTCTCCCTCTAAAGACTAGAATACCCCTAAGTGCTGAAATTAAACTAGAAGGCCCTTAGGGGCAAAACCAGGAAAAGATACATTGAAGACCATCCGACGGCTGCGACGACTTGGAGATATTTGCTTTGACCCTGACTGCAATCGCCCCTGATGTCGCCACGCGTCCTTCTGGAATCTTCATGGGGGCAGTTTTGGGAAAACTGCCGAATCCGAGTTCGGTGGCGGTTTTGGAGGAACCGCCAAACTTTCCCGCGCAATGTTTCCGGCACACCCGCCAAGCCCGATGTCGCCACGTGTCCGACCTCCCGCCGGAACCCTAGCGCCTTCGTCATTAAGACGCCATCGCCATCTCCCTCCGACTTGGCCGATGTCGACGCATCCCAGCCATTGGTTTTTCCCGAGCTACCAACAAACTACACGTCGTCTTGCCTTGGCGCCAGGAGTGGATCGCAACACGGCCCAGCAGTGGCCCAAGCATCTGGGCCGCCCTTCTCCACCGCACGGTCGTCCAGTCGGGCCTCCAACGCCACCGCAAGGTCTCCCGCCTCCGCAAGGTCGTCGAGCTCCCTGCCATCGCAACGCCGCCACATGGTGCATCGGCACGCGCCTCGCTCTTGTCCAAACCATCTCGCTGCCACCGCGCCATCCGTGTACCTACACACCACAGACCAAGAACTGGCGCAATCTCCACAGAGTCACGACTACACACAGTTAGTCCACTCCACGTGTTGGAAATCACTCATCACACCAAGGAGCAGGCCTCCACTGCCTCTCGCGTGCAATGGCCCAAAACCTGGCGTCAAGGCCAACAAGCGAAAGGTCGCCGTTGTCCTGGCTGCGTAGGGGTGCCCAAGGCCGCCGCCCAGGGGAAACCCTGCCGGCGATGAAAGAAGCCCGCTCCTCCCCGCCGGGACAGAGGGAAGTGGTGTGAACTCCACCACGCTGACCGGCACAACCTCACAGTCAGACCCGGGGTAGCGGGACTGCTTATAGCATAGAATGTTCTAGAGTAAGGGATATCTCACGGATGTACCTTACCTCTTTTGTAACTACCCGAATAGGCATAGAACTAGCTGCAGTACAAAGGAAACTACCTAATTGTATTATAGAAGGTCTCCAACTATACTCGGCTAGGACTTTCCATGTAACCCTGTCCCCATGGATATATAAGGGCGGGCAGGGACCCCCTCCAAAACATCAACACCTAAGGCAATACAAACCACCACACAGGACATAGGGTATTACGCAACCCGCGGCCTGAACCTATCTAAATCTTTGTGTTCCTTGCATCATCGAGTTTCAGAGCTGTCGATCCCTACCTACAAACCTTACTGCTAAGGGTATCCCTGAGCAGGCTTGGCAGTAGACACCGACACTCACCAAGTGCTACCTTGTCAAGGACCTCACCGCGAATCGCCAGAGGGGACACGACGAGCGCCGGCGCGACGACCACGTCCAGACTGGCACATGCGGGGCCGGCTTAGGCTTACAAAAGCCGCAACACACGGCCGCCACCATCTTCAGCGGGGCAACTGCCCCACTATCCCGAAGAAGGGCCAAGCTCCACTGGAGGGAGGTCTGCGCAGCGTCACCAGCACCCGGGGGCTCCCATCCTTTGAAGTGGTTGAGCACCCCGGTCACGTTTGACCGGAGCAACCACCCCACCAACACAGTGGGCGTGGGACTCCTCCCGGTCATCGTGATGCCCACCATCTACAACATCGGGGTTGGCAGCACCCTGGTGGACAGTGGAGCAGGCCTCAATCTACTGTCCCCGGAGGCATTCTACCGGATGTAGATAGGGGAGCACAAGCTCACCCCTTCTGCCCCTTTCTGATAAGACCATCTCAAGGATTTCAACAAATACTCTCAATATTGAATGTTCATATAAGGTGAAAGCTATATTTAACTCCAAATCTTATTATTTTCCTTTAGCAAGTCTACTACTTGGTTTGTACGATTACAGGTTAAAGCACCTTGCTATACTCGAAGAAATAAATACAGCTACAACTCCAAAGTTTTACTTCAGCTACAATGATGATTTCAATAACCAAGATGATGACTATGGTGTTAGCACAACATTCAATGTTGCTGACCTGACACCATAGTTTGGCCTGGAAGAATCAGAGTCGAGGACGACTCCTTTTCAAGAGGGGGAGGATGATGAGGCCATCTCAACTAAGCAAGATGTAAACCAAGCACATGATGTGGAAGATGTCAACCAATCAAGAGAACATGTGAACATTGGACTAGTTACACGTAGTCGAGCTAAGAAACTACAACGAGAGGTTCACCAAGGAGGATGACAAGAACACAGAAGGAGAAGATTACAGAGAAGGACCACACTCGAACCCGACCAGTGCTGCAGAACATTCTAAAAGAATTAGTCATAACTCTTGATTCCCAAAAGCAATTATGGTCAATTTAATTTTTGGAAAGCTTATAAAGGCTGCTTTCCAATGACATTCATGCCGAGTACTTTGGAATATCCACTAATGTGATCTGAATATTTTTTGAAGACTGGTCAGAAGGTCAACAATCTGCCAGACGTTCAATTTCTCATACAAAATTGTACCATTGTACAATGTTTCATGGTGCATGCTGCACATGGTGTGAAAGATTATCAAGTTAGCTTCGCAACAAACCTCATATCATTTGGATTTCCCAATAAAGAGTTATTACAGATTTAGTGGAGACTACACAGAAGCCTAATAGCCACGCGAGGCTCCATGAGATTTCAGTTCGTGGGGACTTTTGAGTTACCATAACTCCAGAAACTCTAAGGGTCATTCACACCCAACAAGGAGGGTTGTTCCTTATATAAGTACCCTATGTATCTCAGAAAATAAGGAAGACTTTGATAATGAAATAGAACCCCTTTTGTTCAACTGTGTGCTAACAAATTCAGAGAGTGATCTCTTGTAATATCCCAATTATTTAGTTATTTTTTACTTCAATTTGAGGACAATTAGGGAGTTGACTTTTGGATTCATTGGTCGGATGAACGATCGGACACCATGGATGCGTATTGCTCGTCGAAACGAATCCGTTTAACTACTAACTTGTTTGGTCTGGATGTCGTTTGATTTTTAACCGGCCGTTGAAGCTGGACCGTCGGATATGGCTTAGGGTTTATATTCTCTTGTAAGGGAAAAAAATGGGATCGATCTTCTTTTCCTGCAGCCGCCCCTCTCCTAGCACTGCTTCCTCCCGAGCGCCGCCCCTTGCCTTGCCAACACGCGGTCCATGCCATTCCAATCTGCTGCCTTGCTTCTCCTCCAACGTGGGGGAAGATTCAGGGAAGAAGCAAGGGAGAGGAGTAGCAGCTCACGGAAGGGAACAAAGGAGAGGGAGTCCGCAGGAGGGGAACCAAGAGGAATGTTAGGATTTCTTAATTGACTCTAAGCTTTTGCAAATTTGTGAGGTTATACCACGGTGCTGACCCTTGAATAAACATGGCCGCAAGGTTTGCGGTAGAGATTCAATTAACGGACAATTCGATCGTGGTTAAGTCAAATGAATTAGGCTGATTTCTTCGACGAATTTCTGGAAATATTTGGCAAGGAATTTCAAGTCGGCCCAATAACAAAAGTTGTAGGTTTCGTCGATATCTTTCCAATGGCGCTAGTTTCGTTCAATTTGGATTAGCGGTTTAGGAGATATCAATGAAACTGTGCTGCTGTTCCATTAGAAAATCTGTGTGCAGAAACTATTTTTATAGTTTCCACATATTTAAAGGCTGAATTTCCCCAAGGCGCTGTAACAAAAGTTGTAGGAAATTTTTTGTAGATGTTCGAGATGTATTTATTTACTGCATTTGGTTAATAGAATCAAAAGTTATGGTCCAAACAGCGAGTAACTCAGAGAATTAGTCGAATTTTCAGAAATTGCGAGAGTTAATGGTTTAGGCTTTTAGTTCGGGATTTCTTCGAGTATATAGGCTTTTCGTCAATATGATCTAGTTCTTAAGGGTGGTTTATTCCATAGGTTTGATAAATTCTAGTGGCGAGCGCGTGGCGCCGGATTCCCGACAAGGTTAAGGCAAGTGCAATGACAAACCTCTTGATGTGTGATTATGTTTGTGACTTTCTTGCTACCTTGGGCAACGTTGATTCAATGTCTTTATTTTTATAAGTCAATTCCTTTAAGAATCATGTCAGAATTTTCTGGTTCTGTCAAATGTTCAAGATTCGTGTGTTGTCTTTCATATCATTCAAGTGCCGGAGGTTTGTATAAACACCGGTTGTGCAATTTGGTTCTTATGTTCAGGTTCCTGTGAATAAGTGCTGGCCCCACTTATTCGGCATTACTGGTAAATGCAAAGGAAGTTTCAGGTGACGTCCGTTTTAGACGGGAACTACTGTTTCATTGGTTATGGGTTTTCTGTTCTTATACTTGTCTTTGTTCTTTTGGTTCTGAGTTGTGCTTGCTGAGTATTTTTACTCACTCTTGTGTTTATTTGGTTTTTAGGTACCCAATGATCAAGTATGCATGGGATGGGAGTAGCCACTTCATTATGAGCATGCACACACCTTTGTCACTCATTAAAATAAATCCCTAGACTCGATAATTCTTTTGACTTTGTGGATTGTTGTGTGGTCGTTTGGATGCCGCTTAATTTCATTTGGTCATGTTGGTCGATGTGGAGTTCTTAAACTATTTATTTATACCATCTTGCTATTATATGACTTGTAAGCCCGCAAATGTTAGAATTTACCGAGGAGACTCTGCCAAAATTTACTAAAATATTTATACTTTGTGCAATTTAATGTCCTTAGTAGTAACCTCCAGGTAAGTCGATTCTTGGGGCGTTACAGTTGATACCCAGAGCCTGGTTATATTTCGTTGTTAGATTGTTTAAGGCTAAACATTTGAAACTTTATTTAGGCCTGCAATTAAAATTTGACACACTTATGCACAATAGGATGGGTTGCATGGGCATTTTTTGCATTTTGTCTTCCGTTGTCTAATTTTCTTTATGTGCTTATTCCGGCCATGTTAACGTGTTGTTAATCGTATTTTATTGTCTTTCCACATTATTAGAACTATGGCGCCACGAAGGAGTGCACGCAACGCTGCGCGTGGGAGAGGTCATGGTAGAGGCCGTGGTCATGGTAGAGGCGATGTTAACCAACAAGTTAACAATGAACAAGTGAACCAAGGCAATGAAGAGGTTGAAAGGGGGGGAGGAACACTCAGTTGCTGCTGGAGCTCCCGTCGGTGGTGGTGCAAATGCCCCGGTTCAGGCAATGATGTTTACTAGGTGGATGTCTATGTGCTTAGATACGTTTGATGGCTCAGGAACGCATACTGATGCAGCTGATTGGCTGCGCAAGATGGAGAAGGTCATGGCTGCAAGTAGGATGACTGCTGAGGAAATGGTCTTGTTTATTCCTCACCAGTTGATGGGGCAGGCTAATATTTGGTGGGTTGGAGTATGTGATGCAAGGACTCCTGCTCGAGGTGCTATCACTTGTGAGGTTTTCTTGGCGCAGTTCAGGGCTAAGTATTATCCATACTCCTTCAGGGACAAGATGAATGATGCATTGAACCACATTCAACAGGGGGACAAGACAGTGGATGAGTATGAGAGGGATTTCAGCAACATTGTTCGCTTTATGCCTAGTGTTGCAAGTGATGAGCGTGAGAAGACTCGGAAGTTCTTTACGGGACTTAATGCTTGGTATAGGGAGGTGATGGGAAGAAATCCTCCTACCACTTATATCACAATTGTTGAGGAGGCTAGGGGTATGGAGACTCAGTTTCAGCTTACAGTGCTCCAGCAGAGGCGTAATGGAAACTCGAGTAACACGGGGGTTGAACATAAGAGGGTTCACCAGGTGGGAACTCCTCATTCATGCGTCCTGTTCCAGTGCAAGGTTTAATTTGTTTCAAGTGTGGGAAGTCCCATAGTGCTTCAGAGTGTGGTTTTTCCTATACATGCAACACTTGTGGCAAGGAGGGGCACATTAGCATGGTTTGCAAGAGAAACCCAAATTGCATCATTGAGTGGCAACGTTCAGGTTCTTCTTCAGCTGGATCCACTTCAATTGCCAGTTCTAGAGGTTCGGCTCCTACAGTTGCTACTCCTCGCGGCACAATTCAAATGATGGCCGGTCCCCCACCAGATCCATATTCTTTGTATCCACAGTACTACTATCCTCCACCGGGTTACTATTGGCCTCCACCTCAGCTTCCTACACCACGTGCTCCTTTACAGTTACCCACTCCGCCTGCTCCTACAGCTCAGTTTTCTCAGTATGCGGCAGGAGGTTCTAGTTCGACTGCACCTACTAGAGTTTACACTATGCCTACAGCCTCTACTCTTGGTCGCCCAGATGTGGTTTCAGGTACTCTTAATGTTGATTCACATGATGCTCATGTCTTATTTGACTCGGGTGCTACCTTCTCATTTATTTCACTTGATTTTGCAAGAAGGGCCAATATTGCTAGCCAATAGATTTCTGAGTCTCCTATAAAAAAATAGATTTCTGAGTCAATTTATGTTAGTTCTTCTGGGGGCTTGATATCTAGTTCAGTGGTGTGCCTGGGTTGCACTGTTTCTATAGGTGGAGATGACTTTGTGGCTAATTTAATGGTGATCCACTTACTGGTTTTTGATGTTATTCTTGGCATGGATTGGCTAAATCGCTATAGAGTTGTTATCTCCTGTTTTTGGAAAACTGTTACACATGAGGCGCCATCAGGGCAGACCATAACTTTTCAAGCTAATCCACCCAGTCTTTCTGTACTGGTGATGGCATGTCGCTTTCCTGGCCGTCGCCCCGTAAAGACAGGCTTTCTTTGGAGCCTAGTTGAAATGCCTATCAGGCCATTGATTATTGAGAAAATTCCGGTAGTCCGAGCCTATCTTGATGTCTTCCCTGATGAGCTACCAGGAATGCCGCCCAAGCGTGAAGTGGAGTTTCATATTGACCTTATACCTGGCACTCGTCCTGTATCAATTGCCCCATACCATTTGGCCCGCCATTTTCAAGAGGAGTTGAGGAAGCAATTGAATGATTTGTTGTCGAAGAAATTAATTCGGCGCAGTGTGTCACCATGGAGGGCCCCTGTAATATTTACTAAGAAGAAGGATGGTAGTTGGCATATGTGCATCGACTATCGTGGCTTGAATGCTGTGACAATCAAGAACAAGTACCCACTACCCATATTGAGGTGTTGTAAGAGAGATTGAAAGGGGCTAGAGTATTTTCCAAGATTGATCTTCAGTCTGGGTATAATCAAATTCCTGTTCGAGAAGAGGACATTGAGAAGATAGCTTTTTCCACCATGTATGGCCATTATGACTTCAGGGTTATGTCCTTTGGACTCACTAATGCGCCCCCATACTTCATGGAGACGATGAATAATATGCTTCATGGATTGGAGGAGTTTGTTGTGGTGTTTATTGATGATATGCTTATCTTCTCCAAAACTGAAGCAGAGCATGAGGACCATTTGAGGAGAGTTCTTGAGACTCTAAGGAGTCATAAATTTTATGCTAAGTTCAAGAAGTGTGAGTTCTGGCTTTTGGAAGTTGGTTTTCTAGAACATGTGATTAATAAACATGGCATCTCAGTTTATCTGGGCAAGGTTTCTACTATAGTGGAATGGGAAAGGCCAACGAATGTCAAAGAAGTCAGGAGTTTCTTGGGTATGGCAGGTTATTATCGCGCTTTGTAAAGGATTTCTCTATCATTGCTAAACCTATGACAAAGCTCACTCAGAAGAACATCAAGTTCGTGTGGACTCAAGAGTGTGAGCATTGCTTTCAAATGTTGAAGGAGAAGTTGGTGACTGCTCCTATTCTTACCCTCCCTGAGCCCGGTAAACGTTTCACTATTTATTCAGATGCTTCTCGTGTAGGACTTGGTTGCGTTCTTATGCAAGATGGGAAGGTAATTGCCTATGCTTCAAGGCAATTGAAGACACACGAGCAGAACTACCCCACTCATGATTTAGAGCTTGCTGCGGTTGTTTTTGCACTTATTATTTAGAGGCATTATTTATATGGGGAGTCATGTGATATTTTCACTGATCATAAGAGTTTGAAGTACATTTTCACTCACAAGGATCTGAATTTGAGGCAAAGAAGATGGTTGGAGTTGATCAAAGATTATGATCTAAATATTCAGTACATGCCAGGCAAAGCAAATGTGGTGGCTGATGTCTTGAGTCGTAAGGCTTCTCCTCCTACCATGAATGCATTAATAGCTGATTTTGAGCGGATGGATATATCATACTGCTATACTGGAGTGACAGAAGTAGAGACACAGTTGATTCTAGCGTCAGCTATACCAGAGCGTGTGTTGGAGGCGCAACAAAAGGACCGATTATTGCTAGATGTCAGGAAACATATTTGTTGGTGTAGGACACTCTCCGGGACGAAGAGGTCACAACAGTTTGGGTAACGAAGGGTGAAGTCCACGAGGAAATGGTAAAGACAACAAATGGCACAAAAATCAAAGTAACAACATTTGCTCTCCATTTCATAATAATTCCACAGTTACAGGGGGGTATTTATAGCCCAGAAGCCCAACTACTTCCTAGACAAAATTCCTTTACTGCCCCTCAACAGCTAGCATCTCGGAACATTCCCTGGGCAAGAACATAATTACACAATACCCGACACAACTTAGTGGAATTACAGCTGTACACTCCGTATAGAGTTCTGACAGTGGGGCCGCCTCGCTTCGCGCCTCATCGCAACCGAAGGTCTTCATTGTCGAGGCGAAGAGGTCGCCGGAATCGCCTTCGCCGTTTTTCTCTTCGGCCCGCGCACCGTCCCTTCGCCTCGCTTGCTGCCTCTTCGCTTCTCTTCAGGCGGCCGACTCCGGTCTTCGCTTGGTTTGTTTCACAATTCGTCCTTGCTCGCCGCCGAACGCAAGTGCCGATGGCCTTTGCTGTGCAGGCAAAGTTGACGTCCCCAACAGTAGCCCCTCGAGTCTTCGACTGCTCCTTAGAGCAATCGAAGGCTTGACCATTCGGGGTGTGGAACGCGTCCTCAAGCGCCACCCTTCAGGCGTGCAAGCGTGCGCGGACGTTTTGAACCTGCGGAGCCAACAAAGGAGGTCAAAAAAGGAAACACAAGTTGCGGAGCCAACAAGCATTTTTCATTATTTTTTGGAAAGATTTTTATTGGATAAAAAGGAAAAGATATGTTTTATGGTAAAGACGTTGTTGTCCCGCGGCCCTTCGGATTCTATTCGTTTCGTGCGGGGGCAAAATTGTCATTTCTCACCTGTGGCGCTCTTTCCCATGCGCCACGGCTGGGGGTCTGGCACTATATAAGTCGAACGCCCGGGGGGGGGGGGGCGAGAGCTCACCTCCCCCACTTTTCAGCACCCCAGCTCCTGGAGTTTTCTTTGCTCTTGCTCTACGAGACCTTCGCGAGGCTCGGGCTAGCTGACTTGCTTCGTTCACATTCTTCGGGCGCGACGGACTCTTCAGGAGGAAATGGCATCCCGCGACAGGACCCGTCTACCTCCGACGAAGATTCTTGGTAAGAGCTACATGACTCGTGACATGATCGAAGACGTGGAGAGATGGGGTGTACTGGGGGTTGGTATGGCTCGGCTTCCTCCTGAAGCGTTTGGGTAGGCTTCCGATGCCCAACTTTTCTACTTCTTTTGGGAGCACGAAGGACGGTAAGCCCTTCGCACGTTTTCGCTCTACCTTCATTTTTTTACCTTCGTTTATTTTGAGCCGGTGTTGATCCCGTCGCTATTGAGGCTCATGCTGGCGAAGCCATTGGGGCTGAAGCTGCGAAAGAGCGGACTCTTCTTGAGTCTCGTCTAGGGGGACTCGGAATAACTGGGTGTTCGTTTTTTTGGAATCGAGGCCCCTCAGCGTGCAGCCGATGCTCGTCTGGTGGAGGCAGAGGAGTAAAAGAAGGCAAAGGCGGAACCTTCGGGTGCTGCCGGAGGCAAGTGCAAGAAGGCGTCCAAAGGCGTCGGCAACACCGGTGCCCTGGAAAAGAAAAAACGCAAGACCAAAGGTGCTGGGGCGCCTGCTAAGAAACATTCCCGCCTTATCGACGCTGTCCTTGCGACTGCGCCACCACCGTCGCCCCTTCATAGTAGAGGGGAGTCGGAGGATAAGGGGGGGACCAAGTGATGGTAGTGCGACCCCGGCCAAAATCGCTCCGGAGTGGGCGATGCCCGCCTTTTCAATCCAGTTCAGTGAGCCGGAGACGGAAAGCGACGAAGAAGATGCCCCGAAGACACATGTTGCTTCTAGCTTAGCTGCGGATGCTGAAAAACGGGCTGAAAAGACAGCGTCGTCATCTTTGGGTGGTGAAGAAGAGGAGGAGCCTTTTAATGTCATGGATTCCGATGTGGTCGCGAAGGGGAAGCAAGCTGTACTGGAAATCAATTCTGATGATTCGGACTCGGACAGCAGCACGTACTTGATTGGTCAGTCTGTCCCTTCCGATGTCGCGGAGGCCCTCGGGATGGGAAACACGAAATTGATTGGTGTCCAAGTTATTGGTAAGCTTCGCTTTGAGAGCGGGCAGCATGAACGGGACTATCTTTCCGAGGCTGGTGCCTCATTTTGCTTTCCGCTCATGGAGCGAAGACTCATGCTGACTGAAGCCAGAAACGCTGTGCAATGTGCCGAGGACCTTGCTCTGAAATCTTATGTTGCGGCAAGATACGCCAGTCGTCTGCTGGATGCGGAATGTGATCAACCCCTCCGCATCGCCAGTCTGGAACAGAAGGCTCGTGGCCTAGAAGAGGAGAAGGCTTCGCTAGAAGTTGAGCTAGCCGCTGCCCGTGCCAGTGCTGAAAAGGAGTTGCAGGTCGCCCGTGTCAAAGTAGTAAACGACAAAGCTGAGGCAGCTGAGCTTCGCCGATCGCTGGAAAGGAAAACCCAAGAGCTAAAGGATGCGGAGTGCAATGAGCAGGCTGCGAAGTAGGCGGTTAGTGCCTACAGTGAAGCTGTTCAAGCTGGTGCTGAGCCCCTGCAGCGCGACATTGCCACTTTCCTTGAGACATTGAGCCTTTCGCCCCCTGATCTTTCTCCAATGGCCAATTCTATCTCGATTTCTGAGCTGTTCCGGTGGCTTCGCGCTTGTGTGTCCATGGCTACCTGCGGCAATCGCATGATGGTCGACTTGAGCACCGCGGTGGCCGTGCGCTCGCTCAGTGCTGCCGTATGTAAAATGCTTCCCGAAGGCAGTGGTGCCGATGCCACTCTGACGAAGGCCCAGCTGCGCACAATGCGCGATCCGACTTTTCTGTGGCCTTCGCCAGACGTAGTTCAGCCCGAAGCTCTGCATGCCCTTTCCAAGAATATTGCGAAGAACTTCACTTCAAGCTTTTTCAAGACACATGGGAGGGAGCTCGTATGGGGCGAAGCAGAGCGACTCCGAAGATAGGTTATTTTGCATCTCCTTTGTGAAGTTTTATTTTGTTCTGAAATTGCACTGAATTAGGTTTCTTTCTCAGTTACAAGATAATGTGGAAGCCTTTGCTCATGCTTTCCTTGGTCCTGCCAACGCTAGGAATCTTCGCGGCACTTCGACGAGCGGTGCTCAGCGACTGCTGAGGGCGAAGGTTGTCATGACGCTCCTCCCACAGACGAAGTAAATGCTGCTAATGAATAAATTGTGGGTGTAACTATTTTGGAGAGAATGTTTTTGTAAGAAACTAATACCTTCGGTGATTGCGCAGGACCCTGCATTGGAACCTGCGTGGGTCATCGAAGGTACCTTGCCTTTGTGGATGCGATTCGGTTCTTTTCATGTTGCTAGTCAAGCCTGGGCCAAATTTCATTATGGGCATCCCTGGGGTTCTTTTGCGGAGTGGTTGGAGCGTTTGGAACGGAGATATGATAGGGATAACGCAGAGTCCAAAAAATTTTGGGCTGAGTTTTCGAGCGATCCGGAAAAACAAGCTAATATTCTTGCCGATAGGACTCTTCATCGTGAGACGAAGTGTATTTTAGACACAGATCGCCCCTACGCACCTGCGAGGGGTCTTCTTGAACCTAAGCCAGAGCCTGTCGAATGTTTCTGATGTTGGCAGCTTCGCATATCATCTCGGAGGGGACATTATGTCCGAGTGAGACTTACATGGGTCTTTGCTTGTTTACAGGCCTTGGGTTCGAAGCGTATTTGTGGAAGACGGCCGAAGAAATAATTGACCATGCGCTCCACATGGTCATCGGCGATGTAGAACGCAGTATTTTCGAAGAGGAGACATCGATTGTGACTGTAAATGAATCGAGCGACTGTGTAAATGAATTGATGGGCGAAGCCCTTTTTGTAGATGTAACTGTTAATGTATAATTTTATTTGTTCAGTTGAAAAGTGAGTCCATTCGAGGATAATGTTGACTGAAATCGAAGCGCCCCCCTTAATGATGTAACTTTTCTATCCTATCGGTCCTCTGAGGACGCATTGTTTTTCACTTGCGAAGCGCCCCCCCCCCCTTCAGTGTTCTTGGAGGGCGGAGCTAATTTTAAGGAGAAAACCGTGGGTCTTAGACTTTGGCGAAGCCATGTCTAATTTGTTCCTTCAAGGGCTCATTTTGTTTTATTCGCGAAGCGCCACTCCCCCCTTCTGCGTTCTTGGAGGGACACTCAACTTGCGAAGTCTTTGATTAATTTACAAAACGGCTAACGACTGCAAGAACTCAATTTTAACGTTCGCGAAGCGCCACCCCCCCTTTCTGCGTTATTGGAGAAGTGAGGCGCGTTTTGTTGATCGATGTTTATATGCCCTGGGCCTTCGGTTCTCGCCCAATAGGACTGACATGCTCTCAATGCTTTGAAGCGGAGGAACTTTCCAATGCCTTCGGCACTTTGCTCGGAAGGTCTTTTCCATGCCCTCGGCTCTTCGGCGCGGAGGGTCTTTTCGTTGCCTTTGGCGCTTTGTGCGAAAGGTCTTTTCCATGCCCTCGGCACTTTGGCGCGGAGGGTCTTTTCGTTGCCTTTGGCGCTTTGCGCGAAAGGTCTTTTCCGTGCCCTCGGCGCTTCGGCGCGGAGGGACTTTTCATTGCCTTCGGCGCTCTTGCGCGGAAGGTCTTTTCCAATTGGAAAAAAATAATAAGAAGAACTGAGGCTCAAGGGTGGTGCGGGCCACTCAGCTCCGCGAGCCCTAGGCTCATTTCTAGAAGTGTTATCCATGCACATCGCACCGATGACTCCCCCCTTCGCTGCGACGGAGGGGGAAAGACGCTTCGGTGCCTTTTCACAGTTTTATTTTTGTGGGGACCTTGTTTATATTTTACAAGGGGTTACATTGGGTTGCCGCCTTGTTAAAAACCTCACACCTTCGATAACCAAAGCGATTGCGCGAAGGCTTCCCCTGTGAGGAAAAGAGTACGGGCCCTTGAATACATTGTTCAATTAATCTGAAATACTATTACAAATTATTACAAAAAAGAAAACAATCACGGAACTAGACAAAGTAGCGCTGGAGCATATCCTTATTCCAGGAATATGGCTCTTCGAGTCCTTCGAGTGTGTGAGGCCTGCAGGCTTCTAGTCTTGCCATCGAAGCGACCAAGAATGGTCCATCCCATTTGCTGTGCATTTTCCCTTGTTGTTTACTCTTCGGGATGCGTCAAAGGACGAGATCGCCCTCCTTGATTTCCTGAGGTCTCACTTTCTTGTTGCGCCACGTTCGGGTTTCCTCTTGGTATTTGCCAAGGTTGATTGTCGCTTGGGTTTTGATAGCTTGGATCGTGTCAATTGATGGCTTGATGCCTTCGACGGATGCTTCTGCCCTGTAAGACCCGTGGCGAAGTTCCTCTGGAGTCATGGCCTCTTCACCATAGAGGAGCTTGAATGGTGTGAATTTTGTCGCCCTCGACTCCGTTGTGTTGTGAGACCAGATTACTTTCGGCAGCTCATCAACCCACTTGCCCTTCGACTGTTCTGTAATGTTCTTTTTGATCCCAGTGAAGATGATTCCATTTGCCCTTTCGACTGCTCCGTTCGACTGTGGGTGGTATACTGAGGCGAAGCACAGCTTGGTGCCCAAGTGCTGACAGAATGTTGTGCAGTCAAATTGTTTGCCGTTGTCCACTGTGACTTCTTTTGGCACGCCGAAGCGGCATATGATGTTTTGCCAGAAATTTTTTTGCAATGTGGCAGTTGTGATGCCGCGAAGAGCTTTGGCTTCGATCCACTTTGAGAAGTACTCCACAGCGACTGCTGCGTACTTGAAATTGCCTAGAGCTGTTGGCAAGGGTCCCACTATATCTATGCCCCATCGCGCGAGGGGCCAGACTGAGGGTATGAGGCAGACTTATTTGGGTGGAAATTTGCTGTAGTGGGCATGCTTCAGGCAGTTTGGGCAGGTGCGCACGATTTCATGGGCGTCAGCCACGGCCGAAGGACAATAAAACCCTTCGCGGAAAGCTTTTCCCACCAGGGCCCTTGTTCCAATGTGCGAAGAGCACATTCCAGTGTGTATCTCTTACAGTATTTGTCTGCCTTCGGCTTGTGAGATGCATTTCAATAACAGGGCACAAATACCCCCACGATACAGTGCGTCATTGATTATTGAGTAGTTTCGCGCTCAAAGGGCAAGTTGTTTTTCCTCCTTTTCATCTTCCGGGACAAAATGTCCCCGAAGGTATGCCATGATTTTTGACCTCCAGTCTTCGCTTGAAATAGCATTGACGAACTTTGCTGGCTCTTCAGCACAATTTACCGATCCGCTCTTGACTGTTTCAAAGAATACATCCGGAGGCAACGGGTCATTCTCTGCCTCTGCCTTCGCCAGGACATCTGCCTGTTTGTTCTGTGTTCTGGGGAAACTTCGCACGCTGAAACCCAAGAAATATTTTTCCATGCTACGGACAGCTGCCAGGTACTTCGCTAACTCTGGGTTGAGTGCTCTGTATGTTTTGCCGATATGGTTTATGATGAGTTCAGAGTCGGACTTGATAGACAACCTCCTCGCGCCGAGTGCCCTTGCCTTGCGAAGGCCTAGAAGCAGACCTTCGTATTCTGCAACATTGTTTGTGCACCCCAGAAAGTCTAGTCTTGCAGCGTACTTCAACTGAGTCCCCGAAGGTGCCGTGAGGATTGCCGAAGCACCTGACCCATTCTTGCAGTAGGCTCCATCACATTTCATCAGCCAAATGGCTTCTAAGACCGGGGGGTTCTGCGAAGGTGTTGTTGGTGTCCAATCGATGACGAAATCTGCCAAGACTTGAGATTTGATTGCGCTTCGTGGGATAAAATCAATGGTGTGCGATGCCAACAGTGTTGCCCATTTCCCAATTCTGCCTGAAGCCTCTCTGTTTTCAAACATATCCCGAAGGGGAAAAGATGTTGGAACTTTGATCTTGAAACTTTGGAAATATTGGAGAAGCTTCCTGGCTGCCATTACCACTGCATAAGCCATCTTCTCCATTTCTGAGTAGAGGAGCTTCGATCCGTTTAGTGCTTCGGATATGAAGTAGATTGGTAACTGCTTTAGGGTGTCTTCGACAATTCTTTCTTCGACTAAAGCTGCGCTCACAGCGGAGCTTGAAGTTGCGATGTACAACAAGAGCTCTGCTCCGGGAGTTGGGCTTGTCATTACTGCCAAGTTTTCCAAGTACTTTTTCAGATCTTCGAAGGCTTTGTCTTTCTCAGGACCTCAATGAAAATTTTCCGAGCCCTTCAACACCTTGAAGAAAGGAAGAGCTTTCTCCGCTGACCGCAAAATGAATCTGTTTAGCGAAGCTAGGCGGCCTGTCAACTTCTGCACATCCTTCTTGGTCGAAGGTGGTCGCACTCTTCTTATGGCTTCGATCTTTACCGGATTTGCCTATATGTCCCTCTCAGTGATCATGCATCCCAGAAGCTTTCCCCTTCTGACACTGAAGACACACTTCTCTGGATTCAGTTTTAGCCCATGCTTGCGAAGGTTGGCAAAGGTTTCTCGAAGGTCCGCTATATGGTCTTCGCATTTCTTGCTTCGCACGACGACATCGTCAACGTACGCGGAGATGTTCCTGCCCAGCTGAGTGTCAAGTACTGCTGCAATGGTTCTATTGAACGTGCACCCAGCGTTGCGAAGCCCCTCAGCCATTCTTATGTAGCAGTAAGTGCCCAAGGGAGTGGTAAAACTGGTTTTCTCCTCATCTGATTTCTTCATGAATATCTGAGGATAGCCGGAAAAGCAATCTAGCATGCTTAGCATTTCCGATCCAGCAGCCGCATCTACCAAGGTGTCTACGCGGGGCAAAGGAAACTCATCCTTCGGGCAAAACTTGTTCAAAGTGGTGAAATCGATGCACATTCTCCAATTGCCATTCTTTTTTGGTACCATGACTACGTTAGCCAGCCATTCTGGGTACTGCACTTCGCAGATTACCCCCGCATGAAGTAACTTTTGAACCTCGCTTTGTGCGGCTTTCTTGCGGTCTTCGGACATAGTGCGAAGACGCTGCTTGTGTGGCTTGACCTTCGGATCGACCTTCAGTTCGTGCTCCATGATTTCCCAATTGACTCCTCGCAGGTCCGAAGAGGACCATGCAAAGACGTCTTGATTGTTTCTCAGAAACTATATCAATCTGGACTTTTCGACTTCTTCGAGGCCTTTGCCAATTGTCACTGTGCGGTCTGGTACATCTTCGCAGAGCAAAACTTTTTTGGTGTGTCCTGCCGGCGTAACCCCTTCTTTTTTGGTGCGCCAGGAACTGAATGGCTTTGCTTCCTCCTCTTCGATGTCATTGTTACTGGCTTCGATGGTATGCACATTTTTCATAGTGCACGCTGCATTGTCTTCGCACCTTCTGGCTTCCTCTTGGTTGCCGAGGATCGTGATGACTCCTCCGGCTGTTGGAATTTTCATGCATAGGTAGGCTTGATTGATGACTACCACAAACTTGATAATACTGTTACGGCCAAAGATGGCATTGTATGGGTAAGCGATGTCTACAACATCGAAGGCTATGACTTCTGTTCTTTGGGTATTGCCTTCGCCAAAGGTTACATTTAGATCAATTTTGCTGAGGGCTTCGATTCTTTTTCCTCCGAAGCCAATAAGTGGGTACTTGGATTTGAGCAGGTTCTTCTCTATGAACCCCATTTTTAAGAAGCATTGCCAGGTGAGGACATTCGCGGAGCTACCGTTGTCGATAAGGATCCGACCGACGTTGTTTCCTGCGAAGTGAACTGAATTTCTTCCAATGTTTGCACGAATGACGAGGGGATCATTGTGCGGGTAGTGTTGAAGCCTGAGGTCAGCTTCGGAGAAGGTAATTGGGACATGAGACCAGGTGGTGCAGAAATGTTTGCCTTCGCAGACGTGCGAGACTGTGCGGAGGTATTCTTTCCTCTGATGCTTCGTCTCATGCACTGGTTCGTTTGATCAGCCGGAGATGGCATTGATGACATTCACCGTGCCTCCGACCGGATCATTGGCTCTCTCTGGGATTGTGCCGGGCTCTAGCTTCGGAGGTGGTGGGAGGTAGTTGGATGTTTGTGGCTGGGGTTGTGGGCGCCACCCTTGATGTTGCGCCGAAGGGTTTTGGATTTGTGGAAAATGTGGAGCCGAAGGCGCTGGTAGGGCTGGAGGGGTATATGTGGGGTTGTAGTGGAATGTTGGGAAGGATGGCGAGAGAGTGGGGTATGCCGAAGTCCAATGGGGCTGATGCGAAGGCTGCCACTGAATTTGTGAAGGTGGACCTTGCGGCTGGTTTGTGTGGGTAGAATTGATGGACTTTGGTGGCTGCTCGTTGTTTGTGGCTCGCTCCAATTCTTCTTTTTTCTCCTTGATGAGGGGGCACTCATTAGTCCAATGGCCTTTGTCCCTGCCGTGAATGCAGCAGTAGGGTAGTTTTTGTTTCCGGCCGGAGTTTTTCTTTCCGACCACGACTGGAATTGCTTCGATCGCTCCTCCCCCCTCTGTTGTTCTGAGGCCGGGAGTCGCGGGCTTCGTCGCCGGAGATCGTGTTCACGGCCTTTGATGTATTCGCTTGATCGGACTGATACTGGTTTTGTCGGTCACGGTTGCACCCCCTCTTTTCATTCATCTCTTCTATTCTCTGACGCTTTCCTATGTCAGAAATGCAGTACTCTTGCATAATCTCGAAGAGTTTACTTAGAGTCTTCGGCCTGCGGCGTTCGAGGTACTCTCCGCATGGTCCGAGACTCAAACCGGCGATTGCGGCATCGATGATGGTCTTCTCGTCTACGTTTGGAGCTCTTGCACGAAGCCTGACAAGACTATGCAGATATTCTTGCAGCGAGGACCCCCCTTGCTTCAAGTTGTGGAAAGCACATGAGTTGACCTCTTCAGGCTTCACCCTGAAGGCAGCGGTGAGCTCTTTTTTGAGCTGGTCCCAGGTATGGATGTGACCAGCCGGGGGATTGGAGTCCAATGCTGAGCAAGGCCCTTCAGCGACAGGACGAACGCTTTTACTTTGCAAGCCGCTCCGGCTCCAGACGCTTCTATGCCCACTTTGTACTTGAGTAGGAAATCTCTTGGATCGGAGTTCCCATCGAACTGTGGGAGGATAGTTGGGTTGAAATGTGGAGGCCACGGGATCTCTTCAAATTCTACGGAGAGGGGTGTGGTGGGATTTTGCTCTGGGTAATGCTGTTGTGGGCGAAGCTGGTTTGGTATCATGTACTCGCCTTCCTCTTCGTCCGAGTACTAGTCTTCGATGAAGGGGGGTTGACTGCGAAGCCCTTGAGGCTGAGGCACTTGTTGCACTAGTCTTGGGCCTTGACGAGGGGGCTTCATCATCACCAAACAATCATGAATGGCTTGACGCATCGCTTTGCAGCGAAACTCCTATTCCTTGAACTTGTTTAGTTGGTCCTCCATCTCTTCGGGAGTGAGCTGGAGGCCTTTCCCCTTCGCACCTGCAGCTGCTGGCGCATTTGATGTGCCAGCTTGTGCTTGCTGTGCTTGATATTGTCGCTCTGCGAGGCATGCATCGATTCTCTTCATAGCTTGGATGTCTTCCATGGAAATGCTGAGGTCGTGGAGGTCGACCTCAAGGCCTCCATCAGCGAGGTCTTCGACCTCTAGGTCTTCGCCGTGGTTGTTGTTATTGTTGATTGGGACGATGATGTTGTTCGAAGGCAGGGCTTCGGTCGAAATGTTGGCCTCCGAAGCACTGGGGTTCGGTTTCTTCTTTTGCTGCCATGTGGTCGTGTCGAGGACGAACCGCGGGTGGGCGCCAAAACTGTTGGTGTAGGACACTCTCCGGGATGAAGAGGTCACAACAGTTCAGGTAACGAAGGGTGAAGTCCACGAGGAAATGGTAAAAGCAACAAATGGCACGAAAATCAAAGTAACAACATTTGCTCTCTGTTTCATAATAATTCCATAGTTACAGGGGGGTATTTATAGCCCAGAAGCCCAACTACTCCCTTGACAAAATTCCTTTACTGCCCCTCAACAGCTAGCATCTCAGAATATTCCCTGGGCAAGAACGTAATTACACAATACCTGACACAACTTAGTGCAATTACAGCTGACAGTGGGGCTGCCTCGCTTCGCGCCTCTTTGCAACCGAAGGTCTTCGTTGTCGAGGCGAAGAGGCCGCCGGAATCGCCTTCGCCATTTTTCTCTTCGGCCCGCGCGCCGTCCCTTCGCTTCGCTTGCTGCCTCTTCGCTTCTCTTCAGGCGGCCAACTCCGGTCTTCGCTTGGTTTATTTCACAATTCGTCCTTGCTCGCCGCCGAACGCAAGCGCCGATGGCCTTCGCTGTGCAGGCGAAGGTGATGTCCCCAACAGTATTCATGAAGGGAAGGTTGGGGTTTTCACCTTGGATGCTTCTGGGGCTATTCGATTTCGTGGTCGCCTACGTGTGCCACAAAAGTCTCAAGTCAAAGATTATATACTTAAAGAGGCACATCGTACTCGATACACCGTCCACTCTGGTGGGAATAAAATGTATCAGGATTTGAAGAAAACTTATTGGTGGAAGAGGATGAAGATTGATGTGGCCAAGTATGTGGCTTCATGTGGTGTTTGCCAGCGGGTGAAGGCTGACCATAAGAGTCCCGCGAGAAAGTTGCAGTCCTTAGATGTTCCTATGTGGCCTTGGGATGATATTGCTATGGATTTTGTGGTTGGTTTGCCACGTTCTCCAAGGGGATGAGACACTATATGGGTTGTAGTTGACCGACTGAGTAAGGTGGCTCATTTTATTCCTATTGTTGACGGCCATTATCTCACGTTTTGACCGTCAACTTCTCGGAAATAAATTGAGTTTTGCACTATATTCCATGCATATTTTATTTGATTGTAATAAGTTCCACAAGTTTTGGATGAGTTGTGTTTGCAGGAATCCAATGTCCAAAGATGGTCGAAATCAGAGAAAATCACGGCCGCCCGGCACATTTCGTGCTGACCGTCCTAGCACCTCCACATACATGGGTCTAATAACTTCACTGTAGCAATGTGACATGTTCATAAGGTTCCAGAACAAGGCAAACATGTCATATCCTGTCGATGGACCCGGAAGGCACAAGGATCAACCCAAAATCCCACTTGTCAGTGCCACGAGCGTCAAATGAGGAAAGCACCCAGTCCAGAGGCAATGTGGAGCGTTGATGTGCAATCTCAGCGAAACGGAGGGTTGAGAGGCCCTCGGAGCCAGGCCGCTCAGCCTCCCCCGGGCCACCCGGCCTGAGATACCCGAATCTGAGAAAGATACCCGAAGAACCGATGTCCAGGAGGGATCAGAGGCCACCCACAGAAGGTCGGTGACCAGGTGGCACAATCCTAGGCCGGTCAGCCTAGGTTGGGCCGTCTGGCCCCACCTTGCAGCCTCTCGGCTCCCGGCTTCGCATGGAAGTTAAGCACCGCCTCTATAGTTGCGTGCACCTGGCACCAACGGCATTACCGGCCTTCTACCGACCTTGGAAGCCTATAAATACCACTGTCCCCCTCACTTGTAAACACACACTTGAAGGAGCAATTCTCTCTTCTCAAGTCTAGAGTAGGTTAGTAGTTGGGAGTTAGAGTCGAGTCGAGCTTGTCTCGGGGATCCGTAGTCGTCATCGGAGCTCGATAAAGCTCTTGTATCTTTTCCTTTGACTATTTTTCAATATAAGTTATCTTCTTTATTTACTTGGGTCAGCTTTACTTTCCACAAGTTTTACCTTACCAAGTACTTGTACATGTCTACGGGAGTACGTTTTACCTCTTGTTCAATTTAAGTTCCCTTTCTTGTTTGTCGGAGTTAGTCTTACGGGTTTTCTCGCCCGTACTAGTGTAACTCAAGTTAGTTCACTAGGTTGAGGGGGATTTCTTTTGAAGGCCTCAAGAGAAATCCTAGCACCGAGAGCAGATGTGGTGTCTGACTCAGTGCTAGCTAGAAAGTGTGTTCCACCCCACGGTACTGTAGTGGTAGGCGGCAAGTAGTGACAGCCTTGTCCGTCCCTCGTAGTCCACCACGTTCGGGTGTTTTTATAGCAGTAGGATTGCCGAAAGTATGTTGGGCCCCTTCTCACCACTGTCTGTGGCCTTCGCTTTGGCCGCCGAAGTAAGCTCCTGGTTCTGACAACAAGTTAGAAGCTTAGATTAGTTCTAGTGAGGCTAGCTCAGTAGTTTAGAAGTGTTTCAGGAGTCCTTCGCTCGTTGTCCTTCCAGCTGCTACCTCTCTAAGGTATAGAATCTCCTGTGTGTCGAACGGTCATAGCCTAGCCACTTATCTTATCAGTTATCTGGCTTACCCCTGCTGAATTTGTCGGTCAATAATTTCAGTAAAGGTTGTCACTATGATTTACGATACACTTTACCATAGTGCTTCCCTGAGGATTTTCAAGATACTCTGGAATACTTCAAGGTGAAGTGCTACACCGGTGAATTCTGTGCGCTTGCAGAATACCTATTCAGATTGAGCATAAGAGACACCAACACCTATTCGGTCCACAAGTACAGCGGGTGATTTGGCACCTATCTACATGCGGGAGATAGTGCGACTACATGGTGTACTTCGCACCATTGTTTCAGACAGGGATGCCAAATTTGTTTCTAAGTTGTGGGATAGCTTGCATAAGGCATTGGGCACTACTTTGAGGATGAGCACTGTTTTTCACCCTCAAACCGTTGGATAGTCTGAGCGGACGATTCAAACCTTAGAAGATATGCTTAGATCATGCGTACTATCTTGGAAGGGGAGTTGGGAGGATCATTTACCACTGGTGGAGTTTTCCTATCATAACAGCTATCATTCTAGTATTCGTTCTGCTCCATATGAGGCTCTCTATGGGAGAAAGTGCAGATCACCACTTTGTTGGGATGCAGTGGGTGAGAAGCCTGTTTTGGGGCCGGACTGTGTTCAGCAAACCACTGAGCTGGTTGCTGAAATTCGACAACACATGTTAGCAGCTCAAAGTAGACAAAAGAGTTAAGCTGATGTGAGAAGACGAGACCTGGAATTTGGAGAAGGTGATGAAATACTTCTTAGGGTGTCTCCTACCAAGGGTGTTGTGAGATTTGGTACTAAGGGAAAGCTTAGCCCAAGATTTATTGGCCCGTTTATGATCAAAGAGTGTGTGGGTAAATTAGCTTATTGATTGGAGTTGACTGAGTCGATGAGAGGGGTTCACGATGTATTCCATGTTGTTGATGGTCCTTAAGTGCAAAATATATGCCGTCAACTCCTGCATAAAGACATGAAAAATGAACATCAACAGTAGTGGTAGGAGTTATTACTAACGAATTCCACGAGTGTTGGGGAATTATTGATTGCAGGGACACAAGTCAGGAATAACATGAAAACACGCAGAAGACACAACAGAGAGACACAAAACATCGCTGCTGCGTTACACATCCAAAAGAGGCCCATTTGACATAGAAAACTGACGTACAAATCCCCGGCACCGACATACACAAGTTGGGGGCCCACCTCGCAGTGTCCAGCCGGCGCGAGGGGCGCCACTCGTGAGCCGGCCAAACCACATGGTCGGCTGGCCCCACTTTGGCGCCAATCGAGCTCAACTTTGACGGGAAGTTCATCCTGATCCACTCCAAGGCGGTGCACTATGTTTCCATATTTATTGAGGGCGGGAACCGTCCTATTAGCACTATATAAAGGGCCTCCCTCACCCCCTCTCACACACACCGCCAAGATGTAGACTTGTGCTCCATTCCAAGGGCGAAGCGCTACTTAGGCTAGTGCTTAGAGTAGGAGGAGGGTGAGGAGTAGTTCGGGGAAATGCCGGGCTTGTCGGCGGTCTTCTCCGGTCTTGTACCTCTACGGATGCTGGCTTCCTCTGGTATGAGTAAGTTAGTATTTATGATTCTTGTATTGCATAGTACTTTTGCTTGAGTGAGATTAGTTCTCTTACTCGCGGGTTCATCGCTTCGTATTTATACGGAGTGCTGTAGTTTGCTACGGGTTAACAGATGTAGTTAGACCGCAGTAGTAATCAATAGCGCAGACGCGGTGTCTGGGCTAAGGGTTACCTTCGTTTGCCTTATATCCCACGGTCTGTGAGATAGGCCATAGGTGGTGACAGCCCTGTCGGTCCTTTGTAGTCTTCCACGTTTGAATATAGCGTAGAGCTGTTGGCCGGAGTCTCCTGACCATTTCAGGGGTAAGCCGGTGCTCGAAGCGAGTATTCTGCCCGAGAGATCGATCTTTAACTCATCTTTAGTGCTACCGCAGGAATCCTCTCCATCCTCGCCACATATCCTGGTGTGTCCTTGGACCGACTAAGTTAGGAGATAGTACAGACACGTTCCCTGTGGATACGATACCCTTGAATACTCACGGGTGAAAGCTACAACGGTATCTGTGCGCTTGCAGATTTATTTTACAGTCGCTAAAATACCCAACACATGTCTCGATGTTGAGGAAATATCTAAGGGATCATAAACATCATATTACTGTGGAGCCGGTTACTATTGAGCAAGATCTGTCATTGGAGTCTCATCTGGTTAGAATTCTGGAAACATCGGAGAGAGTCCTTAGATGAAAGACATTCAAGTATGTGAAGGTATTATGGACTAATCAAACTAAGTGCGAGGTAACATGGGAGCTTGAGTCACAATGCGTGAGAATTGCCCTGAGTTGTTTCCATCTGGTGAGTAACCATGCCCTTGTTTATATTATTATTTCCAATGTTTTTTTCTACACATCAGACATAAAGAATTCGAGGGCGAATTCTGTTGACGGGAGAGAATGTAATATCCCAATTATTTAGTTATTTTTTTACTTCAATTTGAGGACAATTAGGGAGTTGACCAAAAGTTGAATTTTTGATTCATTGGTCGGATGAACGATCGGACACCATGGATGCGTAGAGCTCGTCGAAACGAATCCGTTTGACTACTAGCTTGTTTGGTTTGGATGTCGTATAATTTTTAACAGGCCGTTGAAGCTGGACCGTCCGATATGGATGGCTTAGTTTTATATTCTCTCGTAAGGGAAAAAAGGGAATCGATCTTCTTTTCCTGCAGCCGCCCCTCTCCTAGCGCTGCTTCCTCCCGAGCGCCGCCCCTTGCCCTGCCAACACACGGTCCACGCCATTCCAATCTGCTGCCTTGCCTCTCCTCCAACGTGGGGGAAGATTCAGGAAAGAAGCAAGGGAGAGGAGTAGCAGCTCGCGGAAAAGAACAAAGGAGAGGGAGTCCGCAGGAGGGGAACCAAGAGGAAGGTTAGGATTTCTTAATTGACTCTAAGCTTTTGCAAATTGGTGAGGCTATACCACGGTGCTGACCCTGATTAAACATGGCCACAAGGTTTGGGGTAGAGATTCAATTAACGGACAATTGGATCGTGGTTACGTCAAATGAATTAGGCTGATTTCTTCGACGAATTCGAATTAATTGGCAAGGAATTTCAAGTCGGCCCAATAACAAAAGTTGTAGGTTGCATGATATCTTTCTGTTGGAGTAATGGGCTTGGCCCATTCATTCTAAAACATTAAAAGAATTTAAAGCCCACTATTAATGCTAGGGAATCAATGCTTAATTCCGTACCGGGAATTGAGGAGGATCTCAACCGACTTAAAAGGTGGACTTCGTGTACACCACTTGTGAAGCCGGTAAGAGGAGGACGGTGAACCACACGCGCGCGCGCGCTCGCTCGCCTCGCCGGGCCGGGCCGGGCCGTGGCCGAGCCCGAGACGAGGCGCGGCGCGGCCGGGCAGTGCGCGGCCGGACGTGACGTGACGGTGCGATGGCTATTTTGCCGTTGACAGCAATTAATCGTGCGATTAAACGTGCAATTAAATCTGTAATTAATGGCCATAACCGCATCACCTAAATGACTCTGATGGTGTCCAGGTTCAACGATCCTGAGCACCTGAGTCACTATATAAGGAGTGCCATTCCCCTCATCCATTCTGCACCAGAGCACTGAGGCAACTCGGCTCCTCTCTTCTCCCTCTCCAGTTGCAACAACTGAGTTCCCCATCGCCTTGAGATCCTGCACGGGATAGGCGGGCAATCAGGTTTTTGGGTAACGCTTTAGCGTGACTGCTCAAAAATACTAAGGCTTTGCCCGATTGTACGACTACTTCCTGGTGGACGAGCCGAACGACTACGTCGACTACATTCTGGTAGCCGAACGACTACGTCGACTACATCTTGGTGACCGTTCGCGGGACTGCACTGCGAACTTCTTCCTGCACCGATTTAGTTCGACTACTTCGACTGAGGCCAACCGAGTAGATGTCTACTCCAGTTGGTAACAGCGCAGCCAATGCCTCCGGCAACGGCCCCGCTTCAGGGTACTCCTTGAAACTTTGGTTATTTATATTGTTTATGCTTATATGTGTGATAAGTATAAACATGTTCACATGTTTTATTTTACTCCTTAAAGTCATAGAAATATTGTTAGTTTATACATTTAATTTTGGAATTAAAATATACCGAAAATTGCCTAGATATCTAACAATCCAAAAACCTGATTATGTTAATAGGCTTTCAGTATCTAGCTTTGCTGCATCAATCAAACCATCACTTTTTGATGGTTCAACTTACAAACGTTGGCAAGAGCGGCTTATACTGTGGTTAACACTATCGAGAGTGATCCATGTGAAAGAGGGTAAGCCTGAACAATTCTCTCCAGAGGAAGGGAGTGCGTTCGATGAGACTGATATCCTCTTTCGAGGCTTGATCATTAGTGTTCTCAGTGATAACCTGGTGGATTCTTATATCCGGCTGCCAACTGGCAAAGCATTGTGGGATGCTCTTGAGGCTCAATATGGAGTATCTGACGCCGGGAGTGAGTTGTATATCATGGAGCAGTTCCTTGAGTACAGGATGGTCGAAGACCGTTCTGTAGTGGAACAGGCTCATGAAATACATACTCTGGCAAAAGATCTCAAAAATTGCAGCAAAGAGTCCCCATGTGTGTTACCCAATAAGTTTGTGGCTGGAGGTATAATCTCTAAGCTGCCACCTTCTTGGAGGGACTTTGCTACTTCTCTAAAACAAAAGAGACAGGAGTTCACAATAGATGGACTCATAGGGACTCTTGATGTTGAGGAGAAGGCGAGAGCAAAGGACATACGTGGGAAAGGAGTTGTTGGTGCTTCAAGTGCCAATCTTGTTCAGAAGAACAACTCCCACAAGAACAAGAAAAAGCCACCGCAGAACCAACCAAAGACTAAGAAGACAACCACTTTTAAGAAGAAGAAGAAGACGGGAGCTTGCTATGTGTGCGCTAGTACGGATCACTTTGCTGCAAAGTGTCCGAACCGCAAAGGCAACGACTCCGCCAACATGGTTATTAGCGAGCCTGGAGGAACATCGGGGTACGGTAATTTATTACCTACTGTTCTTTCAGTCTTTGGTTCACCCGAGTGGTGGGTTGACACTGGTGCTAATATTCATGTTTGTGCTGATGCTTCTTTGTTCTCTTCTTACCAGACCGGCGGGACTTCCTCCTTGCTGATGGGGAACGGATCACATGCGCGTGTTCTTGGTGTTGGTACGGTAAATCTGAAGTTTACTTCGGGGAAGACCGTGCAGCTGAAGAACGTACAGCATGTCCCCACCATCAAGAAGAATTTAGTCAGCGGCTCTCTACTGTGTAGAGATGGTTTCAAATTAGTCTTTGAGTCCAATAAATGTATCTTGTCTAAGTTTGGTACTTTTGTTGGAAAAGGTTATGAAAGCGGAGGCTTGTTCCGTCTTTCTTTGTCAGATGATTGTAATAAAATTGCATACAATGTTATTAACGTTGATGAAACAAATGTTTGGCATTCGAGGCTTTGTCACGTTAATTTTGGTTGTATGATGCGCTTAGCTAATTTGAGCTTAATTCCAAAGTTCACTTTTGTCAAAAATTCTAAGTGTCATGTATGTGTTGAATCAAAACAAACTCGTAAGCCTCATAAGACCGCGGAGGCAAGGAGCTTGGCACCCTTAGAATTAATTCATTCCGATTTGTGCGAAATGAATGGAGTGTTGACAAAAGGTGGTAAAAAATATTTCATGACTTTGATTGATGATAGTACTAGATTTTGTTACATCTATTTGTTGAAGTCAAAAGATGAAGCTTTATACTACTTTAAAATCTATAAAGCTGAAGTAGAAAACCAACTTGAGAGAAAGATCAAAAGAGTTAGGTCAGATCGTGGTGGCGAGTATTTCTCAAATTTATTTACTTTATTCTGCGAGGAACATGGTATTATTCATGAGAGGACGCCTCCCTATTCACCTCAGTCAAATGGGGTTGCCGAAAGAAAGAACCGCACTCTAACGGATTTGGTTAACGCCATGTTAGATACAGCGGGGCTTTCCAAGGAATGGTGGGGTGAGGCTATATTGACTGCATGTCATGTCCTAAATCGTGTTCCTACAAAGAATAAAGAGATAACTCCATTCGAGGAATGGGAGAAGAAAAGGCCAACACTGTCATACTTACGTACATGGGGTTGTTTGGCAAAAGTGAGTGTGCCAATAACCAAGAAACGTAAGCTTGGACCTAAAACTGTGGATTGTATCTTTCTAGGTTATGCTATTCACAGCGTTGGATATAGATTTTTAATAGTGAAATCTGGAGTACCTGACATGCATGTTGGTACTATAATGGAGTCCAGAGATGCTACATTTTTTGAAAACATTTTTCCCATGAGAGATGAAACAAGTTCATCTAGACAAGAGTTCATCGAGGATGATGACTCTGCTGAGCCGATAGAACACAATGAACATACACTTGTAGAAAATCCTGAGGAGAATAACAATGATGCTCCGAGAAAGAGCAAGAGACAAAGGACTGTAAAGTCTTTTGGTGATGATTTCATTGTATACCTCATAGATGATACACCCAGAACCATTGAAGAGGCATATTCATCTCCTGATGCTGACTATTGGAAGGAAGCAGTAAGGAGTGAGATGGATTCTATTATGTCTAATGGAACCTGGGAGGTCGTTGAACGTCCTTATGGATGTAAACCGGTTGGATGCAAGTGGGTGTTCAAGAAAAAGCTTAGGCCAGATGGTACTATTGAAAAGTACAAGGCTAGGCTTGTGGCCAAGGGTTATACCCAAAAAGAAGGAGAAGATTTCTTTGACACTTATTCACCAGTTGCCCGATTGACCACAATTCGGGTGTTACTTTCCCTGGCAGCCTCTTATGGTCTTCTCGTTCATCAGATGGACGTTAAAACGGCTTTCCTCAATGGAGAGTTAGAAGAGGAGATCTATATGGATCAGCCGGATGGGTTTGTATCAAAGGGTCAAGAAGGAATGGTTTGTAAGTTGTTAAAGTCTTTATATGGTCTCAAGCAAGCGCCTAAGCAGTGGCATGAAAAGTTTGATAGAACTTTGACCTCTGCCGGCTTTGTTGTGAACGAAGCTGACAGATGTGTGTACTATCGCTATGGTGGGGCTGAAGGAGTGATTTTGTGCTTGTATGTGGATGACATACTGATCTTTGGCACTAGCCTTAATGTGATTAAGGAAGTCAAAGAGTTTTTATCTCAAAATTTTGAGATGAAGGATCTGGGAGAAGCTGATGTTATCCTTAATATAAAACTAGTAAAAGAGATCAATGGTGGGGTGATTCTTACACAGTCTCACTATGTGGAGAAGGTGTTAAGTCGCTTTGGTTATAGCGACTATAAACCTGTCTCAACACCATATGATGCCAGTTTAATTCTTAGAAAGAACAAAAGGATAATGCGAGATCAGCTGAGATATTCTCAGATCATTGGTTCATTAATGTATTTAGCGAGCGCTACAAGACCTGACATCTCGTTTGCTGTAAGCAAACTGAGCCGGTTTGTTTCAAACCCGGGAGATGATCATTGGAAGGCTCTTGAAAGAGTAATGCGCTATCTGAAGGGGACAATGAACTATGGAATTCACTACACCGGGTACCCAAGGGTACTAGAAGGGTATAGTGATTCAAATTGGATTTCTGATGCTGATGAGATAAAGGCCACAAGTGGATATGTGTTTACACTTGGTGGTGGAGCTGTTTCCTGGAAGTCTTGCAAGCAGACCATCTTAACGAGGTCAACTATGGAAGCAGAACTCACAGCATTAGATACCACCACTGTTGAGGCTGAGTGGCTTCGTGAGCTCCTTATGGACTTGCCGATAGTTGAAAAACCGTTACCGGCAATCCTAATGAACTGTGACAATCAAACGGTAATTGTCAAGGTGAATAGTTCTAAGGATAACATGAAGTCATCTAGACATGTGAAAAGGCGGTTGAAATCTGTCAGAAAATTGAGAAACTCCGGAGTTATAGCCCTGGACTATGTTCAGACGGCTAAAAATCTGGCAGATCAGTTTACAAAGGGTCTTTCACGAAATGTGATAGACAATGCATCTATGGAATTGGGCTTGAGACCCACGTGAGTCATTCTATAGTGGAAACCTGTCCTATGTGATCGGAGATCCCGTGAATTAGGATGGTGAAACAAACTAAAGTCTGACTGTGAGAAGAGAACCTTTGTGAAAAGGGCTCATTCCGTGTATAAGGTGCATTTCTCTTCTAATCTGTATGGCAGGTTGGTCTATACCTTAATGTGTGCCAGGTGGTTTCTTTTAAACAAATGAGTTGTTTTCTTGAAACAAAGATGTTGTCCTACAGAACATCTGAAAGGAACACACCTATATGAGTTTGACCACTGGTCATGGTCTATGAGAATTGGGTATTCTCTAGAAACTCATGAAGGGCCTGGAGTATGACTTATAAGCTCCAAACCGCGGGGATGCTTATGCAGCCTAGTACCAGTGTAGGGCTCTGGTCAAACTTGTTTGCACAAAACTGGCAATTCAAGGCATAGTCCATTGCACAGTTGTGAATAAGTGTAGCCTTTGTCCTAGATGGAAGTTCAACTTAACAGTCTCTGTCGAATACTGGTATATCAATGAGGGAATGAGGGTATTTCTAGTGTGGCTTGAATTTCTTGGTGGGGATTGTTGGAGTAATGGGCTTGGCCCATTCATTCTAAAACATTAAAAGAATTTAAAGCCCACTATTAATGCTAGGGAATCAATGCTTAATTCCGTACCAGGAATTGAGGAGGATCTCAACCGACTTAAAAGGTGGACTTCGTGTACACCACTTGTGAAGCCGGTAAGAGGAGGACGGTGAACCACACGCGCGCGCGCTCGCTCGCCTCGCCGAGCCGGGCCGGGCCGGGCCGTGGCCGTGGCCGAGCCCGAGGCCGAGGCCGAGGCCGAGACGAGGCGCGGCGCGGCGCGGCGCGGCCGGCCGGGTGGGCGGGCGGTGCGGTGCGCGTGCGCGTGCGCGGCCGGACGTGACGTGACGGTGCGGTGCGGTGCGGTGCGGTGCGGTGCGGCGTGGCGCGGTGCGATGTGATGGCTATTTTGCCGTTGACAGCAATTAATCGTGCGATCAAACGTGCAATTAAATCTGTAATTAATGGCCATAACCGCATCACCTAAATGACTCTGATGGTGTCCAGGTTCAACGATCCTGAGCACCTGAGTCACTATATAAGGAGTGCCATTCCCCTCATCCATTCTGCACCAGAGCACTGAGGCAACTCGGCTCCTCTCTTCTCCCTCTCCAGTTGCAACAACTGAGTTCCCCATCGCCTTGAGATCCTGCACGGGATAGGCGGGCAATCAGGTTTTTGGGTAACGCTTTAGCGTGACTGCTCAAAAATACTAAGGCTTTGCCCGATTGTACGACTACTTCCTGGTGGACGAGCCGAACGACTACGTCGACTACATTCTGGTGGCCGAACGACTACGTCGACTACATCTTGGTGACCGTTCGCGGGACTGCACTGCGAACTTCTTCCTGCACCGATTTAGTTCAACTACTTCAACTGAGGCCAACAGAGTAGATGTCTACTCCAGTTGGTAACAGCGCAGCCAATACCTCCGGCAACGGCCCCGCTTCAGGGTACTCCCTGAAACTTTGGTTATTTATATTGTTTATGCTTATATGTGTGATAAGTATAAACATGTTCACATGTTTTATTTTACTCCTTAAAGTCATAGAAATATTGTTAGTTTATACATTTAATTTTGGAATTAAAATATACCGAAAATTGCCTAGATATCTAACACTTTCCAATGGCGCTAGTTTCGTTCAATTTGGATTAGCGGTTTAGGAGATATCAACGAAACTGTGCCTCTGTTCCATTAGAAAATCTGTGCGCAGAAACTATTTTTATAGTTTCCACGTATTTAGAAGCTGAATTTCCCCTGGGCGCTGTAATGAAAGTTGTAAAAAATTTCTGTAGATGTTCGAGATATATTTATTTACTATATTTGGTTAATATAATCAAAAGTTATGGTCCAAACAGCGAGTAACTCATAGAATTAGTTGAATTTTCAGAAATTGCGAGAGTTAATGGTTTAGGCTTTTATTTCGGGATTTCTTCGAGTATATAGCCTTTTGGTCAATGTGAACTAGTTCTTAAGGGTGGTTTATTCCACAGGTTTGATAAATTCTAGTGGCGAGTGCGTGGCGCCGGATTCCCGACAAAGTTAAAGCAAATGCAATGACAAACCTCTTGATGTGTGATTATGTTTGTGACTTTCTTGCTGCCTTGGGCAACGTTAGTTCAATGTCTTTATTTTTATAAGTCAATTCCTTTAAGAATCATGTCATAATTTTCTGGTTCTGTCAAATGTTCAAGATTCGTGTGTTGTCTTTCCTATCATTCAAGTGCCGGAGGTTTGTATAAACACCGGTTGTGCAATTTGGTTCTTATGTTCAGGTTCCTGTGAATAAGTGCTGGCCCCACTTATTCGGCTTTACTGGTAAATGCAAAGGAAGTTTCAGGTGACGTCCATTTCAGATCGAAACTACTGTTTCATTGGTTATGGGTTTTCTGTTCTTATACTTGCAGTTGTTCTTTTGGTTCTGAGTTGTGCTTGCTGAGTATTTTTACTCACTCTTGTGTTTATTTGGTTTTTAGGTACCCGATGATCAAATATGCATGGGATGAGAGTAGCCACTTCATTATGAGCATGCACACACCTTTGCCACTCATTAAAATAAATCCCTAGACTTGATAATTCTATCGACTTTGAGGACTGTCATGTGGTCGTTTGGATGCCGCTTAATTTCATTTTGTCATGTTGGTCGATGTGGAGTTCTTAAACTGTTTATTTATACCATCTTGCTATTATATGACTTGTGAGCCCGCAAATGTTAGAATTTACGGAGGAGACTCTGCCAAAATATACTAAAATATTTATACTTTGTGCAATTTAATGTCCTTAGTAGTAACCTCCAAGTAAGTCGATTCTTGGGGCGTTACATCTCTACCCCTTTGCTCTTGTGATTTCTCTTGGGATTACAGAAGCGGCCGCGTCATCGGCACCCAATCTGTGCTCCTGCTCGTGTGTAGGCTGCGTAGGTTGGTTCTTTGAGAGTGTGATTGGGCGAATCCTTGGTTCAAGCTGCCGTATAGAGACGGTGGTTGGCTCCTTGTGCGCGTCAGGTTTCACTAGTTATCCGGCTGCTTGCAGCTTGTTATCTTGGCTGAGATTTCAGCTAGTTATCTTATTCAAGATCCTACGTCATGAAGATCGGGACCGAGACTCATCATCTGGTATCAAGAGCTGTGTTGCCACGGTAGGATTCTTTACCCTTAGCTACATATATTTTTGTCTTCGTCCTATCCACCATAAAGACAAAAAAAAAATTCTATCATAGCCTTTTATCTCAATCTGTTTATCTAGTGAGTTTGGTTAAGTTTCAGTCCATTAGAGTCTTTTTTTAGTTGCTGATCATATCATCCTTTGCGTGTCCTTTTGTGCCTTTCATATCACTGAAAAAATCCCCACAAAAAAAGAGTAAACCAATTCTATCCTTTGCGTAAACTTTTATCCTATCAACATATAGAGCTGCTGGTTGCATGTGTTTATACCTTTAATTTTTGTAAGTATTATATATGATCTTGTCTGAGTATTGTTAATAAAAAGGGTAAAAAAAGGAGTAAAGAAAAGTTGCAGCAAAAAAGAATATTGTGTTCTGAGAGTTGGAAAAGAAAGGAGGGAGATCAGATTGTTGGTATGCACAAGTGTTGAATTTTCATATCAAGTTGTGTAACCAGTTTGCTATCTTCCTTTGGTGCAATTTTTGCTAGGAGATTCCTTGTGAACCATCCATCGCTAGCATAATCCTTGTTTACATCAAGTCTGAAATTTATTTTGCGCGTGTATTGCATCAATTATATCTTCTATATCTTGTGATCAGCACTAGGCATTGGATCTCTAGTTTGGATTGCTATTTAACTTTACAACAACTAGAATTCAGATTGCCCCTTGTGTATCATCCTTTACCAAGCTCCACATAAAAACCATCGTGTACAGTTTGCTTGATCTTGTATTCACTCAATTATCACTCCTCTTTACCACCACATGGATTACTTCTGTGATCTGTACGGAAACATAAGAGCTTCGGTTGGTAAGAGAGGTGAGATTGTGAGAGTTCCACATATTATCCTATACCACATATAAGCTTGTTGTTGCATATGCATTAACCATGGCAGGCCAGAGATACACCAATCTTCTATTCTATGGAAGTACTGATCTAGAAGAGTTTCTTGAATGGCAAGAGCAAATGGAAATTGAACTTGAACTTCAAGGTTTTTCAGAATCCAAAAAGATACAACGAGCTGTACTTGAGTTTGAAGATTATGCTCTTGATTGGTGGAAGCAAAATCCACAGAAGCGTCTCATCAAGAATTGGAAAGATTTGAAGAAGGTCAAGAGTTTGAAGAATCTGAAGCAAGGTAGTAAATCTGTCCAAGTATATTATGATAAGATATATTCTTCCTTGCATAGAGCAAATGTTCTTGATGACATGAATGCAATGGAATACTTTGAGAGCGGTCATGATGATGATATTGCTGCTGCACTTGAGGGAAAGTATTTTAGAAGTTTTCAAGATCTTCTAAGTGGTGCAATTAGATAAGAGAAGAAAATTATGAAGATGCAGCAAGACAAGATCACAAGGAGCATTAATTTGAGACAAGACTTCAATGCAAAGCTACATTTAGAGATATCCTCTGTTGTTGGTGAGAAGTCATCATCAACTCCATGCAAGAAGAGAGGACATCTGTCCCAAAACTTTCTTCAGTTAATTTTAGTTCTAAAAGAAGAGAAAATAAACAACACAACTCCAAAAAGAGCTTTGTTGAGCAGCAAGAAGATAGCTTTATGCCTCAAGTTGATGAGAGAAATGATAAGAAAGATCAAGAAGAAAGTTCTGCTATACATGCCATAGAGGAGTTGAAGGAACATGCTTGTTTCTTCAATTCAGTCACTTGTTTCTCGTCCTCCTCCACCAACTTTCGAAGGTTCTCGATAACCTTCTTGTTGTCCTCATGACTTTTTACTAACTTTTCAACAATCTTACTCTTCTCGGCGTATCCCTCCTTCAAAACCTGGTTTCCATTCTGAAGAGAAACATTTAAATCTTCTAGAGACTTGACCAAAGCCGCCATCCTTTCGTCCTCCTTCCTAAGACGGGCAAGCTCCCCACCCTATATCGCCCGGTCGGAGCTCTCAATTGAGGTTTTCCGCGCCACAATGCGGGTAACCATCGCCGCACTCTGAGTAAGAGTTGCGGCCATGTCCGCAATCGCCGCAGGGCTAAAACCAGCAACAGAAGCCTCCATCCCTGGAAAACGAAAAGAGAATGCATAAGCCTCGCGTCTCACTCGGCAATGCCTGGCCACCAAAATAGCCGACAATCACCCGAAGGTAAACGACAACACAAAAAGAGAAACTCACTTGCATCATCAATCTCAAGTGCCTTGAATTTGCCACGGCCTTGGTAAACCTCTTCAATTCCACCTCGCTTATGATTCAGGCCAATTCTAGCATTGAATTTGCAATAGCTATAGAGGATTAATGGGAATTAGAAATAAAACCTTCGATGTTGACTACACTAGAGGAACTCACCTCTCTCATCGAAGGTCCCCTCCGGTGGGTGCTCTTCGGACGTCCCCGCGGCCAAGGTATCGCCAGGCCTGATGGTATGTGCCGTTTCAGCGTCCTGACCCTTAGCAGAGACAGGCACATCCTTGGGCGCCTCGGTCTCCGCCTCACCCTTGCCTCCTGATACATCGCCCGCAAGGATAACAACCTTTGGGGAAGTTACCCTCGGGGCCTTGGCGGCAGGGCTTCGCTCGTCCTCGCCCTCGTCCTCAGACATTGCAACCATGATGTTAGCCAAACATCGTCGCTTCATCTTGGACATTCCTTTCAAATGAAGCCTCATTCTAGTGTTAGCAATGCCCAGGACAGTCCCAGAACCTGCATGCATAGTTCCATATTCATCATAAAGATCGTTAAGTGACCACACAGCGCCCTCACCACCCCAGCCTTCTCCTCCTTCAGTCTTTCGCAACTCCTTCATGAAAGAAACCGTACTAGAGCCATCGGTGCCGGCGAGATCGGCACTCATGTCCCCAGCCTTTCTTTTCTTCTTCTCGGCTCAGGCGACTGCAACCTTCATGGATGAAGGCTTCGCGGAGAACGACACCGGAGGCTTCGAAGTGTCCTCGCCCTCTAACGGCTTTGTCGGGCCAGCTTTAGAGTGCTCGACCTTCACCCTCCCCTTCCCTTTCCCCTTTGTGGGAAACTCAGACCCAACATTGCCAACCCCCTACCCGCGACTAATAGGGAGCGGAGGTACTGCGCGAGCCTCGTAGGCCAACTTCAACCCCTCAAAGAATCAATTAAGTTGGCCCCATGCTTACAGATAGCAACAAAGGAATCATACTCTTTTCGTCTCCAAGGCCCATGAAGGTTGCAGGCATCTCTCTCCACCTCGGACACAATTGTATGATCACTCAAACCTTCGGGTTTTCTCAGCCCAGAAATGGGGCAATCGATCTCGCAGGACAGAAAAGGAAAACTCACTTTCCTCAACAAAAAGGGGTACCAGCCAGGAGAAAGTGGACAAATCATGGCAGCAATGAACTCCTCAACAATGTCTCGACCTCCTTACGCCCGGCTAGCGATGGTGAATGCCCCTACGCAAGAGTTAAACTCAGGAGCAAGTCTGTTGAACCCGGGCTGATAAGTGTGCTCAAAAACTTCAATGCAGCCAACGGGTAGTAAACCTCCGAAGGAGACTCTGGCTTTGACAACTTAACCTTCGCATAGGACCAATACCTCACCCAGTCATCCTCCCACTTATTCTTATGGGCAGAAGATAGCCCAATGCGCTGCAGCTTGGCTTTCTTGTTGTTCTTCCGAGGCACAAAAGTACAGCAAGCATTTTGTGCCTCGCTGGGTTCAACCTTGCCCTCCTCAATGATTTTCCGGGCTTGGCAACGAAGCTTGAAAAGCCTGTAGAAGGCATCCACCGAGACTTCCCCACTGAAGGTTCTAACGGCCCACAGAAACTTCGACAACTGGACCATAACATTCGGGGTGAGGTGATGAAGCTTCATGTTGAAAGGCGCTAGAAGCAAGGGGACTACGGGATCCATGTGCAATCTCAAACCAGCCTTAAAAAAATCCCTGAAAACTACAACCTTCCCTTCCTTCGGGGCAAGTATGATCTCCCCTTCCTGGGGCCTGCAATCTCCGTCCTTAAAAAACCCCTTCGAAATATAAAAGTCTATTGTGTTTTTGTAAACAACCGAACGTCCAAGAACTAGGGTCTTACGCTTCTCTGGCGCCATCAAATCAGAAACACTCGCCGAGACCCCTGAAAAATTGCCCCTAGAATGGGTCTGCTCCGTTTGAGGCGCATCACCTTCGGTCTAGCCTGCAGAAGCGCCTGTGTCGCGATATGCACTCCGAGTGATCCGCATGATGTTAACCATGGCTGAGAGATAAACAAAGCACTAATAAGATAAAGCGAACCTTCGATGAGACTTGTGGTCTGCCTAATTCGAGCCATACTCACAGCAAGAACATTCGGAACAGAACCGAAAAGCAAACTTCACCTTCAAAGAAGAAAGAAACCTCCGCAGCAAAAGCGCACACAGCTCGACAAACCAGCAGCTGACACGTGGCTCAGCTCAAAAGGAAAGCAAGGGTTGCAAAAACTCAAAGAGTACGCCCCTTTCACCCCCACCTTCACATTTTATTGACGCGGTAAAACTGCACAGTAACTTGGCGCCAAAATCGAGAAGAAGTTGAATCGACACCCAATTAAACATCGACACATCAATGCTCCCCCTACTCATAACCTCCGAAACTGTGGTGAAGCATTGACATGCGAGGGGGAGACATTTTCTCCGAAGAACGTTACGTGAATCCTGGTCGCCGACCGGAGGGGCCGATGGCCGCCCCCCCGGCGAGGGGCTACTATTGGGGATCGCTACCTCCGGAGGATACGTACTTGGAGAATACAGGTGCAATGGCAGCTACTCTTTCTATTGGTTCGCAGGTCAAAAGGTCCCTTCCGAGGGTGCTCCTCTCCACAAGGGTTCAATCGAAGGTGCCACAATATCTACAAGAGAGGGTTGGGGTCACAAATGACCTTCGGTCCCGGGTCGCCAAGGCGTGGCCCAAAAGGCGGTGCATTCTCGAAGCCTTCAGGAACCTCCGGATGACTGGCAGAAGAGTGCCAATTATGACTCGGAGAAGCTCGCGTGACGTAAACGACTCTTCGACTGCAGAGCAAAAAAAGACTAGTCTAGGGCTCTAAAAGTGCTGATATAAGGAGAAAATTTATGGGCAAAAATATAAATGCACCGCGAGAATTGGGGGTATAAATACCCCTAGTTTTCTACACTGCAACAACTTTTTGATCTTTGGAAGAGCTCTCTCTAAGTAATCCAAAGGTCTTTGAGTATTTTGTTAGTTCCCAGTCTTTGTCTGTCTAGTATCCGAGCAACCTTCGGGTACAAAGATCCCAACAGTTACTTCCTTGATCTGTAAAAGTTAGGCATGAGCGGACACTGTTATGATATTGTAAATTATGGTCTCGACTATAAATAAGTTTTGGGGGAAGTTTTAGTTGCTCAATTCATAGTTTGGTTCTAGCTATGCACCACAAGGGTAACAACTCAAATAGGAAACAGCAAGAATAGTCAGCTACCAAAAACTGAGATTTAAGAGCTGAGCAAACTGCACTTAACATTTGAGTGGGTTTCTAACAACTAACAGCTTGCTACTTTTCAACCAAGTCAATTGATCTAGCTGAGTGATTATAATCTAAAAAAACAAAAGGTTTGGATAGCAAACCAGGGCCAATACTCATGCAGTTCATGATATAAAAACTATCATAATGTCTAATGCAATGAAAAAAGAATGTCAACTCTTGCATCTTTTCATAACATTCAATCGCCAAACGTAGTTGTTGGACTTAAATGTAATCAATTCCACGAGTTTTGGTGATTCTTGGTTTGCAGGCACCCATACGTGGAATAAGGGGAAAACAAGCACAAGATGCAACGAAAACACGCGAAAGAGTCCATCCTGCGTCACGCTTACAAAGAGGGCCCACATGACATACCAAACTAACGTACAAAAATAGGAAACACCCAGAATCTCGATGTGGACCCACCTTCTAGACTCCCACGCGAAGGCGGTGCTGAGGGGCCCACCTAGGGGCCGACCGACCCTAGGGATCGGCCGAACCTGGACAGTTTCCCAGCCCCCACAGCTTTGGAAGGAAGGTTACCACCACCATTCCAACGTCGGTTACCAGCATTCCTGCCCTTATCTCCCCCGGGAACCGACCTATCCAAGCTATAAAAGGAGGTGGGAAGACCCTCCCAAGGCATCCACATTCACATACACATTCAAGAAGAAGAGTAGTAGTAGGACTCCACTTGTATCATTAGAGTAGGGAGTGTGCGAGGAGGAGGATCGGAGAAGAGCCGGACTTGTACCTTGACGGATACAATTCGCTTGAGTAAGTATTCGGAGTTCGTCTTCTGGTAAGTCCTTGGTTAAGTATTCTTAAGTTATTCATTTGTTTACGGGTTCATTGTCCGTTCTTGTGATAGATACTCTGGTAGAGGGCCCCTGATAAAGACAGGTAACCCTGTACACCGCTAGAGTAGTAATCGAAGGATTAGACATGGTGTCTAAGCCCTAGATTGCCTTTGTTTGCCTCGTACGCCACAGTATTGCGGTGTAGACCGCAGGTGGTGACAGCCCCGTCGGTCCGCTACGAAGCTGCTTTGTGGTTAGTGCACTCCGCCCTGTTCGAGTACGGCGTAGAGCCACAAGCCGGAGGTCCCTAACAATACCTGGGTCAGACTGGTGCCCAAAGTAAACGAGTGAAAACCTAAGTTTACCTTCCCTTGACCCTTATATTTAGATAAACAACACTACCCAAAGCTCTCCTACCTCTTATTCTTCAAGGGTACACTAGCTAGAAGATCGTTACACCTCTGTTCCCTGAGAAAATACGATACCTTGAATACTCTCCTGGTCAAGTGCCACAATGGTATCTTCCGTGCGCTTGCGGATCTTATCTGTGATCGTTAAGAAATACGTACAATCATTTCTGGTGCCGTTGCCGTGGAACGGTTGTTGTAGTTATCTTCAAACCTAGTTTGCCCGTGTATCTTTTCTTTTACCGTTTTCTATTCTTTTATCCTTTTCCATGGATTCCCTTTCTATCAACCAATTCTCTACTCCCAAGGGAATGTTCTTTGAGCCACCTAAATTCTCCAAGCCAATCACAGCTTCAGGCTTTGAACTCCGCCCTGGCTTCATAGCCATGGTTCAGGAACAATCCTTCTCGGGTTTTGATGATGAAAACCCCTACCACCACCTATGAGAGTTCGAGCAGCTGTGCTCATGTCTTTCTATCGCAAGCATGGCACAAGAAATAGTTCGGTGAAAGTTGTTTCCTTTCTCCCTTACTGAGAAAAGGAAACAATAGTACACCCATAACGTAGGGAAGGTAAATGGAGAGTGGGAAGAACTAAGAGACAGGTTCTGTCTTGCATGCTTCTCGATTTCTCGCATTGCTTCCCTATGAAAAGAGATCCTCGACTTTCATCACGATGAGAAGGAATCCATAGGTGCAGCCTGGGCCCGGTTTTTACAGCTTACACACGCTAGCCCAGACTTGTCTATCCCTAACCACGTGTTTTTTCAACACTTTTGGTTAGGGCTTAGCAAGGAATCTGCCCTACAGCTTGATATCACCGCAGGAGCAATGTTCACTCATAAAACCACAACTGAAGGAGAAGCTCTCTTAGATCGAATTCTAGAGAACACATCCTTCACAGAAACCCTTCCAGCAGTAGGATCGTCAAACCATGTGGAAGTTCCGTTGGTTGTTTCTACATCTCCATCACCTACTCACATAGAACCAACCACAGAAGCTTCCCCCGAACCAAAAACGATGGAGGAAGAAGAAATTTAACCTCCAGAGTTTCCTTTCGACATCGAGGAGAATGTCTTTCAAAACTTTGGAAACACCTTGATATATCCCCGTGAGAAGAGACCTCCAGTTCCTAGAGACCCAATAACCCCTTCAGATAAAGCTTCCCTAAAAGAGGCAGTCAAAGGGGTTACAACTATCATGAATAGCGAATGGGTACACGTAAGTGAAATGTCACCCGAAGCAATTCAAATTCAAACCGCCTCATACACCCCTCCCTGTTTCATGCAAGGATCTGCTGTCTCAATTCTCTATAGCCCTACGGTTGGAGCGAACTTCATGTTTGCATCCTTTGCGCTTAGCCATCTAAGAGACAATCCTTTGCTCCCGACCTCAAGATCCCTATGGATTGGACCATGTTCCACCATTGAAGGGATCGGGATCTTGCACAACGTACTAGTTTGGTATGATAAAACTGAGATTGCCCTAGATTTCCATATCTTCGAAGTCCAAGACTTTGATGTTTTAATCAGGCATCCCGTCGAGAAACTATTCCAAAACATCTCCCCGTTAGGAACTCTCGACGTAACTCTTGGGGGTAGAGCTTTTAGCTCGTCGATCCTTCGGTCAAAGGATTCCTTGACCGAAACTACGCCCCAAGAAGAACAAGTTTATGAAGTGCAAGCCATTTTCCCTGCCAAAGCTCCTGAGTCTTCTTTGAAAAAATGATGCTACACTTTTCATTCAAGAAGATGATCAGAAAAAACCTTTGAATTACCAACACTTCTCCAAAAATCATCTCAAAGCAGCCTAAATGATGAATTTAGGGAAAGTGCTTTTTTCACTCCTATCCCTTGCTTCGAAACTCCTTTGACGGAGCGTTGTGTTGACCATGTTCTGCTCGAGAAAGTAAAGTTCGTATCCCCGTTCGTTTCATCTAAATCTATCTCTCATCTTTATGAAACTGAACGATCTCCATCACCCTCGAGTGAGTTTAAACCTTGTCCCTCTAGCCGAGTGTTTCACACTGAATCTCTTGAAGTGGAGAACTTTTGTGCCATGGACCTTCCTCATACATCGACTCTGCAATCCAAGAAAGATAATTCAACAAATAAGCACGAAAACTTTGAATTTCGTCGAGATTTGTGCTCACAAAAAGAGACTCCAGAGTCCATCTTGCTTAGCGCCACGTGCTCCCACCAGGATCACAACCACCTCTTGATCCTTCCTAGTAAAATGTATAGAAGGGTGGTTGTAGATGCTTTTGTTTATCGTAAGAATAGCAAGTTTTGTGGAAGCATTATGGCACTAACCTTGCAGCTCAAACACAATCAACGAATGGTGGTGAAGGTGGGAACTATATCACCATTGTTAGCTGTAGGAAGAAGCCTCCAGGGTTGAGCTTATGACCTTAAATAAAGCACTACCGGTAGATAGCCTGGGTTATCAAAAAAAGATAATATATATAATTTCTTCTTAAAAATAATAATAAGCATGAGCATGTTTTCGATATAATATGGACCTTCGGGTATTTTTGGTCGCTAACCCTTTCAGGTTAAGATTAAAAAGAACAAAGGACATGCGACGCCCAGGAACATGGGAACTGTTCCAACTATACCCTGGGTATTCACTAGTTATAGAACACACTCTGAAGGAAACACCAACACCACACACTTGACCCTTTGTGTCCCGACACACAAAAGTTCAAGTGTGGGGGAAGTTGGTGAGCAAATCACTACAAGTTCTACTCAATGAGTATCCTAATTTATAGAATGATCAGCTCTGGCTTACTTAAAAAAGAGAGAGATAAAAAAAGAAATAATATATATATAGAAAGAAAAGAAAAAAATATAGATAAAAAAAGAAAGGAGTGAGCGCGGAAGGGAGTAAGAGTGAATCTGCAAGACCCACACAAATCAAAGGCTGCCATGTGTGCATGCCTTCAAGCTTTGGCCCTGCACTTCAACAGAAAAACATTCCACCACCTCGCTCCACCCAACCTTGCCCTCGCGCGCGCTTGCATAACCTCGTGACAGTCCTCATCTGCTTCTAGCTTTGCATAGCGCCGCTCTAGCAGCATGAGCTCACAGAATGCCCCTCTCCTGGCCCGAGGCTTTGACCCCTCTACTCCATTTTAGCACCCGCTCGCAAACGCGAAAGGAGACGTATTTTGTGCCTCCAATCATCATGCCAATGGAGCATGCCATCAAGGCCCAGGGTTCCTGCATACTAGTCGTGTGTGTGACTCAGCCTTGCCGTCACCTGAGTAAGCATGGTCTATGTGTCCTCCTTTACTTCGGCTCGCATCAAAAATAGAGGAGTCATCGACAATCAAATATGACCATGCCACCACTGCAGCAATATCAAGACATCCATCCTACATGCAGGTGGTAAGTGCACTCAGGAAATTTTCAAAATTGGTGGGTAAGTCCTCAAGTCCATGCTGGAGATAAACAAAGGCGCGGGAGGCACGTCAGCAAAAATTGTGCAACATGCAAGGGAAGCACAGATCACATTTCCAAGGCGCACTGTGAGTATATTGTCAAAAATGCTCCTTCATGTTTGTGCAAGCTTTATCCCAACCTTGTTTAAAGATATAAATTTGCTGAACAACAATAAAAAGAGATAAACACCTTTTGATAAACAAAGAAGAGGAAATATCTCTCTTGAAAAATGATGAAATAAAATAATGGCAAGCAATTTGGGATCCATGCCATTTGAACCCTGGAATCTGATTTTAATTAAGCATGGATGTGAACAACAATTCAAAAAAAATGATGAATTTGTTTCGAAGAAAAGAAAAATTTGTAGACTTTCTCGAATATTTGTTGTCCACTAACCTTTTGCAGGGAATGAAAAGAAAACAACTAAGGTGCAGCGTGAACACTCTAACACTCATACAGCTCTCCTTGGTCCAAGAAGGGGATAGACGCACAAGGAGCCAAGCAGAACAAAATGCAAGGTTTGTCTTTATGAATATAGAACTTAATTCTTGCATCTTTGTTAAGTGATTGGTAAGTTCCATCAGGCAAATATTCCACATACCTTGTGCATCCTCGTTCATTTCTTCACCCTGCAAAGTTACCCATCATGCCAAGTTTGTCATAATAAAAAGAAAATATTATATATATATGTATATATAATGAACATAATAACAAAAAGAAACTTATGTTCTTAAACATTCCATGCACCTTGCCTCAATAAAAATTTGACTCCCCGGTGATTCAAAACCGGCAGAGCCCTTGTTTGTATTATTTTTCTTTTGAATAAAAAGCAGGTACAAGAATAAGTGTGGGGGATATCTTTCAAACTCAATTGAGATCTCTCCCCCAACATGTTGGACAATATCAACAGTCCAGCACAATGAAGAACAAGACAGATGGATCCAGAGAAGGATGACCGAACCTCTGATTCGACCAAACCAACTCTAGTTTCCTTCAGTTTCCTCTTCTTCCTCTTCAAATGATGGCTTGTGCAAACACACTCCTCATACTTCCTAAGTCTTTGAGTTTAATTGAATTTAATGCTAAAACCTTATGAACTCAATAAAACTTGCCAATCACTTTATGCACTCCATGCACTTCATGATCAACTTGCATACTCTTTATTCCTTGACATTCACCTTGTTATTGTGAACTAAAACATGATAGGGAACCCATGCTATCTAATAATTGACGTTTGAGATATGGTTGAACGAATGGAACCTAATTCTTTCTTGCAAAGTACTTGGGATTTCTTTTATAAAATTAAAAACTCAATAGCATGGCTCCTCATTTGTTTATGAAATTCCTATCCAAGGCCATATGTTATTCAAAACTAAAAACCTTCCACATATGCAACTTGTTATCTCATTGAGCTTTGTCAAATTGTTGCGACCCTTTGTGAGAAACATTTCATACTTCCATGATCAAGATCATGCACACTCTACATATATTTAGCCAACTTCTACACTGGAAGTTGCGCAAGAACATTTCACCGATCCATCCATTTTCATCCCAGTAAATAAAACTCCATTTTATTCATGGCTACTCTCTCCAATTTATCATTTCAAGAAAGAGAACATGGGCTATGGAAAAAGAAATAAAATACATGCTCAAGAATGAATGATGAAAAAAAGATGTTGGACACATGAAGGTCCAAGTATTTGAAAAAGAAAAAAAAGAAAAGAGATAGCCCATGTCCAAAGAAAGAAAAATGGAGAGAGATGGTTCATAGAAGGAGTTTATACACCATCCATACAAAATTAAAATATTCACACATGCACATCTTGATCAAGGTTTATGACTTGTTTCTCCTTCGGATCCGGTTTTTGACTCAGCAACATATGAGGAACAGGTATGCCTTCAACTTTCTCCCTATGAGCTCCACACAAAAGCTTTTCTAGAGGTAGGAGAAAAAGAAGGCAACAATTTGCCTTGGTGAGGAAACCAAAAAGCAAAAAGAGAGATCTGAGAGAACAAATTGAGGAGCTAGGCTATGTTTGATTTTGAAAATTCATAAAACCCAAGTTTCTGAGTAAGGGAGACTAAGGATCCTGAAGTTTAAGTCATTCCAAGTTTCAATTACCCTGATAAGTGTGGTAGACACATAAAAGTTCACAAGTCATAGGAGAAGCTTGGAATAACTTGTATGCAGCTTACATCAAAGGAGTTGCATCCACCTTATTCCCCGCATCTTTACTCGAGGACGAGCAAAGGGCTAAGTTTGGGTGTGTTGTAGATGGTCCTTAAGTCAGAAATAAGACTGCAGCTTACATCAAAGGAGTTGCATCCACCTTATTCCCCGCATCTTTACTCGAGGACGAGCAAAGGGCTAAGTTTGGGTGTGTTGTAGATGGTCCTTAAGTCAGAAATAAGACCGTCAACTCCTGCATCTTTTCATAACATTCAATCACCAAACATAGTTGTAGGACATAATTCTAATCAATTACACAAGTTTTGGTGATTCTTGGTTTGCAGGCACCCATACGCGGAATAAGGGGAAAACATGCACAAGACGCAACGGAAACACACGAAAGAGTCCATCATGCGTCATGCTTACAAAGAGGCCCCACATGACATACCAAACCAACGTACAAAAATAGGAAACACCCAGAATCTCAATGTGGACCCACCTACCTGACTCCCAAGCGAAGGCAGTGCTGAGGGGCCCCCACCTAGGGGCCAGCCGACCATAGGGGTCGGCCGAACCTGAACGGGTTCCTGGCCCCCTCTGCTTTGGAAAGAAGGTTGCCACTGCCATTCCAATGTCAGTTACCGGCATTCCCACCCTTATCTCCCCCGGGAACCGACCTATCCAAGCTATAAAAGGAGGTGGGAAGACCCTCTCAAGGCAACCACATTCACATACACATTCAAGAAGAAGAGTAGTGGTAGGACTCTACTTGTATTATTAGAGTAGGGAGTGTGCGAGGAGGAGGATCGGTGAAGAGCCAGACTTGTCGGCCTCTCTTCGTCTTGTACCTCGATGGATACGATTCACTTGTGTAAGTTTCCAGAGTTCGTCTTCTGGGAAGTTCTTGGTTAAGTATTCTTAAGTTATTCATTCGTTTACGGGTTCATAGTCCATTCTTGTAATGGATACTCTGGTAGAGGGCCCTTGATAAAGACGGGTAACCCTGTACACCGCTAGAGTAGTAATCGAAGGATTAGACGTGGTGTCTAGGTCTTAGATTGCCTTTGTTTGCCTCGTACTCCACAGTATTGTGGGGTAGACCGCGGGTGGTGACAGCCCCGTCGGTCCGCTATTAAGCTGCTTTGTGGTTAGTGCAGTCCCCTCTGTCCGAGTACGGCATAGAGCTACAAGCCGAAGGTCCCTAACAGTACCTGGGTCAGACCGGTGCCCAAAGTAAACTAGTGAAAACCTAAGTTTACCTTCCCTTGACCCTTATGTTTAGATAAACCACACTACCCAAAGCTCTCCTATCTCTTGTTCTTCAAGAGCACACTAGCTAGAAGATCGTTACACCTCTGTTCCATGAGAAAATACGATACCCTGAATACTCTCTGGGTGAAGTGCTACAACGATATGTTCCGTGCGCTTGCGGATCTTATCTGTGATTGTTAAGAAATACCATCACTTCTAATGAAGATGCCGGCTTCCAAGGGGGTCCTCTCGGTGTATGGAGACCTAAAGACATCATACTCATGCGAGTCGGAGAACATCAAGCTCTCCAACACCCTGGAACAATCTAAGAGCTTGATTCTTGTTACCCAGGCAGCAAAGAACCTCCTGGCGGATCAGCAGCAGATCCCGTCCAAGGAATCGGCTTCCGAGTCCCAGCTCGCGCAAGAGGTCGAGACCAAGACCATCGCCCTCAGGGACGATGAACCGCACAAGACCGCCGTGATCGGGGCCATCCTCGACCCTACATAGGAAAGCGTGCTCACCTTCTTCCTCCGGGACAACTGGGATATCTTTGCATGGAAACCCTCTGACATTCCGGGATTTCCAAGGGAGGAGTCTGAGCACTCCTTAGATCTCAACAAAAAGGCGCGACCTGTCAAGTAACAGCTCCGCCGCTTCGCGCAGGATCGAAAGGAGACAGTTAGGGTAGAAGTAACCCGGCTCCTTGCCACTGGTTTTATATGAGAAGTCACGCAACCATATTGGCTGGCAAACCTAGTACTTATAAAAAAATGGTCAATGGAGAATGTGTGTTGACTATACTGATCTCAACAAACACTGCCCTAAGGACCCCTTTCCTCTACCCCGCATCGACCAGGTCGTTGACTCGACGACCCGGTGTTGTTGACGGTCCTTCAGCCAGAAATAGAACCGTCAACTCTTGCATCTTATCATGCCTTTTAATCATCAAAAATTAGTTGTAGGGCTAAATTCTAATAAGTTCCACAAGTTTTGGTAAATGTTGGTTTGCAGGGACCCATAAGTGAAACAAGGAGAAAACAAACACAAGACGCAACACAAATATACAGAAGATCGCATCCTATGTCACACTTACAAGATGGGCCCATTTGGTAGAGCAAACTGATCAACCAAGCCCTGGCACTAATGTACTCGACAAAGGGGCCCACAAGGAGTGCACCAACCAAAGATGGGCCCAAACCACCTCAGAAAGGGGTTGGCCGAACCCATGGGCCGGCCAAACCCCCACGAGGCGGTTCAGGCTTAGCTTTGGTGGGAGAATCGATCTTATCCTCTTATCCACTCTATGGTGGTGCCCAATGTTTCCATACCTGAAAATGGCGGGAACTGACCTATTAGGACTATAAAAGGGGCCTTCCTCACCCTCTCATACACACACCACCAAGGGACCTCACACACCACTCAAGAGAAGATGTAGTGTTCCATTCCAAAGGCGAGGCCGTGCCTAGGCTAGTGCTTAGGGTAGGAGGAGGGTGAGGAGTAGTTCGGGGAAGCGCCAGGCCTGTCGGCGGTCTTCTCCGGTCTTGTACCTCTATGGATGTCGGCTTCCTCTTGTATGAGTAAATTACTATTCATGATTCCAGTCTTGCATAATACTTTCATATGAGTGAGATCAGTTCTCTTACTCGCGGGTTCGTCACTCCGTATTTATACGCAGTGCTATAGTTTGCTATGGGTTAACAGACGTAATTAGACTGTAGTAGTAACCAGTAGCACAAATGTGGTGTCTGGGCTAAGAGTTACCTTCGTTTGCCTTATATCCCATGGTCTGTGAGGTAGGCCGCAGGTGGTTACAGCCCTGTCGGTCCTTTGTAGTCCTCCACGTTCGGATATAGCGTTGAGCTGTTGGGCGGAGCCTCCTGACCATTTCAAGGGTAAGCTGGTGCCCAAAGCGAGGATTCTGCCCGAGAGATCGACCTTTAACTCATCTTTAGTGCTACCGAAGGAATCCTCTCCATCCTCACCACATATCCTGGTGTATCCTTGGACCGACTAAGTTAGGAGTTAGTGCACTTGCAGATATGATCCTCATGGGTGAAAGCTACGATGGTATCCTTGCACTTGCGGATTTATTTGCATCGTTAAAATACCCAACAAGCTTTCTGGCGCCGTTGCTGGGGAACAGTTGTTGTATCTCTCTTTGAACCTAGTTGGTCCTTGTATCTTTATCTTTCAAATAAAAATCTTATCCTTTGCTTTTCCTTACTTCTGCCTTCACCCCTGCTACCCATTCAAATATCATATCTTTCTTCCTTTTCTTATCTCTACCTCTACCCCCGCTACCCTTGGAAGGTTATCCTCGTACACACCTTCCGACCCTTTGAGGTGAGTCTTTAGAGTCATCCTCTCTGGACCTAGTTCCTCATTCGTCTACGAGATTCATCCCTAAAATATCCCCGTGTCATGGTAATCTCCAATGTCTTTTTAGCAAAGAATATGCCTCGACATTGACCACAGTGTTGTAAGTTTGTAGGACGTATCTTTTTGGTCAAGAGATCATAGGGACATACCGATTGAATTGAGTGAAATAAATTCACATTCAAATCCTCGATTACCGACTGATGCCAATCAAATCAAGTGATTCAAAACTCACATCTTGTTCTTTGATTTTGATTGATGCCTAATAGAAGTTATGCTCACCCTTCACTTCAGAAGAACTTCTATTTGAAGGTTAGGATGGATTGCTTTGCCATGACATTCATCTTTGATGAAGTGCGGGGCTTTCTATCTAAGGAAGGGATGAGTTGAAAGATGCTCATTTCCCTCGTGAACCGAAATCGGAATTGTTCGTTTGGCCCACAGAGTTACACATCCTCTTTCAGTACAAGACCATGAACATTCTCGAGTTGCTCTATCTGGAGATCAAGCCACTCACTCCATGAGCATGAAGTTCCAATCTGATTCTTCACAAAAATCATGCTCATCCTTGATATCTCCAAGACCTTTCATCCGGTGTGCCAAGTCGCTATGAGACTTACGATCATCTAAGGGTTTCCAATCATAGACGCCCTTTAGGATGGTTGTGTTTGGTTCTACCTATCTTAACATCTTTTCAGGGCTCGTAGTTGTATTTGTGTGCTAACCTTGTAGCCTGAACGACGATGAATCAACAAATGGTGGTGAAACTGGGAACTTCATCACCATTGATAGCTGCAAGATGAGTCCCCATGGTGAAGCATGAGACCTTAAACAAGCACTTCCGGGAGATAGCCCGGACTCTTAAGAAAAACTTTCTATTAAATTAATAAAAGCAAGAACATGTTGTTTGGATAACGTGCACCCTCGGGTATTTTTGGTCGCTAACCATTTTCAGGATTGAGATTAAAAGCACGAGGAGCATGCTATGCCCGAGAAAAAGAGAACTTGACCAACTGCACCCTTGCTGATGGGACATGCTCTGTAGGAGACACCAGCCTCGCACACTTGGCTCTTGGAGTCACATATATATAAAAAAAGAAAAGTATAAGTGTGGTGGTGATCCGTAAGCACCTTGCAACAAATCCTTGCATACCAAGGATGGTGTTGGTTCTACCTTATTGAAAAAAGCAAGAAGAGAAAAAAATGGGAGAGAGAGAAAAAAATTGAGAAAAAAATGAGAGTGAGCTATTAGGCTCCACATAGACACACATCATGTGCGTGCCTCTAGGCTATGGCATTACACGCTAAGAGATATCATCTCGCCGCCTAGCTCCACCCAGCTTTGCTCTCACATACACTTGCAAAGTCTTAGCATAACTCCTATCCGCTCCCAGCTTTGTATAGCTTCAGTCTAGCAGCTCATGCGCATTCAAGCAAGAGGAATTGCTCCTCTTCCACTCCAAGCTATCGCTGCTCTACTTTAAATGGCACTCGCTGACATACAAGAAAGGAGACATAATCTGCGTCTCTATTCCTAAAAGCCGTGTGCCACCACATAATGCAGAAAGCCCATGGTTCCCTACACACCTCCTGTGTGTATAATCTGGCCTTGTTTTCCACCTTAGTCAGCATGGTCTAAGTGCCTTCCTCCGCTTTAGCTTGCATCAGCATGGAGGATTCATTGACAACCATTTGTGACCACACCTCTGATGTAGCAACTTCAAGGCTTCTACCGGTAAGAACACTCAGGTATATACAAGGTAAGAAAATGTTCACCTATTATTCACTCATATTCATCTCTTTATGAGCTTAGCTTGATCATGCAAATTCATGCTTCCTGGGTTTATTTTTTGTTTTTTTGCTCTGGGTTTGAGTGTATATTGCAACATACACTTATAGCTTTTTAAATTAAGCATGGTGCTTAGGTTTAAAAGTCTTCTTTGATCAAATAAGACATGGTGTCATGTTTGATCAATGGACCATCAGAGCTAATATGATCATAGATCATGGAGGTATATCTTTTTCGGACTAACCCCTGCAGGAAGATTTCAAATCAAATGGGTAAGTCCTCAAGCTAAATTCATACTAGAGATAAAACAAGGCCCGGGACGAACTTCAACAAAAATTGCACGACATCCCAAGGAGGTACAGATCACCTTTCAAGGATCATAGTGAGTATATTATCAAAATGCTTCTTTATTATGTTTATGCAATTTCATCTCAGCATTGTTTAAGCTATTCTAAAAATGGTGAACAGTATTTTTTTAAGAGCCTCTCTCTCAGAAAAATATAATAATGATGGCAAGCATTTTGGGATCCATACTTTTAAATCTTCAAAGCCAATTTCCCTTAAGGCATGGATGTGAACAACTAATCTCTGGACAATAACAAAATTCTTAATGCATGTCTCGAGTATTTGTTGTCCACTAACCATTTGCAGGGAAGAAAATAAATAATGAAAGAGAAGTATACAATAACTCCAACACCGACACAACGCTCTTTGGTCCCATATGGAGAAGATGCCCGAGGAACCAAGATGAACAAATGCAAAAGCTTTTCTTTATGTATATGAAACTTAACTCTTGCATTTTTGTTCAAGATTGGTGAGTTCTTCCAGGTAAATATTCCACACAACTCGTGCATCCTTGCCTCAAGTTTCCACCCTACTTAATTACCCATCATGTTTAGCCTGTCAAAAAATATATTATATAATAAAATAAAAATATAAAACAAAATGAAATACAAAATAAAATAAAAATTTATGGTTCCAAATAAAAGGCATCCTTTAGATTCAATAAAGTTTAGACTCCCCGGTGTTCAAAAACCGGCAAAGTCCTTTTTTTCGTTTCTTTTTTGAAAAGTACCTTTTTTTGTTTCCACCTTTGTTTTTCTTGTTTTGAATAAAAGCAGGTACAAGAATAAGTGTGGGGAGATCTTCCAAAGGCACCAAGTACAAGCTCACTTGAGTTCTCTCCCCCAATATGTTGCACAACATCGACGGCCAAACACGCTGAAGAATAGGATAGATGGCAAACAGGGAAGGATGGTCAAACCTCTGGTTTGACTAAACCAATTCTGATTTCCCTCAGTTCTCTCTTATTCCCCTTCAAACGATGGTTTGTGCAAACACACTCCTCAAACTCCCTAAGTTCTTGAGATTAAATGAATTAACGCTAGTCACTAAAAGTAAACTCAATGAACCATGCCAATCACCTTATGCACTCTATGCACTTCCACGAATAAAACTTGCATACTCTTTCTTGTTCTTGTGAACAATTATTTTCATAGGGACCCATGCTCTCTAAGTAATTGATTAATGCGAAACGATTAGATGAATGGAACCATTGTAGGATGAAGAACACTGACTAGAGGGGATGAATAGACGGTTTAAAACTAAAATCACAAACACTAGAGAAATTTAATTAGTAACACAAGAGAACCCTATGTCATGCTACAACTATCTCTAGTTTGGGTTTGCAACCTAGAATGGCAAGATACAATTCAAACCCTAGTAAAGTAAAAGGCTCAATGTAAATGTTATAATTAAAATGAGCAAGAGGAATAACCGAGCTTGACACTAAAAAAATTTTCCGTGGTGTTGATGACTTGCCGGTCACCCCTAATCCACATTGAGGTGGATTCAAAGAATCAACCACTCCTCTATCAAGAAACTTCTTGATCTTGAGCCGGCTTGAATCAATGAACCGCTCCAAACCTCGATTCCACTGGAGTTGTTCTTCACCACTCCGGTGAGATGAGCACAAGACCTCTCATAACCAATTTCGGGGCTTCTCAACAACCTTCTTGGAGAGCTGCACGAAATCAACTCCTCCAAGCCGTCTAGGGAGCGGCAACTCCCAAGAGTAACAAGTAGATGATGCTTGCTTGAAGTTTCCCTAGTGCCACAAAGCTCAAACTCTTGATGCAATGCACTAGGAAGCTCTCACACTCACAAGAATACATTCCCTAAGCAAAGAGTGTGTGTGAGAGAGGAAGACCACATCAAATGTGTCAAGAATGCTTTTCAAGTGGCCAATAGAGCCCTTAAATGGCTGGCCAATGGGTATATATAGAGTTCCCCTAAAAAACTAGCTGTTACACTCTTTTCTGCGTAATCGTGGACCGTCCACGGTTCAAAAACCGGACCGTCCGCCTTTCAAGCCCAGTGAGTCCGAGTGCAATGATTGTGTCCGGAGTGATCGTTACAGCCCCAATGGACCGTCCCTGCCCTAGGGGCGGACCATTCACAGTTCATTAAACCTAACCACCGGAGACAAAATCGTCTATGGACGTTTTCCTCAAATGACCAGTGGACCGTCCGCGCCCTAGGGGCGGACCGTCCACCATTCAACATTAGAGCCCAAACAGAGTTGCAACGTTGTAGGATCAAGAACACTGACTAGGGGGGGTGAATATGCGGTTTAAAAATAAAATCACAAACACTAGAGAAATTTAATTAGTAACTCAAGAGAGCCCTATGTCATGCTACAACTATCTCTAGTTTGGGTTTATAATCTAGGGTGACAAGATACAAATCAAGCTCTAGTAAAGTAAATAGCTTAAAGTAAAAGCAATAATCAATGTGAGCAAGAGAAGAAACCGAGCTTGACATAAAAAAAATTTCACGTGGTGTCGATGACTTGCCGGTCACCCCTAATCCACGTTGAGGTGGATTCCAAGAATCAATCGCTCCTCTATCGAGAAACCTCTTGATCTTGAGCCGGCTTGAATCAAATAACCACTCCACACCTCGATTCCACTAGAGTTGCTCTTCACCACTTCGGTGAGGTGATAACAAACCACTCACAACCAATTTCAAGGCTCCTCAACAATTTCCTTGGAGGTGCACCATGAAATCCACTCCTCCAAGCCGTCTAGAGAGCGGCAACTCCCAAGAGTAACAAGTTGATGACGCTTGCTTGAAGTTTCCCTAGTGCCACAAAGCTCAAAACCTTGATGCAATGCACTAGGATGCTCTCACACTCTCAAATATGCAATCTCTAAGCAAGAAAGTGTGAGAGAGGGAAGGCTCAGCTCTAAAGAGTCAAGTATGCAGTCCAAATGACCAAGAGAGTCTCCCCAAGGCCGAGCATTGAGTATATATAGAGATCCCCTGAAAAACTAGCCATTACACTCTTTTCTGCGTAATCGCGGACCGTCCACGGTTCAAACCGGACAGTTCGCCCTTATAAACCAATGAGCCAGAGTGCAATAATTTTCTGTCAGAACTAGCCGTTACAGCCTGGCGGACTGTCCGCACCCTAGGGGCGGACCGTCCGCGGTTCAGAGTTCCAAACCACTAGAGATGAAAAATGTCTCTGGACCCTTTTCAAAATGACCGGCGGACCATCTGTGCCCCAGGGGCGGACCTTCCTCTGTTCAAACTCAAATTCCACCAGAGACATAAAATGTCTCTGGACGTTTGCTCAAGAGACCCACGGACCATCCACTCCCTGAAGCAGGACTGTCTGTGGTACAATTTTTCCGCGCATACAGAGGCAGGAGTGCCTCTGGAAAAATGAGTTAGAGGGGCGGACCATGCACCCACCTGGGCCGAACTGTCCGCCCTACAACTATCAAGCCCACCAGAGACAAAACAAGTCTCTGGTCATTTTTCGAAAGTGTGGTGGACCGTCCACCCACCTGGGCCAGACTGTCTGCACTTAGGCAGTCAGCACTCAAAAATTGATCCCTTCTTCAAACTTTTCGAATTCAAATTTTAAATTTGAATTCAAATAGAGTTGAGTGTTGTTTTAAAAAGAAAAGAGAAAGAAAACAAGAAAAATGGAAAACCTGAAACCAGCCCAGCCAGCCCAGCAACCCACCCGGCCGACCCAATTTTCCCCGGCCCACGGCCTCCCTCTCTTTTGCCCCCGCGGCCCAGTCCACCTCCCCGTTCAGCCCAAACCGCAGCCTGCTTACCCCGCTCACCCGCGCCTTCTCTCTCTCACTGCCGCCGGGACCCCACCTGTCGGCGTGTTCCTCCTCCCACCTTCCTTCTTCTTCGCACCAGCGAAGCTCCGCTCCACCCGCGCCGCTCCCCCGCTGCCCGTGAGCCACCCCGATCCTGCAGGTCCACCGGTCATCCTCCCGCACGCACATTCATTCTAGAAGCTTCCTCCCCCAGCGCCCGGGATCACGCAACGGCCGCGGAGCGCGATCCGCTTCCTCCGCACGCCGTGATCACGGCCGTAATCTAAGCACTGGGCACGTCGGCCCATGATCCCCGGCCTCTTCCTTTTAATCAGCCCCGTGACCCTCCTGCGCCCTACCATGCCATTCCACCGCCTTTTTGCACCGCAGTGCCCGCTCCGCCACGCCATTGCCATGCCGCAGCTCTGCTCCGCCGTGGACCAGCCGCCCCGCTGCACCTCCGCCCTTGCGAACCCCCACAGAAGCTCCGACGTACCGCCAGGGAGCTCCCCGAGCTCGCTTGCCCCAGGTCCACCCGTGCAACGGCCGGAATTTGACCCGAGACCCGATGCCGGTGAGATGCTCCGCCCTTGCGATTCCTAACCACCGGCGATTCCCAGACCTCCCTGACCCCACTGACACCTCCGCAGGAACACCCCGCGTTGATCCACGGGATCCAGGAGCCTAGAGCGCCTCTGCAGCGACCCCGCCCCCGAGCTCCGTCAAGCGCCGCCGCACGACCTCAACACCGTCACCCCGGCACGCTGATCCAACCCGACTCAGGCCCTCGGTGAGCATCCACACACTTCCCTGGCCCTGTTGTGCTGGGAATCTTGGCACGTAGGCCACCCCGCTGGCCAGAACACCGTACGTCGGCGTCCCGCTGCCGCGCTCACCACAGCTCCGCCGTGGTGGCCACCCTGCAGGCCAGCACAGTCCCGCACACCCCTCGCACGGGCTTGCGCCTGCTTCACAGAAGCTCTCTGAGCCTTTGCACTCACCCCTGACCCCCAGAACGGCCTGCACGCCGCGCGCCGGTGATGCGCCGCCGCACAGTTTTGCCCCTCGCCATGGCGAGCCTTGTTCAAGTCTGGAGACCCTGTTCTAGGTGCATAGGTGGATTACGCGGGTCGCGTAGTCCATCCTAGACCCAAAGCCCGGTCGATTTGACCCCCGGAGGGCCGAGTTCGGCCATCTCCGGCGAGCCTCCGCCACGGGAGCGTCGTCTCCGGCGACTCGCGCCGCCGCCCCGCGTGCCCAACCGACCTCAGCCGTGCGATCAGTATCCAACGGCCAGAAACACCCGAGCCCGAGTCAATCCAGGTGGATACCGGTCATCACTGGTAATCTTACTAAAGAGACCCCCGCCTTTCCCAATATTAACCCGCGGTCCTAACCAGTGTAAAAGTAATTGCATCCAGGCCCTGTTTTATTCGCTTAGACCCCTGAGCTTTTCAGATTTTGAACTCGCAATCCATCCTGATTGTTTTAGCGCTTTAGCCCACGAATCTTTTCAGTTTTTACATTTTAGTCCCTGGTTTTTGCAGAAAACCCCTGGAAACTCTGTTTTTCTTGTAGAAAAGCCCCCTAGAACTTGTTTTAATCCTAGTTTTCGCGTTCTAGTTCCATTTTACGCGTTCTATATATCCACGCGATCGTTGTAACACGTAGAATAGTTCTAGCTCATTTTTGTTTGCTGTTTTTATGTATTGATGTACTGTTTCTTAGTGTTTGCCTTTGTTTGCATGTATGTGTATGTGCTGGACTTGTTTTGGCGTTGCGATCGTGAGTAGACGTTGATCCTTCGGAGGAGTACCAGTACCCGGAGCAGCCACCGTCTTCACAGCAGTTTGAGTAGCAGGAGAACTTTGAGGAAGGCAAGTATAACATGAACACCACCTATCACTTTAAATACATTTTCATACTGCATTTTAATACTGTATGCCTATAAGGACTTTCCTAGCCACTTTATACCCTTTATATATATCCCTTGGGATGCATTTTGGTTAGTTGTGCTAGGTGCCGCGCTATAACACACTTGGTCCTTTTAAATTAATTTGATTAATGGTATATGCAACTTAATTGTGGGAGTGGCCCGCTTGAGTGGCTCACGTCTCGTTAAAAATTGGTTTTTCTAGAAACATGGTTTAGGGGGCCAGCACGGTGCTTAGTGCTGGGTTGGCCACTCTCCCTAAGGACTGGTTCATAGAGGGACAACCTGGGACAACAGCGCTACCACAAGACTGGAATGGGACGGTCTTGGCTTACTAATTAGGTCTTTTTGGTCTGGAGTAACTTACCGACGGGGCAAGGGTGGTAAGCTTCTATGGCCCTCGTACTGAGTGGCCTCGTCTGTGCTTTTGTGTCTTGACGCCCACTAGACCTACTCCATAGTCGCCGATCCAACCCTCGTGGTTACTCCTTACCAACGAGATTCTTTGTAACGGCCTCGTAGTGAGTTTGCTAGTCATCTCACCTACAGAAATGTGATGAACAACTAGCGTAGCTCACGACTTGTGGGTAAAGATGTGCAACCTCTGCAGAGTGTAAAACTGGTATACTAGACGTGCTCACGGTCATGAGCGGCCCAGATCCTCCTTTTGATTAGTGGGGTTATCTTCCTTTGATTAGGGAGGTTCCCCGGGTGGTTTGGTTTGGTTCTTAGTAGTATCATCATTAATTCTGATTAATTACTATGTAACTGGGGTATGGTAACTCATCAACTTGTAGTAAATAGCTTTAATAAAATTTTGCCAAGATTAAAAGCTAATGCAGTTGAGTCAGCCAACCTTAGAGCCTCATAGTTTGTGTTATACTTGTTGAGTACAAGTGTGTACTCACTCTTGCCTACTATACTCTTTTTCCTCTTGGGGATACTCTACTGCTGCTCAGTTCCTGCCGACGCGAGGGAGTTCACCCAGAGCTACCAGGACTACGAGGACTTCTAGGCGTTCGTCTCCCAGTCGACCTGTAACACCCGGTTTATAAAAGGACATAAACCGAGCAATCATATACGTGCCAGGATCAAGTCACACGTATATACAACAGAATGAACAGTATATCACAGCACATATCATGAATAAGACATAATAAATCGAAATACGAATGTTATTTATTACATTAATGACAAAAATGTCTGATACAACTGAAGCGAAGTACAAATATGATAAAAGCTCTCCGAAGCTGAGCAGGGCGCCACAGGGACGTCGACTGGGAGACGAACGCCTAGAAGTCCTCGTAGTCCTGGTAGCGCTGAGCGAACTCCCTCACGTCGGCAGGAACTGAGCAGCAGTAGCGTATCCAAGAGGAAAAAGTAGAGAAGAGGCAAGAGTGAGTACACAACCGTACTCAACAAGTATAACACAAACTATGAGGCTCTAGGTTGGCTGTCTGACTGCATTAGCTTTTAAGTCTTGGCAAAATTTTAGTAAAGCTATTTACTATAAGTGGATGAATTACCTTAAACCCAGTTACATAGTAATTAATCAAGATTAATCATGTTGCTACTGAGAACCAAACCAAAACCACCAAGGTAACCCCGAGAGGCTCCCCCTCGTCGGAAGGAGCTAACCCCACTAATCAAAAGGAGGATCTGGGCCGCTCATGACCGTGAGCACGGCTAGTATACCAATTTTATACTCTGCAGAGGTTGCACATCTTTACCCACAAGTCGTGAGCTACGCTAGTTGTTCATCACACTTCCTTAGGTGAGATGACTAGCAAACTCACTACGAGGCCTTTACAAAGAGTCTCGTTGGTAAGGAATAACCACGAGGGTTGGATCGGCGACCATGTAGCAGGTCTAGTGGTCGTCAAGAATACCACAGACGAGGCCACTCAGTACGAGGGACATAGAAGCTTACCACCCTTGCCCCGCAGGTAAGTTACTCCAAACCAAAAAGACCTAATTATTACGCCAAGACCGTCCCATTCCAGTCTTGTGGTAGCGCTGTTGTCCAAGGTTGTCGCTCTATGAACCGGTCCTTATGGAGAGTGGCCAACCAGGCAGTAAGCACCGTGCTGGCCCCCTAAACCATGTTTCTACAAAAACCATCTTTTAACGAGACGTGAGCCACTCATCACAACACAGAGGGCCACTCTCAGAATTAAGTTCAAGTAAACCATTAATCAATTTAATTAAAAGGACCAGAATGTGTTATAGCGCAGCAACCTAGCACAACTAACCAAAATACAACCCAAAGGATATATATAAAGGATATAAAGTGGCTAGGAAATCCTTATAGGCATACAGTATTAAAATGCAGTATGAAAGTGTATTTAAAGTGATAGGTTGTTCATGTTATACTTGCCTTCCTCGTACTACTCCTGCTCCTGCTCAAAGTGCTCAGAAGACGGTTGCTCTGGGTACTGGTACTGGGGCTCCTCAACTGGATCAGCGTCTACTCACAAACACATGGCCAAAACAAGGCACAACAAGAAGCATACAAGCAAACACTAACAAAACCTAAGAAACAAAACATCAATACATAAAAACAGCAAGAAAAACTAGTCTAAAACTATTCTACGCGTTACAACGATCGCGTGGATATAAAGATCACCCAAAACGGAGCTAAAACGCATAATCTAGGCTAAAAACAAGTTCTAGGGGCTTATCTGCGAGAAAAACTAAGTTCCAGGGGGTTTTCTGCAAAAACCGAGGGCCTAAATGTAATTAACCATTAAATCTAAGGGCTAGCGTGCAAAAGACCAGGTGCTGGACGGCGGGTTCAATATTTAAAAAGCTCAGGGGCTAAAGTGTGAAAACCAGGACCTAACTGGAATTAATTTTGAATAGATCTGGACCGCGGGTTGATAACTATAAACCACAGGGGCTCTTATGCAAAACATGCAAGGAGAACCGGTATGTTTGATTTAGGACGCTTGGATCTAGATCTAACGGTTCTAGGTGGCTTGATCCTAGATCTAATCTAGGCCGTTGCAAACAGATCTGGCGGTCCAGGGCAAAGGGTCGCGGGGGCGGCGGCGGGACGCTACCGCCGGTGACGAATCCCGCGGCGGAGCGGCTCAGGGCTCGCCGGAGTTCACCAAGAGCGGTGCTCCGGGGGTCGCTTCGACCCGTGCTTGGGTCGAGTGCGTCCAGCGCGCTACGCGCGATGCACCTGGGCCAAAATCAGGGTACGACGGGGCTCTGCTCGCCGGGCATGGCTGCCGCGGCGGCTCTGCGCGGCGGAGCTCGCCGGCGCGGCACGTGCGGGCTGTGCCTGTGCTAGGTTGTGGGCGCAAAGGGGTCAGGGAGGCTCTACGTAGCAAACGCAAGACAACGCGGGCTTACGCGGGGCTGTGTGGTGCTGCAGAGGCGTGGCCATGGCGGAGCGGCGGCGGGGGAATGCCGGCGGCGGTGCTCTGCCAACCGAGTAGCCTACGGCCCAAAAGTCTTGGCGAAAAAGGAGGCACGGGTCTCCTGGGTGCTCACCGAGGGGTTGCGGTGGACGGAGTTGCGGCACAGGGTAGTCGTCGGTGAAGTCCGGGCGGTGGTCGCGGGCGGCGCTCGCGGAGAAGGTCGCTGCAGAGGTTGGAGTGGAGTGCAGCGGGCCCGAGGAAGCTCCAGAAGTCGAGGCGGAGCCGGTGCGCTCCTCGGCCGGGACTCCGGTGTGGCGGAGCAGCGTAACCGCGGCGGCGCAGAGCGGCGGCATGGCGTAGTGGGGCGGTGTGGCGACAGCTAGGTTTAGGGGTGGTAGGTGGAGATAGGGTTCCTGGGGTGCGGGCTGAGGCGTTTAAGAAGGCACCGGGGATCTTGGGGGGGCGCGCCCGTCGTGATCCCGGCGGGGATTGCGGGCGGGGCAGTGCTGCGCGAGCGGCGGTTGCAGAAGGAAGGGGAATGGGCCGATGTAACACCCTAATTTAAATTTCAGCATTTATTAATAAATTAAATTGGCTTTATTTAATTTTCTAAGGTTTATAGTGTTTAGTTGGCATTTAATCTAATTTTTGTTCCTTAATTAATTAAAATTTATCATAGGTTTAAATTTTTTTTTGTTGCATTCATGCTGGTGCATAATTTTATTTGAGTGTGGTTTGAATTCAAATTAAAATTTGACTTCAAACTATGTTTGAATTAGATTTAGAAAGGAGAGAAATAGAATTTAGAAAGGAAAAACCAAACCCAACCGGACTCAAACCCAGCCCAGCAAACCCAACTGCCCAAGCCCACTTCCCCCTCTCCCTTCCCGCACGGCCCACACTTCGGCCCAGTCCCGCGCCGCGCGGCCCAGCGCCCCGCTCACCTCTCCCCGTCACGCCTGGCCCCGCCTGCCAGCGCCTCCCCGCACTCGTCCCGCGCAGCGCCGCACGCGCGCCCCCCCTCAGCCGCAGCGTCCCGGGCCCACCTGTCGGCGCCTGACTCCGCAACACCCGCAAGCCAGCTTCGCGCCCCGCCGCTGACCAGCCGGCCCCACCCGTCAGCGGCTCCCTCTCCCCCTTTCCTTCCTCCCCGCCGCGAAACAGAGCCCCCGAGATCCCCGGCGAGCTCGCCGGGATCATTATCCCGCTGCGCCCCGCCGAGATCCCCGGATCCCCCCTATAACTGGGCCCTGCGACCTTCTCTTCCCCATCCTCGCCCCACAACTCCACGCCCGAACCACCAGTGCCGCCGCATCCCTCCGCCAGGACCGCCGCCGCCAGTAAGCGAGCTCGCCACCGCTTTTCTCACCGCCAGTGGCCCCGGAGCCCCCCTGACCCCCTAGAGCACTTCGCAGCGCCGCCACTCGACGATCCGTACGGCTAGGAGCTCGGAGGAGCCCAGCACCGCCCGGACCGCAAGACCCGCCCCACCGCCGCCGCACGACCACGCCGGCGTCCACCCTGCGCGACGTCTCCGGCCACCAGAAGCCCCGGTGAGAACCCACAGCCCTCCCCGTTCCTTTTGGCGTTAGAGTTCGTGGCCCGTAGCCCTTGGCGTCGCCTAGAACGCTCGAGCCGGCGAACTCCGCCGCGTCCGCCCGCCATCGCCGCCGCTCACAGCGTCCCGCGCCCCAATCCTCTCCCCAGAGTGCCCCAGTGGCTTACGCGTCCCACGGACAAGCTCCCGAGCCAAGCCGCAGCCCAAAATGAGCCCAGGAGGGCCACCTTGGCCTTCTCCGGGCACGCGCCGCCGCGGAGCAGAGGCGCTCCGGCGACTCAGCGCCGCCGGTGAGCCCCAATCGCCTTAGAGCCGTCCGATCCGAAGCCTAGGGCCCAGATTAGATCGTGGGCCACCCTGATCTGATCCGTCAGATCCAGATCCAACGGCCGAGGATCGCGCGTACCGGTTCGCCCCGTCAGTTTTTCTTAAGAGCCCCTACCTTTCTTCCTTATCAACCCGCACTCCTATGCAGTTCAAAAATAATTCCAGTTTGACCCTCTTTTTAACACACAGCCCCCTGAACTTTTCCCTATTAGAACCCGCCATCCAGCACTTGTTCTTTTATGAGTTAGACCCCAGAGTTTTAGTTTAATTACGTTTTAGTCCTCAGATTTTGCAGAAAACCCCCTGGAACTTCAGTTTTCTTACAAATAAGCCCCTAGAACTTGTTTTTAGCATAGAAAATGCGTTTTAGCTCCGTTTTTAGCGTTCTTTATGTCCACGCGATCGTTGTAACGCGTAGAATAGTTTTAGACTAGTTTAATGTGCTGTTTTTATGTATTGATGTACTGTTTCTTAGCTTTTTGTTAGTGTTTGCCTGTATGCTTATTTTGTGCATTGTTTTGGCCATGTGTTCGTGAGTAGACGTTGATCCATCTGAGGAGCCCCAGTACCAGTACCCGGAGCAGCCGTCTTCCGAGCACTTTGAGCAGCAGCAGGAGCAGTACGAGGAAGGCAAGTATAACATGAACAACCCATCACTTTTAATTACAATTTCATACTGCATTTTAATACTGTATGCCTTTAAGGATTTCCTAGCCAGTTTATATCCTTTATATATACCTTTGGGTTGCATTTTGGTTAGATGTGCTAGGTTGCTGCGCTATAACACACTCTGGTCCTTTTTAATTAAATTGATTAATGTTTTACTTGAACTTAATTCTGAGAGTGGCACTCTGTGTGGCTTGAGTGGCTCACTTCTCGTTAAAAGATGTTTTTTTAGAAACATGGTTTAGGGGGCCAGCACGGTGCTTACTGCCTGGTTGGCCACTCTCCATAAGGACCGGTTCATAGAGCGACAACCTGGGACAACAGCGCTACCACAAGGCTAGAATGGGATAGACTTGGCGTAATAACTAGATCTTTTTGGTTTGGAGTAACTTACCTGCGGGGCAAGAGTAGTAAGCTTCAATGGTCCCTGCTCCTCCGGCTTGGTCTGTGCTTGGATTGCGCTCCTGTGCTTGTACCCCCGGAGGTGGGCCCCATCGTCGCCGACCTAACTCTCGCGGTTACGCCTTACCAACGAGATTCTTTTTAAAGGCCTCGTAGTGAGTCGCTGGCCATCTCACCTAAGGAAGTGTGATGAACAACTGGCGTAGCTCACGACTTGTGGGTAAAGATGTGCAACCTCTACAGAGTGTAAAACTGGTATACTAGCCGTGCTCACGGTTATGAGCGGCCCAGATCCTCCTTTTGATTAGTGAAGTTATCTCCTTCCGACGAGGGAGGTGCTTCTCGGGGTTACCTTGGTGGCTTGGTCGTGGTTTGGTTTTCAGTAGTAGCATGATTAAATTTGATTAATTACTATGTAACTGGGTTAATGGTAATTCATCAACTCGTAGTAAATAGCTTTAATAAAATTTTGCCAACACTTAAAAGCTAATGCAGTTGAGTCAGCCAGCCTAGAGCCTCATAGTTTGTGCTATACTTGTTGAGTACAAGTTGTGTACTCACCCTTGTCTCTTCTCTACTTTTTCCTCTTGGCTACGCTACTGCTGCTCAGTTCCTGCCGACACGAGGGAGTTCGTCCAGCGCTACCAGGACTACGAGGACTTCTAGGTGTTCGTCTCCCAGTCGACGTCCCTGTGGCGCCCTGCTTCAGCTTTGGAGAGCTTTTACCGTATTTTGTACTTCGCTTCCGCTGTATCAGATATTTTTGTCATTATTGTAATAAATGACATTCGTATTCGCTTTATTATGTCTTTTTACGTGATATGTGCTATGATATACTGTTCATTCTGTTGTATATACGTGTGACTTGATCCTGGCACGTATATGATTGCTCGGTTTATGTTCTTTTATAAACCGGGTGTTACAGAGTGGTATCAGAGCCATATCGACTGTAGGACGAAGCCTAGATAGAACTGGTCGAGTTTTAGGACTTCTTCTCACCAATCCTTGTCTGCTGAAACTATTTTACTATTATACCCCTTGACTTCTTTGACTTCCTTGCTAGAGAAAAATGTGGCTTTCGTGTGGACTGATGAGCGCCAGATGGCCTTTGATGAGCTGAAAAAGAGGTTGACAACGGCGCCAGTCCTGACTCTGCCAGACCAGACGAAGAGGTTCACGGTATATTGTGATGCTTCGAAGGATGGTCTTGGGTGTGTTCTGATGCAGGAGGGCAGAGTGATAGCTTATGCTTCACGGCAGTTACGTCGGCATGAGCTGAATTATCCTACTCATGATCTTGAGTTAGCCGCAGTTGTGCATGCTCTGAAGATTTGGAGGCATTACTTGTATGGGCAGCGGTGTGATATCTACACTGATCACAAGAGCCTCAAGTACATTTTCACGCAGAATGAGCTGAACATGCGGCAGAGAAGATGGCTAGAGTTAGTCAAGGACTATGACCTGGAGATTCACTATCATCCGGGCAAGGCCAATGTTGTAGCAGATGCTCTGAGCAGAAGAAGTTATGTCAACATGGCCGTGGCTTTCCAGATGCCTCCAGAGTTATGCGAGGAGTTCGAGCAGTTGAGTCTGGGTTTCTTGCATCATACTTCCAGTGCAACTTTTGAGGCAGTACCGACTCTAGAGTCAAAGATCAGGCAGCATCAGAAAGATGATGAGAAGCTGCAGGAGATTCGTGAGTTGCTCAAGAAGGGCAAGGCTCCTCATTTCAGAGAGGATGATCAGGGTACCTTGTGGTACAAGAACCGGATCTGTGTGCCAGATGTGAAGGATCTTCGGAAGTTGATTCTGAGTGAGGCCCATGATACAGCTTACTCTATTCATCCGAGCAGCACGAAGATGTATTATGATCTGAAGGAACGTTTCTAGTGGTATGGGATGAAGCGTTCAGTGGCGGAGTACGTGGCTATTTGTGACACCTGTCAGCGTGTCAAGGCTGAGCATCAGAGGCCAGCAGGTCTGTTACAGCCTTTGAAGATTCCAGAGTGGAAATGGGAGGAAATCACTATGGACTTCATCGTTGGATTGCCTCGTACTCAGAAAGGGTACAACTCCATTTGGGTAGTAGTGGATCGTCTGACGAAGGTTGCTCACTTCATTCCAGTGAACACTACTTACTCCGGTGCTAGACTTGCGGAGTTGTACATCTCTCGGATTGTCTGCTTGCATGGTGTGCCGAAGAAGATCATATCTGACAGAGGGTCTCAGTTCACTTCTCGGTTCTGGGAGCAGCTCCATGATTCGTTGGATACGAAGCTGCGTTTCAGTACAGCTTATCACCCTCAGACAGATGGGCAGACAGAGAGAACCAACCAAGTGTTGGAGGATATGCTGAGAGCTTGTGCTATTCAGTACGGTACTAGTTGGGATAAGTGCCTGTCATTTGCTGAGTTTTCGTATAACAACAGCTATCAGGTCAGTCTGAAGAAGTCACCCTTTGAGGCATTGTATGGCAGAAAGTGTAGAACTCCTCTCTATTGGGATCAGATCGGTGAGAAGCAGCTCTTTGGTCCTGAGATCATAGATGATGCAGAGCAGATGGTTCAGGCTGTGCGAGAAAATCTGAGGATTGCACAGAGCAGACAAAAGAGCTATGCAGATGGCAAGCGGAGAGACCTGACTTTCAGTGTCGGTGATTATGTGTATCTGAAGGTGTCTCCGATGAGAGGAATCCGTAGATTTAATGTCAAAGGGAAGTTAGCACCTCGGTATGTGGGGCCATTCAAGGTGCTAGAGCGGAAAGGCGAAGTTGCTTATCGCCTAGAGTTACCGCTCAGTCTCTCGGGAGTTCATGATGTCTTCCATATATCTCAGCTGAAGAGGTGTCTGCGAGTACCCGAGGAGCAGGCACCCCTGGATGGAGTAGATGTCCAGCAGGACCTGACTTATACTGAGCATCCGGTGAAGATTCTGGAGACGTCAGAGAGGGTTACTCGGAACAAGCGCATCAAGATGTGCAGAGTTCAGTGGAGTCACCACAGTGAAGCTGAGGCTACTTGGGAGCGAGAAGATGAGTTGAAGAAGACATCCAGATCTCTTTGCTAGCCAGCCCAGCTAAATCTCGGGGACGAGATTTCTTTAAGGGGGTAGGGTCTGTAACACCCTAATTTAAATTTCAGCATTTATTAATAAATTAAATTGGCTTTATTTAATTTTCTAAGGTTTATAGTGTTTAGTTGGCATTTAATCTAATTTTTGTTCCTTAATTAATTAAAATTTATCATAGGTTTAAATTTTTTTTTGTTGCATTCATGCTGGTGCATAATTTTATTTGAGTGTGGTTTGAATTCAAATTAAAATTTGACTTCAAACTATGTTTGAATTAGATTTAGAAAGGAGAGAAATAGAATTTAGAAAGGAAAAACCAAACCCAACCGGACTCAAACCCAGCCCAGCAAACCCAACTGCCCAAGCCCACTTCCCCCTCTCCCTTCCCGCACGGCCCACACTTCGGCCCAGTCCCGCGCCGCGCGGCCCAGCGCCCCGCTCACCTCTCCCCGTCACGCCTGGCCCCGCCTGCCAGCGCCTCCCCGCACTCATCCCGCGCAGCGCCGCACGCGCGCCCCCCCTCAGCCGTAGCGTCCCGGGCCCACCTGTCGGCGCCTGACTCCGCAACACCCGCAAGCCAGCTTCGCGCCCCGCCGCTGACCAGCCGGCCCCACCCGTCAGCGGCTCCCTCTCCCCCTTTCCTTCCTCCCCGCCGCGAAACAGAGCCCCCGAGATCCCCGGCGAGCTCGCCGGGATCATTATCCCGCTGCGCCCCGCCGAGATCCCCGGATCCCCCCTATAACTGGGCCCTGCGACCTTCTCTTCCCCATCCTCGCCCCACAACTCCACGCCCGAACCACCAGCGCCGCCGCATCCCTCCGCCAGGACCGCCGCCGCCGGTAAGCGAGCTCGCCACCGCTTTTCTCGCCGCCAGTGGCCCCGGAGCCCCCCTGACCCCCTAGAGCACTTCGCAGCGCCGCCACTCGACGATCCGTACGGCCAGGAGCTCGGAGGAGCCCAGCACCGCCCGGACCGCAAGACCCGCCCCACCGCCGCCGCACGACCACGCCGGCGTCCACCCTGCGCGACGTCTCCGGCCACCAGAAGCCCCGGTGAGAACCCACAGCCCTCCCCATTCCTTTTGGCGTTAGAGTTCGTGGCCCGTAGCCCTTGGCGTCGCCTAGAACGCTCGAGCCGGCGAACTCCGCCGCGTCCGCCCGCCATCGCCGCCGCTCACAGCGTCCCGCGCCCCAATCCTCTCCCCAGAGTGCCCCAGTGGCTTACGCGTCCCACGGACAAGCTCCCGAGCCAAGCCGCAGCCCAAAATGAGCCCAGGAGCGCCACCTTGGCCTTCTCCGGGCACGCGCCGCCGCGGAGCAGAGGCGCTCCGGCGACTCAGCGCCGCCGGTGAGCCCCAATCGCCTTAGAGCCGTCCGATCCGAAGCCTAGGGCCCAGATTAGATCGTGGGCCACCCTGATCTGATCCGTCAGATCCAGATCCAACGGCCGAGGATCGCGCGTACCGGTTCGCCCCGTCAGTTTTTCTTAAGAGCCCCTACCTTTCTTCCTTATCAACCCGCACTCCTATGCAGTTCAAAAATAATTCCAGTTTGACCCTCTTTTTAACACACAGCCCCCTGAACTTTTCCCTATTAGAACCCGCCATCCAGCACTTGTTCTTTTATGAGTTAGACCCCAGAGTTTTAGTTTAATTACGTTTTAGTCCTCAGATTTTGCAGAAAACCCCCTGGAACTTCAGTTTTCTTACAAATAAGCCCCTAGAACTTGTTTTTAGCATAGAAAATGCGTTTTAGCTCCGTTTTTAGCGTTCTTTATGTCCACGCGATCGTTGTAACGCGTAGAATAGTTTTAGACTAGTTTAATGTGCTGTTTTTATGTATTGATGTACTGTTTCTTAGCTTTTTGTTAGTGTTTGCCTGTATGCTTATTTTGTGCATTGTTTTGGCCATGTGTTCGTGAGTAGACGTTGATCCATCTGAGGAGCCCCAGTACCAGTACCCGGAGCAGCCGTCTTCCGAGCACTTTGAGCAGCAGCAGGAGCAGTACGAGGAAGGCAAGTATAACATGAACAACCCATCACTTTTAATTACAATTTCATACTGCATTTTAATACTGTATGCCTTTAAGGATTTCCTAGCCAGTTTATATCCTTTATATATACCTTTGGGTTGCATTTTGGTTAGATGTGCTAGGTTGCTGCGCTATAACACACTCTGGTCCTTTTTAATTAAATTGATTAATGTTTTACTTGAACTTAATTCTGAGAGTGGCACTCTGTGTGGCTTGAGTGGCTCACTTCTCGTTAAAAGATGTTTTTTTAGAAACATGGTTTAGGGGGCCAGCACGGTGCTTACTGCCTGGTTGGCCACTCTCCATAAGGACCGGTTCATAGAGCGACAACCTGGGACAACAGCGCTACCACAAGGCTAGAATGGGATAGACTTGGCGTAATAACTAGATCTTTTTGGTTTGGAGTAACTTACCTGCGGGGCAAGAGTAGTAAGCTTCAATGGTCCCTGCTCCTCCGGCTTGGTCTGTGCTTGGATTGCGCTCCTGTGCTTGTACCCCCGGAGGTGGGCCCCATCGTCGCTGACCTAACTCTCGCGGTTACGCCTTACCAACGAGATTCTTTTTAAAGGCCTCGTAGTGAGTCGCTGGCCATCTCACCTAAGGAAGTGTGATGAACAACTGGCGTAGCTCACGACTTGTGGGTAAAGATGTGCAACCTCTGCAGAGTGTAAAACTGGTATACTAGCCGTGCTCACGGTTATGAGCGGCCCAGATCCTCCTTTTGATTAGTGAAGTTATCTCCTTCCGACGAGGGAGGTGCTTCTCGGGGTTACCTTGGTGCCTTGGTCGTGGTTTGGTTTTCAGTAGTAGCATGATTAAATTTGATTAATTACTATGTAACTGGGTTAATGGTAATTCATCAACTCGTAGTAAATAGCTTTAATAAAATTTTGCCAACACTTAAAAGCTAATGCAGTTGAGTCAGCCAGCCTAGAGCCTCATAGTTTGTGCTATACTTGTTGAGTACAAGTTGTGTACTCACCCTTGTCTCTTCTCTACTTTTTCCTCTTGGCTACGCTACTGCTGCTCAGTTCCTGCCGACACGAGGGAGTTCGTCCAGCGCTACCAGGACTACGAGGACTTCTAGGTGTTCGTCTCCCAGTCGACGTCCCTGTGGCGCCCTGCTTCAGCTTTGGAGAGCTTTTACCGTATTTTGTACTTCGCTTCCGCTGTATCAGACATTTTTGTCATTATTGTAATAAATGACATTCGTATTCGCTTTATTATGTCTTTTTACGTGATATGTGCTATGATATACTGTTCATTCTGTTGTATATACGTGTGACTTGATCCTGGCACGTATATGATTGCTCGGTTTATGTTCTTTTATAAACCGGGTGTTACAGCCGACAGGTGGGGCCACGGCGTCAGCGGGCGTGGGCGGCGCGCGAGCGCGCGGTGCGCTGGCAGGTGCGCTTGGGGACGCAACGCGGGATGAGGCGGGGCCGGGCTGAGCGGGGAGGGCCAGAGGTGCTGACAAGCGGGGTCCACACGGCCGCGGGGCCAACGCGGCGCTGGCTTGCTGGGCTCCTGGCGCGGAGCGAGCGCGGAGGGGGGGTGAGCGGGCCGCGAGACGCTAGCGGGCCGGGGTCTTGCGGTCGCGTGGTGGCGCAGGCTGGGCCGAGGGAGAGAGGGGGGGCTTGGGCGTGAAGCGCTGGCCGCATCGCGAAGCAGGCCGGGGTGGAGCGGGCCCGATCGCGTGCGGGTTGGGCCGGTGCTGGGTTGAGTTTGGTTTTGGGTTCCTTTTCTATTTCTTCTTCTCTTCTATTTCTAATTCAAACAAAGCTTGAATTCAAATTCAAATTTGAATTCAAACCACACTCAATTAATTAAAACTATGCACCAGCATGAATGCAACACCAAAATTTAAATCTATGATTAAAATTTTAATTACTTAAGGAACAAAATTTTAGATTAAATGCAAATCTAACACAATAAACCTTAGAAAATTAAATAAAGCCATTTAAATTTATTATAAAATGCTGAAATTTAAATTAAGGTGTTACACGACGTACCTGTGGAGCCCAGCTTCCGAGAGGCTTCGTTTATGTATTACGCTTCCGCATACTCTGTATCAGATATTTTGTCATTAATGTAATAAATAACATTCGTACTCGTTTTATTACATCTTTTTATGTGATATGTGCTGTGATATATTGTTCATTCTGTTGTATATACGTGTGACTTGATCCTGGCACGTATATGATTGCTCAGTTTATGTCCTTTTATAAACCGGGTGTTACAAACATCTAGCATAATAACAAGCATTCAAAAGTTCACACTTCAGTCGAGTTTATCACGCGACTCGACTAACACAACATGTCACAAAACGGTCTATCGTGCTGAGGTCAGGGAATCCTAGACTGAAAAGGGTCGGTGAGATACTTTAGGGCCAAAGCTACGGAAACTAATTCCATAGAGAAAAAATCAAGGTAAGACGAGTAAAAATCTTAGAATTCAAGGGGTATAATAGCAAAATAGTTTCAGCAGACAAGGTTTAGAGAGAAGAAGACCTAAAACTCGACCAGTTCTATCTAAGCTTTCGTCCTACAGTCGATATAGCTCTGATACCACTCTGTAACACCCGGTTTATAAAAGGACATAAACCGAGCAATCATATACGTGCCAGGATCAAGTCACACGTATATACAACAGAATGAATAATATATCACAGCACATATCACGTAAAAAGACATAATAAAGCGAGTACAAATGTTATTTATTACATGAATGACAAAATGTCAGATACAGTGGAAGTGTAAATACATATACGAAAACTCTCGGAAGCTGGGCACCACAGGGACGTCGACTGGGAGATGACAGCCTAGAAGTCCTCGTAGTCCTAGTAGCTTTGGGTGAACTCCCTTGCGTCCAGCAGTAGGGTATCCCCAAAGAGAACAAGAGGAAAAGAGTAGAGTAGGCAAGAGTGAGTACACAACTTGTACTCAACAAGTATAACACAAACTATGAGGCTCTAAGGTTGGCTGACTCAACTGCATTAACTTTTAATCCTGGCAAAATTTTATTAAAGCTATTTACTACAAGTTGATGAGTTACCATACCCCAGTTACATAGTAATTAATCAGAATTAATGATGATACTACTAAGAACCAAACCAAACCACCCGGGGAACCTCCCTAATCAAAGGAAGATAACCCCACTAATCAAAAGGAGGATCTGGGCCGCTCATGACCGTGAGCACGTCTAGTATACCAGTTTTACACTCTGCAGAGGTTGCACATCTTTACCCACAAGTCGTGAGCTACGCTAGTTGTTCATCACATTTCCGTAGGTGAGATGACTAGCAAACTCACTACGAGGCCGTTACAAAGAATCTCGTTGGTAAGAAGTAACCGCGAGGGTTGGATCGGCGACTATGAAGCAGGTCTAGTGGGCGTCAAGACACAAAAGCACAGACGAGGCCACTCAGTACGAGGGCCATAGAAGCTTACCACCCTTGCCCCGTCGGTAAGTTACTCCAGACCAAAAAGACCTAATTAGTAAGCCAAGACCGTCCCATTCCAGTCTTGTGGTAGCGCTGTTGTCCCAGGTTGTCCCTCTATGAACCGGTCCTTAGGGAGAGTGGCCAACCCAGCACTAAGCACCGTGCTGGCCCCCTAAACCATGTTTCTAGAAAAACCAATTTTTAACGAGACGTGAGCCACTCAAGCGGGCCACTCCCACAATTAAGTTGTATATACCATTAATCAAATTAATTTAAAAGGACCAAGTGTGTTATAGCGCGGCACCTAGCACAACTAACCAAAATGCAACCCAAGGGATATATATATAAAGGGTATAAAGTGGCTAGGAAAGTCCTTATAGGCATACAGTATTAAAATGCAGTATGAAAATGTATTTAAAGTGATAGGTGGTGTTCATGTTATACTTGCCTTCCTCAAAGTTCTCCTGCTACTCAAACTGCTGTGAAGACGGTGGCTGCTCCGGGTACTGGTACTCCTCCGAAGGATCAACGTCTACTCACGATCGCAACGCCAAAACAAGTCCAGCACATACACATACATGCAAACAAAGGCAAACACTAAGAAACAGTACAACAATACATAAAAATAGCAAACAAAAATGAGCTAGAACTATTCTACGTGTTACAACGATCACGTGGATATATAGAACGCCTAAAATGGAGCTAGAACGCGAAAACTAGGATTAAAACAAGTTCTAGGGGGCTTTTCTGCAAGAAAAATAGAGTTTCCATGGGTTTTCTGCAAAAACCAGGGACTAAAATGTAAAAACTGAAAAGATCCGTGGGCTAAAGCGCTAAAACAATCGGGATGGATTGCGAGTTCAAAATCTGAAAAGCTCAGGGGTCTAAGCGAATAAAACAGGGCCTAGATGTAATTACTTTTACACTGGTTAGGACCGCGGGTTAATATTGGGAAAGGCGGGGGTCTCTTTAGTAAGATTACCAGTGATGACCGGTATCCGCCTGGATTGACTCGGGCTCGGGTGTTTCTGGCCGTTGGATACAGATCGCACGGCTGAGGTCGGTTGGGCACGCGGGGCGGCGGCGCGAGTCGCCGGAGACGACGCTCCCGTGGCGGAGGCTCGCCAGAGATGGCCGAACTCGGCCCTCCGGGGGTCAAATCGACCGGGCTTTGGGTCTAGGATGGACTACGCGACCCGCGTAATCCACCTGTGCACCTAGAACAGGGTCTCCAGACTTGAACAAGGCTCGCCATGGCGAGGGGCAAAACTGTGCGGCGGCGCATCACCGGCGCGCGGCGTGCAGGCCGTTCTGGGGGTCAGGGGTGAGTGCAAAGGCTCAGAGAGCTTCTGTGAAGCAGGCGCAAGCCCGTGCGAGGGGTGTGCGGGACTGTGCTGGCCTGCAGGGTGTCCACCACGGCGGAGCTGTGGTGAGCGCGGCGGCGGGGCACCGACGTACGGTGTTCTAGCCAGCGGGGTGGCCTACGTGCCAAGATTCCCAGCACAACAGGGCCAGGGAAGTGTGTGGATGCTCACCGAGGGCCCGAGTCGGGTTGGATCAGCGTGCCGGGGTGATGGTGTTGAGGTCGTGCGGCGGCGCTTGACGGAGCTCGGGGGCGGGGTCGCTGCAGAGGCGCTCTAGGCTCCTGGATCCCGTGGATCAACGCGGGGTGTTCCTGCGGAGGTGTCAGTGGGGTCAGGGAGGTCTGGGAATCGCCGGTGGTGAGGAATCGCAAGGGCGGAGCATCTCACCGGCATCGGGTCTCGGGTCAAATTCCGGCCGTTGCACGGGTGGACCTGGGGCAAGCGAGCTCGGGGAGCTCCCTGGCGGTACGTCGGAGCTTCTGTGGGGGTTCGCAAGGGTGGAGGTGCAGCGGGGCGGCCGGTCCACGGCGGAGCAGAGCTGCGGCATGGCAATGGCGTGGCGGAGCGGGCACTGGGGTGCAAAAAGGCGGTGGAATGGCATGGTAGGGCGCAGGAGGGTCACGGGGCTGATTAAAAGGAAGAGGCCGGGGATCATGGGCGGACGTGCCCAGTGCTTAGATTACGGCTGTGATCACGGCGTGCGGAGGAAGCGGATCGCGTTCCGCGGCCGTTGCGCGATCCCGGGCGCTGGGGGAGGAAGCTTCTAGAATGAATGTGCGTGCGGGAGGATGACCGGTGGACCTGCAGGATCGGGGTGGCTCACGGGCAGCGGGGGAGCGGCGCGGGTGGAGCAGAGCTTCGCTGGCGCGAAGAAGAAGGAAGGTGGGAGGAGGAACACGCCGACAGGTTGGGTCCCGGCGGCAGTGAGAGAGAGAGAAGGCGCGGGTGAGCGGGGTAAGCAGGCTGCGGTTTGGGCTGAACGGGGAGGTGGACTGGGCCGCGGGGGCAAAAGAGAGGGAGGCCGTGGTCCGGGGAAAACTGGGTCGGCCGGGTGGGTTGCTGGGCTGGCTGGGATGGTTTCAGGTTTTCCATTTTTCTTGTTTTCTTTCTCTTTTCTTTTTAAAACAACACTCAACTCTATTTGAATTCAAATTTAAAATTTGAATTGAAACCCTATCACTCAACCAAAATAAAGCCATGCACCAGCATGAATGCACAAACATGTTTAACCTAAAAAGATTTAATTACTTGTGAAAGAAAATTAATTTAAATGCAAGGCTAAGCATATAAAACCTTAGAAAATTAAAGAGAGCCAATTAAATTTATTATTAAATACTGAAATTTACATTGGAGTGTTACAACTAACCTCTCTATTAGTTGTCATATCCTTCGGGTATTGTGTACTAACATTTTGCAGGAACCATGTTCGAGAAAGCAAAAGAAAAGATCAAGAAGGCGTTCTCGAAGAGCTCGAGAAGTTCACGGAGTTCGTCTTCCTCGCGGGATAATATGTCGGTTGACTCCGGTCACCATACAAATGTGTCCCGTGAGGAAGAGGAGTCTCCAATAGTCCCGAGGCACCATCTCCGCATCAGGGTCCTGACGATGGTTGAGCAAATCGTCGTTAAGAACGACTACGAACGGGAGGCCCTGGAGCTACTGAAGAGGCAGAACTTTGGCCATGCCAAGCGGTTCGAGTCACGCTTGCTCATGAAGACGGGACTCAAGCAGGACATGAACAACTCCTTCACTGCTGTCGGATGGGTGAACTTTGTCAACATCATCGAACCAGGTTCGCAACTCTTAACCATGGAATTTCTTATTTCCATTGCCATTGAAGAAACCGGTGCTAAAACTAAAGTTTATTTCCATCTCTTCAATGAACAATTTGAAATGAATTTAAAAGAATTTAGCATCGCGTTGGGTTTTCATAAAAGATGCACCCTTGACCCCAACGAGCTTGCTAAGAAATATCGTTACGACCGAAATTCATGGTGGAGTGCAATATCAAATGAACCTGTGAGTAGCAAAAATAGCATAGTCTCCATCCATAATCCTACTTTGAGGTTCCTAGCCAAGTGGCTCACCATGGTCGTGCACCCCTCGTGCAGGCCTTCGCCTTTGCAGCTTGCCCAAGCTACAGTACTTGTACGCCATGGCGAAGGAAATTCGTTGCTCTCCAGTCAGAACCATGCTCGCCCACTGGCAGAAGATAATCTCCGGCAGAAGCCCCATCTATATGACCTCCCTAGTCACTCACATTGCGAGGTACGTCGGTGTGTTGGACAATGCCGAGGTAATCTTCATGCCAGAAACCGAGGCATTCAGGTACGAGGTTGGCCTCGAGCACTTTGTGCAGGGAAACATGATGCGCGAAGGGCCCGAAAATTCCATTTTTATGTGTTACCCCGGGTACGACAGAGAGATCGAACTCCCATGCCCGAGACTCTCTCTCTCTCTACGCGGTGAAGAGCCTAACCTTGCAGATGGAGAAGGATCCCGCACGACGGAGTGTTGTAGGTCCTCAGACGAGAAGCAGAACCCGGCTGGACCAACTAGCCGGAGCAGGTTCATCGCGTCAAGTGCCCCCGGTTTCCACTACTACGCAGCCCGGACCATCCACCCAGAACATGAGCTTCGATGAAGCCTATGGGAACTATGCCCATGGCGACCCGAACATGTTCCAGGCTGGCAGTAGTGGGTACACCGGTGATCAGGGACCGTACTACCCCGCAGGTATGCATCCGTCTTATGGTCCTCAGGTGGGTCCTTTGGCATCAGCACGCTTCAACTATGAAGAACCGATTATGCGAAGCATCTCCGACCTCTTGAACCAGATCACCACACAGCACACAGCAGCAGCAGATGCAGGACACCATCGCACACAACACCCAATTGACTCAGTAGAACTAGGGGCTGACTTCAGCAATGCAGTACGATGTCTCCAACATCTTCCTCCGCATGGGGCTAGACCATCAACCGTCCTAGCCGGACTATCAGCCCCATCAATACCGGCAGCCTGAACAAGAGGACAACGACGATGAGGATGAGGATGAGGAAGAGGAAGAGGAAGAGGAAGAGGAAGATGACGAGGAGGACCAGGACTCCGATGAGGAGGACTGAGCTTCTTCGAAGCTTGGGAGGGTCATACCGTCAGGTAAGTCACCACATCCCGACCGTCTTTCAAGCAGCCATGCCATGATAGCATGCATCTAAAAAAATAAAAAAATAAAAATAAAAATAATAAAGAATAGTCTCATATGAGTGGAAATCCGTGTAAGCTCTTGCCCTGGAAATGATGAATAGTTGCTCTGTTCATGCCTCGTATGTGCCTCGTTTACAACTTTTTACTCTCCTAGTACATGAGCTAGTTGGCACATTTTAGTTCCACTGAAAAATGGTTGAGTGGAGGCATGAGTTTAATTTCCGAAGTCTAAGTTGTTGCGGGATTTGAGATAGCCCAAACCGGATTTAAAACTGCTTGCTCTAGTAGGGAACCTCTCGGAATCTTTTGAAAATTAAAATTTTGGTGAAGGTTTCCCATATGGTTTTAATGACCCATCCAAAGCCATACGTCCTATATAAACCAAAATGAGCTATCTTGTGTTATCATGAGCTTTGCCAAACGATGTGTCCGTCAAGGAAATAGAACTTGCCATCTGCCAATCAATTTCCTCCATATACCCATCGTCTGCTAGCCTCACATGTCTGGCCTGCTAATCACCCATTCCGGGATTAACATCCACTGTCAGACATCCTTTCCCCCGCAATCATACAACAAAAGTCTCCACCATACAACTGATCATCCCATATAAGGTCTTCTCATCATGAAACTCCAAAGTTATTAGAATCATTTCAGCAAAGAGAGAGGGTATCTTCTCTAAAAAAAATGAGAGAAGAAAATCCCACTCTCCCAAAGAGTTGCAAACAAGGAGTTCAAATAAATAGACCAAATTTCCTTCCTAGTGTGAGCCCATCTCTTTCCATCCTTTGACACCTAACAAAGATCGGAATATGGTTAAGTTCCAATCCTTCTCGGATCATCATTCGGCTCGGCAATATAGGTAACCAAGGTATGCGACACTCTCCCTACCTACAAACTCCACATATCAGCCTTAGGAGTAGGGAAAAGAGGGTCAAAAACTCCGACCCCATGTGAGGATCATACACCTTGAGTGACTTGAGAGTACCATTGGGAAACTTGAGTTTCTTTGAAAATCTTGCAAAAACTCCGAGAGAAGAACCTGAATAAGCAGCAGATAATATTTCGGTGAAGGTTGTTCAGTCCTTCAACCGCTCAAGACCAAGGGATGAAAACAAATATGCCCCATCTTCCAGAACCTTAGGTATGAGCCAACTTACTCATAGTACATATGGGACGAGTAATATGCTGTGCACAAGGTACCTACTGGGTGTGAGCATCGATGCAACTCCTGATCCATCGAGCCTCAGTTTGAGCTTTGCTCGAGGACGAGCAAAAGTTTAAGCTTGGGGGGGGGTGTTGACGGCCATTATTTCACATTCTGGCCGTCAACTTCTCAGGAATAAATGAGCCTTACACTATGTTCCATTCATATTTTGTTTAATTCTAATAAGTTCCACGAGTTTTGGATGAGTTCTGATTTCAGGAGAATACATGACAAAAAGGGACGAATTTGGGCCAAAACCCAGGCTGACCGGCTTATCCTAGGCCGGCCGGCCTGGCACCCCTACAAACCCTGCCACGTCTTTGATCCAGGGGCATTGTCATGGACTCAAGTGTATCTGAGCCAAGGATTGGACGTCGGTTTGATCGAATGGACCGAAAGGCTTGCAAAAGGATCAAAGGCCCCACCATTCACCGCAAAGACCTGTCCAAGTCAGCAATCCACCTCCTTGGAAGATCACAAATGTCCACTAGCAGCGTCAGTGCAACAGAGGGCCGAGAGGAGCCAGAGGGAGGCCGGCTGGCCTGGACTTGTCTGCTTTCGAGCAATGCAAGCTACACCGACTCCAGGAGGCAATCAGGGACGTCCACGCAAAGGCGGTGGCCAGATGGCCAAAATCCTAGGTCAGCCGACCTAGGAGAGGCCGACTGGCCCCACTCTGCAGCCACTCAGGCTCTGGCTTCGCGTGAAGGTTAAGCACAACTGTCACAACCGCCTCCAACCGACGCCACGTGCTTCACCTGCTCATAACCGACCTTGGAAGGGCTATAAATAGAGCACTCATCCCTCACTTGTAACACACACCTTGGAGCTCATTTCTCTCTTCACTTTCTAGAGTAGGATTAGTAGTTTGGAAGTTAGAGTCGAGTCGAGCTTGCTCGGGATTCCGGAGTCCTCGGAAGTCTGGTAAAGCTCTTGTATCTTCCTTTCGAAGTTATCAATATAAGTTATCTTCTCTACTTTTCTGAGTCAGCTTTACTCTCCGCTTTCTTTTATCTTCTCGAGTCTGAGTGTTCAACTCGAGCGCGGAAGTTTTAGCCTTTAGCTTAAGCTAAGTTATCTCTCTGATATTCGGGAATTTATCTTACGGGTTTTCTCGCCCGGACTAGAGTATCTCAAGTTAGTGCTCTAGGTTGAGGGGGATTTCTCTCGAAGGCCTCAAGAGAAATCCTAACACCGAGTGCAGACGTGGTGTCTGAGCTTAGTGTTTGCTAGAAAGTGTGTTCCACCCCACGGTACCGTTGTGGTAGGCGGCAGGTGGTGAGAGCCCTGTCCGTCCCTTGTAGTTTACCACGTTCGGGTGTTTTCATAGCAGTAGTGCTTACTGCTGTTGGACTCCCTTCTCATCCCATTCTGAGTCCTTCCCTGAGGCCGCCGAAGTAAGCTCTTCTTTCTCGAGGATTAGTTAGATAGTTAGTCTGATCTAAAGAGGCTAGCTCAATAGTTCAGAAGTGTATCAGGTGTCTTATCTCGCTCGTTGTCCTCCCAATTGCTACCTCTCTAAGGAAATGAGTCTCTGTGTGTCACTCGTCATAGACTGGCCATTTATCTTATCCTTGTATCTGGCTTACCCCCATCTAAATTAGGCGGTTGATCAAACTAGTACAGTTATCATTCGATTTACGATACTCTTTACCATAGTGCTTCCCTGAGGAAAAATACGATATCCTGGAATACTCCATGGTGAAGTGCTACAGCGGTAATTCTGTGCGCTTGCGGAATTAATATTCTATTGGGGCATAAGAAACGCCAACAAGTGCATCGCTGTTTTCTCGTCTAGATTTATTCACAATTTAACCAGCTTAGCAATCTGTTTAATCGGCTATCAGTTCCATTGTTTTAGCGTTAAATCTTAAAAAGCTGATTAGATCAGTTGCAAGCTTAGCTTTGCTTAGATCCATACATTCGTGGGTTTGTGCATTGTTATCTGGCACGTGTCGGCTTTAGATCCAACCGTCTAGTTGCATACCGATATTGGCAGCTTCTTGCCGATTTTCCGCATATCGCTTTTAATACTTGTTTATCTCGTTCGATCTGCCTTTTCTATATCGGCAGCTCCTTGCCGATACGCTACGTGAGGGCTATTCGGAAATCCAGCCGATACGCCCTCGAATTTAACGTTTACCCTGTTTCCTTGTCAATCAACAGGTCAGATTGACTGGCACGCTTGGTTTGTACTCTGAAGCTTGGCGAACAGTGCCTTCAGATTCTAGTGTGTTGATTTTGCGTCAACACATCTTTTGGCTCACCCGGTGGGACCCGATAGTTGAATTATCATCATGGATTTTCCAATGGATGCAACTAAGTTACAAGAGATGATTGAACAAGCTCTGAAACAAGCAATGATCAACTGGTCTAATTGCCTGGCGGACACGGCGATTAATACATTGCACAGTGTGGTTAGAGGCGGTTATCAATATTATGCATCGGCTCCGCAGCCGTTGGCTTGTCAGCAAGTCCACATGGGATTGTGCTATCAACAGCCGGAACACTCGGCTAATGCAGCAGCTTGGACCGGATCACAGGCGAGGGTCTAGTATTATGAACAAACATCGGCTCCTCAGCCGATGATTTTACAACCACAGTATTCGTCTAATTACTATTCACATCAATTGGATAGCCATCGGCTACAAGTATCAGCTTTACAGCCGATGGCATATCAGCCACAAACATTGGTTCATGAGTCAGTGGCATATCAAATGCGTTCGCCTGAAATTTATCAGCCACAAGCTATGGATCAACAGTGGGTGGCTGTACAATCTCGACCAATAGCTCAGCAGTCTTGGCCCGGGGGGCATCAGTTTTCTCAGCTATCGGCTCAACTGCAGCAACCAAGGAATTGGGAGTCGCAAGGATTGGTTCAACAACAAGCAACTTATCAACCACAGTTGGCAACGGATCAGCTGGGCCAATTGGCTATTGGGCGAGAAGACGTTGAATCAGAAGAAATTCCAGCCGATGATAATGACAAGGTTAAGATCGACTCGATCTTATGCCCATGCATCGGAAAGGAATCTGAGAAGTATGGATTCGAGAACAGTACAGCCGACAAGACACAATCGGCTATCAAGATGGAGATTAGCGTGCAACCTATTCCAGGATACGTAGTTGAAGTCAATGGCCAGAAATACGTATTGCCAAGGAGTCTCGGCTGCTTGGATATTATTTTCCAGGGGAGCCAGGTGATCAAAAACTCAAAAATATTGCCCCGAAAGATCGGCCATTTGGAGTTTATTTTCTATGGGATCCAGGAGGACAAAAGCTGCTTACGTAATTTTAAAATGGAGACCATCTGGTCCAAGTTAATTGTTCTCACACATAAGAATGACCGATGGGGAAAAGAGCAGATGATCGGTTACATGTTACTCAGATGGATTTGGTGCCAGATTACGTCGTTTATTTCTTGATGAATGCAAATTCGTCTGTTTAATCAAATCGACTACAACCGCTTCAGTTATTGGCGTGAAAGGCCGACGGAGTTATGCAGGGCTGGACACAAAGTGCCGATTTTATTAGGAATAAAAAAGGGATTTATCTGGCCAGCAGCCATACGGAGTGCATCCTATATCGTATCAGCTTATTATCTATAGAACCGATATTGAAAGATATCGGCTGGTGACCACGTCCTGATTAGCTGAATGCTTGGGGCCGATATAGGTGAATATACTATGGCGTTGGGATTTATTGACTAAAAAATAACAGGCTGTCAAGAAAACAGAGAATTAATCAATGGATAAGAGAGCAGCCAGAAAGTTAATCCATCGGCCGTCTCGTTTGATCATCAGCTAATAAGCAAAAGTGGGCATGAGCCGATGTATTTATCAATTTACAAGACAGCTGATGGGAAGATACAACTCATAAAGGACCAGGAACAGCCGATAGAGCTGATAGCCAAAAATCAAGCATGAGAAGATTTACCATTTGATCCAACTTAGATGCTGCTACCTGTCTATCGGCTATTCAAAAAAAAAATCAAAGGGTTATCGACCAAACAAATAGCCAATACTTGATTATCAAGTGTCGGAGCATATTCATTGGCTGCTAGTAAATGGAAGCCACCAGCAGCTTACGAGATTTCAATTTGGATGATGTGGTGGATAGTGTCGGCTAACTGCTGATGGTCTTACCATGGTGGTGTAACCGATGATGCACAGTCCAATGGTCAGGCTGATGGAGTTATTTTATTTGACACTCCAAGAAAAATTTCCATCAGCTAGAACACATCAGATCAAGAAGGTTGTCATACTCATTTCGGCTCCACGTCGGCTGGCGCGTCGAACTCAACATCGGCACATCGCCATCTATTTTGTTCATGCTCAAGATCGTCGAAATATTGAGAAACCATGGAGTGCCTGGTTGACTTTAAAGCTACAATCAGAATCCATGAACACTGACAATGAAAGCCGATGTAATATTTCTATCGGCTCTATGTTATTTAATGGGAAACCGTAATCAGAGGATGAGCTGGAAGGTGGTGTTCATATCGAAGCAAACGTGTGTATATATTCATCATGAGCCGATGGGCTTGCTGATGACAATACAGCCGATATGCGAAAATAGAGATGACTATCAGCTACAAAAGGATTTTATTAGTCTATCGGCTATGGAAATTTCCATCATCATTAAAGTTGACTTCCCTGATTTGGATTTCATCGTGTTAGACTTCAATGTCATCAATCAGTGGCTGTTCCGGTCCAGTTTTCTTAACTACGATTTGCAGCCAATAAGACCAACCGTTGAAGCCACATGGTCGTGTACTCTGGCTTTGTGACTGATGGAGGCGAAAGAGACTGAGTAAGATCCAACCATCAGGTAGTTATTACAGAGTTGCCACGTCTGCTGATCGAGCAATGTGGATGGTCAGTAAATGGTTGGGACTTTTGGGTCAATGGAATTACTTTTGCTCAGCCGATGGTATTATTGTCTTCAGCCGATGGAGTCATAGCTGATAGAGTTAGTGGAAAAGGAGCATGGTGTTAAATATGAGAAGTCAGTTGCCTGTTGGAAATTGCTCCATTGGTACATCTCAGATGGCTCTATCGGCTACACTTTTAAAGGTGGGATTAATTAATTCGGGTGGTATTTTTACATTGGGCAATCTCACTGTGATGGGTAAACAACTAGTCTATTCCCTCCTGCAAGAATTGTCGAATCGTTCGGTACTGTGTTTTCAACGGGTCGTCACTCGATGATTACATGTTGTTGGAGTGTTGTGACTGCAGCAGCTCTGGTAATGAAGGAATGTTGGGGATTGACCATCGGCTATAGAGTTGTCATCAAATTGCTGAAGTTAGTTCACCAAATATGAACATGATGATAGAGTCGCTGACATCATCAGGGCTGATGACAAAAGGAAGGAAGAAGCAAGCTAGCAGCGGCAAGAGTGTGGGCATGCGTCTTGCACATGTACGTGCATGCATTTCCGCAAGCCCAAATTAGACATGATGATGCTGTGATGCTTCAAGCAATCGGCGCACCGCCGATGAAGATGATGCGGCCGCTAGGATATCAGATTAGATCATAAGATGGAGCTGCCAAAAGTAGGATGTCGACGGCACAAGCGGCAGGTGTGACACAGCCTATTATCGATGGCCTAGTTGGTGTCAAATGCATCGGTGGCTCTGATTGCATCGGCATTGATGATTGAACAAACCACGTATTGGCTGGATTACAATGCTGATGAATTGGTTACCGAGTCTACCCCAGCAGAGCACTATTACAATATTGAAAGCTGATCAGATGTTTCAATCGGCTAGGAACTAATCTGTTTGAGTCTGAGGGTATCAACTGATTGGTGCTGGCATTATCATTAAAGGCCAGCAGGGCTACTAGTGAAGCCGATGGTTTCAGCGAACATGAAAGATCAAGTGGCCGTTCTATCGTTAGCTCGCATGGTTGTCAATGGGATAAATTGACTCTTTAATGGTAAATGAAGATCACAGTTGTTATATATGCATAACTTGAGTATTATCGGCCCGGCGATTCATAACTTGAGATGGAATATTTTAGATAGCCGATGGACTCATTAGCCGGCATTTAAGAAGATATCAGCTATATGGAGTCCTCGTTGCTGCGAAGAGCCGGCAGCCGATAGAATATTATATCGATGGCAGGAACTACAGCAGTTGGAGGATCGCTAATGGCTTCCTAATCCATGGGTCCAGAGTTTTTTCACCATTGATGATCGGCAAAGAGACAGCGGCTGAAATAACAGGTAGTCTGACATGATTGTTTCTGAGCCAATGCCGATACTCTAGTTACAGTTCAGGCTATCTCATTCTTTAATGGAGACGATCGTGCAGGATAGCAGAATAATACACGCGATGAAGCCCGGAGGTGCGTACGTGGCCGACATCCAGGCTATATATGCTGCATAGGAGGAGGAATATCACATATGCAGAAGAGGAACCGGTCTGAGGGAATACAAGAAGCCGATGGGATTACCTAACCAGCACCTGGCACCTAGCTGAGCGACCATCGTGCTGTTCATAATCAAGATTGCGAAGATTGATGATCACAAGACTACCATGCTGCTGCCCTACTGCCGATGCTGGTATGATCAAAGAAACCTTACTTCTTACTGCAAAAATACTTGGGGAATTTTATCTTGTGAAAAATGCAAATATCTTAGCTCCTCAATGACATGAAATTCCTACCAGAGTCATATGTTGATATATCTTTGAAGAACTTTTACATATGCTACTTGTGGTCGCATTGAGTATTGTCAAATTGTTTGTGACCCTTGTGAGATTCGTTTCATGCTTTTAAGATCAAGTACACTCCACATATGTTTCCATTGCTAGGTATTCTAGATCTTGATTTCCATCATTGTTATTTTATCTAGATTCACCTACCTGGCCGCTCATATGCTGACTTCTATAATGGAAGTTACGCAAAAAAAAACATGCCTCCCGTTCACCAATAAATGCTTCATCCCTTTAACATGACTCTGATATTCATCTTGCAAAAAGATATGGGGGTATGCAAAAAAAAAATGATCAGTGCCTAGAAGTATTAAAAACAAAAGAAAAAAAGGAAAAGAAAGATAGCTCATATCCCAAATAAAAGATAGAGTCATGTGGAAAGGGGTGCGAGTTCCATCCAGAAAAATTCCACACACATGCACATCTTGATCTGATTGTATGACCTGTTTTCTCTATTGGGTCCGGTTTTTTGACTTTGCAATATATGCGAAACATGTATGCTTCTTTTCATTCCCTGTCCTGAGCTCCACCAAAAAGCCCTATGAGAAATAGGGAGGAAAGAGGCGATCCAATGCCTTGGTGAGGAATTGTACACATTGAGCGATCTGAGAGAATCATTTGAGGAGCAAAGTTTTATTTTGATTTTAAAAATCTTTCAAAGACCCAAGTTATTTAGCAGGACGAGTATGGTTGACTTGATTCTTCACATTGGCTTTGAAAATTTATGATAAAGAAAATTGAAGGAAGACCTCGGCTATGGAAGAATAACATCAGAAAAGCCGAGGTCTCTTGTCCATAAAGTGATTGAGCAAATTGAGGCATTGGATTTACAGAATTTCGAAGCATGAACCCTTCATACCCCGAAACTGGGGGGCCTGTGTTGACACTAGATTTTGGTAATTCCAATGTAATCTGAATTATGAAGCAATCGGCTATTCGTGTCAGTATGAAAACCGGTAGTCAAAGGTTGTTATCGATGAAGCCGGGAGCTTGCTTGTTGGAATTTCATATGTGAAGGCAAGGGAAGCAAGAAGCTAGCAGAAGCTTACATGCAAGTATGTGAGGTTCATATGTAACGGCAAGAAGCTAATAAGACTTGCATGCACATGTGTGGTTATATCACGTGAAGAGTATTCCTTAATCAAATATGGTTGGCACCTGGCCGGATTATTTTATTATTGATTATGGAGGCAAGTCATGGCAAAGAAAGCTTCGCATACAAGAAGGCCAGGAGCAGCACGTGCATGGCAAGGTAATTTAATAAAGAAAGCATGTTGCCGCACGGGAGAAGGTCCAAGCTGATTTTACATGCAAATTTACCTGTTAGCGGATGGATCGGAAGGAAGCTTAATCGAGAAGGACTCTAAAAAAGGAAATTAGAGTCCATGTATAGGCCTGCTAATGGGTTGGGTTGAAATGGGTTTTATGGGGTGGGTTTTGAAATGGAGTGTGTTTGAATGAGTTAAAATGGGTTGTATTAGTTAATGGGGTGGGTCGGGGCGGTTTCTATATAAATGCGGGTTGAGGCGGGTTGGGGTGGGTTGAAATGGATACTTTTTACAAAATAGTATAACTATATATAAATGTGGGTCCCACGTGAGAGCTGGACTCTGAAATTAAAACCACGTGTTTATATCAGAAAATTTTATCGAAATTGACTGAATTTTGTTGGAGATGACTCAGTACGACTGGCAGCTATTTTGTGCAAAAAAGTGTGGCTAGAACTACCTGTGGGCCCCACATAAAGAGCCGGACCCTAGAATTAAAACCTCGCGTTCACACTATAAAATTTTATCGAAATTGACTGAAATTTGTTAGAGATGACTCAGTACGACTAGCAGCTACTCTGTGCAAAGCAGCGTGGCTAGAACTATACGTGGGCTCCACATTAAGAGCCGGACCCTAAAATTAAAATCTCGCGTTCACACTATAAAATTTTATCGAAATTGACTGAAATTTTTAGAGATGAGTCAATATGACTGACAGATACTCTGTGCAAAGTAGTGTGGCTAGACATATATGTGGTCCCCATATTAAGTGTAGAACCACTAAATTACTCTACATAGTAGAACCCATGGGTTTTTATGGGTTACCCGCTTATAATGGGGCGGGTTGGTTAGAGTTGAGAAATTAACTAATTGGGTTGGGTGGGGTTGGGTATCTAAATATGTTAATTTTGGGTGGAGTTGGGTATGGTGCGGGTTCCAACCCATTAGCAGGGCTATCCATGTATCTTAGTATTTCCTTTTGTTTAGATATTTTTTTTAGCAAGTTTGGTGTGTCGTAACCGGCTAGGTTGACTAGGCTATAAATATGTACCTCCGTCCATTATAAAAAGTTTTGTTACACGACCAATCAACAAACCCTACTATTTCCTTGCAATTTACTTTTTTGTCGGCGGCTTCGCTATTTTCTTCTTCTACGAGTTCTTTCGAGTTGATCAAGGATGTCTTACATTCGAGCGACTTGATCTACTGGTAAGGTTTCGTTCACCGAATAAATCTGAGCTTTAGCTTCCGGGCACATCGCTATGGCTTTGTTCAGATCTATTCAACATTTATCGAATTGATCTAGGCTTTGATCTTTGGCGCATCGCTATTTTCTCGTCTAGATTTATTCACAATTTAACTGGCTTAGCAATCTGTTTAATCGGCTATCTGTTCCTTTGTTGTAGCGTTATATCATGAAAAGCTGATTAGATCAGTTGCAAGCTTAGTTTTGCTCAGATCCATACATTCGTGGGTTTGTGCATTGTTATCTGGCATGTGTCGGCTTTAGATCCAGCCATCTAGTTGCATACCGATATCGGCAGCTTCTTGCTGATTTCCCACAGATCGCTTTTAATACTTGTTTATCTCGTTCGATCTGTCTTTTCTGTATCGGCGGCTCCTTGCCGATACGCTACGTGAGGGCTATTCGGAAATCCAGCCGATACGCCCTCGAATTTAATGTTTACCCTGTTTCCTTGTCAATCAACAGGTTAGATTGACTGGCACGCTTGGTTTGTACTCTGAAACTTGGCGAACAGTGCCTTCAGATTCCAGAGTGTTGATTTTGCATCAATAGATAGCACTAAAGATGAGTTCAAGGTCAATCGCTTGGGCAGAATACTCGCTTCGGGCACCAGCTTACCCCTGAAATGGTCAGGAGACTCCGGCCAACAGCTCTACGCTATATCCGAATGTGGAGGACTACGAAGGACCGACAGGGCTGTCACCACCTGCGGCCTAGCTCACAGACTGTGGGATATAAGGCAAACAAAGGTAAACCTTAGCCCAGACACCACATCTATGCTACTGATTACTACCGCAGTCTAACTATGTTTGGATCCCCGTAGCAAACTAAAGCACTCTGTATAAGTACAGAGCGATGAACCCGCGAGTAAGAGAACTGATCTCACTCAAGCAAAAGTACTATGCAATACAAGAATCATAAGTACTAACTTACTCATACCAGAGGAAGCCAGCATCCGTAGAGGTACAAGGCCGGAGAAGATCGCCGACAGGCCCGGTGCTTCCCCGAACTACTCCTCACTCTCCCCTACTCTAAGCACTAGCCTAGGCAGGGCCTCGCCTTAGCATTGGAGCACTACATCTTCAAGTGAAGGAGCAAGAAGTCTCTTGGTGGTGTGTGTGAGAGGGGACGAGGGAGGCCCCTTATATAGTGCTAATAGGTCGGTTCTCGCCCCCAATAAATATGGAAACATAGTGCACCGCCTTGGAGTGGATAGGATCAAGTTTCCCGCCAAAGATGAGGCCGGTTGGCGCCAGAAAGGGTTCGGCCGACCTTGTGGTTCGGCCGAACCCCGGGCATCACCTCTCGCACCGCCTTTTGTTCTGGACACTGCCAGGTGGGCCCCCAACTTGTGTATGTCGGTGTCGGAGCTTTGTTCGTCAGTTTTCTCTGTCAAATGGGCCTCTTTTGGATGTGTAACGCAGGCTGTAATGTTTTGTGTATCTCTGTTGTGTCTTCTGCGTGTTTTCATGTTATTCCCAACTTGTGTCCCTACAATCAACAATTCACCAACACTCGTTGAATTCGTTAGTAACAACTCCTACCACTACTATTGATGTTCATTTTCATGTCTTTATGCAGGAGTTGACGGCATATATTTTGGACTTAACAGCCGTCAACAACACCCCACACTTAGCCCTTTGCTTGTCCTCGAGTAAAGATTGAAGGACTAAGGTGGATGCATCTCCCTTGATAAAATCTACATACAAGTTATTCCAAGTTCCTTCCAATTCTTGTGAAACTTTTTGAGTGGCTACCATGCTTTCTTGGGTAATTGAAGAATGGAACAACGCAGATTTCAGGTTCCTAGCTCTTTCTGCTCAGAAACTTGGGTTTTTAATTTTGAAAAGAAAGAATAGGCTTGCTCCTCAAATTAAATTCTCGAATCTCTCTTTTTTTGTGTAGTTCCTTACCAAGGCAAAGTCATTGCCTTCTTTTCTCCTATCATCTAATCAGGCTTATGTGGAGCTCAGGATAGGAGTAAAAGAGGCATGTCTGCTTTGGTTATGTTGTTAAGTCAAAGCCTAGATCCAAGCAGAAACGAGTCATACAATCTGATCAAGATGTGCAAGTGTATGAATTTTTTTTTGATAGAGGGTGGATGAACTCCTTTGCATGATCCATCTCTCTTCTTTATTTCCCTTGGATGTGGACTATCTTTCCCTTTTTTTTGACATGCCTTGTGGGCATGTGGCATACCTTCTTTGGGTATGCATCTTTGTCTCTCTCTTTTTTTTTTGACATGCCTTTTGGGCATGTGGCATACCTTCTTTGGGTATGCATCTTTTATTTCATCATTTTCTTTCATAGTCTACATCCTCGATGGTCACTTTAGAGAGAAAGAGTCATGGTATGTCATTGAGTTTTATTTTATGGGTGGATGACAATGTTTGCTATCTTCCAGTGTAGAAGTATAGCATGTGAGTGGACGTGTACGTGATCTTGATCATGAGAGTATGACAAGTCTCTAACAAGGGTCAAAGAATTTGACAAAACTCAAAGCAAAGTCAAACTGCACATGAAGGTTTGAGCATGAAAATCTAACTTTGGCTTTGGTAGGAGTTTCCATTAATTTGAGGACACAAGCTATTGATGATTTTTTTTGAAAAGAAATTCCAAGTACTTTGCAAGGAAGAGTATGGTTCCATTCATCCAATCATATCACATTAGTCAATTACTTAGATAGCATGGGGTCCCTATGAAGAAATATGTTCACAAGTACTAGAAAGAATGTGAGGAATAAAGAGTATGCAAGTTTATTCGTGGAAGTACAAGGAGTGCAAAGGGTGATAGGCAAGGTTGGTTGAGTTTTAATTTTAGTGATTAGCATTAATTCATTTAAACTCAAGAACTTAGGGAGTAAGAGGAGTGTGTGAGGGATGTGTCGCACATACCATTACTGAAGAGGAAGAAGAGGGAATTGCAGGAAGCCCTAGGTGGTTTAGTCGAACCAAAAGCTCGACCATCCCTCCTTGGATTGCTTCTATCCTGTTCTTTAACATGATGAACCGTTGATGATGTGCAACATGTTTGGGGGAGAGATCTTGAATGAATTTGAAATTGGTGATTTTGAGAGATCTCCACCACACTTATTCTTGTACCTTTCTTTATTCAAAGAAAACAAAAGTGGAAACAAGAAGGGACTCTACCGGTTTTGAACACCGGGGAATCTAAATTTTATCGAGTGAAAGAATGAGAAGTTTTTTAAAGCACCTAATTGTTTTTTTTTAATTTTACTTATACTGTTTAATTTTTTTATTTTTAATATTTTTTAAGTATTTTATTTATTAATTCATTTTTTAATTTTATTCTTGGCAAGCCGAACATGATGGGTAACTTAGCAGGGTGGAGACATGAGGAAAAGGTGCACGAGGTGAGTGGGATACTTACCTGAAAGAACTCGCCAAGCCTAGAACAAAAATGCAAGAGTTAAGCTTCCTATACATGAAACAAAGCTTTGTATTTGTTTAGCTTGGTTCCTCGTGCATCTGTCTTCCCATGGGACCAAGGAGCGTTGTGTTGGTGATGGAGTTATTGTATACTGCTCCATGGATGTTTATTTCCTTCCCTGCAAAATGTTAGTGGACAATAAATACTCTAGGAATACTTAAAGAATTTTGAATGGATTTTTTTATTTGTTGTTCACATCCATGCTTCAAAAAAAATCATGTTCAAAGATGCAATGAGCATAGATCCCAAAATGCTTGCCATCATTTTATTTCTTTTTTTGAGAGAGAGAGTCTTCTTCTTTTCTTCCTTTTTTTACAAAGGGTTTCTTTTTCTTATATTCATTGTTCTCCAGATTTTTATCATTTTAGCAAAACTTAAGCAAGGCCAAGATTAAACTGCATGAAACAAAGAGGCATCTTCATGGATACTCATTTTGAATTCTTTAAAGCTAAAAAGTGCCTCCTTTGAAAGTTGTGCAAATTTTATTATTTGAAACGTTTCAGAGCCTTGCCTTATCTCCAGCACGAACTTGAAGACTCTTCCCAACAAATTTAAAAAGTTTCATGCAGGGGTTTGTCCAAAAAGATATGCATCCAAAGTTTTACGGTAGTACTACTCAAAAGTTCATTAACCAAAAATTTGACACCATGTCTCATTTTGATTAAAGAAGGCTATTTAACCTAAGAACCATGCTTAATTTAAAAGGGTTAGTTGGATCCATGCCACTACAATTTCTTGAAATTGGATTTCATATTGAAATCCATGCCATTGAGTGGCATGATTTTGAACATGAAACCCAAATTCACGGAGTTGTGGTTGCATGAATCGAATTTTCCCAATTTAAAATGCTTATGGATGTACCGTACAAATACATCCAAACCAGAGCAAACAAACGTATACAAAGGAAGCAAGAATTTGCATGAACAAGTTCTATGAAGATAAATATGAGTAAAGGATTGGTGAACCATACCTTTGCTTACCAGAGTATACTTACCGCCAGATGGATGTCTCGAAATTGTTTGAATGATGGTGTGTGATACTCTTGCCTCATGTGTGCGAACCTTGTTCATTAGAGGCATGATCCGTTGGCACAATGCTTTATGATTGGGGACGCAAGGTACGTCTCCCTTTGTGCATGTGAGCAAGTGCCGATCTGAGTGGAGTAGCAAAGGCTTGGAAAGGAAGAGGAGTAGGGTTCTTGATTGTTTGTGTGCATGAGCTGCTTGAGTGTGTGGAGCCATGGCTCTCCCTCACTCTTTCCTTCTTCCTTTCTCTATTTTTGTTTTCTCTCTCTTTCTTTTTTTATCTCTCTCCCTTTTTTTTCTTTTCCTCTCTTTTTTTTGGGCAAGCTAGGTCTGACACCTTCTTGAAACAAGGATACTCCTTTGGATGTTTAGAACTCTGCAGCAAGATGCTTAGTGATTTCCCCCACACTTGGACATTCGTGTGAAAGTCAAGTGTGCAATGTTGGGGTCTCCATTCAAGTGTGTTCCAACTCCAAAGCGTATCAAAGTGTTCAGCTGATGCAGACCTCATGTTCTCGGGCATCGTATATCTCTTGTTCTTCTTAATCGTCACCTGAAATGGTTAGGACCAAGAATACCCGAAGGTGTATACTATGCTTAAAAACATGTTCTTGCTTTTTTTAAGGGGAAAGATTTTTTTTAAAAAAAAAGTTGCTCCGGGCTATCTCCCGACAATGCTTTGTTTATGGTCGCAAGCTAGACCATGGGGATCCCTCCTGCAGCTGTCAATGGTGATGTAGTTCCCAGCTTAACCACCATTTGTTGATTTATCGTTGTTTAAGCTGCAAGGTCAGTGCACAAATGCAACAACGAACCCTACATAGATATTATGATAATGTTGTCTACCGAAACCCACCGGCGAGCAACGACGGGCAACACGAAGAGCCGGGAGGTTGCTGGTGCGCTGGCAAGCACTGCTCCCTCGTCGACGGCCCGCAATTTCCGTCACGCGCCCGGAGAATGTGTGAAAGCCGGGCGTGCCACATGACCTATACCCGATCAGGAGGGTGTAGACGTGCCCCGAACAGTTTCCTGCATACAAAGACACGTGTAAACATAAGTCCGAGCCGTGGTCAGCTCCCCGGGACGACTCTTGCATCGGCTTTGAAGAGCCGATCGAGTCCCGATGTCAGACGGGATCTGATTGTATCCGGATATGATAAATAGAGCAAATCACTATAAAACTGCTTCAATCAAGTCCAATTAATCTTAACCCACGATGGTAACAGCCTCACTGCTAGATCGGAACATCCTACACGTGACTGGGCCTAGCGAACGTAACAGACAACTAAACCACAAACCTAAAACAGAGGCCTAAGAACTAGCAAGAGCCGATTCCCGGAACAATCCCTATCAAGGCTAAGAAAAAGCATCTACTACGCCACCGGATCATCCAATCCGTTTGCAAGGCCTAACCCAGCAGATATTATGCCAACTCTTAAGATAAGAGCAAACCATAACAGATTGGATCTACTAAACATGAAAGAATTAGGGTGTTGTCCCTGTGCAACTAGTTCTACGCGATAAGAACTAGCGAGAGATTGAAACGTAACTACACAGAGACAACATGATATTCGCAGATGATAAGCAACAAAGCACAAAAGATCTACTAAAAGCCATGCTACGAACATCATGATAACTAGTACTACTCACCATAAAAAATGCTTCAGTACGAGTAATACCAAGGTAGAAGCAAGAACAATACTGCCCTGATCGCAAGAAGCGATCAGGGCAGCATGGCACTTACTTGGTTGAAACCCTAGGATTAGGGGTGGCGATGCGCCGAGAGTTGTTGTTTGCGAGTTGTGATGACGCTCCCTTTACGAATAACAAAGGATACATATTTATAGTCCGGAGACTTGGGAAACAATCTAAACTAATCTTGTCCCGATTGGACTCTATCTCTAATCTTGAACTAAATCTAAAGATACACGGCCAATGTGGCCCATATGCTCACGCAGGAGCCGATTTACAAGCCTTCCTTAATCTTCTGCTTTAAGCCCATCTTGCTTTCGGCCCATAAATTAACCCTTGTTAATTTATGGCGATAACACATGCCCCCCTAGTTTTGGCAATGATAGTTCCAAAACCAATCCGTCGCTTCATCTTCCCGTTAATGCTCATTAATCATACTGCAACCACCAAGGAAGACGCACCATCTCTGCAACTGGCTCCTCGTAGAATGTGAAACTGCCGATCCATCTTCTATCTTCTTACTATTTAACCTCCCTCTGTATCGGCTCTTCTTCACAACAAAACTCCATCTTCTTCCCAAAGCCAGTAGCACAGAAAATCCAATCCTTCACCAGCCATGGCCATCTCCTCTTCCTCCGGCTCCAACTCTTTTGGGGACTCCTCTTCTTCCTCCTCATCTCCTCCTTCTTCTTCCTCCCTCTCGGCCTCCTCTATCGACTCTATCCCAGAGAGCCGAGAGCCGACCCCCGAGTGGGACCCAACAGCAGCCTACGAGGTGCTGGCTCCTCTGTACTGGGATGCAGAGGAGTTCGACTTCGGGGTCACCTCCGAGGAGGACAAGCCCATGACCGAAGAAGAAGACCTCCAGTCCCTCTTCCAAGAGGAACTGGAGAGCAGCGAAGACGATGCCTTCTCCTGGGAAGGAGCCGACTCCTTCGAAGGGACCGGCTCTTCTTCCAGCGATGATACGGCGGCAGGGGAAAACCCCCACCAATTCCTCAAGGTCCCCTTGGAGGGGAGCGAAGAAGGAAGCAGTAGCAGCAGCACCGAGGACGATGGCAGCAGCAGCGGCGACGACGGCGATGATGACGACGACGATGGTGGAGACGCACCGTCGCGCAGCCTGAAGCGCCGTAGGTGCTCAGACACCTATGACTGGTAGATGTAGGTAGCATCGTAGGAATAGGACCTCAAAGCCGAAGGATTGATTCCTTTGTAAAATCGGCTTTCCTTGTAATAAACTTCACTTTTTAATGAAATTGAGTTTCCCCAATTTCACATGTTTTCATTTATTTCTCAAAAAAGCCGATGGCAACGCATCAGGCTTCCATAAATATCCAAGAGCCGATGAAATTCAAACTAGAAGCAACCCGCACAAGAGTAGAATATCGCTTCCAGCTTGAACCGAACTCGACGTTCCGTCAAATTCGAGTGTAATTCGAAAAACAAGCTTTACAAATTCGAGCAAGAATTCTCCAGGCAACCGGAATTCAAACCAGAATCTCCAGCAATCAAACCCTATGTCAACAGATCTGTGACCATGGCGGATTCTGCAGTTCAGACAACAAACTCTAATGATGCGGAAATCCATGGCCTGAAGGTAATATTCGGCCTAATCTTTTAGTTTTCTTCAGCTCACTACGCTTCTGAAACTGAAACTCTGAAATATGACACCATACACATACTTCTGAATTTCTGAACTTCAGGTGTCAGACATCCTTCTGCCGCATCCCTCCAATCCAAAATCTTTCTGTCTTGGCCCACAAACCCATGAAACCCCCACAGATTTGATCTCTTGTGAAGCAAATAGGATCCCTTTTGTGAGTCAAAACATTGATTTGAACCTTTGGGCCGACTGCTTAAGAGCCTGGCCTAATCCACCTGAAAGCTGGATAACATGGTATAACAGAGTAGCAAAAGCCCACATGCCCTTGTGGCAAGATTTGAACATAGCCGATGCACTTAGCTTATCACTGTCACCCCTTGACAAAGATGAAAATCTTCTAAAAACCATCGGCTATTTCTGGTCTGATGCTCTGAATTGTTTCCTTTTTGGTCATGGACCCATGACCCCTACTCTGCTAGATGTTGTCATGATCATCGGACTAGACATTAGCTCTCCTAATCCTGCTGCTCACAAAATGGCAGAAGTTCCCTTTAAACTTTCTTCCAAAGTCAACTGCACAAACTGGGGTACTTACATGAGTCAGCACATGAAAACAAAAGGTCCAATGACTGAGAAGGAACACACAGCATTTTTAAATCTTTGGCTAGAGCACTTCATCTTCTGTGGCCCTTCTTTAGCTCCAACTAAGAACTATCTCCCCTTGGCCTATCACCTGGCCCATGGTAATCACACTGGCCTAGACAAACTTTTTCTTGGAGAAACATATAGATATCTCCACTTAATGACATCCAATCTGCTCAACCACAAGAAACTGAGAACTGGAGGCCCTTGGTGGTTCATTCAGTTATGGGCACAGCTGTACTTCCAGCATCATATTCCCAACTTCCAAGGCCTGACCAAGAACTCTTTCCCTGATGAGAGTGGCAAACCAATTAGATGCACAAGCTATGGCCAAGCTTTATTCAGTCTTCCTGGCAGTAAACTAAATTCAGCAAATGCAGCAAACTGGTTCAGAGTCTTCTACAAAGGACTAGATAATCCCCTATATTTCCCATTTACTGAATCTGAATCCATCGAAAACCCAACTGCCTTTAGATTAGATAACTTTGTCGATGACGACAGCACTCGGCATCTGTATTCTTTGATGATTCGACCTAGCTTCCTTCCTGTTGGCATCAGCACTTCTAATAGAATTATCAAGCCAGGCTATGAATCTTACCAGCCAGTCGTAGCAGCCCGGCAACTTGGTCTAGGACAGGTCCCTCCCCACTTCCATATTCACCACTTGGTGGAGAGCAGAGCCGATCTGCCCGATGGTATCACCAGTTCAAGATGCTACAGCATGTTTGATGACCTCCACATCCCAATACCAGCCGATCTGTTCTTTATCTCTTCATCAATCGGCTTTGATACTTGGTGGAACATGTGGAGAACTCATGTCTTCAGAAAAGCTCTAGGTCCTCGACTGCAGCAAATCGATCCTGAATATGTAATCCTCGAGGAAGAGGTACTGAATTTGTGCATTTAATTCCTCCTAAGTCCCCTATCCTTTTCTCTTGGCTAATCCTGCTCATCCTGTTAGCAGCAACAAGATGGCCCAGAACCCATAACCAGTACTGGGGAACCGTTTCACCTTCTTCCAACTGCTCCTGATGTACTTTTCTGCAAAGGATTACCACCAATGAAGAAAGTGATAATGACTGTCCAGCCAGACTTACTTCAGTCAGCTTTCAAACGAAGACAAACTTCTGCAGTAGTTGCCCCCCGAGTCTTGACCAAGAAAAGGAAGATGATCACCAGGCGAGTGATCAAGAAACCAGTACCAACTTCTCCGAGCCCATCAGAGTCCAACACCAACCAGGTAACTCATCATTCAAGAACTTCCTCTTTATTTCAGACATATATACTCTGGTTGACTGTATTTCTATTTTCAGGATGCAGCTGAAGAAACCTTCAATGCAGAAGGCCTGAATCAACATGAGACGGCTGCAACTCCTGATGCACTGATGGATACAAACGAAGAACAAGCTGATACAGTCGATGCTCTTGACGCTAATACTAGCTCTGATGGGACGATTGCTCCTAAACCGACCAACACTTCTTCTCCAGAACAGGTGACATCACAAAACCAATTCTGAACCAGCCGATAACTTCATAAATGCACCTTGTTCTAACTCCAAAGATGTCCATAGAGCTTTGACATTTCAGGTTTGCTTTCCTTCGACCCGGCATCAATGGGTCTGATTGTCCCTGGAGCAGAAACATTATCTCTGCAGCAATCGGCTAACTTGACACATCAGCTTCAACTCATCAAGGATCTTCTATCCGCTCCAATCACCGCTCTGGTTGACGATTCCAGCAAAATAAAGAACATCTTCGAGCAAATAGAATCCCAACTTCCAGAGCCATTGCAAATCAAGCTCTGGTCGGCCAGCAACCTCCCATTTTTTCGGATAGAAGTCAGTAAAGCACAACAAAGGATGGAAGCACGTCGCTCTCAAACTTCTCTGAAAGCTGACATTACCCAAAAGTGCAAGGCCCTCAACCAGAAGAAGGCAACTCTAGATATCAAAGCTGACGTGTCTGCCAACGTGAACCGACTCAACCTCCTGAAGAAAGAACTGGCGGAACTCGAAGAAAAGGTCCGCACCACCAAAGAACTCATCCAGGCCGAAGAAACCTCCATCGCAAACTCCAAGCAAGAAACCCAGGAAATAGCCAAGCAGATACAAGCAGAGTTTGCAGACATCAGCACCTTGAGTCGGCAGATAGTCACAGGCGATGACAAGGATGACGAAGCGATTGTAGCACGAGCAGACGCCGTCCGTACTGAAGCCATCCATGCCATAGTGGAATTCCTAAACCAGTAGATAGGCTCAAGAGAGAATTAGTACCACCTGTTCATTTGAGACTTGCAACTGTTCTTTTAAAACATCTTAAGTCGATGGTCACACATCGGCTGTTCGCTTTTCATATTTTTCACTAGCCAACTCAAAGTGTTGGCCTGTCATGATTTTTCTTTTTCTCTTTTTTTTAGTGGTCAACTCAACGTGTTGGCCTTTCATGACTCTCTCTTTTTTTTTACTGGCCAACTCAATGTGTTGGCCCATCGTGATATAGCCAGATGGACGTCATCGGCTTTCATTACTCGCCTTCCCACATGCTCGGGAAATACCTCTTGAGATGCTGACCATTGACAGCAACAGGAAACTTGACACCGTCCAATTCCTCGAGCATGTATGCGTTCCCAGGCAAAACCTGATCAACCTTGTACGGCCCATACCAAGTTGGAGACCATTTACCAAACTTTTTGTCTTTAGTTCCCAATGGCAATACAGCCTCCCAAACCAGATCTCCAACTCGGAAATCCTTAGGCTTGACCTTCTTGTTGTATGCACGGGCAACTTTAGCTTTGTTCTCTTTGATTTTTTCCAGCGACCAAAGCCTTAGCTCTGTTAGGTCCTCCACGTTATCGTTCATCAAGGCTGCATACTGTTCAGCAGATAGATCATTCTGAAACTCAACACGCCTTGATCCAGCCGTGATTTCCCATGGTAGCACAGCGTCCTGGCCGTAGACTAGATGGTACGGCGACGTCTTGGTAGACCCATGACATGAAATACGATATGCCCACAAAGCTTCTGATAACACCTCATGCCAGCGCCTAGGATATTCATCGATCTTTCTCTTTATGAGCTTGATAAGGCTCTGGTTGGATGCTTCAGCTTGTCCATTAGCTTGGGCATAATACGGAGATGATCTGATCAGCTTAATCCCCATGTCATCGGCAAACTTTCTGAACTCCTCTGATATAAAGACCGATCCTCCATCGGTCGTAATGGTCTGAGGGATCCCAAACCTGTGAATGATGTGTTCTTTGACAAAGCTGATCACATCTCTCGATGCTACTGACCTCATGGGCACTGCCTCTACCCACTTTGTGAAATAATCTGTGGCAGCTAAGACCCATTGGTGACCCTTGCTAGACGACGGGTTGATCTGTCCAATCATGTCCATGCCCCATCCTCTGAATGGCCAAGGTTTGATGATAGGATTCATCACTGATGCTGGCACTATCTGAATTTTGCTAAACTTCTGACATGCTTGACATCCCTTGTAATATTTGAAACAATCCTCAAGCATAGTGGGCCAGTAATAACCCGATCGCCTAATCAGCCATTTCATTTTATGAGCCGATTGGTGAGTACCGCAGGCTCCTTCATGTACCTCATGCAAGAGCCGATTTGACTCTGAAGGCCCCAGACATTTGAGCAGTAGTCCTTCCAAGGTCCTGTAGAACATGTCATCCCCTATCAGAACATACTTCATGGCCTTGAGTCTTATCCTTCTGGGTGCTCCCCGAGCCGAATCCTTCAAGTAATTGAAGATATCGGCTCTCCAGTCTCCGGGTTCTAGAAACTGAACCTCCACATCGACTCCATCGGCTGCTTCCCTGTACCCGGAAGCCATCTGTGCCAAATCATTGGCTTCATTGTTCAGAGTCCTGTGTATCCAGTGGAAATTGATGTATCTAAATTGTGACATCAACTCACGGCACTGCATCCATATCGAGAAAAGAGCCTCGCTCTCACATCTATATTCCTCCGTGAGCTGAGAAATCACCAATTTTGAGTCCCCAAAAATTTCCACCGCCTCTGCTCCAGCTTCAAGGAGTAATTCCATCCCGTTGCGAACGGCTTCATATTCCACCAAATTATTGGTGCATGAGGCAGTCATTCTGATGGAAAAAGAATATGTCGCCCCACGAGGCGAGACCAACAGAATTCCCACACCGCACCCATCATCACAAGCCGATCCATCAAAGAACATAGCCCAAGCACGAATAAATACTGCAGCAATATCAGTGCTGATCTTGTCCGCAACAAGATCCGCCAGTGCTTGTCCCTTGACTGCTTTTGCAGGCTGGTATCGGATATCAAACTCTGACAATGCAAACATCCATTTTCCAAGTCGGCCTTTCAGGACAGGAGCCGACAGCATGTGCTTTATGACATCTGATTTGCATATAACAATTGTTTCCGCCGAGAGCAAAATATGACGAAGCTTTGTACATGTAAAGTATAAGCAAAGGCAAAGCTTCTCGATTTCAGGGTACCTGGTCTCGGCGTCTAACATGCGTCTGCTGAGGTAGAAAACCACCCTCTCCTGGCCGTCATGCTTCTGAACCAACACTGAAGCAATAGAAGTGTCACCCACGGATAGGTACATATAAAATGACCTATCATGCTGAGGAGGAACTAACACTGGAGGCTTTGACAAATATTCTTTGATTTCATCGAAAGCTTGCTGTTGTTCTGCCCCCCAGCGAAACTCATCATCAGATTTGATCTTCACTAGACCCATGAGCGGCTCAATGCGCCCAGACAGATTAGAGATAAACCATCTGACAAAATTGATTTTACCGATGAGCTTCTGCAATTCTTTCTTCGTAGTAGGTGGCTTCATCGTCTTCACAGCCTCTTAACTCTTTAGGCCGATCTCGATTCCCCGTTCATGCATGAGGAATCCCAGAAATTGACCGGCCGATACACCGAAGGCACACTTCTTTGGGTTCATTTTGAGCCCGACTCTTCGAGTCCGCTCCATAACTTGACGCAGATCTTCTAAATGCTCCGCAGTTGACTTGGACTTGACCACAACGTCATCAATATAAATCTCCACCAGCTTGCCGATGAGATCGTGAAAAATGTAATTCATAGCACGTTGGTACGTTGCACCGGCATTTTTTAGTCCGAAGGTCATAACCAAGTACTCAAACAAGCCAACTGCACCTGGTACTCTGAACGCAGTCTTGTTCACGTCCTCTGGGGCCATGAAGATCTGGTTGTAACCGGCATTGCCATCCATAAAACTCATCATTTTGTGGCCAGCAGCGGCATTGATCAACGTCTCTGCAACAGGCATTGGGTATTCATCCTTCGGAGTTGCTCTGTTGAGATCTCTAAAATCGACGCAGACACGCCATCGGCCATCTTTCTTTTGTACCGGCACCACACTGGAGATCCATTCTGCATACCGGCACGGCCTGATGAACCCAGCATCCAGCATCTTCTCCACCTCTTTCTTAACTTCTTCTAGGACTTCGGCCGAAACCCCTTCTTGAGCGGGAGCCGATGCTCGACGATGCTTCTATCCAGACCGGGCATTTCAGTGTAGTCCCATGCAAAACAGTCCCGATACTCTTTCAGTAATGCCATCATCTCCTCATGCAAAACCGGATCCAACTTTTTGCTGACAAATGTCGGCCGTGGCTTATCCCCAGAACCGATGTCAACTTCTTCCAAATCGTTAGCTGACGTGAACCCGTATCCTAGTTTGCCGTCGTCTGAGAAACCAGCCGCGAACGCAGGTGAGTCTTCATTGTCTGCAAGATCAGCGGCAAACACAGGGAGATGACAAGAAAAATTATTTGGCCAACCGCATGGGCTGGCTGCCTCTATACTTCCATTATAATTCGAAATCAAATAGTGGATGAGTGGCCAACTGCCAGAGCAGGCCATCGTGTGTACATGATGTAATAATTCCGAACCCAAACAGGATTTTCCTATTTTTTGGGGCCGATCGCCGGGATCGGCCTCTCTATTTCAATTACATCCCGTGGCATGCCAGGATGCATTTACTCTGTGAGGCCAGTGGATAAGACCAGCCTCAATCCGTTTTTTGTCGCCTCGATCCGATCACAGTCTTCAAGGGCAATCCCTGAGATCGGCTCTTGTCCTTCTGCATCCCAAGCATGCATATCCGCGATGGAGACTTTGCTGGAATCGTCTGCAGGGACCACTTCTACTTCATCGCCATCCCATTGGACGAGGTACTGATGCATTGTGGAGGGGATACAACAGTTGGCATGAATCCAGTCCCTTCCAAGCAGCACCATGTATGTACTCTTGCTGTTAACGATGAAGAACGATGTCGGTACGGTCTTGCGGCCCACTGTCAGTTCCACATTAAGAACCCCCATTGCTTCTGATGGTTGTCCGTTGAAGTCATTGAGCATCACATTGGTCTTGATCAGATCAGCAGAAGAACGACCCAATCGGCGCAGCACAGAGTACGGCATCAAGTTGACTGCAGTGCCAGTGTCGACCAACATCCTGTTCACAGGCTTGCCGTTGATGAAGCCCTTGAGATATAACCCCTTCAAGTGTTTGTAGCTCTTCTCCTTGGGCTTCTCAAAAATGATTGGCCATGGGCCCAGATCCAGCTGCGCGACGGCCAATTCCTCCTGTTGGGGTGCTCGAAACTCCAACGGGAGACGAACACCATGTTCACGTCAGCCGATGGCTTTTCATCGGCTTTTGTCTGCTTGGGGCGCCACTCCATCCTCGGGGGGCGCCTCTCTTCCCTCTGTGGTCGCCTAACTTGCTCCGCGAGATCCGAACGCGCTTTCCTCAGCACGTCAAGATACTTTGCTTCTGCGTCTTCGAGGTTGCGCAAGCGCTGTATTCTGCGCTTCTGCGACCGATTGAGCCCGTCAGGACACCACCATGGGCGATGGTACCTGTCTTCTTCCTCTAGCTCTGAACCACCTCCGGATGGGCGCCCCACATGGTCGTCCTGACGTGTTCTGGGCCCCAAACGCCGGAACACCGATGTCTTGTCTTGTTGATGCCCTCGAGGCCTGCACTCCAAGCAATCATCTATAGTAGGTAATCGGCTCATGCCGAAATTCCAACAGTACCTGAAGAACGGGCAATGCCAGTGGTCGCGTGTAGCCTAGCACCTACCCAGTGTCCTTCCTGAGCGGTGCTCGTACTCGTCTTCCTCCGATTTGTATCGGCGGCGTAGCTGATATTGGTACTGGTATTTCTCCAGAAGCCGATTAGAAGCTGGAAGCTGATTGCAGATGTGACGTACTTGCTCTTCAGTCACATGCTGCTGTTCCAACTCACGTTCATCTTGCGGCCGTTTGCCAGAAGCGGCCTCTCTCCTCTGCTTGTTATGGCGGCGCACAGGTCCCACCATGTTGATCTGGAATGCTAGATCCTGGCCTTCGGATCCGAAGTCTGACAGCTCCACAACGTTAACCGGTGGGAAGGGCTTCGTGTCAACCTTCATGGTGTGTTGAGCCAGGATCAATCGGCCTTGTTCGATAGCCGATTGGATCTGTCGACGCAGCTCCTTGCATTCACCCGTGGCATGAGTGAACGAGTGGTGCCATTTGCAGTACAGCCTCCCCTGCAGCTCTTGTGGCATCGGTAGCTTGTGGTTTTCTGGGAGCTTCAGCTGTTTTTCTTTGAGGAGCAGGTCGAATATCTGCTCTGTTTTGGTTACGTCGAAGTCAAAGCCCTTCACAAGCCCCTGCTGCTTGATCCACTTGCATGGGACAGGATTTGCCCCCCGGGTCCACTCTGCCACGGCTACTTCTTGCTCTTCGCTAGAGTCGTCAGATTCCTCAGCTTGTGCCATGTTTACATGGCGCTTGAACTTGTCCTGGTACAGCTCAGGATGGTAATGCTCGTACGCTGTAAGCTTCTGCACCAGGTGAGCCAAAGATGTGAACTCCAACTGGAAAGCCGCATCCTTGATCGGCTTAGCGAGTCCCAGGACAGCCAGATCGACTGCCTCCTTCTCTGTGATGCGTGACGAGTAGCATTGGTTCTTGACCTCCCTGAAGCGCTGTATGTACTCTGACACGGTCTCTCCTCGCTTCTGCCTGACTTGGGCGAGGTCGGCAATTCCGGCTTCTGCAGCTTCCGAGTGGTACTGGGTATAGAATTGATCTTCAAGCTGCCTCCAAGTCCGGATCGAATCCAAAGCCAGTGATGCATACCATCCAAAAGTTGGGCCTGTTAGGGATTGGCCAAAGAACCGGACCGTCAATGGATCCGATACTAAGATCATCCCAAGCTGCGTTAAGTATCGGCTCACATGCTCGATGGAGCTGGCTCCTTCTGACCCATTGAACTTGGTGAACTCAGGAAGCCGATACTTGGGTGGCAGTGGGATCAAGTCATAATCACTTGGATACGGCTTGGAATAGCCGATCGCTTTCCTCTTGGGCAGGATGCCGAACTGGTCTCTGAGTATTGCACTGACCTGCTCCACACTGAGAACTCCTGGGGCCGATGGCTCAGCACTCGGCCCAGTAGCGTACTTTGCCAGCCACGCTTGTTTTTCTGCGTCTGCTCCAGGAGCTCCTGGGTTCACCATCTGCACCGAGCGTGCTGGACTGACGCTGTCAGGGATGTAGGCACACGTGTAGCCGTGCGGAATCTCCTTAGGTGGCTCGGTGAGGAACTGACCTTCTCCAGGATCACCGCCGATCTTGTGGACGACGTAGATCGGCGAGCTATGTGGTCTGGGAGCTGCAAACGAGAACGGCAGTTGCGGCCCAGAATGCATTGCAGCTTCCTCTGTATGACTCCCCAGGATTGGCCCGGATGGAGAGTACTGGTTCTTGATTATCTCCTGGATGACGCGATGCGCCATGCGCTCGAGTTCGTTCATCAAGCTCTGAGAGTGCCGATGAAGCGCATGTGCCACCATGTAGTTCATCTCCGAACGCAGGGCTCTGGTGCGTTCTTCAGATGGTACAGACAGATCTACATTGTCCAGAGCACCTTCTGATGAGAACCCCTTCCACTTGATGCCATGGTTGCGAGTCCTCTCAAAAGAGCCGATGAGATCGGCTTCCAGCAGAGCTTTGATCTCATCATACTTCTTCTTGTGTTCAGGAGGAAGCTCATCATATGTGACGGGCTTGGGAGCGGGTTCTTGATCTTGAGCTCCGGTCATCATTGCGGTGGATGTTGTTGCCGAGTGTCCCACCGAGCGTGCCAGAATGTGTTGTCTACCGAAACCCACCGGCGAGCAACGACGGGCAACACGAAGAGCCGGGAGGTTGCTGGTGCGCTGGCAAGCACTGCTCCCTCGTCGACGGCCCTCAATTTCCGTCACGCGCCCGGAGAATGTGTGAAAGCCGGGCGTCCCACCTGACCTATACCCGATCAGGAGGGTGTAGACGTGCCCCGAACAGTTTCCTGCATACAAAGACCCATGTAAACGTAAGTCCGAGCCGTGGTCGGCTCCCCGGGATGACTCTTGCATCGGCTTTGAAGAGCCAATTGAGTCCCGGTGTCAGACGGGATCTGATTGTATCCGGATATGATAAATAGAGAAAATCACTATAAAACTACTTCAATCAAGTCCAATTAATCTTAACCCACGATGGTAACAGCCTCACTGCTAGATTGGAACATCCTACACGTGACTGGGCCTAGCGAACGTAACAGACAACTAAACCACAAACCTAAAACAGAGGCCTAAGAACTAGCAAGAGCCGATTCCCGGAACAATCCCTATCAAGGCTAAGAAAAAGCATCTACTATGCCACCGGATCATCCAATCCGTTTGCAAGGCCTAACCCAGCAGATATTATGCCAACTCTTAAGATAAGAGCAAACCATAACAGATCGGATCTACTAAACATGAAAGAAGCATGGTGTTGTCCCTGTGCAACTAGTTCTACGCGATAAGAACTAGCGAGAGATTGAAACGTAACTACACAGAGACAACATGATATTCGCAGATGATAAGCAACAAAGCACAAAAGATCTACTAAAATCCATGCTACGAACATCATGATAACTAGTACTACTCGCCATCAAAAATGCTTCAGTACGAGTAATACCAAGGTAGAAGCAAGAACAATACTGCCCTGATCGCAAGAAGCGATCAGGGCAGCATGGCACTTACTTGGTTGAAACCCTAGGATTAGGGGTGGCGATACGCCGAGAGTTGTTGTTTGCGAGTCGTGATGATGCTCCCTTTACGAATAACAAAGGATACATATTTATAGTCCGGAGACTTGGGAAACAATCTAAACTAATCTTGTCCCGATTGGACTCTATCTCTAATCTTGAACTAAATCTAAAGATACACGGCCAATGTGGCCCATATGCTCACGCAGGAGCCGATTTACAAGCCTTCCTTAATCTTCTGCTTTAAGCCCATCTTGCTTTCGGTCCATAAATTAACCCTTGTTAATTTATGGCGATAACAGATAAGCAGAACCCAAAACAACCATCCTAAAGGGCATCTATGAGGGGAAACCCTAAGATGATCGTATGGCTCGCAGAGACTTGGCACACCGGATGAAAGATCTCGGAGATATCAAGGATGAGCATGATTTTTGTGAAGAATCAGAACGAAACTTCATGCTCATGGAGTGAGTGGCTTGATCTCCGGATAGAGCAACTCGAGAATGTTCATGGCCCCATAGTGAAAGAGGATGTGTAACTCTGTGGGCCAAATGAACGATTACAAGTTTGGTCACGAAGGAAATGAGTTTCTTTCAATTCCCCCCTCCTTAGGTAGGAATCTTTGCATTTCATCAAAGATGAATGTGGTGGTAAAGCAATCCCTCCTAAGCTTCCAGTAGAAGTTCATTTGATAGTAAGGGTGAACATAACTTCTATTGGGTATCAATCAAAATCAAGGAACAAGATGTGAGTTTTGAATTTTCACTTGATTTGATTGGCATTGATCGGAAATCGAGGATTTGAATGTGAATTTATTTCACTTGATTCTATTTGTATGTCCCTATGATCCCTTGACCAAAATGATAAGCCCTACAGACTTACAACACGGTGGTCAATGTCGAGGTATATTCCTCGGTGAAAACACCTTGGAGTTTGCCTTGACACGAGAACATTTCAGGGATGAATCTCGTAGCCGGATGAGGAACTAGTCCTAAGAGGATGGCTCTAAAGATTCACCCCAAAGGGATGGAAGGTGTGTACGAGGATAACCTTCCAAGGATAGCGGTGGTAGAGGTAGAGGTAAGAAAAGCAAAAAGGTTCGAAGACAAAATGGGTAGCGGGGTGTCAAGGTAGAGATAAAAAAAATCAAAGGATAAGATTTTTTTGAAAGGTAAAGATACGAGGACCAACTAGGTTCGAAGTTAGAATAGTAACCGTTCCCCGGCAATGGCACCAGAAAGCTTGTTGGGTATTTTAACGACTGCAAAATAAATCCGCAAGCGCACGGATACCATTGTAGCTTTCACCCGTGAGTATTCAAGGGTATCATATCCACAGGGAACCTGTGTGCACTAACTCCTAACTTAGTTGGTCCAAGAACACACCAAGATAAGTGGCGAGGATGGAGAGGATTCCTATGGTAGCACTAAAGATGAGTTCAAGGTCGATCTCTCGGGCAGAATACTCGCTTCGGGCACCGGCTTACCCCTAAAATGGTCAGGAGACTCTGGCCAATAGCTCTACGCTATATCCGAACGTGGAGGACTACGAAGGACCGACAGGACTGTCACCACCTGCGGCCTACCTCACATACCGTGGGATATAAGGCAAACAAAGGTAACCCTTAGCCCAGACACCACGTCTATGCTACTGCTTACTATCGCAGTCTCACTACGTCTGGATCCCCATAGCAAACTAAAGCACTCTGTATAGGTACAGAGCGACGAATCCGCGAGTAAGAGAACTGATCTCACTCAAGCAAAAGTACTATGCAATACAAGAATCATAAGTACTAACTTACTCATACCAGAGGAAGCCAGCATCCATAGAGGTACAAGACCGGAGAAGACCGCCGACAGGCCCGGCGCTTCCCCGAACTACTCCTCACTCTCCTCCTACTCTAAGCACTAGCCTAGGAACGGCCTCGCCTTAGCATTGGAGCACTACATCTTCAAGTGAAGGAGGAAGAAGTCTCTTGGTGGTGTGTGTGACAGGGGGTGAGGGAGGCCCCTTATATAGTGCTAATAGGTCGGTTCCCGCCCCCAATAAATATGGAAACATAGTGCACCGCCTTGGAATGGATAGGATCAAGTTTCCCACCAAAGATGAGGCCGGTTGGCGCCAGAAAGGGTTCAGCCTCTTTTGGATGTTGGTGCCCGGGCACCGCCTCTCGCACTTCCTTTCATTCTGGACACTGCCACGTGGGCCCCCAACTTGTGTATGTTGGTGCCGGGGCTTTGTTCGTCAGTTTTCTCTATCAAATGGGCCTCTTTTGGATGTGTAATGCAGGCTGCAATGTTTTGTGTATCTCTGTTGTGTCTTCTGCGTGTTTTCATATTATTCCCGACTTGTGTCCCTGCAATCAACAATTCACCAACACTCTTGGAATTCATTAGTAACAACTCCTACCATTACTGTTGATGTTCATTTTCATGTCTTTATGCAGGAGTTGACGGCATATATTTTGGACTTAACAGCTATCAACACGGACCGTCCGCAAGTGCCCTGCTGGCACACAAGTGGACCGTCCGCGGACCAATGGCGGACAGTCCGCAGTACATTGCTGCGGCTAAACATCTTTCTGCAGAGGCTCTGCTGAAAAACTTTATGAATGGCGGACCATCCGCCTCTTACCCGCGGACCGTCCGCGCTTCCAAAATTCAGACTTGTCCAAAATTCAGTTCTTTTTCACAAAACTAAATTCTATTTGGGATCATTGCTCATATAAAATTCCAAAAATCTCAAAACTAGCATGAATATCATCCAAAGACTCATGTGAGTGTATAGGAACGAGAAATCAAAAATAAATTGAGTAAAATCAAGAAAACCCATAAATGGCTCAAAAATGCCTCAAAAATTCAGAAAAAATGAAACAAGTGATGCACATAAGAACCAAATGCCATATGTACTAGTTTTCAAGCCACATTTGAGAAGTCAATGATGTTAAGCTCATTTCTCAACTTGCAAAACTGATATTCATCCAATGGCTTGGTAAATATAACGGCTAATTGATCATCCGTGCCAATTCCATCAATCTTGATATCACCCTTGTTCACATGATCTCTAAGAAAATGACGATGGATATCAATATGCTTGGTTCTTGAATGTTGCACCGGATTAGTTGCAATTTTCACGGCATTTTCATTATCACATAATAAGAGAATCACATCAAACTTCACACCAAAATCAAGAAGAGTTTATTTCATCCATAACAATTGTGCACAACAACTTCCAGCCGAACCGCTTCGGCGGTTGAAAGAGCCACGGAATTTTGCTTCTTTGAAGACCAAGATACAAGTGATCTTCCAAGGAATTGACAACCACCGGAAGTGCTTTTCCTATCAACCTTGCACCCCGCATAATCCGAATCCAAAAATCCAACCAAGCCAAAATGAGCACCCTTGGGATACCATAAGCCAATATTAGGAGTGAATTTCAAGTATCTCAAGGTACGTTTGACGGCGGTCAAATGACATTCTCTAGGTGCGGCTTGAAATCGTGCACACATGCAAATACTAAACATGATGTCGGGCCTAGATGCAGTCAAGTAAAGCAAACTACCAATCATAGAACGATAAAGCTTTTGATCAACCTGTTACCTCCCTTATTTAGGTCGAGATGCCCATTGGTAGCCATAGGAGTCTTGATTGGTTTTGCATCTTCCATACCAAATTTCTTCAAAATATCCTTCACAAATTTAGATTGACACACAAAGGAGCCTTCCTTGAGTTGCTTGATTTGAAGTCTAAGGAAGAAACTCAATTCACCAATCATGGACATCTCAAATTCCCTAGATATCATTTCACCAAATTCCTCACAAAAACTTGAATTAGTTGAACCAAAGATAATATAATCAACATAAATTTGGCATACAAACAAGTCCTTACCAATTGCTTTAGTAAATAAGGTAGTGTCAACCTTACCAATTTTGAAGCCCTTAGAAATAAGTAAATCCCTCAATCTTTCATACCAAGTCCGAGGAGCTTGTTTAAGACCATAAAGAGCTTTAGAAAGCTTGTATACATGATTTGGCATCTTAGGATCTTCAAAACCGGGAGGTTGCTCAACATACACAAGTTCGCTAATCTTGCCATTCAAGAAAGCACTCTTAACATCCATTTGATAAAGCTTTATGTTGTAAGAGCATGCATAAGCTAATAAAATTCTAATAGCTTCTAATCTAGCTACGGGAGCAAAGGTTTCACCAAAATCCAAACCTTCGACTTGAGTGAAGCCTTAAGCCACCAATCTTGCCTTGTTTCTCACAACAATTCCATCATCATTTTGATTATTTCTAAAGACCCTTTTAGTACCAATGACATTATAATTCTTGGGCCTCTCCATTAGATCACAAACTTGATTCTGGGTGAAATTATTCAATTCTTCATGCATAGCATTCACCCAATCCGGATCCCTCAAAGCTTCATCTACATGGTTAGGTTCAAGAAAAGATACAAAAGAATAATGTTCACAAAATGAAGCAATGTGTCATCGAGTTTGAACACCCTTACTAATATCACCCATGATTTGATACACGGGGTGATCCTTTGCAAGAGCATGATGAACTCTTTGAGGAGCAATGGGCTCTTGAGTTGATGTAGAAGGTGAAGTAGTTGAATCAACTTGATTTTGTACTTGAGAATCATCATTACTTGAATCTTGTACAATTGGTTGTGCTTGATCATTTGAGATAGAGGTTGAAGGATTTACTCTAATAGAAATAGAAGGACCATTTTCATCCTCATCTTCTTTTCTTGGTCTAATATCACCAAGTGACATCATCAAGATTTTCTAGCTCATCATGAGACCCATTTGTTTCATCAAACTCCACATCATATGCTTCTTCAACAATACCATGAGTTTTGTTGTAGACCCGATAAGCCTTGCTACAAGATGAATACCCAAAAAGAAAACCTTCATCACATTTACTTTGGAACTTTGATAACCGAGTTCCCTTCTTGAGAATATAGCATTTGCAACCAAACACTCTAAAATATGAGATATTTGGCTTCCTTCCAATAAGCAATTCATATGGGGTCTTGTTGTGAAATCTATGACAATATAGCCTATTAGAAGCATGACAAGCCATGTTGATTGCTTCGGCCCAAAAACTATCCGAAACATTATATTCGGAGAGCATTGATCTTGCCATATCAATCAAAGTCTGTTTCTTCCTTTCAACAAGACCATTTTGTTTCGAAGTGTACTTGGTTGAGAAATCATGCTTGATTCCCTTTTCATTACACAATTCCTCAACTCTTGTGTTTCTAAACTCACTTCCATTGCCACTTCTTGCTTTCTTCACCTTGAGTTCAAATTCATTCTCGGGCCTTGTTATGAATTTCTTGAATATATCATATGTATCGGCATTGTCATGAAGAAAGAAAACCCATGTATTTCTTGAATAATCATCTACTACCACAAGACAATAGCAATTTCCTCCAATGTTTCTATATGTTGTAGGAACAAATAAATCCACATGCAATAATTCCAATAGTCTCTTTGTCGACATAACACTCTTGGAGGGATGAGAATTTGCAACTTGCTTTCCGGCATGACATGCACTACATAGCTTATCTTTTTCAAATTTCACATTCTTCAAGCCAACAACTAAATCATGCTTCAAGAGTTGGAAGAGTTGTTTCATGCCAACATGACCAAGCTTCTATGCCATAACCAACCCAAAGATGATTTAGAGAACAAGCAAGTAGACAAATTTGCCTCTATAGTAGCAAAATCCACAAGATAAACATCCTTATGTCTAAATCCTGTGAAAATATGATCATTTCCATCCAAAGTAGTCACTACAACATCATCTTTAGTGAAACTACACTTATAACCAAAATCACAAAGTTGAGTGACCAACAAAAGATTGAACTTGAAAGAATCAACTAGCAATACTTTTGAAAGAGAATGATCACTTGAGATAGCAATTGTACCAACTCCTTTGACTTCACCTCTATCAGTGTTTACCGCCAAGTCTGCTCAGGGATACCTTTAGCAGTAAGGTTTGTAGGTAGGGATCGACTGTTCTAGAACTCGATGGTGCAAGGAACACAAAGATTTAGACTGGTTCGGGCCGCGAGTTGCATAATACCCTACATCCTATGTGGTTGTTTGTATTGCCTTAGGTGTTGATGATCTTTCGAGGGGGTCCCTGCCCGCCCTTATATATCCAGGGGATAGGGTTACATGGAAAGTCCTAGCCGAGTACAGTTGGAGTCCTACTACAACACGATCGGGTAGTTTCCTTTGTACTGCAGCTGGTTCTACACCTATTAGGGTAGTTACAACAGAGGTAAGGTACATCTATGAGCTATCCCTTACTCTAGAACATTCTATGCCTGTTTACAGTCCCGCTGCCCCGGGTCTGACAAGCCCTCGAGCTCTTCGTAGCCGAGTCCTGCAGGCATCGAGTACTTGGCTGGGCATCTTCGAGTACTTCAAGTAGTCATAGTATCCTTCTGGTTGCTTTTGGGCCTTCCTTCAGATACGTCGAGTAGTCCTCCAAGTACTTCTAGTTGCTTCGAGGTTCTGAGGTGCTCAAGCCCCAAAATCTTGATCACATATGGTGCGCAAAGTACTCGTGCTCCATATAGAGTAGCCCAGAGCCTTAGGTTGAATCGCAGAATCAGGCTGAGGGTCACTTCAGTCTTTTTCCTTCATTATTTTTCAAAAATTTTGAAAAATAAATCTCTGATGCACAGATCCCACAGCCCCCGAGTCTTGAATTTGAATCTCTCAATTTAGATTTTAGGATCAAAAACTCATGACAAAATATGTGATGAAACTTTCCTGAGAAGGAAACGATACGTTGATCTTTCATATATTCACAAAATTGCCATGAATCACCATATAAACTCATTCGGTAACTTCTAGGGTTTTTATCCTCTTGACTCTTAGCTGCTATTAAATTTAGATTTACACTTCCCAACTGCCTGTGACATCCATTAGCCCCTCTCGTAGCCTTCGAGCCTAAACTCGTGACATTGAGATGGCTCCCAAGAAGGACAAGTCCTAGGTTGAAGATGAAGTAGTTGCAAATCTTTCAACGGGCTGGTGCAAAAGCAAAATGTCCCAAGTGGCTGTATAAGAATTAGAGAATATGGGTCTTCTCCAAAGTCAAGCTATGATCCAATGGCGCACAGGCGAAGGAGAAGAATATCCCTTCAAAGGTACCCTTGAAACCGTTATATTCCGTGATTTCGTGGAACGTGTCCTTGTCGTTCCTGTTTCTGAATTCTTCCATGCTCTTATGCAATTTTGGGGAATCCAATTGCATCATCCTTGGGATGCATTTACTCATTTCTATGAAGCATTCCTTGGGATTCTTCCCCATTTCCATCTTTTCCCACACTTCTTCATCCTTGTACCCATTCCAAATGCCACTAAACCCACTGTCGTCGGCGGATGTGAACTAGTGCTTCGTCCTGAGACCCGGGACGAGTACTTAGCTTATGACCCAGTGGGTAAAGGAGTTGAATGGAAAAGATTCTGGTTTCATGTCGGGAACTTTGAATCTCCACTTCCAGAAAGAGTTGCAGGCGCCCCCCCAAGTCCAAGCAAACTGGTCAAGTGCAGGATCCGGTGGAAAACAAGTCGAGTGCATCCTTCGCGCCATTGCCAATTTCAAAAACAAAGGAGTCACTGGTGATCATGTGGTTTTCTCCTTTGTGACTCATCAGATCCAACCTCTCCAGCATCGGAAACATCCTGCCTTCCGATATGAAGGTACAAAGGATCCCACCAGACTGTCGCCAGAACCAATGGCTTATTCTGAAGCAGTCAAGAGATGTTGTAAAGTACTGGATAACTTCAACAAGTCTCTGAAACTACTAGCGCTCTTTTCTGCAGCCAACCCTCCCGAAAATACCTGGGTAAGTATTGAGGAACACTACCGAGTACTTGTAGATAAGGTCTCTGAACTTCTAACATATCCTTGCCTCCTTGTGTAGAAAAATTACAAGACATGGTATTGCATGCCTCCATCTTCAAAAGATGCTGCACCTTCTGATGATAGCAGGAAGTAGAAGGCAGCTCCTGGAGCTATGTTGCAGAGAAAAATACACCATCTTGATAGTGGACAGTAAGAATATGACATTCTATGATTAGATCCTGTTTGCCTCAGCTTGCTTATTTTAGATCTTGCTTGGCTAGGATCCAATATCTCCCAGCGCATGAAAAGGATCAAATCTAGGATTTCCGTAACTGGGTGCAGAGTGGTTCAGAAACAACTACTCGATCAGCCCCCGAGTCACCAGTAATTGGGTTGATCGAGAACTCAACTTCTAGATTGCCAAATGCAGACAAGCCTGGGACATCAAATGAGCCAAATGCTGAAGCACCCAAGCATACTTCTATGGCTATTGAAGGTACCTCAAATGCTGATGGACTTGGCAGTAGTGGAGCTGAAGGATTGAAAGATCCTACCGTTCGAGTAGTACCTTTTCAGTCCATGCCACAATCTACCCAGGAGGAGTTGGGAAAGGAACTCTTTAATGATCCACTGCTGTCTGTAGATAATGTAAAGAAACTCGCAGATTCCATGCACTGGTGCTTTAAATATACCAAGGTAAACCTTCTTCTGCTGCTGCTTGCACATGTCGAGTAGTTGGTGTCATCTGATCAATCTTACTTTGTATTTTATAGGAAGTTGCCAATCGATCATTCTTGAAATCGCATGATTTGTATAAAACTATTGACAATCGAAAGACCTTGGAGCAGAAAAATGCATTAATTACCAAATGCCTACATGAATTTCTTGCTGCACGGAATAAGCTTTACGAAGCGAACCGAAAGCATCATCTAGAGCTTTGTGAGATGAAACGGCAGATCAAGGGCCTTGAGGAAGAGAAGGCCATGCTTCAGGAACAACTAAAGACTACTCAAGCCTGTAAGTATTTTGTCCCTTATCTTGATATTGCTTCATCAATGCTTTGAATAATCATTAAGATATCCTTCCATCTGGCTCTCCAAGTGACCATAATCGACTAGTAGCAGCAGCTCAGGTTATTGTGGATATGGTAGAATCTGAAGAGGGGTCGTCGAGTAGTAAATCTTTAGTAGAGCATCTAGAGGCTCCCAAGAAATTCTTCGACGTCATGATGGCCACCTCCAAGAATTATCTGACCCATATGATTGGAGTTGTCAAGTCTTACTTGCCTCAGTATAATTTAGCTCCCATAACTAAAGGAATAGATCCTGATTGTTCCGATGAGAAATTCCAGGCCTATTGTAAAGAGTCGGAGGTAATTGCTGAGGAGATTTTGAAAAACTTGGCAGAATGATCTGCCTGTAACAGTTCCTATCATCTTTTGTAAGATCTTGTCATTGTATATATATATTGCTTTTATCCTACTGGTGTATCTTCGGAAGTATGATCTGATACTGTAGGATAAGTACAAACTACTCGATCAGTCGAGTAGAATGTTTGCATGGAGTAATCTCTATAGTTGATCAATTAGAATGAATCCCATCGGATTACCCAGATAGAAAAAACTGTAAAGATATCCATAAACTACTGGAGCAAGCGAGTAGGGTGTCCTGACCAAGGACTGGAGTAATTTTTAAGATAGATCTGTTAGGATGAACCCCGTCGAGTTATCCAAGACGAAACCATCTTAGAAATATCCAATACCTATTCGAGCTGATGAATAGGGTGTCTAACTTGTAGACTGGAGTAACTACTAAGATTCACCGGTTAGGATGAACCCCGTCGGGTTACCCCAGAAGGACAAATTTTAGTAGTATCCATAACATACTCGAGCAAGTGAGTAGTTTTTCCTTTAAAGCATGGTTGGAGTTCCTTATAGTTGACATGTTAGGATGAACTCCGTCGAGTTACCCAAGATGGACAAACTTGCCATAGTAGTCGCTTGATGCCGAGAGAAACTGCTAGGCAAAGCCCGTGTAACAGTGCCTCATATTCTACTTCATTGTTGGAGACTTTGAACAAGATTTGGAACACATACTTTAACTATTCTCCTTTGGGGTATACGAATAGAACTCCCGCGCCGCCTCCATCGAGCTTGAGTGAGCCATCGAAGTACATTACCCAATGCTCAGGGACGATGTGAGGTGCTGGGATTTGATTTTCTCGCCATTCAACTAAGAAGTTGACTAGTGCTTGTGACATGATTGCTATTCTTGGCTTGAAGTTGATTTCCAAGGCTCCCAGTTTGACTGCCCACTTTGAGATTCATCCAGTGGCATCCCGATTGTGGAGTATATCCGCCAATGGGAAGTCAGTTATCACGGAGATCTTGTACTCATCGAAATAGTATCGAAGCTTCCTGGAGGTGATTAGAATTCCATATAAAACTTTCTGGATTGATGGATATCTAACCTTTGATTCAGAGAGTACTTCGCTGATGAAGTAGACTAGTCTCTGGACGCTGTAAGCATGGCCTTCCTCCGGGCGTTCGACTACTATCGCCGTACTGACTACGTGAGTAGTCGCAGCAATGTAGAGAAGTAGTTCCTCGTCTGGTAGTGGAGCTGTAAGAATTGGTGGTGACTAGAGATGATGCTTGAGGTTCTCGAGTGCTTCCGCGGCTTCTGTAGTCCACTCGAATTTGTCTTGTCACTTTAGAAGCTTGAAGAAGGGTAGGCCCCGTTCACCAAGCTTGGACAAGAACCGGTTCAAGGCTGCCATGCAGCTTGTAAGCTTCTAGACGTCTTTGATGCTAGCTAGGGTATCCATAGCCATGATGGCGTTAATCTTCTCTGGATTGGCCTCGATTCCTCAGTTGCTGACGATGAATCCAAGTAGTTTTCCAGAGGGTACGCCGAAGAAACACTTAGTTGGGTTGTGTTTCCAACGAAATTTTCGGAGGCTGCTGAAGGTCTCTTCTAGGTCAGTAATGAATTGATCCTGGGTCTTGGTTTTGACGACAACATCGTCAACATAAGCTTCAACATTGCGATGTAGCTGGTCGGCAAAGCACAGCTGTATGGCACACTGGTATGTGGAACCAGCGTTCTTCAACCCGAAGGACATGGTTTTGTAGGCGTACGCCCCATAAGGGGTGATAAATACCGTCTTTATTTGGTCTTCTTCTTTCAGGGCAATCTGATGATACCCCGAGTAGCAGTCAAGGAAGGATAACATGACACATCCTACTATGGAGTCGATTACTTGATCTATGAGGGGTAGTCCGAAGGGATCCTTTGGGCAATGCTTGTTTAGATCTTTGTAGTCGACGCACATCCTCCACTCGTTGTTGTTCTTCTTCTAGACGAGTACAGGGTTGGCCAACCTTTCGGGATGGTATACTTCTTTGATGAAACCTGCTGCGAGTAGTTTCGCTAGTTCTTTCTTGATGGCTTCTCGCTTGTCCAGAGAGAAACATCGTAACCGTTGCTTCTTTGGTGTAGCTTTGGACATATCTACTGGCTTCAACGCGAATATGTCTCGGTTGACCCTAAGGAAGTTGACGAGCTCGAGTTCCTATTTGTCGCCCAAATCTGCTCCGATGACGGCAGTTTTGGAGTCATCCCCTTCTTGTAGCTGAATAGTCTTGGTGCCCACATCTCCAGTTGGCTTAACCGACGACTGGCTCGGCTTCTTGGATGGCATTGACTCCTTGAGTGAGAGTTCCTTAGCAGCAGCAAGTATTTCACTAATGGAGCTAGGAACTCGGATTGTGGCAGCATGATCTATCGCTTCCTTGTCGCACTCGAAGGACTTGAGGAGGTCTCCATGGAGGGAAAGTACTCCTGTATTGCCTGGCATCTTGAGGAGCAGGTATACATAATGTGGCACTGCCATGAATTTGGCGAGCGCAGGTCTTCCCAAAATAGCATGATAAGAAGATTCAAAGTCGGCTACTTCGAACTTGATGTACTCCATCTGGAAGTTTTGTTCTGTATCGAATGTGACTAGAAGGATGACCGAGACAATTGGTGTAGAAGAATTTCCAAGAACAATGTCGTAGAATGGGGCTTTGCTTGGAGTGAGTAGGCTCATATAGTTGAGACCCATCTTAGCCAAAGTACTCGCGAAGATCAAGTTGAGCCCGCTGCCACCATCAATGAGTACTCGAGTGAGCTTAGATCCTTAGACAATAGGGTCGAGTACTAGCAAGAACTTTCCGGGTTCAGAGAAGCTGGTCCATTGGTCCTCCCTGGAGAAGGTGATGGGGACCTCATTGTATTTTAGTGACCTTTGAATTGCTGGCTCAACTAAAAGATTTTCTTTGAGTAAAAGCTTCTGGGCTCGCTTGGAGAAGCTGTGATCTTCTCCAAATATGACGTTGACAATGTTTTGTGGCTGTTGGAACCCGTCGGGGTCTTTCTTGTCGTCTTCATCTTCCTTGTTCTGCTTTTTCTTAGGAGCATCTGGAGGTGCCGACTGGAAGGATTTGCGCAGGATCGTGCACTCCCACATCGAGTGGTTGCTCTTGGGGTGGATTGGGCATCTTTTGTTGTGAAGGAACTTGTCGAACTGATCATGTGGTTTATCATTCTTCTTACCACGCAGGGTGCGATCCATGATACCAACAGTATCGTCAGGTTTGCGCTTACGCGCGGGATCCCGCTGGTTGTTGGGGCCTCCACGGTCATTGTGACGCTTCCCATTGTTGTCGTTGTTACGACGTGGGAAGCAGTTGTGTTCTTGCTCCTCTTCGTTGCCCAGCGCTACATCATGTCATGTAACACCCGGTTTATAAAAGAACATAAACCGAGCAATCATATACGTGCCAGGATCAAGTCACACGTATATACAACAGAATGAACAGTATATCATAGCACATATCACATAAAAAGACATAATGAAACGAAATACGAATGTTATTTATTACGTTAATGACAAAATGTCTGATACAGCGGAAGCGGAGTACAAATACGGTAAAAGCTCTCCGAAGCTGAGCAGGGCGCCACAGGGACGTCGACTGGGAGACGAACACCTAGAAGTCCTCGTAGTCCTGGTAGCGTTGGACGAACTCCCTCGTGTCGGCAGGAACTGAGCAGCAGTAGCGTAGCCAAGAGGAAAAAGTAGAGAAGAGGCAAGAGTGAGTACACAACTTGTACTCAACAAGTATAACACAAACTATGAGGCTGTAAGGTTGGCTGACTGACTGCATTGGCTTTTAAGTCTTGGCAAAATTTTACTAAAGCTAATTACTATGAGTTGATAAATTACCTTTAACCCAGTTACATAGTAATTAATCAGAATTAATCATGTTACTACTGAGAACCAAACCAAGACCAAGCCACCAAGGTAACCCCGAGAGGCACCTCCCTCGTCGGAAGGAGACAACCCCACTAATCAAAAGGAGGATCTGGGCCGCTCATGACCGTGAGCACGGCTAGTATACCAGTTTTACACTCTGCAGAGGTTGCACATCTTTAGCCACAAGTCGTGAGCTGCGCTAGAGGTTCATCACACTTCCTTAGGTGAGATGACTAGCGACAAACTACGAGGCCGTTACAAAGAATCTCGTTGGTAAGGCGTAACCGCGAGAGTTAGGTCAGCGACGATGGGGCCCACCTCACGGGGGTACAAGCACAGGTACGCAAACCAAGCACAGACCAGCCGGAGGAGCAGGGACCATTGAAGCTTACTACTCTTGCCCCGCAGGTAAGTTACTCCAAACCAAAAAGACCTAATTAGTAAGCCAAGTCTATCCCATTCTAGCCTTGTGGTAGCGCTGTTGTCCCAGGTTGTCGCTCTATGAACCGGTCCTTATGGAGAGTGGCCAACCAAGCACTGAGCACCGTGCTGGCCCCCTAAACCATGTTTCTACAAAAAAAACCATCTTTTAACGAGACATGAGCCACTCAAGCCACACAGAGGGCCACTCTCAGAATTAAGTTCAAGTAAACCATTAATCAAATTAATTAAAAAGGACTAGAGTGTGTTATAGCGCGGCACCTAGCACAACTAACTAAAATGCAACCCAAGGTAATATATAAAGGATAAATGTGGCTAGGAAATCCATATAGGCATACAGTATTAAATGCAGTATGAAATTGTATTTAAAGATGATAGGTTGTTCATGTTATACTTGCCTTCCTCGTACTGCTCCTGCTGCTGCTCAAAGTGCTCGGAAGACGGATGCTCCGGGTACTGGTACTGGGGCTCCTCAGATGGATCAACGTCTACTCACGAACACATGGCCAAAACAATGCACAGTAATAAGCATACAAGCAAACACTAATAAAAACTAAGAAACAGTACATCAATACATAAAAACAGCACACTAAACTAGTCTAAAACTATTCTACGCATTACAACGATTGTGTGGATATAAAGAACGCCTAAAACGGAGCTAAAACGCATAATCTAGGCTAAAAACAAGGTTCAGGGGCTTATTTGTAATAAAAAAAGGGTTCCAGGGACTTTTCTGCTAAAACCAGGGACTAAAACGTAAATAAACTAAAGTTTCAGGGTCTAACTCGCAAAAACTTCAAGCCTGGACTGCAGGTACTATTTTAAAGAAATTCAGGGGGCTACGCGTTAAAACCAGGACTTAAATCTAATTATTTTTGAACTCAGGTGGACCGCGGGTTGAATTCTAAAAAGAGCAGGGTCTCTTTAACAAAATGGCCAGGCGAAGGGGTACGCGCGGATCTGATCCGTTGGATCGAGATCCGGCGGCTCAGAACAGACATGGCCGTGATCTAATCCCGTGCCTCGATTTCGGATCTGACGGCCCAGGTTGAAAGGGCGAGCGGGCGGCGGCGGGACTCGCCGGTGGCGCGCTCCCGCGGCGGCGCACGACCGGAGAAGACCGAACTCGGTCTTCCCGGGGCGGATTCGAACGGGGGCTGGGTCGGGAGGCACCTACGCTGTATGCGTAAGCCACTGGTGGCAAAATCTGGGCACGGGGATGACTGGAGCGTGGAGCTCGACGGTGGAGGCGGCTCGGCGCGGTGAGGTCTCGCCGGAGCAAGCCGTCCCGGTTTTTCTAGGGCCTACAGCATACCGAACCGAGCGCAAAAAGTGCGGGAGAAGGTGCTGACACTCACTAGAGGTTCGTGGTGGCCGGAGCGGCTGTGCAGGGTGGACGCCGGCGTGGTCGTGCGGCGACGGTGGGGCGGTACTCGCGGTCCGGGCGGTGCTGGGCTCCTCCGGGCTCCTGGGCCGCACGGATCGACGAGTGGTGGCGCTGCGAAGCGAACTAGGGGGTCAGGATGGCCGGAGCTGGGCCGGCGGCGAGGAAATTCGGTGAGGAGCCAACTCACCGTGGCGGCGCTCGGGTGGAAATCCGAGACAGGCGAGGTTCGGGGTCGGGGATGGCGGCCTCCGTGGTGCTGCTGGGGTCGTGGCGAGGCTGCTGCGCGGCCTAGCTGGGACTCCGGTGCGGCGGAGCAACGTGGACGCGGCGGCGCAGGGGCTCCGCGCGGCGGGGCTGTACTGGTGCGGCGGCTAGGGTTTGTGGCGGCCTTGGGCTTGGGGGTGAGGGTGCTGGGGGGTCCGCGGGCGGTATTTATAGGGCGGCGGAGCACCCTTGGCGTGCGCGCCCGGGCGGGGAATCACAGCGTGGACTTCGCCGAGGATCGCGGGTGGGCAGTTGCACGGGGGAGACGAAGCTGCCAGGTGGGCCAGACTAGTCAGCGGCGGAGACGGGGACGCGGGCGAGCGCAGGGCTGGCTGACGAGTGGGCCCAGCGCTGGCAGGTGGGCCAGGCGGAGTGGAGGGCGACGCGCGAGAGTGGGCGCTGCGGGAGCAGACCGGTGCGAGCTGGGTCTGGGGTGTGGGGCGTGCGGGTTGGGCCGCGGGAGAGGGTTGGACTGGGCTTCCGGGTTTTCTTGGGCCGGGTTTTCTTCCTTTCCCTTCTGGGCTGAGGTGGGTTTGGGTCCGGGTTAGGTTTTCTATTTTCCTTCCTCTTTTCTATTTCTTTTCCTATTCAAACTAACTCAACCAAATCTATTTGAATTCAAAATTGAATTTGAATTCAACTCTAACACTCAAACAAATAAAACAAATGCACCAGCATGAATGCAACAACAAATTTTTAAACTTAGACAAATTTTAATTACTTGTGAAACCAAAAATTAGATTAAATGCCAGACTATGCAAAATAAATCCTAGAAAATTAAATAAACCAATTAAATTTATTATTAAATGCTGGAATTTAAACTAGGGTGTTACAGACCCTACCCCCTTAAAGAAATCTCGTCCCCGAGATTAAGCTGGGCTGGCTAGCAAAGAGATCTGGATATGTCTTCTTTAGCTCATCTTCTCGCTCCCATGTAGCCTCAGCTTCACTGTGGTGACTCCACTGAACTCTGCACATCTTGATATGCTTGTTCCGAGTAACCCTTTCTGATGTCTCCAGAATTTTCACCGGATGCTCAGTATAAGTCAGATCTTCCTACACATCTACTCCATCCAGTGGTGCCTGCTCCTCGGGTACTCGCAAACACCTCTTCAGCTGAGATATATGGAAGACATCATGAACTCCCGAGAGGCTGAGAGGTAACTCCAGGCGATAAGCGACTTCGCCTTTCCGCTCTAGCACCTTGAATGGCCCCACATACCGAGGTGCTAACTTCCCCTTGACATTAAACCTGCGGATTCCTCTCATCGGGGACACTTTCAGATACACATAATCACCGACACTGAAAGTCAGATCTCTCCGTTTGCCATCAGCATAGCTCTTCTGTCTGCTCTGTGCAATCCTCAGATTTTCTCGCACAGCCTGAACCATCTGCTCTGCATCATCTATGATCTCAGGGCTAAAGAGCTGCTTCTCACCAATCTAATCCCAATAGAGAGGAGTCCTGCACTTTCTGCCATACAATGCCTCGAAGGGGGACTTCTTCAGACTGGCCTGGTAGCTGTTGTTGTATGAAAACTCAGCATAAGACAGGCACTTATCCCAACTAGTACCGTACTGAATGGCACAAGCTCTCAGCATATCCTCCAACACTTGGTTGGTTCTCTCTGTCTGCCCATCTGTCTGAGGGTGATAAGCCGTACTGAAACGCAGCATCGTATCCAACGAATCATGGAGCCGCTCCCAGAACCGAGAAGTGAACTGAGACCCTCTGTCAGATATGATCTTCTTGGGCACACCATGCAAGCAGACAATCCGAGAGATGTACAACTCTGCAAGTCTAGCACCGGAGTAAGTAGTGTTCACTGGAATGAAGTGAGCAACCTTCGTCAGACGATCCACTACTACCCAAATGGAGTTGTACCCTTTCTGAGTACGAGGCAATCCAACAATGAAGTCCATAGTGATTTCCTCCCATTTCCACTCTGGAATCTTCAAAGGCTGTAACAGACCTGCTGGCCTCTGATGCTCAGCCTTGACACGCTGACAGGTGTCACAAATAGCCACGTACTCTGCCACTGAACGCTTCATCCCATACCACCAGAAACGTTCCTTCAGATCATAATACATCTTCGTGCTGCCCGGATGAATAGAGTAAGCTGTATCATGGGCCTCACTCAGAATCAACTTCCGGAGTTCATTCACATCTGGCACACAGATCCGGTTCTTGTACCACAAGGTACCCTGATCATCCTCTCTGAAATGAGGAGCCTTGCCGTTCTTGAGCAACTCACGAATCTCCTGCAGCTTCTCATCATCTTTCTGATGCTGCCTGATCTCTAACTCTAGAGTCGGTACTGCCTCAAACGCTGCACTGGAAGTATGATGCAAGAAGCCCAGACTCAACTGCTCGAACTCCTCGCATAACTCTGGAGGCATCTGGAAAGCCACGGCCATGTTGACATAACTTCTTCTACTCAAAGCATCAGTTACAACATTGGCCTTGCCCGGATGATAGTGAATCTCCAGATCATAATCCTTGACCAACTCTAGCCATCTTAACTGCCGCATGTTCAGCTCATTCTGCGTGAAAATATACTTAAGGCTCTTGTGATCAGTGTAGATATCACACCGCTGCCCATACAAGTAATGCCTCCAAATCTTCAGAGCATGCACAACTGCGGCTAACTCAAGATCATGAGTGGGATAATTCAGCTCATGCCGACGTAACTGCCATGAAGCATAAGCAATCACTCTGCCCTCCTGCATCAGAACACACCCAAGACCATCCTTCGAAGCATCACAATATACCGTGAACCTCTTCGTCTGGTCTGGCAGAGTCAGGACTGGCGCCGTAGTGAACCTTTTCTTCAGCTCATCAAAGGCCCTCTGACGCTCATTAGTCCACACGAAAGTCACATTTTTCTCTAGCAAAGAAGTCAAAGGCTTCGCGATCTTGGAGAAATTCTCAATGAACCTCCGATAATATCCAGCTAAGCCCAAGAAAGACCTGACTTCCTTTACTGTCTGCGGTGTCTCCCACTCGAGCACATCCTTCACCTTGCTCGGATCAACAGCAATGCCTCCCTGAGAGATAACAAGGCCGAGGAATGGAACCTCATCAATCCAGAACTCGCACTTACTGAACTTGGCATACAACTGATGCTCTCTCAGTCTCTGCAATACGAGTCTCAGATGCTCCTCATGCTCTTATTCTGTCTTGGAGAAAATCAGAATATCATCAATGAAGATCACCACAAAGACATCCAGATAGTCCATGAAAACCATGTTCATCAAGTGCATGAAGAAAGCCGGGGCATTAGTCAAGCCAAAGGACATGACTGTATACTCATATAGCCCGTACTTGCAGGTGAATGCCGTCTTCGGAATATCCCCAGGACGGATCCTCAGCTGAAAATAACCCGAACGAAGATCAATCTTCGAGAATATACGAGCACCTCGAAGCAGATCGAAGAGATCCTCAATACGGGGCAGTGGATGCTTGTTCTTGATAGTGACTGCATTCAGCTCCCGATATTCAACACACATTCTCTTCGAGCCATCCTTCTTATCTACCAGCAACAATGGAAAAGCCCAAGGAGAGAAGCTGCGACGGATATAGCCCTTGGCTAGCAACTCATCAATAATCTTCTTGACTTCTTCATGCTCTATAGGTGCCATACGGTAGGGCCGCTTTGCAATAGAAGCTGTGCCAGGCAAGAGATCAATACAAAACTCAATGGCGCGTTCAGGCGGCATACCTGGCAGATCATCCGGAAAGACATCCGGGAATTCAGACACCATGCGAATACCGTCCGTGGGTCTAGCCTCCATCTGATGAAGAAATTCAGAAGGCTCTACTGCACTGATAACAACCTCTTGGCCACTGGAAGCTGATAGCAAGACTGTCCTCTGAGCACAATCTATCCGGACTCCCCATTTGGCTAGAGTCTCCATTCCCAGAATGACATCAATGCCCTTAGTGTCTAGCACCATCAGATCAGTACAGAACTCTACTCCCCTCAAGGAAACACTGACTCTCGAGCAGTAAGTGTGAGACCTAAACTGTCCTCCCGGTGAAGATACTAACAGGTACCTCTTTAATGTGCTAGTATGAATACCATGATGCTCAACAAAAGACTGAGTAACGAAGGAATGCGTAGCACCAGTATCGAAAAGCACTATAGCTGGATATGAATTAACCATGAACGTACCAATAACCACGTTGGGAGCCTCGACCGCTGACTCGGCCGTCACGTGGTTCACCCGACCCTGTGCTGGCGCCCTGGGCTGAGCTGGGCGCCCCTGCTGTCCCGCCTGCGCCTTCCGGGGGCAAGTGTTGGCGTAGTGCCCCGGCTGGCCGCAGTGATAGCAGACGCGTGCAAGTGTCGAAGCCTGCTGTCCGGTAGGAGCTGCCGGACGTGGAGCATGCGGTGCCGGTGGAGTAGCACGAGCCGGAAGTGCCGGTAACCTCTGGCCCTGCCCCGCCTGCTGCTGCTGTCGAGGCGGGTACTGCTGTGGTGGCCTCTACTGGTACTGCTGAGGGGGCCGGTACTGAGGCTGCTAGTACTGCTGAGGCTGCTAGAGGCGGGGACGAGTGTTGCTGCCGGAAGCAACGGGGACAATCTTCCTCTTCTTGTCCTCCATCTCCAAGTGCTTGCGCTCAGTGTTGAGCGCGCTGTCAACCAGATGGTTGAAGTCGTCGAAGCGGAGGTTGAGCAGCGCGTACTGGAGGTAGTCCTCAAGGCCCTCCATGAAGTGCTCCTGCTTTTTGCTGTCATCTGCAACATCGGCAGGGGCGTAGCGAGCGAGCTGCAGAAAGCGATCACGATACTCCATGAACGACATAGTCCCCTGCTTCAGTGCAAGGAACTCCTTCTGCTTCATCTTCATAACGCCCGCGGGGACGTTGTGGCTGCGGAAACGCTCCCTGAACTGGAGCCAAGTGAGAGACTCGCGGTCATGAACTGGGTGGGACGCCCACCAGTCCAAAGCTGCCCCTCGCAGCTGTCCTGCTGCGTATAGAACTCTCTCCCGATCATCGCACTGGGCGATGTCCAGCTGACGCTCTACTGCACAGAGCCAGTCGTCAGCCTGAAGAGGGTCGGACGTGTGAGAAAACGTCGGCGGGTGACCCCTCAGGAACTCAGCACGCCTGTCGCGAGGCTGCGGCAGTGGAGGAGGCGGAGGTTGAGTGTGAGCCTGCTGAAGAGCCTGAACAGTGTTGTTCAGGGTGGCCATCATCTGCATCTGGAGCTGGAAGTACAGCTCCGGAGTTAAAGGCGGAGGCATCGGGATTCCGGTCCCCTGGGTGTTCTGACCCTGGTTGTTCTGCCCCTGCTGGTCAGAACCACGCCTGGTGTTCACCATCTGATTTTGGACAAAAGATTTCACGAGTAAGGATATTGCAGGAATAAATTCAGATGGATATGATAACTCTTCGCGGAAAAAGACTCAGCCATGATAAAGTAGACAGGATAGAGTGGACTGTTTTACCCCCAACGATCTATCTCATTTTATTAATTAGTTAACTTTAGCATAAGAGTGATTTTCTCTAAACAAATTTAAACTACTAAGCTATGCAATCATTCAAAAATCCAAATCAAACATGTAGCATAATAACAAGCAGACAATTTCCACGACTTAGCCGAGTTTAGCAAAAGACTCGACTAACACAACGCGTCGCAGAACATGCTATCGTATTATTATAAAAAGGTCACCTAGCTATACTCATGGTGGTCAGATGACTGATTCAGGCCAAAATCTACGAAAACTATTCTTCAGAGAGAAAAATCAAGGCAAGAAGGGTAAAAGTCATAGAAGTTAAGGGGTATAATAGTAAAATAGTTTCAGCAGACAAGGATTGGAGAGGAGGAGACTTAAAACTCGACCAGTTCTATCTAGGCTTCGTCCTACAGTCGATACGGCTCTGATACCACTCTGTAACACCCGGTTTATAAAAGAACATAAACCGAGCAATCATATACGTGCCAGGATCAAGTCACACGTATATACAACAGAATGAACAGTATATCATAGCACATATCACATAAAAAGACATAATGAAATGAAATACGAATGTTATTTATTACATTAATGACAAAATGTCTGATACAGCGGAAGCGAAGTACAAATACGGTAAAAGCTCTCCGAAGCTGAGCAGGGCGCCACAGGGACGTCGACTGGGAGACGAACACCTAGAAGTCCTCGTAGTCCTGGTAGCGCTGGACGAACTCCCTCGTGTCGGCAGGAACTGAGCAGCAGTAGCGTAGCCAAGAGGAAAAAGTAGAGAAGAGGCAAGAGTGAGTACACAACTTGTACTCAACAAGTATAACACAAACTATGAGGCTCTAAGGTTGGCTGACTGACTGCATTGGCTTTTAAGTCTTGGCAAAATTTTACTAAAGCTAATTACTACGAGTCGATAAATTACCTTTAACCCAGTTACATAGTAATTAATCAGAATTAATCATGTTACTACTGAGAACCAAACCAAGACCAAGCCACCAAGGTAACCCCGAGAGGCACCTCCCTCGTCGGAAGGAGACAACCCCACTAATCAAAAGGAGGATCTGGGCCGCTCATGACCGTGAGCACGGCTAGTATACCAGTTTTACACTCTGCAGAGGTTGCACATCTTTACCCACAAGTCGTGAGCTACGCTAGAGGTTCATCACACTTCCTTAGGTGAGATGACTAGCGACTCACTACGAGGCCGTTACAAAGAATCTCATTGGTAAGGCGTAACCGCGAGAGTTAGGTCAGCGACGATGGGGCCCACCTCACGGGGGTACAAGCACAGGTACGCAAACCAAGCACAGACCAGCTGGAGGAGCAGGGACCATTGAAGCTTACTACTCTTGCCCCGCAGGTAAGTTACTCCAAACCAAAAAGACCTAATTAGTAAGCCAAGTCTATCCCATTCTAGCCTTGTGGTAGCGCTGTTGTCCCAGGTTGTCGCTCTATGAACCGGTCCTTATGGAGAGTGGCCAACCAAGCACTAAGAACCGTGCTGGCCCCCTAAACCATGTTTCTACAAAAAAACCATCTTTTAACGAGACATGAGCCACTCAAGCCACACAGAGGGCCACTCTCAGAATTAAGTTCAAGTAAACCATTAATCAAATTAATTAAAAAGGACCAGAGTGTGTTATAGCGCGGCACCTAGCACAACTAACCAAAATGCAACCCAAGGTAATATATAAAGGATAAATTTGGCTAGGAAATCCTTATAGGCATACAGTATTAAATGCAGTATGAAATTGTATTTAAAGATGATAGGTTGTTCATGTTATACTTGCCTTCCTCGTACTGCTCCTGCTGCTGCTCAAAGTGCTCGGAATACGGATGCTCCGGGTACTGGTACTGGGGCTCCTTAGATGGATCAACGTCTACTCACGAACACATGGCCAAAACAATGCACAGTAATAAGCATACAAGCAAACACTAATAAAAACTAAGAAACAGTACATCAATACATAAAAACAGCACACTAAACTAGTCTTAAACTATTCTACGCATTACAACGATCGCGTGGATATAAAGAACGCCTAAAACGGAGCTAAAACGCATAATCTAGGCTAAAAACAAGGTTCAGGGGCTTATTTGTAATAAAAATAGGGTTCCAGGGACTTTTCTGCTAAAACTAGGGACTAAAACGTAAATAAACTAAAGTTTCAGGGTCTAACTCGCAAAAACTTCAAGCCTGGACTGCGGGTACTATTTTAAAGAAATTCAGGGGGCTACGCGTTAAAACCAGGACTTAAATCTAATTATTTTTGAACTCAGGTGGACCGCGGGTTGAATTCTAAAAAGAGCATTGTCTCTTTAACAAAATGGCCAGGCGAAGGGATACGCACGGATCTGATCCGTTGGATTGAGATCTGGCGGCTCAGAACAGACATGGCCGTGATCTAATCCCGTGCCTCAATTTCGGATCTGACGGCCCAGGTTGAAAGGGCGAGCGGGCGGCGGTGGGACTCGCCGGCGGCGCGCTCCCGCGGCGGCGCACGACCGGAGAAGACCGAACTCGGTCTTCCTGGGGCGGATTCGAATGGGGGCTGGGTCGGGAGGCACCTACGCTGTATGCGTAAGCCACTGGTGGCAAAATCTGGGCACGGGGATGACTGGAGCGTGGAGCTCGACGGTGGAGGCGGCTCGGCGCGGCGAGGTCTCGCCGGAGCAAGCCGTCCCGGTTTTTCTAGGGCCTACAGCATACCGAACCGAGTGCAAAAAGTGCAGGAGAAGGTGCTGACACTCACCAGAGGTTTGTGGTGGCCGTAGCGGCTGTGCAGGGTGGACGCCGGCGTGGTCGTGCGGCGACGGTGGGGCGGTACTCGCGGTCCGGGCAGTGCTGGGCTCCTCCGGGCTCCTGGGCCGCACGGATCAACGAGTGGTGGCACTGCGAAGCGAACTAGGGGGTCAGGATGGCCGGAGCTGGGCCGGCGGCGAGGAAATTCGGTGAGGAGCCAACTCACCGTGGCGGCGCTCGGGTGGAAATCCGAGGCAGGTGAGGTTCGGGGTCGGGGATGGCGGCCTCCGTGGTGCTCCTGGGGTCGTGGCGAGGCTGCTGCGCGGCCTAGCTGGGACTCCGGTGCGGCAGAGCAACGTGGACGCGGCGGCGCAGGGGCTCCGCGCGGCGGGGCTGTACTGGTGCGGCGGCTAGGGTTTGTGGCGGCCTTGGGCTTGGGGGTGAGGGTGCTGGGGGGTCCGCGGGCGGTATTTATAGGGCGGCGGAGCACCCTTGGCGTGCGCGCCCGGGCGGGGAATCACGGCATGGACTTCGCCGGGGATTGCGGGCGGGCGGTTGCGCGGGGGAGATGAAGCTGCCTGGTGGGCCAGACTAGTCAGCGGCGGAGACGGGGACGCGGGCGAGCGCAGGGCTGGCTGACGGGTGGGCCCAGCGCTGGCAGGTGGGCCAGGCGGAGTGGAGGGCGACGCGCGAGAGTGGGCGCTGCGGGAGCAGGCCGGTGCGAGCTGGGTCTGGGGTGTGGGCCGTGCGGGTTGGGCCGCGGGAGAGGGTTGGACTGGGCTGCCGGGTTTTCTTGGGCCGGGTTTTCTTCCTTTCCCTTCTGGGCTGAGGTGGGTTTGGGTCCGGGTTAGGTTTTCTATTTTCCTTCCTCTTTTCTATTTCTTTTCCTATTCAAACTAACTCAACCAAGTCTATTTGAATTCAAAATTGAATTTGAATTCAACTCTAACACTCAAACAAATAAAACAAATGCACCAGCATGAATGCAACAACAAATTTTTAAACTTAGACAAATTTTAATTACTTGTGGAACCAAAAATTAGATTAAATGCCAGACTAAGCAAAATAAATCCTAGAAAATGAAATAAACCAATTAAATTTATTATTAAATGCTGGAATTTAAACTAGGGTGTTACATGTCACGCAGCGCCACTACCGTTTTGGGGCGATTACGCCCGAAGTCACGGTACAGAGACTGGACGGTAAAGCCGCTCTGGAAGTAGTCGATGACGTCGTCATCGGCAACGTTGGGGATGGTGTCTCTTGTGTCGAAGAAGCGCTTGATGTAGGATCTAATCGATTCACCTTGCTCTTGCTTGCACATGGACAAGGCGTGTCGAGTAGCCACTCGATGTAGTGACCCTTGGAAGTTGTTGATGAAGGCTTTCTTGAGATCATCCCATGAGTGTATGGACTCGCGTGCCATGCTCTCGAGCCACGTGTCAGACCCGGGGCAGCGGGACTACTTATAGCATAGAATATTCTAGAGTAAGGGATAGCTCATGGATGTACCTTACCTCTTTTGTAACTACTCGAATAGGCGTAGAACTAGCTGCAGTACAAAGGAAACTACCCGATTGTGTTGTAGTAGGTTTCCAACTATACTCAGCTAGGACTTTCCATGTAACCTTGTCTCCCCTGATATATAAGGGTGAGCAGGGACCCCCTCCAAACAATCATCAAGACTTAAGGCAATACAAACCACACAGGACGTAGGGTATTACTCAAACTCGCAGTCTGAACCTGTCTAAATCTTTGTGTTCCTTGTACCATCGAGTTCTAGAGCAGACGATCCCTATCTACAAACCCTACTTCTAAGGGTATCCCTGAGCAGGCTTGGCGGTAAACACCGATAGCTGGCACGCCAGGTAGGGGATTCAGCGAGTTCATAAGTGAATTCGATGGCCAGGTCAAGCGATGCCAACAACGTGCCAGAAGGCACAACCCTCGTTTTTGGTTCCTGGGCATGCACGGCTGACGGAACGGGAGGCTTCTCCAGCCACCTTGTCACGCCTAATTTGCCTAAACCGAAAACCAGCTCCCAAGTCGCCGGCATCCGCGAGTCTGTGGATCTCGACGAAAAAAGAGTTCTACCCAAACTCGACTCGAACAACCCAAGAAATGTGTCAACTCCGACCCGAACTCTCGGTTCAGTCGAGTTCGACACAAACTCTGATTTCGAAAAACCTCACTTTTTGAAAACTCTTGGAAAATACTTGACTCATCTCAAGATGATCAAACGCCTTAAGATCAAAAACTCAGAATTACTCGATGAAATAAATCGAGTTTCTCGATCAATTGAGGGCTGCATCAAACTTGCAGAAACGGCTCTTGGCACACCTAAATCACAGAACCCATAAGTGTTGAGTCCACCACAGAAAATGTCGGGAGATATACTCTCAGGGATCAATCGCGTGGACTCCAAGTTCATCGACTATTTCAAGATAGCTAAAAGCACCCTGCAAAATAAGAGGCAGAAAATGGGAGGAGGAATCTGTGGGGGATCTGGTGAGACAAACCCCCGGCTTGTTCGGATGGGACCGTCTATCTCTAGGATACATCAAAGCCCTTCACCGAAACCTTCTCACATTCGGACTCCGGAACTAGTCGAGTCCTCTTTCGATCAAGACTTTGATCGCTTCATGAATAGTCTCGAGAACTTTGAACCATTCGATGATCTCGAGGATTGGTCTGACAACATCGAGTTGTTCATGGAGGCTATGGCAAATCCACCCGAACATGCTAACGCCCTTTGGGAACTGGCCAAGCTCAAAAAAGGAAAAGCCAAAGCTCCCGAACAATCCAGCGATTCAATTTTCGACAAACCCTGGATCAAGGAGCCTGTAGGGCTAACTCCCACTCAATCATGGCAACACTGGATGAACGAGAACGTCCTTTGTGTAGAGATAGGCATTCCGCTTCTCGCTCACCAAAAGCACACATACTCTAAAATCGGCGGATTAACCGATTTCGAATCCGAGTACTCTTCCGACTCGGAGGACAAGCTGGACAGCCTAATCCAGTATAGCAAGCAAGTCGAGTCCAACTCAACCAACAAATCCAAGTCCGATCAGGACTCCCTCCCTAACTTGGTCATATATGCAACGCCCCAAGGACGAACAGTGCGTCTGAGGAAGACTCAAGATCCCAATACCTCCGAGTCATAGCCTGCGGATCTGCCTTACTAACAGAGCACTCCTCTAGACTCGTCCTCAAGTAAATAAGACCAAGAGGTTCAGGATCTTTGCCGTGAAACCCTCATGGTTCGTATCTCCGAAGAACCTGAGGGTGATCCCACGGAGCGCCTCAACCATGACGACTACAATTCTGATGATTTCGACGAGTACCTTTCCGACAATATGGAAACTACTCCTCCCACAATCACTGAAGTTCAGGCTACTACCAAAGAAGATCCACCTGCTCCTCCTCCAGCGGTGACTGTCACCGTCCAACTGGAAGAGCAGCATCCAGCAGAAGATCTCTACAAACATCGTCGCCTGCTCAACCAGAAAAGGGCGTTCAGGCGCCAGCGCCTCGCTAACAGCCTACAGGAACAGCAAGGCGACAACTACGACTACTCCAACTGCGACCTCCGCAACGTTATCAACTTTGGGCGCGATGCGCGCAACGTCATCATCTCAAGGAGAAAGGAATGCGAGGAAGTCGAGGCTTACAACCCTTCTTCCAACTACCGCATCCCACCAAAGGCTTCCGCATCTTTCAAGAAGCACAAGCCAGTAACCACCAGTACCCGTCCTCATGGTAAACCGCGCACCCTGCACCAAGGAGAATCATCTCAGGGTGGAAATAGGATCAATAAAGTACTGCTACGCAAGTGCTTCATCCACTCAAAGAGCTCTCACATGATTTTCTAGTGTGACTCACTCCGCAAGGCCCTTGGGGCACCTCTCCTGAAGGAGACCTTACCTCAAATCTAGTCGACCATCATATCGACTAGTTTTATCTTCGAATAAGTTTTATTCAGTCATGTAAACCATTGCCCATGTCTAACGGGTAAGGGGTAGGTCTTAAGTGTCAGAGTCTGTCACTTTACAACTATTGTAATTTCGACAAATCCAAATAAAAGTTGATTTCTCCCATAAATCGACTACTTGGCTTTCGCTCATACGACCAATACCCCATCTCGAAAGTCACGCTCAGCATTAGAGCAGCTATCGAGTAGTTTTTATGGTTTACACTCGAGTGCTTTTTTGACATTTACGTCTTGGGTAACCCGACGGGGTTCATACCTAATAGTTCTGTCCTAAAAGTCACTCCAGTCCATGTTAAGGACACCCTACTCGCCTCGCTCGAGTAGGTTTTGGATATCCCTTCGACATTTACGTCTTGGGCAACCCGACGGGATTCGTACCTAACAGTTCTGTCTTACGAATTACTCTAGTCCTTGTTAAAGGACACCCTACTCGCTAGCTCGAGTAGGTTTTGGATATCCCTTTGACATTTACGTCTTGGGCAACCCGACGGGGTTCATACCTAACAGTTCTGTCTTACGGATTACTCCAGCCCTTGTTAAAGGACACCCTACTCACTAGCTTGAGTAGGTTTTGGATATCCCTTCGACATTTACGTCTTGGGCAACCTGACGGGGTTCGTACCTAACAGTTCTATCTTATGGATTACTCCAATCCTTGTTAACGGACACCCTACTCGCTGGCCCGACTAGGTTTTGGATATCTTTTCGACATTTACGTCTTGGGCAACCCGACGGGGTTCATACCTAACAGTTCTGTCTTAAGGATTACTCCGGTCCTTGTTAAAGGACACCCTACTCGCTGGCCTGAGTAGGTTTTGGATACTCCTTCGGCATTTTCGTCTTGGGCAACTCGACGGGGTTCGTACCTAACAGACTTGCCCTAAGAGTTACTCCAATCCTCGGGTAGGACACCTTACTCACTCTGCTCGAGTAAGTTTGGGATATTTCTAGAATATTCATGTCTTGATTAACTCGACGGAGTTCAATCCTAACAGTCCTATTCTAGAAATCAATCCAGTCTATGTATAGGACATACTACTCGATAAGATCGAGTAGTTCGGGATATTTTCACAACAGTTGTGTGCTATCTGGGTGACCAAGCAAGGTCTATCCTAACTAGTCAACTACAAAAATCCCTCAAGGAGTATAGACAAGTTCTTGATACTCTAAAATAGGTTGACACAAGTTTCCCGCTTGCTCAGTCTACTATGGAAATCTTCGTTACAGAATCCTTTTGCCTCGGGTACTTGACGGGTGCTACTCGTTTGCTTGAGATACAAAAAGAAGTTCTGTTTTCCCTTAGCACTCTGAGTAGTTGTCGAGAGCTGCATGTCTTCCTATCTATCAAGAAACATCTTATAGCTCCTAAATACTCGATAAGAGTTCTTCCCCCGATTGGACAACAAAGTCCATATTAGCTGCGCACTAATAAAGAATTTCCATCAAAAAGGAGGTCTGCTTTAAAGCTATGGCTTTTACACTCTTATAGTGCTTTTCCCACTTGGTTAGTCCTGTGGGATTCAATCCTAACCGGTCAGCACCATGGTTTCGATTCAGAACCATACAAACTCAATTTTATTCGAGAACACTTTGCCATCCAAGGCATCCACGGATACAATTCATTGTATCTACTATTATAACTGAGTGGGCACGATGCTACCTACACTCAGGACCCTCGAGTACAATTACTCAGCATAGCAAAGGATTCCACAATCCTAACAACGAGTACTTAACATTACATAAATATTTGATATTTGTTCAAACAGTACTTTTGCCTCACATAGCAGCTCAATTACAGTACAAGATCAAGGAGAATTAGGCTTGTTTAAGGACTCCATAATCTTATCATCCACCACGGAAGTTTCCTCCACGTACTGATGGAATTGTTCATCCGTACAGTCAGCTTTGGCGCCCTTCCCAAGCGTGTCTAGACGAGTGGTCGGCCAATAAGATTTCACCAGCCCAAGTACGTGACCTACGTACTGGCGGGTGATCGTGGAGACATACCTCTCAAAGGCCTCGGGCACTTTATGAAGTCTCCCCGCCAGCGTGAGTGGTTCATCTCCGTCCCTTTCTGGGATTTCCATGGCCTCGGCTACCTCCAGGGCAGCATCCCTGACTCCTTTCAGCTCCACGAGCTCCTGCTGCATCGAGTCTCGGGATTCTGACAAGGTCTTGAGTTGTTGTAGAATTGACGCTGCCTCCGGATCGGAGTCCTCCTTGATCTTCTTGAGCTTCTCTATTTCATCTGCGTTTCAGTACATAAGAATCTTTAGATCCAGTACCAAGCTTTCCTGAATCTTTAAAGATTCTTCACAAGCTGTGTACTCGATAGAAAGAAAATCTTATAAACACCAAGCAGATCTACTAGTCGATTGCGTAGTACATGCTAAAGACTAACTTTATTGGATTGGGAGAGCTTTTTAAGCTTCCCCTCGAGAGCTGCCTTCTCGGATGAGCTGCCTTCTCGGATGAGAGTGTCTTAACTCTCTCTTTCAGAGCGTTCAACTCTATTTCGTCCTGGGACTGGCCACCCTCCTGTCCCAGTGCCTCCTGTAAAATAAAAAGATCATTACACTACTCGATCTATTCTAAAAGTACTCGAAATATTCGATTACTTACTTCCAGCAGCTTGACAGCAAGCTCCAACTTCTCTCGTGGCAAGCCATTTCCCGATGTGACATGGGAAGTACTCGCCAGCACCTCAGCCACAGCCCTCTTGGGCACATCTTCAATACTCCCTACAGTATTCCCTGTATTTTGGGAATCTAGAGCAAGAATATGCTGATTAAGATCAGAAAACAGGATACTTTTCCTATAAGGTGGTACAAGCTTACCTGTAGGGGTCTCCTCGGGCTGCTTATCGCCTGTTCCCTCAGGAAGCTTCCCGCCTACTCCCTCCTCCGAAGCTTGTTTCTTCCACCATCCTCTGGGATTTCCTCATTAGCCCTTTCGGGATACGGCAAAGGAGAATCCCGAAGCATGGAGTCGACCATAGCCTCCGCATCATGAGCACTCATGTCAGGAGTGTTCGGGGGCTTGTCCAGCGTCGATTTGGAGGCCGAGGTGTCCTCAACCTCCACATTCCCCTCCAGGATTGCATCTCTGGAAATTCAAAAGTAGTTAAAAACTACTAGACACAAAAGCAGATCCTATATCTACAAGTTCTAAAGAACTTACGTTGGAGCACTTCTTAGAGCAAGACCCTTGATGCCAAACTTGCGGGCAGGTTTTACAACCATGGCCTGCCAACCCGCATCGCCGGCAATATTTACATCGGAACTACTCGCCAAAAGACTAGCCCCGATCCCATTGGACGGGTCCACTGTGGTGATGAGGACATGACCAATACGCATATGACCAAGGCCCAAGCGAAGATAGAGTTCAAAGCCCAATCCACATTGAAGTCGATTTTATTCGCGAGTCCAGGGGACGTGGGTTCCCGATCTTCCGTCAGGTTCTGGATAACTCTCGTTGTAGGCGGAGCGAGACACACCGATCCGGCTTCAGATCCTAAGACCCGAATCCAGCAATCTTAGCACCACAACTCCTCTGGTTATCAACCGTGTCACAACTCGGTTGACCTCGCCAAGAAGGCTAATCCCTGCAAGCGCAACGAAGAACACAAGCAAGAACTCGAAAGAACACAGCTCAATTGAAGTGACTCTGCAGATGAAAGATTAATCTCAAAGTTGGGGTCTCACAAACCGACACGGCGGCGAAACTGTTCTCGATAGAATAATCTAAGCAAAACCCAACTAACCTAATGGTGGCTGCTGTGTATATATAATAGAGAGGCTAGGGGGGCGGCCGGGCAACCCTAGGGAGTACAAGGCCTTCGGGCCCAAAAACTGGTGTCGCTGCATCCAGGCAGATTCTGGTCGTCATGTTGTTTCGACGATTCCCATCGACTCTGAGCGTATTTTGATATGGGATCAGTTGGGTTGGAAAGCTTATCTCCTTAGCTTTCCAACGATATATAGAACGCCCAAAACGGAGCCCGTATGTGGCCTGGGCGTCCGTTTTCGTGAGGCCTGCTCCTGCAGTCCGAACCGGACTCGCGAATAAAACGGACTTCAATGTGGATTGGGCTTTGAACTCTATCTTCGCTTGGGCCTTGGTCATATGCGTATTGGTCATGTCCTCATCATGTGGTGGAAGGGACAGACTATCCCACCACAGTATCATCCCCAGATGATGATATCCGTGGCATTTTAGCCACCGGACTTGAAAAACCAAAATACAAATCAGTCAATCGAAATCAAAAGTACTCGATTCCAAAATAACTAGCTACTTACTTGTCGCTAGCAGTTTGGGAGGAGCTACGACGCTTCCTTGCCATGGATCGAGTACCCCTGGGATGCCCAGTTTGGGTATTAGTACTCGGAGTAGGGCTGAGATCCCTATCACTCATCTCCGCAGCTTCCTCCTCATCTGCACAACCAAGACTATACATAAGTACTGTTTGTATGAAACTTCATATAAACATACTTGGATTTGGTTAATAGATCGAAAAGTTTGGAAGAACAAAAGAGGCGAATAAATGCTTGGCAGTGAAGGACTACTTTTAAAGTGCTCCACGTCCTCCTACAGAAAGGAAAACCAAATCAGATTTCTACTATGGTAAAGTATTCGATTTCTATGTATCGACTACTCTTATCAAGTACCTGCTTCGGAGGGTTCATAGCAGAAAAAGTACCAGGAACAACTGGGATTTTCTTTACATTCTTTAGCAGTCGTTGTACTCGACTAAATGCTACATCATCCGAGATCTCTTCCTTCGAGTATCTTGATGGATCAGCTGTTCCTTGGTACTAATATCCGAGGGTTTCCCGAGCCTATAATGGCTGGATCCTTCTTTTCATCCAGTCGAATACGACTGCTTCCGCAGTCAACATATTTTGCCTCAGAACGGCAATTCTCTCAAGAAGTTCGAGGATCTGACTCTCGTCAACTGGTTTTTTATTCCACTCAGGCCATTGAATTGGAGGTGGTAGAAAACTTCCTAACTGGTTCTCGATATAGAACCACTTGGGCTTCCACTCGATTACCTTACTACTAAGACTATAAGAAATATACTCTCTATCCTTTCTTTGCGTAAGCTAGAGACCTACACCTCCTACTACATCTAAAACGAAGGAGTCGGGTTGCAGCTTCAAGTGGAAGAGAAACCAAAAAAATTCGAAATGGGGCTCGATGCCCAGAAAAGCTTCGCACAAATGCACGAAGATAGAAATATGAACAAAGGAATTGGGGGTCAGATGATGCAGCTAGATCCTGTAGTAGCACAGGAGCCCATAAAAGAAAGAAGAGCAAGGAAACCCCAATCCTCGTTCCAATAAAGAGGTGACGGCAATGATTTCCCCCGTATTTTCATACGGATGATCTCTCCCCAAGGCAGGACGCCATTGGATAACAGATCTGGGAGCCAAAAGGCCCTGCTTTACTAAAGATTCCAAGTCAGATTAGGAACACTTACTTGTGTTCCAGCCTTCCTCCTAAGTTGGCTCTGCATCCGCACTCTTCCCCTTGATTGCCTTCTTGGGGGGCCATTCCAAAATCCACGGATCGCTTCACGCGCATACAATGGCGGAAACTCTAAAGTGGGGAGCAAAGGGAAACGAGAACTTTGGACTTGCAGGCTTGAGAGCGAAGACATATCTAAAGCAGTAAAAGCGAATGGCGGCCGGTGGGGTAAAACCTAAGTTACCGTTTCGTTTTATAATGATGGTGGTAGCATGGTAAAAACACCCAACAGGCCAACAGTCCGTTGCAAATTGCGGAAAAAACAGGATTTTTTGAGACATTTCCTTTTTTCGGAAGATTACATTCTGGAAAAAGAAAACACTCACATCCCTAGTCAACTACTCGACTCTTCTTTCCTTAACTGGGATTACATTCCAGAACAAGGAAAAGTACTCAACGCAGTACAACTACTCGATATTACAACTCGAGTATTTTTTCCTACCTAACTTTACAAACGACTCGGGTCTACACGCACACTTCTTGGCTTCCTGGGAAGCCTGCTGCAGCTAGATCGGCTCGAGGCCATGATGAAGTACAAACTTGTTATTCCCATCAAGGGAATAATGATACATGTACTCTGGGAGAAAAGTTTCAAGAGTATGGAGGCAGATTATAGTAATCACCTCGCAAGTCCTCTTGTAGCATCTTCTGGAGAAACTTCTCCTTCTCCCAGAATACGTTGTGACAAGATTAAGTCACCCTACCAGAGATGTCAGTTCTTGGGCACCGAGAAACAGGCAACCCTAAGGATGTGACACAACAAGACTCAACCCAGCAACCCCAAATCTGCCTCATTGGAAGATGCAAGGACATGATGTCCAAAATGGATCCGATGAGAGCATTGGGGTGCAGGATGAGGTAGCAGGGACTTCTCTTGTCACTCGCAAGTTCTCTTCTAGCATCTTTTGCTAGAAATGACTACACAAATTTCAGGAGGGCGAGAGCAAGAACACCAAGGATATGCCATGGCGCTACACTTTGGTGCTTCTGGCAAAGGCCTCTCCCCTGCCTTTTTATAGCCACAAGGGATCGTACTGAAGGGGAACCTGTAACACCCGGTTTATAAAAGAACATAAACCGAGCAATCATATACGTGCCAGGATCAAGTCACACGTATATACAACAGAATGAACAGTATATCACAGCACATATCACGAATAAGACATAATAAATCGAAATACGAATGTTATTTATTACATTAATGACAAAGATGTCTGATACAGCGGAAGCGAAGTACAAATACGAATAAAAACTCTCCGAAGCTGAGCAGGGCGCCACAGGGACGTCGACTGGGAGACGAACGCCTAGAAGTCCTCATAGTCCTGGTAGCGCTGAGCAAACTCCCTCGTGTCGGCAGGAACTGAGAAGCAGTAGCGTAGCCAAGAGGAAAAAGTAGAGAAGAGACAAGAGTGAGTACACAACTTGTACTCAACAAGTATAATACAAACTATGAGGCTCTAAGGTTGGCTGACTCAACTGCATTAGCTTTTAAGCATTGGCAAGATTTTATTAAAGCTATTTACTACGAGTTGATGTATTACCATTAACCCAGTTACATAGTAATTAGTCAAATTTAATCATGATACTACTGAGAACCAAACCGAGACCAAGCCACCCGGGAAAACCTGCCTCGCCAAAGGAAGATAACCCCACTAATCAAAAGGAGGATCTGGGCCGCTAATGACCATGAGCGCGGCTAGTATACCAGTTTTACACTCTGCAGAGGTTGCACATCTTTACCCACAAGTCGTGAGCTACGCCAGTTGTTCATCACACTTCCTTAGGTGAGATGACTAGCAAACTCACTACGAGGCCGTTACAAAGGACACGTTGGTAAGGTGTAACCGCTAAGGATTCAGTCAATGCAACGATGGGGCCCACCTCGAGGGGGTACAAGACAACACAGACCAGCCTCGTAGCGTAGGGACCATTGAAGCTCGACTCCCCTCTTGCCCCGCAGGTAAGTTACTCCTGAACCAAAATGACTAATTAGTAAGCCAAGACCGTCCCATTCCAGTCTTGTGGTAGCCCTGTTGTCCCAGGTTGTCACTCTATGAACCGGTCCTTATGGAGAGTGGCCAACCCAGCAGTAAGCACCGTGCTGGCCCCCTAAACCATGTTTCTAACAAAAACCAATTTTAACGAGACGTGAGCCACTCAAGCCACACAGAGGGCCACTCTTAGAATTAAGTTGCATATGCCATTAATCAAATTAATTGAAAAGGACCATTATGTGTTATAGCGCGGCACCTAGCACAACTAACCAAAATACAACCCAAAGGATATATATAAAGGATATAAAGTGGCTAGGAAATCCTTATAGGCATACAGTATTAAAATGCAGTATGAAAATGTATTTAAAGTGATAGGTTGTTCATGTTACACTTGCCTTCCTCGTACTGCTCCTGCTGCTGCTTAAACTAGTCGGAAGACGGCTGCTCCGGGTACTGGTACTGGGGCTCCTCAACTGGATCAGCGTCTACTCACGAACACATGGCCAAAACAAGGCACAACAATAAGCATACAAGCAAACACTAACAAAAACTAAGAAACAATACATCAATACATAAAAACAGCAAGAGAACTAGGCTAAAACTATTCTATGCGTTACAACAATCGCGTGGATATAAAGAACGCTTAAAACGGAGCTAAAACGCATATTCTAGGCTAAAAACAAGGTTCAGGGACTAAACTGCAAGAAAACTAAGGTTCCAGGGGGTTTTCTGCAAAAACCGAGGGCCTGAACATAAATAAAGGGTAGTTCTGGGGTCTAACTCGCGAACTAGGCAGCCAAGGACGGCGGGTACTATTTCTAAGAATGTCAGGGGGTCAACTGCTAAAAATAGGACCGATCTGTAATTTCTTTTGAACTAGACAGGAGCTCGGGTTGATTCAGAGAAAGCTTAGGGGTTCTTTAACAAAAGTGGCAGCGCGAAGGGGTATGCGCAGATCTGATCCGTTTGATCATGATCCCGCGGCTCAGATCTAACATAACGACAATCTAATCACAGGCGTCCATCAAAGATCGGGTGGCTCATGGGGGGGTTCGCGGCCGCTGGCGGCGGAGGGCTCGCCGGGAATCGGTTTCCCGCGGCGGCGCTGCACCCAAGCTCATCGGAGTTGGGCAACACAACGCCACAGGGGTCAATTCGGGGTGCCATTTGGCCGTGGAGCACCGCCAGGTCATGCGTAATGCACTAGGGGCCTCGGCGGGGATTACGGGGGTCCGTAGCGGCTCTGGGCTTTGCGGCGGTGGGTCGGCGTGGCGAAACGCGCCGGCGAGCGGGTGCTCCGGGGTTTCCAGGGGCTACGGCCTGTCCAACTAACACCAAAATGACAGAGGAGGGTTGGGGGATGCTTACAGAGGCTTGAATCGAGCGGGGATGTCGTGCAGGAAGCTCGGCGGCGAAGGTCCGCGGCGAGATGCGGGCGGCGTTCGGGGACGGGTCGCTGCGGAGGTCGGAGTAGAGGCAGCGGGCTCGGGGGAGTTCGTGGCCTCCGGGCAAAGCTCCCCCGGCAGCTTGTCGTGGTGGGGGCGTCGGGGAGCACCGGGAATCGCGGCAGCGGAGCTCCTGCTTCGACTCCGGGGGGTGCGGCGGCGCGTCTCCGTGCAGTGGCTAGGGTTGGCGGGGGCTGTAGTGGATGGGAGGTGGGGTGCGGGAGAGGGTCAGGGCGCGTTTAAGAAGGGAAGGCTGGCCTCGGTGTGCGGGTCAGGCAGGAGATCAAGGCGCGGCCATTGCGCACTGGATTGGGTCCGTTCTTGATCCGAAATCAACGCGGGACTGATCGGAATCCGGGATGCGCGCGCGAGGTGTGGTGAGGGGGGTCCTGCAGGTGGGCTCTCAGCGGTCGGACTCGGGTGGAAGGGCCCACGGCGCGGTGAGGCGTGGCGCGGGCGGCCGAGCGGAGCGGGCGGAGCGGAGCAGAGTATCTTGGCGCGGGGAGGAAGAAAGGAAGGGGGGATGGGGGCGCTGACCTGTGGGGCCTTGTGGCAGGCGGGTGAGAGCGGGCCCGTGAGCGGAGGGGAGCGCTGTACGGGCGCTCGGGCTGAGCAGACTGGGCCGGCGCGGGGTTTGCTGGGCCAGGCAAAGTCTAGCCGGTGTCGCGTGGGTTGGGCTGCTGGCGCAGGAGAGGAGACGGGCCGGCGCGAAGGCCGGGCCGCTGGGTGCAGCTGGGCCAAGAAAAAGGAAGGCCGGGCTGGTCACTGGGTTGGGTTAGAGGAGTTTGGTTTTGGGCTGGGTCTGGTTTTCCTTTTCTATTCTATTTCTAAAGCAAACACTCCAATTCTAATTGAATTCAAATTCCAATTTGAATTCAAACCTAGCACTCAAACAAAAAGAACAATGCACCAGCATGAATGCAACAACAAAATTTTTAAACTTAGACAAATTTTTATTACTTGTGAAACAAAAATAAATTAAATGAAAGGCTAACACAATAAACCTTAGAAAATTAAATAAAGCCAATTAAATTTATTGTAAAATGGTGGAATTTAAATTAGGGTGTTACAGACCCTACCCCCTTAAAGAAATCTCGTCCCCGAGATTTAGCTGGGCTGGCTAGCAAAGAGATCTGGATATGTCTTCTTTAGCTCATCTTCTCGCTCCCAAGTAGCCTCAGCTTCACTGTGATGGCTCCACTGAACTCTGCACATCTTGATGCGCTTGTTCCGAGTAACCCTCTCTGATGTCTCCAGAATCTTCACCGGATGCTCAGTATAAGTCAGATCTTCCTGCACATCTACTCCATCCAGTGGTGCCTACTCCTCGGGTACTCGCAGACACCTCTTCAGCTGAGATATATGGAAGACATCATGAACTCCTGAGAGGCTGAGAGGTAACTCCAGGCGATAAGCAACTTCGCCTTTCCGCTCTAGCACCTTGAAAGGACAAACATACCGAGGTGCTAACTTCCCCTTGACATTGAATCTGCGGATCCCTCTCATCGGAAACACCTTCAGGTATACATAATCACCAACACTGAAAGTCAGGTCTCTCCGTTTGCCATCTGCATAGCTCTTTTGTCTGCTCTGTGCAATCCTCAGATTTTCTCGCATAGCCTGAACCATCTGCTCTGCATCATCTATGATCTCAGGGCTAAAGAGCTGCTTCTCACCAATCTGATCCCAATAGAGAGGAGTCCTGCACTTTCTACCATACAATGCCTCGAAGGGGGATTTCTTCAGACTGGCCTGATAGCTGTTGTTATATGAGAACTCAGCATAAGACAGGCACTTATCCCAACTAGTACTGTACTGAATGGCACAAGCTCTCAGCATATCCTCCAACACTTGGTTGGTCCTCTCTGTCTGCCCATCTGTCTGAGGGTGATAAGCCATACTGAAACGCAGCTTCGTATCCAGCGAATCATGGAGCTGCTCCCAGAATCGAGAAGTGAACTGAGACCCTCTGTCAGATATGATCTTCTTGGGCACACCATGTAAGCAGATAATCCGAGAGATGTACAACTCTGCAAGTCTAGCACCGGAGTAAGTAGTGTTCACCGGAATGAAGTGAGCAACATTCGTCAATCGATCCACTACTACCCATATGGAGTTGTACCCTTTCTGAGTACGAGGCAATCCAACAATGAAGTCCATGGTGATTTCCTCCCATTTCCACTCTGGAATCTTCAAAGGCTGCAATAGACCTGCTGGCCTCTGATGCTCAGCCTTGACATGCTGACAAGTGTCACAAATAGCCACATACTCTGCCACTGAACGCTTCATCCCATACCACCAGAAACGTTCCTTCAGATCATAGTACATCTTTGTGCTGCCCGGATGAATAGAGTAAGCTGTATCATGGGCCTCACTCAGAATCAACTTCTGGAGATCATTCACATCAGGCACACAGATCCGGTTGTTGTACCATAAGGTACCCTGATCATCCTCTCTGAAATGAGGAGCCTTGCCTTTCTTGAGCAACTCACGAATCTCCTGCAGCTTCTCATCATCTTTCTGATGCTGCCTGATCTCTGACTCCAGAGTCGGTACTGCCTCAAAAGCTGCACTGGAGGTATGATGCAAGAAGCCCAGACTCAACTGCTCGAACTCCTCGCATAACTCTGGAGGCATCTGGAAAGCCACGGCCATGTTGACATAACTTCTTCTGCTCAAAGCATCTGCTACAACATTGGCCTTGCCCGGAAGATAGTGAATCTCCAGGTCATAATCCTTGACCAACTCTAGCCATCTTCTCTGCCGCATGTTCAGCTCATTCTGCGTGAAAATATACTTGAGGCTCTTGTGATCAGTGTAGATATCACACCGCTGTCCATACAAGTAATGCCTCCAAATCTTCAAAGCATGCACAACTGCGGCTAACTCAAGATCATGAGTAGGATAGTTCAGCTCATGCCGACGTAACTGCCGTGAAGCATAAGCTATTACTCTGCCCTCCTGCATCAGAACACACCCAAGACCAACCTTCGAAGCATCACAATACACCGTGAACCTCTTGGTCTGGTCTGGCAGAGTCAGGACTGGCGCCGTAGTCAACCTTTTCTTCAGCTCATCAAAGGCCCTCTGACGCTCATCAGTCCACACGAAAGCCACATTTTTCTCCAGCAAAGAAGTCAAAGGCTTCGCGATCTTGGAGAAATTCTCAATGAACCTCCGATAATATCCAGCTAAGCCCAAGAATGATCTGACTTCCTTTACTGTCTGCGGTGTCTCCCACTCTAGCACATCCTTCACCTTGCTCGGATCAACAGCAATGCCTCCCTGAGAGATAACATGACCGAGGAATGGAACCTCGTCAATCCAGAACTCGCACTTGCTGAACTTGGCATACAGCTGATGCTCTCTCAATCTCTGTAATACGAGTCTCAGATGCTCCTCATGCTCTTCTTCTGTCTTGGAGAAGATCAGAATATCATCAATGAAGATCACCACGAAGACATCCAGATAATCCATGAAAACCATGTTCATCAGTTGCATGAAGAAAGCCGGGGCATTAGTCAAGCCGAAGGACATGACTGTATACTCATATAGCCCGTACTTGCAGGTGAATGCCGTCTTCAGAATATCCCCAGGACGTATCCTCAGCTGAAAATAACCCGAACGAAGATCAATCTTCGAGAATATACGAGCACCTCGAAGCAAATCAAAGAGATCCTCAATACGGGGCAGTGGATGCTTGTTCTTGATAGTGACTGCATTCAGCTCCCGATAATCCACACACATCCTCTTCGAGCCATCCTTCTTATCTACCAGCAACAATGGAAAAGCCCAAGGAGAGAAGCTGCGACGGATATAGCCCTTGGCTAGCAACTCATCAATAGTTTTCTTGACCTCTTCATGCTCTATAGGTGCCATGCGGTAGGGCCGTTTTGCAATAGGAGCTGTGCCAGGCAAGAGATCAATACAAAACTCAATGGTGCGTTCAGGCGGCATACCTGGCAGATCATCCGGAAAGACATCCGGGAATTCAGACACCACGCGAATACCGTCCGTGGGTCTAGCCTCCATCTGATGAAGAAATCCAGAAGGCTCTGAAGCACTGACTGTCACCTCGTGGCCATCAGATGCTGTCAGGTGAACTGCCCGATGAGACAATCAATTCTGACTCCCCACTTGGCAAGAGTATCCATCCCCAGAATCACATCGATACCCTTGGTGTCTAGTACCCTCAGATCAGCACTGAACGTTGCCCCCCTTATGGCTACACTGACTCGGGGGCAAACAATATGGGATCTCAACTCCCCTCCCGGTGAAGAGACTAGCAAACACTTCCTTAATGCAGTGGTAAAGAAACTATGCTTCTCAACATATGACTTGGTGATGAAAGAATGAGTAGCACCAATATCGAAAAGCACTGTAGCTGGATGGGAGTTGACCATGAACTTACCAATAACCACGTTAGGAGCCTCGGCCCCTGACTCGGCCGTCACGTGGTTCACTCTGCCCTGTGCTGGCGCCCTGGGCTGAGCTGGGCGCCCCTGCTGTCCCGCCTGCGCCTTCCGGGGGCAAGTGTTGGCGTAGTGCCCCGGCTGGCCGCAGTGATAGCACACACGAGGAGGTGCTGGAGCCTGCTGTCCGGCAGGAGGAGCTGCCTGCCGTGGAGCCTGAGGTGCTGGCGGAGCTGGTGGAGCACGAGCCGGAGGTGCCGGTAACCTCTGGCCCTGACCTGCCTGCTGCTGTCGAGGCGGGTACTGCTGCGGCCTCTGCTGGTACTGCTGGGGAGGCCGGTACTACTGCGGCGGCTGGAGGCGAGGACGAGTGTTGCTGCCGGAAGCAACGGGGACAATCTTCCTCTTCTTGTCCTCCATCTCCAGGTGCTTGCGCTCAGTGTTGAGCGCGCTGTCAACCAGATGGTTGAAGTCGTCGAAGTGGAGGTTGAGCAGTGCGTACTGGAGGTAGTCCTCAAGACCCTCCATGAAATGCTCCTGCTTCTTGCGGTCATCCGCAACATCAGCAGGGGCGTAGCGAGCAAGCTGCAGAAAGCGATCACGATACTCCGTGACCGACATAGTCGCCTGAATTGACAAAGACAGATAGATATCGGAAGATTAACTCAACATTCATAAGGATAGAACAAGGGGCATTAGCTCAAAAGAAACCGCTGAATGATTATATTTAAGATTACCTGCTTCAGTGCAAGGAACTCCTTCTGCTTCATCTTCATAACGCCCACGGGGACGTTGTGGCTGCGGAACCGCTCTCGGAACTGGAGCCAAGTGAGAGCCTCGCGGTCCTGAACTGGGTGGGACTCCCACCAGTCCAAAGCTGCCCCTCGCAGCTATCCTGCTGCGTATAGAACTCTCTCCCGATCATCGCACTGGGCGATGTCCAGCTGACGCTCCACTGCACGGAGCCAGTCGTCGGCCTGAAGAGGGTCGGACGTGTGAGAAAACATCGGCGGGTGACCCCTCAGGAACTCAGCACGCCTGTCGCGAGGCTGCGGCAGTGGAGGAGGCGGAGGCTGAGTATGAGCCTGCTGAAGAGCCTGAACAGTGTTGTTCAGGGTAGCCATCATCTGCATCTGGAGCTGGAAGTACTGCTCCGGAGTCAAAGGCGGAGGCATCGGGATCCCGGTCCCCTGGGTGTTCTGACCCTGGTTGTTTTGACCCTGCTGGTCAGAACCATGCCTGGTGTTCACCATCTGATTTTGGACAAAAGATTTCACGAGTAAGGATATTGCAGGAATAAATTCATATGGATATGATAACTCTTTGCGGAAAAAGACTCAGCCGTGATAAAGTAGACAGGGTAGAGTGGACTGTTTTACCCCCAACGATCTAACTCATTTTATTAATTAATTAACTTTAACATAAGAGTGTTTTTCTCTAAACAAATTTAAACTGCTAAGCTATACAATCATTCAAAAATCCAAATCAAACATGTAGCATAATAACAAGCAGACAATTTTCACGACTTAGCCGAGTTTAACATACGACTCGACTAACACAACACGTCATGGATCATGCTTTCGTATTATTATAAAAGGGTCACCTATCTAATACTCATGGTGGTTAGATGACTGATTCAGGCCAAAATCTACGAAAACTATTCTTCAGAGAGAGAAATCAAGGCAAGACGGGTAAAAGTCATAGAATTCAAGGGGTATAATAGTAAAATAGTTTCAGCAGACAAGGATTGGAGAGAAGAAGTCCTAAAACTCGACCAGTTCTATCTAGGCTTCGTCTTACAGTCGATACGGCTCTGATACCACTCTGTAACACCCGGTTTATAAAAGAACTTAAACCGAGCAATCATATACGTGCCAGGATCAAGTCACACGTATATACAATAGAATGAACAGTATATCACAGCACATATCACGAATAAGACATAATAAATCGAAATGCGAAAGTTATTTATTACATTAATGACAAAGATGTCTGATACAGCGAAAGCGAAGTACAAATACGAATAAAAACTCTCCGAAGCTGAGCAGGGCGCCACAGGGACGTCGACTGGGAGACGAACGCCTAGAAGTCCTCGTAGTCCTGGTAGCGCTGAGCAAACTCCCTCGTGTCGGTAGGAACCGAGCAGCAGTAGCGTAGCCAAGAGGAAAAAGTAGAGAAGAGGCAAGAGTGAGTACACAACTTGTACTCAGCAAGTATAACACAAACTATGAGGCTCTAAGGTTGGATGACTCAACTGCATTAGCTTTTAAGCATTGGCAAGATTTTATTAAAGCTATTTACTATGAGTTGATGTATTACCATTAACCCAGTTACATAGTAATTAGTCAAATTTAATCATGATACTACTGAGAACCAAACCGAGACCAAGCCACCCGGGGAAACCTGCCTCGCCAAAGGAAGATAACCCCACTAATCAAAAGGAGGATCTGGGCCGCTCATGACCGTGAGCACGGCTAGTATACCAGTTTTACACTCTGCAGAGGTTGCACATCTTTACCCACAAGTCGTGAGCTACGCCAGTTGTTCATCACACTTCCTTAGGTGAGATGACTAGCAAACTCACTACGAGGCCGCCGTTACAAAGGACACGTTGGTAAGGTGTAACTGCTAAGGATTCAGTCAATGCAATGATGGGGCCCACCTCGAGGGGGTACAAGACAACACAGACCAGCCTCGTAGCGTAGTGTAACACCCGGTTTATAAAAGAACATAAACCGAGCAATCATATACGTGCCAGGATCAAGTCACACGTATATACAACAGAATGAACAGTATATCATAGCACATATCACGTAAAAAGACATAATAAAGCGAATACGAATGTTATTTATTACAATAATGACAAAATGTCTGATACAGCGGAAGCGAGGTACAAAATACGATATAGCTCTCCGAAGCTGAAGCAGGGCACCACAGGGACGTCGACTGGGAGACGAACACCTAGAAGTCCTCGAAGTCCTGGTAGCGCTGGACGAACTCCCTTGTGTCGGCAGGAACTGAGCAGCAGTAGCGTAGCCAAGAGGAAAAAGTAGAGAAGAGGCAAGGGTGAGTACACAACTTGTACTCAACAAGTATAACACAAACTATGAGGCTCTAAGGTTGGCTGACTCAACTGCATTAGCTTTTAAGTGTTGGCAAGTATTTTATTAAAGCTATTTACTACGAGTTGATGAATTACCATTAACCCAGTCACATAGTAATTAATCAAGTTTAATTATACTACTACTGAGAACCAAACCAAAACCAAGCCACCAAGGTAACCCCGAGAAGCACCTCCCTCGTCGGAAGGAGATAACTTCACTAATCAAAAGGAGGATCTGGGCCGCTCATAACCGTGAGCACGGCTAGTATACCAGTTTTACACTCTGCAGAGGTTGCACATCTTTACCCACAAGTCGTGAGCTACGCCAGTTGTTCATCACACTTCCTTAGGTGAGATGGCCAGCGACTCACTACGAGGCCTTTACAAAGAATCTCGTTGGTAAGGCGTAACCGCGAGAGATAGGTCGGCGACGATGGGGCCCACCTCCGAGGGTACAAGCACAGGAGCGCAATCCAAGCACAGACCAAGCCAGAGGAGCAGGGACCATTGAAGCTTACTACTCTTGCCCCGCAGGTAAGTTACTCCAAACCAAAAAGATCTAATTATTACGCCAAGTCTATCCCATTCTAGCCTTGTGGTAGCGCTGTTGTCCCAGGTTGTCGCTCTATGAACCGGTCCTTATGGAGAGTGGCCAACCAAGCACTAAGCACCGTGCTGGCCCCCTAAACCATGTTTCTACAAAAACCATCTTTTAAAGAGACGTGAGCCACTCATCCACACAGAGGGCCACTCTCAGAATTAAGTTCAAGTAAACCATTAATCAAATTAATTAAAAAGGACCAAAGTGTGTTATAGCGCAGCAACCTAGCACAACTAACCATAATGCAACCCAAAGGTATATTTAAAGGATATAAACTGGCTAGGAAATCCTTAAAGGCATACAGTATTAAAATGCAGTATGAAAATGTATTTAAAAGTGATGGGTTGTTCACGTTATACTTGCCTTCCTCGTACTGCTCCTGCTACTGCTCAAACTGCTCGGAAGATGGCTGCTCCGGGTACTGGTACTGGGGCTCCTCAGATGGATCAACGTCTACTCACGAACACATGGCCAAAATAATGCACAGAAGTAAGCATACAAGCAAACACTAACAAAAACTAAGAAACAATACATCAATACATAAAAACAGCGCACAAAACTACCCTAGAACTATTCTACGCGTTACAACGATCGCGTGGACATAAAGAACGCTAAAAACGGAGCTAAAACGCATTTTCTAGGCTAAAAACAAGTCCTAGGGGCTTATTTGCAAGAAAACTGAAGTTTCAGGGGCTTTTCTGCTAAAACCGAGGGCTAAAACATAATTAATCGTTAGTTTTCAGGGGCTAAACTGCAAAACCGACGGCTCTGGACGGCGGGTGCTATTTCTAAAGAGCTCAGGGGTTAAAACGTTAAAAACAGGACCTAAGTGGAAATATTTTTGACTAACTCTGGACCGCGGGTTGATATTAACAAAAGGAAAGGGCTCTTTAGCAAAAACTCTAGGCCGAAGCGGTAAGTTTCAATCTGAGCTCTTGGATCTGGATCGAGCGGCTTAGAACAGTTTGGCTCGGGATCTAATCTTGGCCGATGGCTTCTGATCGGACGGCTGAGGTCGAACGCGACTGACGGCGGCGGCGGGACTCGCCGGGATTCCTCTCCCGCGGCGGGGGATCGCCGGCGTAAGCCGAAATCGACGCTCAGGGTCTCGATTCGACGCGGATTAGTGTCCAGGATGGACTACGCGTCATGCGTAGTCCACCTGGGACCTTGGCGGGCCTCTGGGAGGTCCGTGGCGGTGAGAGCAAGGACGGCGGCGGCTCTGCACGGTGGCTCTCGCCGGCGAGCCGCGTTCTCCCGGTCCCGGTCTCGTTCTGGGTCGGTTCTTGCTACTAGGAGTGTCAACGGGGTATGGGTGATCTACTCCAGCGCCTAGCATTAGTGTTCAACCAGCAGAGTGGGCTCTGGTCATGGCGCGGCGGCGGTGCAGCGCCGGCGGCCGGTGACCGGCCCTCTAGGGCGCGCTATGGCCTACATCATCTAGCGCAAAAGAATCATGAAACTGGGGTGGTGCTCACCGGGCTTGTAATTGGATGGAAACGTAGCGCAGCAGCGCCGGCGTCGAGATCCGGCGGAAGCGGCACGGTGGAGTTCGGTGGCGAGGTCGGCGCAGGGCTCCTCCTGGCCTTTTGATGCCACGGCTTGACCCAAGGCGATCCTGCGGGAAGGATGCGGGGGTCAGGGGGGGCTCTGGGTCGCCGGAGGCGGAGAAAAGCGGTGGCGAGCTCGCTTACCGGCGGCGTGGGGACTCTGCTCCACTCGGAGCTCGGAGGGGCGGTGCGCTAGGGTTGCGGGCGGCGAGGGGAGTGGATGGGGTGCAGGGGGGTCACAGGGCGGTTTAAAAGGAGGGGCGCCGGTGATTTCGGGGTTCGGAGCGATGGGATAGCGATCCCGGCGACCTCGCCGGTAAATCGGGCGTCCGTTGCGCGGGACTGGGAAGGAAAGGGGAGGAAAGAGATGACCAGTGGACCCCACTGGTCAGCGGCGGGTGAGCGCGTGAACTGGAGTAGGGAGACGGGCCATGCGGGTCGAACAGGGTCGCGGGAGATGGGCCTCGCGCGAGCGGGTTTGGGGTTGGGCGCGGTGGAGTGGGCCGCTCGGCGTGGGGTTTGGTTGGGCCGGGATGACCGGGCTGAGGTGGGTTTGGGTTTCCTTCCTATTTCTTTTTCTTTTCTATTTCTAACCAAACAAGTCTATTTGAATTCAAACAAAATTTGAATTCAACTCTAACACTCAAACAAATAAATCAATGCTCCAGCATGAATGCAACAACACAATTAAACCTAAGGAAAATTTTAATTACTAGAGGAACAAAAATTGGATTTTAATTATTTATTGAACAAAAATTAGATTTAAATGCCAACTAAACACAATAAACCTTAGAAGTTTGAATAAAGCCATTTAAATTTATTAATAAATGATGGAATTTAAATTAGGGTGTTACATACCCTACCCCCTTAAAGAAATCTCGTCCCCGAGATTTAGCTGGGCTGGCTAGCAAAGAGATCTGGATATGTCTTCTTCAGCTCATCTTCTCGCTCCCAAGTAGCCTCAGCTTCACTGTGGTGACTCCACTGAACTCTGCACATCTTGATGCGCTTGTTCCGAGTAACCCTCTCTGATGTCTCCAGAATCTTCACCGGATGCTCAGTATAAGTCAGATCTTCCTGCACATCTACTCCATCCAGTGGTGCCTGCTCCTCGGGTACTCGCAAACACCTCTTCAGCTGAGATATATGGAAGACATCATGAACTCTTGAGAGGCTGAGAGGTAACTCCAGGTGATAAGCAACTTCGCCTTTCCGCTCTAGCACCTTGAATGGCCCCACATACCGAGGTGCTAACTTCCCTTTGACATTAAATCTGCGGATTCCTCTCATCGGAGACACCTTCAGATACACATAATCACCAACACTGAAAGTCAGGTCTCTCCGCTTGCCATCAGCATAGCTCTTCTGTCTGCTTTGTGCAATTCTCAGATTTTCTCGCACAGCCTGAACCATCTGCTCTGCATCATCTATGATCTCAGGGCCAAAGAGCTGCTTCTCACCGATCTGATCCCAATAGAGAGGAGTCCTGCACTTTCTGCCATACAATGCCTCAAATGGGGACTTCTTTAGACTGGCCTGATAGCTGTTGTTATATGAGAACTCAGCAAATGACAGGCACTTATCCCAACTAGTACCATACTGAATAGCACAAGCTCTCAGTATATCCTCCAACACTTGGTTGGTTCTCTCTGTCTGCCCATCTGTCTGAGGGTGATAAGCCGTACTGAAACGCAGCTTCGTATCCAACGAATCATGGAGCTGCTCCCAGAAATGAGAAGTGAACTGAGACCCTCTGTCAGATATAATCTTCTTCGGCACACCATGCAAGCAGACAATCCGAGAGATGTACAACTCTGCAAGTCTAGCACCGGATTAAGTAGTGTTCACTGGAATGAAGTGAGCAACCTTCGTCAGACGATCCACTACTACCCAAATGGAGTTGTACCCTTTCTGAGTACGAGGCAATCCAACAATGAAGTCCATAGTGATTTCCTCCCATTTCCACTCTGGAATCTTCAAAGGCTGTAACAGACCTGCTGGCCTCTGATGCTCAGCCTTGACACGCTGACAGGTGTCACAAATAGCCACGTACTCTGCCACTGAACGCTTCATCCCATACCACCAGAAACGTTCCTTCAGATCATAATACATCTTCGTGCTGCCCGGATGAATGGAGTAAGCTGTATCATGGGCCTCACTCAGAATCAACTTCCGAAGATCCTTTACATCTGGCACACAGATCCGGTTCTTGTACCACAAGGTACCCTGATCATCCTCTCTGAAATGAGGAGCCTTGCCCTTCTTGAGCAACTCACGAATCTCCTGCAGCTTCTCATCATCTTTCTGATGCTGCCTGATCTCTGACTCTAGAGTCGGTACTGCCTCAAACGCTGCACTGGAGGTATGATGCAAGAAACCCAGACTCAACTGCTCGAACTCCTCGCATAACTCTGGAGGCATCTGGAAAGCCACGGCCATGTTGACATAACTTCTTCTGCTCAGAGCATCTGCTACAACATTGGCCTTGCCCGGATGATAGTGAATCTCCAGGTCATAGTCCTTGACTAACTCTAGCCATCTTCTCTGCCGCATGTTCAGCTCATTCTGCGTGAAAATGTACTTGAGGCTCTTGTGATCAGTGTAGATATCACACTGCTGCCCATACAAGTAATGCCTCCAAATCTTCAGAGCATGCACAACTGCGGCTAACTCAAGATCATGAGTAGGATAGTTCAGCTCATGCCGACGTAACTGCCGTGAAGCATAAGCTATCACTCTGCCCTCCTGCATCAGAACACACCCAAGACCATCCTTCGAAGCATCACAATATACCGTGAACCTCTTCGTCTGGTCTGGCAGAGTCAGGACTGGCGTCGTAGTCAACCTTTTCTTCAGCTCATCAAAGGCCATCTGACGCTCATCAGTCCATACAAAAGCCACATTCTTCTCTAGTAAAGAAGTCAAAGGCTTCGCGATCTTGGAGAAATTCTCAATGAACCTCCGATAATATCCTGCTAAGCCCAAGAAAGACCTGACTTCCTTCACTGTCTGCGGTGTCTCCCACTCGAGCACATCTTTCACCTTGCTCGGATCAACAGCAATGCCTCCCTGAGAGATAACATGACCGAGGAATGGAACCTCGTCAATCCAGAACTCGCACTTGCTGAATTTGGCATACAGCTGATGCTCTCTCAATCTCTGCAATACGAGTCTCAGATGCTCCTCATGCTCTTCTTCTGTCTTGGAGAAGATCAGAATATCATCAATGAAAATCACCACAAAGACATCCAGATAATCCATGAAGACCATGTTCATCAGATGCATGAAGTAAGCCGGGGCATTAGTCAAGCCGAAGGACATGACTGTATACTCATATAGCCCGTACTTGCAGGTGAATGCCATCTTCGGAATATCCCCAGGACGGATCCTCAGCTGAAAATAACCCGAACGAAGATCAATCTTCGAGAATATACGAGCACCTCGAAGCAGATCGAAGAGATCCTCAATACGGGGCAGTGGATGCTTGTTCTTGATAGTGACTGCATTCAGCTCACGATAATCCACACACATCCTCTTCGAGCCATCCTTCTTATCTACCAGCAACAATTTAAAAGCCCAAGGAGAGAAGCTGCGACGGATATAGCCCTTGGCTAGCAACTCATCAATAGTTTTCTTGACCTCTTCATGCTCTATAGGTGCCATACGGTAGGGCCGCTTTGCAATAGGAGCTGTGCCAGGCAAGAGATCAATACAAAACTCAATGGCGCGTTCAGGCGGCATACCTGGCAGATCATCCGGAAAGACATCCGGGAATTCAGACACCACGCGAATACCGTCCGTGGGTCTAGCCTCCATCTGATGAAGAAATCCAGAAGGCTCTACTGCACTGATAACAACCTCTTGGCCACTGGAAGCTGATAGCAAGACTGTCCTCTGAGCACAATCTATCCGAACTCCCCATTTGGCCAGAGTCTCCATTCCCAGAATGACATCAATGCCCTTGGTGTCCAGCACCATCAGATCAGTACAGAACTCTACTCCCCTCAAAGAAACACTGACTCTCGGGCAGTAAGTGTGAGACCTCAACTGTCCTCCCGGTGAAGATACTAACAGGCACCTCTTTAATGTGCTAGTATGAATACCATGATGCTCGACAAAAGACTGAGTAATGAAGGAATGCGTAGCACCAGTATCAAAAAGCACTGTAGCTGGATATGAATTAACCATGAACGTACCAATAACCACGTTGGGAGCCTCGGCCGCTGACTCGGCCGTCACGTGGTTCACCCTGCCCTGTGCTGGCGCCCTGGGCTGAGCTGGGCGCCCCTGCTGTCCCGCCTGCGCCTTCCGGGGGCAAGCGTTGGCGTAGTGCCCCGGCTGGCCGCAGTGAAAGCAGGTGCGAGGAGGTCCCTGAGCCTGCTGTCCGGTAGGAGCTGCCGGACGTGGAGCCTGCGGTGCCGGTGGAGCTGGTGGAGCAGCACGAGCCGGAGGTGCCGGTAACCTCTGGCCCTGACCTGCCTGCTGCTGCTGTCGAGGCGGGTACTGCTGCGGTGTTCTCTGCTGGTACTGCTGAGGGGGCCGGTACTGCTGCTGGTACTGCTGGGGCGGCTGGAGTCGAGGACGAGTGTTGCTGCGGGAAGCAACGGGGACAACCTTCCCCTTCTTGTCCTCCATCTCCAGGTGCTTGCGCTCAGTGTTGAGCGCGCTGTCAACCAGATGGTTGAAGTCGTCAAAGCGGAGGTTGAGCAACGCGTACTGGAGGTAGTCCTCAAGACCCTCCATGAAGTGCTCCTGCTTCTTGCAGTCATCCGCAACCTCGGCAGGGGCGTAGCGTGCCAGCTGAAGAAAGCGATCACGATACTCCGTGACCGACATAGTCCCCTGAATTCACAGACAGATAGATATCGGAAGATTAACTCAAGATTCATAAGGATAGAACAAGGGGCATTAGCTGAAAAGAAACTGCTGAATGTTTATATTTAAGATTACCTGCTTCAGTGCAAGGAACTCCTTCTGCTTCATCTTCATAACGCCCGCGGGGACGTTGTGGCTGCGGAAACGCTCCCTGAACTGGAGCCAAGTGAGAGCCTCGCGGTCGTGAACTGGGTGGGACTCCCACCAGTCCAAAGCTGCCCCTCGCAGCTGTCCTGCTGCGTACAAGACGCGCTCACGGTCATCGCACTGGGCGATGTCCAGCTGACGCTCCACTGCACGGAGCCAGTCGTCGGCCTGAAGAGGGTCGGACGTGTGAGAGAACATCGGCGGGTGACCCCTCAGGAACTCAGCACGCCTGTCGCGAGGCTGCGGCGGTGGAGGAGGCGGAGGCTGAGTGTGAGCGTGCTGAAGAGCCTGAACGGTGTTGTTCAGGGTAGCCATCATCTGCATCTGGAGCTGGAAGTACTGCTCCGGAGTCAAAGGCGGAGGCATCGGGATCCCGGTACCCTGGTTGTTCTGACCCTGCTGCTGGCCAGAATCGGAACCGGTGCTCCTGGTGTTCACCATCTGATTTGAACAAAAGATTTCACGAGTAAGGATATTGCAGGAATAAACTCAGATGGATATGATAACTCTTTGCGGAAAAAGACTCAGCCATGATAAAGTAGACAGGATAGAGTTGACTGTTTTACCCCCAACGAACTAACTCATTTTATTAATTAGTTAACTTTACATCTGAGTGATTAATTTAAATTCCATCATTTATTAATAAATTTAAATGGCTTTATTCAAACTTCTAAGGTTTATTGTGTTTAGTTGGCATTTAAATCTAATTTTTGTTCAATAAATAATTAAAATCCAATTTTTGTTCCTCTAGTAATTAAAATTTTCCTTAGGTTTAATTGTGTTGTTGCATTCATGCTGGAGCATTGATTTATTTGTTTGAGTGTTAGAGTTGAATTCAAATTTTGTTTGAATTCAAATAGACTTGTTTGGTTAGAAATAGAAAAGAAAAAGAAATAGGAAGGAAACCCAAACCCACCTCAGCCCGGTCATCCCGGCCCAACCAAACCCCACGCCGAGCGGCCCACTCCACCGCGCCCGACCCCAAACCCGCTCGCGCGAGGCCCATCTCCCGTGACCCTGTTCGACCCGCACAGCCCGTCTCCCTACTCCAGTTCACGCGCTCACCCGCCGCTGACCAGTGGGGTCCACTGGTCATCCCTTTCCTCCCCTTTCCTTCCCAGTCCCGCGCAACGGACGCCCGATTTACCGGCGAGGTCGCCAGGATCGCTATCCCATCGCTCCGAACCCCGAAATCGCCGGCGCCCCTCCTTTTAAACCGCCCTGTGATCCCCCCTGCACCCCATCCACTCCCCTCGCCGCCCGCAACCCTAGCGCACCGCCCCTCCGAGCTCCGAGTGGAGCAGAGTCCCCACGCCGCCGGTAAGCGAGCTCGCCACCGCTTTTCTCCGCCTCCGGCGACCCAGAGCCCCCCCTGACCCCCGCATCCTTCCCACAGGATCGCCTTGGGTCAAGCCGTGCCATCAGAAGGCCAGGAGGAGCCCTGCGCCGACCTCGCCACCGAACTCCACCGTGCCGCTTCCGCCGGATCTCGACGCCGGCGCTGCTGTGCTACGTTTCCATCCAATTACAAGCCCGGTGAGCACCACCCCAGTTTCATGATTCTTTTGCGCTAGATGATGTAGGCCATAGCGTGCCCTAGAGGGCCGGTCACCGGCCACCGGCGCTGCACCGCCGCCGCGCCATGACCAGAGCCCACTCTGCTGGTTGAACACTAATGCTAGCCGCTGGAGTAGATCACCCATACCCCGTTGACACTCCTAGTAGCAAGAACCGACCCAGAACGGGACCGGGACCGGGAGAACGCGGCTCGCCGGCGAGAGCCACCGTGCAGAGCCGCCGCCGTCCTTGCTCTCACCGCCACGGACCTCCCAGAGGCCCGCCAAGGTCCCAGGTGGACTTCGCATGACGTGTAGTCCATCCTGGACACTAATCCACGTCGAATCGAGACCCTGAGCGTCGATTTCGGCTTACGCCGGCGATCCCCTGCCGCGGGAGAGGAATCCCGGCGAGTCCCGCCGCCGCCGTCAGTCGCGTTCGACCTCAGCCGTCCGATCAGAAGCCATCGGCCAAGATTAGATCCCGAGCCAAACTGTTCTAAGCCGCTCGATCCAGATCCAAGAGCTCAGATTGAAACTTACCGCTTCGGCCTAGAGTTTTTGCTAAAGAGCCCTTTCCTTTTGTTAATATCAACCCGCGGTCCAGAGTTAGTCAAAAATATTTCCACTTAGGTCCTGTTTTTAACGTTTTAACCCCTGAGCTCTTTAGAAATAGCACCCGCCGTCCAGAGCCGTCGGTTTTGCAGTTTAGCCCCTGAAAACTAACGATTAATTACGTTTTAGCCCTCGGTTTTAGCAGAAAAGCCCCTGAAACTTCAATTTTCTTGCAAATAAGCCCCTAGGACTTGTTTTTAGCCTAGAAAATGCGTTTTAGCTCCGTTTTTAGCGTTCTTTATGTCCACGCGATCGTTGTAACGCGTAGAATAGTTCTAGGGTAGTTTTGTGTGCTGTTTTTATGTATTGATGTATTGTTTCTTAGTTTTTGTTAGTGTTTGCTTGTATGCTTACTTCTGTGCATTGTTTTGGCCATGTGTTCGTGAGTAGACGTTGATCCATCTGAGGAGCCCCAGTACCAGTACCCGGAGCAGCCGTCTTCCGAGCAGTTTGAGCAGCAGCAGGAGCAGTACGAGGAAGGCAAGTATAACATAAACAACCTATCACCTTTAATTACAATTTCTTACTGCATTTTAATACTGTATGCCTATAAGGACTTTCCTAGCCACTTTATATCCTATATATATACCTTTGGGTTGCATTTTGGTTAGTTGTGCTAGGTTGCTGCGCTATAACACATTCTGGTCCTTTTTAATTAAATTGATTAATGGTTTACTTGAACATAATTCTGAGAGTGGCCCTCTGTGTGGATGAGTGGCTCACGTCTCATTAAAATATGGTTTTTTTGTAGAAACATGGTTTAGGGGGGCCAGCACGGTGCTTAGTGCTTGGTTGGCCACTCTCCATAAGTTCCGGTTCATAGAGCGACAACCTAGGACAACAGCACTACCACAAGACTAGAATGGGATAGACTTGGCTTACTAATTAGGTCTTTTTGGTTTGGAGTAACTTACCTGCGGGGCAAGAGTAGTAAGCTTCAATGGTCCCTGCTCCTCCGGCTGGTCTGTGCTTGGATTGCGCTCCTGTGCTTGTATCCCCGTGAGGTGGGCCCCATCGTCGCTGACCTAACTCTCGCGGTTACGCCTTACCAACGAGATTCTTTGTAACGGCCTCATAGTGAGTCGCTAGTCATCTCACCTAAGGAAGTGTGATGAACAACTGGCGTAGCTCACGACTTGTGGGTAAAGATGTGCAACCTCTGCAGAGTGTAAAACTGGTATACTAGCCGTGCTCACGGTTATGAGCGGCCCAGATCCTCCTTTTGATTAGTGGAGTTATCTCCTTCCGACGAGGGAGGTGCTTCTCGGGGTTACCTTGGTGGCTTGGTTTCGGTTTGGTTCTCAGTAGTGACATGTTTAATCTTGATTAATTACTATGTAACTGGGTTAATGGTAATTCATCAACTTGTAGTAAATAGCTTTAATAAAATCTTGCCATCACTTAAAAGCTAATGCAGTTGAGTCAGCCAACCTTAGAGCCCCATAGTTTGTGTTATACTTGTTGAGTACAAGTTGTGTACTCACCCTTGCCTCTTCTCTACTTTTTCCTCTTGGCTACGCTACTGCTGCTCAGTTCCTGCCGACACGAGGGAGTTCGTCCAGCGCTACCAGGACTTCGAGGACTTCTAGGTGTTCGTCTCCCAGTCGACGTCCCTGTGGTGCCCTGCTTCAGCTTCGGAGAGCTATATCGTATTTTGTACTTCGCTTCCGCTGTATCAGACATTTTGTCATTATTGTAATAAATAACAATCGTATTCGCTTTATTATGTCTTTTTACGTGATATGTGCTATGATATACTGTTCATTCTGTTGTATATACGTGTGACTTGATCCTGGCACGTATATGATTGCTCGGTTTATGTTCTTTTATAAACCGGGTGTTACACGTAGGGACCATTGAAGCTCGACTCCCCTCTTGCCCCGCAGGTAAGTTACTCCCGAACCAAAATGACCTAATTAGTAAACCAAGACCGTCCCATTCCAGTCTTGTGGTAGCGCTGTTGTCCCAGGTTGTCGCTCTACGAACCGGTCCTTATGGAGAGTGGCCAACCCAGCAGTAAGCATTGTGCTGGCCCCCTAAACCATGTTTCTAACAAAAACCAATTTTAACGAGACGTGAGCCACTCAAGCCACACAGAGGGCCACTCTCAGAATTAAGTTGCATATACCATTAATCAAATTAATTAAAATGGACCATTATGTGTTATAGCACGGCACCTAGCACAACTAACCAAAATGCAACCCAAAGGATATATATAAAGGATATAAAGTGGCTAGGAAATCCTTATAGGCATACAGTATTAAAATGCAGTATGAAAATGTATTTAAAGTGATAGGTTGTTCATGTTACACTTGCCTTCCTCGTACTGCTCCTGCTGCTGCTCAAACTGGTCAGAAGACGGCTGCTCCGGGTACTGGTACTGGGGCTCCTCAACTGGATCAGCGTCTACTCACGAACACATGGCCAAAACAAGGCACAACAATAAGCATACAAGCAAACACTAACAAAAACTAAGAAACAATACATCAATACATAAAAACAGCAAGAAAACTAGGCTAAAACTATTCTACACGTTACAACGATCACGTGGATATAAAGAACGCTTAAAACGGAGCTAAAACGCATATTCTAGGCTAAAAACAAGGTTCAGGGACTAAACTGCATGAAAACTAAGGTTCCAGGGGGTTTTCTGCAAAAACCGAGGGCCTGAACGTAAATAAAGGGTAGTTCTGGGGTCTAACTCGCGAACTCGGCAGCCAAGGACGGCGGGTACTATTTCTAAGAAAGTCAGGGGGTCAACTGCTAAAAACAGGACCGATCTGTAATTTCTTTTGAACTGGACAGGAGCTCGGGTTGATTCAGAGAAAGCTTAGGGGTTCTTTAACAAAAGTGGCAGCGCGAAGGGGTATGCACGGATCTAATCCATTGGATCATGATCCCGCGGCTCAGATCTAACATAACGACAGTCTAATCACAGGCGTCCATAAAAGACCGGGTGGCTCACGAGGGGGGTTCGCGGCCGCTGGCGCCGGAGGGCTCACCGGGAATCGGTTTCCCGCGGTGGCGCTGCACCCAAGCTCATCGGAGTTGGGCAACACAACGCCATAGGGGTCAATTCGGGGTGCCGTTTGGCCGTGGAGCACCGCCAGGTCATGCGTAATGCACTAGGGGCCTCGGCGGGGATTACGGGGGTCCGTAGCGGCTCTGGGCTTTGCGGCGGCGGGTCGGCGTGGCGAAACGCGCCGGCGAGCGGGTGCTCCGGGGTTTCCAGGGGCTACGGCCTGTCCAACTAACACCAAAATGACAGAGGAGGGTTGGGGGATGCTTACAGAGGCTCGAATCGAGCGGGGATGTCGTGTAGGAAGCTCGGCGGCGAAGGTCGTCAGCGAGATGCGGGCGGCGTTCGGGGACGGGTCGCTGCGGAGGTCGGAGTAGAGGTAGCATGCTCGGGGGAGTTCGTGGCCTCCGGGCAGAGCTCCCCCGGCGGCTTGCCGTGGTGGGGGCGTCGGGGAGCGCCGGGAATCGCGGCGGCGGAGCTCCTGCTCTGACTCCGGGGGGTGCGGCGGCGCGACTCCGTGCGGTGGCTAGGGTTGGCGGGGGCTGTAGTGGATGGGAGGTGGGGTGCGGGAGAGGGTCAGGGCGTGTTTAAGAAGGGAAGGCCGGCCTCGACGTGCGGGTTAGGCAGGATATCAAGGCGCGGCTGTTGCGCACTGGATTGGGTCCGTTCTCGACCCGAAATCAATGCGGGACTAATCGGAATCCGGGATGCGCACGCGAGGTGTGGTGAGGGGGGTCCTGCAGGTGGGCTCTCGATGGTCGGACTCGGGCGGAAGGGCCCACGACGCGGTGAGGCGTGGCGCGGGCGGCCGAGCGGAGCGGGCGGAGCGGAGCAGAGTATCTCGGCGCGGGGAGGAAGAAAGGAAGGGGGGATGGGGGCGCTGACCTGTGGGGCCCGGTGGCAGGCGGGTGAGAGCGGGCCCGTGAGCGGATGTAACACCCGGTTTATAAAAGGGCATAAACCGAGCAATCATATACGTGCCAGGATCAAGTCACACGTATATACAACAGAATGAACAGTATATCACAGCACATATCACAAAAAAGACATAATAAAGCGTATACGAATGTTATTTATTACATTAATGACAAAATGTCTGATACAACGGAAGCGAAGTACAAAATACGAATAAAGCTCTCCGAAGCTGAAGCAGGGCGCCACAGGGACGTCGACTGGGAGACGAACGCCTAGAAGTCCTTGTAGTCCTGGTAGCGCTGGACGAACTCCCTCGTGTCGGCAGGAACTGAGCAGCAGTAGCGTAGCCAGGAGGAAAAAGTAGAGAAGAGGCAAGTGTGAGTACACAACTTGTACTCAACAAGTATAACACAAACTATGGGGCTCTAAGGTTGGCTGACTCAACTGCATTAGCTTTTAAGTGATGGCAAGATTTTATTAAAGCTATTTACTACAAGTTGATGAATTACCATTAACCCAGTTACATAGTAATTAATCAAGATTAAACATGTCACTACTGAGAACCAAACCGAAACCAAGCCACCAAGGTAACCCCGAGAAGCACCTCCCTCGTCGGAAGGAGATAACTCCACTAATCAAAAGGAGGATCTGGGCCGCTCATAACCGTGAGCACGGCTAGTATACCAGTTTTACACTCTGCAGAGGTTGTACATCTTTACCCACAAGTCGTGAGCTACGCCAGTTGTTCATCACACTTCCTTAGGTGAGATGACTAGCGACTCACTATGAGGCCGTTACAAAGAATCTCGTTGGTAAGGCGTAACCGCGAGAGTTAGGTCAGCGACGATGGGGCCCACCTCACGGGGATACAAGCACAGGAGCGCAATCCAAGCACAGACCAGCCGGAGGAGCAGGGACCATTGAAGCTTACTACTCTTGCCCCGCAGGTAAGTTACTCCAAACCAAAAAGACCTAATTAGTAAGCCAAGTCTATCCCATTCTAGTCTTGTGGTAGTGCTGTTGTCCTAGGTTGTCGCTCTATGAACCGGAACTTATGGAGAGTGGCCAACCAAGCACTAAGCACCGTGCTGGCCCCCCTAAACCATGTTTCTACAAAAAAACCATATTTTAATGAGACGTGAGCCACTCATCCACACAGAGGGCCACTCTCAGAATTATGTTCAAGTAAACCATTAATCAATTTAATTAAAAAGGACCAGAATGTGTTATAGCGCAGCAACCTAGCACAACTAACCAAAATGCAACCCAAAGGTATATATATAGGATATAAAGTGGCTAGGAAAGTCCTTATAGGCATACAGTATTAAAATGCAGTAAGAAATTGTAATTAAAGGTGATAGGTTGTTTATGTTATACTTGCCTTCCTCGTACTGCTCCTGCTGCTGCTCAAACTGCTCCGAAGACGGCTGCTCCGGGTACTGGTACTGGGGCTCCTCAGATGGATCAACGTCTACTCACGAACACATGGCCAAAACAATGCACAATAATAAGCATACAAGCAAACACTAACAAAAACTAAGAAATAGTACAACAATACATGAAAACAGCGCACAAAACTACTCTAGAACTATTCTACGCATTACAATGATCGCGTGGATATAAAGAACACCTAAATCGGAGCTAAAACGCATTTTCTAGGCTAAAAACAAGGTTCAGGGGCTTATTTGTAAGAAAAACAGGGTTTCAGGGTCTTTTCTGCTAAAACCGAGGACTAAAACGTAATTAAACTAAAACTCTGGGGTCTAACATGCAAAACTGCCAAGGGTGGACGGCGGGTTCTAATTTAAAGAAACTCAGGGGGTTCGGTGAAAAGTTTTGGGCCAAACAGGAATTAATTTTGAATAACTCAGGACCGCGGGTTGAATCAGGGAAAAGCCAGGGGCTGTTTAGCAAAAAGTCAAGGCCGAACCGGTATCTACGCGTATGGGCCATTGGATCTTGATCTCGTGGCTCAGCGCGGTTTGGATTTAGATCTAATCTGATCCGTAGATTACGGATCGGACGGCTAGGACCTGTTTGGGCGCGGGGTGGCGGCGCAAACCGCCGGAGCAGAGCTCCGCGGCGGCGAGCTCGCCGGAGCTGGCCGTTCGGCCGCTACAGGGGCTCGTTTGGGTCGAGGTTTGGTGCAAAAGGACGAGCTCGGCATGGGTAGTCCACTGGGGTACCTAGGGAGGCGGTTCGGGGCTGGAAGGGGGGTCGTCGCCGGTGCAGGGCGGCTCGGACGGCGCATCTCGCCGGCGTGCGATGTGCTGACCTCGGGAGCGGGCTAAGGGCCAAAACAACTAGCGCAAAAGAACGGGTGGGTTGTTGTGAGCCTCACCGAGGGCCTGTGGTGGCCGGAGCTGCTGCGCAGGGCGACCGGCGTCGAGGACCTGCGGCGGAGGTGGGGCGGAGCTCGCGGCGCGGTTGACGCAGGGCGTTTCCGGGTGCTGGATCGGCCGGAGGGGTCCGTGCGGGTCCTGCAAAGGTGTTCCAGGGGCCAATTAAGTCCGGTAGTCACCGGAGGAGGCGAAATGAGATGGAGCAGGGGCTCACCGGCGTGGAGGTCGCGGCGGCGCCCCGCTCCGAGCAGAGGCAAGGCGGCGGCTAGGTTTGTGCGGCGCGTTGGTGGGTGGAGGGAGCAGGGGGGTCTCGGTGGGTTTAAAGCCCCGCCCGTCGTGATCCCGGCGGGGATTGCGGCCGGAGATCTCGGCCGCGCCCACGGTTCTGTTGCTCCGCGGAGGGGAAGAGCTGCCATGCGGGCCCGGGCGGTCAGGCGGTGCGGGTGAGAGGGGCTGGGCGCTAGCAGGCCGCGCGCGAGCAGGTGGGGGGGGGGGGCGAGCGCATGAGGCGGAAGGCTGGGCCGCGCGCGAACGGGTGGGCCGTGGCTGGACCGAGCGCGAAGCCTGGGTTGGGCCACGGGGAAAAACTGGGTCGCGGGCTGAGAGCTGGGCCGAGCGGGCTGTGCGGGAGAACTGGCTGGGCCAGCGTGCTGGGCCCAAGCGGGAGAAGGAAAGGGCTGACTGAGGTGGGTTTGGGTTGTTGGGTTGGGCTGGTTTTCCTTTTCTAATTTCTATTTACTCTCTCTTTTCTATTTCTAACTCAAACAAAGTTTGAATTCAAATTCAAATTTGAATTCAAACCACACTCAAATAAAAATATGCACCAGCATGAATGCAACACAAAAAAAATTAAACCTATGATAAATTGTAATTACTTAAGGAACAAAATTGGGTTAAATGCCATACTAAACACAATAAACCTTAGAAATTTAAATAAAGCCAATTAAATTTATTGATAAATGCTGAAATTTAAATTAGGGTGTTACATACCCTACCCCTTAAAGAAATCTCGTCCCCGAGATTTAGCTGGGCTGGTTAGCAAAGAGATCTGGATATGTCTTCTTCAACTCATCTTCTCGCTCCCATGTAGCCTCAGCTTCACTGTGGTGACTCCACTGAACTCTGCACATCTTGATGCACTTGTTCTGAGTAACCCTTTCTGATGTCTCCAGAATCTTCACCGGATGCTCAGTATAAGTCAGATCTTCCTGCACATCCACTCCATCCAGTGGTGCCTGCTCCTCGGGTACTCGTAGACACCTCTTCAGCTGAGATATATGGAAGACATCATGAACTCCTGAGAGGCTGAGAGGTAACTCTAGGCGATAAGCAACTTCGCCTTTCCGCTCTAGCACCTTGAATGGCCCCACATACCGAGGTGCTAACTTTCCCTTGACATTAAATCTGCGGATTCCTCTCATCGGAGACACCTTCAGGTACACATAATCACCAACACTGAAAGTCAGATCTCTCCATTTGCCATCAGCATAGCTCTTCTGTCTGCTCTGTGCAATCCTCAGATTTTCTCGCACTGCCTGAACCATCTGCTCTGCATCATTTATGATCTCAGGGCCAAAGAGCTGCTTCTCACCAATCTGATCCCAATAGAGAGGAGTCCTGCACTTCCTGCCATACAATGCCTCAAAGGGAGACTTCTTCAGACTGGCCTGATAGCTGTTGTTATATGAGAACTCAGCATATGACAGGCACTTATCCCAGCTAGTACCGTATTGAATGGCACAAGCTCTCAACATATCCTCCAACACTTGGTTGGTTCTCTCTGTCTGCCCATCTGTCTGAGGGTGATAAGCCGTACTGAAACGCAGCTTCGTATCCAATGAATCATGGAGCTGCTCCCAGAACCGAGAAGTGAACTGAGACCCTCTGTCAGGTATGATCTTCTTGGGCACACCATGCAAGCAGACAATCCGAGAGATGTACAACTCTGCAAGTCTAGCACCGGAGTAAGTAGTGTTCACTGGAATGAAGTGAGCAACCTTCGTCAGACGATCCACTACTACCCAAATGGAGTTGTACCCTTTCTGAGTACGAGGCAATCCAACAATGAAGTCCATAGTGATCTCCTCCCATTTCCACTCTGGAATCTTCAAAGGCTGTAACAGACCTGCTGGTCTCTGATGCTCAGCCTTGACACGCTGACAAGTGTCACAAATAGCCACGTACTCTGCCACTGAACGCTTCATCCCATACCACCAGAAACGTTCCTTCAGATCATAATACATCTTCGTGCTGCCCAGATGAATAGAGTATGCCGTATCATGGGCCTCACTCAGAATCAATTTCCGGAGATCCTTCACATCTGGCACACAGATCCGGTTCTTGTACCACAATGTACCCTGATCATCCTCTCTGAAATGAGGGGCCTTGCCCTTCTTGAGCAACTCACGGATCTCCTGCAGCTTCTCATCATCTTTCTGATGCTGCCTGATCTCTGACTCTAGAGTCGGTACTGCCTCAAATGCTGCACTGGAAGTATGATGCAAGAAGCCCAGACTCAACTGCTCGAACTCCTCGCATAACTTTGGAGGCATCTGGAAAGCCACGGCCATGTTGACATAACTTCTTCTGCTCAAAGCATCTGCTACAACATTGGCCTTGCCCGGATGATAGTGAATCTCCAGGTCATAATCCTTGACTAACTCTAGCCATCTTCTCTGCCGCATGTTCAGCTCATTCTGCGTGAAAATGTACTTGAGGCTCTTGTGATCAGTGTAGATATCACACCGCTGTCCATACAAGTAATGCCTCCAAATCTTCAGAGCATGCACAACTGCGGCTAACTCAAGATCATGAGTGGGATAATTCAGCTCATGCCGACGTAACTGCCGTGAAGCATAAGCAATCACTCTGCCCTCCTGCATCAGAACACACCCAAGACCATCCTTCGAAGCATCACAATACACCGTGAACCTCTTCGTCTGGTCTGGCAGAGTCAGGACTGGCGCCGTAGTCAACCTTTTCTTCAGCTCATCAAAGGCCTTCTGACGCTCATCAGTCCATATGAAAGCCACATTTTTCTCCAGCAAAGAAGTCAAAGGCCTCGCGATCTTGGAGAAATTCTCAATGAATCTCCGATAATATCCAGCCAAGCCCAAGAATGACCTGACTTCCTTCACTGTCTGCGGTGTCTCCCACTCTAGCACATCCTTCACCTTGCTCGGATCAACAGCAATGCCTCCCTGAGAGATAACATGACCGAGGAATGGAACCTCGTCAATCCAGAACTCGCACTTGCTGAACTTAGCATACAACTGATGCTCTCTCAATCTCTGCAATACGAGTCTCAGATGCTCCTCATGCTCTTCTTCTGTCTTGGAGAAGATCAGAATATCATCAATGAAAATCACCACAAAGACATCCAGATAATCCATGAAGACCATGTTCATCAAGTGCATGAAGAAAGCCGGGGCATTAGTCAAGCCGAAGGACATGACTGTATACTCATATAGCCCGTACTTGCAGGTGAATGCCGTCTTCGGAATATCCCCAGGACGGATCCTCAGCTGAAAATATCCCGAACGAAGATCAATCTTCGAGAATATACGAGCACCTCGAAGCAGATCGAAGAGATCCTCAATACGGGGCAGTGGATGCTTGTTCTTGATAGTAACTGCATTCAGCTCCCGATAATCCACACACATCCTCTTCGAGCCATCCTTCTTATCTACCAGCAACAATGGAAAAGCCCAAGGAGAGAAGCTGCGACGGATATAGCCCTTGGCTAGCAACTCATCAATAGTTTTCTTGACTTCTTCATGCTCTATAGGTGCCATACGGTAGGGCCGCTTTGCAATAGGAGCTGTGCCAGGCAAGAGATCAATACAAACTTCAATGGTGCGTTCAGGCGGCATACCTGGCAGATCATCCGGAAAGACATCCGGGAATTCAGACACCACGCGAATACCGTCCGTGGGTCTAGCCTCCATCTGATGAAGAAATCCCGAAGGCTCTACTGCACTGATAACAACCTCTTGGCCACTGGAAGCTGATAACAAGACTGTCCTCTGAGCACAATCTATCCGAACTCCCCACTTGGCCAGAGTCTCCATTCCCAGAATGACATCAATGCCCTTGGTGTCTAGCACCATCAGATCAGTACAGAACTCTACTCCCCTCAAGGAAATACTGACTCTCGGGCAGTAAGTGTGAGACCTCAACTGTCCTCCCGGTGAAGATACTAACATGCACCTCTTTAATGTGCTAGTATGAATACCATGATGCTCGACAAAAGACTGAGTAATGAAGGAATGCGTAGCACCAGTATCGAAAAGCACAATAGATGGATATGAATTAACCATGAACGTACCAATAACCACGTTGGGAGCCTCGGCCGCTGACTCGGCCGTCACGTGGTTCACTCTGCCCTGAAGTGGCGCCCTGGGCTGAACTGGGCGCCCCTGCTGTCCCGCCTGCGCCTTCCGGAGGCAAGCGTTGGCGTAGTGCCCCGGCTGGCCGCAGTGAAAGCAGGTGCGAGGAGGTCCCTGAGCCTGCTGTCCGGTAGGAGCTGCCGGACGTGGAGCCTGCGGTGCCGGTGGAGCAGCACGAGCCGGAGGTGCCGGTAACCTCTGGCCCTGACCTGCCTGCTGCTGCTGTCGAGGCGGGTACTGCTGCGGTGGCCTCTGCTGGTACTGCTGAGGAGGCCGGTACTGAGGCTGCTGGTACTGCTGGGGCTGCTGGAGGCGTGGACGAGTGTTGCTGCTGGAAGCAACGGGGACAATCTTCCTTTTCTTGTCCTCCATCTCCAGGTGCTTACGCTCAGTGTTGAGCGCGCTGTCAACCAGATGGTTGAAGTCGTCGAAGCGGAGGTTGAGCAGCGCGTACTGGAGGTAGTCCTCAAGACCCTCCATGAAGTGCTCCTGCTTCTTGCGGTCATCCACAACATCGGCAGGGGCGTAGCGAGCCAGCTGAAGAAAGCGATCACGATACTCCGTGACCGACATAGTCCCCTGAATTGACAAAGACAGATAGATATCGAAAGATTAACTCAAGATTCATAAGGATAGAACAAGGGGCATTAGCTCAAAAAAAACCGCTGAATGATTATATTTAAGATTACCTACTTCAGTGCAAGGAACTCCTTCTGCTTCATCTTCATAACGCCCGCGGGGACGTTGTGGCTGCGGAAACGCTCCCTGAACTGGAGCCAAGTGAGAGCCTCGCGGTCGTGAACTGGGTGGGACTCCCACCAGTCCAAAGCTGCCCCTCGCAGCTGTCCTGCTGCGTACAGAACTCGCTCCCGATCATCGCACTGGGCAATGTCCAGCTGACGCTCCACTGCACGGAGCCAGTCGTCAGCCTGAAGAGGGTCGGACGTGTGAGAGAACGTCGGCGGGTGACCCCTCAGGAACTCAGCACGCCTGTCGCGAGGCTGCGGCGGTGGAGGAGGCGGAGGCTGAGTGTGAGCCTGCTGAAGAGCCTGAACAGTGTTGTTCAGGGTGGCCATCATCTGCATCTGGAGCTGGAAGTACTGCTCCGGAGTCAAAGGTGGCGGCATCGGGATCCCGGTCCCCTGGGTGTTCTGACCTTGGTTGTTCTGCCCCTGCTGGTCAGAACCACTCCTGGTGTTCACCATCTGATTTTGGACAAAAGATTTCACGAGTAAGGATATTGCAGGAATAAATTCAGATGGATATGATAACTCTTTGCGGAAAAAGACTCAGCCATGATAAAGTAGACAGGATAGAGTGGACTGTTTTACCCCCAACGATCTAACTCATTTTATTAATTAGTTAACTTTAGCATAAGAGTGATTTTCTTTAAACAAATTTAAACTACTAAGCTATGCAATCATTCAAAAATCCAAATCAAACATATAGCATAATAACAAGCAGTCAATTTTCACGACTTAGCCGAGTTTAGCAAAAGACTCGACTAACACAACGCGTCGCGGATCGTGCTATCGTATTATTATAAAAAGGTCACCTAGCTATACTCATGGTGGTCAGGTGACTGATTCAGGCCAAAATCTACGAAAACTTTTCTTCAGAGAAAGAAATCAAGGCAAGACGGGTAAAAAGTCATAGAAGTCAAGGGGTATAATAGTAAAATAGTTTCAGCAGGCAAGGATTGGAGAGAAGAAGTCCTAAAACTCGACCAGTTCTATCTAGGCTTCGTCCTACAGTCGATACGGCTCTGATACCACTCTGTAACACCCGGTTTATAAAAGGGCATAAACCGAGCAATCATATACGTGCCAGGATCAAGTCACACGTATATACAACAGAATGAACAGTATATCACAGCACATATCACAAAAAAAGACATAATAAAGCGTATACGAATGTTATTTATTACATTAATGACAAAATGTCTGATACAACGGAAGCAAAGTACAAAATACGAATAAAGCTCTCCGAAGCTGAAGCAGGGCGCCACAGGGACGTCGACTGGGAGACGAACGCCTAGAAGTCCTCGTAGTCCTGGTAGCGCTGGACGAACTCCCTCGTGTCGGCAGGAACTGAGCAGCAGTAGCGTAGCCAGGAGGAAAAAGTAGAGAAGAGGCAAGAGTGAGTACACAACTTGTACTCAACAAGTATAACACAAACTATGAGGCTCTAAGGTTGGCTGACTCAACTGCATTAGCTTTTAAGTGTTGGCAAGATTTTATTAAAGCTATTTACTACAAGTTGATGAATTACCATTAACCCAGTTACATAGTAATTAATCAAGATTAAACATGTCACTACTGAGAACCAAACCGAAACCAAGCCACCAAGGTAACCCCGAGAAGCACCTCCCTCGTCGGAAGGAGATAACTCCACTAATCAAAAGGAGGATCTGGGCCGCTCATAACCGTGAGCACGGCTAGTATACCAGTTTTACACTTTGCAGAGGTTGCACATCTTTACCCACAAGTCGTGAGCTACGCCAGTTGTTCATCACACTTCCTTAGGTGAGATGACTAGCGACTCACTACGAGGCCGTTACAAAGAATCTCGTTGGTAAGGCGTAACCGCGAGAGTTAGGTCAGCGACGATGGGGCCCACCTCACGGGGGTACAAGCACAGGAGCGCACTCCAAGCACAGACCAGCCGGACGAGCAGGGACCATTGAAGCTTACTACTCTTGCCCCGCAGGTAAGTTACTCCAAACCAAAAAGACCTAATTAGTAAGCTAAGTCTATCCCATTCTAGCCTTGTGGTAGCGCTGTTGTCCCAGGTTGTCGCTCTATGAACCGGTCCTTATGGAGAGTGACCAACCAAGCACTAAGCACCGTGCTGGCCCCCTAAACCATGTTTCTACAAAAAAAACCATATTTTAATGAGACGTGAGCCACTCATCCACACAGAGGGCCACTCTCATAATTATGTTCAAGTAAACCATTAATTAATTTAATTAAAAAGGACCAGAATGTGTTATAGCGCAGCAACCTAGCACAACTAACCAAAATGCAACCCAAAGGTATATATATAGGATATAAACTGGCTAGGAAAGTCCTTATATGCATACAGTATTAAAATGCAGTAAGAAATTGTAATTAAAGGTGATAGGTTGTTCATGTTATACTTGCCTTCCTTGTGCTACTCCTGCTGCTGCTCAAACTGCTCCGAAGACAGCTGCTCCGGGTACTGGTACTGGGGCTCCTCAGATGGATCAACGTCTACTCACGAACACATGGCCAAAACAATGCACAATAATAAGCATGCAAGCAAACACTAACAAAAACTAAGAAACAGTACAACAATACATGAAAACAGTGCACAAAACTACTCTAGAACTATTCTACGCGTTACAACGATCGCGTGGATATAAAGAACACCTAAATCGGAGCTAAAACGCATTTTCTAGGCTAAAAACAAGGTTCAAGGGCTTATTTGTAAGAAAAGCAGGGTTTCAGGGTCTTTTCTGCTAAAACCGAGGACTAAAACGTAATTAAACTAAAACTCTGGGGTCTAACATGCAAAACTACCAAGGGTGGACGGCCGGTTCTAATTTAAAGAAACTCAGGGGGTTCGGTGACAAATTTTGGGCCAAACTGCAATTAATTTTGAATAACTCAGGACCGTGGGTTGAATCAGGGAAAAGCTAGGGGCTCTTTAGCAAAAAGTCAAGGCCGAACCGGTATCTACGCGTATGGGCCATTGGATCTTGATCTCGTGGCTCAGCGCGGTTTGGATTTAGATCTAATCTGATCCGTAGATTACGGATCGGACGGCTAGGACCTGTTTGGGCGCGGGGTGGCGGCGCAAACCGCCGGAGCAGAGCTCCGCGGCGGCGAGCTCGCCGGAGTTGGCCGTTCGGCCGCTACAGGGGCTCGTTTGGGTCGAGGTTTGGTGCAAAAGGACGAGCTCGGCATGGGTAGTCCACTGGGGTACCTAGGGAGGCGGTTCGGGGCTAGAAGGGGGGTCGTCGCCGGTGCAGGGCGGCTCGGACGGCGCATCTCGCCGGCGTGCGACGTGCTGACCTCGGGAGCGGGCTAAGGGCCAAAACAACTAGCGCAAAAGAACGGGTGGGTTGTTGTGAGGCTCACCGAGGGCCTGTGGTGGCCGGAGCTGCTGCGCAGGGCGGCCGGCGTCGAGGACCTGCGGCGGAGGTGGGGCGGAGCTCGCGGCGCGGTTGACGCAGGGCGTTTCCGGGTGCTGGATCGGCCGGAGGGGTCCGTGCGGGTCCTGCAAAGGTGTTCCAGGGGCCAATTAAGTCCGGTAGTCACCGGAGGAGGCGAATTGAGACGGAGCAGGGGCTCACCGGCGTGGAGGTCGCGGCGGCACCCCGCTCCGAGCAGAGGCAAGGCGGCGGCTAGGGTTGTGCGGCGCGTTGGTGGGTGAAGGGAGCAGGGGGGTCTCGGTGGGTTTAAAGGGGGCGCCCGTCGTTATCCCGGCGGGGATTGCGGCCGGAGATCTCGGCCGCGCCCGCGGTTCTGTTGCTCCACGGAGGGGAAGAGCTGCCATGCGGGCCCGGGCGGTCAGGCGGTACGGGTGAGAGGGGCTGGGCGCTAGCAGGCCGCGCGCGAGCAGGTGGGGGGGCGAGCGCGTGAGGCGGAAGGCTGGGCCGCGCGCGAACGGGTGGGCCGTGGCTGGACCGAGCGCGAAGCCTGGGTTGGGCCACGGGGAAAAACTGGGTCGCGGGCTGAGAGCTGGGCCGAGCGGGCTGTGCGGGAGAACTGGCTGGGCCAGTGTGCTGGGCCCAAGCGGGAGAAGGAAAGGGCTGACTGAGGTGGGTTTGGGTTGTTGGGTTGGGCTGGTTTTCCTTTTCTAATTTCTATTTACTCTCTCTTTTCTATTTCTAACTCAAACAAAGTTTGAATTCAAATTCAAATTTGAATTCAAACCACACTCAAATAAAAATATGCACCAGCATGAATGCAACACAAAAAAAAATTAAACCTATGATAAATTGTAATTACTTAAGGAACAAAATTGGGTTAAATGCCATACTAAACACAATAAACCTTAGAAATTTAAATAAAGCCAATTAAATTTATTGATAAATGCTGAAATTTAAATTACGGTGTTACAGCGGAGGGGAGCGCTGCGCGGGCGCTCGGGCTGAGCGGACTGGGCCGGCGCGGGGTTTGCTAGGCCGGGCGAAGTCTGGCCGGTGTCGCGCGGGTTGGGCTGCTGGCGCAGGAGAGGAGACGGGCCGGCGCGAAGGCTGGGCCGCTGGGTGCAGCTGGGCCAAGAAAAAGGAAGGCCGGGCTGGGTCACTGGGTTGGGTTAGAGGAGTTTGGTTTTGGGCTGGGTCTGGTTTTCCTTTTCTATTCTATTTCTAAAGCAAACACTCCAATTCTAATTGAATTCAAATTCCAATTTGAATTCAAACCTAGCACTCAAACAAAAAGAACAATGCACCAGCATGAATGCAACAACAAAATTTTTAAACTTAGACAAATTTTTATTACTTGTGAAACAAAAATAAATTAAATGAAAGGCTAACACAATAAACCATAGAAAATTAAATAAAGCCAATTAAATTTATTGTAAAATGCTGGAATTTAAATTAGGGTGTTACAGAACCCGTGCCTCAACAGTGCACGTTTCACCGATGCATTCATGGCAGTGTTCATGGCGGCATTCACGGATGTAGTAAAAAATGCAATAATCCAGATTCTCCAAATAGTAACATTCTACGTGAGCACTGAATAAAGAGCCATACATCCCGGGTTTTATTCCTGAAGTTATTTCGGGTGCAATCAATGTGGTGTATCGAATTGTATCATTTTTCTGGGATTTTACCCGAAAAAGAGGTCTTTTCGGATACCGGATCTGATGAATCCTGCAAATAATTTGAAGGATAAAATCTAATGCCACGTCTTACATCCATAATTCAAAATCTATGCTCGGGGGCTACTCGCAGCAAAAGGAATTTTGATTTAAGGCTCGGGGGCTGCGGGATATGTGCATCAAAGATTTATTTTTCAAATTTTTTGGAAAATAAAAGAAGGAAAAAGGCTGAAGGGACCCTCAGCCTGATTCTGCGATTCAACCTAAGGCTCGGGGGCTATCCATATGGAGCGCGAGTACTTCGCACACCAAATATGATCAAGATTTTGGGGCTTGAGCACCTCACAGCCTCGAAGCAAATGAAAGTACTTGGAGGACTACTTGACGTATCTAAAGAAAGGACCAGACGCAACCAGAAGGATATTCTGACTACTTGAAGTACTCGAAGACGCCCAGCCAAGTACTCGACGCCTACAGCACTCGGCTACGAAGAGCTCGGGGGCTTGTCAGACCCGGGACTGCGGGACTGCTTATAGGCATAGAATATTCTAGAGTAAGGGACAGCTCATGGATGTACCTTACCTCTTTTGTAACTACTCGAATAGGCGTAGAACTAGCTGCAGTACAAAGGAAACTACCCAATTGTATTGTAGTAGGTTTCCAACTGTACTCAGCTAGGACTTTACATGTAACCCTGTCTCCTCGGATATTTATGGGCGGGCAGGGAACCCTCCAAACAATCATCAACACCTAAGGAAATATAAACCATACAGGACGTAGGGTATTGCGCAAACTCGCGGCCCGAACCTGTCTAAATCTTTGTGTTCCTTGTACCATCGAGTTCTAGAGCAGTCGATCCCTACCTACAAACCCTGCTACTAAGGGTATCCCTGAGCTGGCTTGGCGGTAAACACGAACACCACGTGAGGGGTGTGGGCTCTAGGGCCATCGGGAAGTAGAGAACCTTGGTGTTGGTGTCTCCTCCTGCAACACTAACAGCGGTCGAGTATAAACGTAACCAATGAGCAGGGTCTTGCTTACTGTCGTACTTCTGTATGTTCGTTGGTTTGAAGTCCTCCGGATACTCGATGTTGTCGAAGACTTTGCTGAGGGCTTGGAAGCGAACAGAATTGTCTGCAAGCTGCAATCTGCGTCTTGCGTTGATGATGTCACGTGCGTCCACTATAGAATCGGCTACTTCTTCCCTGTTGTGGCCGCAATTGTTATTGCAACTTGTTTGAGGCCCAGGAGCTTGGTTTGCTAGTGGTTGGCCACCCCTGGGGCGATGGATGCTTGGGACTTCTTGATCCTCTTGATTTCTTTGATTTTGCTGCTCCAGCTGTTGTTGACGATGATGGACTCCAGGAGTACGGCTTGCTTAACGTATGACTGCTGCGGTGGCCCTCGACAGGGTGCCATGAAGTGAGGACAACGGGTTTTGTCTCTCGAGTTGCTCAACAACATTTTTGGCAAGATGTATGACACGTTCCATCTCCAGGTTTTGAGGCATCTGCATGAGCCGCAAGGTTGCTTCTGTCATTGTGGCGATTGGAGTTCTGAAGACTGGATCCACGACATTGTTGAATTCCTTGTTGAGGTTTCGCGGGGGAAGGCGAGCTCGCTCGGCAGCTCAAACCCTGCGTTCTCCTTTACATTGATTTCTTGCCCTACGAGCTGTGCGAGTAGCTTCATTCTCATCTTGTGGAGAGTCTTGGGTCAAATTGTCTTCTGAAATCTGATCCAAGGCTTCATTGGGGTCGTGCTAGCTAGGAGCACCTCCGGCTTGTTGGTTGATCACTGAAACCAGTCGTTCGAGGGAGAAGCTTTCTAGATCTGATTCGCAATTAGCTAGAACAGTTTCCCCGAAACCAGTTCCCCTCTCGGTTTCAAGGGGAGTACCGTGTTGGAACGGAAGATCATCAATGTTGGCAACTTATCGGAGGTTGTCGAGTAGTTCTGCCAGAGAATGACTTCGGCGGGACTTGAGTTGGATTTTTGCCAGTGCATTGGTGATGAAGTCCAGGCTGTCTTGAGATGACTCGACTGGATCTGAATATATATCGAAAATGGGTGCCTCCTGGTTAGCGGTGACTGAACGTTTCTCGACGCAGAGAGGATGATCCAAGCTGTTTTCATAGATGGGTATGATCATCTGTTTGTAAGTAGATGATGCGTTGCGCAACCCGAAGATGGGTTGAGCAAAAGGAGTCTCAATCTGAGTAGGATTCAGATCGAGATTGGTCTGAGTCCGAGTGGAACTCGAGCTGTCTTCGAGTTTCGATTCGATCTCTTTCGCGAGGTCGGGAAGCAGCATGACGCCGTGACCGCTTGATCCGGCGAGCTTGTGGGAGCCTTCCGACGTGGTTGCCTTCAGCGTGGGTGAGTTGGTTAGGTGGCTGTCGAAGCCACCTGAACCGTTGGCGACGGAAACCCACGAGCCGAAGACGAAGGTGGCGCCTTGAGGAGGCTCCACGGTGCTGAAAGTGAAAGTGGCCATCAAACTCACCAATGAACTCACCGAGTCCCCTACCTGGCGCGCCAGCTGTCGGTGTTTACCGCCAAGCCTGCTCAGAGATACCCTTAGCAGTAAGATTTGTAGGTAGGGATTGACTGCTCTGGAACTCGATGGTGCAAGGAACACAAAGATTTAGATAGGTTCGGGCTGCGAGTTGCGTAATACCCTACGTCCTGTGTGGTTGTTTGTATTGCCTTAGGTGTTGATGATCTTTCGAGGGGGTCCCTGCCCGCCCTTATATATCTGGGGGGATAGGGTTACATGGAAAGTCCTAGCCGAGTACAGTTGGAGTCCTACTACAACACGATCGGATAGTTTCGTTTGTACTACAACTGATTCTACGCCTATTCGTGTAGTTACAACAGAGGTAAGGTACATCTATGAGCTATCCCTTACTCTAGAACATTTGCACTGTTAGCAGTCCCGCTACCCCGGGTCTGAAAGCCTTGACTATTGTCACCAAAGATAATATCACTATAGCCAACAACATTGTCATCAAGGGAGGAAACCCTCTTTGAATCTCTGGTTATATGTTGAGTGCATCCACTATCAAGCACCCAATATCTTCCTCCGGCCTTGTAATTCACCTACAAAAGAGAAGTAACTCTTTTAGGTACCCAAATTTTCTTGGGTCCTTGGATGTTAGTGACCAAGGTTTTAGGCACCCAAATGGCATTCTTTTTAGCACCATATATAGGTAACCCAATATATTTAGCACTAACACAACCCTTAGAATCCTTTATAAGAACATAGCTAGAATCAAAGGATATGACTTTGTTGTTTGTGCAATTCTTCTCAGTATGGCCCATTTTCTTGCACTTTTCACAATAGGGTCATCCATTTTTCTTCACAAATGTGGTCTTGGTAGAATAGAAATCCTTCTTGCCTTTCTTTGGAATATATCCAAGACCTTGCCTATTCAAGGTGAACTTTTGGCTTGACCAACAATAATTGAATTTGGCTCTACTATCATAGCACTTGCTCAAATCATAGGTTGAGCAAATCACCTCCTTCTTCAATTTTTCATTTTCCAAGACAAGTGACTCATCACGAGAGGACATATCACTTGTGCTACATGAGGGGTTAGTAGAGCTAGATACACAACATAATTGCAAGTTTCACTACTAGCCTCCATGCTAGTGTTGTTCTTGTGATCAAGCAAGGTGTTGTGAGCTTCCTCAAGCTTCTCATGAGTTTTCTTAAGATTCTCATGAGAGGTCTTTAGCTCCTCATAGGAAGCTTGGAGTGAACCATATTTCAACTCCAAGTCCTTCAACTTTGCCTTTTCCTTGATCACAAGTTCACTGGCATCGTTGAGCATGTCTACAAGATCATCATATGAAAATTCTTCAAGTTCATCATTTTGTAATACATTTGCACAACCTTTTGCCATAAGACAATGTGGTGTAGAGAAGAGTGATGGAGACTCCTTGATGGCGATCCCGGCAACTCCCTTGAATGGCTTGTCATCATCATCATTATCATCTTCATCGGAGCTTGCATCGAAATCCCACTCAACAAAGTAGGCTTGATGATTTCTCTTCTTCTTGATGAACTTCTTCTTCTTTTTCTCATAATTTTCTTGTCTTTCTTGTTCTTTTCATTCTTCTTGTTTGGGCAATTTATGATGATATGGCACAATAAACCACATTGAAAACATGTCTTGTCAACAAAAGGATTTTTCCTTGATGATTGTCCTCTCCTGCCAAAGTTCTTCTTGCTCATCATTCTTTTGAACCTCTTGACAAAGAGAGCCATCTCCTCATTCGATTCTTCTTCTTGACAACCACTTTCTTCTTCAATTTTGCTATCTTGAGCCTTGAAATCCATACTCTTCTTTTTCTCTTCAATTGTTCCACCATGAGCTTCATCCTGAGATTTCTTGAATATGTCATGAGTAAGCACTTCTCCCAATATTTGTGTGGGAGTAGCGGTCCTCACATTTGACCTCACAAGCAAGGTCATAATAGTGTCATAACTCTTTGGAAGACTTCTAAGGAACTTGTGAGAGAAATCTGCATCTGGCACCTCAAATCCAAGACCCTTGACCTCCCACTTGATGTGCCCTCATGAATTTCCATGAGCTTCTTCCATATCTCATTTGCATTTGTGAGACTTTTAACTCTATTAAACTCACATCAAGAGAACTAAAGAGCACATTCACCCCATAATCATTTAGCACTTCATTTTCCTCATCTTGAGCGGCCAAAATCTTTGCATCTAGGATGATATAACAATCATTCACAATCCTCCACAATTTTCTACTCATGGCCTTGAGATGAGCCGACATCCTAGTTTTCCAATAATCATAATTGTTTCCATCAAAGAAGGGTGGCTTCCCAATATAAATATCATTTTCACTAGTCATTGTTCTACTCCAAGATGGTTAAATCCTCAATTAAAGAGTACTTAGCTCTAATACCACTTGTGGAATCAAGAACACTGATTAGAGGGGGGTGAATAGGCGTTTTAAAACTAAAATCACAAACACTAGAGAAATTTAATTAGTAACACAAGAGAGCCCTATGTCATGCTACAACTATCTCTAGTTTGGGTTTGCAACCTAGGGTGACAAGATACAAATCAAGCTCTAGTAAAGTAAATAGCTCAAAGTAAAAGCAATAATCAAAGTGAGCAAGAGAAGAAACCGAGCTTGACACAAAAACTTTTTCCCGTGGTGTCGATGACTTGACGGTCACCCCTAATCCACGTTGAGGTGGATTCCAAGAATCAACTGCTCCTCTATCAAGAAACCTCTTGATCTTTAGCCGGCTTGAATCAAAGAACCATTCCACAGCTCGATTCCACTAGAGTTGCTCTTCACCACTCCGGTGAGGAGAGCACAAATCTCTCACAACCAATTTCGGTGCTCCTCAACAATCTCCTTGGAGGTGCTCCACGAAATCCACTCCTCCAAGCCGTCTAGGGAGCGGCAACTCCCAAGAGTAACAAGTCGATGACGCTTGCTTGAAGTTTCCCTAGTGCCACAAAGCTCAAAACCTTGATGCAATGCACTAGGATGCTCTCACACTCTCAAAGATGTAATCTCTAAGCAAGGAAGTGTGAGAGAGGGAAGGCTTAGCTCTAAAGAGTCAAATATGCAGTCCAAATGGCCAAGAGTGTCTCCCCAAGGCCGGGCATTGAATATATATAGAGATCACCTAAAAAACTAGCCGTTACACTCTTTTCTGTGTATTCGCGGACCGTCCGTGCTTCAAAAACCGGACAGTCCGCCCTTATAAACTAGTGAGTCATAGTGTAATAATTGTGTGTCAGAACTAGCCGTTACAGCCCTGGCGGACTGTCTGCGCCCTAGGGGCGGATCGTTCGTGGTTCAGAGTTCCAAACCACCAGAGACGAAAAATGTTTTTGGTCACTTTTCAAAATGACAGGCGGACCATCCGCGCCCCAGGGGCGGACCATCCGCCGTTCGAACTCAAATTCCACCAGAGACACAAAATGTCTCTGGACATTTTCTCAAGAGACACGCGAACCGTCCGCTCCCTGGAGCCAGACTGTCTGCGGTACAATTTTCTGCGCATACGACAAAAATGAGTTAGAGGGGCGGACCGTCCGCCCATCTGGGCCGGACCGTTTGCCCTACAACTATCAAGCCCACCAGAGACAAAACAAGTCTCTGGTCGTTTTTCAAAAGTATGGCGGACCGTCCGCCCACCTGGGCCAGACTATCCGCACTTAGGCAGTCAGCACTCAAAAATTGATCCCTTTTTCAAACTTTTCAAAACAATGTTAGTCATCATGCATGCATCTAGACATTTTGAGCAAAATGGCACTAGATACCCATCAAGCACGAGTGCAACCTCTTGATAGTATGGCTATCTATCCAACAAATCCGGTCATTTTTCATCCGCTAAACACCTTATGATCGGTAAAATTACAAAAGCCCTACAATATACCATTGCCTTGAGCCCGAGCTTTGCACATCAACTCCAATATGTTCCACAAACATAATAAGGCCTCATTCAACCATGGATTAACCTATGTATATCATCTCAAATGCAATTGTTAGTCCATAACCATTGTCATTAATTACCAAAACTTGAATTAATTACCAACCGTTGTCTTCCGTGGGCTTCTTCACTTCTACGGGCTCGAGGTAACACTCCAAGCCCAACTCGATCGCCCAAATCGCCATCTTCATCCACCTCTGCGAGGGGTATCTGGGGATCGCCCCCCACTTCAACTTGTGGCGAGCTCTGTATCGCCTCAAGGGGCACCCGTCCAACGTTCGCCAGAATGTCGTGGGCGGGGCCACCTTCTCGCTGCGCCAGGGGAGTGTCTACCCCGACTTCGAGCTCTACGACACCAATAAGGGGTGGGCGTGGGAATAGTTCGTGGTGTGGAACCTGGTGCCCTGCCTCGCAGTACGCACCGGCCGCGCACCGGAGTATAAGGCATGCTGGGAGGAGCCGCCGACCACCGAGGAGATGGCGCAGGTGGATCGCCCCCTCAAGGAGATCACCGAGTTGCCAGCCCAGAAGCTGACAGGGGCCACGGTGGCCCTGTCCTTCTGCAAGCGGCTGACGCAGCCAATCCAGGAGAGGGTCCACCCGGCCTACAAGTACTGGGGTCATCAGGATCCAACCCGGGGACATGAGTGCAAATTCCCCCAGAAGGAGATCGCAAACTGGGTCACCTGCATCATAACGGGACAGATCCGGGACAAGGGCTGCCCAAAAGCCCTCTACCTGAAGTGGCCGACCGATGCCGTAAGTTTTCTTGAATCTTCCAGGTTGTTTTCTTTTCTTCCGAGTTGTTTCCTCTATTTTTACTCCGTTTTTCTGACTGCATCAGTTCTGTTGTGATACAACTCAGATATTTTGTAGGCCAAGGTCTTGGAGTACTGGTCCCTCGCTCCTCTGCCTGAGGGGGTGTTGTCGGTCGAAACCCACCGGCGAGCAGCGACGGGCAACACGAAGAGCCGGGAGATCGCCGGGACGGTGGCAGGCACTGCTACCTCGTCGACGGCCCGCAATTCCGTCACGCGCCCGGAGATTCTGTGGAAAGCCGGGCGTGCCACCTGACCTATACCCGATCAGGAGGGTGCGAACGTGCTCCAAACAGTTTCCTGCATACAAAGACACGTGTAAATGTAAGTCCGAGCCGTGGTCGGCTCCCCGGGATGACTCTTGCATCGGCTTTAAAGAGCCGATCGAGTCCCGATGTCAGATTGGATCTGTTGCATCCAGATATTGGTGAATAAAGCAAATAACTATAAAACTGCTTCAATTAAATCTAATTAATCTAACCCACGATGGTAATAGCTTCACTGCTAGATCGGAACATCCTACACGTGACTAGGCCTAATGGACATAACAGACAACTAAACCACAACCCAAAACAGAGGCCTAAGAACTAGCGAGAGCCGATTCCCGGAACAATCCCTATCAAGGCTAAGATAAAGTGTCTATTACACCACCGGATCATCCAATCCGTTTGCAAGGCCTAACCTAGCAGATATTACACCAACTCTTAAGATAAGAGCGAACCATAACAGATCAGATCTACTAGACATAAAAGAAGCAGGGTATTGCCTCTGTGCAACTAATTCTATGCAACAAGAACTAGCATGAGATTGGAACGTGACTGCACAGAGACAACATGATATTCGTAGATGATAAGCAACGAAGCACAACTGATCTACTAAAAGCAATGCTACGAACATCAGGATAACTAGTACTACTCGCCATCAAAAATGCTTCAGTACGAGTAATACCAAGGTAAAAGCAAGAACAATATTGCCCTAATCGCAAGAAGCGATCAGGGCAGCATGGCACTTACTTGGATGAAACCCTCGGATTAGGGGTGGCGATGCGCCGAGAGTTGTTGTTTGCGAGACATGATGACGCTCTCCTTTACGAATAACAAAGGATACATATTTATAGTCCGGAGACTTAGGAAACAATCTAAACTAATCTTGTCCCGATAGGACTCTATCTCTAATCTTAAACTAAATCTAAGGATACATGGCCCATGTGCCCCAGACGCTCACGCAGGAGCCGATTTACAGGTCTTCTTAGTCTTCTGCTTTGAGCCCATCTTACTTTCGGCCCATAAATTAATCATGTTAATTTATGGCGATAACACATGCCCCCCTGGTTTTGGCAATGATAGTTCCAAAACCAATCCGTCGCTTCGTCTTCCCGTTAATGCTCATTAAACACACTACAACCACCAAGGAAGACGCAATGTCTCTGCAACTGGCTCCTCGTAGAACGTGAAATCTGCCGATCCGACTTCCACCTTTTCACTATTTAATCTCACCCGAATCGGCTCTTTTCCACAGCAAACTCATTCTTCCTCCCAGAGCCAGTAGCGCAGAAACCCCAATCCTCCAGTACCAGTAATGGCAATCTCTTCCTCCTCCGATTCCAACTCCTTCGGAGACTCTTCTTCTTCCTCCTCTCCCTCTTCTTCCCCCCTCCCTGCTTCTTCCATCGACTCCATTCCGGAGAGTCGGGAGCCGACGCCGGAGTGGGACCCAACAGCAGCCTACGAGGCGCTGGCTCCTCTGCACTGGGATGCAGAGGAGTTCGACTTCGGGGTCGCCTCCGAGGAGGACGAACCCATGATAGAAGGAGAAGACCTCCGGTTCCTATTCCAGGCGGAGTCGGAGAGCGGCGAGGAAGAAGACCCTCCTTCTTCGAACGGAGTCGACTCCTCTTCGGAAGAGGAGATCGACTCCCCCTCCGATGACGACGAGCCGATGGGCGGAAAGCCCTTCCGGTTCCTCGGGTCCTCCGAGGAGGACAGCAAGGAAGAGAAAAGTGGCGGCGACGATGAGGGCTGGAGCGACTTCGGGTCCGAAGGCGGCAGCAGCGCCTTCAGCAGCGACGACGACAGCTATGATGGCAGCAGCGACGGCAGCAGCGGGGATGTGCCGGCCCGAAGCCCCAAGCGCCGTAGGTACTAGGTACCTACGAGCAGTAGTAGTAGGTAGCATCGTAGGGGTAGGATCATAAAGCCGAAGGATCGATTCCTTTGTAAAATCGGCTTTCCTTGTAATGAAATTTCCTTTAATGAAATCAAATTTCACTTTAATTCCATGTCTGATACTTACTTTCCAAAAAGCCGATGGCAACGCATCAGGCTTCTATAAATATCCAAGAGCTGACGGAATTCAAACTAAAAGCAACCCGTACAAGAGCAGAGTATTCCTTCCACCTTGAACTCGACAAACTCTTGAAACCGAGCATAATTCAAAAACCAAGCTTCATAAACTCAAGCAAGAACTCTCCAAGCAGTTGGAATTCGAATCAGAGCCTATAGCAATCAAACCCTAAGTCAACGGATCTGAACCATGGCAGATTCTGCAACTCAGACGACAAGCTCTGCAATCGATGATACGGCAATCTGCGGCCTGAAGGTAATATTCGGCCCAATCCTTTAGTTTTCTTCAGCTTACTAAGCTTCTGAAACTGAAACTCTGAAACATGACACCATACGCATACTTCTGAATTTCTGAACTTCAGGTGTCAGACATCCTTTTGCCGCATCCCTCCAATCCAATATCTTTCTGTCTTGGCCCACAAACCCATGAAAACCCCATAGATTTGATCTCTTGTGAAGCAAATAGGATCCCTTTTGTGAGCCAAAACATCGATCTGAACCTCTGGGCCGACTGCTTAAGAGCCTGACCTAACCCCCCTGAGAGCTGGATTACATGGTACAGCAGAGTAGCAAAAGCTCATATGCCCTTGTGGCAGGATTTGAACATAGCCGATGCACTTAGTTTATCACTGTCTCCACTTGACAAAGATGAAAATCTTATGAAAACCATCGGCTACTTCTGGTCTGATGCTCTAAATTGTTTCCTCTTTGGTCATGGACCCATGACCATTACTCTGCTGGATGTTACCATGATCACTGGCCTAGACATTAATTCTCCTAATCCTGCTGCTCACAAAATGGCAGAAGTCCCCTTCAAGCTTTCTTCCAAAGTTAACTGCACAAACTGGGGCACTTATATGAATCAACACATGAAAATAAAAGGTCCAGTGACTGAGAAGGAACACACAGCCTTCCTAAATCTTTGGCTAGAGCACTTCATCTTCTGTGGTCCTTCTCTAGCTCCGACTAAGAACTATCTTCCCTTGGCCTACCACCTGGCCCATGGCAATCGCACCGGCCTAGGTAAACTTTTCCTTGGAGAAACCTACAGATATCTCCATTTGATGACATCTAACTTGCTTAACCAAAAGAAACTGAGAACTGGAGGCCCTTGGTGGTTTATCCAGTTGTGGGCACAACTGTACTTTCAGCACTATATCCCAAACTTCCAAGGCCTGACCAAGAACTCTTTCCCTGATGAGCGTGGCAAACCAATTAGATGTACTAGCTACGGCCAATCTTTGTTCAGCCTTCCTGGCAGTAAATTGAACTCAACAGATGCAGCAAATTGGTTCAGAGTCTTCTACAAAGGACTAGATAATCCTCTCTACTTCCCATTTGCTGAATCTGAATCCTTTGAGAACCCAACTGCCTTTAGATTAGATAACTTTGCCGATGACGACAGCACTCAGCATCTATATTCTCTGATGATTCGACCTGACTTCCTCCCCGTTGGCATCAGCACCTCCAATAGAATTATCAAGCCCGGTTATGAATCTTACCAACCAGCCATAGCAGCTCGGCAATTTGGCCTCGGACAGGTCCCTCCCCACTTCCATATTCACCACTTAGTGGAGAGCAGAGCCGATCTGCCTGACGGACTCACTAGTTCAAGATGCTACAGCATGTTCGATGACCTCCACATCCCAATACCAGACGATCTGTCCTTTACCTCTTCATCAATCGACTTTGATACTTGGTGGAACATGTGGAAAACTCATGTCTTCAGAAAAGCTCTAGGTCCTCGACTGCAGCATATCGATCCTGAATACGTAATCCCCGAGGAAGAGATACTGAATTAATGCACTTTATTCCCTCCAAACTCTCTATTCCTTTCTCTTGGATAATCCCGCTTTCTTTATTAGCAGCAACAAGATGGTCCAGAACCTATGACCAGCAATGGGGAGCCATTCCACTTTCTTCCAACTGCTCCTGATGTATTCTTCTACAAAGAATCACCACCAATGAAGAAAGTGATAATGTCTGTTCAGCCAGACTTACTTCAGTCGGCTTTCAAGCGAAGACAAACTGCTGCAAGCATTGCCCCCGAGTCTTGACCAAGAAAAGGAAAATAATCACGAGGCGAGTGATCAAGAAACCAGCACCAGCTTCTTCGAGTTCATCAGTCTAATTGTCGGTGTCCCGGCCCGGGGGCCCGGATCCCAACTGGTGAATGCTGCGTGTTTTCTCGTCCCAGATGATGATGCAAGAGGCAATCACAGTAACGCACGGTTTACCCTGGTTCCGGCCGCGGGGCCGTACGTCCAGCAAAGGGGGTGTGCGAGGGCACTGTATTATCTTGCACCCGGAGTGCTTCTAGTAGGGGGTACAAGCGAGGCGAGAGAGGGAGAGAAGCTCCCAAGTCTCGGCTAAGAGTGGAGTCGGTGGAGATGAGTGCTCTGTAGACCTTGCGCGTCCTCTTGAGGAGAGAAGCCAGAGAGGCCAAGCAGACTAGAGTCCAGACCAGAGAGATTAGCCCGCCCCCGCTAAAGGAAACCCACCTCCTCCTTTTATAGGCATAAGGAGGGGTGGTGTACACGAGTGGGGGCATGGAGGTCGTCGTTTTCCCTTGAATCGCGGGGTTACAGTGGTCGGATACTATAGGATGTACACTGTGGGAAGGCGGCGTGCGTCGCTGTCGTCCTTCGTCCTGCGAGGATTGCGCCGTACGACCTGCAGTGTTCCGGTGGTAGTAATGGCGCGGGATGGCCCCGGACTTCCTGGTCGGAGTGCTGGCGTGCACACTAGAAGGTCCGGGGGACGCGTGACGTCGCCGGGCCTTCGAGAGGAGGGGGGAGGTCCGGGATGTCGGCGGGAGCAGTACCGAGCCTGTCTTGTCCCGCGTCGCAGGTCCCAAGGAGCTGCCACAGCGTCCGGGATGGCGGTGTGGTGACCAGAGTCAATGGATGGGACCCCGGTCATATCTACTGTGGGAGTGGCGGCCTGACGCCGCCCGTCCTTTGAGCCGTGGTGGAGTGGCTGGCTTTGAATGCCTTCGTACGGCGGGTGGTTGGGCGGCGGAGCCATTTGTCCTTTGTGCCGAAGGACGGCCTCGAGCGAGGCGAGAGATGAGACACCGCTCGAGGGTAGATCCGCTACCCTCGAGCGAGGCGGAGAATGAGTTACCCGCTCGAGGGTATATCCGCTACCCTCGAGCGAGGCGGAGATTGGTTTTCTGCTCGGGGGTAGTTTCGCTACCCTCGAGCGAGACGGAGATTGCCCAGCGGAACCGAGAGGGACCCTCGAACGAGGCGGAGATTGTTCAGTGGGTTCGAGAGGAATGTGAATGGGCCGCACGCTGGGCTTCTTTGAGTCCTTTCCTTTCTTCCAGACGGGAAGCAGGCCGTGGGCCTTCGTGGGCCCAGTTGCTTTAACAGGTGTTTGTGTTTTTTAAAGCGATCTTAGTACCCTGATTAGGGTGTCCCTAATTGTGGTACCCGACAGTAGCCCCCGAGGCTTTGGTCGAGTCAAGGGATTCGACCAAAGGGTATTTCGGCGATTTCTCCCTTGATGTGATCGGAGACTGCCGTGCCCCCGCCAGGCGCGCCGGGGCGCCGGCCCGGCGGATGTGACAACTCGTCAGACGGGGTAGTGCGCCTGCGGGCAGGGTGCTCGAGGCGCGTGCCCTTTTGTTTGTTTGTTTGAAGGACGAAACGTGTCCGTGTGCTGAGGGGGGCCAGGGCGACGGTGGCGCCCGATGCTTGGCAGCTGGCGCTTTCGTCGCGCTGCCCCACACGCAGGGCCTTGGCCCCGGCGTTCCTGGTCACCTTGCGGCGCGCCGTTCGAGGGCAGCCGGCCAGAGCCAATGCTGCACCGCTTGGCATCCAGGGGCTCAGCTCTGCTTTATTTCGTTCGGTCGCTTCTCGGCGCGGTGACCGAGGGCATCCTTTGTTCGTGGAGTGCCGCGTCGTCACGGACGATACAAGCCTCCGCTCTTCGCCAATCGTGATGCTTTGTGCCCGGCGCAGCTATAAATAGGGGTCGTGGGGTTCCCTTTCTTCTTCAACCTCCCAACTCTTTTTTCCAGCGTCGCCCAACTCTTGTAATGTTTCCTTTGCCTTCTCGTGACCGGCCCCCGAACGGGGTGGCCTGGCTTTTTAGGCTTTTGGCACTAGAGGAATGCTTGCGAGCAGTTGGGGAAGACCGGAGTGGGCGTGCGCTCCATCCCTTAGGTTCAGTGGGATCAGCAGAAGAGCATTGGGCCCGTGGGGTCCTGCTTCTGCGATGTCCCCTGGCCTGAAGGGGGATGGAGACGCCTGACCATGGCGTTCGTGCCAAGTTGGGTGGCTGTTATTTGCATCGTCCCCCTGGGCGACAAGGTTGCTCTCGGGGAGACGGTGCGGAGGGCGCTGTCCGCCAGCTCGACCCCCCGCGTAGTCTTCGGTGGAGGAGACGCTAGAAGAAGGCTTGCGAGGAGAGCGTCCAGCTGGACCCGTGAGGTCTGGGGCCGCTTCTCGCATCCCTAGCAGCCTCGCTGTTGCGTCAGCTAAGGGCTCGGTGCCTATCTTCGTCGCTTGCTCCTCCCCAAGACAGGGAAAATTGCCACACAGGTGGCAATGTGTTTGTATCTTTTGATGGCTTCGCGCCGGTAACCGTTTGTAATCTTTATTCGCATTGAGCAATAAAGTCCCCTTTCTCCTCTGCAGGGAGGATTACCGAAGGTATAGGGGTGTACATAGAGTTACGACCCTCGAATATGTGTGAAGTCTCCTTCGCGGGGGCGCGTCAGCGCACCCGCGGGTGTAGCCCCCGAGGCCTTGGAGGAGCGTTTGTGCTCGTCCAAGGGCTACAAACTTTGTCCCACTGGGTAGCTTTACTGGGATGGCCGTCCAGCATCTTTTTCAGCCGGCATCGACACTTTTTCAGCCGGCCTTGGCATTCTTAGTGCTGGTACAACGACCCGACGTTCAGCTTAGCCATTAGGGGAGCGTACGTTAATAGCGGAGGGTTTGATCAGACACATGGAGCTTCACAATGGATGGTCGTCGACTTATTCGAGGGTGTGGTTTGTACCGTGGCGTGCGGGGAGCCCCCGAGCCCAGGCCCGTGTGAAGGCGTTCAGGGGAACCCTCGACTTTGATTACGACCCTCGTCGCCCTTCCGCAGGGAGGAGGGGTGAAGCACACCATGCTACCCATGCCCGGGCCGCGAGCTATGGCTGCTTCTGTGAGCTATTAGCGGGTTGTTCAAGCGGACGTCCGTGCCCCGTTCGATAGGGGTCGGCTCGTGGTCCATAGACACGTCTCATAAAGCGCTCGCGAGGGTTCGCTAGGTGGGGCTCGAACCCATTCATTAGGGTTCGAGGGCTCGATGCTCTCCCTCGATGGGATCCCCCATCTAGGCACCCTCTACCGGCCTTGAACACTGCGTAGGATGTCTCGAACTCCGTGTTCGAGGGTAGCTTGTACGGCACATCCCTGCAGTCCCTGACTCTGGTGATCTGGGGCGCCTGTCGAACCCCCTGAAGGGCCAGGCTTCGACCCCCTGATCAGTAGGGCCTCGAAACGCGACTCCTTCGAGGGTAAAGGGACCCACATGAAGGAATATTCCGTCGTGATCTGAAAACGTCACAGAGTCGCGAGCCTTCAGGTGGAGCCGAGGGTGGTTCTACCTTCGAAACTTCAGTGGCACGCTCCCGGCGTTCACCAACAAGGTTCTTCGGGAGCGTCCGGCGAAGTGGGACTGGGGGGTGTCGCCCCCAGCGCAACAAGCCAGGCTCGAGGGCCTCACCGATGCGCTGGCGCGTTTGGCGAGGAAGGGATTGACAGCGGCGGCCGTCATCGTGAACTTTCACCGGCAGAGGGTGATCCCTCTTGTGGAGAGGGCCCTGCCAATTTACCGGCTCATCCCCGGGAGCAAGGTCGAGGGCTCGAGGACGTCGAGCAAGCTTCTCTTCCACACCAACGCCGCCCGGAGGGCGAAGTATGCGGTGGCGGAGTTTCCCCAAGATCCCGCGGATCTTTGGAGGATCAAGATGCGCCCCGAGCCGGGGTATATTTCCCTGGTGAGTTTTGGCTTCGAACTCGTCATGCATCGTGTAGTTCCCCTTTCCTGACCCCATCTCGGGTGTGTTGTACAGGGTTTGAGATGTGGCACCTTGAGGCCCCCAGTCCCAGAACAGCGCCTGATCAATCGCCTCCACGCGGAGAAGATGAAGAGGCGGAAGAACGCGGCGGAGGTAAAGGCCGAGAGGAAGAGGAAAAGGAAGGCGGCGCACGACAAGGCGCGCCAGCTCGCTCGGGCGGAGGGGAAGCCGCAGCCCGCCACACCTGAGTCCTCGGAGGAGGACGAGGAGGAGGCCTCGGACGCTGAGGACCACGCTCCGAGGGGGGACGGGGAGGGCGCGAGCCCCCCACCGTTCTACCTGTGGGATGATGAAGAGGGAGCAACCGTGGCGCCAGAGGAGCCGAGGGCCGCAGGGGGGTCATTGGCGAACCTCTCCCTCGAGGGTGCGGCGCGGGGGTCATCCTCGCCGGTGGCCGGCGAGGGGTCGCCTGCACCCCAGTTGCTGATCCGTGGCCACGAGGCCGCGGCGGGAGAGGAGTCGTCCGTGCTGGCAGCCTCGAGCCACTGGGCCGACACGAGGGGTGCAGCTTCAGGGCAGACTTCGAGGGACAGCACGATGCCCCGAGCCCGGAAGACCGCCACGAGGAAGCGGAGTATGAGCGCTCGATCTGGGTAAGTATTTCGGATCTCATTTTTGTCACGTATTTGGCGGATTTCTCGATCCTGCTCAACTCGCGTCTCTTGATTTCCAGCCCCGGGGCCGTTCCCAAGGACGCAGTGCGGCTTGCTCCGGCCAAGGCTCTCAAGACCGGGGCTCGTAGCACTCCGCACACGGCCCCGCAGCCCCCGCCTGCCTTGGATCTCGAGGCGGCGGCCGCTAGGCTACAGGAGGCAGTGGCCTGAGGGGCCCAGGCGGCGCAGCAAGCCCGGGAGAAGGAGGGTGACGCCGGTCAGAGCGATGCCGGCCACCGTGGCGCCGAGGCGGCCGCTCAAGCGGCCGACGCCGAGGAGACCGGCCAGGGCGGTGCCGGTGGCGCCGCCCAAGCGGTCATTGATGTTGAGGCTGGTCAGGGCGACGCAGATATCGCCGCCCGGCCGAACATAGAAGGAGAAACTGGCGGGGGCGCACAGGAGCACCCTGCCGGCCAAACTGCGGAGGAGACCCCCATCTTCGAGCCTTCGAGGGCCAAGGGCGAGGGCCTCGCAGAAGACATGGCGCAAGAGGCGCCAGCGGTAGAAGGAGCCCCCATCTCGGAGCCCACCGAGGCCCGGGACGAGGGTACCGTTGCGATAGTGCCCGTGCCCACGGCGCAGGAGGGCGCAACGGCGGTGGTGGAGCTGCCAGACAGCAGCGAGGAGTACGGGGACTCGATGGATATCGACCCCGCTGCTGCGGCGAGCGCCGCCGCACATATTGCCGAGTTCGCGTCAGCCAGCGCGGGCATGCTCGAAGCGGGGGCGTCGGAGGGGAGCAACCTCGGGGTTATCGTCCCGTCCGGTGTCCCCTCAGAGTTCCTTCGCAAGGAGCAGGAGGAGGAGGAGGCCTGGAACAAGCAGATGGGCGTTGGGCGCGAGATCTTGCAGGCCCTCGACCGCGCTTATCAGCTTCATCAGAACGTGGATTACCAGGTCAGCCAGGTAAATATTTCCCGCCGAAAATTAATCAGATTTGGTTTTAGTTTTTTGCGTGTCTTCACCCACGCCGTCCCCCTGTGCAGCAGCTGAGAGAAATCTCGCGCGAGAAGAGCGCTGAGATGAACCGGCTGTACTCCCAGATGAGCCAGCTCGGGCAACACAACACCGAGCTGGTGCTCAAAAATATCGATGCCAACACAAAAATGGCCGATCTGGGAGTGCGTCAGCAGGCGCTGGAGGAAGAACTGGCCCGGGTCACCGATGAGCGGGACGCCCAGAGGGCGGCAGCAGAGCAGAAGGCCCGGGAGGCCGAGGCGCAAGCCGCCGAGCTGCAGCGCCTTCGGACGGCGCTCGAGGATAGAGCTCGGGAGGCTGAGGCGCAGAGCGCCGAGCTACAACGCCTCAGCGCCACTCTCGAGCAGCAGAAGGCCGAGCTCCTCCACAAAGAGGTGGCCATGGTTGCGCTCGCCGGGACCCTCCAGGAACAGGGTGTGGCCCTCGAAGAGAGGGAGGTGGCCCTCCAGAACATGGGGGCTAGCCTTAAGGAAAAAGAAGCCTCCTTGTCCTCGCTCGAGGAGGCCGCCCGTACCCAGAGGGAGGAGGCGCAGAAGAACATGGCGGGTGAGTACCTTCGATTTTCCGTTGATTTGTTTCTTTTCGTAGCTAATGTTGATTTCCTTTACTCAGAGCTGAGGCAAAAGGTGGTGGACGAGACCGCGGCGAAGGAAGCGGTTCACACCACGCTCACGGCGGCACAGATGGAGTTTGCTGAGCTAGAGCAGACCGCCGTGAGCGTGTGTCAAGAGCTCGAGGGGGATGGTGTCGTCTCTGGCAGTTCGGTGATCAGCCGCCTGCGCGCGTTAGGCGGCCGGATTGCCGAACACACCAAGAGTACCTTCCGCCTCGGTGTCCTATGGGCTCTCGCCGTGGCCTCGACGCATTACCTCATGGATCTCTAGAGGGTGTCGTCGGGGTACGTCGTGCCCGATGATGCTGACGCGGACGCCGCATCGACCATCATGGATGAAGCCGACGCGGCCGCGGAGGAGTTCGCCACCGTCCTTGCCGAGAAGCTCGAGGCGGACATCCCTCCCATCGCCGAATTCGACGCCCCTGAAGACCTGCAAGGGGGGATGGTAGCCTGTAGAACAGTTGGGCCTCGAAGCCCATGTAAATAGATTAGTGTTTATGTCATAGTCGCACTTTGTTATCGCATCCTATGAGTATAAGAAATTTCATAATTTGAATGTGTGGCCCGTCGAGGCCTTGTGTGTTCGAGCCTGTGTTTCTTTACTTTATTTCCGTGTTCTTCGTATGCGACTTAGATAAACATCTGCGAGGAAGTTCACGTTCATAAGCAACGTAGGCGTAGGGTGGTGAGGGGGGTGCCGTATCCCGGAGGCGTAGGCGGCCCCTCGACTCGGCCGGCCCCGTACCATAGTTGCTTACGCCTCGCGTCCGTTTTTTTCCAAGGATACGAGAAACTTAGGGTCGAGACGGAAATATTTCAAAAAATATTGGCGACTTTTTGGGGACGTTCGGGGGTTCCCCCCGTAATAGCCCCCGAGGGAGGCTCGGCTTTGCTGAGGGTAAAGCCGGGCGTACCTCAGTGTTAACGCGCATCCTAGCCTTCAAGGGCCCGGACGGTTCCCAAAAACAAGCCAGTAAAGCGTACTTTATTATTTCGGGAAATTGAAGATACAAGTACGAGCAAATGCACAAAAAACTTGAAATTTCTAGGGATAAAAACGACGTGCCGGGCTTGAGCACCTTGCGCTTGATACCTTCGCAAGGACTGCAGGTAGCGCGCAGAGTGGAGGAGCGCCATGTCTCGAGCCTCGTCCACTTGGTCCAGCGAGTCTTCGCGAGCTCGCTGGTTTCGTTGCTCTTGATATGCCTTGAGCCTCGGCGATCCGTACTCCAAGTCAGTGGGGAGGATAGCCTCGGCACCATAGACCAGGAAGAACGGAGAAAAGCCCGCGGCTCTGCTCGGGGTCGTCCTCAGGCTCCAGATGACCGAGGGTGGCTCCGTGAGCCACCTCCGGCCAAACTTGTTCAGCTTGTTGAAGATTCTTGGCTTTAGTCCTTGGAGGATCATGCCGTTGGCACGCTCCACTTGCCCGTTCGTCTGCGGGTGTGCCACAGCCGACCAGTCCACACGTATGTGGAAGCTGTCGCAGAACGCCAAGAACTTCTTGCCTGTGAACTGGGTGCCATTGTCGGTGATGATCGAGTTCGGGACCCCGAACCTGAAGACGATGTCAGTGAAGAATTGGACTGCTTGCTCAGATTTGATCTTGCCAATGGGTCGAGCCTCGATCCACTTGGAGAATTTGTCGACCGCCACCAGCAAGTGGGTGAAGCCCCCGGGCGCCTTTTTTAGCGGACCGACGAGGTCCAGTCCCCACACAGCAAACGACCATGTGATGGGGATCGTCTGCAGAGCATGAGCCGGGAGGTGTGTTTTTCGAGCATAGAATTGGCAACCCTCGCAAGTCCGTACGACGTCAGTGGCGTCGGCGACCGCGGTGGGCCAGTACAAGCCTTGCCGAAACGCGTTACCCACGAGGGTGCGTGGCGCGGCGTGGTGGCCGTAGACACCAGCATGGATGTCGCGGATCAGCTCCTTGCCCTCGGGGATGGGGATGCATCGTTGCAGGACACCCGAGGGGCCACGCTTGTGTAGCTCATTGTCGATTAGGACGAAGGACTTGGCCCGCCTGGCGAGGCGTCGCGCCTGAGCGTGGTCCGAGGGTAAGATCCCTCGAACTATCCAGTCAAGGTACTGGACGCGCCAGTCTTGCGAAGTGGGGGCCATTGCTTCGGCCTCGTCCGAGGAGGTGGTCCCGAGGTCAAAGTCCATGGGCTCGACCCCGTCCACCGGGGGGTTCCCGCCGGAGGGCCCGGCGGACGAGGGGCTTGGCTCCGTCGGTTGATTGAACTCGACGGAGGGCTTGGAGATGCCGCGAGCGAAGACGTTCGGGGGGACGGTGGTCTGCCCTGAAGCTATCTTGGCCAGTTCGTCGGCGTCCTCGTTATACTTGCGCGGGACATGATTGAGCTCAAGGCCGTCGAACTTGTCCTCGAGGCGGCGTACTGCGTTGCAGTATGCCTCCATCTTCTGGTCGTGACAGCTAGACTCCTTCATGACTTGATCGACGACAAGTTGAGAGTCCCTGCGTATGTCGAGGCGTTTGACGCCAAGTTCTATGGCAATGCGGAGGCCACCAAGGAGGGCCTCATACTCCGCCATGTTGTTCGAAGCAGGGAAATGCAAACGGATTACGTACCGTATGTTTTCGCCGAGGGGTGAGATGAAGAGGAGGCCGGCACCGGCGCCGGTTTTCATCACCGACCCGTCGAAGTACATAGTCCAGCATTCGCCCTGGATTTGCGATGGGGGTAGCTGAGTGTCCGTCCACTCAGCCACGAAGTCAGCCAAGATTTGGGACTTGATTGCCTTGCGAGGGGCGTAAGTGAGTGTTTCTCCCATTAGCTCCACAGACCATTTGGCAATTCTACCCTCGGCTTCCCGGTTGCGAGCTATCTCTCCCAAGAGGAAAGATGAGACCACGGTGACGGGGTGAGCCTCGAAGTAGTGGCGCAGCTTGCGCCGAGCCAAAACCACTGCGTAGAGCAATTTTTGAATCTGTGGATAGCGTGTCTTAGTTTCGGACAACACCTCGCTGATGTAATACACTGGTCGTTGGACGGGCTGAGCATGGCCCTCCTCTTGTCTTTCGACCACGATCACCGCGCTGACCACTTGGGTCATCGCGGCTACGTACAGATAGAGGGGCTCGCCGTCCGTAGGCGGTGTGAGAATGGGAGCTCGAGTGAGCGATGCCTTCAGCCTTTCGAGGGCTTCTTGAGCTTCGGGGGTCCACGTGAAGTGCTCGGTTTTCCTCAAGAGTCGGTACAGGGGTAAGCCTTTCTCACCGAGACGCGAGATAAAACGGCTAAGGGATGCTAGGCATCCCATGACCCTCTGTACCCCCTTCAAGTCTCGGATCGGTCCCATCTGAGTGATGGCCGAGACTTTGTCAGGGTTGTGTTCGATGCCCCGCTGGGAGACAACGAAACCCAAAAGCATGCCTCGAGGCACCCCGAATACGCACTTCTCAGGATTTAGTTTTACCCCTTTAGCCCGTAGGCAGTCGAATGCGATCCTGAGATCAGCAACCAGGTCGTCCGCCTTCCTGGATTTCACAACGATATCGTCGACATATGCTTCTACGCTGCGCCCGAGATGGTCTCCGAAAACGTGGAGCATACACCGTTGATAGGTGGCTCCGGCGTTTCTGAGGCCAAAGGGCATCGTAACGTAGCAGTACATGCCGAAAGGTGTGATAAAAGAAGTCGCGAGCTGGTCGGACTCTTTCATCTTGATGTGGTGGTAACCGGAGTAAGCATCAAGAAAGGACAAGAGCTCACATCCCGCAGTAGTGTCTACAATCTGATCGATTTGTGGCAAAGGAAAGGGAACCTTCGGACATGTCTTATTTAAACTAGTGTAGTCTACACACATCCTCCAGCTCCCACTCTTTTTCTTCACTAATACCGGGTTAGCTAGCCACTCGGGATGGAATACCTCTTTGATGAATCCGGCCGCCAGAAGTTTATGCAACTCCTCGCCGATCGCCCGGCGCTTGAGCTCGTCGAAGCGTCTTAGGCGCTGCTTCACCGCCTTGGAGTTGGGTCGGACATCAAGAGAGTGCTCGGCGACCTCCCGCGGTATGCCAGGCATGTCCGCGGGGCTCCACGCAAAGATATCTGCGTTGGCGCGGAGGAAATCGACGAGCACCACTTCCTATTTGTCGTCGAGGGTGGCGCTGATCTGCAACACCTTGTCGTCGGCGTGGCTTGGGTCGAGGGGTACTTTCTTGATACCCTCGGCGGGCTCGAAGCTCCCGGCGTGTCGGTGCGTGGAGTCTAAGGCCTCGCTCGCCATTTTGTCGAGGGTGGCTGCGAGGGCCTCGTCCTCCGCTTGAGCTTCCGCGCACTCAACGCACTCAACGTCGCACTCGTAGGCGTGCTCGAACGAAGAGCCAATGGTGATGATGCCCTTTGGACCCGGCATTTTGAGTTTGAGGTAGGTGTAGTTGGGGACGACCATAAACTTGGCGTAGCAAGGACGACCAAGGATGGCATGATAGGACCCTCGAAATCCCACCACCTCAAAAGTGAGTACCTCCTTGCGGAAGTTGGCTGCTGTGCCGAAGCACACAGGCAGATCGATCTGGCCGAGGGGTTGGACTTGCTTCCCCGGCGCAACGCCATGGAATGGCGACTTGCTGGGGCGAAGCTTGTCTAGTCCGATCCCCATGAGCTCCAAGGTTGGGGCGTACATGATGTTGAGGCCGCTGCCTCCGTCCATGAGCACCTTGGAGAAGCGGGTGTTGCCGATGATGGGGTCGACAACGAGCGGGTACCGTCCTGGATGCGGGACGTAGTCGGGGTGGTCCTCGCGGCCAAAGGCAATGGTATCCTTCGACCAGTCGAGGTAGGATGGCGTGGCTTTGGTGACGGAGAAGACCTCGCGGCGCTCGCGCTTGCGCTACCGAGAAGTCATATTCGTCGTTGCTCCTCCAAAGATGAAGAAGGCGTTCTCCACTGGGGGGAACTCGTCATCTCCACCTTTGTCGCCCGCATCCTTCTTCTTGCCTTCGTCGCGATGTGCGACGCGGTTATAGTACTTCTTGAGCATTTCGCACTGCTCGAGGGTATGGTTGACCGGCCCCTTGTGATAAGGGCATGGTTTCTTAAGCATGTCGTCGAACTGGCCACCGCCACCTCGAGGGGGGCCTCGAGGACCTTTGCGGTCTGGGGCGGCAGCGAAGGCCTCCTCGGAGTCCTCCGCCCGCCCCGACTCACGCTGGTTTGGTGGGACCGGCTTCTTTCCCTTCCTCCCCCGCTTCAATTTCTTAGCGGGGGCGTTGGGCTTGACGCTGCCGCCCTCCGCGGGCGCATCGTCCTTGCGCTTGCTCGATTTGTCATCGAAGATGGCACCAACAGCCTCCTCGCCGGCGGCGAAGTTGGTGGCAGCATTGAACAACTCGTTGGTATTAACGGGTCGGCTTCTCGCGAGCTCATGCACCAGATTCCTGCACGTCGTACCCTCGAGGAAAGCGTTAATGACCTCGACGTGGGTGACGCTGGGGAGCTCGGTGCACTGCTTGGAGAAGCGCCGCACGTAGTCACGCAGGGATTCGCGGGGCTTCTGACGACACCCTTTGAGGTCCCAGGAGTTCCCAGGGCGCACGTACGTGCCCTGGAAATTGCCCACGAAGATGTGGACCAAGTCGGCCCAGTCGTGGATCTGGCCCACACGCAGGTGCTCGAGCCACATTCGTGTGGCGTCAGCAAGATGGAGAGGAAGGTTGCGGATGATGGCCGCGTCCTCCGTCGCGCCGCCTAGCTGGCATGCTAGGCGGTAGTCGTTAAGCCAGACTACAGGATCAGTCTCGCCCGAGTATTTGACGAGGGTGTTGGGTTGTCGGAAGCGCGGGGGAAAAGGTGCGGTTCGAATCTCCCGGCTGAACACCCGGGTGCCCGGAGGCTCCGGTGACTCACCCCTGTCGTGCTCAGGGTCGAAGCGTCCACCCCGTCGAGGGGTGTACCTCCTGCCGTCGATGACGTTGCGGGCGACGCCGTCGCCGGCGTGTCCGCGAGTGTCACGGATTCGCTCCCTTACGGGAACTCTCCCGATGCGCTCGTGCACCGAGGGTGCCCTCGCAGCGGGCACTACGGCTGCCTTGCCCCTCCCCGCTAGGGGTGTGTGCACAGAAACCTCATGGTCCTGGTGCGCAGTCCCATCACACTTCTCCGGGGCCTTCGAGCGCATGCGAGACGCAGAACTCTCGGCCTGCTGCACGGCAGCTTGCTCGATAAGCTCCTGTGCCTCGCGGCGCAGGTTGCGACCCGAGGGTGTCGATGGCTCGGGCATAGCTTGGAGTAGGTAAGCCGCAGCGACGAGCTTCTCCCCCGCCATCTTCAGTTTCGGCGATTTGTCGACGTTGTCGTCGGCCATGATGCGTTCCCGGGCGACACGTCCCGCCGCCTGAGCATGTGTACCGCGCGCGGTACGCTGCTGCTCGAGTGCGGCGCGCAGCTCCTGGGTTTGTTGACGCTGCTCATCGAGCTTGGCTTGAAGCTCTTTGAGCTGCATCATCTGGGCTTGTTGCGCTGCCGAGCTTGACGAGGAAGGTGCTGCAGGCGGGTTCGCCGGTTGCATTGCCCGCGCGTTCGCCCCGGCGTCCCCGTCGTTGCTTGGGGCGTTGTCGTTTTGCTCGCCCGCAAGGTCCACCAGGAAGCATTCCCGGGAAGGATCGAAATCCCCCTCGCTGGAGTCTTCGGAGCAAGTGAGGCAGTAGGCCGTCGCCAGCTGGAACGAGCGAAGAGCGTCGTGGTCGTAGACCCCGGAGTAGTCCTCGGCCTCCTCGGCCGCGAAGTTGTTCATGAAGAAGTTGACGTCGTCGGCGATCGAGCTCGCCGTCTCTGGGTAGGATTCGTCGAGGGACGACGTAATGAGGTTGCGGATCGATAGAAGATGATGACCCGGCAGATCCTCATACTCGGTGAGGTTAGTGCTGATTGAAGAGGCGTAAGTACGGGCGGCAGTGTTGCGCATCCCGAAGGGGAAGGGCGAGGGCGAAGTCGAGGCCCCCCTGGGAGGCATTGGCGCCGCTGCAGGTGACGGTGTCGGCACAGATGATGCCGAGGCATGTGATGATGAAAAGGTAGCCCCGTTCGCCTCGATGCTGAGTTGCGACATGCCAGCCTCGACCCACGTGGGGGAGCTGTGGTGTGCCGCGCGACGACGCTCCGCGCGCGCTTGTCGCGAACGCTGACCCGAGCACCTGTCGTGCCGGGCTGGCGTAGTCGGAGCGATGGGGTTGCGTCTGGGCGAGAGGAGCCGCATCAGGTAACTGTTGCCGGTCGCTCTGAACTCGAGACTCCCGAACCAGATCACAAACCCAGCGGGGAGCGGATCCGAGACACCCATGGGGTATGGGTTGGATCTGCTCGCCATCCCTGGAGATCAAATGGGAAAAAAGAGAGAAAAAAAATGTCACGCGGCTCCCCTACCTGGCGCGCCAACTGTCGGTGTCCCGGCCCGGGGGCCCGGATCCCAACTGGTGAATGCTGCGTGTTTTCTCGTCCCAGATGATGATGCAAGAGGCAATCACAGTAACGCACGGTTTACCCTGGTTCCGGCCGCGGGGCCGTACGTCCAGCAAAGGGGGTGTGCGAGGGCACTGTATTATCTTGCACCCGGAGTGCTTGTAGTAGGGGGTACAAGCGAGGCGAGAGAGGGAGAGAAGCTCCCAAGTCTCGGCTAAGAGTGGAGTCGGTGGAGATGAGTGCTCTGTAGACCTTGCGCGTCCTCTTGAGGAGAGAAGCCAGAGAGGCCAAGCAGACTAGAGTCCAGACCAGAGAGATTAGCCCGCCACCACTAAAGGAAACCCACCTCCGCCTTTTATAGGCATGAGGAAGGGTGGTGTACACGAGTGGGGGCATGGAGGTCGTCGTTTTCCCTTGAATCGCGGGGTTACAGTTGTCGGATACTGTAGGATGTACACTGTGGGAAGGCGGCATGCGTCGCTGTCGTCCTTCATCCTGCGAGGATTGCGCCGTACGCCCTGCAGTGTTCCGGTGGTAGTAATGGCGCGGGATGGCCCCGGACTTCCTGGTCGGAGTGCTGGCGTGCACACTAGAAGGTCCGGGGGACGCGTGACGTCGCCGGGCCTTCGAGAGGAGGGGGGAGGTCCGGGATGTCGGCGGGAGCAGTACCGAGCCCGTCTTGTCCCGCGTCACAGGTCCCAAGGTGCTGCCACAGCGTCCGGGATGGCGGTGTGGTGACTAGAGTCAATGGATGGGACCCCGGTCATATCTACTGTGGGAGTGGCGGCCCGACGCCGCCCGTCCTTTGAGCCGTGGTGGAGTGGCTGGCTTTGAATGCCTTCGTACGGCGGGCGGTTGGGCGGCGGAGCCGTTTGTCCTTTGTGCCGAAGGACGGCCTCGAGCGAGGCGAGAGATGAGACATCGCTCAAGGGTAGATCCGCTACCCTCGAGCGAGGCGGAGAATGAGTTACCCGCTCGAGGGTATATCCGCTACCCTCGAGCGAGGCGGAGATTGGTTTTCTACTCGGGGGTAGTTTCGCTACCCTCGAGCGAGACGGAGATTGCCCAGCGGAACCAAGAGGGACCCTCGAACGAGGCGGATATTGTTCAGTGGGTTCGAGGGGAATGTGAATGGGCCACACGCTGGGCTTCTTTGAGTCCTTTCCTTTCTTCCGGACGGGAAGCAGGCCGTGGGCCTTCGTGGGCCCAGTTGCTTTAACAGGTGTTTGTGTTTTTTAAAGCGATCTTAGTACCCTGATTAGGGTGTCCCTAATTGTGGTACCCGACACTAATACCAACCAGGTAACTCATTTCTCTGAAAATTCTTCTTTATCTCATACATGTGTACTCTGGTTGACTGTAATTCTATTTTCAGGACGCAGCTGAAGAAATCCCCAATGCAAAAAACCTAGATCAACATGCTGCAACTCCTGATGCACTGATGGATGCAAACGAAGAACAAGCCGACACGGTCGATGTCCTCGATGTCAACACAAGCTCTAACAGGACGATTGCTCCTGAATCGCCCAACACCTCTTCAGAACAGGTAACATTATAAAACCAATTCTGAATCAGCCGATAGCTTTATAAATGCACCTTGCTCTAACTCCAGATATGTCCATAGGGCTTTGACATTTCAGGTTTGCTTTCCTTTGACCCGGCATCAATGGGTCTGACTCTCCCTGGAGCAAAAACATCATCTTTACAGCAATCGGCTAGCTTGGCACATTAGCTTCAACTCATCAAGGATCTACTATCTGCTCCGATTACTGCTCTGGTTGATGATTCCAACAAGATAAAGAACATCTTCGAGCAAATAGAAACCCAACTCCCGGAGCCGTTGCAAATGAAGCTCTGGCCAGCCAGCAACCTTCCATTCTTTCGGATAGAAGTGAATAAAGCACAACAATGGATGGAAGCACGTCGCTCTCAAACTTCTCTGAAAGCTGACATTACCCAAAAGTGCAAGGCCCTCAACCAGAAGAAGGCAACTCTAGATACCAAAGCTGACGTGTCTATCAACAAGAAGCGTCTCGACCTCCTGAAGAAAGAACTGGTAGAACTCGAAGAAAAGGTTCGTACCACCAAGAAGCTCATCTAGGCCGAAGAAACTTCTATTGCAAACTCCGAACAAGAGACCCAGGAAATAACCGAGTAGATACAAGCAGAGTTTGTAGAGATAAGCACCTTGAGTCGGCAGATAGTAACAGGCGATGACAAGGATGACGAAGCAATCATAGCACGAGCAAATGCTGTCTGTATAGAAGCCATCCATGTCATAGAAGAATTCCTGAACCAGTAGATAGGCTCAAGATACAATTAGTACTGCATGTTAACCTGAAACTTGTAACTGTTTTAAAAACATCTTAAGTCGATGGTTAAACATCGGCTGTTTCGTTCCTCATATGTATTTTACTATTTTTTTTACCGGCCAACTCAACGTGTTGGCCTATCTCTTTTCTTTTCTCCCTTTTTTTTACCAGCCAACTCAACGTGTTGGCCTATCTCTTTTCTTTTTTTTTTACTGGCCAACTCAGCGTGTTGGCCTGTCATGATTTTTTTGCGGCCAACTCAACGTGTTGGCCTATTATACTGTAGCCAGATGGATCTCATCAGCTTTTCGTTACTCGCCTTCCCACATGCTCGGGAAATACTTCTTGAGATGTTGGCCATTGACAGCAACAGGAAACTTGACGCCGTCCAATTCCTCGAGCATGTATGTATTCCCAGGCAAGACCTGATCAACCTTGTACGGCCCATGCCAACTTGGAGACCATTTACCAAACTTTTTATCTTTGGTCCCCAATGGCAATACTGCCTCCCAAACCAAGTCTCCAACCTGGAAATCCTTAGGCCTGACCTTCTTGTTGTATGCACGAGCAACTTTAGCCTTATTTTCTTTGATCTTCTCCAGCGACCAAAGCCTTAGTTCTGTCAGGTCCTCCACATTATCGTTCATCAAGGCTGCATACTGTTCAGCGGATAGATCATTCTGAAACTCGACACGCCTTGAACCGGCCATGATCTCCCATGGTAACACAGCGTCTTGGCCGTAGACTAGATGGTACGGCGACGTCTTGGTGGATCCATGACATGAAATACGATATACCCACAAAGCTTCTGATAACACCTCATGCCAGCGCCTAGGATATTCATCGATTTTTCTCTTTATGAGCTTGATGAGGCTCTGGTTAGATGCTTCAGCCTGTCCATTAGCCTGGGCATAATATGGAGATGATCTGATCAGCTTAATCCCCATGTCATCGGCATACTTTCTGAACTCCTCCGATATGAAGACCGATACCCCATCGGTCGTAATAGTTTGAGGAATTCCAAAACTGTGGATGATGTGCTCTTTGACAAAGCTGATCACATCTCTAGACGCTACTGATCTCATGGGTACTGCCTCCACCCACTTTGTAAAATAATCTGTGGCAGCTAAGACCCATTGGTGACCCTTGCTAGACGACGGGTTGATCTGACCAATCATGTCCATGGCCCATCCTCTGAATGGCCACGGTTTGATGATAGGATTCATCACTGATGCTGGCACTATCTGAATTTTGCCAAACCTCTGACATGCCTGACATCCTTTATAATATTTGAAACAATCTTCAAGTATGGTAGGCCAATAATATCCCGATCGCCTAATCAGCCACTTCATCTTATGAGCTGATTGGTGAGTACCGCAAGCTCCTTCATGAACCTCATGCAAGAGCCGATTTGACTCTGAAGGTCCTAGACATTTAAGTAGTAGTCCTTCCAACGTCCTGTAGAACATGTCATCACCTATCAGAACATACTTCATGGCCTTGAGTCTTATCCTTCTAGGTGCCCCCCGAGCCGAATCCTTCAAGTAATTGAAGATATCGGCTCTCCAGTCTCCGGGTTCTAGAAACTGAACCTCAACGTCAACTCCATCGGCTGCTTCCCTATACCCGGAAGCCATCTGTGCCAAATCATTGGCTTCATTGTTCAGAGTTCTGCGTATCCAGTGGAAATTGATGTACCTGAATTGCGACATCAACTCACGGCATTGCATCCATATTGGGAAAAGAGCCTCGCTCTCGCATCTATATTCTTCCGTGAGCTGAGAAATCAACAGCTTTGAATCTCCAAAAATTTCCACTGCTTCTACACCAGCTTCAAGGAGCAGTTCCATCCCTTTGCAAATGGCTTCATATTCCACCAAATTATTAGTGCATGGGGCAGTCATTCTGATGGAAAAGGAGTAAGTCGCTCCACGAGGCGAGACCAACAGAATTCCCACACCGCACCCATCATCACAAGCCGATCTGTCAAAAAACATAGCCCAAGCACGAATAAATAATGCAACAATATCAGTGCTGATCCTGTCTGCAACAAGATCCGCCAGTGCTTGCCCTTTGACTGCTTTCGCAGGCTGATACCGAATATCGAACTCTGACAATGCAAACATCCATTTTCCCAGCCGACCTTTTAGGACAGGAGCCAACAGCATATGCTTTATGACATCCGATTTGCATATGACAATTGTTTCCGCCGAGAGCAAAATATGGCGAAGCTTTGTACATGTAAAGTATAAGCAAAGACAAAGCTTCTCGATTTCAGGATACCTGGTCTCGGCGTCTAACATGCGCCTGCTGAGGTAGAAAACCACCCTCTCCTGGCCGTCGTGCTTCTGGACTAACACCGAAGCAATAGAAGTGTCACCCACGGATAGGTACACGTAGAACGGCCTATCTTGCTGAGGAGGAACCAACACTGGAGGCTTTGACAAATATTCCTTGATTTCATCGAAACCTTGCTGCTGTTCTGCCCCCCAGCGAAACTCATCATCGGATTTGATCTTCACTAAACCCATAAACGGCTCAATGCGTCCAGACAGATTAGAAATAAATCGCCTGACAAAGTTAATTTTACCGATGAGCTTCTGCAACTCTTTCTTTGTAGTTGGTGGCTTCATCGTCTTCACAGCTTCTTGACTTTTCAGGCCGGTCTCGATTCCCCGTTCATGCACCAAGAATCCCAAAAATTGACCGACCGATACTCTAAAGGCACATTTCTTTGGGTTCATTTTGAGCCCAAACCTTCGAGTCCGTTCCAAAACTTAGCACAGATCTTCTGGATGCACCCCAGCTGACTTGGACTTTACCACAACATCATCAATATAAATCTCTACCAATTTGCCGATGAGATCATGAAAGATATAATTCATGGCACGTTGGTACGTTGCACCGGCATTTTTCAGTCCAAAGGTCATCACCAAGTATTCGAACAAGCCGACTGCGCCTGGTACTCTGAACGCAGTCTTGTTCACATCTTCTGGGGCCATGAAGATCTGGTTGTAACCGGCATTGCCGTCCATGAAACTCATCATCTTGTGGCCGGCAGCTGCGTTGATCAATGTCTCTACAACAGGCATCGGGTACTCGTCTTTTGGCATCGCTCTGTTGAGATGTAACACTCTAATTCAAATTTCAGTATTTAATAATAAATTTAATTGGCTTTATTCAATTTCTAAGGATTTTTGTGCTAGCCTTGCATTTAATCCAATTTTTGTTCCTCAAGTAATTAAAATTTTATCATAGGTTTAAATGTTGTTGTTGCATTCATGCTGGTGCATAGTTTTAATTATTTGAGTGTGGTTTGAATTCAAATTTGTATTTGAATTCAAACTTTGTTTGAATTAGAAAATAGAAAAGAGGAAAGAAATAGGAAAAGAAACCAAACCCAAACCCAATTGGAAGCCCAACCCGCTGGCTCACTTCCCTTTTCCTCAAACCCAAAACCCACACCAACCCAGCCCGCAAACCCATTTTCCTTTCCCTCGCGGCCCACCAGCAGCCAGCCCGTCTCCCCCTCCTTTTCGCACGGCCCAGGCTCGCTCTCCCTCCCGTGCGCGGCCCAAGTTCCCAGCTAGGCCCAGCGCTCCCCCGCTCACCGCAGAGGCACGCCCAAGCGACGCACCCCGGCCGGCCCACCTGCCAGCCTCCCCACTCACAGCCCGTGACGACGCACCTGGGTCCACCCGCCAGCGAGTCCAAACGCCAGCGCGGACGCGACACCACCCTGGCTCGCTTGACCCCACCGATCAGCCAGCCACCCCGCGTCCCGCTGCGAGTGCCAGCGCCATCGCCCTTTCACCTGGGCCCGCATGACAGCGCGCTCGCACGCGCCCCGCCCGCGCAGCGCGCACCCCGCTGACAGCCCGGGCCCAGCTGCCAGTATCATCTCCCCCCCCCCCGCCGCGCAATTGAACGCCGTGATCCCCGCCAGGGATCTCGCCGCGCCTTTCACGGGGCACACACGCCCAGAAACCCAGTGCCCCCTTTAAACGCCCCAGGCCGCACCCCCCTGTAACCCAAAATCCCATCCCACAGTCGCCGTTTCCCTCAGACCCTAGCCCTAGCGCCGCCCGACGGTGGATCTCCGCCACGGTGAGCCTCTCGCCGAAATCCCATGAGGCCGGTACAATTCCGACCCCTGACCTGTCTTCTCGCCTTGCAGAGCAGACGCGCGTAGTTCACACTGGGCCAGACGACCAGGGAGGCGCTGCACGGCCGTCCCCCGCACTCCGCCACCCTGCCGGGCTCGGAGCTCCGCCGTGCCGCCAAAGATCCGCCCCTACACCACCGCTCTCCTGCCTCTACGCACCCCAGGACCTTCGCGTCATGGTAACGGATTCTCCTGTGCCCAGTTACCCCTTATTTTGTTCCCTGCACCGCGCACGATTGCTCACCGGCGCGGCCCCGACCCGCCCCACCGCTGCGCTCGCACGCCGCCGTGCCACGGCCCTGCGCCGAGGCTGTAGTTGGATTAGCTGAGATGTGCGCGTTCCCCTGGACCTGAAACCCGGTCGAGTTGAGCCCTGTAACGCCACTTGTGGTGAGCTCCGGCGAACTTCAGCCCCGCCGCCGTGGAGCAGAGTCGCCGGCGGGCGAGAGCCGCCGCCCCCGCGAACGGATGGTTTCCAACCGTGCGATCTTAGATTGACGATCAGGATTAGATTCGGATCCAAACAAAACTGAACCACCAGATCCAGATCCAACAGCCGATATCCGTGCATACCGGTTCGGCCTGTCACATTTGCTAAAGAGCCCCTTAGCTTTCCGAGATTCAACCCGCAGTCCAGGCTTATTCAAAAGTATTTGCATCTAGGTCCTGTTTTTAATGTTTTAACCCCTGAGCTTCTTTAAAATAGAACCCGCCGTCCTGCTCTGGTAGATTTGCGAGTTAGACCCCGGATCTAACTATTAATTACATTTTAGTCCTCGGTTTTTGCAGAAAACTCCCCTGGAACCTAGTTTTTCTCGCAGATAAGCCCCTAGAACTCGTTTTTAGCCTAGAAAATGCGTTTTAGCTCCGTTTTAAGCGTTCTTTATATCCACGCGATCGTTGTAACGCGTAGAATAGTTCTAGAGTAGTTTTGTGCGATGTTTTCATGTATTGTTGTACTGTTTCTTAGTTTTTGCTAGTGTTTGCATGTATGTTTACTGTCGTGCCTTGTTTTGGCCATGTGTTCGTGAGTAGATGTTGAGCTACCGGAGGAGCATCAGTACCAGTGCCAAGAGCCATCTTGAGCAGTTTGAGCAGCAGGAACAGTTTGAGGAAGGCAAGTATAACATGAACAACCTATCACTTTTAAATACAATTTCATACTGCATTTTAATACTGTATGCCTATAAGGATTTCCTAGCCACTTTATATCCTTTATATATATCCTTTGGGTTGCATTAGGGTTAGTTGTGCTAGGTGCCGCGCTATAACACATAATGGTCCTTTTTAATTAATTTGATTAATGGTATATGCAACTTAATTCTGAGAGTGGCCCTCTGTGTGGCTTGAGTGGCTCACTTCTCACTTAAAATTGGTTTTGTTAGAAACATGGTTTAGGGGGCCAGCACGGTGCTTACTGCCTGGTTGGCCACTCTCCATAAGGACCAGTTCATAGAGCGACAACCTGGGACAACAGCGCTACCACAAGACTGGAATGGGACGGTCTTGGCGTAATAATTAGGTCTTTTTGGTTTGGAGTAACTTATCGACGGGGCAAGGGTGGTAAGCTTCTATGTCCCTCGTACTGAGTGGCCTCGTCGATGACGCCCACTAGACCTGCTCCATAGTCGCCGATCCAACCCTCGCGGTTACTCCTTACCAATGAGATTCTTTGTAAAGGCCTCGTAGTGGGTCGCTAGTCATCTCACCTAAGGAAGTGTGATGAACAACTAGCGTAACTCACGACTTGTGGGTAAAGATGTGCAACCTCTACAGAGTGTAAAACTGGTATACTAGCCGTGCCCACGGTCATGAGCGGCCCAGATCCTCCTTTTGATTAGTGGGGTTAGCTCCTTCCGACGAGGGGGTGCCTCTCGGGGTTACCTTGGTGGTTGTGGTTTGGTTCTCAGTAGTAACATGTTTAATTTTGATTAATTACTATGTAACTGGGTTTATGGTAATTCATCAACTCGTAGTAAATAGCTTTAATAAAATTTTGCCAACACTTAAAAGCTAATGCAGTTGAGTCAGCCAATCTTAGAGCCTCATAGTTTGTGTTATACTTGTTGAGTACAAGTTGTGTACTCACTCTTGCCTCTTCTCTACTTTTTCCTCCTGGCTACGCTACTGCTGCTCAGTTCCTGCCGACACGAGGGAGTTCCGTCCAGCGCTACCAGGACTACGATGGACTTCTAGGCGTTCGTCTCCCAGTCGATGTCCCTGTGGCGCCCTGCTCAGCTTCGGAGAGTTTTTATCGTATTTGTACTTCGCTTCCGCTGTATTAGACATTTTCGTCATTAATGTAATAAATAATATTCGTACTCGCTTTATTATATCTTTTTACATGATATGTGCTATGATATACTATTCATTCTGTTGTATATACGTGTGACTTGATCCTGGCACGTATATGATTGCTCGGTTTATGTCCTTTTATAAACCGGGTGTTACAGAGTGGTATCAAAGCCGTATCGACTGTAGGACGAAAGCCTAGATAGAACTGGTCGAGTTTTAAGTCTTCTTCTCTCTCAGCCTTGTCTGCTGAAACTATTTTGCTATTATATTCCTTGAAATTCCAAGATTCTTACTCGTCTTGCCTTGATTTCTCTCTCTAAAGAATAGGTTTCGTAGACTTTGGCCTGAATTCAGTCATCTGACCACCTTGAGTATCAGCTAGGTGACCCTTTTATAATAATACGATAGCACGTTATGTGACGTGTTGTGCTAGTCGAGTCGTGTGTTAAACTCGGCTAAATTGTGAAATTTGTATGCTTGTTATTATGCTACATGTTCGATTTGGATTTTTGGTTGATTGCATAGTTTAGTAGTTAAATTTGTTTAAAGAAAATCAATCTTAAGTTAAAGTAAATTAATTAATAAAATGAGTTAGATCGTTGGGGGTAAAAACATCCACTCTATCCTCTCTACCTTATCATGCCTTGGGTTTCTGTCTTGTTGAGAAGAAGGATAGCGCGAAGAGAAGGTGATATCTAGAGATTCACCGACGAGGACGTCAGATTCTATAAGGGGGTTGGGATGTGACACCCCGGCCTACAGATAGTACTGGAGAATTTGAGAATCTCTCAGACGAGACAGAAGAGTTATGCTACAATTCCCTTTTTCTCGGATTTATGTAAACATCTATCTGGAGTTAGCAGCAGTGATGCATGGGCAGTGTTGTCTAAATAAGATAGAACCTTACATAGTGGGGATTTTTCTCTCTTCCTTGACCTTACATGTGTTTCCTCTTTACCCAGCTCAGATGGCGGCAGAACAAAAAGACCTTGGAGACCGTGCAATGGGTGATGGTGTTCATGCAACAGTTTCCGTGAAGCAGCCGATGATGATACAAGATTAGTCCTCGCAAACAACATACCACCCGAACAATGGTGAGAAAGCTTGCCCGTCTTGCCAATTCTATGGCATTCCTTGTCGTCAAGCTCGTGTGACTGAAGATGAAGCCACAACTAGAAGGAATCAGAGGTTGTTCTCCGGTACAAAGAGAAAGAGGTCTTATCAAGAGCAGCTAGCAGATGATTCCCTTTTCATTGACTCCCCATCGGTCGATGAGCTACAGACCATCCAGAATAGAAAGGATCCTAAGTGCTCTAGAGATACACAGGTCGAGAATCAAGCTCTCCATGATTATGTTGATGGGTTGACTATCACTATGAAGGTGATTCAGCCACGCAGTCACAAGGAGTCCAAAGAGCAGGCAGCAGAAATAATGCAAGATGCGATGTTAAGTTCACAGGGAAGTCAACCAAGTAGCGCCATTCACCACCATCGCAAGTGCTACAAGTGCGGACAAAAAGGTCATTATGCCAAAGGTTGTCCACAGAAGCGCCTTTCACCGGCTCAACGGCAGGCAGGACAGCAGGGCGCCCAGCTCAGCCCAGGACGCCAGCACAGGGCAGAGTGAACCACGTGACGGCCGAGTCAGCGGCCGAGGCTCCTAACGTGGTTATTGGTACGTTCATAGTCAACTCCCATCCAGCTACAGTGCTTTTCGATACTGGTGCTACTCATTCATTCATCACCAAGTCATATGTTGAGCAGCATAGTTTCTTTACCACCCCATTAAAGAAGTATCTGCTAGTCTCTTCACCGGGAGGGGAGTTGAGATCCCATATTGTTAGCCCTCGAGTCAGTATAGCCATAAGGGGGGCAATGTTCAGTACTGCTCTGAGGGTGCTAGACACCAAGGGTATTAATGTGATCCAGGGAATGGATACTCTTGCCAAGTGGGGAGTCAGAATTGATTGTGCTCATCGGGCAGTTCACTTGTTAGCATCTAATGGCCGAGAGGTGACAGTCAGTGCTACAGAGCCTTCTGGTTTTCTTCATCAGATGGAGGCTAGACCCACGGATGGTACTCGCGTGGTGGCTGGATTCCCGGACGTCTTTCCGGAAGACTTGCCAGAAGAAGGAAAAGGAGTTGATGAAGACTATCCTAGTCTCTTTGCTAGCCAGCCTAGAATCTCGGGACAAGATTCCTGTAAAGGGGTAGGATTTGTTACACTCTAATTCAAATTTCAGTATTTAATAATAAATTTAATTGGCTTTATTCAATTTCTAAGGATTTTTGTGCTAGTCTTGCATTTAATCCAATTTTTGTTCCTCAAGTATTTAAAATTTTATCATAGGTTTAAATGCTTGTTGTTGCATTCATGCTGGTGCATAGTTTTAATTATTTGAGTGTGGTTTGAACTCAAATTTGTATTTGAATTCAAACTTTGTTTGAATTAGAAAATAGAAAAGAGGAAAGAAATAGGAAAAGAAACCAAACCCAAACCCAGTTGGAAGCCCAACCCGCTGGCCCACTTCCCTTTTCCTCAAACCCAAAACCCACACCAACCCAGCCCGCAAACCCCTTTTCCTTTCCCTCGCGGCCCACCAGCAGCCAGCCCGTCTCCCCCTCCTTTACGCACGGCCCTAGGCTCCCTCTCCCTCCCGTGCGCGGCCCAAGTTCCCAGCTAGGCCCAGCGCTCCCCCGCTCACCGCAGAGGCGCGCCCAAGCGACGCACCCCGGCCGGCCCACCTGCCAGCCTCACCACTCACGGCCCGCAACGACGCACCTGGGTCCACCCGCCAGCGAGTCCAAACGCCCGCGTGGACGCGACACCACCCTGGCTCGCTTGACCCCACCGATCAGCCAGCCACCCCGCGTCCCACTGTGAGCGCCAGCGCCATCGCCCTTTCACCTGGGCCCGCACGACAGCGCGCTCGCACGCGCCCCGCCCGCTCAGCGCGCACCCCGCTGACAGCCCGGGCCCAGCTGCCAGTATCATCTTCCCCCCCCCTGCCGCGCAACTGAACGCTGTGATCCCCGCCAGGGATCTCGCCGCGCCTTTCACGGGGCACACACGCCCAGAAACCCAGTGCCCCCTTTAAACGCCCCAGGCTGCACCCCCCTGTAACCCTAAATCCCATCCCACAGCCGCCGTTTCCCTCATACCCTAGCCCTAGCGTCGCCCGACGGTGGATCTCCGCCACGGTGAGCCTCTCGCCGAAATCCCATGACGCCGGTACAATTCCGACCCCCCTGACCTGTCCTCTCACCTTGCAGAGCAGACGCGCGTAGTTCACACTGGGCCAGACGACCAGGGAGGCGCTGCACGGCCGTCCCCCGCACTCCGCCACCCTGCCGGGCTCGGAGCTCCGCCGTGCCGCCGCAGATCCGCCCCTACACCACCGCTCTCCTGCCTCTACACAACCTAGGACCTTCGCGTCACGGTAACGGATTCTCCTGTGCCCAGTTACCCCTTATTTTGTTCCCTGCACTGCGCGCGATTGCTCACCGGCGCGGCCCCGACCCCCCCCCCCCCCGCTGCGCTCGCACGCCGCCGTGCCACGGCCCTGCGCCTGAGGCTGTAGTTGGATTAGCTGAGATGTGCGCGTTCCCCTGGACCTGAAACCCGGTCGAGTTGAGCCCTGTAATGCCACTTGTGGCGAGCTCCGGCGAACTTCAGCACCGCTGCCATGGAGCAGAGTCACCGGCGGGCGAGAGCCGCCGCCCCCGCGAACGGATGGTTTCCAACCGTGCGATCTTAGATTGACGATCAGGATTAGATTCGGATCCAAACAAAACTGAACCACCAGATCCAGATCCAACAGCCGATATCCGTGCGTACCGGTTCGGCCTATCACATTTGCTAAAGAGCTCCTTAGCTTTCCGAGATTCAACCCGCAGTCCAGGCTTATTCAAAAGTATTTGCGTCTAGGTCCTGTTTTTAACGTTTTAACCCCTGAGCTTCTTTAAAATAGAACCCGCCGTCCTGCTCTGGTAGATTTGCGAGTTAGACCCCGGATCTAATAGTTAATTACGTTTTAGTCCTCGGTTTTTGCAGAAAACTCCCCTGGAACCTAGTTTTTCTCGCAGATAAGCCCCTAGAACTGGTTTTTAGCCTAGAAGATGCATTTTAGCTCCGTTTTAAGCATTCTTTATATCCACGCAATCGTTGTAATGCGTAGAATAGTTCTAGAGTAGTTCTGTGCGCTGTTTTCATGTATTGTTGTACTGTTTCTTAGTTTTTGCTAGTGTTTGCATGTATGTTTACTGTCGTGCCTTGTTTTGGCCATGTGTTCGTGAGTAGACGTTGAGCTACCGGAGGAGCATCAGTACCAATGCCAAGAGCCATCTTCTGAGCAGTTTGAGTAGCAGGAATAGTTTGAGGAAGGTAAGTATAACATGAACAACCTATCACTTTTAAATACAATTTCATACTGCATTTTAATACTGTATGCCTATAAGGATTTCCTAGCCACTTTATATCCTTTATATATATATCCTTTGGGTTGCATTAGGGTTAGTTGTGCTAGGTGCCGCGCTATAACACATAATGGTCCTTTTTAATTAATTTGATTAATGGTATATGCAACTTAATTCTGAGAATGGCCCTCTGTGTGGCTTGAGTGGCTCACTTCTCACTTAAAATTGGTTTTGTTAGAAACATGGTTTAGGGGGCCAGCACGGTGCTTACTGCCTGGTTGGCCACTCTCCATAAGGACCGGTTCATAGAGCGACAACCTGGGACAACAGCGCTACCACAAGACTGGAATGGGACAGGTCTTGGCGCAATAATTAGGTCTTTTTGGTTTGGAGTAACTTACTGATGGGGCAAGGGTGGTAAGCTTCTATGTCCCTCGTACTTGAGTGGCCTCATCGATGACGCCCACTAGACCTGCTCCATAGTCGCCGATCCAACCCTCGCGGTTACTCCTTACCAACGAGATTCTTTGTAAAGGCCTCGTAGTGAGTTTGCTAGTCATCTCACCTAAGGAAGTGTGATGAACAACTAGCGTAACTCACGACTTGTGGGTAAAGATGTGCAACCTCTGCAGAGTGTAAAACTGGTATACTAGCCGTGCTCACGGTCATGAGCGGCCCAGATCCTCCTTTTGATTAGTGGGGTTAGCTCCTTCCGACGAGGGGGTGCCTCTCGGGGTTACCTTGGTGGTTGTGGTTTGGTTCTCAGTAGTAACATATTTAATTTTGATTAATTACTATGTAACTGGGTTTATGGTAATTCATCAACTCGTAGTAAATAGCTTTAATAAAATTTTGCCAACACTTAAAAGCTAATGCAGTTGAGTCAGCCAACCTTTGAGCCTCATAGTTTGTGTTATACTTGTTGAGTACAAGTTGTGTACTCACCCTTACCTCTTCTCTACTTTTTCCTCTTGGATACGCTACTGCTGCTCAGTTCCTGCCGACGCGAGGGAGTTCACTCAGAGCTACCAGGACTACGAGGACTTCTAGGCATTTGTCTCCCAGTCGACGTCCCTGTGGCGCCCTGCTTAGCTTCGGAGAGTTTTTATCGTATTTGTACTTCGCTTCCGCTGTATTAGACATTTTCGTCATTAATGTAATAAATAATATTCGTACTCGCTTTATTATATCTTTTTATGTGATATGTGCTATGATATACTGTTCATTCTGTTGTATATACGTGTGACTTGATCCTGACACGTATATGATTGCTCGGTTTATGTCCTTTTATAAACCGGGTGTTACATGAGATCTCTAAAATCGACGCAGACACGCCATCGGCCATGCTTATTTTGTACCGGTACCACACTTGAGATCCATTCTGCATACTGGCATGGCCTGATGAACCCAGCATCCAGCATCTTCTCCACCTCTTTCTTGACTTCTTCTAGGACTTCGGCCTTCATCTGACGTGCTTGTTGCTGAAATGGCCGAAATCCTTTCTTGAGTGGGAGCCGATGCTCGACGATGCTTCTATCCAGACCGGGCATCTCGGTGTAATCCCATGCAAAACAGTCCCGGTACTCTTTTAGTAGTGCAATCATCTCCTCTCGCAAGGCCGGATCCAACTTCTTGCTGATAAATGTCGGCCGTGGCTTATCCCCAGGACCGATGTCAACCTCTTCCTAGTCATCAGCTGACGTGAACCCGTATCCGAGTTTGCCGTTGTCTGAAAAATCAGCTGCGAACGCAAGCGAGTCTTCGTTATCCACAAGATCAGCAGCAAACACAAGGAGATGACAGGAAAAATTATTTGGCCAACCGCATGGGCTGGCCGCTTCTACACTTCCATTATCATTCGAAACCAAATAGTCTATGAGTGGCCAACTGCTAGAGCAGGCCATCGTGTGTACATGATGTAACAATTTCGAACCCAAATAGGATTTTTCTATTTTTTGGGGCCGATCGCTGGGATCGGCCTCTCTATTTCTATTACATCCCGTAGCATGCCAGGATGCGTCTACTCTGTGAGGCCAGTGGATAAGACCAGCCTCAGTCCATTTTTTGTCGCCTCGATCCGATCACAGTCTTCCAGGGCAATCCCTGAGATCGGCTCTTGTCCATCTGCATCCCAGGCATTCATATCTGCAAGCGAGACTTCACTAGAATCGTCTGCAGGGACCAATTCTACTTCATCGCCATCCAATTGGACCAGATACTGATGCATTGTGGAAGGGATACAACAGTTGGCATGAATCCAATCCCTCCCAAGCAGTACTGTGTACTGTACTCTTGCTGTTGACGATGAAGAACGATGTTGGCACAGTCTTACGACCCACTTTCAGCTCCACATTTAGGACCCCCTTCGCCTCTGATGGCTGTCCATTGAAGTCATTAAGCATCACATTGGTCTTGATCAGATCGGCAGAAAGAACGACCCAATCGGCGCAGCACAGAGTATGGCATCAGGTTGACCGCGGCACCAGTGTCGACCAACATCCTGTTCACAGGCTTGCCATTGATGAAGCCCTTGAGATACAATCCCTTCAGGTGCTTGTAGCTCTTCTCCTTGGGCTTCTCGAAGATGATCGGCTGTGGGCCCAGATCTAGCTGTGCGATGGCCGATTCTTCTGGTTGGGGTGCCCGAAACTCCGATGGGAGTACGAACACCATGTTCACATCAGCCGATGGCTTCTCATCGGCTTTTGTCTGCTTGGGGTGCCACTCTTTTCTGGGAGGGCACCTTTCCTCTCTTCGCGATCGCCTGACTTGCTCCGCGAGATCCGAATGCGCCTTCCTTAGCACGTCGAGGTACTTTGCTTCTGCCTCTTCCAGATTACGCAAGCGCTGTACTCTGCGCTTCTGCGACCGATTAAGCCCGTCAGGACACCACCGTGGACGATGGTACTTGTCTTCTTCTTCTTCTTGCTTGGAATCGCCCCTGGTTGGCCTCTTCATACGGTCATCATGATGTGTTCCAGGCCCTAAGCGCCGGAATACTGATGTCTTGTCCTGCTGGTGTCCTCGAGGCCTGCACTCCAAGCAATCATCTATAGTAGGCAATCGGCTCATGCCGGAATTCCAGCAGTACCTGAAGAACTGGGCAATGCCAAGTCATCGCGTATAGCCTGGCGTCTCCCCAATGTCCTTCCTGAGCGGCGCTCATACTCGTCTTCTTCCGATTCATATCGGCGCCGCAACTTGTACTGGTACTGGTACTTTTCCAAAAGCCGATTAGAAGCTGGAAGCTGATTACGGATGTGACGCACTTGTTCTTCAGTGACATGTTAGCTGCCCTGGCTTGTCTTCATCCTGTGGCCGTTTGCCAGAAGTGGCCTCTTTCCTCTGCTTGTCATGGCGGCGCATGGGTCCCACCATGTTGATCTGGAACACCAAATCCTGGCCCTTGGATCCGAAATCTGACAGCTCCACCACGTTAGCTTGCGGGAAGGGCTTGGTGTCAACATTCATCGTGTGTTGAGCCAGGATTAATCGGCCTTGCTCGATAGACGATTGTATCTGACGACGTAGCTCCTTGCATTCACCCGTGGAATGAGTGAACGAGTGGTGCCATTTGCAGTACAGTCTTCCCTGCAGCTTTTGGGCCGTCGACAACTTGTGATTCTCCGGGAGCTTTAGCTATTTTTCTTTGAGGAGTAGATCAAATATCTGCTCCACCTTAGTCACATCGAAGTCGAAGTCCTTCAGAAGCCCTTGCTGTTTGACCCACTTGCACGGGACAGGGTTTGCCCCCGAGTCCACTCTGCCACGGCTACTTCTTGCTCCTCGCCAGAGTCATCAGATTCTTCCGCTTGTGCCATGTTTACATGGCGCTTGAACTTGCCCTGGTACAGCTCAGGATGGTAATGCTCGTATGCTGTAAGCTTCTGCACCAGGTGCGCCAGAGATGTGAACTCCAACTGAAAAGCCGCATCCTTGATCGGCTTAGCGAGTCCCAGGACAGCCAGATCGACTGCCTCCTTCTCTGTGATGCGCGACGAGTAGCATTGGTTCTTGACCTCCCTGAAGTGCTGTATGTATTCTGACACAGTCTCTCCTCGCTTCTGCCTAACTTGGGCGAGGTCGGCAATTCCAGCTTCAGCAGCCTCCGAGTGGTACTGGGTATGGAATTGATCTTCAAGCTGCCTCCAGGTCCGAATTGAATCCGGAGCCAGCGATGCATACCACCCAAAAGCTGGGCCTGTAAGGGATTGGCCGAAGAACCGGACCCTAAACAGATCCGATACTGAGATCATCCCAAGCTGCGTTAAGTATCGGCTCACGTGCTCTATGGAGCTGGCTCCTTCTAACCCATTGAATTTGGTGAACTCAGGGAGCCGATACTTGGGTGGCAGTGGGATCAAGTCATAATCACTGGGATACGGCTTGGAATAGCCGATCGCTTTCCTCTTGGGCAGGATGCCAAAATGGTCTCTCAGTATTGCGCTGACCTGCTCCACACTAAGGACTCCTGGGGCCGATGGCTCAGCACTCGGCCCAGTAGCGTAGTTTGCCAGCCACGCTTGTTTCTCTGCGTCTGGTCCAGAAGCTCCTGGGTTTACCATCTGCACCGAGCGTGTTGGATTGACGCTGTCAGGAATGTAAGCACACGTGTAGCCGTGCGGAATCTCCTTGGATGGCTCGGTGAGGAACTGGCCTTCTCCAGGATCACCGCCGATCTTGTGGACGACGTAGATCGGCGCACTCTGCGGTTTCGGAGCCGCAAATGAGAATGGGAATACCGGTCTAGAATGCAGCACAACTTCCTCTATGTGACTCCCCAGGATTGGTCCCGATGGAGAGTACTGGTTCTTGATTATCTCCTGGATGACGCGATGCACCATGCGTTCAAGCTCGTTCATCAGGCTCTTAGAGTGCCGATAGAGCGCATGGGCTACCATGTAGTTCATCTCCTGACGCAGGGCTCTGGTGCGCTCTTCTGATGGTACAGACAGATCTACATTGTCAAGAGCGCCTTTTGGTGAGAACCCCTTACACCTGATGCCATGGTTGCGGGTTTTCTCAAAAGAGCCAATGAGATCGGCTTCCAGCAGAGCTTTGATCTCATCATACTTCTTCTTGTGTTCAGGAGGGAGCTCTTCATACGTGACGGGCTTGGGAGCGGGTTCTTGATCTTGAGCTCCAGTCATCGTTGCAGTGGACGTTGTTGCCGAGAAGTGTCCCACCGGGCGTGCCAGAATGTGTTGTCGGTCGAAACCCACCGGCGAGCAGCGACGGGTAACACGAAGAGCCGGGAGGTCGCCGGGGCGCTGGCAGGCACTGCTCCCTCGTCGACGGCCCACAATTCCGTCACGCGCCCGGAGATTCTGTGGAAAGCCGGGCGTGCCACCTGACCTATACCCGATCAGGAGGGTGCGAACGTGCTCCAAACAGTTTCTTGCATACAAAGACACGTGTAAATGTAAGTCCGAGCCGTGGTCGGCTCCCCGGGACGACTCTTGCATCGACTTTAAAGAGCCGATCGAGTCCCGGTGTCAGATGGGATCTGTTGCATCCAGATATTGGTGAATAAAGCAAATTACTATAAAACTGCTTCAATTAAATCTAATTAATCTAACCCACGATGGTAACAGCTTCACTGCTAGATCGGAACATCCTACACTGTGACTAGGCCTAATGGACATAACAGACAACTAAACCACAACCCAAAACAGAGGCCTAAGAACTAGCAAGAGCCGATTCCCGGAACAATCCCTATCAAGGCTAAGATAAAGCGTCTATTACACCACCGGATCATCCAATCCATTTGCAAGGCCTAACCTAGCAGATATTACACCAACTCTTAAGATAAGAGCGAACCATAACAGATCAGATCTACTAGACATAAAAGAAGCAGGGTGTTGCCTCTGTGCAACTAATTCTATGCAACAAGAACTAGCATGAGATTGGAACGTGACTGCACAGAGACAACATGATATTCGTAGATGATAAGCAACGAAGCACAACAGATCTACTAAAAGCCATGCTACGAACATCAGGATAACTAGTACTACTTGCCATCAAAAATGCTTCAGTACGAGTAATATCAAGGTAAAAGCAAGAACAATACTGCCCTGATCGCAAGAAGCGATCAGGGCAGCATGGCACTTACTTGGATGAAACCCTAGGATTAGGGGTGGCGATGCGCCGAGAGTTGTTGTTTGCGAGACGTGATGACGCTCTCCTTTACGAATAACAAAGGATACATATTTATAGTCCGGAGACTTGGGAAACAATCTAAACTAATCTTGTCCCGATCGGACTCTATCTCTAATCTTAAACTAAATCTAAGGATACATGGCCCATGTGGCCCAGACGCTCACGCAGGAGCCGATTTACAAGTCTTCTTAGTCTTCCGCTTTGAGCCCATCTTGCTTTCGGCCCATAAATTAATCCTGTTAATTTATGGCGATAACAGGGGGACCCTGGCATGGATGCCGCCGCCCCCGCCGAGCTACGCCAGCCGACGGAGGAGGAGATAGAGTTCTCCTCCGACTCCTCCATGGGGAGTGAGTCGGAGGTGGAGATCACCGGTGCCTCGTGGCCGCCATCCTCGGCCGTCCCAAGGAGGAAGGCGCGCCTCGCCATTAAGAAGATCCCGCTGTCGAAGGTGGGGCTGACGGCGGCGCAAAGGTCACTGATGAGCTCGACCCCCAAGGGTACGAGCAAAGTCCGAGGAGCGTCGGCGCCCCCAGCCACTACTGCAGTGGGGTCGGCGTTGGCCGACCCCTAAGCCAAAAAGAAGCGGCCAAGGGATTGGGCCAACTGTGCGGGGATGTGACGCCCCCGCACCCTAGTTCCATGGCTCAGCCGGCCGCACCGGTGAAGCTCAAGTTTACACTGCGCCGGAGCGGCGGGTAAGAGTCTTGATCATTTGTAGTGATTCTTGCTTGAATTTTCTTTCCCAAAGCTGTGCTAAGCGCCTTATTTGTTGATGTAGGAGGGCGTTGCTCAGCAGCGCCAAGAGGAAGGCTGAGGAGTCATCCACCGAGGGCGGCTCCAGTGAAGCCGTGATGCTGACCTCGCCGCGGGTGAGTCCGGTGAAGAACCGCGCCCGCTGCGAGGAGAAGAAGAAGGAGGAGGAGGTCAGCAACAAGGTCTCCCCTCTCCTCCAGGACACGGAGATGCAAGACCCGCCCCGTGACGACGGGGTGGAGCAGGTGAAGGTCGAGGCCCATGAGGTCCCAGCCATCGAGGTTGGGAGGACCTAGGCGGAGTCCTCGGAGGGAGCCCGGGACCCGCAGGATGAATCGCTCAGCGGCCACTCAGTCGAGGCCGCCAAAGTGACCCATGAGTGGGTCGAGGTAAGTCTCCTGCCTTGCTCTTTTTGTGGCCGACTTATTCTTGTTGATGTCGGCTTGTAACGCCGAGTTGTTCTCCAGCCTCTGGTGGAGCTGTCGGGTGGCCGAAGGGAGCACCGCCATCAGTCGGGTGGTAGAGCTCGAGGCTAGGGTGGCCGAGCTGGACGCACATGGCCGCCGGTGGAAGGCCGAGGAGGCTCTGCACAAGGAGAAGAGCGGTAAGGAGTCAGATCATTGTCTGCTGAGTTCTTCTTCGCACTATTGGTCTCTGACTTGCTTTTTGTTTAGAGCTGGAGGCCTGCACCAAGGCCAACGAGGAGTTGCAGAAGCTTCGGGAGGTGGCTGAGGCCCGGGAGGCCGCCACCGAAGAGAAGCTTCGTCTGGAGCAACATGCTCGTTGAGGTATGATTCAAAAATCATACAGCCGTTGGTTAGACATCGTTTTTGCGGCTTGGGCTGACCCAGTCGAGTGCTTGTCTTGCAGAAGCGGAGGATTAGGCGGCGCAGGACCGGGCGACACTGGACCGCATGAGCAGGCCACTGGAGGCTCTGCTTGGGGCGTTCAAGCCCGAGGGCGTGGCGGCAGCCGAGAGCCTATCTGAGAGGCTGGAGGCGTCCCGTGGCCGACTAGAGGCTGCCATCAAGGGAGCTGCCAGGGATGCCATGCAGCACACACTGGGGCTAGTGAAGTCCCATCTCCCGGAGGAGGATCTGGGGCTAGTGAAGACTGCTCTGTGACAGATTGGGAAGCCAACCATGCTGCTGTCCTGGAGATCGCCGAGTGCGTCGTGGCTGACCTGTAGGCTGTCGGTCTCCAGGATTTTCTTTTGATTATTTTGCTACAAGAAGAGTTGGTCAGGGTGAACCGACTTAAAACAATATTTATGTAAATAGTATTTATTTTTAGTCGTTTTTTAGTTATGCCCACAGTCCGAGTTCTTTCTGAATTTGCCGAGTAGGTTGAAGGCGGACTCTGAGTCCTTTCTGATAGCGCTTGAGAGCTGATCATCAATGTGCGCGGTAAGTTAGGGTGACACAGAGTGGTTCCAGGACATACTCGGCTGTGTTCAATGAGAGCGGAACGGGTTGTTCTTGTCCGACTGGTCGGACTCCGAGTGGGGGTTGGCTGGGTGGCCGCATCACAGCCCCCGAGCGTGTTGAAAATGGCTCGGTAAAGAACGAAAGCAATTAAAATGTGATGTATAAAATGCAACAAACTTTATTAAATGAGTAGATGGGTACATAGCTTTGCATTTTCTATGCTTCTACGGATAGAAGCAGCGTAGGTGTTCGATATTCCATGGTGACGGAGGTAGACCTAGGTACCTCCCTGCCAAGTGGGGTCCCCGAACCCGGGAGACTACCTTGCTCGGTGACTCAGCTACAACTACTCGGCGTGCAGGACTCAGCTGTGCGCAGATGGGATCCTCAAAGGATCAGGATGAGAGGCTCCAACTAGAGGCCCGCGTATCTAGGGATCTTAGCCGACCTCCTTTCTTGTAAAACAACCCGAGTATATCATTCCTTGTAACCCTACGGCTCCTGGCCTATATAATAGAGACGTAGGATGACCCATAGACTCTCTCTTTTTCGCAGCATTCCACAGACCCTAATACAACCCCGAACACAGGACGTAGGGTATTATGCTCATTGCGGCCCGAACCAGTCTAAGTCCCTGTGTCTTTGTATTACCATCGAGCTCTTGGTCCTGAGATCCCCATCCTGAAACTCTACCGCCGGGTACACCCCTGGTGGACTGGCCGGAATAGCAATCCGGCAGTTGGCGCGCCAGGTAGGGGACTCAGGGCTCATACGTCGAGTTCAATGGCATCCAACACCGGTGTCGTCTTCTCCGTCAGCGTCGCCGCCCAGATGGAGGCGACAGTCGGCTTCTCCTTCACCTTCGGAGGCTTCCCGGAGGTCACAGTTCCCAGGAACCCCGCTTCCGGCTCTCCCACCACCGGAGGCAACGTCTTCGCTGGGGTTAGAACTGATCTAACTCCCCAAGCACCTACCACCTCTCGGATTCCCAAATCTGAGAACCTTGACGTGGTGACTACGCCAACCAGGGTGACCCGTCGCCCTGATGAGTCTGCTGACGATCTGATCTTCCAGATGGATCGCGTTGGTAGATCCATCGCCGAGTGCATCTGACTCGGCGAACTAGCGCTTCACTACCGAGACGACCCTGACCGAGTTCTCCGCGAACTCGGCAGTGCTTCTACTAGGGCTAGATCCGATCTGATCACTCCGAGATCTGTCGCACTTCGGGTTCCCAGACCCAAGATGGACCACGCGATGGCCACTCCCTCCAGGATGATCCGTCGCCCTGCTGCGTCCACTGATGATCTTATCTCTCAGATAGATTGAGTCAGCAGATCCATCGCCGAGTGCATCAGGCTCAGCGAGGACACTCTTCGACACCACAAGGACCCGGATCGGATCCCCATCGGACTCCGCAATGCCGCTATGACGTACTCGGATCAGATCCGAGTACGACTACCCGACCCGGCTACTTCTGGTCAGATCCGATCTGACCCGGCTTTGGGAGAAGAACTCGGCTTCCAACATGCCTCGTTTACCCTCCCACCCAACCGCTCTATGGCGATAGAGTACCGCCGGATCTTCGTCATCTCCAACGACTCTGACACTCGCCTTAACGAGGACAACGAAGAAAGGGAGAATAGACTCCAACACAATGAGCTCCGCGCTGACAGAAGGCGCAACGAGGCGGCGATCCGTCAGTCCGAGCACGACCTGGAGAACGCCGAACGCCGCAACCCCAAGAATCGGCGCTCACCGATCCGGCCCCGCAACCTCGACGCCGACTTCGTCCTCAACTACAACGGCCAAGACGTCTTCGCCACACCGTCGGCCAACCTTGCCATGGTGTTCTAGGTGCTCGAGGGCCTCCAGGAGACCCCCGAGATCATCAAGGCCCGCGCCCGCCTGCATGTGGCCGCTACACAGGCCCAGCAGCTGCACAAGGACAACTCGGCTTACCGCGCCCAATTGAGCCACCACTCGACGCGACCTCAAGGCGATGACGAAGAGGAGGTTAACCAGAGTGACCTCCGCGACCAACTGAACCAGCAAGATCTGTGCCAGCGCATCAACAACCGTAACCGCCAACGCGACACCGCTGAGCGCGAGCGATGTCTCCAGTACGATGAGGAACACGGCGACTCCAACGCCGACCACCAGAACCGCAGCCACTGGGGCGGCAGACGTCCACAACGACCCCGCCGCGACGACGAGCTCGGCAATGACCTCGACGGCTTCTCCGCCTTTTCCCGTCGGCTCTGGGCCGTCCAGTGGCCCACCACCTTCAAACCTACCAGGATCGAGAAGTACGACGGTGAGTCGGACCCCAAGACGTGGCTACACACCTACTCCATCGCCGTCCGAGCTGCGCGCGGTCACAACGACATCATGGCCGCCAACTTCCCGGTCATGATGGGTCCCCAAGCTCTCAACTGGCTCGAAGCACTCCCCACCGGCTCCATCAATAGCTGGCAGGACCTCTACAACGCCTTCGTCCAGTACTACTAGGCATCCGGCCCGGGTCTCAAAACCAGATGGGATCTGTGTGACACCCCGGCCTATAGATTGTACAGGAGAATTTGAGAATCTCTCAGATGAGGCAGAAGAGTTATGCTATAGTTTCCTTTTTCAGATTTATGTAACACCTATCTGGAGTTAACAGCAGTGATGCATGGGTAGTGTTGTCCAAATAATATAGAACCTTACATAGTGAGGTTTTCTCTCTTCTTTGACCTTACCAGTCTATGCTTCCTTTTATCCCAGCTCAGATGTCGGCAGAACAAAAAGGCCTTGGAGACAGTGCAATGGGTGATGGTGTTCACGCAACAGTTTCCGTGGAGCAGCCAATAATGGTACAAGATCAGTCTTCGCAAACAACATACCACCCGAAGAATGGTGAGAAAGCTTGCCCGTGTTGCCAATTCTATGGCGTTCCTTGTCGTCAAGTTCGTGCGACTGAAGATGAAGCCACAACTAGGAGGAACCAGAGGTTGTTCTCTAGTACAAAGAGAAAGAGGTCTCATCAAGAGCAGCTAGCAGAGGATTTCCTTTTCCTTGACGGTCCATCGGTCGAAGAGCTACAGACCATCCAGAAGAGAAAGGATCCTGAGTGCTCTAGAGATACACAGGTCAAGAACCAAGCACTCTATGATTATGTTGATGGGTTGACTATCACTATGAATGTGATTCAACCAAGTAGCACCATTCACCACCACCGCATGTGCTACAAATGCGGGCAAAGAGGTCATTATGCCAAAAGTTGTCCACAGAAGCGCCTGTCACCGGCTCCACCAGCACCTCTGGCTCCACGGTAGGCAGGACAGCAGGGGCGCCCAACCCAACCCAAGGTGCCACGACAGGGGAAGGTGAACCACGTGACGGCCGAGTCAGCGGCCGAGGTTCCAAACGTGGTTATTGGTACGTTCATGGTTAACTCTCATCCAGCTACAGTGCTTTTCGATACCGGTGCTACTCATTCTTTCATTTCAAGTCATTTGCCGAGCAGCATCATATACTAGTTTCTTGTATGAGGACAGCTATGGTAGTTACCTCACCTTGGGGCCAGATACGCACATGCTCTATATGCTCCAGAGTTAGTATTGTCATAAGGGGGGTAGAATTCCGCACTGGTTTGATCGTCATTGATTCCTCGGGGATAGATGTGATTTTGGGCATGGAGACCCTTACCAGATGGGGAGTCTGTATTGATTGTGCTCAACGGACAGTTCACTTGTCAACATCTAATGGCCAAGAGGTGACAGTCAGTGCTACAGAGCCTTATGGTTTTCTTTATCAGATGGAGGCTAGACCCACGGATGGTATTCGCGTGGTGTCTGAATTCCTGGATGTCTTTCCGGAGGACTTACCAGAAGAAGGAAGAGGAGTTGATGAAGACTTATCCAGATCTCTTTGATAGCCAGCCCATCAGAATCTCGGGACGAAATTCCTGTAAGGGGGTAGGAGTTGTAACACCCCGTTTTTAAATTCCAGACCTATCCTGATCTCTTTGCTAGCCAGCCCAGAATCTCAGGACGAGATTCCTGTAAGGGGGGGTAGGATTTGTAACACCCTAATTTAAATTTTAGTAATTAATAATAAATTTAATTGGCTTTATTTAATTTTCTAGGATTTAATTTGCTTAACCTTGCATTTATAATTTATTATTGCTTCATAAAGTAATTAAAAATTTATCTTAGGTTCAACTCGTTTGTGCATTCATGCTGGTGTATGGTTTTCATTTTGTTTGAATGCTAGGGCTTTGAATTCAAATATGAATTTGAATTCAAATAGTTTTGAGTTGAGAGGAAAAAGAAAAGAGAAAGAAAAAGGAAAAGAGAAAACCAGTCGGCCCAGAAACCTCCACCTCGGCCCGTTCTTCCTTTTCCTTCGTGGGCCAACTCCCTCGCCAGCCCAGCCCGCAGAAGTCAGCGCCCCTCCTCCCCGCTCGGGCCACCCTATCCCGCATGCTGCTCAGCAAGCAGCCAGCGCCGCTCCCGGCCCAAAGCCTGCTCGGACGGCCTGAACTGCAGCACGCTCGCTCGCTCGCGCGTCACCTCGCCCGACCCCGCTTTCCCCTCGCTGACACCGCTGGCCCATGAGTTAGGTCTTTCCTCTTCCTCCGCCCGCGATCCCCACCCGAACTCCTCTGCGCTGCTCCGCTCAGCTCGCCCCGCCGCTGCCCCGTGGACCACCGGACCCTGCAAGGCCCACCGATCAGCCTAAGCGCACCCCGACCCTCTAGAAGCCGTACCCGAGCCCGGGATCACGCCGAGCGGTTGGCACGACCTGCTTTCGACGCCAAGCAGCACCCGGCCGTGATCTCCGCCTTGACAGCGCCAGGCACGCATGCCCAGGGACCCAGGGTTCCTTTATTTGGCGCCCGTGGCCCATGCGCATCGACCTCACCACACCATCGCCGCCACATCCCGCAGCCACCATGCCCGCATCGCCATTGCTACGTAGAGGCCCTGCTCTGCCATGGAGTTGCTGCTCCGCCACACCCCAGCCTTCCCAGAGCCGTGCAGCAGCCTCGCCCCGTATCCAGGCACCTCTCCAAGCTCGCTGCCCCGACCCCGATCCCGGTACATGCTGGAATTTCGCTCGAGATCCGTCACCGGTGGGTTCGGCCGCCGCCGTAATTCCTCGCCGCCGGCATATTTCTAGCCGATCTGAGCCCAGGCACACCTTCACAGGGCCCGCACAGACCTCCCCGGGGGATCAGTAGGCCCGGCGCACCCTTCAGCGACCTCCTCCGCGAGCTCCGCCATGCGCCACCGCTCTCCATCAACGCCATCGACCCTGCACGGCCTCCCCGTCCGACTTGCACCCTCGGTGAGCATCAGTGTTTCCCCCTGATCCTTTTCCTCTAGATGTGGTAGTTCGTAGCGCCCTCAAGGTCCCAACGCGCGGCACACTGGCGACCCAGCGCCGCCCCTCGCCGTGGCGAGCCTCGGCCGAACCCAAAACGGCCATTCTGAGTGCCCAGGTAGATTACTCATGCCACGCTCGTGCTCCACGGCCAAACCGCAGCCCGAACGGACCCCTGTAGCACTGGATCAGCCATCTCCGGCGAGCTCTCCACTGCGGAGCGACGCTCCGGCGGTTAGCGCCGCCGCCCCGCGCGCCGAGTCCCTCCTGGGCCGCGCGATCTCCATCGGATGGCCCGAAACAAACCAGCCCGAGGTCAACTGGACCAGAAAACGGTCAGCGCCCGTCTTTCTTGCAAAAGAGCCCCTGCTGTCTTTCAATATAAACCCGCAGTCCATGTCTGTTGAAAAATAATTCCAAAACCGCCCCTGCTTTTACGTTTTAGACCCTGGGTTTCTTTAAATTAGAACCCGCCGTCCAGCCTTGGTGTTTTTGCGAGTTAGACCCCAGATCTAAGGTTTAATTATGTTTTAGTCCCTAGTTTTTGCAAAAAAAACCCTGGAAACTTTGTTTTTCCTACAGTTTAGGCCCTAGATCTTGTTTTAGGCCTAGTTTTCGCGTTCTAGCCCCGTTTTAGGCGTTCTTTATGTCCGCGCGATCGTTGTAATGCGTAGAATAGTTCTAGCTTAGTTTTGTTTGCTGTTTTTATGTATTGTTATACTGTTTCTTAGCTTTTGCCTTTGTTTGCATGTATGTGTATGTGCTGGACTTGTTTTGGCGTTGCGATCGTGAGTAGATGTTGAGCTACCGGAGGAGCCCCAGTACTAGTACCCGGAGCAGCCACCACCTTCTTAGCAGTTTGAGCAGCAGGAACAGTTTGAGGAAGGCAAGTATAACATGAACAACACCCATCACCTTTAAATACAACTTCATACTGCATTTTAATACTGTATGCCTATAATGATTTTCCTAGCCACTTTATTATCTTATATATATCCCTTGGGTTGCATTTTGGTTAGTTGTGCTAGGTGCCGTGCTATAACACACTTGGTCCTTTTTAATTAATTTGATTAATGGTATATGCAACTTAATTCTGGGAGTGGCCCGTTTGAGTGGCTCACGACTCGTTAAAATGTGTTTTGTTAGAAACATGGTTTAGGGGGCCAGCAAGGTGCTTACTGCTGGGTTGGCCACTCTCCATAAGGACCGGTTCATAGAGCGACAACCTGGGACAACAGCGCTACCACAAGACAGGAATGGGACGGTTTTGGCTTATTAATTAGGTCATTTTGGTTCGGGAGTAACTTACCGACGGGGCAAGAGGGGGGTCGAGCTTCAAGGGTCCCTGCGCTACGAGGCTTGGTCTGTGTTATCTTGTACCCCCTCGAGGTGGGCCCCATCGTTGCATTGCCAGAATCCTTAGCGGTTACCCCTTACCAACGTGGTCCTTTGTAACGGCCTCGTAGTGAGTTTGCTAGTCATCTCACCTAAGGAAGTGTGATGAACAACTAGCATAGCTCACGACTTGTGGGTAAAGATGTGCAACCTCTGCAGAGTATAAAACTGGTATACTAGCCGTGCTCACGGTTATGAGCGGCCCAGATCCTCCTTTTGATTAGTGGGGTTATCTCCCTTTGATTAGGGGGGTTCCCCGGGTGGTTTGGTTTGGTTCTCAGTAGTATCATAATTAATTTTGATTAATTACTATGCAACTGGGTTATGGTAATTTTCATCAATTTTTAGTAAATATGTTTAATAAAATTTTGCCAAGATTAAAAACTAATGCAGTTGAGTCAGCCAACCTTAGAGCCTCATAGTTTGTGTTATACTTGTTGAGTACAAGTTGTGTACTCACTCTTGCCTACCCTACTCTTTTACATGTGACTTGATCCTGGCACATTCGTACCGAGCAATCATATACGTGAATGTGCCAGGATCAAGTCACACGTATATACAATAGAATGAACAGTATATCGCAGCACATATCACGTAAAAGATATAATAAAGCGAGTACGAATGTTATTTATTAGATTAATGACAAAATGTCTGATACAGAGTATGCGGAAGCGTAAAACAGGTACGGAACTCTCGGAAGCTGGGCGCCATAGGGACGTCGACTAGGAGACGACCGCATAGAAGTCCTCGTACTCCTGGTAGCTCTGGGTGAACTTCTCGGCGTCGCCGGGAACTGAGCAGCAGTGGGGTGCCCCCAAAGAGAACAAGAGGAAAAGAGTAGGGTGAAGATTCTGGAGACATCAGAGAGAGTTACACGGAACAAGCGCATCAAGATATGCAGAGTTCAGTGGAGCCATCACAGTGAAGCTGAGGCTACATGGGAGCGAGAAGATGAGCCGAGGAGGACATATCCAGATCTCTTTGCTAGCCAGTCCAGCTGAATCTCGGGGGCGAGATTCCAATAAGGGGGTAGGGTTTGTAACACCCTAATTTAAATTTCAGCATTTAATAATAAATTTAATTGGCTTTATTTAATTTTCTAAGGTTTATTATGATTAGTCTAGCATTTAATCTAATTTTGTTTCACAAGGAATTAAAATTTTTCTAGGATAAATATGTTTGTGCATTCATGCTGGTGCATAGTTTTATTTGTTTGAGTGTGGTTTGAATTCAAATTCAAATTTGAATTCAAATAGGTTTAGTTTGGTTTGAATTAGAAAAAGAAAAGGAAATAGGAAAGGAAGAAAACCCTGAAACCAATCCAAACCGGCCCAAACCCCAGCCCAGCTCGCCTCCTCCTCCTCTCCCTATCTTCCCGGGCCTGCTCCCACGCGCCGGCCCACCTCTCCCGAATCCCCCGCGCTTGGCCCAGCAAGCCACACGGCCTACTCCACCCGCACGCCATTCGCGCGTCGCCCGCTTCTCCTCCCCCTTTCCGCTGCCACACCGGGCCCGCATGTCTGCGCCTCCCTCCGCAGCCCGCGCGCGTGCCTCCGACCAATCTTCCCTAGTCCCACCTGCCAGTGCCACACTGTTCTCTCACCCGCGCCCTCGCTGACAGCCCCGGCCCACCTGGTAGCTTCTTCTTTGCCCCAGCGCAACGTCCGCGCTATCACGCCGAGATCCCCGGCGACCTTTCCATCCCAGCGCGCGCACGCCAAGGATGGTCCGCCGCCCTATAAGTACCGCCCACGCCCCTCTGTACCTCATCCTCCACACCAGTGCCGCCCCAAACCCTAGCTCGCCGTGCCCGCACCGCTCCGCCACGCAGAGTCCTCTACATCGCCGCGGTGTAACACCCTAATCTAAATTCCAGCATTTTATAATAAATTTAATTGGCTTTATTTAATTTTCTAAGGTTTATTGTGTTAGACTTGCATTTAATCTAAAATTTTATTCCTTAAGTGATTAAAATTTTATCATAGGTTTAAATTTTGGTGTTGCATTCATGCTGGTGCATAGTTTTAATTATTTGAGTGTGGTTTGAATTCAAATCTGTATTTGAATTCAAACTTTGTTTGAATTAGAAATAGAAAAAGGAGAAGAAATAGATATAGAAAAGAATTAGGAAACCCAAAACCCAAAGCCACTACCCCCTTTCCTACTGGCCCAGCCCAGTCCTCAGCCCGCGCCCCCACGGCCCAGCACCCACCAGCCTGGCCCGCTCCCTCCCCGACCTCACTCCGGCCCGGTCCCCTCACACCCCTCCTCCGCACGGCCCGTTTCCGCCGAGGCCCGGTCTCCCTCGCATGCCCCCGCGTCCCGCGCCGCGCACGGCCCGCTCGCCACCTCTCCAACCGCGTCGCGCCTCAGGCCCACCTGCCAGCCCCTCTTCGCGCGGAGCGCACGCCGCACGCACGCACTCACCTCACCCGCTGCCACGCCGGGCCCGCGCGTCAGCGCCTTCCTCTCCCCTTCCTTTCCGGCTCCGCTCAACCGCCGCCCGAGATCACCGGCGAGGTCGCCGGGATCCTTATCCCGCTGCGCCCCGCCGCAATCCCCGCCTTGCCCTGCCTTTTAACCACCCGCGCCGCAGCCCTAGACCCTATCCTCGCCTCTACAACGCCGCCCGAACCCTAACTCCACCGCACCCATCTAGCTCCGCCGCACAAGGTCCTCTGCGCCGCCCCGGACCGGCCGCGCCACCGCCCCCAAGCCACTGCGAACCACCCCAACAGCCTCGCCTCAACCCCAGGATCCTCACCTAGCAATCCGTCCGCGACTCGGGGCCCTTAATTCGCCGGAATCGAGCAAGACTCCAACTCCAGTGAGCTCGGACCGCCGTGGCGATTCCACGCCGCCGGAACACCCCGGACCTCACTGACCCCCTTGGCTTCATCGCAGGAACTCCAAGAAGCTTCCCGTGGAGCCCAGGAGCCCAGAGCATCCCCGCATCGACCCCGTCACCGAACGCCGCCGCGACTCGCCGCCGATCCTCGTCTCCGACTGCCCTGCACCGCCCCTCTGCTCGAATCCGAGCTTTGGTGAGCATCTACCAACCCCCCATACCTTCTGCGCTAGTTTCCATGGCCGTAGCTCGCACCAAAACCACCCGAGCACCCCACTCCGGCGAGGCACGCCGCCTGCACCTTCGAGCACGCCGCCGAGACCCCTGTCGAGTCTCACTGAGTGCCCCAGTGGCTTGCGCGTGCCACGGGCATGCTCTCGAGCCAAGCCGCGGCCCGAATCAGCCACGGGGATGCCGATTTGGCCTTCCCCGGCGCAGCGCCGCCGTAGAACACGCCGCCGGCGATGTTCCGCCGCCGTTGCCGCCCGCGAAGCAACCCAGCCGCCCAATCCGAAATCGTCGGCCGCGATTAGAACCTCAGCTGTTTAGATCCGAGCCTTTAGATCGAGATCCAAGCGCCCAGATTCAAAGATACCGGTTCGCTGTGGCGGTTTTGCATAAGAGCCCCTCGGTTTTCTTAGATTCAACCCGCAGTCCAGGGTTATTCAAAAGTATTTGCGTCTAGGTCCTGTTTTTAACGTTTTAACCCCTGAGCTTCTTTAAAATAGAACCCGCCATCCTGCTCTGGTAGATTTGCGAGTTAGACCCCGGATCTAGCTGTTAATTAAGTTTTAGTCCTCGGTTTTTGCTGAAAACCCCCTGGAACTTAGTTTTTCTCGCAGATAAGCCCCTAGAACTTGTTTTTAGCCTAGATTATGCATTTTAACTCCGTTTTAAGCGTTCTTTATATCCACACGTTCGTTGTAACGCGCAGAATAGTTTTAGACTAGTTTAGTGTGCTGTTTTTATGTGTTGTTGTACTGTTTCTAGTGTTAGCATTTGTTTGCATGTATGGTTATGTTGTGCCTTGTTTTGGCCATGTGTTCGTGAGTAGACGTTGAGCTACCGGAGGAGCCCCAGTACCAGTACCCGGAGCAGCCATCTTCTGACCAGTTTGAGCAGCAGTAGGAGCAGTACGAGGAAGGCAAGTATAACATGAACACCACCTATCACTTTAAATACAATTTCATACTGCATTTTAATACTGTATGCCTATAAGGACTTTCCTAGCTACTTTATATCCTTTATATATATCCTTTGGGTTGCATTTTGGTTAGTTGTGCTAGGTGCCGCGCTATAACACACTTGGTCCTTTTTAATTAATATGATTAATGGTTTATGCAACTTAATTCTGGAAGTGGCCCTCTGTGCTTCGTGCTTGGGTGGCTCACGTCCCGTTAAAATATGTTTTGTTAGAAACATGGTTTAGGGGGCCAGCACGGTGCTTAGTGCTTGGTTGGCCACTCTCCATAAGGACCGGTTCATAGAGCGACAACCTGGGACAACAGCGCTACCACAAGACTGGAATGGGACGGTCTTGGCGTAATAATTAGGTCTTTTTGGTTTGGAGTAACTTACCTGCGGGGCAGGGGCGGTAAGCTTCTATGGCCCTCGTGCTGAGTGGCCTCGTATGTGCTTCGTGTCTTGACGCCCACTAGACCTGCTCCATAGTCGCCGATCCACCCTCGCGGTTACCCCCTACCAACGAGATTCTTTGTAAAGGCCTCGTAGTGAGTTTGCTAGTCATCTCACCTAAGGAAGTGTGATGAACAACTGGCGTAGCTCACGACTTGTGGGTAAAGATGTGCAACCTCTACAGAGTGTAAAACTGGTATACTAGCCATGCTCACGGTCATGAGCGGCCCAGATCCTCCTTTTGATTAGTGGGGTTAACTCCTTCCGACGAGGGGGTGCCTCTCGGGGTTACCTTGGTGGTTGTGGTTTGGTTCTCAGTAGTAACATGATTAATTTTGATTTATTACTATGTAACTGGGTTTATGGTAATTCATCAACTTGTAGTAATTAGCTTTAATAAAATTTTGCCAAGACTTAAAAGCTAATGCAGTTGAGTCAGCCAACCTTAGAGCCTCATAGTTTGTGTTATACTTGTTGAGTACAAGTTGTGTACTCACCCTTGCCTCTTCTCTACTTTTTCCTCTTGGAAACTCTACTGCTGCTCAGTTCCTGCCGACGCGAGGGAGTTCACTCAGCGCTACCAGGACTACGAGGACTTCTAGGCGTTCGTCTCCCAGTCGACGTCCCTTGTGGCGCCCTGCTCAGCTTCGGAGAGTTTTTACCGTATTTGTACTTCGCTTCCGCTGTATCAGACATTTTTGTCATTAATGTAATAAATAACATTCGTATTTCGATTTATTATGTCTTATTCGTGATATGTGCTGTGATATACTATTCATTCTGTTGTATATACGTGTGACTTGATCCTGGCACGTATATGATTGCTCGGTTTATGTCCTTTTATAAACCGGGTGTTACACGCGGCCATGCCGCTCCGCCGCACCGGAGCCCCGGCCAAGCCGCGCAGCAGCACCGCCTTGACGCCCGGAGTCTCACCGAGCGTGTGTTCCCTGAGTCCAGCCACGCCCGCGCCGGAATTCTCCCGGACCCCGCCGTCACAGGTGATATTGGGTTCGGGAATTTCTCGCCGCCGGCGACTCCTGTGCTTCACTGACCCCTGGACCACCTTCACAGCGCCACCACGCGCCGACCCGTGGAGACCAGGAGCCCGGAGAAGCCCGCAGTCACCTGGCCCCCGCACGCAGCGCCGTCCGCCGCCACTCGCCATCGATGTCAACCTCCCTACACGGCCTTCCTGCTCGATTCGAGCCTCGGTGAGCTACACCCAGACCTCCTCTCCCTTTTGCACAAGTTCTCGTAGGCCGTAGCGCCCTTTAAGTGCCCGAACGCGCACGCCGGCGTGTTCGCCACCGCAGCGCCGCCTCCACCGCCGCGCGCTCCGTTCTGCCCACTATAACCCCACGCAGATGCACTGGGTAGATTACCCATGCCGCGCACATGCTCCTCGGCCAAGCCGCCCCTCGGTTTGATCACCGAAGCACCAAATTCGGTGAATGCCGGTGATGCACCGTGGCAGAGCCGTGCTCCGGCGACCCGCGCCGCCGCCGTCGACCCCGTTCCACCTGAACCGCACGATCTGTGTTGGACGCCCACGATTAGATCTAGGATTCATCATATCTGAGCCACCAGATCGTGATCCAATGGCCTTGATCCGAAGATACCCCTTCGGTCTGGCGTTTTTGTTAAAGAGCCAATCAGCTTTCTTGTTTTCAACCCGCGGTCCAGTTAGTTCAAAACTAATTCAATCCAGGCCCTGTTTTATTCACTTAAGCCCTTGAGTTTTCCGAGTTTTGAACCCGCCATCCAACCCCTGCATTTTTACACGCTGACCCCTAGATCTATAGTTTAATTATGTATAGGTCCCTGGTTTTTGCAAGAAACCCCTGGAAACTTAGTTTTTCTTGCAGAAAAGCCCCTAGATCTTGTTTTAAGCCTAGTTTTAGCGTTCTAGCTCCGTTTTAGGTGTTCTTTATGTCCATGCAATCGTTGTAACACGTAGAATAGTTCTAGCTTAATTTTGTTTGTTGTTTTCATGTATTGTTGTACTGTTTCTTAGTGTTTGCTCTTGTTTGCATGTATGTTTATATTGTTGCCTTGTTTCTGGCCATGTGTTCGTGAGTAGATGTTGAGCTACCGGAGGAGCCCCAGTACCAGTACCCGGAGCAGCCACCACCTTCTGAGCACTTTGAGCAGCAGGAACACTTTGAGGAAAGCAAGTATAACATGAACAACACCTATCACTTTTAAATACATTTTCATACTGCATTATAATACTGTATGCCTATAAGGACTTTCCTAGTGTAACACCCGGTTTATAAAAGAACATAAACCGAGCAATCATATACGTGCCAGGATCAAGTCACACGTATATACAACAGAATGAACAGTATATCATAGCACATATCACGTAAAAAGATATAATAAAGCGAATACGAATGTTCTTTATTACAATAATGACAAAATGTCTGATACAGCGGAAGCGAAGTACAAATACGATAAAGCTCTCCGAAGCTGAAGCAGGGCACCACAGGGAGGTCGACTGGGAGACGAACACCAAGAAGTCCTCGTAGTCCTAGTAGCGCTAAGCGAACTCCCTCGTGTCGGCAGGAACTGAGCAGCAGTAGCGTAGCCAAGAGGAAAAAGTAGAGAAGAGGCAAGAGTGAGTACACAACTTGTACTCAACAAGTATAACACAAACTATGAGGCTCTAAGGTTGGCTGACTCAGCTGCATTAGCTTTTAATCTTGGCAAAATTTTATTAAAGCTATTTACTACGAGTTGATGAATTACCATTAACCCAGTTACATAGTAATTAATCAGAATTAATTATGTAACTACTGAGAACCATACCAAAACCATACCAAGGTAACCCCGAGAAGCACCTCCCTCGTCGGAAGGAGATAACTCCACTAATCAAAAGGAGGATCTGGGCTGCTCATAACCGTGAGCACGGCTAGTATATCAGTTTTACACTCTGCAGAGGTTGCACATCTTTACCCACAAGTCGTGAGCTACGTCAGTTGTTCATCACACTTCCTTAGGTGAGATGACTAGCGACTCACTATGAGGCCTTTACAAAGAATCTCGTTGGTAGGGAGTAACCGCGAGGGTGGATCAGCAACTATGGAGCAGGTCTAGTGGGCGTCAAGACACGAAGCACAGACGAGGCCACTCAGCACGAGGGCCATAGAAGCTTACTGCCCTGCCCCGCAGGTAAGTTACTCCAAACTAAAAAGATCTAATTATTATGCCAAGTCTATCCCATTCTAGCCTTGTGGTAGCGCTGTTGTCCCAGGTTATCGCTCTATGAACCGGTCCTTATGGAGAGTGGCCAACCAAGCACTAAGCACCGTGCTGGCCCCCTAAACCATGTTTCTACAAAAACCATATTTTAACGAGACGTGAGCCACCCAAGCACGAAGCACAGAGGGCCACTCTCCGAATTAAATTTAAGTGAAACATTAATCAAATTAATTAAAAGGACCAGAGTGTGTTATAGCGCAGCAACCTAGCACAACTAACCAAAATGCAACCCAAAGGTATATATAAAGGATATAAAGTGGCTAGGAAATCCTTATAGGCATACAATATTAAAATGCAGTATGAAATTGTATTTAAAAGTGATAGGTTGTTCATGTTATACTTGCCTTCCTCGTACTGCTCCTGCTGCTGCTCAAGGTACTCGGAAGACGGCTACTCCTGGTACTGGTACTGGGGCTCCTCAGATGGATCAATGTCTACTCACGAACACAAGGCCAAAACAATGCACAATAATAAGCATACAAGCAAACACTAACAAAAACTAAGAAACAGTACATCAATACATAAAAACAGCACAATAAACTAGTCTAAAACTATTCTACACGTTACAACGATCGCGTGGACATAAAGAACGCTTAAAACGGAGCTAAAACGCATAATCTAGGCCAAAAACAAGGTTCAGGGGCTTATTTGTAATAAAAACAGGGTTCCAGGGGCTTTTCTGCTAAAACCGAGGACTAAAACGTAAATAAACATTAATTCCAGGGTCTAACTCGCAAAAAGACAGGGGCTGGACGGCGGGTTCAAATTCTAGGAAGCTCAGGGAGGTTCTTGCAAAGTTTTGGGCCTATCTGCGATTATTTTTCAAAAGAGGTGGACTGCGGGTTGATTCTAGGAAAACTGGGGGGGTCTTTAACAAAAACGCCAGGCGAACCGGTATCTTTGGATTACGGCCGTTGGATCTCGATCTGGTGGTCCAGATCTGATCGGTTTGGGTTCTAATCACAGGCGTCCATCTCGGATCGGACGGATCTGGGCAGATCGGGCGCGTGGGGGCGCGGCGGCGCCATCGCCGGAGCTCTGCTCCGCGGCGGAGGGGTCGCCGGAGTAGGGAAAACTGGGGCTGCCGGACTCGGTTTGGGCCCCGGTATGGCCGTGGGGAAAGAGCGGGCTGGGCTGGGAAGTTGGGTTTGGGCTGGGTTGACTTTGGGTGTTGCTGGGCTGACAGGGTTTGGGTTTCTTTCTATTTCTATTTCTAGTTCTCTTTTCTATTCCTAATTCAAACAAAGTTTGAATTCAAATATAAATTTGAATTCAAACTACACTCAAATAAAAAACATGCACCAGCATGAATGCAACACAAAAATTAAACCTATGATAAATTTTAATCATTAAGGAACAAAATTGAATTAAATGCTATACTAAACACAATAAACCTTAGAAATAGAATAAAGCCATTTAAATTTATTAATAAATGCTGAAATTTAAATTAGGGTGTTACAGACCCTACCCCCTTAAAGAAATCTCATCCCCGAGATTTAGCTGGGCTGGCTAGCAAAGAGATCTGGATAGGTCTTCCTCAACTCATCTTCTCGCTCCCATGTAGCCTCAGCTTCACTGTGATGACTCCACTGTACTCTGCACATCTTGATGCGCTTGTTCCGAGTAACCCTCTCTGATGTCTCCAGAATCTTCACCGGATGCTCAGTATAAGTCAGATCTTCCTGGACATCTACTCCATCCAGTGGTGCCTGCTCCTCGGGTACTCGCAAACACCTCTTCAGCTGAGATATATGGAAGACATCATGAACTCCTGAGAGGCTGAGAGGTAACTCCAGGCGATAAGCAACTTCGCCTTTCCGCTCTAGCACCTTGAATGGCCCCACATAACGAGGTGCTAATTTCCCTTTGACATTAAATCTGCGGATTCCTCTCATCGGAGACACCTTCAGGTATACATAATCACCGATACTGAAAGTCAGGTCTCTCCGTTTGCCATCTGCATAGCTCTTTTGTCTGCTCTGTGCAATCCTCAGATTTTCTCACACAGCCTGAACCATCTGCTCTGCATCATCTATGATCTCAGGGCCAAAGAGCTGCTTCTCACCAATCTGATCCCAATAGAGAGGAGTCCTGCACTTTCTGCCATACAATGCCTCAAAGGGGGACTTTTTCAGACTGGCCTGATAGCTGTTGTTATATGAGAACTCAGCATATGAAAGGCATTTATCCCAACTAGTGCCGTACTGAATGGCACAAGCTCTCAGCATATCCTCCAACACTTGGTTGGTTCTCTCTGTCTGCCCATCTGTCTGAGGGTGATAAGCCGTACTGAAACGCAGCTTCGTATCCAAAGAATCATGAAGCTGCTCCCAGAACCGAGAAGTAAACTGAGACCCTCTGTCAGATATGATCTTCTTGGGCACACCATGCAAGCAGACAATCCGAGAAATGTACAACTCTGCAAGTCTAGCACCGGAGTAAGTAGTGTTCACTGGAATGAAGTGAGCAACCTTCGTCAATCGATCCACTACTACCCAAATGGAGTTGTACCCTTTCTGAGTACGAGGCAATCCAACAATGAAGTCCATAGTGATCTCCTCCCATTTCCACTCTGGAATCTTCAAAGGCTGTAACAAACCTGCTGGCCTCTGATGCTCAGCCTTGACACGCTGACAGGTGTCACAAATGGCCACGTACTCTGCCACTGAACGCTTCATCCCATACCACCAGAAACATTCCTTCAGATCATAATACATCTTCGTGCTGCCCGGATGAATAGAGTATGCTGTATCATGGGCCTCACTCAGAATCAACTTCCGGAGATCCTTCACATCTGGCACACAGATCCGGTTCTTATACCACAAAGTACCCTGATCATCCTCTCTGAAATGAGGAGCCTTGCCCTTCTTAAGCAACTCACGGATCTCCTGCAGCTTCTCATCATCTTTCTGATGCTGCCTGATCTCTGCCTCTAGAGTCGGTACTGCCTCAAACGCTGCACTGGAGGTATGATGCAAGAAGCCCAGACTCAACTGCTCGAACTCCTCGCATAACTCTGGAGGCATCTGGAAAGCCACGGCCATGTTGACATAACTTCTTCTGCTCAGAGCATCTGCTACAACATTGGCCTTGCCCGGATGATAGTGAATCTCCAGGTCATAATCCTTGACCAACTCTAGCCATCTCCTCTGCCGCATGTTCAGCTCATTCTGCGTGAAAATATACTTGAGGCTCTTGTGATCAGTGTAGATATCACACCGCTGCCCATACAAGTAATGTCTCCAAATCTTCAGAGCATGCACAACTGCGGCTAACTCAAGATCATGAGTGGGATAATTCAGCTCATGCCGACGTAACTGCCGTGAAGCATAAGCAATCACTCTGCCCTCCTGCATCAGAACACACCCAAGACCTTCCTTCAAAGCATCACAATATACCGTGAACCTCTTCGTCTGGTCTGGCAGAGTCAAGACTGGCACCGTAGTCAACCTCTTCTTCAGCTCATCAAAGGCCCTCTGACGCTCATCAGTCCACACAAAAGCCACATTTTTCTCCAGCAAAGAAGTCAAAGGCTTCGCGATCTTGGAGAAATTCTCAATGAACCTCCGATAATATCCAGCTAAGCCCAAGAAAGACCTGACTTCCTTTACTGTCTGCGGTGTCTCCCACTCGAGTACATCCTTCACCTTGCTCGGATCAACAGCAATGCCTCCCTGAGATATAACATGACCGAGGAATGGAACCTTGTCAATCCAGAACTCGCACTTGCTGAACTTGGCATACAGCTGATGCTCTCTCAATCTCTGCAACACGAGCCTCAAATGCTCCTCATGCTCTTCTTCTGTCTTGGAGAAGATCAGAATATCATCAATGAAAATCACCATGAAGACATCCAGATAATCCATGAAGACCATGTTCATCAGATGCATGAAGTAAGCCGGGGCATTAGTCAAGCCGAAGGACATGACTGTATACTCATATAGCCCGTACTTGCAAGTGAATGCCGTCTTCGGAATATCCCCAGGACGGATCCTCAGCTGAAAATAACCCGAACGAAGATCAATCTTCGAGAATATACGAGCACCTCGAAGCAGATCGAAGAGATCCTCAATACGGGGCAGTGGATGCTTGTTCTTGATAGTAACTGCATTCAGCTCCCGATAATCCACACACATCCTCTTCAAGCCATCCTTCTTATCTACCAGCAATAATAGAAAAGCCCAAGGAGAGAAGCTGCGACGGATATAGCCCTTGGCTAGCAACTCATCAATAGTTTTCTTAACTTCTTCATGCTCAATAGGTGCCATACGGTAGGGCCGCTTTGCAATAGGAGCTGTGCCAGGCAAGAGATCAATACAAAACTCAATGGCGCGTTCAGGCGGCATACCTGGCAGATCATCCGGAAAGACATCCGGGAATTCAGACACCACGCGAATACTGTCCGTGGGTCTAGCCTCCATCTGATGAAGAAACCCAGAAGGCTCTGAAGCACTGACTGTCACCTCTTGGCCATCAGATGCCGATAAGTGAACTGTCCGCTGAGCACAATCAATACGGACTCCCCATCTGGTAAGTGTTTCCATGCCCAATATCACATCTATCCCCGAGGAGTCAATAACTATCAAGCCAGTGCGGAACTCTACCCTCTTTATGACAATACTAACTCTGGAGCATATAGAACATGTACGAATCTGACCCCCAGGTGAGGTAATGTAACACCCGGTTTATAAAAGAACATAAACCGAGCAATCATATACATGCCAGGATCAAGTCACACGTATATACAACAGAAGGAACAGTATATCACAGCACATATCACGAATAAGACATAATAAATCGAAATACGAATGTTATTTATTACATTAATGACAAAAACGTCTGATACAGCGGAAGCGAAGTACAAGTACGAATAAAGCTCTCCGAAGCTGAAGCAGGGCGCCACAGGGACGTCGACTGGGAGACGAACACCTAGAAGTCCTCGTAGTCCTGGTAGCGCTGGACGAACTCCCTCGTGTCGGCAGGAACTGAGCAGCAGTAGCGTATCGAAGAGGAAAAAGTAGAGAAGAGGCAAGAGTGAGTACACAACTTGTACTCAACAAGTATAACACAAACTATGAGGCTCTAAGGTTGGCTGACTCAACTGCATTAGCTTTTAAGTGTTGGCAAGATTTTATTAAAGCTATTTACTACGAGTTGATGAATTACCATTAACCCAGATACATAGTAATTAATCAAGATTAAACATGTTGCTACTGAAAACCAAACCAAGCCACCAAGGTAACCCGGAGAAGCACCTCCCTCGTCGGAGGGAGATAACTCCACTAATCAAAAGGAGGATCTGGGCCGCTCATAACCGTGAGCACGGCTAGTATACCAGTTTTACACTCTGCAGAGGTTGCACATCTTTACCCACAAGTCGTGAGCTACGCCAGTTGTTCATCACACTTCCTTAGGTGAGATGACTAGCGACCCACTACGAGGCCGTTACAAAGAATCTCGTTGGTAAGGCGTAACCGCGAGAGATAGGTCAGCGACGATGGGGCCCACCTCCGGGGGTACAAGCACAGGAGCGCAATCCAAGCACAGACCAAGCCGGAGGAGCAGGGACCATTGAAGCTTACTACTCTTGCCCCGCAGGTAAGTTACTCCAAACCAAAAAGACCTAATTAGTAAGCCAAGTCTATCCCATTCTAGCCTTGTGGTAGCGCTGTTGTCCCAGGTTGTCGCTCTATGAACCGGTCCTTATGGAGAGTGGCCAACCAAGCACTAAGCACTGTGCTGGCCCCCCCTAAACCATGTTTCTACAAAAACCATCTTTTAACGAGACGTGAGCCACTCATCCACACAGAGGGCCACTCTCAGAATTAAATTCAAGTAAACCATTAATCAATTTAATTAAAAAGGACCAGAATGGGTTATAGCGCGGCACCTAGCACAACTAACCAAAATGCAACCCAAAGGTATATATAAAGGATATAAAGTGGCTAGGAAAGTCCTTATAGGCATACAGTATTAAAATGCAGTATGAAATTGTAATTAAAGGTGATAGGTTGTTCATGTTATACTTGCCTTCCTCATACTGCTCTGGCTGCTGCTCAAACTGCTCCGAAGATGGCTGCTCCTGGTACTGGTACTGGGGCTCCTCAGATGGATCAACGTCTACTCACGAACACATGGCCAAAACAATGCACAATAATAAGCATACAAGCAAACACTAACAAAAAGCTAAGAAACAGTACATCAATACATAACAATAGCACACTAAACTACTCTAAAGCTATTCTACGCGTTACAACAATCGCGTGGACATAAAGAACGCTAAAAACGGAGCTAAAACGCATAATCTAGGCTAAAAACAAGTTCTAGGGGCTTTTCTGTGAGAAAAACTAAATTCCAGGGGGTTTTCTGCAAAAACCGAGGGCTAAAACGTAATTAAACTAAAACTCCAAGGTCTATCTCGCAAAAAGACTAAGCTTGGACGGCGGGCACTATTCTGGTAAAACTCAAGGGCTAAAACGTTAAAAACAGGGCCTAACCGTAAATACTTTTGAATGGCACAGGACTGCGGGTTGATTACTCAGAACCCGGGGGGCTCTTTAGCAAAAGTAACGCGCGAAGGGGTATCTTCTAATTTGGGCCGCCGGTTTTGGATCTGACGGCTCGGATCTGGGCTGGATTTGTTCTAATCGCGTCCGTTGGGCTCTAATCGAGCGGCTCAGGGGATCTGGGTGCGCGGGGCGGCGGCGCGGCTCGCCGGACAGGGCATCCGCGGCGGAGGGGTTGCCGGAGTGAGCGAATCCGGCGCTACAGAGCCCAGTTTGGGTCACGGTTTAGCGCAAAAGGACGAGCGCGGCATGCGTGATACAACTGGGCCAAAAACTGGACTCGGCAGGTGCCTGAGCGGCGCTGGGTTCAGCGGCGGCGGGTTGGCGTGGCGGAACACGCTGGCGAGCGGCGTTCCGGCCTTGGATTGGGCCTAGGCGCCTCTATAGCTAGCGCAAAGGAAAGGGCCGGGCTACGGGTTCTCACCGAAGGCGCGGGGTGGTCGAAAACGAGGCGCAGACGTGCCGGCGGCGAGGACTGGCGGCGGTGCTGGGCGGAGCTCGCGGAGGCGGGTGCTGGAGGGGTGCGCCGGGCTCCGGAATTCCTCGGATCGTCACGTGGAGTCCCTGCAGAGGTGCTACGGTGGTCAGGAGGCACAGAACGGGCCTGGAGGCGTGGAATTGCGGCGGCGGAGCAACTCACCGGCGGTGGAATCAAGGCTCGATTCCGGTGGTGCAGGGCTCTAAGTCGAGGAAGGAGGCCTCTGTGAAGCTCCTGGGGTCGAGGCGAGGATTCTGCGCGGCTCCGGTGGGCCCCGGTGCGGCGAAGCTGCGTAGCCGCGGTGGCGAGGTGTCTCTGCTACGGCGGAGCTAGGCAGGGGCGGTGGGATTCGGGCTCTGGCGGCGATTGCGAGGCGAGGTGGGGAGTAGGGGGGTCCGCGGGGGCGCTACTTATAGGGCGGCGGCCATCTTAGGCGTGCGTGCCCAGTTTGGAAGGCCGGCGAGATCCCTGGCGGGGATCTCGGCGTTCAGTTGCGCGGCGGGGGGGGGGGGGGAAGAAGATGACCCCGACGCGTGGGGTCGGCCCGTCAGTGAGGAGGGCGAGGCGCGGGCTGACTGGGGAGAGCGGGCGCGCGCTGGCAGGCCGAGCGGGTTGAACGGAGGAAGGAGGGCGCGCGCGTGGGCTGCGCTGGCTGCTGAGCTGGGCCGGAGCGGGACGCGGGCCAGGCTGAGGTGGAGTTCGGGCCGCGGCGCGAGCTGGGCCGAAGTGGGCCCGCGGGGAAAGGAGCGGGGTAGCGAGCTGGGCCGGCCGGGTTGGGCTGGATCTCGCGATTTTGGGCTGTTTTGGGTTTGGGTCCTATTTCCTTTATACTTCTCTTTTCTAATTCTACTTCAAACAAAGTTTGAATTCAAATCAGAATTTGAATTCAAACCACACTCAAATAATTAAAACTATGCACCAGCATGAATGCAACACAAAAAAATTTAAGCCTATGATAAATTTTAATTACTTAAGGAACAAAATTGAATTAAATGCCATATTAAACACAATAAACCTTAGAAATTTAATTAAAGCCAATTAAATTTATTACTAAATGCTGGAATTTAAAATTAGGGTGTTACATACCCTACCACCTTAAAGAAATCTCGTCCTCGAGATTTAGCTGGGCTGGCTATCAAAGAGATCTGGATATGTCTTCCTCAGCTCATCTTCTCGCTCCCATGTAGCCTCAGCTTCACTGTGGTGACTCCACTGAACTCTGCACATCCTGATGCGCTTGTTCCGAGTAACCCTCTCCGATGTCTCCAAAATCTTCACTGGATGCTCAGTATAAGTCAGATCTTCCTGCACATCGACTCCATCCAGGGGTGCCTGCTCCTCGGGTACTCGCAGACACCTCTTCAGCTGAGATATATGGAAGACATCATGAACTCCTGAGAGGCTGAGAGGTAACTCCAGGTGAAAAGCAACTTCGCCTTTCCGCTCTAGCACCTTGAATGGCCCCACATAACGAGGTGCTAACTTCCCTTTGACATTAAATCTGCGGATTCCTCTCATCGGAGACACCTTCAGATACACATAATCACCAACACTGAAAGTCAGGTCTCTCCGTTTGCCATCTGCATAGCTCTTCTGTCTGCTCTGTGCAATCCTCAGATTTTCTCGCACAACCTGGACCATCTGCTCTGCATCATCTATGATCTCAGGGCCAAAGAGCTGCTTCTCGCCAATCTGATCCCAATAGAGAGGAGTCCTGCACTTTCTGCCATACAATGCCTCGAAGGGGGACTTCTTCAAACTGGCCTGGTAGCTGTTGTTGTATGAGAACTCAGCATATGACAGGCACTTATCCCAACTAGTACCGTACTGAATAGCACAAGCTCTCAGCATATCCTCCAACACTTGGTTGTTTCTCTCTGTCTGCCCATCTGTCTGAGGGTGATAGGCCGTACTGAAACGCAGCTTCGTATCCAACGAATCATGGAGCTGCTCCCAGAACCGAGAAGTAAACTGAGACCCTCTGTCAGATATGATCTTCTTGGGCACACCATGCAAGCAGACAATCCGAGAGATGTACAACTCTGCAAGTCTAGCACCGGAGTAAGTAGTGTTCACTGGAATGAAGTGAGCAACCTTCGTCAGACGATCCACTACTACCCATATGGAGTTGTACCCTTTCTGAGTACGAGGCAATCCAACAATGAAGTCCATGGTGATCTCCTCCCATTTCCAATCTGGAATCTTCAAAGGCTGTAACAGACCTGCTGGCCTCTGATGCTCAGCCTTGACACGTTGACAGGTGTCACAAATAGCCACGTACTCTGCCACTGAACGCTTCATCCCATACCACCAGAAATGTTCCTTCAGATCATAATACATCTTCGTGCTGCCCGGATGAATAGAATATGCTGTATCATGGGCCTCACTCAGAATCAACTTCCTGAGATCCTTCACATCTGGCACACAGATCCGATTCTTGTACCACAAGGTACCCTGATCATCCTCTCTGAAATGAGGAGCCTTGCCCTTCTTGAGCAACTCACGAATCTCCTGCAGCTTCTCATCATCTTTCTGATGCTGCCTGATCTCTGCCTCTAGAGTCGGTACTGCCTCAAATGCTGCACTGGAGGTATGATGCAAGAAGCCCAGACTCAACTGCTCGAACTCCTCGCATAACTCTGGAGGCATCTGGAAAGCCGCGGCCATGTTGACATAACTTCTCCTGCTCAAAGCATCTGCTACAACATTGGCCTTGCCCGGATGATAGTGAATCTCCAGGTCATAGTCCTGGACCAACTCTAACCATCTCCTCTGCCGCATGTTCAGCTCATTCTGCGTGAAAATGTACTTGAGGCTCTTGTGATCAGTGTAGATATCACACCGCTGCCCATACAAGTAATGCCTCCAAATCTTCAGAGCATGCACAACTGCGGCTAACTCAAGATCATGGGTGGGATAATTCAGCTCATGCCGACGTAACTGCCGTGAAGCATAAGCAATCACTCTGCCCTCCTGCATCAGAACACACCCAAGACCATCCTTTGAAGCATCACAATATACCATGAACCTCTTCGTCTGGTCTGGCAGAGTCAGGACTGGCGCTGTAGTCAACCTTTTCTTCAGCTCATCAAAGGCCCTCTGACGCTCATCAGTCCATATGAATGCCACATTCTTCTCTAGCAAAGAAGTCAAAGGCTTCGCGATCTTGGAGAAATTCTCAATGAACCTCCGATAATATCCAGCTAAGCCCAAGAAAGACCTGACTTCCTTCACTGTCTGCGGTGTCTCCCACTCGAGCACATCCTTCACCTTGCTCGGATCAACAGCAATGCCTCCCTGAGAGATAACATGACCGAGGAATGGAACCTCGTCAATCCAGAACTCGCACTTACTGAACTTGGCATACAACTGATGCTCTCTCAGTCTCTGCAACACGAGTCTCAAATGCTCCTCGTGCTCTTCTTCTGTCTTGGAGAAGATCAGAATATCATCAATGAAAATCACCACAAAGACATCCAGATAATCCATGAAGACCATGTTCATCAGATGCATGAAGAAAGCCGGGGCATTAGTCAAGCCGAAGGACATGACTGTATACTCATATAGCCCGTACTTGCATGTGAATGCCGTCTTCGGGATATCCCCAGGACGAATCCTCAGCTGAAAATATCCCGAACGAAGATCAATCTTCGAGAATATACGAGCACCTCGAAGCAGATCGAAGAGATCCTCAATGCGGGGCAGTGGGTGCTTGTTCTTGATAGTAACTGCATTCAGCTCCCGATAATCGACACACATTCTCTTCGAGCCATCCTTCTTATCTACCAGCAACAATGGAAAAGCCCAAGGAGAGAAACTGCGACGGATATAGCCCTTGGCTAGCAACTCATCAATAGTTTTCTTGACTTCTTCATGTTCTATAGGTGCCATACGGTAGGGCCGCTTTGCAATAGGAGCTGTGCCAGGCAAGAGATCAATACAAAACTCAATAGCGCGTTCAGGCGGCATACCTGGCAGATCATCCGGAAAGACATCCGGGAATTCAGACACCACGCGAATACCGTCCGTGGGTCTAGCCTCCATCTGATGAAGAAATCCAGAAGGCTCTACTGCACTGATAACAACCTCTTGGCCACTGGAAGCTGATAGCAAGACTGTCCTCTGAGCACAATCTATCCGAACTCCCCACTTGGCCAGAGTCTCCATTCCCAGAATGACATCAATGCCCTTGGTGTCTAGCACCATCAGATCAGTACAGAACTCTACTCCCCTCAAGGAAACACTGACTCTCGGGCAGTAAGTGTGAGACCTCAACTGTCCTCCCGGTGAAGATACTAACAGGCACCTCTTTAATGTGCTAGTATGAATACCATGATGCTCGACAAAAGACTGAGTAATGAAGGAATGCGTAGCACCAGTATCAAAAAGCACTGTAGCTGGATATGAATTAACCATGAACGTACCAATAACCACGTTGGGAGCCTCGGCCGCTGACTCGGCCGTCACGTGGTTCACTCTGCCCTGAAGTGGCGCCCTGGGCTGAGCTGGGCGCCCCTGCTGTCCCGCCTGCGCCTTCCGGGGGCAAGCGTTGGCGTAGTGCCCCGACTGGCCGCAGTGAAAGCAGGTGCGAGGGAGTCCCTGAGCCTGCTGTCCGGTAGGAGCTGCCGGACGTGGAGCCTGCGGTGTCGGTGGAGCAGCACGAGCCGGAGGTGCCGGTAACCTCTGACCCTGACCTGCCTGCTGCTGTCGAGGCGGGTACTGCTGCGGTGGCCTCTGCTGGTACTGCTGGGGAGGCCGGTACTGAGGCTGCTGGTACTGCTGAGGCTGCTGGAGGCGAGGACGAGTGTTGCTGCCGGTAGCAACGGGGACAACCTTCCTCTTCTTGTCCTCCATCTCCATGTGCTTGCGCTCGGTGTTGAGCGCGCTGTCAACCAGATGGTTGAAGTCGTCAAAGCGGAGGTTGAGCAGCGCGTACTGGAGGTAGTCCTCAAGACCCTCCATGAAGTGCTCCTGCTTCTTGCGGTCATCCGCAACATCGGCAGGGGCGTAGCGAGCGAGCTGCAGAAAGCGATCACGGTACTCTGTGACCGACATAGTCCCCTGAAGTGACAAAGACAGATAGATATCGAAAGATTAACTCAAGATTCATAAGGATAGAACAAGGGGCATTAGCTCAAAAGGAACCGCTGAATGATTATACTTAAGATTACCTGCTTTAGTGCAAGGAACTCCTTCTGCTTCATCTTCATAACGCCCGCGGGGACGTTGTGGCTGCGGAAACGCTCCCTGAACTGGAGCCAAGTGAGAGCCTCGCGGTCATGAACTGGGTGGGACTCCCACTAGTCCAAAGCTGCCCCTCGCAGCTGTCCTGCTGCGTACAAGACGCGCTCACGATCATCGCACTGGGCGATGTCCAGCTGACGCTCCACTGCACGGAGCCAGTCGTCAGCCTGAAGGGGGTCGGATGTGTGAGAAAACGTCGGCGGGTGACCCCTCAGGAACTCAGCACGCCTGTCGTGAGGCTGCGGCGGTGGAGGAGGCAGAGGCTGAGTGTGAGCCTGCTGAAGAGCCTGAACAGTGTTGTTCAGGGTAGCCATCATCTGCATCTGGAGCTGGAAGTACTGCTCCGGAGTCAAAGGCGGCGGCATCGGGATCCCGGTCCCCTGGGTGTTCTGACCCTGATTGTTCTGCCCCTGCTGGTCAGAACCACGCCTGGTGTTCACCATCTGATTTTGGACAAAAGATTTCACGAGTAAGGATATTGCAGGAATAAATTCAGATGGATATGATAACTCTTTGCGGAAAAAGACTCAGCCATGATAAAGTAGACAGGATAGAGTGGACTGTTTTACCCCCAACGATCTAACTCATTTTATTAATTAGTTAACTTTAACATAAGAGTGATTTTCTTTAAACAGATTTAAACTACTAAGCTATGCAATCATTCAAAAATCCAAATCAAACATGTAGCATAATAACAAGCAGACAATTTTCGCAACTTAGCCGAGTTTAACAAAAGACTCGACTAACACAACGCGTCGCAGAACGTGCTATCGTATTATTATAAAAGGGTCTCCTAGTTTACTCGTGGTGGTCAGATGAATGATTCAGGCCAAAATCTATGAAAACTATTCTTCAGAGAGAAAAATCAAGGCAAGACGGGTAAAAAGTCAAAGAAATCAAGGGGTATAATAGTAAAATAGTTTCAGCAGGCAAGGATTGGTGAGAAGAAGTCCTAAAACACGACCAGTTCTATCTAGGCTTCGTCCTACAGTCGATACGGCTCTGATACCACTCTGTAACACCCGGTTTATAAAAGAACATAAACCGAGCAATCATATACGTGCCAGGATCAAGTCACACGTATATACAACAGAAGGAACAGTATATCATAGCACATATCACAAATAAGACATAATAAATCGAAATACGAATGTTATTTATTACATTAATGAAAAAAACGTCTGATACAGCGGAAGTGAAGTACAAGTACGAATAAAGCTCTCCGAAGCTGAAGCAGGGCGCCACAGGGACGTCGACTGGGAGACGAACACCTAGAAGTCCTCGCAGTCTTGGTAGCGCTGGACGAACTCCCTCGTGTCGCCAGGAACTGAGCAGCAGTAGCGTATCGAAGAGGAAAAAGTAGAGAAGAGGCAAGAGTGAGTACACAACTTGTACTCAACAAGTATAACACAAACTATGAGGCTCTAAGGTTGGCTGACTCAACTGCATTAGCTTTTAAGTGTTGGCAAGATTTTATTAAAGCTATTTACTATGAGTTGATGAATTACCATTAACCCAGATACATAGTAATTAATCAAGATTAAACATGTTGCTACTGAAAACCAAACCAAGCCACCAAGGTAACCCCGAGAAGCACCTCCCTCGTCGGAGGGAGATAACTCCACTAATCAAAAGGAGGATCTGGGCCACTCATAACCGTGAGCACGGCTAGTATACCAGTTTTGCACTCTGCAGAGGTTGCACATCTTTACCCACAAGCCGTGAGCTACGCCAGTTGTTCATCACACTTCCTTAGGTGAGATGACTAGCGACCCACTACGAGGCCGTTACAAAGAATCTCGTTGGTAAGGCGTAACCGCGAGAGATAGGTCAGCGACGATGGGGCCCACCTCCGGGGGTACAAGCACAGGAGCGCAATCCAAGCACAGACCAAGCCGGAGGAGCAGGGACCATTGAAGCTTACTACTCTTGCCCCGCAGGTAAGTTACTCCAAACCAAAAAGACCTAATTAGTAAGCCAAGTCTATCCCATTCTAGCCTTGTGGTAGCGCTGTTGTCCCAGGTTGTCGCTCTATGAACCGGTCCTTATGGAGAGTGGCCAACCAAGCACTAAGCACCATGCTGGCCCCCTAAACCATGTTTCTACAAAAACCATCTTTTAACGAGACGTGAGCCACTCATCCACAAAGAGGGCCACTCTTAGAATTAAATTCAAGTAAACCATTAATCAATTTATTTAAAAAGGACCAGAATGGGTTATAGCGCGGCACCTAGCACAACTAACCAAAATGCAACCCAAAGGTATATATAAAGGATATAAAGTGGCTAGGAAAGTCCTTATAGGCATACAGTATTAAAATGCAGTATGAAATTGTAATTAAAGGTAATAGGTTGTTCATGTTATACTTGCCTTCCTCGTACTGCTCTGGCTGCTGCTCAAACTGCTCCGAAGATGGCTGCTCCTGGTACTGGTACTGGGGCTCCTCAGATGGATCAACGTCTACTCACGAACACAAGGCCAAAACAATGCACAATAATAAGCATACAAGCAAACACTAACAAAAACTAAGAAATAGTACATCAATACATAAAAACAGCACAATAAACTAGTCTAAAGCTATTCTACGCGTTACAACCATCGCGTGGACATAAAGAACGCTTAAAACGGAGCTAAAACGCATAATCTAGGCCAAAAACAAGGTTCAGGGGCTTATTTGTAATAAAAATAGGGTTCCAGTGGCTTTTCTGCTAAAACCGAGGACTAAAACATAAATAAACATTAATTCCAGGGTCTAACTCGCAAAAAGACAGGGGCTGGACGGCGGGTTCAAATTCTAGGAAGCTCAGGGAGGTTCTTGCAAAGTTTTGGGCCTATCTGCGATTATTTTTCAAAAGAGGTGGACTGCGGGTTGATTCTAGGAAAACTGGGGGGGTCTTTAACAAAAACGCCAGGCGAACCGGTATCTTTGGATTACGGCTGTTGGATCTCGATCTGGTGGTCCAGATCTGATCGGTTTGGGTTCTAATCACAGGCGTCCATCTCGGATCGGACGGATCTGGGCAGATCGGGCGCGTGGGGGCGCGGCGGCGCCGTCGCCGGAGCTCTGCTCCGCGGCGGAGGGGTCGCCGGAGTAGGGAAAACTGGGGCTGCCGGACTCGGTTTGGGCCCCGGTTTGGCCGTGGGGAAAGAGCGGGCTGGGCTGGGAAGTTGGGTTTGGGCTGGGTTGACTTTGGGTGTTGCTGGGCTGACAGGGTTTGGGTTTCTTTCTATTTCTATTTCTAGTTCTCTTTTCTATTCCTAATTCAAACAAAGTTTGAATTCAAATATAAATTTGAATTCAAACTACACTCAAATAAAAAACATGCGCCAGCATGAATGCAACACAAAAATTAAACCTATGATAAATTTAAATCATTAAGGAACAAAATTGAATTAAATGCCATACTAAACACAATAAACCTTAGAAATAGAATAAAGCCATTTAAATTTATTAATAAATGCTGAAATTTAAATTAGGGTGTTACACCTAGCCACTTTATATCCTTTATATATATCCTTTGGGTTGCATTTTGGTTAGTTGAGCTAGGTTGCTGCGCTATAACACACTTGGTCCTTTTTAATTAATTTGATTAATGGTATATGCAACTTAATTCTGGGAGTGGCCCGCTTGAGTGGCTCACGTCTCGTTTAAAAATTGGTTTTTCTAGAAACTTGGTTTAGGGGGCTCGCACTGTGTTTTGTGCTAGCTACTCTCCATAAGGACCGTACGTCATTAGAGCGACAACCTGGGACAACCGCGCAACCACAAGACTGGAATGGGATGGTCTTGGCTTACTAATTAGGTCATTTTGGTTCGGGAGTAACTTACCGACGGGGCAAGAGGGGGGTGAGCTTCAATGGTCCCTGCGCTACGAGGCTTAGTCTATGTTATCTTGTACCCCCTCGAGGTGGGCCCCATCATTGCGGAGCCTGAATCCTTAGCGGTTACCCCTTACCAACGTGGTCCTTTGTAATGGCCTCGTAGTGAGTTTGCTAGTCATCTCACCTATGGAAGTGTGATGAACAACTAGCGTAGCTCACGACTTGTGGGTAAAGATGTGCAACCTCTGTAGAGTGTAAAACTGGTATACTAGCCGTACTCACGGTCATGAGCGGCCCGGATCCTCCTTTTGATTAGTGGGGTTATCTTCCTTTGATTAGGGGGGTTTCCCCGAGTGGCTTGGTTTGGTTTGGTTCTCAGTAGTTCATAAATAATTTGATTAATTACTATGTAACTGGGTTCATGGTAATACATCAACTTGTAGTAATTAGTTTTAATTAAATTTTGCCAAGATTAAAAGCTAATGCAGTTAAGTCAGCCAACCTTAGAGACTCATAGTTTGTGTTATACTTGTTGAGTACAACTTGTGTACTCACTCTTGCTTAGTCTCCACTTTTTCCTCTTGTCCTTTTTGGGGATACTCTACTGCTGCTTAGTTCCTGCCGACGCGAGGGAGTTCACCCAGAGCTACCGGGAGTATGAGGACTTCTAGGCATTCGTCTCCTAGTCGACGTCCCTGTGGTGCCCAGCTTCCGAGAGACTTCGTATATGTTTTACGCTTCCGCATACTCTATATCAGACATTTTGTCATTATTGTAATAAATAACATTCATACTCGCTTTATTATATCTTTTTACATGATATGTCCTGTGATGTACTGTTCATTCTGTTGTATATACGTGTGACTTGATCCTGGCACGTATATGATTGCTCGGTTTATGTCCTTTTATAAACCGGGTGTTACAGTAAGCCAAGACCGTCCCATTCCAGTCTTGTGGTTGCGCGATTGTCCCAAGTTGTCGCTCTAATGACGTATGGTCCTTATGGAGAGTAGCTAGCACAAAACACAGTGCGAGCCCCCTAAACCAAGTTTCTAAAAAAACATGTTTTAAGGAGACATAAACCACTCAAGTACATAGCACATAGGGTAACGCTCAGAGCTCCGGGTGGCGGAGCTCCGGGCGGGATCTGCGAACCTTCGCGCGTAGCCCCGCGAGTGCGTGGGCGTCGCAGAGGGGCAGCGGAGCGCCGGGTCCACGGCGGCGCGGCGTCCTCTGCTCCAACTGCGGGAGTGCGGCTGGCGCTGGGCTAGGGTTTAGGGTGGCGGAGGTGAGGGCGAGCTCGGGGAGGCAGCGGGGCTATTTATAGGGCGACAGAGGTGATCCTGTGCGTGCGTGCCCAGGGGAACCGCAGCGAGATTCCCGGCGAACTCGACGCAGCGCGGGGAAGACGGCCCTGACAAGCGGGGCCCATATGTCAGTGGCGGACGTCGGCGCGCGGGCAAATGAGCTGGCGTGGGAGATGGGCTGGAGTGGCGGTGTTGGGCTGGGGCACGGGGGAAGCGGGCCAGGAAACGGAAGAAGGAGTGGGCCGCGGGAAAAGAGTGGGTTGGGTTGCGGAAGGAAAAGAAAACGGGCTGAGCCCGAGGGAGAAATGAGAAAGGGCCCGAGTTTGTTTTTTTGTTTTCTAATTCTTTTTATGTTTTTCAAACTCAAACTCAAATCTAATGAATTCAAATAAATTTGAATTGAAACCCTAACCACTCAAACAAATAAAAGAGATGCTCCAGCATGAATGCACAAACTTTTTAACCCTATGATAAATTTGAATTACTTATGAAATACAAAAAATTTCATGACTAAGCAAATAAACTCATAGGAAATTAAATAAAGCATATTAATTTTATTATAAAATACGGAAATTCAAATTAGGGTGTTACATGTTCAAGCACTCGGTTGAACCTCTACGGTGGTCGGAAACGCCGATCACCTTCGACCGCCGCGACCACTGGATCCACCTGCCCAGGCCGGGTGCCTACCCCCTCGTGGTCAGCCCGGTGGTGAGCCATGTCCGCCTGGCCAAAGTACTCGTCGATGGTGGCAGCGCCCTCAACATCATCTTCGCCAGCACACTGCAGAGCATGGGCTACGACATGACATCCCTGGTCCCATCCGACCAGGCCTTTTACGACATCATCCCTGGAGCCGGGTCGACTCCGGTCGGCCGGGCCACCCTGCCGGTCACCTTCGGCACCCGCGACAACTACCGCACTAAGTACGTCAACTTCGAGGTCGCCGAGTTCGAGACCTCCTACCATGCCATCCTGGGAAGACCCTCCCTCACCATGTTCATGGCGATCCCCAACCACACGTATCTTCTCCTAAAGATGCCAGCTCCAAAGGGGGTCCTCTCAGTCTACGTAGATCTGCAGACCTCCTACACATGTGAGGCCAAGAACATCAAGCTCTCCGACACCCTGGAATGATCCAGGAACTCGATTCTTGTTGCCCAAGCAGCAAAGAACCTCTCGGCAGATCGGCAGCACATCCCCGCCAAGGAGTTGACTTTCGAGTCGCAGCTCGCGCTAGCCATGGTGACCAAGACCATTGTCCTTCGGGATGATGAATCGCACAAGACCGTCGTGATCGGGGCCAGCCTCGACTCAGCGTAGGAAGGCGTGCTCACCTCCTTCTTCTGGGAGAATTGGTACATCTTCGCATGGAAGCCATCTGACATGCCCGGAGTACCAAGGGAGAAGGCTGAGCACTCCTTAGATCTGGACAAGAAGGCGAAACCCATCAAGCAACGGCTCCGCCGCTTCGCTCAAGATCGAAAGGAGGCTATTAGGGTAGAAATAACCCAGCTCCTTGCCGCTAGTTTCATCAGAGAAGTTGCACACCCAGATTGGCTGGCAAACCCAGTCCTTGTAAAAAGAAAAATGGTAAATGGAGAATGTGTGTTGACTATACCGACCTCAACAAACACTGCCCTAAGGACCCCTTTCCTCTACCATGCATCGACCAGGTCGTTGACTCGACAGCCGGGTGTGTTCTACTTTCTTTTCCTGACTATTTCTCAGGGTACCATCAGATAGCCCTCAAGGAGTCGGATCAAGAGAAGACGTCCTTTATCACCCCCTTCGGGGCCTACTGCTACAACACAATGACGTTCGGCGTCAAGAATGCCGGCGCAACCTACCAGAAGGCCATTTAGAGATGCCTCTAGGTGAAGATCGGGCGCAACGCCGAGGCCTATGTCGATGACATCGTCATCAAGACAAAATATAATGATCAGTTCATTACAGACCTCTCCGAGACATTTGAAAATCTTAGGAAATTCAAATGGAAGCTCAACCCGACCAAGTGTGTGTTTGGTGTCCCATCCGGAAAACTACTTGGCTTCATAGTCAGTAGCCGGGGCATCGAAGCCAACCCCACCAAGGTCAACGCCATCAGGTTCATGAAGCCTCCCAGGAGAAAAAAGGACTTGATGGAGCTCACAGGGTGCATGGCCGCCTTGAGCAGGTTCATAAGCCGACTCAGCGACAGAGGCCTGCCCTTCTGCACGCTTCTCCGGATGGCAGACAAGTTCGAGTGGAATGACGATGTTTCCAAAGCATTCTAGGAGCTCAATGATTTCCTCACTTCGCCGCCTGTCTTAACGGCACCAGAGGATGAGGAGGTCCTCCTCCTATACATCGCCTCCACTACTAGTGTGGTGAGTACCATCCTGGTCGTCGAGCGCGATGAGCCGGGTCACATCTACAATGTACAGCGACCCGTCTACTTCATCAGCGAAGTACTCGGCGAATCCAAGGCGCGCTACCCTCAAGTGCAGAAGCTGTTGTATGCTATTCTCATCACGTCAAGAAAGCTCTGTGTTGGTATTTTGTAACATCACGATTAAAATCCGCAAGCGCACGGATACCGCTGTAGCTTTCACCCAAGAGTATTCCAGGGTATCGTATCCACTAGGGAACATGAGTACACTATCTACGGGTTCATACAGTCCAAGGACACACACACAGGTGTGGGAAGGATAGGAAAGAGAGTGTGGCAGAACCACCAGAATTATCCCGGCTCAAGTGCGCAGGCCATCACCATAAAGGCAACACCGGCACAAACACACTTCAAACGGAACAATTCTTGGTCTGTCGGGTAACGTCCCGATACAACCACCGGTTCTCGGATCGAACAAGCATACCTCGCACGAAGGCGAGCCCAGAGATATTACAACCACATGATTTACAACACAAGCTTAGTATTGATTACAACCAGTTCAAGACATTATTACAAAACCAAACTTAGTAAAATAGTTATACAAACCATAACAGTAAGTTCAGAGTTTGAAAAGCAGCGGAAAAAGAACACGATGGCTACAACACATCGCAAAAGTATACCAGGCTAGCCCAAGCATGGTATCACTCGTCAGGGTCATTGCCAGCCGAAGACGTATCCCACTCTACGGACCAGCCAGGAGGCAAAGAGCAGGGCCAAGACAAACTAGTGACCTGGTCCTCAAAACTCATACCTGAAAAGGGTTTCAACAGCAAGGCTGAGTATTCTAATACTCAGCAAGACTATGCAGGGTTTTGTGAGGCTCTGGTTTTCCTTTTGCTGAAAAGCAATAAAGAGTAGGTCCTTACTTTCAAATTTTAGCTTCCAAGATTCTAGTTGATTAACCATTCTATGTAAGCAACTACTATTCAACCAGGGTAGAACTTTTAAGCAAACATCAAGATTGATCATAATAATGTTGCTCTTATTACTCTGTGTGGCAAAGGGATCAAGCAGTCCCAAACCATGAGAAGCGGACGATTCGAATCGAATTTGTTAACCTGGCTAGGCAGACCTAACACACACATTTCGAACACCATCGGGTCGTTCCCAAACAACCGTTTGCCTTTCTTTCCGGCTTGTGGATAGGAACACTCTCCCCGACTACAGGGCTCCAAGGTCCAACCTTGTCCCTAGTAGTCGCAGTGTTGCGCAACATAAAAATAAAACCTATCCCTAAGAGAGAGTGATAGTATATCCAATCCCCGGTCCAATCGGTTACTAGGCTTACCGCGTACCATATTTACGGCATGTGGCTAGTACGTTCAAAAATTTAACCACCGCTACCACACACCGCGACCTTAGCAAGTTCATCAACACAGATGGGGTCTCACACAAGGTCATGATATCGAACACAACCCCGTCCGTCGTCCTTATATTGATAACAGAGAGTAAACAAGCAATTCCTATAGAGCTCGCGAGTGACAGGCAATCACTCGACTTTTACCGGTCCTATAAGCTTAGCAATTATTCGAACTCAGGTCTAGTGTTCAGTACATAGGTTCCTAGAATCATGCATCTAGGGTTTCAATTCAAATCCTAAGAACTGTAAATGCACAAGTAAGTAATAACAATAAATGGTAATAATTTGAAATATAGGTTATGTCCGGGGCTTGCCTTCTCGGTAGTCGCTAGCTAGGTTAGCCTTGGGCTCTTCCGGACTTTGTTCCCGGTCTTCAGTCAGTAAGGCGGCGTTTACTTGAGCTTCGTGATCACCTCCTTCGGAATCCGAGATCAGCTCGTATGTTCCGTCTAATAAAGCAGTCGTATCTATATGTAATGCAATAGATGAAATTACAAACACGCTCATTTCACGGTAAGGTTGTAGGCTACAAATAGCAACACAATTAAGCATATGGGCAATCGTTTATAGAGTAGATAACTAATATTTCTAACTACACAAGGCATCATGATCAATAGCACAAAAGAAGCTCACTAACTTTATAAACAAGTTGTAGTGGTTTCCTATAGCAAGCAAATCATGGTTTGCTAATAATTAAACAACTCAGTACACACTCAGTAGTAAAATTCAGCAAAAATCACACCAAACAGAAGGTAAACAGAGTAAACTATCCTGCAAATTTCATCCCAAAACTTGTAGCCATTTATTCAGGACAAATCATTTATTCAGACAACTCCTAGAAAAAGATTGAATTATACAGGTTATACCAGAGCAAAATAGAAGCTACAAAATTTAACAGGAGGTCGACACAGAGCTAACTTAGCTACTTTAAATTTTTCAAGATTTAATCTACAAAGAATTTATTCTGAGAAAATAAACAAAACTGACAGAAAACTAACAAGATTCATTTGTAGCGTCTGCTCTAGTCATGAACTGTTCCTCAAATTTTACAGAAAATAAACAAAACTGACAGAAAACTAACAAGATTCATGAACGTCGTCTCCCACCGAGTCTAGATCCACTTCGGGGAGGTGGCTCTTCACCAATCCCAGGGTATGAAGCACCACATCCTTGGCAGCTCCCCTGATGCAAGCCTCCAGTCGGCCGCGGGACGCCTCCAGCCTCTCATCCAGGCTCTCAGCAGCAGCCATGCCCTCTGGCTCGAAAGCCCCAAGCAGCGCCTCCAGCGGCCTGCCCAGGCGATCCAGCGTCGCCCAGCCCTGTGCCACCTGCTCCTCCGCTTCTACAAAAAGCACTTAGCTAGGTTAGCCCAAGCCAAAGAACGTGATAGAAAGAACATAGCGTATGATCTCCGGGTCGTACCTCGCCAAGCCTCTCGCTCCAGGTGAAGCTTCTCCTCGGTGGCGGCCTCCCACGCCTCAGCCACCTCTCAGAGCTTCTGCAGCTCCTCGTTGGCCTTGGTGTAGTCCTCCAGCTCTAAACAAAAGCAAGTCAGAGACAAAAACAGCGCAAAAAGAACTCGGCAGATATGGCTTCGACTACATACCGCGCTTCTCCTTGCGCAGAGCATCCTCGGCCTTCACCTTGTTGGCCTCCAACTGGCGGCCCCATGCCTCCAGCTCGGCCACCCTGGCCTCGAACCCCGCCACCCGACCGATGGCGGTGCTCCCCTCGGCCAGCTCCTAGGCGGCCTGCTCAGATAGCTCCACCAGGGCCCGAAGAGCAACTACGCGTTACAAGACAACGTCTACAAGAACAAGCCGGCTTAACAAATGCAACAAGGTAGGAGACTTACTTCGACCAACCCCTGGGCGAGCTTGGCGGACGCCATGAGTTTTCCAGAAACCGTGCCGTCTGCCTCCTCTTCCTCGTCCTCCTCCGCCTCCTCCTTTGCCGGCGGGGGCCTAACCCCCTCGGTGGCCTTGGTCCGGGTACCCTCGGCCTCGATGGCTAGGACCTCTGTGGTCTGGACCACCTCGAGGACTGGGACCTCCAAGGCCCCGATCCCGACGTTCGTCGCTCCTTCGTCGCGGGGTGGATCCTGCATCTTCACGTCACGGGGAGGGGGAGACCCTGTTGCTGGCCTCCCCCTCCTCCTTCTTCTCCTCCTCCTCGCGGCGGGCGCGGCTCTTGACTGGGCTCGCCCGCAGCGAGGTCAGCTTCGAGGCGTCACTGGGGCCGCCCTCGTTGGACGACCCCTCCGCCTTCCACTTGGCGCCGCTGAGCATCGCCCTCCTACACCAACAACAAGGGCGCTAAGGACAACTCCAAGAAACAAAACTCAAGATGGAACAGCCAAGATTACAGAACTTACCCGCCGCTGCATCGCAGTGGGAACTTCAGCCGCAGTGGCGCAATCGGCGGAGTCCCAGAGCCGGCGCGCGGGGGCGTCACTTCCCCACGCAGTTGGCCCAGCACCTGGGCCGCCTCCTTCTCGACTTGGGGGCTGGCAGATGCTAACCCCACCTCAGCTGTGGTCAGGGGCACCGATGCTCCCCGGACTTTGCTCGCCTGTAACACCCGGTTTATAAAAGGGCAAAACCCAGCAATCATATATGTGCCAGGATCAAGTCACACGTATATATAACAGAATGAACAATATATCACAACACATATCATGTAAAAAGGATATAATAAAGCGAGTACGAATGTTATTTATTACATTAATGACAAAATGTCTGATACAGAGTATGCGGAAGCGTAAAACATATACGATAACTCTCGTCGGAAGCTGAGCAGGGCGCCACAGGGACGTCGACTGGGAGACGAACGCCTAGAAGTCCTCGTACTCCTGGTAGCTCTGGGTGAACTCCCTCGCATCGGCAGGAACTGAGCAGTAGTAGAGTGTCCCCAAAAGAACAAGAGGAAAAAGTGTAGAGGAGGCAAGGGTGAGTACACAACTCGTACTCAACAAGTATAACACAATCTATGAGGCTCTAAGGTTGACTGACTCAACTGCATTAGCTTTTAAGTCTTGGCAAAATTTTATTAAAGCTATTTACTACAAGTTGATGAATTACCATAAACCCAGTTCCATAGTAATTAATCAAAATTAATCATGATACTACTGAGAACCATACCTAACCAAGCCACCCAAGAAAACCCTCCTAACCAAAGGAAGATAACCCCACTAATCAAAAGGAGGATCTGGGACGCTCATGACCGTGAGCACGGCTAGTATACCAGTTTTACACTCTGCAGAGGTTGCACATCTTTACCCACAAGTCGTGAGCTACGCTAGTTGTTCATCATACTTCCTTAGGTGAGATGACTAGCAAACTCACTACGAGGCCGTTACAAAGAATCTCGTTGGTAAGGCATAACTGCGAAGAGTTGGATCGGCGATGATGGAGCCCACCTCACGGGGGTACAAGCACAGGTGCGCAAACCAAGCACAGACCAAGCCGGAGGAGCAGGGATCATTGAAGCTCACCACCCTTTGCCCCGCAGGTAAGTTACTCCAAACCAAAAAGACCTAATTAGTAAGCCAAGACCGTCCCATTCCAGTCTTGTGGTAGCGCTGTTGTCCCAGGTTGTCGCTCTATGAACCGGTCCTTATGGAGAGTGGCCAATCAATTACTAAGCACCGTGCTGGCCCCCTAAACTATGTTTCTAACAAAAACCAATTTTAACGAGACGTGAGCCCCTCAAACGGGCCACTCTCAGAATTAAGTTGCATATACCATTAATCAAATTAATTAAATAGGACCAATCGTGTTATAGCGCAGCAACCTAGCACAACTAACCAAAATTCAACCCAAGGGATATATATAAGATAATAAAGTGGTTAGGAAAATCCTTATAGGCATACAGTATTAAAATGCAGTATGAAATTGTATTTAAAGTGATAGGTGTTGTTCATGTTATACTTGCCTTCCTCAAACTATTCCTGCTGCTCAAACTGCTCAGAAGATGGTGGCTGCTCCGGGTACTGGTACTGGGGCTCCTCCGGTAGCTCAACGTCAACACACGAACACATGACCAAAAACAAGGCGACAACATAAACATACATGCAAACAAAGGTTAACACTAAGAAACAGTACAACAATACATAAAAACAGCAAACAAAACTAAGCTAGAACTATTCTACGCGTTACAACGATCACGTGGACATAAAGAACGCCTAAAACGGAGCTAGAACGTGAAAACCACGCGTAAAACAAGATCCATGGACCTATCTGCGAGAAAAACTAGGCTATAGGGGGTTTCTGGGCAAAAACTGAGGACCTAAACATAATTAAACATTAGATCTGGGATCTAATGTGCAAAAGGACAGGGGCTGGATGGCGGGTTCAAAAAGGGAAAAGCGCGGGGGCCTAAGTGTTAAAAACTGGGCCTCAGTGTAATTACTATTACACTGGACGGGATGGCGGGTTGATACTCAGAAAGAGCAGGGGCTCTTTAGCAAAAATGCCGGGCTAAAGTGGTACGCGCAGATATCGGCCGTTGGATCACGATTCGGTGGCTCAGTGCAAAGAGGTACGCGGCTTCTAATCAGGCGCGTTGATCTCAGATCTAACGGACAGGAGTGGTTGGGCGCGCGAGCGGCGGCGGAAGGTCGCCGGCGACTCTGTTCCGCGGGGGCGTGGGCTGATGCTCGCCGAAGTTTGGCGTTTTCGGGATTCCAGGGCTCGGTTTGAGTCGTGGTTTGGCCCAGGAGCACGAGCGCGGGATGGGTGATCCACCCGGACACCTAAAACGGGGCTTCCGAGCTTGGACGGGGCTAGCCACGGCGAGGGCGGGACTGCGCGGCGGCGCAGGCACTGGCGTGCAGTGCACGGGCACCTAGGGTGTACCAGGGGCCCTAAAACCTAGCACAAATGGAGCAGGGGGGACGCTGGTGCTCATCGAGGTTCTGAAGCGAGCAGGAAGGCTGTGCAGCGGCGTCGGGTCGTTGACCGGCGGCGGCGCTCGACGGAGCTCGGGGTCCGGGCATTGCAGGGCGTCTCCCGGCTCCTGGACTCCATGGATCGGTTCGTGAAGGTAATGCGAGGGAGCCACGAGGGTCAGCAGGCATGGAGCGGAACCAGAGGCATGGAATTACGGCGGCGGACCGGCTCACCTCCGGTGGCATCGGCCGCAAATCCGATGGCTTCACGGGCCGGGGTCGCGGGTGCAGGCCTGGGGAAGCTTGCTGGTGCCGAGGTAGAGCTACGGCAGGGTTTGGCTAGGGCTAGGATGCGGCGGTGCGGCGTGGCCATGGCGGCGCACGGTGCTCTGCGCGGCGGAGCTGTGCGGGCGTGGCGGCTGCGGGATGTGGCGGCGATTGTGTGGTGAGGTGGGTGCGCAGGGGCCAAGGGCGCCAAATAAAGGAACCCCGGTGTAACACCCTAATTTAAATTTCATCAATTATTAATAAATTTAATTGGCTTTATTTAATTTTTCTAAGGTTTTATATGTCTAGTCTTGCATTTAAACTAATTTTGTTCCATAAGTAATTAAAATTTATCATAGGGTTAAAATGTTTGTGCATTCATGCTGGAGCATCTCTTTTTTTGGTTTGAGTGCTAGGGTTGAATTCAAATTTGTATTTGAATTCAATTAGGTTTGACTAGTGTTTGAAATAGGAAAATAGAAATAGAAAAGGAAAATCCACACCAACCCGGCCCAAACCCAACCGACAACCCAGCCCAGCTCCCCTCTCGGCCCGCCTGGCGCGCAGCGGACCAGCTCCCTCCGGCGGGCCCAGCAACTCGCCCGGCCCAGCATCCCGCAGCCCAGCAGCGCTTACCCTCACGCCTCCCCGCTAGCGTGCACGTCCCGCCTCCCGCGTCCCCGGACGGTCCACCCCGCACGTGCCCGAGCCTAGCGCATCGCGCGCTCGCCTCCGCTGACGGGCCGGCCCCGTGTGTCAGTGCCCTCTTCCCCCTTCCCTTCCTTCCCCAGCAAGCTAACCGACCCGAGCTTCCCGGCGAGATCCTCGCCCGCGTGCCCCATGGCACGGATGCCCAGATCCCGCCCGGCCTTTAAAGTGGCCCCTGCGGACCTCTGCACCCACCATCTCACCCCGTAGCTCCGCAACAAACCCTAGCCGCCGCCTCCGCGCTGCTCTGCCTCGCCACGCCTCTGCCCCGCCACCATAGGTGAGGCTATCTCCGAACAATTCCTCGCCGTCGGTGGGTTCCCGACCTCCCTGACCCCCTTGGCCTCATTGCAGGACCTCCCTGAGTCGAGCCGTGGGACTAGCAGGCCCGGATATGCCCCGCATCGACCCCGTCACCGAGCTCCGCGCCGACCTCGATGACGGTAGACCAGCACGCTGTTCCAGCTCGAGTCCTACCCTCGGTGAGCGTCTACACCTATCCCTGTTTCTGTTGCGCTAGAGGTTTTGGCACGTAGGCCACCACACTGGCCAGAACGCCCTCGTCGGCGTAACTCGCCGTGCAGATCTGCCTCCACCACCCCGTGCGCAATCCAGAGCCATGCCAGGCCTAGTTTTGACCTCAGGTGAGTCACGCATGTCGCGCTGATCATCCCCGACCAAAACCCGAGTGGAAAGAAGCCCCGGAGCACCGAGATCGGCGTACTCCGGCGTAGCACCGCCGCGGGAAGTGGTCGCCGGCGCTGAACGCCGCCGCCCGCGCGCCCAAACCCCCCTGACTGCCCGATCCCAGATGGACTCCCCAGATTAGATTGGCGCACCCTTTCATCCAGAGCCCTCAGATCTCGATCCAACGGCCATGATCTGAAGATACCGGTTTGCTCTGGCTTATTTGCTAAAGAGCCCCTGCGGTTCACGGAAATCAACCCGTAGTCCAGGTTTATTCAAAAGTATTTCCAGTTTAGTCCTGTTTTATTCATTTAGGCCCCTGACCTTTTTAAAAATCTAACCCATAGTCTAGAGCTGTAGTTTTTACATGTCAACCCCTAGAACTTTCCAGTTTTTGCACATAAACCCCTAGTTTTTGCACAGAACCCCCCTGGAACTTCAGTTTTCTTGCAGTTAAGCTCCTAGACCTTGTTTTTGCTCTAGATTTCACGTTCTAGCTCCGTTTTAGGCGTTCTTTATGTCCACGCGATCATTGTAACGTGTAGAATAGTTGTAGCATAGCTTTGTTTGCTATTTTCATGTATTGTTGTACTGTTTCTTAGTTTTTGTTCTTGTTTGCATGTATGTTTATATGGTGTACTGTTTTTGGCCATGTGAACGTGAGTAGATGTTGATCCATCTGAGGAGCCCCAGTACCAGTACCAGGAGCCATCTTCAGAGCAGTTTGAGCAGTAGGAGAACTTTGAGGAAGGCAAGTATAACATGAACACCACCTATCACTTTTAAATACATTTTCATACTTCATTTTAATACTGTATGCCTATAAGGACTTTCCTAGCCACTTTATATCCTTTATATATATCCTTGAGTTGCATTTTGGTTAGTTGTGCTAGGTGCCGCGCTACAACACACTTGGTCCATTTTAATTAATTTGATTAATGGTATATGCAACTTAATTCTGGGAGTGGCCCGTTTGAGTGGCTCACGTCTCGTTAAAATTATTTTTTTCTAGAAACTTGGTTTAGGGGGCTCGCACTGTGTTTTGTGCCAGCTACTCTCCATAAGGACCGTACGTCATTAGAGTGACAACCTGGGACAATAGCGCTGCCACAAGACTGGAATGGGATGGTCTTGGCGTAATAATTAGGTCTTTTTGGTTTGGAGTAACTTACCTACGGGGCAAGGGTGGTAAGCTTCTATGGCCCTCGTACTAAGTGGCCTCGTCTGTGGTATTCTTTACGCCCACTAGACCTGCTCCATAGTCGCCGATTCAACCCTCGCGGTTATTCCTTACCAACGAGATTCTTTGTAAAGGCCTCGTAGTGAGTTTGCTAGTCATCTCACCTAAGGAAGTGTGATGAACAACTAGCGTAGCTCACGACTTGTGGGTAAAGATGTGCAACCTCTGCAGAGTGTAAAACTGGTATACTAGCTGTGCTCACGGTCATGAGCGGCCCAGATCCTCCTTTTGATTAGTGGGGTTACCTTGGTGGTTTTGGTATGGTTCTCAGTGGTCCATGATTAATTTTGATTAATTACTATGTAACTGGGTTTATGGTAATTCATCAACTTGTAGTAAATAGCTTTAATAAAATTTTGCCAAGATTAAAAGCTAATGCAGTTGAGTCAGCCAACCTTAGAGCCTCATAGTTTGTGTTATACTTGTTGAGTACGAGTTGTGTACTCACCCTTGCCTCCTCTACACTTTTCCCCCTTGTTCTTTTGGGGACACTCTACTGCTGCTCAGTTCCTGCCGACGCGAGGGAGTTCATCCGGAGCTACTAGGAGTACAAGGACTTCTAGGCATTCATCTCCCAGTCGACGTCCCTATGGCGCCCTGCTCAGCTTCCGACGAGAGTTATCATTTATGTATTACGCTTCCGCATACTCTGTACCAGACTTTTGTCATTAATGTAATAAATAACATTCGTACTCGCTTTATTATATCTTTTTACGTGATATGTGCTATGATATATTGTTCATTCTATTGTATATACGTGTGACTTGATCCTGGCACGTATATGATTGCTCGGTTTATGTCCTTTTATAAACCGGGTGTTACACCCGGGTCCCTGAGCGTGCGTGCTTGGCGCTGTCAAGGCAGAGATCACGGCCGGGTGCTGCTCGGCGGGGAAAACGGATCGTGCCAACCGCTCGGCGTGATCCCGGGCTCGGGTACGGCTTCTAGAGGGTCGGGGCGTGCTTAGGCTGATCGGTGGGCCTTGCGGGGTCGGGTGGTCCACGGGACAGCGGCGGGGCGAGCTAAGCGGAGCAGCGCAGAGGAGTTCGGGTGGGGATCGCGGGCAGAGGAAGAGGGACAAAGCTGACCGGTGGGGTCGAGCTGCCAGCGGGATCACGGGTGAGAGTGGGCCGAGCGGGGTGACGCGAGCGTGTTGCGGCTGGCTTGCGGGCCCGGCTGGTGGGAGGGGGAGCGGGCGGTGTGCGGGCTGAGCAGCGCGCGGGCCGCGAGTGGAGAGGGGCGCTGGGCCGGGATGGGGTTTGTTGGGCCGAACGCAGAGGAGACAACGGACTGAGGGGAGAGGGGGTCGCGGCTGGGCTCGGGAAGAGGAGAGCTGGGCCCGTGTGGAAGGGTTGGGCCGGCTGGGCTGGGTGGTTTCTGGGTTTGGGTCCTTCTACTTGGCTAGGTTCTTTTCTATTTCTTTCTCCTTTCTATTCCCTATTTCAAACACCACTCAATCTAAAACCATTTGAATTCAAATTCAAATTTGAATTCAATCCTAGCACTCAAACAAAAGAACAATGCACCAGCATGAATGCAGCAACAAAATTAAACCTAGAGAAAATTTTAATTACTTGTAAAACAAAATTAGATTAAATGCAAGTCTAAACATAATAAACCTTAGAAAATTAAATAAAGCAAATTAAATTTATTATTAATTGCTGAAATTTAAAATTAGGGTGTTACAGACCCTACCCCCTTATAGGAATCTCGTCCCCGAGATTCAGCTGGGCTGGCTAGCAAAGAGATCTGGATATGTCTTCCTCAGCTCATCTTCTCGCTCCCATGTAGCCTCAGTGTTGACGCTCCTTAGCGCCCCCGATTTATATACCACAAGCGCACGGTTTCGTGTAGCTTTTCCCTTAGAGTATTCCCCCAAGGTTTATCAATCCACGGAACCAAAGAGACAAGAAACAATCTACTAGCATAGAGATTCCTTTGTGTTGATATGGTGAAAACGAATCTAATCTACTAAAAACGACAAACACCGAAGGTAGCAAGAGAAAGTTAGAGATAACCAATCTAGATCACCTAGATCATGCATATGTTGTAATTCCAGCTAGATGAAGTGAAGTAAGGTAGATGTGAATCTCAATGAAAAGCCTCTTTAAACCCAAAATCTCCAATCCGATCCCTCGATACTCCGCCTACTCTGTGGAGACGGCCTGTCACGACGCCCCCCTTTTGAACGAAATACCCTGAAGCAAGTCGAACCCCCTTTGGTAGTTCCGCCATGAACCTCTAGCCACCATGACTATAAGATCATGCTAAGCGATCTATCTCGATAATAGATCTAGGATGAAGCAAACATAAAGAAAAGAACAAAATCGAAAGAGAGAACATGGTCGCTAAACATTCGGAATCACAAATAACTTCACCATGAATGATTGTACATCACAAGATCACAACCGGGGCCCTACCTTGATCTTGATGATCCTAGCTCCAGGACTCCGACGTGGTCTTCCTTGCAAGGTTCCCACGTCGGCTAGGGTGAACCCTAGTCAACTAGCATGACCCTCGGCTCTCCGAGAGGTGTCCCTCTATCTTCTCTGCTCCTTGGTGTCGTCTCCCGAATAGATCTCTGCGTGAACCTTGGGGAGGGGTCTTTAAATAGCCTCAGGGAACCCTAGGTCAAAGGGGAGGTCGAACCGACCTAAAAAAGGGCTGGGCCGGCTAGCCGGCCCAATGGGCCTAGGCCGGCCGGCCTGGCTCTTTCCTTCGCCGTCTCGTGTTCATCTTTCTCCTCAAGTCTCCTGGAATCTTCTAGTGTTTATGTCTTTCATGATTGCACCCCATTAGATGTCGTTATCTTCGAGATTTCTTTGAGAAAAAGGATAGGATGGAAAATCCTTCCTTAAATATCTCTTTGCTTTGCTTAGCCCCGAAGTATCTTGATCTTATCTTGTGGGCTTTGTCCTTTGGGCTTCATTGGAGGGTGGATGTGCATGAACGGGCCTCTAATCATCATGGCCTTCAATCCTTTGTTCGGGCTTTGGCCTTCGTCTTTCTTCGTGTCATCGCGTGATCATGGGCCTCACCATTTCATGCTCCAAAATTGGTCAAAAACCTGCAAAAACGAAGTACCTACAAAATATATGTGCAAACGCGAAAACGACCAATAATTGGGCCGAGGTTAGGATGGTTAGTGATTCTGATATTAAATTCATGCCATTATCAAAGTTAAACAGGGGATAAAATGGATACTTAGGAGCGCCAACATTCCCCCCATGCTTAAACCTTGCTCGTCCTCGAGTAAGTCTTTGATAAAAATCAGCGCTGTCTTTCAGTATCCAATCCCTGCACTTGATCATACACGAGAAAACACAATGCTCCCAAAAATATTTTGCAGTTAATAGTTCAAGTTGTAACCAGCTTTTTTCAATGTGGAAGGTAGATACAAGTTAAATGCTTCCCCACAATTATAAGCACATGCTCTCAAAATTAAACAAGTCTCAGAATTAAGAAAGTAAGTTCCATAAGTAATGCTAAACCAAGATCAATAATTTAAACCTCATTGCAATTTGCTCATGGAAACTCTCAGCTCATCTTGTCTCTCAATCTTGCTAGAACTACCTCCTTTCTTTCTCTCATATGTTTGTGTGAGGCTTTATTTGGAGCTCTGGAAAGGTTAGTCCTAACAAAAGATATTATAATCAAGATATTATTAAAACAAGAAATACTTCTTATGGATTTACCGAGACTCATCAAAAAGACCATTGGAAAATAATTTCTTTGTGGAGAGGGAGAGAATGGAACACACACTTTGGATGGTGGACATGTGCAAATGGCAACGGTTGATCCCAAGGCACAACTGAAGTCCTTGTTATCGGATTGCACATGGTTGGAATAATTGAGTATAGAATAATCTTCAAAGTATCTGGAGTTTAATGAAGCAAACGGGACCGAGGAGCTTTTCATCATCATTCATTTTTTTCTTTTTTTCTCTCTTTTTTTTCTTTCTTTCTTTTTGCTCCTCAGAACCATTGGCAACACAATGCACTTATTCCACCTCCCTCCATGCTTGAACTTTTGCTTGTCCTCAAGCAATGAAGTGATGGTAACTTGATGGAGTGAGTGCACAAAACCTTTATCAATTCTCTAGACTTAACTTTGGAATTCAAGGGAGCATCTCCTCGTGAAAGATTGAAGCCAACAGAGGAGGAAAAGGGGCAGGCCGGCCGGCCTAGGGGTGTTGGGCCGGCCGGCCTACTGCCTGTAGGCCTCCACTTATTCTGATTTTTCTTCTACGAACTCTTTGATGCTTCCCAAGATTATGTTTTACTGAATTTTGCTCTTGATTCCACTGTTTTAGCGTCGAAATAAAAATATATACTCAATATATAGGTTGTGGTCAAGGAGGTGTTTCAAAAAAAGATGTTTTTGGTTAAGGGTGGATATCCAGCGAGGTTTGCGATGTTCCCGGTATAGAAACTCACAGTGCATGGATAGAATGGCTAACAAAAGAGAGGTACGCAAAAATACGGAATGATCAGCTTCTTAGTCTCGTACCAAAGAAGATAAATCCTGAATTAATTCACCTGAAAATAATCCTTGCTCTATGGTTTGTTATTATATATCATTTAGGCTTGTAGAAGGGTAGAGCAATTGCAAAAGGTATCATTGACAAGGTTAGCTCAAAATTAAATCCAAAATAAATTTTCCTTGACAAGCTTAAGTAAGAGAGCAAGAATAAAAGATATGGGTCTTAATTTATCATAACCTCCACAATTGAATTAGCCGGCATTTAATTAATTTTCAGATCATGTTAGAGAGAGCATTAGTTTAGTCATGCATAAACCAAGCACAAGAAGGTAGACAAAGCGGCAACGATCATCATATTTTAACATGGCACAAACTTTCTATCATCATTACTAATCATAACATTAAAGCGTAGGTGATGCATTTATTTATCATGGTGACGAAAGAAAAGAAAATAATTTGCACACATGCTGAAAAATAAAAATAGAAAACTGCTACGCACACACAAGCTTGCACACATGCTGAAAATAAATGAAAAGAAATAGAAAATCCAAACCACACGTGCGAGCATTTTATTCATGGTCTTGCCGTCGATCAATCTCCTTGATTGGCTCTTGCATTGTATCCTTGGTCATAATACTGCTGAAATGCTCCTCCATTAAATTGTTCCGGTGGCGCCAGGCCTAGAAGTCCCATTTGATATGCGATTCCCGCGGTTCCATCTTCTAGTTGGGTTGTGTGCCTCCGGATGGCGTCTATATCTTCCATGTTTCTTCTTGCATAGGCACCCATGATTCTCATTCCTTGTTCTGGTTGAGGGAGGTCAAAATATTGTGCTCCAAATGACGGGTCGGGCATCTCTCCTTGGTATGATGAGGGTGGGTAGCCGTAGTTGCTAAATGGTGGGGGCGCCGCCGCATCATGCCCCCATGCTTGTTCTTGGCTTCCTTCCCATTGACTCGTCCATCCTTGCGGGTATCCTTGTCCACTTGATGCACCTTGAAATTCATTCCTCCAATAAGCGGAACTTGGCGGTGGAAGGTATACTTCCAAGTCTTCTTGTTGTGCCGATGCCGATGTTCCTTCAATTAACCTTCCTCTTTTTGATTTCTTCACCTTTTTTCCAATATTTTCAACTCACCAATCAGTTCTCCCTCTTGCAAATAATTTCAGCCTTTGATCGGGGAGGGAAATGTCCATCTCAAAAATAGTGAATCCCTTCTTTTCATCCCCTCCGATATAATGGCCTTGCCTCAAATGTTCAATCCCAATATCTCTTCCCGGGACATAAAATTTTTGGATCACTCGTAACATCTGATTCATGGCTCGGGCTATCATTGTGAGATAACACCCCAAACCAACTTCTCCCGTACCGGATGATGCTTCACAAATCCACCTTTCAACCATGATGTAGGTGGGATCAATTACTTGCTTCTTCACCAATGCAGCATACATCCAATTTAATTCTTGGACGGTGATCTTCGATTCTCTCATCCTCCCGAGAATTCTTTTGCTCAACCAAGAGTGGAATATTTGGAGGGTCACATTACTTATATTCTTCCTTTGGCGGTTGACATCTTTTGCTATTTTTGTCCAAAATTCATCAAGCTCTGCATCTTCAACTTGCACCATTTCATATGCATTACTTTTGAATCCGAGCAAGCTTCCTATTTCTCCATAGGTGATTACTTTCTCTTCATTCTTGAGCCGAAATTTCAGACATAGAACTTCATCATCTACCACTTCTGTTGATTTTTCTACCGTGACACCGTCGGAAAATAACTTCCAACCGATATTCTCCAAGAGCTCATAGATGTCATGATGAAATCTCAACTTCTCCAATGCTTCATCATCAAAATCATAATTTGCTCGCAGTCTTCCCTTCATGAACTTGAGCCTTTCTTCTTCTTCCTTCGACAAGATAATAAACCCATATTCTGAATTCTTGGGCTTGTATGGTGGTGGTGCGGATGACCTTGTCGAAAGCCGTGGAGGAGGTGGCATCCCTTCGGTGAATCGCATGGAGGAGCTTCTCGGGTCTCTCATCCCACCAAGGAGCAGCATGTCGCTCCTCGGTGCGGGGTTGTCTTCCTCCATGCTCCGCGGAGACTCGGAGACCGAGTGCCTCCGCGAAGAACTTGCCGATGCATCGGATGTTGATGAACGCGTCCTTCTTGTGACACTTCAGGTGTCAGTGCTTTTAAATACAATCAATGTACCTTAGTTAAACTAAAAAGAAAAATTTAGGAAATTAATTCAAAGAGAAAGGGTCAAATAAAAGACAAATCATACAAAAGAAATTAAAGGAGAGAGAAAAAGGAGTGAAAAGCTACTCAAAATTTAATTCAAAAATGTGCACAAAATTTTAGTTGGCTCATGAGAGGTACTTCAATTGACATGTGCTCAATTGAACTTCAGCCAAAATCAAGTCAAAAACTGAATAAAACCAAAGTCCTTTTGTGCAAATTTGCAAATGTACAAATAGTTCAAAATGTGAGTTTCAAATAAAAATTTGCATAACACGAAAGTTGTAGATCTTGAAAAGTTATGCAAAAGTGGTATTCAACACTTTTCCATTTGAGCCCTCCAAGTAGGAGAAACTTTTTGTTTACCGAAAGGTCCCTGGAATTTCAGAAATCCCAAATAGGCCCTCACCTTCACCTCTCTCTCCCGGTGCTCTGTTTTCCCACCGCCCGCTGTACACCGCCGGTGGACTTCGTCCACCACGCGCCCGCGGCCAAATGGACCCGGGGAGTCTCTCAGCGCCACCTGGCCGCCTCTTGGCACCTCCTCGCGTGCACACGCGTCCCAGACCCCTCCCCGAGCCGCCACGACACCCCGGCCGGAGCAGCACCGCTGCCTCCTCCGCCCGCTCGCCGTCGACTCGCCCAGGGCCAAATCGACCGCCCCCAGTCGCTACTCCCCTCGCCCAGGAGCTTCTTGGCCTATAAGAACCCCCAGAGCCCCGCCATTGCGCGCCTTCTCCTCCTTCTTCCTGCTCCCGCCGCTCCGCCATGGCCGCCGAGATCCAGCTCGCGCGGACCGGCTAACCCAGCCCTCCATTGCCCCCTCCGACCACCGCAGCAGCTTCGCCACCTCCTAGTTAAGCTCCACGCGCGCGGAATCGAACCCAATCCTACTCCCAACGCCGTTCCCCTTTTGCGCCGCCGCCGGCGAGCTCGGGCTCACCGCGGACCGGCCCGCTTCGAAGGAGACCGAGCCCGACAGCTACCCCAGGAGCATCCACAAGCTCCCGCCGTGCTCGTGCGCACCCTATTCCCCTACCCCGAGCCCTCTTTCACCTCAAGCGCCGGCGAACCGAACAACCGCCCCGCCATTGACGCCGACGAGCTCGAATCCGTGCACCAAACCTTCGAACGTCGACCAGGGTAAGTGTTCCTCGATCCTTTCTCTCCCACGCGCCTCCCCATGGCAGCCCCGGTAAGCCCTGCGTCGCAGAACACCACCGGCAAGATGCCACGGCGGAGAAGGCCGGCGAAGGACCCGGTAGTAATTTCTTTTTTTCATTCAGGGGTGTTTCTGCAAGTTTTCCAGAGTATATCAGTGAACATCTAAAATACAGAACAAATCATAGAAAAATCGTAAAAATGTAAACTCAACGGATTTGGAATCCTGGTAACAAGATCTGCAAATTTTGTAACAGTCACATCTGCAGAAACTCAACCGATTTTAATCTGGGAAAAAGAATAAGAAAACCACCTTATGCTTGTTCATGAAGTTCTGCTCATCAAATAACCTTGATTTTTGGATATGTTATCACTAATGGAATTTTAAGATCACAGTAAAAAGATGGCACCCAACCAAAACAGTTATCATTTTGGAACAATCAAGATTCTCTAATCTATTGTTAGCTTTCTCGCTTTATTTCTGGAAAATATACACATGAACTTGCTCTGAAATTTTTACTGCATGCTTGTGTCACTGAATCCCTGCTAATCTCTAAATTTCAGATTTATTAAAGTTCAATTGCTATATACCATGATTTATGCTTGTTTAATGAACTTAATTCTTCATATATAGTTCTTATGCTCAGAAAAATCTATATTTATTTCTAGAGTCTCTTTTTAGCCCTGTATTCCTGTCTAAAAATTTTGAACTGCAGTTACTGAGTTTTGCTTTGCTGAATAATCATGCTTAGCATCTTAGGGCTAGATTTACTATTTTTGTTATGAGTAATCCACAATGTTTATGATCATGATTTTTGGGCATGATCTTGTTTAGAGTATGTTCTACCTGTAATAAAAAGGTCATATGCAGTTCTGATCAAATGCACCTTGAGAAATTTATGCTAACTCATGCTAAGTTAACTGCATAAATAATTTATCATACTGAGTTAAATCTTGAAAATTTTTCTTCAGTATGTTTAGCTCATGGGTAGTCTCTGGTAAAAATTTGAGAACCAAATCCTTAGTAAAACTTTCTGTAGAATTAATCTTTGTTAATGGCTTGCTGTTTTATTCTTTTTATCACCTCTGCTGTATAAGCGTATAAAATCTTTCAGTGATGAGTATATGCTTTGAATTTGCTCCCATAAAATTAGTAGCACCAGAACCCATGCTGAACATTCTGTACAAAAAGATGAAGCAACTAGAGTAATCCTTTTGCATGAATAGTTATAGTTTGTGCTCTATGGTAGATGCTGAAATTTCTACCATGAATGTTCAAGTTTGGATCTGAGTTACTTTAGTGTTTCATCACTAGCTCATTAGTAGATGTGTTGTTAAGAAATAATGAAAGCATGCGATGTGTTGAAATTAAAAAAATAGAAACCAAAACCTCCCACTCATTCATGAAGAAACGTAGTTATGTTGACTACTCTATAAACGACTGCCCATGAACTAAAAAAGTGAAATCATCACTAAATTTAACTTGTTGAAACACAACTTTATCGTGAAGAAAAGAAATCGTTATCCCTGAGTAACTCATAATCTTGCATTGCATATAGAAACGGTTAATCTCGCGGACGGTGACTACGAGCTGGTGCCCGCGGACTCTTGTGTGGATCAGGAGGTCAATCTAAATTGTGCTAACTTGTCTCAAGACCTGGGCCAAGCCCCAGAAGCTTTTCTGCCTGACAGTGCCCAAGAAGGCAAGCCTCGGAGCATAATCCCAATATTTTCCGAATTATCTTTCAGCTATCTATTTATTAATGTATTGTAATATTTTGTTTTCTGCATTTAAGTTTTCTAGGAGTTGATCGAAAACCTTAGATGCATGATCCCTAGGAACCTATGTATGCTACCGGATCTTTTTATCGACTAGTTGCCATGCTAAATAGGTACGGTAGAAGTCGAGTGGTTTCCTGCCTCTCGCGAGCAAATAGGATTTGTACTGGCTTTAATTCCTGCTGAAATATAAGGACAATGGGCGGGGTTGTGTAGTTGTGATACCCCGCTGGTGTAGTCAAAAATGGCTAAGGTCGCGGTGTGTGGCTCATTTCGTTAAGCGTTTGAAAGTACTAGCCACATACCGAGAAATATGGTAATCGGTAAGCTTAAGTACCTGATTGGACCGGCGAGTGGAACGATCTCGCACCCTCCTGATAGAAGTAGGGTTTATATTTTTGTCGCGACGTACGGGTGCAGAGTGGTCGGACTCTGTAGTCGGGGAGGGTGTTCCGGATCCACGGACTGGAAAGAAAGGGGAAGAGTAGCGTGGGCGGGAGCGAAGTCGATCCCCATGCGTGTGGTATAGGTTTCCCTGGCCAGGTTGAAATTCGATTCGGAATCGTCCGCCTCTCACGGCATGAGATTGCTTAATGATTTCGGTCACATAGAGTAACAAGTGGAACCTAATGATGATAATACTGCTGGTTGATTAAATGGTTGTTCTACCATGTTTGTATAGAGTTAGATGCAAACTTAGAATGGTTAATCCCACTGGAATATGGCTAAATAAAATATGAAAACAAGGATCAACTTTTAGTGGTGTTTTTGGCAAAACAAACCCCACCAACCAAAAGCCTTACATGTCTAGTTATCGGACCATGTTATATCCGGTGACGGGTCAGTCTTGCTGAGTATTAGTATACTCAGCCTTGCTTGTGGCATTGTTTTCAGGTACTAACTTTAAGGATCTGTTTGCAAGTCTTACTTGGCCGTGTACCTTGCCTCCGGGTTGGTCTGTTGAGTGGGATGGCCCTTCAGCTGGTGCTAATCACCCTCCCGCTGAGTGACGCATTCGTACGGGCTTTATCGATGCGTCACGTTATGTCGCTAGTTATCTTTTACTGCTTCCGCTGAACGGTGAGACTTGAATAATGGAGTAGATGGAACCCTGTAGTACTTTACTTCTCTGAACATGGTTTGTAATAAATTTTTTCTTTCCACTGCAATCACTCTGAGATGTATGAATTGTTCTGTGTTGTAATCTCTGGGCTCACCTTCGTGTGAGTGTTGTCTGCTGATCCTGGAATAGCGTGGCTTTTATCGAGGCTTCACTCGAGGAACTACCGGCGAGTGCCAATTTGGGTCAGAGTTGCTTAGCAACAAAGATCAGTGCACCCGGGCCCAGTAGGTTTGGGTGGTTCCGCCACAGCTGGCATCAGAGCTTGCAGACAGCCTACCAGAGATGACAGCCTCAGTTTTCGAAACAACAAATTAAAACTTGACTTCAAAACTACTAAAGTTTTCTTTGAAAGAGTCTAGGATCTCCAAGGACAAGTCTAGGACGTAAAGCCCTAGGGGATTTTATGGGTACAATTAGGTGGCTTATGTTGTATGGCTAACTTCCAGCACCTTACTTTTCAGTATTTAAATTCTACAAGCTAAATTCTGCAACTACATCGTCGCCGCGGAGGTATGCTTACTCAGTCAGCTGAGGGAGTCTGACCTTCCCGTCGGTGATGCGAGCCGAACGCTGGAGCTCAAGCAGTGGCCTACTTGAGCTGCTGCCCATATACCAACTTCGGTTGATTATATGGGGAGTAATGGTTCGAAATTGGAATTCAATTCCCCGTCAAAGACGGTACTCAGTCAATACGTTGTTTCGATGACGTATGCCTAACGTTGTCCATACGGCGGTAATTGTATGGATGCCGGTTCTATAGCGACCGGTAATGTATGGGAACGCTCTCGTGAGTGCTGGCACGAGAGGTTCAATTTTTATATTGTCAATTTTCTGCAGGTACGCTAACTCGAAACCAAATCCTAGGCTATCTAGTTATAGCAAGTAACTATATAGTGAGAGACGTAATATGTATGCCACCAAAGTCATTGCGTAAGACCAAGGTTACTTGGCAATTCTTTTCCTTGGTGAGGACGGATAGGTTCTGCATTCATTCTCAAAAGTGTAACCAAGAAATCTTTGGAGAAATCACAAGCAAATCAGCTAAAACCCTATCCTAAGGGGTATCCAGAAAGTCTGCAACATGGTTTCCACGAATTTTAACCTTCTGTTAAGTTACTCAAATCAACTTGGGGTAGTAAGACGAAACGATGTTTCCTAAGTTATCAAACTTTTGTAAAAATTTGAAGATTTTTGAAGCCTTCTAGCTTGGTAATTATGATTTTAGAACAACACTGTATAAAACTGATAACTCGGAACAGTATAGACAACTGGAAATTTTCGACCCTTAAAAGTTGATCAAACGAAAAATAGTTCAACATGAAAATTGTCGAAAACTAAGTGATGAACTTGCCATAAAAATTTGAAAATTTTTTGACATCTGGTTTTAGAGTTATGGTCAAAATACACCCTCTCTGGACACTCAGTTTTCCTGGTTGACATCACTCTGAATACCTAAGCATACCACCCCCGCAGAGTCCAAATTGATCTTAGTGATGACTAGATGAATCATTCCTTATTATAAGAGGGATCTTGTGTGAATTTCTGAGAATTTTTGAAGCAAATTATCTATCGTTTTGGCAATTTCTTTCACTGTCCAGAGTTAGTAGTTCCTATTACCCTCAGCTGATCCATCGGTCTTTTGTTGGGACAGATGGAAGAGCTGCTGGTCGTTGACACGCAGGGACACGTGCACTCCGCTTGCCTGCACTGGGACGGGTTTCCCCGCCGTCTGTGGGAGCTTTTGAGTGCAGTCGGTTACCTCCAGCCACCGGTTTACGATGGCCACGAGTTTGTGGAGGACGGAGTTCGTCGCTGCAGTGTGACGATGGTGATCCCGCAGCACCCGCTCAACGGGTGGGAGCCGATCGTGACTCAGATGGTCGGTCACTACCTGCTGGACACTTGGGAGCTTACCGCCATGAGGGCGATTACCACTTTTTGCTCTTCACACCCTCTGGAGGTGGTTTTGACCGCGTTCGGGTTGTTCCCTACACCTAATCCGGCAGACCCACTTTGGCTCGACCGGATGGCACATGTGGACGTGGTCGCTACTCTTGACCCGGTCGGGGCACTTCGGACGGCAGCGATGTGCTTGGAAGGTCTTTACAGACTTCACACTTACCAGAGTTATGCCGTCGCTCAGTTGGTGGACCACGCTCAGGCCTTGCACCTGGCGGTTCAGCTGAGAGATGGGCAGCTTCAGGAGGCTAGTACCGAGCTCGAGAGCAGGGCTACTCTTATCGCCCAGCTCCACGGCCAGGTTCACGAGCTTCAGGACACAGTGTCGGATTGTGACGCTACGATCAACTTCTTGGAGGACCAGTTTCACGACCTGCAGCTTGAGTTGGACGAGGCCCAGGGGCAGCTCCACGCGATACAGCACGCGCAGGATGCCCTTCACGCACCTCCCGACGAGATGCAGGTGGACGAGGAGGAAGAGCCCCAGGAGATCAAGGGCGTTTCAGAGATGGACTCCGAGGACCAGGCGCCGCAGCCCGCACCGGTTGAGGTTCACACTCCTGCGGCGAGTGAGGCATCGGTCAACATGTAGACCGAGGCGCTGTTTTCTTAGCTTTTGTAGACTCCTCTTAGTGTAGCCTACTTTTGGATCATGGCTACTAGGCTAACTTAGAGTTGAGTGACCCCCTTAGTACTGAGGTTAGGAGTAACCAAGTAGAAATGAGAGGATGATGAATGTAATGAATCCCTAATGCTACTAATGTGAATTATCAGTGATCTGTGAAAAGCTGAAGGCAGCAGCAAGTTCGAATTTTTATCCTCTTTTCCTTTCAGATTTAGCTCCTAAGTTGAATACCAAAGTTGTTCCAAATTTCATCGTGGAAATACTCGCCAAATTTCAGCCCAAACGGATCAGTAACACGGGAGATAATCGCCAATTACAGAAGCTCTGTTTTCTGAAAAACAGAAAGACCAGAGGAGGAGTAAATGAATTTTTCGACTAACTTACTCTGGAAATCTGACTTTGTGATGACTACCAAAGTTGTAGCTCATGAAATTTTCTATCTCTTGTAAAAATTTCAAGTTTATATCATGTACAGAACTCCAGTTATGAGCGTTTTCGTATCACTGGTTTTGCTGCACCACATGATTTAAGCAATTCCCATTACTTCCATGCCATTTGAGTTGTACATTCCGTTTGAAATGATGATAATGTTGAGCCTAATGCAAAAGTACTCACATTTCAGATGGTTGGATCAACTCGAGGCACCCCTAGTGGTTTTGGAGCCGGGGGGAATGGCGATCCACCTCCACCTCCTCCACCAGTGGGTATCGCTGAGGTTCTTGCAGCCCAGACGGAAATTTTGCGGCAGCTAGTTCAAGCTCAGCAACAACCGCGGGGTGGGCATCATACTCATCACGTACAAGAGGCGAGCTACCAAGATTTCCTCAGCACTCAGCCTCCGCTGTTCAATAAAGCGGATGAGCCTCTGGACGCGGACGCTTGGATTCGCACAATCGAGTCCAAGTTTTCGCTATTGACTACTCCTTGTTCCGAAGCAAACAAGACTCGCTACGCCGCGCAGCAGCTTCGCGGATCAGCTCGTATGTGGTGGGATCATTACCACGGGATGCTACCGGCTGATCATGTGGTGAATTGGAATGAGTTCAAATTGGCTTTTCGAGATCATCATATTCCAGCTGGGCTTCTTGACCGTAAGCTCAACGAGTTCTTGGCCTTAACTCAAGGCACTCGTACTGTGGTGCAGTATGCCCAAGTATTCCATCAATTGTGTCAGTATACTGGACATCACACAGATACCGACGCTAAGAAGCGTGAACGCTTCTGTCGAGGCCTTAGCACCAAGTTACAAGAAAGACTAAATCTTGTCCGTGCGGACACTTTCAATGAATTGGTGAATATGGCTATCTCCCAAGAGGATCTTATTTCTGCTCACCGCGTTGAAAAGAAGCTCAAGGCACCTGCTGGACCCTCGAATGCCTCTGCACCGAGGTATCGTATTGTGCAGAATAACCTACCCACACCCTCTCAGAAGGCCCCTCAGCCAGGGCGTTGGATTATTCGGCCTCCTCAACAGCAGTAGCAGACTCGATTTGGGTTTCCTCAGCAAGCTCGATTCGCACTTCAGCAGCAGCAGAACGGCCCTAGGCCGAATGCTCAGCCAGCCGCTCGCCCCGATAATAATAACCGCTGTTTCAGATGCGGGAGTCCGGATCACTTTGCCAAGATGTGCCCCCAGGCAGGACAAACTCAAGGGCAGGCTTCTCGCAGAACTGATCAGGACAAGGGCAAGAGGCAAACCATTCAAGTCAGGCAGGGTCGACTTAACTTCACCAACCTTGCTGACCTTCCTGAAGGAGCACCAATCATGTCGGGTACATTCTCTATAAACCAACACCCCACTGTTATCCTATTCGATTCTGGTGCATCTCATAGCTTCATTAGTTCTAAATTTGGAGCAAGGGTTGGGTTAGATTTCTGTCACACGAAAGGGTCATTCATGATATCTACTCTGGGTGGTAAAGTCGCATCAAACCAAATCGTTCATAATGCGCCACTTAGTTTGGGTAGTAAAACTGTTCCTACCACTTTAATCTTGTTGCCACTAGAAGGTATGGATATTATTCTGGGGATGGATTGGATGAAAAGACATGGGGTAATGTTAGATATCTCTTCCCGAGCCGTTGAAATAAATTCTCCCACTCATGGTCAATCGGTTCTATATTTACCTCATCACCAATGCAACAACTCTTGTGCCTATGCCATGAAAGATATTCGTCTCGAAGATATTCCGGTAGTCCGTGAATATGCAGATGTGTTTCCAGACGATTTACCTGGTATGCCGCCAGACCGGGATATCGAATTTGTCATTGAACTTCAGCCTGGTACAGCACCCATTTCAAAAAGGCCGTACCGAATGCCGCCTAAAGAATTAGCTGAATTAAAGATCCAGCTGCAAGAACTTCTGGACAAGGGTTATATTCACCCAAGTGCTTCACCTTGGGGTTGTCCAGCATTGTTCGTAAAGAAGAAGGATGATAGTCTGAGGTTGTGTGTTGACTATCGGCCTCTCAATGCGGTGACCATCAAAAATAAATATCCACTTCCCCGCATTGATGTACTGTTTGATCAGTTGGCTGGAGCAAAGATCTTCTCCAAGATTGATCTTCGTTCGGGGTATCATCAAATTAAAATATGGCCTTGTGACATTCCCAAGACCGCCTTCTCAACCAGATATGGTCTCTATGAGTACTTGGTTATGTCTTTCGGTCTCACCAATGCGCCAGCTTATTTTATGTATCTCATGAACTCGGTATTCATGCCGGAACTTGACAAGTTTGTCGTAGTTTTTATTGACGACATTCTGATCTATTCCAAGAATGAGGCAGAACATGAGCAACATCTGCGCATTGTTCTTCAACGTCTCAGAGATCATAAGCTGTATGCAAAATTATCCAAGTGTGAGTTCTGGCTAGACACAGTCAAATTTCTAGGTCACACTATTTCTAGTGAAGGCATCTCAGTTGATCCCAGCAAAGTGCAAGAAGTGATGGATTGGAAACCTCCTGCTTCAGTTCATCAGATCCGCAGTTTTCTCGGCTTAGCGGGGTATTACCGCAGATTTATTCCAGACTTCTCCAGAATTGCTAAGCCCATGACAGAGCTACTAAGGAAGGATGTCAAGTTTAAATGGAATGCGAAGTGCGATGAAGCATTCCATACATTGAGAGCACATCTAACCACTGCACCAGTCTTGGCTCAACCTGACAACAATAAACCCTACGACGTTTATTGTGATGCTTCAGGTACTAGTCTTGGTTGTGTTCTAATGCAAGACAATCGGGTTATAGCATATGCTTCCCGCGCTCTTCGGCCACATGAGCTAAATTATCCCACTCATGATCTTGAGCTAGCCGCGGTTATTCATGCTCTCAAGCTTTGGAGACATTATCTCATGGGCACTCATTGCAATACTATACCGACCATAAGAGTCTCAAATACATTTTCACTCAAAGTAAGCTGAATATGAGGCAACGAAGATGGCTGGAATTAATCAACGATTATGACCTGGAAGTTCATTATCATCCGGGCAAGGCTAATGTTGTAGCCGATGCACTCAGTCGCAAGGTTCACTGCAATTGCCTTTCAGTGGAGTCGTATAATGACACATTGTGTGCTGAAATGCAAAAGCTGAAAGTAGAAATCATTCCTCAGGGCTCTTTGAATCACATTTCGGTGGAACCGACACTCTATGACAAGGTCATCATGGCACAATTACACGAAAAAAGTGTTGGTATCATCAAGCAGCAAGTAGTAGAAGGTGAAAATAAATACAAGTGTTTTCGAGTGGACCATAAAGGAATTTTGTGGTTCGAGGATCGCCTAGTCGTTCCAAAGAATCATGAGCTGCGGAAACAAATTCTAGACGAAGCACATCTCTCTAAATTCTCTATTCATCCGGGTAGCACCAAGATGTACCAAGATCTAAAACAAAATTTTTGGTGGACTCGCATGAAGAGAGAGATTGCCAAATATGTCACAGAGTGTGACACCTGTCAGAGAGTGAAAGCTAGTCACTTGAAGGTTGCTGGAACTCTCCAACCGCTGCCAATTCCGTCTTGGAAATGGGAAGATATCAGCATGGACTTCATAGTGGGCTTACCAAATACTTCTCAGCATCATGATTCCATATGGGTCATTGTTGATAGGCTCACAAAGACCGCTCATTTTATTCCAGTGCATACTGAATATCGAGCCAAGAAATATGCTGAAATTTATATTGATCGGATTGTCTGCCTACACGGTATACCCAAAACCATTATATCGGATCGTGGTCCTCAGTTTGTGGCAAGGTTTTGGGAGCAACTCCAAGAGGCTCTCGGAACTAAATTAATTCGAAGCTCAGCTTACCATCCACAGACTGACGGACAGACCGAAAGGGTGAATCAAATTCTTGAGGATATGCTTCGAGCATGTGTCATCCATTATGACAAGAACTGGGACAAATGTTTATCCTTGGCTGAGTTTTCTTATAACAACAGCTATCAGGCCAGTCTGAAGATGGCACTATTTGAGGTCTTGTATGGTCGACGGTGTCGAACCCCTTTGAGTTGGTCCCAGACTGGAGAACGTCAAATCTTTTGACCTGAATTAGTGGTCGAGGATGAAGAGAAAGTAAAAATAGTACAAGCAAATCTCCGAGCAGCCCAGTCTCGGCAAAAGAGTTATTTCGATAAAAGAAGGGATCCTTTGAAGTTCATGGTTGGTAACCACGTCTATTTATGAGTGTCCCCAACTCGAGGCGTTCAACATTTCAGAGTCAGGGGTAAGCTAGCACCTCGCTATGTCGGGCCATATGAAATCATTGAAGAATGTGGACCCGTGGCTTATCGGTTGCGACTTCCTTCCCGACTCGCGGCCGTCCATAATGTTTTCCACATATCTCAACTCAAGAAGTGTGTTCGAGTTCCTACGGAAATTATCGATCAACAAGAAATTTTAGTGGAGCCCGATCTCTCTTATTCCGAATATCCACTTAAAATTCTAGATCAAAAAGAGAGAGGTACTCGTCGAAAGGTGGTAAAAATGCATAAAATTCAGTGGTCTCATCACACTGAAGAAGAAGCCACCTGGGAGACGGAAGATTATCTTAATCGACATTATCCGGGTTTTCTTAGCTCCACCTCAGGTATATCATTTTCCCTACCTCAATTCAATCATCCAATCTCGGGACGAGATTCTTTTTAAGGGGGGTAGGCTGTGACACTTCAGGTGTCAGTGCTTTTAAATACAATCAATGTACCTTAGTTAAACTGAAAAGAAAAATTTAGGAAATTAATTCAAAGAGAAAGGGTCAAATAAAAGACAAATCATACAAAAGAAATTAAAGGAGAGAGAAAAAGGAGTGAAAAGCTACTCAAAATTTAATTCAAAAATGTGCACAAAATTTTAGTTGGCTCATGAGAGGTACTTCAATTGACATGTGCTCAATTGAACTTCAGCCAAAATCAAGTCAAAAACTGAATAAAACCAAAGTCCTTTTGTGCAAAAATGCAAATGTACAAATAGTTCAAAATATGAGTTTCAAATAAAAATTTGCATAACACGAAAGTTGTAGATCTTGAAAAGTTATGCAAAAGTAGTATTCAACACTTTTCCATTTGAGCCCTCCAAGTAGGAGAAACTTTTTGTTTACCGAAAGGTCCCTGGAATTTCAGAAATCCCAAATAGGCCCTCACCTTCACCTCTCTCTCCCGGTGCTCTGTTTTCCCGCCGCCCGCCGTACGCCGCCGGTGGACTTCGTCCACCGCGCGCCCGCGGCCAAATGGACCCGGGGAGTCCCTCAGCGCCACCTGGCCGCCTCTTGGCACCTCCTCGCGTGCACACGCGTCCCAGACCCCTCCCCGAGCCGCCACGACACCCTAGCCGGCGCAGCACCGCTGCCTCCTCCGCCCGCTCGCCGTCGACTCGCCCAGGGCCAAATCGACCGCCCCCAGTCGCTACTCCCCTCGCCCAGGAGCTTCTTGGCCTATAAGAACCCCCAGAGCCCCGCCATTGCGCACCTTCTTCTCCTTCTTCCTCCTCCCGCCGCTCCGCCATGGCCGCCAAGATCCAGCTCGCGCGGACCGCCTAACCCAGCCCTGCATTGCCCCCTCCGACCACTGCAGCAGCTTCGCCACCTCCTAGTTAAGCTCCGCGCGTGCGGAATCAAACCCAAACCTACTCCCAACGTCGTTCCCCTTTTGCGCCGCCGCCAGCGAGCTCCGAAGGAGACCGAGCCCGACAGCTACCCCAGGAGCATCCACAAGCTCCCGCCGTGCTCGTGCGCACCCTGTTCCCCTACTCCGAGCCCTCTTTCACCTCTAGCGCCGGCGAACCGAACAACTGCCCCGCCATTGACGCCGACGAGCTCGAATCCGTGCACCAAACCTTCGAACGTCGACCAGGGTAGGTGTTCCTCGATCCTTTCTCTCCCATGCGCCTCCCCGTGGCAGCCCCGGTAAGCCCTGCGTCGCAGAACACCACCGGCAAGATGCCACGGCGGAGAAGGCCGGCGAAGGACCCGGTTGTAATTTCTTTTTTTCATTCAGGGGTGTTTCTGCAAGTTTTCCAGAGTATATCAGTGAACTTCTAAAATGCAGAACAAATCATAAAAAAACTGTAAAAATGCAAACTCAACGGATTTGGAATCCTGGTAACAAGATCTACAAATTTTGTAACAGTCACATCTGCAGAAACTCAACCGATTTTAATCTGGGAAAAAGAATAAGAAAACCACCTTATGTTCCTGTCTAAAAATGTTGATCTGCAGTTACTGAGTTTTGCTTTGCTGAATAATCATGCTTAGCATCTTAGGGCTAGATTTACTATTTTTGTTCTGAGTAATCGACATTGTTTATGATCATGATTTTTGGGCATGATCTTGTATAGAGTATGTTCTACCTGTAATAAAAATTTCATATGCAGTTCTGATCAAATGCACCTTGAGAAATTTATGCTAACTCATGCTAAGTTAACTGCATAACTAATTTATCATACTGAGTTAAATATTGAAAAAAAATTTGGAGTATTTTTAGCTCATGAGTAGTCTCTGGTAAAAATTTGAGAACCAAATCCTTAGTAAAACTTTCTGTAGAATTAATCTTTGTTAATGGCTTGCTGTTTTTATTCTTTTTATCACCATAAAATCTGGAAAAATTTCAGTGCTGAGTATATGCTTTGAAGTTGCTCCCATAAAGTTTGTAGAACCAAAACCCATGCTGAACATTCTGTACAAAAAGATGAAGCAACTAGAGTAATCCTTTTGCATGAATAGTTATAGTTTGTGCTCTATGGTAGATGTTGAAATTTCTACCATGAATGTTCAAGTTTGGATCTGAGTTACTTTAGTGTTTCATCACTAGCTCATTAGTAGATGTGTTGTTAAGAAATAATGAAAGCATGCGATGTGTTGAAATTAAAAAAATAGAAACCAAAACCTCCCACTCATTCATGAAGAAACGTAGTTATGTTGACTACTCTATAAACGACTGCCCATGAACTAAAAAAGTGAAATCATCACTAAATTTAACTTGTTTAAACACAACTTTATCGTGAAGAAAAGAAATCGTTATCCCTGAGTAACTCATAATCTTGCATTGCATATAGAAACGGTTAATCTCGCGGACGATGACTACGAGCTGGTGCCCGCGGACTCTCGTGTGGATCAGGAGGTCAATCTGAATTGTGCTAACTTGTATCAAGACCTGGGCCAAGCCCCAGAAGCTTTTCTGCCTGACAGTGCCCAAGAAGGCAAGCCCCGGAGCATAATCCCAATATTTTCCGAATTATCTTTCAGCTATCTATTTATTAATGTATTGTAATATTTTGTTTTCTGCATTTAAGTTTTCTAGGAGTTGATCGAAAACCTTAGATGCATGATCCCTAGGAACCTATGTATGCTACCGGATCTTTTTATCGACTAGTTGCCATGCTAAATAGGTACGGTAGAAGTCGAGTGGTTTCCTGCCTCTCGCGAGCAAATAGGATTTGTACTGGCTTTAATTCCTGCTGAAATATAAGGACAACGGGCGGGGTTGTGTAGTTGTGATAGCCCGCTGGTGTAGTCAAAAATGGCTAAGGTCGCGGTGTGTGGCTCATTTCGTTAAGCGTTTGAAAGTACTAGCCACATACCAAGAAATATGGTAATCGGTAAGCTTAAGTACCTGATTGGACCGGCGAGTGGAACGATCTCGCACCCTCCTGATAGAAGTAGGGTTTATATTTTTGTCGCGACGTACGGGTGTAGAGTGGTCGGACTCTGTAGTCGGGGAGGGTGTTCGGGATCTACGGACTGGAAAGAAAGGGGAAGAGTAGCGTGGGTGGGAGCGAAGTCGATCCCCATGCGTGTGGTATAGGTTTCCCTGGCCAGGTTGAAATTCGATTCGGAATCGTCCGTCTCTCACGGCATGAGATTGCTTAATGATTTCGGTCACATAGAGTAACAAGTGGAACCTAATGATGATAATACTGCTGGTTGATTAAATGGTTGTTCTACCATGTTTGTATAGAGTTAGATGCAAACTTAGAATGGTTAATCCCACTGGAATATGGCTAAATAAAATATGAAAACAAGGATCAACTTTTAGTGGTGTTTTTGGCAAAACAAACCCCACCAACCAAAAGCCTTACATGTCTAGTTATCGGACCATGTTATATCCGGTGATGGGTCAGTCTTGCTGAGTATTAGTATACTCAGCCTTGCTTGTGGCATTGTTTTCAGGTACTAACTTTGAGGATCTGTTTGCAAGTCTTACTTGGGCGTGTACCTTGCCTCCGGGTTGGTCTGTTGAGTGGGATGGCCCTTCAGCTGGTGCTAATCACCCTCCCGCTGAGTGACGCATTCATACAGGCTTTATCGATGCGTCACGTTATGTCGCTAGTTATCTTTTACTGCTTCCGCTGAACGGTGAGACTTGAATAATGGAGTAGATGGAACCCTGTAGTACTTTACTTCTCTGAACATGGTTTGTAATAAATTTTTCTTTCCACTGCAATCACTCTGAGATGTATGAATTGTTCTGTGTTGTAATCTCTGGGCTCACCTTCGTGTGAGTGTTGTCTGCTGATCCTGGAATAGCGTGGCTTTTATCGAGGCTTCACTCGAGGAACTACCGGCGAGTGCCAATTTGGGTCAGAGTTGCTTAGCAACAAAGATCAGTGCACCCGGGCCCAGTAGTTTTGGGTGGTTCCGCCACACTTCTCCTCCCGGTGATGAACTTCAAGAGGCCACTCATGGTGACTCCTTGCTGCACAAACTCAAAAACAAACACACCGGGGGTTTCTTGCCAGCGGAAGAACAATATATCGAAGAGTGGAACAAACTAGGAATTGTGCCAATTTGGAGTAGATTTTGGTGGACGAATTTTTCAGGGCTCTAACTGATGTTTCTGGGCGAAGAACTTGAAGAACATAAGCAAGGAATTGAATGAGGAGTGCACCTGTCAAAGGGGAGGACCAGAGGTCTTAAAAAGGGGCCAGGCCGGCCGGCCTAGGGCCTTGGGGCCGGCCGGTCTAGGGTGTTTTTAGCTCTCCTCCGCTTCAATTTTCTCTGGAGGCTTCCTGGTGCAATTATTCGCTTCTGTCCAGTACATCTTGCATGCTTTGCACCGTCCAAATCCCGTGAACCACTCCTTCTTTGCCTTTGATGTCCACTTGCAACATTATTTCTCCACTTTGTGTCGTTCACCTTGTCCCATGCTTAATCATTCATCACATGGTGCCATCTTTGCTGAAAATCACATGTCCTTCCCATGCATGGCTGCTCCCTCCTTTGAATTATTTGCATGTGGTGGTAGGTAGAGAGCACAACTCTTTCCCGTGAACTCACTTTGATCAATGGATGTTAATCAAGCACATAAACCCTTTCCAAATCATGCTTAGATGTTTAGTCCTCCTCTAACTTTGAAATTTCAGAATTGACTCAAAGCATGCAATGAGTTTAAATGAATAATCAGAAGGGAATTGAAACATCTTTACATTTGTAAGTCGAAAAATATTTCCCGACTACATTAATTTTGGTTGCACCGGAACCGTTCACTTTCATGAATTGATAGCGAACAATCTCGAATTCAACCATGGGTCTTGGGTTTAGGTTCTAGTTTTTGCCAAAATGAGAGAGAGATTTTTGAAAAAAGGAATAAATAAAGTTAGAGAAATTCTAATCCTATGGTGATGAAATTGAAAATTCTCTCTATGTTTGCGCGAACCTACGCATCAAGAATTTAAGTAATATAAACATAGCGCGGCTCTACTCGTGTGTTTTATCTCAACTTGGTCCGGCCGTCATGGAGAGGACGGTCGCCAAGAATAGGTATGGAATTTTGGATGTGGCTTTCTCAAGAAGAGGCAAATAAATCATAGGATGGCTCATGTCATTGGTTTAAAATAAGAAATAACATCGGAATGACCGAGCGAATAAAATTCCAAATCGAATTGTTCGACCGAACGACCAATTGTTCAAAAAGTATGTCATGTTCTTGCGTAGCAAAATTCTCGACTCACTTACCTAAACATTTCGTGGGTTGTCCTCCCGGCAGCTTATTCTTGACTCGACGAACGGGTTGAACTCCCGGCAGCTTTATTCTTGACTCGACGAACAGGTTGCCTCCCGCAAAGCACTTCGTTTATAGTCTATAGCTAGACTTTCTTCTTCTTCACTTCGGACCAACGCTCGGTGATAGCGCTGCAGTCTTGGGTACCCACTTCCGCACAATCCTTGGTGAGGGTTTGTCTTCTACGTTAGTCATCTTTTTGGTCTTCACAGGCGGGCTTTTAGCTTTCTTCTTGACGGGTGCAACGATCTTCTTTGTCGCGATGGACGCGACGACTTCTATCTCCTTCTTCGCTTCCTTCTTGTTCGGCTCCTCTTCTTTCTTTGGCTTCTCCTTTGTGATATGGCGGTGAGGCGGAACATATTTGACATTGATCATGTTGCATACCTCGAGGCGTAGACGAAACTTGAATTCGCTTGTGGTGCCATTGATGTCGAACTTTATCTCCCCCTTGCCAACGTTGATGTTCGCCCTTGCAGTCTTGAGGAAAGGCCTGCCAAGTATGAGAGGCGCCTTGCTCCCTTCTCCCATATCGAGAATCACAAAGTCAAAGGGGACTAGATGTTCTCCAATCTTCACGGGCACGTCTTCGGCGATTCCCAAAGGATAGCGAACGGAATTGTCCGCTAACTCTAGGCACATGGCGGTGGGCTCCGGCTCCGGTAAGCGTAGCTTCTCGAACACATTCTAGGCATGACGCTCACACTTGCACCGAGATCACAAAGTGCTCTTTCGAACATAAGAGATCCAATGGAACACGGGATGGTAGGACATCCGGGGTCCCTCTTCTTTCCAGGAGCTTCATTAGCGATTGCCGCGCTACATTCCTCGGTTAGCTTGACAGTGCTTGGCGGTATCTTGCGCTTGTTTCCCATGATGTCTTTGAAGTAGCGAGAATACGTCGGAACTTGTAGAGCGTCCAAGAGCGGCATATTGATGCTCAACCTGCGTACCATGTCAACAAATTTGTTGAATTGCTCATCTTCATGTTTACCTTTGCGGTATCGTGGCCTTGGCGGTAGAATCTTGGTGTCTATAACATCTAGCTCAAACTCCGGCTCTTCGGTGACTATCTCTGGCATAGGATTAGGTGCCTTCTCCTTGATGACGGTCTCCACTGCAACTCTTGGCTTAGGCTTCCTTGCTCCCGCCGCATGTTCGGGTTCTTCGGTCTCCTTTCCTGAGCGAGTTTGAATTGCCTTTGCCGTCTCCGGACTTTGAGGTTGCTCGGGCAATTTTCCTTCGTTGCTAGATAAGCGTCCGGCGAGCTGGGCTACTAGTGTTTCTAGCATCTTCATCATGTTGAGTACTTGAAGGTTAGAGCTCCCGACCTCCGTCACCTTGCCATCAATGTTTTCCAAGATCTTGTCCATAGCCTTGAACTTGGTGACGGTGTCCTTGTTGATCTTGCCTTGCTCCTCCATGAACTCCTTCAATTGTATACGAAGAGGTACCGAGTTTTGAATGGAAGAGCTTGCATTAAATTGGGGTCTACCTTGCCCATAGCGGAAGTTGGTTGGCGGAATCCATTCTCCCTTCTTCATGTAGTGAACATCTTGGCTTCCTCCGGGCAATTCTTTTGGACATGGCCGTACTCTCCACATTCTTCACATGTAGACCTTGCTTCGGCCGCCTTTAAATCGATAGCTTGGGCTTCTCTCTTTTCCACTTCCATCTTCTCCAACCTTCTCATGAGCGAGTCGATCTTCCCTTCTAGCACTTCTTCGCGTTCCACTTGTAATACACTCTTCGCGGCGCCCACGGATTGGAGTGGTTGTAGGCGCCCCGATGATGCCCATGCGTCATTGTCCGCCACCTTCTTGAATAGCTTGAAAACTTGAGTAGGCGTGAGCTCAATGATAGAATCTCCGGTCGATGCGTCAATGATCCCCCTTGATGCAGTGGTGAGGCCTTGATAGAACTTCTGGACCACATCCTCCCTTGAGAACTTGTGATAAGGTATGGCACGGATGTAGTCATTGAAGCGCTCATAGGCTTCCGCAATAGTCTCCGTCGGGGCTTGCGCGAATGTTGCAATCTTGTTGCGCAGAATCTGGGTCTTGCCCGGCGAGTAGAACTCCGTCATGAATTCTTTCATCAAGGACTCCAAATTTTGCACCGTGCGCGGTGGTAGAGAATGAAACCATTGCAGCGCTCTCCCAAGTAGAGAGAACGGAAAGAGCCTCGCTCTTATTTGATCTTGAGTCATCCCTTGCATGTCGAAGGTGCGGCATAGTTGGAGTAACACTTGAAGATGTAGATTAGCGTCTTCTTTTCCAGTGAAGGGTGAGCTTTGCACCATCCTTATGATTGAAGTCTTGATCTCGAACGGAACTCCGATGTTGTCGAGATTTTGGATTGGAAAGTCCCGAACGTCCGGAGTGCAAAGCTCTCCGATCGTATGCTCCAGCTCCGGTAGCGCCATCCCTTGGTGAAGTGGCGCCTCCTTTATTCTTATTGATGGAGTTGCTTGAGGTGAAGACGATGAACCGTCGGCTTCAACTTTTGGATCTACTAGTTCCAGCTTCCTTGATCGTGCTTCTCGTCTCCTTTGCCTGTAAATTTTTTCTGGATCATCCACAAAATTTTCGGGTTTGTTGGAGAGGCTCCCGTCCATCTCCTGTTAGGGGTTAGTGAAAAAGGAAAATATATACGAGATCTAAAAGATGAACATAAAAGAAAAATAAAGCAAAATAAAGCAAACTCTAGATTAGATTGATTTTCGTGGAATAGATCCGTTTTTTTAGTTAGTTAGCTCAGAAAAATAAGAGATCTAAAAAAATTCAAAAATAAAAATCAAGAAATATTTACGAATGCAAATAAGATTGGATCTTAAATCGATGGTTCCCCGGCAATGGCGCCAGAAAAGCTTGTTGACGCTCCTTAACGCCCCCGATTTATATACCGCAAGTGCACGGTTTCGTGTAGCTTTTCCCTTAGAGTATTCCCCCAAGGTTTATCAATCCACGGAACCAAAGAGACAAGAACCAATCTACTAGCATAGAGATTCCTTTGTGTTGAGATGGTGAAAACGAATCTAATCTACTAAAAACGACAAACACTGAAGGTAGCAAGAGAAAGTTAGAGATAACCAATCTAGATCACCTAGATCATGCATATGTTGTAATTCCAGCTAGATGAAGTGAAGTAAGGTAGATGTGAATCTCAATGAAAAGTGTGACACCCTAGGTGTCTGCACATTAGTGTTGCATACCTTTTATACATCATGTGCTTGTTTTGCTTGAAAAAGGACCTTTTTGTAATTAGAAAAGGTTATATGTGTAATATTGATTTTATGCAAGGGTCTTTCTATAGTTTAATTGGAATTGAATGTGTGATTATAGCTTTTGTGGAGGGTGTTTTTGCAAAATGTGGTGTAATCATTACATGGCAGGAAACTTTTCAAATCAGCCCATGTTTGAAGTGAAATTTCATTGAAAAAGACAAGTTTCCTTTAAATTCAAAATCCCTTCAATGTTTTCAAATTTAGTTCTTGAATCTTTGGTCAAATAAATTTTTGCACCACATCAAAGTTGTATATCTTGAAAAGTTGAACAACTTTCATGTTGGGCACTTTTTCATTTGAGCTTTAGTTTAAAAGTTATCCTTGTTTTATATTCAGGTCCCTGGAATTTTTAGAAATTGCAAAATGAACCTTTTCCCCTTCCTTCAGCTCCCTGCTCTGTTTTCCCCGGCGCCGCTGTGCAGACCGCCGCCTGCCGCCGTGGAGAGCTGCCTCCCCGCGCCACCTCCTGCCTGCTAGCCCACGCGTCGCGCCTGAGCTCCTCGCCACCCTCCCTTCCTCGCGCTGGAGCTTCCTTGCCGTGCCACGCGCCCCCGCCGAGCGCAGAGCCGCCCCCGCGGCCGCCACCATGACGCCGCCATGGAGCGCCCGCTACAGAGGCCGCCGCCCTCCCCTAGCGCGCGCATGGGCACTACTTAAACCCCAGCGTCCCATTCCGCACGCCCTTTCGCTTGCTCAGTGCTCCCACGCCACAGAACGCACCGCCGCTCCACCCAGAACGCCGGTGTGCTCAAGCCGCCGTCGACCCGCCGCCACAAACCCGCTCCGCCCGCACTGACCCCTCCACCAGCTCCGCCTCATCCTCGCGCAGCTAGCAAGCTACTTCCCGACGACCAATTCCTACTAGAACCCCCTCGCCCTCGAGCTACGCCACCGTAGCTTGAGCTCCGCCGCCGCTGCTCGCCGTCGAACCCACTCCTCCGCACTTCCCCGCCCTTAACCGACCTCACCAGGAGCTCCGCCGTGTCCTGGCGCAGCTTCCCCACCCCTTCTCCGCGCCAATCCCTCACCGGAGCGCCCTCGCCGTCATTTGCCTCCGCCACCGACCCGCCCTGCTCCGTCGAGCCGCCGCCTCCGAGCCCCTTCCCGCACCCCAAGACCACCCTGTGGTACGCCTTGAACCCGTGAAGCTCCCACACCCCTCCATCCTCGCCGCCGGTGAGCCCCTCGCCGGGAAATGGCCGGTCAAACCCCGCCTCCCCTCTCTAACCCAGCCAAGGACCCTCGGGTTTGAATTCGAGATAAACCAGGGGGTTATTTGAATAGCTCAAGACACATATGAATAGTGCTCTAGGGACTTCTTTGTGATGATTTTCATTGAACTTTGAAATTCAGTATCAATTTGTAGAAAATTCATAAAATAGCAAATCTTGATGTTTTGGAATCCTCTTGAAGATATGTATGTAGTAGAATCATAATATGTTAGGCTTTTGTTGAATGTTTTTGCTGTACAAGTGGTTTTGTGTCACTAGGTAAATAAAGACTAGTTATTTAATCTTTTTCTTATCTGATGATTGAAAGCTTGTCTTGCTCTGAAATTTTTATGGTAGTTTACTCATGTGACACTAGTTTTCCTATAAAAATTTTGTGATCAGTTATCATGTGTATCTTTTTCTTTGATTTAATGTTTGTTTAGTAGAATTTAATTATGGTAAATAGTTTCTTTTCATAATAAATCATGGAAATATTTATTCATATTCTTCTTGAGTAGTTTAGCTTGTCCATGAAGTTTGAGCATCAGTTCATGACTAGAACAGGAGCTAAAAATGAATCTTGCTAATCTGTTGTTCTGTTTTGTTTATTTTCTCATAATTATTTCTATGTAGATAAAATCATGAAACATTCACAGTAGCTATTTTATTTCTGTTTTGACCTCCTGTTAAATTTTGAGGTTCTTCTTTGTCCTAGTTTGACCTGTATAATTCAAGTTAGTTCTAGGTGCTGTCTGAATGATTGAATTGTTGTGATTAAGTGGCTACATGTTTTGGCATGATTTTTACAGGGTAGCTTAATCTGTTCATTTTCTGTTTAGGGTAATTTTTTCTTAATTTATTTCTGTTTGTGCTTTGAGTTGTTTATTTATTAGCAAACCATGACTTACTTGTTATAGGAAATCACCCCCATTTGTTTATGAAGTTAGTAAACTTCATTTGTGCTGTTGATCATGATGCCTTGTGTAATTAAATTTGTTGAGTTACTACTCTATAAACATTTGCCCATGTATGTTTATAATTATGTTCTTGCATTACATATAGATACGACAGCCTTATCAGACGGGACGTCCGCACTGATCCCGGAGTCTGACGGAGGTGATCCAGAAGTCCAGGTGAACGCCGCTGAACTAACTGAAGCCCCGAACCAAAGTTCGGAAGAGCCTAGAGCTGAAATAGTTAGCGACTACCGAGAAAGCAAGCCCCGGACATAACCTATATTTCAAATTATTATCATTGACTGTCTTTATTTACTTGTGCATTTACAGTTCTTAGGATTTGAATTGAAACCCTAGATGCATGATCCTAGGAACCTATGTACTGAACACTAGATCAGAGTTCGACTACTTGCTAAGCTTATAGGACCGGTAAAAGTTGAGTGATTGCCTGTCACTCGCGAGCTTTAAAGGAATTGCTTGTTTACTTTCTGTTATCAATATAAGGACGACGGACGGGGTCGTGTTCGATATCATGACCTTTGGTGAGACCCCGTCTGTATTGAGGAACTTGCTAAGGTCGCGGTGTGTGGTAGTGCTGGTTAAGTTTTTGAACGTACTAGCCACATGCTGTAAATATATTACGCGGTAAGCCTAGTAGCCGATTGGACCGGGGAGTGGATATACCTCCCACTCTCTCTTAGGGATAGGTTTTATTTTTATGTTGCGCAACACTACGACTTCAAGGGACAAGGGTGGACCGACATGGGTGGACCTTGGAGCCCTGTAGTCGGGGAGAGTGGCACTATCCACAAGTCGGAAAGAAAGGCAAACGGTTGTTTGGAAACGACCCGACGGTGTTCCAAACGTGTGTGTTAGGTTTGCCTGGCCAGGTTGAATTTCGATTCAGAATCGTCTACCTCTCACAATGAAATGAGACTGCTTGATCTCTTTGCCACACAGAGTAATAAGAGCAACAATATTATTTATCAATCTTGATGTTTGCTTAGTTTTCTACCACGATTGGATAGTAGTTACTTACATAGATTGGTTAATCAACTAGAATCTAGAAAGCTAAAACTTGAAAGTAAGGACCTACTCTTTATTGCTTTTCAATAAAAAAGGAAAACCAGAGCCTCACAAACCTTGCATAGTCTAGCTAAAGTGGGCTACTTATACCCGTTGATGGTTAAGTCTTGCTGAGTATTAGAATACTCAGCCTTGCGGTTGAAACCCCTTTTTCAGGTATGAGTTTTGAGGAGCAAATCACTAGCTTGACCTATCCTTGCTCGTTGCCTCCTGGCTGGTCCGTAGAGTGGGATACGTCCTCGGCCAGCAATGACTATGACGAGTGATACCATGCTTGGGCTAGCCTAGTATCCTTTTGCGATGTGTTGTAGCCGTCGTGTTTTATCTTCCGCTGTCTAAACTCTGAACTTATAGTTATGGCTTGTATAACTGCTTTACTAAGGTTGGTGTTGTAATAATGCTTTAGAACTGGTTTGTAATAACTTTTATGCATGTGATATAAAATTGTGGTTGTAATATCTCTGGACTCGCCTTCGTGCGGGGTATGCTTGTTCGATCCGAGAACCGGAGGTTGTATCGGGACGTTACCCGACAGACCAAGAATTGTTCCGTTTGAAGTGCGTTTGAGCTGGTGTTGCCTTTATGGTGATGGCCTGCGCACTTGAGCTGGGATAATTCAGGTGGTTCTGCCACAGCTGGTATCCGAGCTACAAGTGTACACCAGAGGTGTTGGAACCTTAAAAATCGTTTTCCGTATAAAATTCGAACAACAAAGAATTTCGGAAAACTACGTTGGATTCGTTAAGGGTTGTGCATAGAACGTAAAGTCCTAGGGAATTTACGGGAATTACTAGGTGGCTATTTTTGTATGGTTTATGTTATCTGACTTCCAGCACTTTACGTTTTTGTCAAACCATACTCACAAGCAACCCTTAATTTTTGTAACGACGCACCTACGTGAGGTAAGAAGGTAAGGATCCTCAGTTAGCTGAGGGAGTCTGACCTTCCCGCCGGTGATGCGAGCCGAACGCTGCCCTCAAGCAGTGGCATACTTGAGGTGCTTCCAATATACTAACTATTAGATGACTATATTGGAAGTAAAGTGTGCTCAGTCAGCTGAGGGAGTCTGACCTTCCCGTCGGCGATGCGAACCGAATGCTGCGCTCAAGCAGTGACCTACTTGAGCTGCTGCCAATATACCGATCTCGGTCGACTATATTGGGAGTAAAGGAACTCGTGAATACGCCATTGAGTAGCGTATGTTAACGTTGGCCATACGGCGGAAATTGTATGGCTGCCGCTTCTATAGTGAGCGGTAATGTTTGGGGACGCTTTCATGAGTGCTGGCATGAAAGGTTCATTGGATATATATATATATATGTTCTATCAATCTTCTGCAGGTACACTAACCGCGATTCGATAAGTTAAGAACGGTTAGAACGTATCGACTAGCTATATAGGGAGAGCCGTATCTATGTTATGCCACCGTGCTAACCACGTAAGCCCAACGATAGTTGGCAATTGTTTATCTTGTGAGGACGGTCAGGACGTGCATGCATATTGATTGATGTTACTTTGGTTCCTAGTCTTTGAAGTTGTTACCTAAGCTTTGTAAGGAGTTTCTAGTATGAATCCTCATAGATAAATGTTAGTGTGTTTAAATCATGAGTGAGTTAAATTTTGATTTTAGAAGCATGCTTGTTAAAATGTTTAGATTTTCTTGGATGAAAAAGATGGTTTTGAGTCTTGTTTTCATCCTAAGCCCCATCTTGTTGTTATAAGGATTTTTCATTTCTTAGAATCTCAAATGATGAACCAGTACCAATTGTGGTTTATTATTTTCTGAGTTTGGAATCATATCATCTTTTGAATTAGAATCATAATTGCTTTTCCGCAGTCTTCTTAAAGCTTTATTTGAGAAGTCTTGAGATAATCACATTACTCACATTTGAATCTTTTTGATTCAGAAGGCGGACTGTTACCATATCCGTTGGGATGAGGAGGGAACTGCTCATACCGACTGTCTGTACTGGGAGGGTTTTCCGAGGATTCTTTGGGATTCACTTCGTATCTTCCACTACCCAGATCCACCCCAGTACACGAGACGCCAGTTTTCTGAGGATGGAATTCAGAAGAACCGAGTTACCATGACCATTCCCCAGCACCCCACCTTGGATTGGCCACCTATTGATATTGAGGTGGTGGGATATCGTTTGGTGGATGCTTTTGAGACGACAGCTCTCAAAGCTATCACTACTTTTTGTGAGCACCATCCTGAGGAGGTAGCTGCGTATCCTATTGGTTTGTTTCCAGCAGTCAATGCTGGTAAGGCAGAGTGGCTCTTCAGGACCACACACTTTGGGCACTTAATTGGAGATGTAGCTGAGGAGACTATTCATGAAGTAGTCAGATATATGAATGCGCAGCCTCACTACCAGATACTTCAGCAGTGACACATGGAGCAGGTGATAGACTTAGCCAAGTCCTTCCAGCGAGGTCTTCGTTTGAGAGATACTCAGATTCAGGGACTTTAGGATGCCGTTGCTGGTAGGGATAAGGCCATTGCACAGTTTGAGCATCAGGCTATGGAGCATGGTGCTGAGATAGAGTAGCGCAACACAGTTATTGGTTTCCTTCAGGGGCAGGTGAATGAGCTTCAAGCAGATTGGGCTGATGCTTTGGCCCATATTGGTATGCTCCAGGAGCAACTAGATGTTCCAGCCGCGCCTGCAGCAGCAGAAGAGGACCCCGAGGAGGTTGAGGGAGTTTCTGATTTAGATTCAGAGCACGCACTTGCTGAGCCTAACCCTCAGCCAGATGACTCTTCTTCCGGCAGTGCCTCTTCTGTGGGCAACCTCGATGACTTCTAGGCACCTTAGGCTTGTCTTAGATAGCTTGTGTTTTCTCTTGTTGTAGCATATGTACATAGAGAAGATGATGTTGTAAAATAGCCCTAGGGAGGAGTACCACTTGTTGTATTATATGTGGTAAGGATGTATGATGTTAGGTTGTATGAAAAATGCTACTTTGGATGTAATATAAGTAGCGACTCCCAGTTGGAAATCATGATCTTCCTGCTTGCCAAATCTCTTCATTTGTGCATTTCCACGCTGTTTGATGAATACTAAGATGTTGCAAATTTTGTGGCATGTGTGCTCATCAAATTTAGCCTATTGAATCTAGGAGACTCTATTTTAGTCCAATCACTTCTATGATCTCTGTTGATTAGCAGCGTAGCACAGAACGGTGAAGAGTGAATTGCTAGATTATCTTCTTTACCCTTTTGCTCTCAGCGTTGAGTATCAATACGATGGAGCATGAGGCTATCTAACAGCTGACCAGTTCTGAGTTTATGAGTTGCACAAATATGTGTTGTGCATATTGTGCTACACCGCATTTAGTTAAATTCTGCTGATTTAATTTTGATATCCAGTGTTTGATCATTGCACTTACCATTGATTTTGGGAGCAAGAGAAATGTATCTAATGGATGTCTTCCATAATTACAGATGGTTGGTCAAACTCGTGGAACGCCTGAAGGCTTCGGCCGTGAGACTGGCAGTGGATCTCAGTAGCCACCGCCACCACCGTCGAATCTGGCCGACTTAATGGCCATGCAGACTGAGCTGCTTCGCCAGCTGGTCCAAGGGCAACAAAATCAGCCACACCAACAGCATGGAGGACGGGATGCTCAACCCGCGGGTTACCAGGAGTTCTTTGGTACCCAACCTCCACTTTTCAGCCGAGCTGATGACCCACTGGATGCTGATGCTTGGCTCCATACAATCAATTCCAAGTTTGCTCTGTTAGCGGTACCGTGTGCTGATGCAAACAAGGCCCACTTTGCCGCCCAACAACTTCGTGGTCCTGCACGTATATGGTAGGATCATTATTGTGAGATGCAGCCTGCTGAACATGTCATCTCTTGGGAGGAATTCCGAACTTCCGTCAGATCACATCATATTCCTGAGGGACTGATAGAGAGAAAGTTTAATGAGTTCTTGGCTCTAAATCAAGGAACCCACACTATTCTACAATATGCACAGACTTTCAATCACCTGTGCCAATATACGGGCCATCATGCTAATACTGATGCCAAGAAACGTGACCGTTTTCGTCGTGGCCTTAATACCAAACTCAAGGAATGTCTGAACTTGGTTCAGCCCAATACTTATAATGAGCTGGTCAACATGACCATTACTCAGGAGGACTGTATTACTGCCCATCATGCTAAGAAGAAGCAGAAGGCACCCACAAGACCCTCGAGTGCTCAGCCACCGAGGTATCGTCTAGTGCAGAACACTCCACCCAGACCTCCATAGAGAAATGCCCCAGTGGGCAGGCTTGTCTTTAGGCCACCCCAGCAGCAAGGAGGATTCAGACCTCCAGTGCCTCAGCAGCAGCAGTAACAGCAGCAGTTTGGTCCAAGGCCAAATGCCCCACAGTTCAATAGTGGGAATGGTAATAATCGATGCTTCAACTGCGGCAGTACATCTCACTTTGCCAAGAATTGTCCGCAGCCCAGAAGGAACAATCCAGGGCAAAACTCCAACCAGAACAACAACAAGGGCAAGGGAAAGAGGCAAATGGTGCAAGTCCGGCAAGGGCGAGTTAACTTCACTACTCTTGTAGACCTTCCAGAAGGAGCACCAGTCATGACGGGTACTTTCTCTATCCTCAATAAACCCGCAGTCATATTATTTGATTCTGGTGCAACGCATAGTTTTATAAGTGCCAAATTTGGAGTAAAAATAGGATTGGACTTTTGTCATACTAAGGGATCTTTTATGATAACAACCCCTGGTGGGAAGATAGCTTCCAATCAAATCACTAGATATGTGCCAATTAAGCTGGGTAGCAAATTGATAAAGACAGATTTGATCCTGTTGAACTTAGAAGGCATGGATGTTATTCTGGGCATGAATTGGATGACTACACATAAAGTACTGTTAGATATCTCTTCCCGAGCTGTCGAGATAGATTCACCACATCAAGGAGCCACCATACTCTATCTACCACGACGAGAGTGCTTCAACTCTTGTGCCTATGCCACAAAAGAAATTAAACTTGAAGATATCCCAGTTGTGTGGGAGTATGCGGATATATTTCCAGATGATTTGCCTGGAATGCCCCCTGATAGAGATATCGAGTTTGTTATTGAACTTCAACCCGGTACCGCCCCTATATCTAAGAGGTCGTACCGAATGCCTCCTAATGAGTTAGCAGAATTGAAAGTCCAACTCCAAGACCTTCTTGACAAGGGCTTCATACGTCCAAGTTCTTCACCCTGGGGATGTCCAGCCCAGTTTGTGAAGAAGAAAGACAATAGTTTGAGGCTATGTGTTGATTATCGACCACTCAATGCGGTTACTATTAAAAATAAGTATCATCTTCCCCGCATTGATATACTGTTTGATCAATTAGCTGGAGCTAAGGTTTTCTCTAAGATCGATCTTCGTTCTGGCTACCACCAAATAAAGATCAGGCCTTGTGATATTCCAAAGACTGCTTTCTCGACCAGATATGGACTCTATGAATACCTGGTTATGTCTTTTGGTCTTACCAATGCCCCAGCATATTTTATGTACTTGATGAATTCAGTCTTCATGCCGGAGCTGGATAAATTCGTCGTGGTATTCATTGACGATATTTTGATCTACTCCAAGAATGAAGAAGAGCACGAGCAACATTTGCGTATCGTTCTTCAGCGATTATGAGATCATCATCTTTATGCCAAATTCTCCAAGTGTGAATTTTGGCTGGATAGTGTGAAATTCTTAGGCCATACTATCTCCAGTGATGGTATATCCGTTGATCCAACTAAAGTACAAGAAGTGATGGATTGGGAATCTCCTACTTCAGTTCATCAAATTCGCAGTTTTCTTGGTTTAGCTGGATACTATCGTCGATTCATTCCCGATTTCTCCAGAATAGCCAAGCCTATGATGGAGTTATTAAAGAAGGGAGTGAAGTTTGTTTGGAATGACAAATGTGAAGAAGCCTTTCAAACTCTCAAAGCTCGGCTCACTACTGCTCTAGTGTTGGCTACACCGGACAGTACCAAACCTTTTGATGTCTATTGTGATGCTTCTGGTACAGGACTTGGTTGTGTGCTTATGCAAGAAAACCGAGTTATTGCTTATGCATCAAGAGCTCTCCGAAATCACGAGAAGAATTATCCAACACATGATCTGGAGTTAGCAGCTGTTATACACGCTCTCAAGCTTTGGAGACAACATCTTATGGGGACTCATTGTAATATTTACACTGACCATAAGAGTCTCAAATATATCTTCACCCAAGTTGATCTCAACATGAGACAAAGACGCTGGCTAGAGTTGATAAAGGATTATGATCTTGAAGTGCACTATCATCCAGGAAAGGCTAATGTGGTTGCGGATGCACTCAGCTGCAAGTCACAATGCCATTGTCTATCTGTAGAGCCATTCGATGAAACTCTATGCCAGGAAATGATGATGTTAAACCTAGAAATGGTACCTCAAGGAAGTTTGAACCATATATCTATTGAGCCTACACTTCATGATAGCATCATCATGGCACAATTACATGATGAGGGTATCAAAATCATTAAGGAAAGGTTGTCCCAAGGAGAAGCAAAGTACAAATGTTTCCGTGTGGATCATAGAGGAGTTTTATGGTTTGAATCTCGACTTGTTGTACCCAAGAATCATCAGCTTAGAAAGCAAATCCTTGATGAGGCACATCTATCGAAGTTTTCGATTCATCCCGGTAGCACCAAGATGTACCAAGATCTTAAACAAGATTTCTGGTGGACTCGAATGAAAAGAGAGATCGCCAGATATGTTTCTGAGTGTGATGTCTGTCAAAGAGTTAAAGCTAGTCACTTGAAAGTAGCTGGTACTCTCCAACCTTTACCCATTCCATCCTGGAAATGGGAGGACATCAGTATGGATTTTATTATTGGTTTACCCAATACTTCGCAGAAGCATGATTCTATTTGGGTAATCATTGATAGACTCACCAAGACCGCCCATTTTATTCCGGTTCATACTACTTATTATGCCAAGAAGTATGCAGAGAACTATCTTGATCAAATAGTTCATTTGCATGGAGTTCCAAAGACGATCATTTCTGATCGTGGGGCTCAGTTTATTGCACGTTTATGGGAGCAATTACAAGAATCCCTTGGAACAAAATTGATTCGTAGTTCAGCTTATCATCCGCAAACTGATGGGCAAACGGAACGAATCAATCAAATCCTTGAAGACATGTTGAGAGCATGTGCTATTCAATATGGCAAGAACTGGGACAAATGCCTAGCACTGGCAGAGTTATCAAATAATAACAGTTATCAATCCAGCTTGCAAATGGCACCATTTGAAGCATTATACGGTCGAAGGTGTCGAACTCCTTTGAGTTGGTGACAAGCTGGAGAACGCAAAATTTTTGGGCCAGATTTAGTCTCTGAGGCAGAGGAGAAAGTCAAAGTTATCCAGACTAATCTTAAAGCAGCCCAATCAAGATAGAAAAGTTATGCAGACAAAAGAAGAGATCCTTTACAATTCGAGGTAGGGGATTTCATATATTTACGAGTATCTCCTACTAGAGGTGTTCAACGCTTCGGTATCAAAGGGAAATTAGCACCCCGATACATCGGACCATTTGAAATCATTGAAACTTGTGGACCAGTTGCCTACTGACTTCGTCTTCCTTCTCAGTTGGCCGCCATTCATGATATCTTCCATGTATCACAACTCCGGAAGTGCACCAGGGTACCTACTAAGATCCTTGAACCACAAGATATCGAGATTGAATCCGATCTATCTTATACGGAGTATCCAATCAAGATTCTTGACACCAAGGAAAGAAGTATTAGAAGGGAGAAAGTTAAAATGTACAAGATTCAGTGGAATCATCATACTGAGGAAGAAGCTACTTGGGAGACCGAAAATTTCCTCCAAAGAAACTTTCCCGACTTTCTTAGAACAAATCCAGGTATCAAACCTTTCCATTCTTAGTCTTCCTGTAATCTCCGGGCGAGATTCCTTTTAGGGGGGAAGGCTGTGACACCCTAGGTGTCTGCACATTAGTGTTGCATACCTTTTATACATCATGTGCTTGTTTTGCTTGAAAAAGGACCTTTTTGTAATTAGAAAAGGTTATATGTGTAATATTGATTTTATGCAAGGGTCTTTCTATAGTTTAATTGGAATTGAATGTGTGATTATAGCTTTTGTGGAGGGTGTTTTTGCAAAATGTGGTGTAATCATTACATGGCAGGAAACTTTTCAAATCAGCCCATGTTTGAAGTGAAATTTCATTGAAAAAGACAAGTTTCCTTTGAATTCAAAATCCCTTCAATGTTTTCAAATTTAGTTCTTGAATTTTTGGTCAAATAAATTTTTGCACAACATCAAAGTTGTAGATCTTGAAAAGTTGAACAACTTTCATGTTGGGCACTTTTTCATTTGAGCTTTAGTTTAAAAGTTATCCTTGTTTTACATTCAGGTCCCTGGAATTTTCAGAAATTGCAAAATGAACCTTTTCCCCTTCCTCCAGCTCCCTGCTCTGTTTTCCCCGGCGCCGCTGTGCAGACCGCCGCCCGCCGCCGTGGAGAGCTGCCTCCCCGCGCCACCTCCTCCCTGCTAGCCCACGCGTCGCGCCTGAGCTCCTCGCCGCCCTCCCTTGCTCACACTGGAGCTTCCTTGCCGTGCCAAGCGCCCCCGCCGAGCGTAGAGCCGCCCCCGCGGCCGCCACCGCGACGCCGCCGTGGAGCGCCCGCTGCAGAGGCCGCCGCCTCCCCTAGCGCACGCATGGGCACTACTTAAACCCCAGTGTCCCATTCCGCATGCCCTTTCGCTTTCTCAGTGCTCCCACGCCACAGAACGCGCCGCCGCTCCACCCAGAACGCCAGCGTGCTCAAGCCGCCATCGACCCGCCGCCACAGACCCGCTCCGCCCGCGCTGACCCCTCCACCAGCTCTGCCTCATCCTCGCGCAGCTAGCAAGCTACTTCCCGTTGACTAATTCCTACAAGAACCCCCTCGCCCTCGAGCTCCGCCACCATAGCTTGAGCTCCGCTGCTGCTGCTCGCCGTCGAACCCACTCCTCCGCACTTCCCCGCCCTTAATCGACCTCACCAGGAGCTCCGCCGTGTCCTGGCGCAGCTTCCCCACCCCTTCTCTGTGTCAATCCCTCACTAGAGCACCCTCGCCGTCGTTTGCCTCCGCCGCCGACCCGCCCTGCTCCGTCGAGCCGCCGCCTCCGAGCCCCTTCCCGCACCCCAAGACCACCCTGTGGTGCGCCTTGAACCCGTGAAGCTCCCACACCCCTCCATCCTCGCCGCCGGTGAGCCCCTCGCCGGGAAATGGCCGGTCAAACCCCGCCTCCCCTCTCTGACCCAGCCAAGGACCCTCGGGTTTGAATTCGAGAAAGACCAGGGGGTTATTTGAATAGCTCAAGACACATATGAATAGTGCTCTAGGGACTTCTTTGTGATGATTTTCAGTGAACTTTGAAATTCAGTATCAATTTGTAGAAAATTCATAAAATAGCAAATCTTGATGTTTTGGAATCCCCTTGAAGAGGTCTATGCAATAGAATCATAATATGTTAGGCTTTTGTTGAAAGTTTTTGCTGTACAAGTGGTTTTGTGTCACTAGGTAAATAAAGACTAGTTATTTAAACTTTTTCTTATCTGATGATTGAAAGCTTGTCTTGCTCTGAAATTTTTATGGTAGTTTACTCATGAGACAATAGTTTTTCTATAAAAATTTAGTGATCAGTTCTCATGTGTAGCGTTTTCTTTGATTTAATGTTTGTTTAGAAGACTTTAATTATGGTAAATAGTTTCTTTTCATAATAAATCATGGAAATATTTCTGCATGTTCTTCTTGAGTAGCTTAGCTCGTCCATGAAGTTTGAGCATCAGTTCATGACTAGAACAGGAGCTAAAAATGAATCTTACTAATCTGTTGTTCTGTTTTGTTTATTTTCTCATAATTACTTCTTTGTAGATAAAATCATGAAAAATTCACAGTACCTAGATAATTTCTGTGTCAACCTCCTGTTAAATTTTGAGGTTCTTCTTTGTTATAGTTTGACCTGTATAATTTAAGTTTGTTCTAGGTGCTGTCTGAATGATTGAATTGTTGTGATTAAGTGGCTACATGTTTTGGCATAATTTTTACAGGGTAGCTTAATCTATTCATGTTTTGTTTAGGGTAATTTTTTCTAAATTTATTTCTGTTTGTGCTTTGAGTTTTTTATTTATTAGCAAACCATGACTTACTTGTTATAGGAAATCACCCCCATTTGTTTATGAAGTTAGTAAACTTCATTTGTGCTGTTGATCATGATGCCTTGTGTAATTAAATTTGTTGAGTTACTACTCTATAAACGTTTTCCCATGTATGTTTATAATTCTGTTCTTACATTACATATAGATACGACTGCCTTATCAGACGGGACGTACGCGCTGATCCCGGAGTCTGACGGAGGTGATCCAGAAGTCTAGGTGAACGCCGCTGAACTAACTGAAGCCCCTAACCAAAGTTCGGAAGAGCCTAGAGCTGAAATAGTTAGCGACTACCGAGAAGGCAAGCCCCGGACATAACCTATATTTCAAATTATTATCATTTACTGTCTTTATTTACTTGTGCATTTACAGTTCTTAGGATTTGAATTGAAACCCTAGATGCATGATCCTAGGAACCTATGTACTGAACACTAGATCTGAGTTCAACTACTTGCTAAGCTTATAGGACCGTTAAAAGTCGAGTGATTGCCTGTCACTCGCGAGCTTTATAGGAATTGCTTGTTTACTTTCTGTTATCAATATAAGGACGACGGACGGGGTCGTGTTCGATATCATGACCTTTGGTGAGACCCCGTCTGTATTGAGGAACTTGCTAAGGTCGCGGTGTGGGGTAGTGCTGGTTAAGTTTTGAACGTACTAGCCACATGCCGTAAATATGGTACGCGGTAAGCCTAGTAGCCGATTGGACCGGGCAGTGGATATACCTCTCACTCTCTCTTAGGGATAGGTTTTATTTTTATGTTGCGCAACACTACGACTTCAAGGGACAAGGGTGGACCGACATGGGTGGACCTTGGAGCCCTGTAGTCAGGGAGAGTGGCACTATCCACAAGCCGGAAAGAAAGGCAAACGGTTGTTTGGAAACGACCCGACGGTGTTCCAAACGTGTGTGTTAGGTTTGCCTGGCAGGTTGAATTTCGATTCAGAATCGTCCGCCTCTCACGATGAAATGAGACTGCTTGATCTCTTTGCCACACAGAGTAATAAGAGCAACAATATTATTTATCAATCTTGATGTTTGCTTAGTTTTCTACCATGATTGGATAGTAGTTGCTTACATAGAATGGTCAATCAACTAGAATCTGGAAAGCTAAAACTTGAAAGTAAGGACCTACTCTTTATTGCTTTTCAGCAAAAAGGAAAACCAGAGCCTCACAAACCTTGCATAGTCTAGCTAAAGTGGGCTACTTATACCCGTTGACGGTTAAGTCTTGCTGAGTATTAGAATACTCTGCCTTGCTGTTGAAACCCCTTTTTCAGGTATGAGTTTTGAGGAGCAAATCACTAGCTTGACCTATCCTTGCTCGTTGCCTCCTGGCTGGTCCGTAGAGTGGGATACGTCCGCAGCCGGCAATGACTATGACGAATGATACCATGCTTGGGCTAGCCTGGTATCCTTTTGCGACGTGTTGTAGCCGTCGTGTTTTATCTTCCGCTGTCTAAACTCTGAACTTATAGTTATGGCTTGTATAACTGCTTTACTAAGGTTGGTCTTGTAATAATGCTTTAGAACTGGTTTGTAATAACTTTTATGCCTGTGATGTAAAATTGTGGTTGTAATATCTCTGGACTCGCCTTCGTGCAGGGTATGCTTGTTCGATCCGAGAACCGGTGGTTGTATCGGGACGTTACCCGACAGACCAAGAATTATTCCGTTTGAAGTGCGTTTGAGCTGGTGTTGCCTTTATGGTGATGGCCTGCGCATTTGAGCCGGGATAATTCAGGTGGTTCTACCACAAAAAGCCTCTTTAAACCCAAAATCTCCAATCCGATCCCTCGATATTCCACCTACTCTGTGGAGACGGCCTGTCACGACGCCCCCCTTTTGAACGAAATACCCTGAAGCAAGTCGACCCCCTTTGGTAGTTCCGCCATGAACCTCTAGCCACAATGACTACAAGATCACGCTAAGCGATCTATCTCGATAATAGATCTAGGATGAAGCAAACCCAAAGAAAAGAACGAAATCGAAAGAGAGAACATGGTCGCTAAACATTTGGAATCACAAATAACTTCACCATGAATGATTGTACATCACAAGATCACAACCGGGGCCCTACCTTGATCTTGATGATCCTAGCTTCAGGACTCCAACGTGGTCTTCCTTCCAAGGTTGCCACGTCGGCTAGGCCGAACCCTAGACAACTAGCACGACCATCGGCTCTCCGAGAGGTGTCCCTCTATCTTCTCTGCTCCTTGGCGTCGTCTCCCAAATTGATCTCTGCGTGAACCTTGGGGAGGGGTCTTTAAATAGCCTCAGGGAACCCTAGGTCAAAGGGGAGGTCGAACCAGCCTAAAAAAGGGTTGGGTCGGCCGGCCCAATGGGCCTAGGCCGGCCAGCCTGGCTCTTTCCTTCGCCGTCTCGTGTTCATCTTTCTCCCCAAGTCTCCTGGAATCTTCTAGAGTTTATGTCTTTCACGATTGCACCCCATTAGATGTCGTTATCTTCGAAATTTCTTCGAGGAAAAGGATAGGATGGAAAATCCTTCCTTAAATATCTCTTTGCTTTGCTTAGCCCTGAAGTATCTTGATCTTATCTTGTGGGCTTTGTCCTTTGGGCTTCATTGGAGGGTGGATGTGCATGAACGGGCCTCTAATCATCATGGCCTTCGATCCTTTGTTCGGGCTTTGTCCTTCGTATTTCTTCGTGTCATCGTGTGATCATGGGCCTCGCCATTTCATGCTCCAAAATTGGTCAAAAACCTTCAAAAACGAAGTACTTCCAAAATATATGTGCAAACGCGAAAACGACCAATAATTGGGCCGAGGTTAGGATGGTTAGTGATTCTGATATTAAATTTATGCCATTATCAAAGTTAAACAGGGGATAAAATGGATACTTAAGGAGCGCCAACACTCAGCTTCACTGTGATGACTCCACTGAACTCTACACATCTTGATGCGCTTGTTCCGTGTAACCCTCTCTGATGTCTCCAGAATCTTCACCGGATGCTCAGTATAGGTCAGATCTTCCTGCACATCCAACCCATCCTATGGTGCCTGCTCCTCAGGTACTCGCAGACACTTCTTCAACTGACAAATATGGAAGACATCATGCACTCCAGAGAGATTGGTAGGCAACTCCAGGCGATAAGCAACTTCACCTTTCCTCTCTAGCACCTTGAATGAACCAATATACCGAGGTGCTAGCTTCCCCTTGACATTAAACCTGCGGATTCCTCTCATCGGTGAGACCTTCAGATATACATAATCATCAACACTGAAAGTCAGGTCCCTCCGTTTGCCATCTGCATAGCTCTTTTGCCTACTCTGTGCAATCCTCAGATTCTCCCGCACAGCCTGTACCATCTGCTCTGCATCTTCTATAATGTCAGGGCCAAAGAGCTACTTCTCACCAATCTGATCCCAATAGAGAGTAGTCCTGCACTTTCTGCCATACAATGCCTCAAAGGGGGGACCTCTTCAGACTGGCCTGGTAGCTATTGTTGTAGGAAAACTCAGCATACGACAGGCACTTATCCCAACTAGTACCATACTGAATAGCACAAGCTCTCAGCATATCTTCCAACACCTGGTTGGTTTTCTCTGTCTGCCCATCTGTCTGAGGATGATAGGCGGTACTGAAGCGTAGCTTCGTATCCAACGAATCATGGAGCTGCTCCCAGAACCGTGAAGTGAACTATGATCCTCTATCAGATATGATCTTCTTGGGCACCCCATGCAAACAGACAATCCGGGAGATATACAACTCTGCAAGTTTGGCACCGGAGTAAGTAGTGTTCACCGGAATGAAGTGAGCAACCTTCATCAATGGCTGTAGCAGACCTGCTGGCCTCTGATGCTCAGCCTTGACACGCTATAGGTGTCACAAATAGCCACGTACTCTGCCACTGAACGCTTCATCCCATACCAAAAGAAACGTTCCTTGAGATCATAGTACGTCTTGGTACTGCCCGAATGAATAGAGTAAGCTGTATCATGAGCCTCACTCAAAATCAACTTCCTGAGATCCTTCACATCTGGCACACAGATCCGGTTCTTGTACCACAAGGTACCATGATCATCCTCTCTGAAATGAGGAGCCTTGCCTTTCTTGAGCAACTCACGGATATCCTGCAGCTTCTCATCTTCCTTCTGATGCTACCGGATCTCTGCCTCTAGAGTGGGCACTACCTCGAATGCTGCACTCGAAGTATGATGCAAGAAATCCAAACTCAACTGCTCAAACTCCTCGCATAACTCTGGGGGCATCTGGAAAGCAATGGCCATGTTGACATAGCTTCTTCTGCTCAGAGCATCTGCCACAACATTGGCCTTACCCGGATGATAGTGAATCTCCAGGTCATAGTCCTTGACCAGCTCTAACCATCTCCTCTGCCGCATGTTCAGCTCATTCTGCGTGAAAATATACGTGAGGCTCTTGTGATCATTGTAGATGTCACACTGCTGCCCATACAAGTAATGCCTCCAAATCTTCAGAGCATGCACAACTGCGGCTAACTCAAGATCATGAGTGGGATAGTTCAGCTCATGCCGACGTAACTGTCGTGAAGCATAAGCAATCACTCTGCCTTCCTGCATCAGAACACAACCAAGACCATCCTTCGAAGCATCACAATACACCGTGAACCTCTTGCTCTGGTCTGGCAGAGTAAGGACTGGCACCGTAGTCAACCTCTTCTTCAGCTCATCAAATGCCATCTGACGCTCATCAGTCCATATGAATGCTGCATTCTTCTCTAGCAAAGAAGTCAAGGGCATCGCGATCTTGGAGAAATTCTCAATGAACCTCCGATAATATCCTGCTAAGCCCAAGAATGACCGGACTTCCTTCACCGTCTGCGGTGTCTCCCACTCAAGCACATCCTTCACCTTGATCGGATCAACTGCAATACCTCCCTTGGAGATGATATGACCGAGGAACGGATCCTCGTCAATCCAGAACTCGCACTTGCTGAACTTAGCATACAGCTGATGCTCCCTCAATCTCTGCAACACGAGCCTCAGATCAACTTCATGCTCTGCCTCTGACTTGAAAAAGATCAGAATATCGTCAATGAAGATCACCACGAAGACATTCAGATAATCCATGAAAACCATGTGTCATCAAGTGCATGAAGAAAGCCGGGGCATTAGTCAAGCCGAAAGACATGACCGTGTACTCATACAGCCCGTACTTGCCGGTGAATGCCGTCTTCGGAATATCCTCAGGACGGATCCTCAGCTGAAAATAGCCCGAACGCAGATCAATCTTAGAGAATACAGGAGCACCTCGAAGCAGATCAAACAGATCCTCAATACGGGACAGTGGATGCTTGTTCTTAATGGTAACTGCGTTCAGCTCCCGATAATCGACACACATTCTCTTCGAGCCATCCTTTTATCTACTAGCAACAACGGAAAAGCCCAAGGAGAAAAACTGCAACAGATATAGCACTTGGCTAACAACTCATCAATGGTCTTCTTAACTTCCTCATGCTCTATAGGTGCCATGCGGTAGGGCCGCTTTGCAATAGGAGCAGTGCTAGGCAAGAGATCAATAGAAAACTCGATGTCGTGTACAGGCGGCATACCTGGCAAATCATCCGGAAAGACATCCGGGAATTCAGACACCACGCGAATACCGTCCGTGGGTCTAGCCTCCATCTGATGAAGAAATCCAGAAGGTTCCACTGCACTGATAGTAACCTCCTGACCACTGGAAGCCGATAACAAGACCGTCCTCTGAGCACAATCTATCCGGACTCCCTACTTAGCAAGAGTCTCCATCCCCAGAATGACATCGATGCCCTTGGTGTCTAGCATTGTAACACCCTAATTTAAATTTCCTATTTAATAACAAATTTAATTGGTTTTAATTAAATTTCTAAGGATTATTGTGTTGGTCTTGCATTTAATCTAATTTTGATCCTCAAGTAATTAAAATTTATCATAGGTTTAATTTTTGTTGTTGCATCATGCTGGAGTATTGTTTTATTTGTTGAGTGCTTGTGTGAATTCAAATTCAAATTTGAATTCATTTGTGTTTAGTTTGGTTTAGAAATAGAATAAAGAGAAGGAAAAGATTTAGAAGAGAGCCCAGCCCAAAAACTCAACCAGGCCCAGCTCTCTTTTCCCCTTCCCTGCGGCCCGGCCCATACCAGCCCAGCGCGGGCTCGTTCTCTCCCCTGCGGCCCACAGCAGCACGCGCCCCGCCCGGCCCAGACTTCCGCTCGGCCTGCCCCGCGATCCGCTCAGCCCATGAAACAATCGCCCCGCACGGGACCGCTGCCAGCAGAGCACGCCGTCTCCACAGCCGTGAGCGCATGCACCCTTCTTTCTCTCTCCGGGCGGGCGTCCCCACAAGTCAGCCGCGTCCAAGTTGCGCGACTCCCCGCTCTTGCCTCTGACGAGATGGCCCAGCCAGGCCACGCCCCGTGCCCCCATCTCTTTGGGCCCGCCTGCCAGCGCCCCAGCTCGCTCGCGCGGCCCAGCTCTCCCCGCACGCCGCGCCCTCAGCCCAGTGGAGCCAACCCCACAGCCAGCGCCCCGCGCCCACTCCGCCCCGGCCCACCGGTCAGCCTGCGCCGCGCACCCCGTTACGCTGACAGCCCGGGCCCGCATGGTAGCCCCGTCTTCCCCGCGCCCTCCGCCCGCGCAACAGCCGCGCAACGGAATCCGGCCGGATTTCTCGCCGGCCTTTCCTTCCGGGGCACGCCCGCCCGAGATCCCGGACGCCCCCTTTAAACCGAACCGAGACCCCCCTGCCCCCTTCCATCCACCAGCGCGCCGCCCCAAGCTAGCCACCGCGCCACCACCGCACTGTGCAGAACCCCTTCGCCGCCGAGGTCCAGCACGCTCAGGCCACCTCCGCCACCAAGAGTCGCCGCCGGAGCTCCTCCTTGGCGCCAGGATCCTCCTCAAGCCCTCTTCCCCGACTACGACCTGCAACGACTCCCTCCGCAAGCGCTGCCCAACGCCGCCGCTCGGATCCCACCGCCGGCGCTACCGCACCACAACCCCGCTGCGCCACTTTTTCCATCCGATTTCGGGCACGGTGAGCACCACCCCAACCCCCCCTGTTCTTTTGCGCTAGATGCCGTGGGCCATAGCGCCCTCTAGGTGCTAGCATGTGGCACGCCGGCGACCCAGGGCCGCCCTGCACCGCCGCAGGCCACGACCGAGCCCCAATCCGCCGCCCAGTTTGCCCAGAAGGGTTCTCTATCGCGCGTACTCGCTCCCAGGCCAAACCTCGCCCAGATCCACACCCGGAGTGGCGAGAACGCATAGCTCTGGTGAGCCCCGCCGAGCAGACCCGCCGCAGTAGCCACGCTCGCCGTTGCAGTCCTTCCCGAGCCCAGCTGAGTGCGCAGGTGCATCACGCGTGTCGCGTAGACAGCCCTAGACCCAAACCCTGGCCGGATTGACCCCAGGAAGGCCGAGATTGGGCACCTCCGGCCGCCCGCCGCCGTGGAGCAGAGCTCCGGCGATGTCCCGCCGCCGTCCCGCGCGTCCAAGTCACCCCGGCCGCCCGATCTGAAACCCACGCCCCTGATTAGATCCAAAGCTCATCAAATCCAAACCTTCAGATCCGGATCCAATGGTCCAGAACCTTAGATACCGGTTCGGCCTGGCAAACTTGCTAAAGAACCCCTGCCTTTCTTCATATTCAACCCGAGCTCCTGGCCAGTTCATAAGAAATTAGGTTTAGGTCCTGTTTTTAGCACTTAACACCCTGAGTTCCTTTAAATTAGAACCCGCAGTCCACCCGTGGCAGTTTTGCGTGCTAACCCCTGTAGCTAAGGTTAATTGCGTTTTAGTCCTCAGTTTTTGTAGAAAACCCCCTGGAACTCCAGTTTTCTTACAAATAGGTCCCTGGATCTTGTTTTTAGCCTAGATTTTGCGTTTTAGCTCCGTTTTAGGCGTTCTTTATGTCCACGTGATCATTGTAACGCGTAGAATAGTTTTAGACTAGTTTAGTGTGTTGTTTTTATGTATTGATGTATTGTTTTTTAGCTTTTGTTAGTGTATGCTTGTATGTTTACTGTTGTGTATTGTTTTTGGCCATGTGTTCGTGAGTAGACATTGAGCTACCGGAGGAGCCCCAGTACCAGTACCCGGAGCAGCCGTCTTCCGAGCACTTTGAGCAGAAGCAGGAGCAGTACGAGGAAGGCAAGTATAATATGAACAACCTATCACTTTTAAATATAATTTCATACTGCATCTTAATACTGTATGCCTATAAGGACTTCCTAGCCACTTTATATCCTTTATATATCCCTTTGGGTTGCATTTGGATAGTTGTGCTAGGTTGCTGCGCTATAACACACTCTGGTCCTTTTTAATTAATTTGATTAATGGTTTACTTGAACTTAATTCTGAGAGTGGCCCTCTGTGCTTCGTGCTTGGGTGGCTCACGTCTCGTTAAAATTGGTTTTTGTTAGAAACATGGTTTAGGGGGCCAGCACGGTGCTTAGTGCTTGGTTGGCCACTCTCCATAAGGACCGGTTCATAGAGCGACAACCTGGGACAACAGCGCTACCACAAGACTGGAATGGGACGGTCTTGGCTTACTAATTAGGTCATTTTAGTTCGGGAGTAACTTACCTGCGGGGCAAGAGGGGAGTCGAGCTTCAATGGTGGTCAGGCTACGAGGCTGGTCTGTGTGTCTTGTACCCCCTCGAGGTGGGTACCATCATTGCATTGACTGAATCCTTAGCGGTTACACCTTACCAACGTGTCCTTTGTAACGGCCTCGTAGTGAGTTTGCTAGTCATCTCACCTACGGAAGTGTGATGAACAACTGGCGTAGCTCACGACTTGTGGGTAAAGATGTGCAACCTCTGCAGAGTGTAAAACTGGTATACTAGCCGCGCTCACGGTCATGAGCGGCCCAGATCCTCCTTTTGATTACTGGGGTTATCTCCTTCCGACGAGGGAGGTGCCTCTCGGGGTTACCTTGGTGTGGTTTTGGTATGGTTCTCAGTAGTTTCTTAATTAATTCTGATTAATTACTATGTAACTGGGTTAATGGTAATTCATCAACTTGTAGTAATTAGCTTTAATAAAATTTTGCCAAGACTTAAAAACTAATGCAGTCAGTCAGCCAGCCTTAGAGCCACATAGTTTGTGTTATACTTGTTGAGTACAAGTTGTGTACTCACTCTTGCCTCTTCTCTACTTTTTCCTCTTGGATACGCTACTGCTGCTCAGTTCCTGCCGACGCGAGGGAGTTCACTCAGAGCTACCAGGACTACGAGGACTTCTAGGCGTTCATCTCCCAGTCGACGTCCCTGTGGCGCCCTGCTCAGCTTCGGAGAGTTTTATCGTATTTGTATTCTACACTTCCGTTGTATCAGACTTTTTGTCATTTATGTAATAAATAACATTCGTACTCGCTTTATTATATCTTTTACGTGATATGTGCTATGATATACTGTTCATTCTGTTGTATATACGTGTGACTTGATCCTGGCACGTATATGATTGCTCGGTTTATGTCCTTTTATAAACCGGGTGTTACAAGCATCATCAGATCTGTATTGAATTCTACCCCCCTTAAGGATACACTGACTCTGAGGCAGAAGGTATGAGACCTCAATTGTCCTCCCGGTGAAGATACTAACAGGCAGCTCTTTAATGTGCTAGTACGAATACCATGATGCTCGACAAAAGACTGTGTAATGAAGGAATGCGTAGCACCAGTATCGAAAAGCACTGTAGCTGGATATGAATTGACCATGAACGTACCAATAACCACATTGGGAGCCTCGGTCGTTGACTCGACCGTAACGTGGTTCACTCTCCCCTGAAGTGGCGCCCTGGGCTGAGCTGGGCGCCCCTGCTATCCCGCCTGCGCCTTCCGGGGGCAAGTGTTGGTGTAGTGCCCCGGCTGGCCGCAGTGATAGCAGGTGCGAAGGGGTCCTTGAGCCTGCTGTCCAGCAGGAGGAGCTGCCTGCCGTGGAGCCTGAGGTGCTGGTGGAGCTAGTGGAGCAGCACGAGCCGGAGCTGCCGGTAACGTCGGGCCCTGACCTGCCAGCTACTGCTGTCGAGGCGGGTACTGCTGCGGCCTCTGCTGGTACTGCTGGGGAGGCCGGTATTGCTGCTGCTGGTACTGCTGGGGCGGCTGGAGGCGAGGATGGGTGTTCCTACTGGAAGCAACGGGAATGATCTTTCTCTTCTTGTTCTCCATCTCCTGGTGCTTGCGCTCCGTGTTGAGCGCGCTGTCAACCAGATGGTTGAAGTCGTCGAGGCGGAGGTTGAGCAGCGCATCCTGCTTGTCGCGGTCATCCGCGACCTCGGCAGGGGCGTAGCGAGCGAGCTGAAGAAAGCGATCACGATACTCTGTGACCGTCATAGTTCCCTAAAGTGAAAAGGACAGATGTATGGCGAATGATTACCTCATGCTTCAGAAAGATAGAACAAGGGGGATATGAGTTCAAAAGGTAATGCTGAAAAATTATATCTGACTTTACCTACTCCTTCTTCTTTGTCTTCATAACACCCGCGGGGACGTTGTGGCTGCGGAACCGCTCCCGGAACTGGATCCAGGTGAAAGCCTCACGGTCCTGAACTGGGTGGGACTCCCACCAGTCCAAAGCTGCACCTCGCAGCTGTCCTGCTGCGTACAAGACACGCTCCCGATCATCGCACTGGGCGATGTCCAGCTGTCGCTCCACTGCACGGAGACAGTCGTCTGCCTGAAGTGGGTCAGACGTGTGGGAGAACGTCGGCTCGTGACCCCTCAGGAACAGTGTTGTTCAGGGTAGCCATCATCTGCATCTGAAGCTGGAAGTACTGCTCCGGAGTCAAGGGTGGAGGCATTGGCATCCCGGTACCCTGGTTGTTCTGCCCCTACTGCGAGCCAGAACCGGAACCGGTGCTCCTGGTGTTCACCATCTGATTTGAACAAAAGATGTATGAGCAAAGATATTGCAGAAATAATTTAGATGGATATGATATCTTTCTGCAAGGAAGACTTAGGCATGATAAAGTAGACAGGATAGAGTGGACGGTTTTCCCCCAACGGTTCTAACTCATTTTATTATTTTAACTAATTTAAACTTAAGACTGATTTTCATTAAACAAATTTAACTACTAAACTATGCAATCATTCAAAAATCCAAATCAAACATGTAGCATAATAACAAGCATGCAAATTTCACAACTTAGCCGAGTTTAACACACGACTCGACTAACACAACGCGTCGCAGAACATTCTATCGCACTATTATAAAGGAGTCATTTAGCTTACACCTATGATGGTCAGATGATTTACTCTAGGCCAGAATCTACGGAAACTAATTCTATAGAGAGAAATCAAGGCAAGACGAGTAAAAAATCTTGGAATTTCAAGGAATATAATAGCAAAATAGTTTCAGCAGACAGGGATGAGAGAGAAGAAGACTTAAAACTCGACCAGTTCTATCTAGGCTTTCGTCCTACAGTCTATACGGCTCTGATACCACTGTAATACCCGGTTTATAAAAGGGCATAAACCGAGCAATCATATATGTACTAGGATCAAGTCACACGTATATACAATAGAATGAACAATATATCACAGCATATATCACATAAAAAGATATAATAAAGCGAGTACGAATGTTATTTATTACATTAATGACAAAATGTCTGATACAGAGTATGCGGAAGCGTAAAACATATACGATAACTCTCGTCGGAAGCTGAGCAGGGCGCCACAGGGACGTCGACTGGGAGACGAACGCCTAAAAGTCCTCATACTCCTGGTAGCTCTTGGTAAACTCCCTTGCGTCGGTAGGAACTGAGCAGCAGTAGAGTGTCCCCAAAAGAACAAGAGGAAAAAGTGTAGAGGAGGCAAGGGTGAGTACACAACTCGTACTCAACAAGTATAACACAAACTATGAGGCTCTAAGGTTGACTAACTCAACTGCATTAGCTTTTAAGTCTTGGCAAAATTTTATTAAAGCTATTTACTACAAGTTGATGAATTACCATAAACCTAGTTACATAGTAATTAGTCAAAATTAATCATGATACTACTGAGAACCATACCAAACCAAGCCACCCGAGAAAACCCTCCTAACCAAAGAAAGATAACCCCACTAATCAAAAGGAGGATCTGGGCCGCTCATGACCGTGAGCACGGCTAGTATACCAGTTTTACACTCTGCAGAGGTTGCACATCTTTACCCACAAGTCATGAGCTACGCTAGTTGTTCATCACACTTCCTTAGGTGAGATGACTAGCAAACTCACTACGAGGCCGTTACAAAGAATCTCGTTGGTAAGGCGTAACCGCGAAGAGTTGGATCGGCGACGATGGGGCCCACCTCATGGGGGTACAAGCACAGGTGCACAAACCAAGCACAGACCAAGCCGGAGGAGCAGGGACCATTAAAGCTCACCACCCTTTGCCCCGCAGGTAAGTTACTCCAAACCAAAAAGACCTAATTAGTAAGCCAAGACTGTCCCATTCCAGTCTTGTGGTAATGCTGTTGTCCCAGGTTGTCGCTCTATGAACCGGTCCTTATGGAGAGTGGCCAACCAAGCACTAAGCACCGTGCTGGCCCCCTAAACCATGTTTCTAATAAAAACCAATTTTAACGAGACGTGAGCCCCTCAAACGGGCCACTCTCAGAAATAAGTTGCATATACCATTAATCAAATTAATTAAAAAGGACCAAGTGTGTTATAGCGCAGCAACCTAGCACAACTAACCAAAATGCAACCCAAGGGATATATATAAGATAATAAAGTGGCTAGGAAAATCCTTATAGGCATACAGTATTAAAATGCAGTATGAAATTGTATTTAAAGTGATAGGTGTTTTTCATGTTATACTTGCCTTCCTCAAACAGTTCCTGCTGCTCAAACTGCTCAGAAGATGGTGGCTGCTCCGGGTACTGGTACTGGGGCTCCTCCGGTAGCTCAACGTCTACTCACGAACACATGACCAAAAACAAGGCAACAACATAAACATACATGCAAACAAAGGCTAACACTAAGAAATAGTACAACAATACATAAAAACATCAAAAAAAACTAAGCTAGAACTATTATACGCGTTACAACGATCACGTGGACATAAAGAACGCCTAAAACGGAGCTAGAACGTGAAAACCACGCTTAAAACAAGATCCAGGGACCTATATGTGGGAAAAACTTTGCTACAGGGGGTTTCTAGGCAAAAACCGAGGACCTAAACATAATTAAACATTAGATCTGGGGTCTAACGCACAAAAGGACAGGGGCTAGATGGCGGGTTCAAAAAGGGAAAAGCGCGGGGGCCTAAGTGTTAAAACCTGGGCCTCAGTGTAATTACTTTTACATTGGACGGGATGGCGTGTTGATACTCAGAAAGAGCAGGGGCTCTTTAGCAAAAACGCTAGGCTGAAGTGGTACGCGTAGATATCGGCTGTTGGATCACGATCCGGTGGCTCAGCGCGAAGAGGTTCGCGGCTTCTAATCAGGTGCGTTGATCTCAGATCTAACGGACAGGAGTGGTTGGGCACGCGAGCGGTGGCGGAAGGTCGCCGGCGACTCTGTTCCGCGGCGGCGCAGGCTGATGCTTGCCGGAGTTTGGCGTTTCCGGGGTTCCAGGGCTCGGTTTGAGTTGTGGTTTGGCCCAGGAGCATGAGCGCGGGATGGGTGATCCACCTGGACACCTAAAACGGGGCTTCCGGGCTTGGACGGGGCTCGCCACGGCGAGGGCAGGACTACACGGCGGCGCAAGCGCTGGCGTGCGGTGCACGGGCACCTAGGGTGTACCAGGGGACCTAAAACCTAGCGCAAACGGAGCAGGGGGGACACTGGTGCTCACCGAGGTTCTGAAGCGTGCAGGAAGGCTGTGCAGCTCGACAGAACTCGGGGTCCGGGCATTGCAGGGCGTCTCCCGGCTCCTGGACTCCACGGATCGGTTTGTGAAGGTCCTGCGAGGGAGCCACGGGGGTCAGCAGGCACGGAGTGGAACCAGAGGCATGGAATTGCGGCGGTGGACCGGCTCACCTCCGGCGACGTCCAGCGCAAATCCGATGGCTTCACGGGCCGGGGTCGCGGGTGCAGGCCTGGGGAAGCTTGCTGGTGCCGAGGCAGAGCTACGGCGGGGTTTGGCCAGGGCTAGGATGTGGCGGTGTGGCATGGCCACGGCGGCGCACGGTGCTCTGCGCGGCGGAGCTATGCGGGCGTGGCGGCTGCGGGATGTGGTGGCGATGGTGTGGTAAGGTGGGTGCGCAGGGGCCACGGGCGCCAAATAAAGGAACCCCGGGTCCCTGGGCGTGCGTGCCTGGCGCTGTCAAGGCGGAGATCACGGCCGGGTGCTGCTCGGTGGGGAAAATGGATCGCGCCAACCGCTCGGCGTGATCCCGGGCTCGGGTACGACTTCTAGATGGTCGGGGCGTGCTTAGGCTGATCGGTGGGCCTTGCGGGGTCGAGTAGTCCACGGGGCAACGGCGGGGTGAGCTAAGCGGAGCAGCGCAGAGGAGTTCGGGCGGGGATCATAGGCGGAGGAAGAGGGACGAAGCTAACTAGTGGGGTCGAGCTGCCAGTGGGAGCGCAGGTGAGAGCGGGCCGAGCGGGGTGATGCGCGCGTGTCGCGGCTGGCTTGCGGGCCCGGCTGGTGGGAGGGGGAGCGCGCGCTGCGGAGCGAGCGGTGTGCGGGCTGAGCGGCGTGCGGGCCGCGAGTGGAGAGGGGCGCTGGGCCGGGACGGGGTTTGCTGGGCCGAACGCAGAGGAGAGAACGGGCCGAGGGGAGAGGGGGTCGTGGCTGGGCTCGGGAAGAGGAGAGCTGGGCCCGTGTGGAAGGGTTGAGCCAGCTGGGCTGGGTGGTTTCTGGGTTTGGGTCCTTCTACTGGGCTGGGTTCTTTTCTATTTCTTTCTCCTTTCTATTTCCTATTTCAAACACCACTCAATCTAAAACCATTTGAATTCAATAACAAAATTAAATTAGAGAAAATTTTAATTACTTGTAAAACAAAATTAGATTAAATGCAAGTCTAAACATAATAAACCTTAGAAAATTAAATAAAGCAAATTAAATTTATTATTAATTGCTGAAATTTAAAATTAGGGTGTTACATCTCCCCCTTACGGGTCGAGCTCCTCAGCGTCTGCTGCACCGCCGCCAACCCAGCCTTTGACAGCTGGATCTTCTTGATGGCGCGGCACGTCTTCCTCCTCAAGGCGGCCGACATGGCGGCCCTGAGGCTCCGGTGATCTCCACCTCCAGCTCACTCCCCACGGAGGAGTCGGAGGAGAACTCGGCCTCCTCCTCCTCCGCCAGCTGTCGCAGCTCGGCGGGGGCGGCGGCATCCTTCCCAGGGTCTCCCTCAGGTAGAGGAGCGGGGGACCAATACTCCAAGACCTTGACCTGCAGAAGACCCGAGTTGTTATAAAACCCAACGGGTGTACTCGGAAAAACAGAGCAAAAAACAGAGCAAATGACTCGGAATGTACCAAACAACTCGGCAAAGATCAAGAAGACTTACGGCATCAGTTGGCCGCTTCAGGCAGTGGGCTTTAGGACAGCCCTTTTCCCGGATCTGCCCCGCCATGATGCAGGCCACCCGGTGCGCAATCTCGTCCCGGGGAACCTTGCGTTCATGTCCCCAGGTTGGGTCCCGATGACCCCAGTACTCGAAGGCCGGGTGGACCCTCTCCTGGATCGGCTGCGTGAGCCGCCTGCAGAAGGAGATGGCCACCGCGGCCCCCGTCAGGCCCCGTACCAACAAGTCAGCAATCTCTTGGAGGAGGTGCTCCACTTACGCCATCTCCTCGGTGGTCAGCGGCTCCTCCTAGCACGCCTTGTACTCCGGCGCGGCCGGTGCGCGCCGGGAGGCAGGGCGCCGGGTTCGCCACTATGAACCATTCCCGCGCCCACCTCTTGTTGGTGTCGTGGAGCTCGAAGTCGGGGTAGACGCACCCCTAGCGCAGCGAGAAGGCGGCCCCGCCCAAGACGTTACGGTGAACGTTGGACGGATGCCCCTTGAGGCGGTACAGAGCCCGCAACAGATTGAAATGGGGAGCGATCCCCAAGTACCCCTCGCAGAGGTGGATGAAGATGGTGATATGTGCAATTGAATTAGGCTTGTGATGAGTTACCTCGAGCCCGTAGAAATGGAGAAGTCCGCGGAAAAATGCCCCCATGAGCAGTGCGAAGCCCTTCTCATAGAAGGACTTGAACACGACCGCCTGGTTCGTGTCCTCCGATGGGAACTCCTCCCCATAGCAGCACCGCCACCCGGAGATTTGCTTCTCCGGGAGGATGCCGCGCTCCACCATGTCCTGGATGTCGCTCTCCAGGAGCGAGCATCTTTGCCAAGATGACGATGGCGGCGGGGCCTCTCCGGAGCTCCCCGAAGTCGACAACGCAGATGCAGCGGATGAGGCGGCCACGGCGAAGCTCAGGCGAGGGGAGGAAAACGCGCGGAAGAAGAAGGCAGAGAGCTCTGGAAGCTTGCCAAGTTGGCTAAGGCGGCAGAAAGCTCTGGAGCGCTCGGGAACAGGGTGGCTGCTCTGTGCTGCCTCCCCTATTTAAATATTGGAGGCTCTACAACAGGCAAATCCGAAATCAACGGCCGGATCAGATCGGGCCAGAGATTTCATGGTGGATGAGGCGGGACAAACGGTAACTTCCTTTTTACCATTGCCTCTGACAACCCCACTCCCTTGTCAGTCGAGACAGATCCGCGCTGAGTATAACGGTTGGATTTTTCACCCCGATACTTATATGCTTTGAATATTCCTGGGAACGACCTGGCGTGTCTCTGTGACACAGCCAGGGCCTTAGGGCCTGGACGCCGTGACAACTCGGCGTGTCTCCATGACTCCGCCAGCAGCCCTGCTTGGGGGCTGGGCGCCATCTACGACCCGGCGTGTCTCCGTGACCTAGCCAGGGTCTCAGGGCCCGGACACCGTGACAACTCGGCGTGTCGCCGTGACTCCGCCAGCGACCCTGCTCAGGGGCTGGGCGCCATCTACGACCCGGCGTGTCTCCGTGACCCAGCCAGGGCCTCTGGGCTTGGATGTCGTGACAACTCTACGTGTCTCCGTGACTCCACCAGTTACCCTGCTCGGGGGCTGGGCGCCATCAATGACCCGGCGTGTCTCCATGACCCAGCCAGGGCCTTAGGGCTCGGAAGCCATGACAACTCGGCGTGTCTCCGTGACTCCGCCAGCGACCCTGCTCGGGGGCTAGGCGCCATCTACGACCCAGCGTGTCTCCATGACCCAGCCAGGGCCTCAGATCCCGGACGCCGTGACAACTCGGCGTGTCTTCGTGACTCCGCCGGCGACCCTGCTCGAGGACTGGGCGCCATCAATGACCCGGCGTGTCTCCGTGACCCAGTGAGGGCCTCAGTGCTTGGATGCCGTGACAACTCGCCGTGTCTCCGTGACTCCGCCAGCAACCCTACTAGGGGGCTGGGCATCATCTACGACCCGACATGTCTCCGTGACCCAGCTAGGGCCTCAGGGCCTGGAAGCCGTGACAACTCGGCGTGTCTCCGTGACTCTGCCAGCGACCCTTCTCGGGGGCTGGGCGCCATCTATGACCCGGCGTGTCTCCGTGACCCAGCCAGGGCCACAAGGCTCGGACGCCGTGACATCTCGGTGCATCTCCGTGACTCTGCCAGTGACCCTGCTCGGGGGCTGGGTGCTATGTACGACTCGGCGTGTCTCCGTGACCTAGCCAAGGCTTCAGGGCCCAGACGCCGTGACTTCTTAGCAAGTCTCCGTGATTTGGCTAAGGTTTCAGAGCCTGCACATTAGGACTACTCGGAAAGTCTTAGTGGCTTAAACTAGGGCTTCAGGGTCAGGGTAACCAAGTCGGGTTCGATTACTAAGGCAACCTAAGGGTGGCTAAATGCTGGTACCTTCAGGGGTGCAGTATGACGAGAATATCGACTGGATGTTCAAGCGTCCGGATACACGAGTTAAAGATCATTTCTTTGACCCTCAAAAAGCTTCTCCGAAACCTTCTGAGGCTCGGGGGATACACCCAACGGGTGCGCCCAGGGGCGCATCCTATTCTGGATCTACAACCGCGGTGGACTATCATCATCATGAGCACCGAAGGACTTCATTCAAATACCACAAAGTTCGACTCGGCCCTCCGGCGCTCGGGGGCTTGACGGAGGTAGACCTAGGTACATCCCTGCTAAGTGGGGTCCCCAAACCCGGGAGACTACCCTACTCGGTGACTTGGCTACAACTACTCAGCACGCGGCTGTGCGCAGATGGGATCCTCAAAGGATCAGGATGAGAGGCTCCAACTAGAGGCCCATGCATCTAGGGATCTTAGCTGGCCTCCTTCCATGTAAAACAACTCGAGTATATCATTCCTTGTAACCCTACGGCTCCCGGCCTATATAAGGGAGATGTAGGACGACCCATAGACTCTCTCTTTTTCGCCGCATTCCACAAACCCTAATACAACCTCAAACACAGGACGTAGGGTATAATGCTCATTGCAGCCCAAACCTGTCTAAGTCCCTGCGTCTTCGTGCTACCATCGAGTTCTTGGTCCTGAGATCCCCATCCTGAAACTCTACCGCCGGGTACACCCCTGGTGGACTGGCCAGAATAGCAATCCGACACATGGGTTGCCCACATCTGTGCCGTCTTGCCTTTGTAAGTAGTAGGTTCCTGGAGCCACTATCCCACTGGCGATGAAGGGCCCTTCCCATGGGGAAGACAGCTTATGAACGCCGGTAGTCGACTGGATTCATCGTAGAACCAGGTCGCCGATGTTGAAATCTCTCTCGTGGACGTTGCCATCATGATAGCACCGGAGCTGCTGTTCATATCTCGCGTGTTGTTTGGAGACCATCAGGAGGTTCTGCTCTGTCGAGTCGATGTCAGTGCATTGAGTTAGCTCGGCTTCATTTTCGTCATAGTTCTGGATGAGCGGAGCACCAAAAGCTATGTCCGATGGCAAGACTGCTTCAGAACCGCATACCATGAAAAATGGCGAGCTGCTAGTAGCCTGGCTTCTCTGTGTGCGGAGTCCCCAGACTACTCTGGGTAGTTCTTGGAGCCACTTTGCACCGTATTTTTCGATCGGGTCGAAAATTCTGACCTTGAGCCCTAGGAGGATCAAGCCATTGGCCCTTTCAACTTGGCCGTTGCACCTGGGGTGCGCCACGGAGGCGTAGTAGACGTCGATGCAGCTCTCTTGGCAGTAACCCCAGAACTCGGAGCCCGTGAACGAGGTGCCCAGGTCTGTAATGATCCGATTAGGCACTCCAAACCGGTGTGATATCTCCTCGATGAACTCGGCTGCCTTAACTGTTATAGTGGTCGTGACGGGCTTGACTTCAATCCACTTCGTGAACTTGTCGATTGCCACAAATATGTGGTTGTACCCGCCGACGGCTGTCTTCAGGGGTCCCACAGAGTCGAGTCCCTAGCAGGCAAATGGCTAGGAAGATGGTATAGTGCGTAGGTCCTGAGCCGGGGCGTGCTGCTGCTTGGAGAAGAACTAGCACCCGGGCATCGCCTGATGATGTTCCGGGCGTCGGCCAGGGCCGTGGGCTAGTAGAAGCCTGATCGGAAGGCTTCCCCCACGAGGGTGAAGGCTCCCGCATGGTTGCCGCAAATACCCAAGTGGATATCGCTAAGGAGTCGGACTCCTTCATCCTGTGTGACGCATTTGCACAAGGTATCTGAGGATGCCGTGTGCCTGAACAGCTCGGTTCCTATGACGACATATTTGCTGGATCGACGTGCAAGCTTCTTGGGCTCCTTTTCTTTTGGTTAGCTTTTGTTGTTCTCGATGAAGTCGAAAATGGGGGAGCGCCAATCGGTGTCGAGAGTCAGAACCTGCTGCCCTATGGCCGGGACCATGTCGGGCTTTGTGGGAGGTTCCTCTTCAATCTTCACTGTCGGGCTGTTGAGTGCTTGAATGAACACGCCGGGTGGTACAATGGATCGCTTGGATCCGAGCTTGGACAGGACGTTTGCTGCCACATTGTCGTCCTTAGGGATGTGGTGGAACTCCAGGCCATAGAATTTGGCTTCGAGCTTCCTGATCTCCCTGCAATAGGCGTTCATCTTATCCTTGGTGCACTCCCAATCTTTATTGACTTGTTGTATGACGACTTTGGAGTTGCCATAAGCCAACAGACGCTTGATGCCGAGTGTGATAGCAATTCGGAGACCGTGGATGAGAGCTTCGTACTCGGCAGCGTTATTGGTAGCCTTGAAAAGTAACTAGAAGACGTATTTGAGTTGTTCACCTTTGGGGGAGATGAAGAGGACTCCAGCGCCAGCTCCATCACGGTTGAGGGCGCCGTCGAAGTACATGATCTAGTGCTCTGATCTGGTATCGGGTGGAGGATCTTGGATCTCGGTCCATTTAGCAATGAAGTCGGCCAAGGCCCGGGATTTGATTGTAGAGTGCGGCGTAAACTCAATTGTGAAGGCGCCGAGTTCTACTGACCATTTGACGACTCGGCTGTTGGCGTCCCTGTTGTGCAGAATGTCGCCGAGTGGATAGAAGGAGGACACCTTGATCTTGTGTGCCTGGAAGTAGTGCCGAAGCTTCCTTGACGTGATGAGGATGGCGTACAGCAGCTTCTGCACTTGGGGGTAGCGTGCCTTGGACTCACCAAGTACTTCGCTGATGAAGTAAACCGGTCGCTGCACCTTATAGACGTGACCCGGCTTTTCTCGTTCGACGACCAAGACAGTACTCACCACATTGGTGGTAGCGGCGATGTATAGGAGGAGGACTTCCCCGTCTTCTGGTGCTATTAGGACAGGTGGCGAGGTGAGAAAATCCTTAAGCTCCTGGAATGATTTGGAAGCATCATCGTTCCACTCGAACTTGCCAGACATCCGGAGAAGTTTGAAGAAGGGCAGACCTCTATCGCCGAGTCGGCTTATGAACCTAGTCAAGGCGGCCATACACCCTGTGATCTTCATCAGGTCCTTTTTTCTCCTGGAGACTTCATGAACCTAATGGCGTTGACCTTAGTTGGGTTAGCTTCGATGCCCCGTCTACTGACTATGAAGTCGAGTAGTTTTCTAGACGGGACACCGAACACACACTTGGTCGGGTTGAGTTTCCATTTGAATTTCCTGAGATTTTCAAATATCTCGGAGAGATCCATAATGAACTGATCATTACGTTTTGTCTTGATGATGACGTCAACGACATAGGCCTCAGCGTTGCACCCGATCTGCCCCTGGATGCACCTCTGAATGGCCTTCTGATATGTGGCACCGGCATTCTTGAGGCCGAACGTCATGATGTTGTAGCAGCAGGCCCCGAAAGGGGTGATGAAGGACGTCTTCTCTTGATCGACTCCTTGAGGGCTATCTAGTGGTACCCTGAGTAACAGTCAAGAAAAGAGAGGAGAACGATGACCAGGTCGATGCGTGGTAGAAGAAAGGGGTCTTTAGGGCAGTGTTTGTTGAGATCGGTATAGTCAACACACATTCTCGATTCACCGTTTTTCATTTCTACAAGGACTGGGTTTGCCATCTAATCTGGGTGTGCGACTTCTCAGATAAAGCCAGTGGCAAGGAGCCGGGTTACTTCTACCCTAATAGCCTCCTATTGGTCCTGCGCGAAGTGGCAGAGCCATTGCTTGACGGGTCTCGCCTTCGTGTCAAGGTCTAAGGAGTGCTCAGCCTCCTGCCTTGGAACTCTCGGCATGTCAGATGGCTTAAATGCCAAGATGTCCCAATTCTCCCGGAGGAAGGAGGTGAGCGCACCTTCCGATGCCGGGTCGAGGCTGGCCCCGATCACGGTGGTCTTGTGCGGCTCATCGTCCCAGAGGACGATGGTCTTGGTCGCCACGGCTTGCGCGAGCTGTGACTCGGAAGTCAACTCTTTGGCGGGGATCTGCTGTTAGTCCGCCGGGATGTTCTTTGCTGCTTGGGCAACAAGAACCGAGTTCCTAGATCGTTCTAGGGTGTCGGAGAGCTCGATGTTCTTGGCCTCGCACGCGTAGGAGGTCTGCAAATCTCCGTAGACCGAGAGGACCCTCTTTGGAGTTGGCAACTTCAGGACGAGATACGTGTGGTTGGGGATCGCCATGAACTTGGTGAGGGAGGGCCTCCCAAGGATGGCGTGGTAGGAGGTTTCGAACTCGGCAACCTCGAAGTTGACGTACTCGTTGTGGTAGTTGTCGCGGGTGCCGAAGGTGACCGGCAAAGTGTCCCGGCCGATCGGAGTCGAACCGGCTCCGGGGATGAAGCCACAGAAGGCCTGGTCGCATGGCACTAGGGTGGTCATGTCATAGCCCATGCTTTCCAATGTGCTGGCGACAAAGATGTCGAGGGCGCTGCCACCGTCGACGAATACTTTGGCCAGGTGGACCTGGCCAACCACCAGGCTGACCACAAGGGGGTAAGTACCCGGCCTGAGCAGGTGAACCCAGTGGTCGCGAAGGTCGAAGGTCAACGGCGTCTCTGACCACCGCAGGGGTTCAACCGGGTGTTTGAACACCAGGTTGACTTCGCGATCATCCAGCTTGAGCTTGCGCCGGCATGATGGCTTGCTAGGGCCATTGAATATGAAGTTGATGGCCCTGTCTTCCTCCTAGAAGTTCCCTGGGGAATCTTCCCTCTACTCGTCATCGTCTCGCCTGGGCGAGTTGCGCCTCCGTGGGCGCGCCCGGGTGGTTCTGGAACCACTCGACCTATCATGGTCATCGCGGCAGGGTCGCTTGGAGTCATTGTCCTTGATGATGCCGTTAGAGAGTGCTCGGCACTCCCGAGCAGTGTGGTTTGCGTCCTTGTGCCAAGGACACTTACCATCTAGGAGCCGATCCAGGTCCGCTTGGTTGAGGGTGGAGCGGAACTGGGACCTCTCAGCAACGGCGACGGTCTTCTCGGGGCCACGCTTGTTGTCCCTATTCTTGGATGACTCAGCACGGTCGTGCTTCTTGCCGTGTCGAGGTGGACGGTTGTCGCGTCGGCGTTCTAGGTGATTGTCCCACTGAGAGGACGTTCGAAGGAGTCGTTCTTGGTCTTGTGCTGGCGATGGGCTCGCTCAGCATCTTCCATGTCGGCGTGCTTGTTGACGACCGCCATCATGTCGCCCACAGTCTTGGGGTTGCTCTCGAACATCTTCCTCCATAGTTCGATGCTATGGAGGCCTTGGTGGAAGTGGTGGATAACATCCATATCGTCAACCTCCGTAATAGTATTACGGTTAGCAAATTACCTCTTGATGTAGTCATGGAGGGATTCATCGGGTTGTTGGATGATGCTGGCCAGATCCCATCTGGTTTTTGGACAAGGGCAGGATGCCTGGTAGTACTGGACAAAGGCACTGCAGAGATCTTGCCAGCTGTTGATGGAGTTGGCAGGGAGCGCCTTGAGTCAGTTGAGGGCGTGGCGACCCATCATGACTGGAAAGTAGGCGGCCATGATGTTGTTGTCTCCACTTGCAGCGTGGATGGCGATGGAGTAGGTGCGCAGCCACGTCTTGGGGTCCGACTCGCCGTCGTACTTCTCGATCCCGGTTGCCTTGAAGGTAGTAGGCCACTGAATGGCTCGGAGCCTATTGGAGAAGGTGGAGAAGCTGTCGAGGTCGTTGCCAGGTTCGTAGTCGCGACGCGGTCGGCACGGAGGGTTGTTACCATGGCGGTTGCGGTTCTGGTGGTTGGCGTTGGGGACGCCGTGTTCCTCATCGTACTGGCGACGTTGCTCATGTTCGGCGGCGTCACATTCGCGATGACGGTTGTTGATGCATGGGCGCAGATCTTGTTGGTTGAGCTGGAGGCAAAGGTCGTTCTGATTGACCTCCTCTTCATCGTCGCCGTGGGGTTGTGCCAATTGGTGACTCGACTGGGCGCGGTAAGCCGAGTTGTCCCTGCGCAGCTACTGGGCTTGCGTGGCACCCACATGCAGACGAGCACGAGCCTTGACGATATCGGGGGTCTCCTGGAGGCCCTTGAGCCCCTGGAACACCGCGGCGAGGTTGACCGATGGCGTGGCAAATAGGTCTTGGCCGTTGTAGTCGAGGACGAAGTCGGCATCAATGTTGCGCGCCCGGATCGGTGAGCGCCGGTTCCTGGGGTTGCGGCGGTCGGTGTCCTCCATGTCGCGCTCGGACTGACGAATCGCCGCATCGTTCCGCCTCATGTCAGCGCGGACCTCGTTGTTGTGGAGTCGTTGCGCCCTCTCCTCGTCGGTCTCGTTTTCACGAGTGTCGGAGTCGTCGTAGACGATGAAGATCTGGTGATGCTCTATCGCCGTTGAGTGGTTGGGGGGAGGGTGAACGAAGCGTCTTGGAAGCCGAGATCCGCTCCCGAAGCCGAGTCAGATCGGATTTGACCCAGGGTGGCCGGGTCGGAGAGTCGCACTCGGATCAGATCCGAGTACATTGTGGCGGCAATGCGGAGTCCAAAGGGGACCCGATCTGGGTCGTTGCGGTGTCGAAGTACGTGCTCGCCGAGTTGGATACACTCGGCGATGGATCTGCCGATTCGATCTAGCTGGGAGATAAGATCATCAACTGATCTGGCAGGGCGACGGGTCACCCTGGAAGGAGTGACCGTCACATAGTCCGCCTCGGGTTCGGGAACTCGAAGTGTGACGGATCTCGGGGTGGCCAGATCGGATCTGGACCTGGTGGAGACATTGCCGAGTCCGCGGAGGACTCAGTGTAACACCCTAGTTTAAATTCCAGCATTTATTAATAAATTTAATTGGTTTTATTTAATTTTCTAAGGATTATTGTGTTAGTCTTGCATCTAATCTATTTTTTGTTCCTCAAGTAATTAAAATTTTGTCTAAGGTTAAATTTTGTTGTTGCATCATGCTGGAGCATTTATTTTTTTTGCTTGTGTGCATAGAGTTGTTGAATTCAAACTTTGTTTGAATTCAAATAGATTTGTTTTGCTTAAGAGCCCCTGTAGTTTATAGTTATCAACCCGCACTCCAAGTCTGTTCAAAAGTATTTACATTTCGGCCCAGAAACTTGCACGAAGCCCCCTGGTTTTTCTAGAAATTGAACCCGCCGTCCAACCCTGGCATTTTTGCGAGTTAGACCCCAGAACTAAGATTTAATTACATTTAGGCCCTCGGTTTTTGTAGAAAACCCCCTGGAACTTAGTTTTTATCGCAGATAAGCCCCTAGAACTTGTTTTTGCCCTAGAATATGCGTTTTAGCTCCGTTTTAGGTGTTCTTTATATCCACGCAATCGTTGTAACGCGTAGAATAGTTTTAGACTAGTTTAGTGTGCTGTTTTTATGTATTGATGTACTGTTCCTTAGCTTTTGTTAGTGTTTGTTTGTATGCTTAATGTTGTGCATTGTTTTGGCCATGTGTTCGTGAGTAGACGCTGATCCATCTGAGGAGCCCCAGTACCAGTACCCGGAGCAGCCGTCTTCCAAGCACTTTGAGCAGCAGCAAGAGCAGTACGAGGAAGGAAAGTATAATATGAACACCACCTATCACTTTAAATACATTTTCATACTGCATTTAATACTGTATGCCTATAAGGACTGTCCTAGCCACATTATATCCTTTATATATTCCTTTGGGTTGCATTTTGGTTAGTTGTGCTAGGTTGCTACGCTATAACACACTCTGGTCCTTTTAATTAATTTGATTAATGGTTTACTTGAACTTAATTCTGAGAGTGGCCCTCTGTGTTGTGATGAGTGGCTCACGTCTCGTTAAAAGATGGTTTTTGTAGAAACATGGTTTAGGGGGCCAGCACGGTGCTTACTGCCTGGTTGGCCACTCTCCATAAGGACCGGTTCATAGAGCGACAACCTGGGACAACAGCGCTACCACAAGGCTAGAATGGGATAGACTTGGCTTACTAATTAGGTCTTTTTGGTTTGGAGTAACTTAACTGCGGGGCAAGAGTAGTAAGCTTCAATGGTCCCTGCTCCTCCGGCTTGGTCTGTGCTAGGATTGCGCTCCGGTGCTTGTACCCCTCGAGGTGGGCCCCATCGTCGCTGACCTAACTCTCGCGGTTACGCCTTACCAACGAGATTCTTTGTAACGGCCTCGTAGTGAGTCGCTAGTCATCTCACCTAAGGAAGTGTGATGAACCTCTAGCGTAGCTCACGACTTGTGGGTAAAGATATGCAACCTTTACAGAGTGTAAAACTGGAATACTAGCCGTGCTCACGGTCATGAGCGGCCCAGATCCTCCTTTTGATTAGTGGGGTTATCTTCCTTTGACGAGGCAGGTTTCCCCGGGTGGCTTGGTTTCGGTTTGGTTCTCAGTAGTTTCTTAATTAATTCTGATTAATTACTATGTAACTGGCTTAATGGTAATTCATCAAACTCGTAGTAAATAGCTTTAATAAAATTTTGCCAACACTTAAAAGCTAATGCAGTCAGTCAGCCAACCTTAGAGCCTCATAGTTTGTGTTATACTTGTTGAGTACAAGTTGTGTACTCACTCTTGCCTCTTCTCTACTTTTTCCTCTTGGCTACGCTACTGCTGCTCAGTTCCTGCCGACACGAGGGAGTTCGTTCAGTGCTACCAGGACTATGAGGACTTCTAGGCGTTCGTCTCCCAGTCGACGTCCCTGTGGCGCCCTGCTCAGCTTCGGAGAGATCTTTTTCGTATTTGTACTTCGCTTCTGCTGTATCAGACATTTTGTCATTAATGTAATAAATAACATTCGTATTCGCTTTATTATATCTTTTTACGTGATATGTGCTGTGATATACTGTAACATCCTAATTTAATTTTCTGATTTAATAATAAATTTAATTAGCTTTATTTAATTTTCTAAGGATTTAATTTGCATAGCTTGCATTTAATCTAATTTTGTTGTATAAGTAATTAAAAATTATTTTAGGGTCAACATGCTTGTGCATTCATGCTGGTGCATACTTTTAATTTATTGAGTGTGGTTTGAATTCAAAGTCAAATTTGAATTCAAATAGTTTGAGTGAGGTTTGCAAAAGAAGAGAGAAATAGGAAAGAAGAAACCCACCCGGCAGTCATAGAAGTCAAGGGGTATAATAGTAAAATAGTTTCAGCAGGCAAGGATTGGAGAGAAGAAGTCCTAAAACTCGACCAGTTCTATCTAGGCTTCGTCCTACAGTCGATACGGCTCTGATACCACTCTGTAACACCCGGTTTATAAAAGAACATAAACCGAGCAATCATATACGTGCCAGGATCAAGTCACACGTATATACAACAGAATGAATAGTATATCATAGCACATATCACGTAAAAAGATATAATAAAGCGAATACGAATGATATTTATTACAATAATGACAAAATGTCTGATACAGCGGAAGCGAAGTACAAAATATGAATAAAGCTCTCCGAAGCTGAAGCAGGGCGCCACAGGGACGTCGACTGGGAGACGAACACCTAGAAGTCCTCGAAGTCCTGGTAGCGCTGGACGAACTCCCTCGTGTCGGCTGGAACTGAGCAGCAGTAGCGTAGCCAAGATGAAAAAGTAGAGAAGAGGCAAGGGTGAGTACACAACTTGTACTCAACAAGTATAACACAAACTATGAGGCTCTAGGCTGGCTAACTCAACTGCATTAGCTTTTAAGTGTTGGCAAGATTTTATTTAAGCTATTTACTACGAGTTGATGATTTACCATTAACCCAGTTACATAGTTATTAATCAAGTTTAAACATGTTACTATTGAGAACCAAACCAAAACCAAGCCACCAAGGTAAACCCCGAGAAGCACCTCCCTCGTCGGAAGGAGATAACTCCACTAATCAAAAGGAGGATCTGGGCCGCTCATAACCGTGAGCACGGCTAGTATACCAGTTTTACACTCTGCAGAGGTTGCACATCTTTACCCACAAGTCGTGAGCTACGCCAGAGGTTCATCACACTTCCTTAGGTGAGATGACTAGCGGCTCACTACGAGGCCGTTACAAAGAATCTCGTTGGTAAGGCGTAACCGCGAGAGATAGGTCAGCGACGATGGGGCCCACCTCACGGGGGTACAAGCACAGGTACGCAAACCAAGCACAGACCAGCCGGAGGAGCAGGGACCATTGAAGCTTACTACTCTTGCCCCGCAGGTAAGTTACTCCAAACCAAAAAGACCTAATTAGTAAGTCAAGTCTATCCCATTCTAGCCTTGTGGTAGCGCTGTTGTCCCAGGTTGTCGCTCTATGAACCGGTCCTTATGGAGAGTGGCCAACCAAGCACTAAGCACCGTGCTGGCCCCCTAAACCATGTTTCTACAAAAACATCTTTTAACGAGACGTGAGCCACTCAAGCCACACAGAGTGCAACTCTCAGAATTAAGTTCAAGTAAACCATTAATCAATTTAATTAAAAAGGACCAAAGTGTGTTATAGCGCAGCAACCTAGCACAACTAACCAAAATGCAACCCAAAGGTATATTTAAAGGATATAAACTGGCTAGGAAATCCTTAAAGGCATACAGTATTAAAATGCAGTATGAAAATGTATTTAAAAGTGATGGGTTGTTCATGTTATACTTGCCTTCCTCGTACTGCTCCTGCTGCTGCTCAAAGTGCTCCGAAGACGGCTGCTCCGGGTACTGGTACTGATGCTTCTCTGGTAGTTCAACGTCTACTCACGATCGCAACGCCAAAACAAGTCCACATATACACATACATACAAACAAGAGCAAAAACTAAGAACAAGCATTAAACACAAGAAAGCTATAAAGGAACGCACTAAAGGATGACGCTCAAGGCTAAGATCACAAGAGCACAAGAAACATTAAATTCAAACTTAAAATGAGGAAGATAGGCTTAGGTAAATCTCATCGGACAATGAGAATGTTTTAGATATGGCACTTGAGATGATGATACAAGGATAAATCATTAGAAAGATATGTATACACAAGAGAGTAGTATATCACTTTAATAATTTAACTTAATATTGCAGTGCAATGGCATAGTAATAATTTGGTAATTAAATACTATACCATGAAAGCAATATGAAGCTAATTATTAATATGATATCAATCTGTAGTGTCCACATAAAACTTAACAATGAAATGATATTAAAAATAATATCACAAGATGTTTGGGAGAAATTCAGTGCTATGAAGCCATGACTGATGGACTAACGCGGAAGTTGAATAAAAAGAAAGCAATTTGATTAAATAAATGACTGTGCATGAATGAATCCAATATTGATGGAGAAGTACTTGACGTGAATAATTCTGACCAGCTGGTTAGATTCACATGACATTGTAAATAGTATTCATGAATTGATCATAGAGTAGGATCAGACTATGTAAGAGAATTGATTAGGATTTATGCACAGGTTTTGCATAGATCAAGGGGATTATCGGTAAAAAGGACAGGACACAAGAATTAACTGAAATAAAACAAAATACCTTAGGGTCTTACTGCAAAGAGCATCTTTCTCCAGGGAGCATACACTGCACGGCTGCTCACCTGTCCCTTCTGCATGCGCAGCAGGGAGCCCTTCTGCATGCGCGGCAGGGAGGAGACACTGGGGGCATGCACTGCACTGCACGGCTGACTGGTTGTCCCTTCTGCATGCGCGGCAAGGAGGAGGCACTGGCCTCGCTGCAATTGTCCAAGGCGCGCCATGTTGGCCAGCTCTGCAGGAGGGGGCGCCGACCGGGGAACAGGGCGCAGTGAGGCCTGGGCGCTTGGCCTCCTGGTGCCTCGCGAGCAGGACATTGCCGCAGAGCAGGAGCACGTGGAGACTGGGGGCGCCGGTGATGCAGGGCGACGTGCAGGCACAAGGCAGAGGGTGCGATGCAAGAGGTCGCGATGACCTAGGGCCGGCGGCGCTGGTGTTTAGGGAAAAAAAAAGTGGGGTGAGGATAGGGTTTAGGGAGTGCGGGGCGCGTTTAAAAAGGTGGAGGGGGAGAACTGGGCTGCAGCGTTGGGCCGAGTTGGGAGGTGGGGCGAGCTGGGCTGAGCTGGGTTCTGGTGGACTGCCGGGTGGGTTTCTTCTTTCCTATTTCTCTCTTCTTTTGCAAACCTCACTCAAACTATTTGAATTCAAATTTGACTTTGAATTCAAACCACACTCAATAAATTAAAAGTATGCACCAGCATGAATGCACAAGCATGTTGACCCTAAAATAATTTTTAATTACTTATACAACAAAATTAGATTAAATGCAAGCTATGCAAATTAAATCCTTAGAAAATTAAATAAAGCTAATTAAATTTATTATTAAATCGGAAAATTAAATTAGGATGTTACAAATCCTACCCCCTTACAGGAATCTCGTCCCGAGATTCTGGGCTGGCGAGCAAAGAGATTCGGATATATTTTCATCAACTCCTCTTCCTTCTTCTAGCAAGTCCTCCGGAAAGACATCCGGGAATTCAGACACCACGCGAATACCATCCGTGGGTCTAGCCTCCATCTGATGAAGAAAACCAGAAAGCTCTGTAGCACTGACTGTCACCTCTTGGCCATCAGATGCTGACCAGTGAACTGTCCACTGAGCACAATCAATACGGACTCCCCATCTGGTAAGGGTCTCCATGCTCAAAATCACATCTATCCCTGAGGAATCAATGACGATCAAACCAGTGCGGAATTCTGCCCCCCTTATGACAATACTAACTCTGGAGCATATAGAGCATGTGTGTATCTGGCTCCCAGGTGATGTAACTACCATAGCTGTCTTCATACACGAAACTGGTATACGATGCTGCTCGGCAAATGACTTGGAAATGAAAGAATGAGTAGCACCGGTATCGAAAAGCACCGTAGCTGGATAAGAGTTGACCATGAATGTACCAATAACCACGTTAGGAGCCTCGGCCGCTGACTCGGCCGTCACGTGGTTCACCTTCCCCTGTCGTGGCGCCCTGGGGTGGGCTGGGCGCCCCTGCTGTCCTGCCTGCCGTGGGGCCAGAGGTGCTGGACAACTTTTGGCATAATGACCTTTTTGCCCGCATTTGTAGCACATGCGGTGATGGTGAATGGGGCTACTTGGCTGTCCTCCTTGTGAACTCATCATCACATCTCGCATTATTTCCGCTGCTTGCTCTTTGGACTCCTTGTGACCGTGTGGCTGAATCACGTTCATAGTGATAGTCAACCCATCAACATAATCATAGAGCGCTTGGTTCTTGACCTGTGTATCTGCAGAGTACTCAGGGTCCTTTCTCTTCTGGATGGTCTGTAGCTCGTCGACCGATGGGCCGTCAAGGAAAAGGGAATCCTCTGCTAGCTGCTCTTGACGAGACCACTTTCTCTTTGTACTGGAGAACAACCTCTGGTTCCTCCTAGTTGTGGCTTCATCTTCAGCTGCACGAACTTGACGACAAGGAACACCATAGAATTGGCAACACTGGCAAGTTTTCTCACCATCACCCATTGCACTGTCTCCAAGGTCTTTTTGTTTTGCCGACATCTGAACTGGGGCAAAGGGAAACACAGATTGGTAAGGTCAAGGAAGAGAGAAAAAACTCCATTATTTAAGGTTCTATCCTATTTAGACAACACTGCACAGGCATTACTGCTGATAACTCCAGATAAATGTCACATAAATCCGGGAAAAAGGAACTAGAGCATAATTCTTCTGTTTCATCGGAGAGATTCTCAACTTCTCTTGTACTATTTGTAGGACGGGGTGTCACATCCCTACCCCCTTACAGAAACCGACGTCCTCGTCGGTGAGTCTCTGGATATCACCTTCTCTTCGCGCTATCCTTCTTCTCAACAAGACAGAAACCCAAAGCATGATAAGGTAGAGAGGATAGAGTGGATGGTTTTACCCCCAACGATCTAACTTATTTTATTAATTAATTAACTTTAACTTAAAACTGATTTTCATTAAACAAATTTAACTACTAAACTATGCAATCAACCAAAAATCCAAATCAAACATGTAGCATAATAACAAGCAGACAATTTTCACGACTTAGCCGAGTTTAACACACGACTCGACTAACACAACGCGTCGCAGAACGTGCTATCGTTTTATTATAAAAGGGTCTCCTAGCTAACTCATGGTGGTCAGATGACTGATTCAGGCCAAAATCTACGAAAACTATTCTTCAGAGAGAAAAATCAAGGCAAGACGGGTAAAAAGTCATAGAAGTCAAGGGGTATAATAGTAAAATAGTTTCAGCAGGCAAGGATTGGAGAGAAGAAGTCCTAAAACTCGACCAGTTCTATCTAGGCTTCGTCCTACAGTCGATACGGCTCTGATACCACTCTGTAACACCCGGTTTATAAAAGAACATAAACCGAGCAATCATATACGTGCCAGGATCAAGTCACACGTATATACAACAGAATGAACAGTATATCATAGCACATATCACGTAAAAAGATATAATAAAGCGAATACGAATGATATTTATTACAATAATGACAAAATGTCTGATACAGCGGAAGCGAAGTACAAAATATGAATAAAGCTCTCCGAAGCTGAAGCAGGGCGCCACAGGGACGTCGACTGGGAGACGAACACCTAGAAGTCCTCGAAGTCCTGGTAGCGCTGGACGAACTCCCTCGTGTCGGCTGGAACTGAGCAGCAGTAGCGTAGCCAAGAGGAAAAAGTAGAGAAGAGGCAAGGGTGAGTACACAACTTGTACTCAACAAGTATAACACAAACTATGAGGCTCTAGGCTGGCTAACTCAACTGCATTAGCTTTTAAGTGTTGGCAAGATTTTATTTAAGCTATTTACTACGAGTTGATGATTTACCATTAACCCAGTTACATAGTTATTAATCAAGTTTAAACATGTTACTATTGAGAACCAAACCAAAACCAAGCCACCAAGGTAAACCCCGAGAAGCACCTCCCTCGTCGGAAGGAGATAACTCCACTAATCAAAAGGAGGATCTGGGCCGCTCATAACCGTGAGCACGGCTAGTATACCAGTTTTACACTCTGCAGAGGTTGCACATCTTTACCCACAAGTCGTGAGCTATGCCAGAGGTTCATCACACTTCCTTAGGTGAGATGACTAGCGGCTCACTACGAGGCCGTTACAAAGAATCTCGTTGGTAAGGCGTAACCGCGAGAGATAGGTCAGCGACGTTGGGGCCCACCTCACGGGGGTACAAGCACAGGTACGCAAACCAAGCACAGACCAGCCGGAGGAGCAGGGACCATTGAAGCTTACTACTCTTGCCCCGCAGGTAAGTTACTCCAAACCAAAAAGACCTAATTAGTAAGCCAAGTCTATCCCATTCTAGCCTTGTGGTAGCGCTGTTCATTCTGATGTATATACGTGTGACTTGATCCTGGCACGTATATGATTGCTCGGTTTATGTCCTTTTATAAACCGGGTGTTATAGAGTGGTATCAGAGCCGTATCGACTGTAGGACGAAGCCTAGATAGAACTGATCGAGTTTTAGGACTTCTTCACTCCAATCCTTGTCTGCTGAAACTATTTTACTATTATACCCCTTGAATTCTATGACTTTTACCCGTCTTTCCTTGATTTCTCTCTCTAAAGAATAGATTCTGTAGATTTTGGCCTGAATCAATCATCTGACCACCATGAGTATCAGCTAGGTGACCCTTTATAATAATACGATAGCACGCTCTGCGACGCGTTGTGTTAGTCGAGTCGTATGTTAAACTCGGCTAAGTTGTGAAAATTGTCTGCTTGTTATTATGCTACATGTTTGATTTGGATTTTTGAATGATTGCATAGCTTAGTAGTTTAAATTTGTTTAAAGAAAATCACTCTTATGTTAAGTTAATTAATTAATAAAATGAGTTAGATCGTTAGGGGTAAAACAGTCCACTCTATCCTGTCTACTTTATCATGGCTGAGTCTTTTTCCGCAAAGAGTTATCATATCCATCTGAATTTTTTCCTGCAATATCCTTACTCGTGAAATCTTCTGTCCAAAAATCAGATGGTGAACACCAGGCGTGGTTCTGACCAGCAGGGGCAGAACAACCAGGGTCAGAACACCCAGGGGACCGGGATCCCGATGCCTCCGCCTTTGACTCCACAGCAGTACTTCCAGCTCTAGATGCAGATGATGGCCACCCTGAACAACACTGTTTAGGCACTTCAGCAGGCTCACACTCAGCCTCCGCCTTCTCCACCGCCGCAGCCTAGCGACAGGCGTGCTGAGTTCCTGAGGGGTCACCCGCTGACGTTCTCTCACACGTCCGACCCTCTTCAGGCTGACGACTGGCTCCGTGCAGTGGAGCGCCAGCTGGACATCGCCCAGTGCAATGATCGTGAGCGCGTCTTGTACGCAGCAGGACAGCTGCGAGGTGCAGCTTTGGACTGGTGGGAGTCCCACCCAGTTCAGGACCGTGAGGCTCTCACCTGGCTCCAGTTCCGGGAGCGGTTCCGCAGCCACAACGTCCCCGCGGGCATTATGAAGATGAAGCAGAAGGAGTTCCTTGCACTGAACCAGGTAATCTTAGATATAATCATTCAGCAGTTTCTTTTGAGCTAATGCCCCCTTGTTCTATCCTTATGAATCTTGAATTAACCTTTTGAAATCTATCTATCTTTGTCACTTCAGGGGACTATGTCGGTCACGGAATATCGTGATCGCTTTCTGCAGCTTGCTCGCTACGCCCCTGCCGACGGTGCGGATGACCGCAAGAAGCAGGAGCACTTCATGGAGGGTCTTGAGGACTACCTCCAGTACGCGCTGCTCAACCTCCGCTTCGACGACTTCAACCATCTGGTTGACAGCGCACTCAACACGGAGCGCAAGTACCTAGAGATGGAGGACAAGAAGAGGAAGATTGTCCCCATTGCTTCCGGCAGCAACACTCATCCTCGCCTCCAGCCGCCCCAGAAGTACCAGTAGTAGCAGTACCGGCCTCCCCAGCAGTACCAGCAGAGGCCGCAGCAGTACCCACCTCGACAGCAGCAGGCAGGTCAGGGCCCGAGGTTACCGGCACCTCCGGCTCGTGCTCCACCAGCTCCGCCAGCACCTCAGGCTCCACGGCAGGCAGCTCCTCCTGCCGGACAGCAGGCTCCAGCACCTCCACGCGTGTGCTATCACTGCGGCCAGCCGGCGCACTACGCCAACACTTGCCCCCCGGAAGGCGCAGGAGGGACAGCAGGGGCGCCCAGCTCAGCCCAGGGCACAAGCACAGGGCAGAGTGAACCACGTGACGGCCGAGTCAGCGGCCGAGGCTCCTAACGTGGTTATTGGTATGTTCATGGTCAACTCCCATCCAGCTACAGTGCTTTTCGATACTGGTGCTACTCATTCATTCATCACCAAGTCATATGTTGAGGAGCATAGTTTCTTTTCCACTGCATTAAGAAATTGTCTGCTAGTCTCTTCACCGGGAGGGGAGTTGAGATCCCATATTGTTTGTCCTCGAGTCAGTGTAGCCATAAGGGCGGCAACGTTCAGTGCTGATCTGAGGGTGCTAGACACAAAGGGTATCGATGTGATACTGGGAATGGATACTCTTGCCAAGTGGGGAGTAAGAATTGATTGTGCTCATCGGGCAGTTCACCTGACAGCATCTGATGGCCAAGAGGTGACAGTCAGTGCCTCAGAGCCTTCTGGATTTCTTCATCAGATGGAGGCTAGACCCACGGATGGTATTCGCGTGGTGTCTGAATTCCCGGATGTCTTTCCGGATGATTTGCCAGGTATGCTGCCTGAACACGCCATTGAATTTTGTATTGATCTCTTGCCTGGTACAGCTCCTATTGCAAAGCGGCCCTACCATATGGCACCTATAGAGCATGAGGAAGTCAAGAAAACTATTGATGAGTTGCTAGCCAAGGGCTATATCCGTCGCAGCTTCTCTCCTTGGGCTTTTCCATTGTTGCTGGTAGATAAGAAGGATGGCTCGAAGAGGATGTGTGTCGATTATCAGGAGCTGAATGCAGTTACTATCAAGAACAAACATCCACTGCCCCATATTGAGGATCTCTTCGATCTGCTTCGAGGTGCTCGTATATTCTCGAAGATTGATCTTCGTTCGGGTTATTTTTAGCTGAGGATCCGTCCTGGGGATATTCCGAAGACGGCATTCACTTGCAAATACGGGCTATATGAGTACACGGTCATGTCCTTCGGCTTGACTAATGCCCCGGCTTTCTTCATGCATCTGATGAACATGGTCTTCATGGATTATCTGGATGTCTTCGAGGTGATCTTCATTGATGATATTCTAATCTTCTCCAAGACAGAGAAGAGCATGAGGAGCATTTGAGACTAGTATTGCAGAGACTGAGGGAGCATCAGTTGTATGCTAAGTTCAGCAAGTGCGAGTTCTGGATTGACGAGGTTCCATTCCTCGGTCATGTTATCTCTCAGGGAGGCATTGCTGTTGATCCGAGCAAGGTGAAGGATGTGCTCGAGTGGGAGACACCGCAGACAGTAAAGGAAGTCAGGTCATTCTTGGGCTTAGCTGGATATTATCGAAGGTTCATTGAGAATTTCTCCAAGATCGCGAAGCCTTTGACTTCTTTGCTGGAGAAAAATGTGGCTTTCGTGTGGACTGATGAGCGTCAGAGGGCCTTTGATGAGCTAAAGAAAAGGTTGACTACGGCGCCAGTCCTGACTCTGCCTGACCAGACGAAGAGGTTCACGGTGTATTGTGATGCTTCGAAGGATGGTCTTGGCTGTGTTCTGATGCAGGAGGGCAGAGTGATTTCTTATGCTTCACGGCAGCTACGCCGGCATGAGCTGAACTATCCTACTCATGATCTTGAGTTAGCCGCAGTTGTGCATGCTCTGAAGATTTGGAGGCATTACTTGTATGGACAGCGGTGTGATATCTATACTGATCACAAGAGCCTCAAATATATTTTCACGCAGAATGAGTTGAACATGCGGCAGAGAAGATGGCTAGAGTTAGTCAAGGACTATGACCTGGAGATTCACTATCATCCGGGCAAGGCCAATGTTGTAGCAGATGCTTTGAGCAGGAGAAGCTATGTCAACATGGCCGTGGCTTTCCAGATACCTCCAGAGTTATGCGAGGAGTTCGAGCAGTTGAGTCTGGGCTTCTTGCATCATACCTCCAGTGCAGCGTTTGAGGAAGTACCGACTCTAGAGTCAGAGATCAGGCAGCATCAGAAAGAAGATGAGAAGCTGCAGGAGATCCGTGAGTTGCTCAAGAAGGGCAAGGCTCCACACTTCAGAGAGGATGATAAGGGTACCTTGTGGTACAAGAACCGGATCTGTGTGCCAGATGTGAAGGATCTTCGGAAGTTGATTCTGAGTGAGGCCCATGATACAGCTTATTCTATTTATCCGGGCAGCACGAAGATGTATTATGATCTCAAGGAACGTTTCTGGTGGTATGGGATGAAGCGTTCAGTGGCAGAGTACGTGGCTATTTGTGACACCTGTCAGCGTGTCAAGGCTGAGCATCAGAGGCCAGCGGGTCTGTTACAGCCTTTGAAGATTCCAGAGTGGAAATGGGAGGAAATCACTATGGACTTCATTGTTGGATTGCCTCGTACTCAGAAAGGGTACAACTCCATTTGGGTAGTAGTGGATCGATTGACGAAGGTTGCTCACTTCATTCCAGTGAACACTACTTACTCCGGTGCTAGACTTGCATAGTTGTACATCTCTCGGATTGTCTGCTTACATGGTGTGCCCAAGAAGATCATATCTGACAGAGGGTCCCAGTTCACTTCTCGATTCTAGGAGTAGCTCCATGATTCGTTGGATACGAAGCTGTGTTTCAGTACGGCTTATCACCCTCAGACAGATGGGCAGACAGAGAGAACCAACCAAGTGTTGGAGGATATGCTGAGAGCTTGTGCCATTCAGTACGGTACTAGTTGGGATAAGTGCCTGTCTTATGCTGAGTTCTCATATAACAACAGCTATCAGGCCAGTCTGAAGAAGTCCCCCTTCGAGGCATTGTATGGCAGAAAGTGCAGGACTCCTCTCTATTGGGATCAGATTGGTGAAAAGCAGCTCTTTGGCCCTGAGATCATAGATGATGCAGAGCAGATGGTTCAGGCTGTGCGAGAAAATCTGAGGATTGCACAGAGCAGACAAAAGAGCTATGCAGATGGCAAACGGAGAGACCTGACTTTCAGTGTTGGTGATCATGTATACCTGAAGGTGTCTCCGATGAGAGGAATCCGCAGGTTTAATGTCAAGGGGAAGTTAGCACCTCGGTATGTTGGTCCATTCAAGGTGCTAGAGAGGAAAGGCGAAGTTGCGTATCACCTGGAGTTGCCCACCAGCCTCTCAGGAGTTCATGATGTCTTCCATATATCTCAGCTGAAGAGGTGTTTGCGAGTACCCGAGGAGCAGGCACCACTGGATGGAGTAGATGTGCAGGAAGATCTGACTTATACTGAACATCCGGTGAAGATTCTGGAGACATCAGAGAGGGTTACTCGGAACAGACGCATCAAGATGTGCAGAGTTCAGTGGAGTCACCACAGTGAAGCTGAGGCTACATGGGAGCGAGAAGATGAGCTAAAGAAGACATATCCAGATCTCTTTGCTAGCCAGCCCAGCTAAATCTCGGGGACGAGATTTCTTTAAGGGGGTAGGGTCTGTAACACCCTAGTTTAAATTCCAGCATTTATTAATAAATTTAATTGGCTTTATTTAATTTTCTAAGGATTATTGTATTAGTCTTGCATCTAATCTATTTTTTGTTCCTCAAGTAATTAAAATTTTGTCTAAGGTTAAATTTTGTTGTTGCATCATGCTGGAGCATTTATTTTATTTGCTTGTGTGCATAGAGTTGTTGAATTCAAATAGATTTGTTTTGCTTAAGAGCCCCTGTAGTTTATAGTTATCAACCCGCACTCCAAGTCTGTTCAAAAGTATTCACATTTCGGCCCAGAAACTTGCACGAAGCCCCCTGGTTTTTCTAGAAATTGAACCCGCCGTCCAGCCCTGGCATTTTTGCGAGTTAGACCCTAGAACTAAGATTTAATTACGTTTAGGCCCTCGGTTTTTGTAGAAAACCCCCTGGAACTTAGTTTTTATCGCAGATAAGCCCCTAGAACTTGTTTTTGGCCTAGAATATGCGTTTTAGCTCTGTTTTAGGTGTTCTTTATATCCACACAATCGTTGTAACGCGTAGAATAGTTTTAGACTAGTTTAGTGTGCTGTTTTTATGTATTGATGTACTGTTCCTTAGCTTTTGTTAGTGTTTGCTTGTATGCTTAATGTTGTGCATTGTTTTGGCCATGTGTTCGTGAGTAGACGCTGATCCATCTGAGGAGCCCCAGTACCAGTACCCGGAGCAGCCGTCTTCCGAGCACTTTGAGCAGCAGCAGGAGCGGTACGAGGAAGGCAAGTATAATATGAACACCACCTATCACTTTAAATACATTTTCATACTGCATTTAATACTGTATGCCTATAAGGACTGTCCTAGCCACATTATATCCTTTATATATTCCTTTGGGTTGCATTTTGGTTAGTTGTGCTAGGTTGCTGCGCTATAACACACTCTGGTCCTTTTAATTAATTTGATTAATGGTTTACTTGAACTTAATTCTGAGAGTGGCCCTCTGTGTTGTGATGAGAGGCTCACGTCTCGTTAAAAGATGGTTTTTGTAGAAACATGGTTTAGGGGGCCGGCACGGTGCTTACTGCCTGGATGGCCACTCTCCATAAGGACCGGTTCATAGAGCGACAACCTGGGACAACAGCGCTACCACAAGGCTAGAATGGGATAGACTTGGCTTACTAATTAGGTCTTTTTGGTTTGGAGTAACTTACCTGCGGGGCAAGAGTAGTAAGCTTCAATGGTCCCTGCTCCTTCGGCTTGGTCTGTGCTAGGATTGCGCTCCGGTGCTTGTACCCCTGGAGGTGGGCCCCATCATCGCTGACCTAACTCTCGCAGTTACGCCTTACCAATGAGATTCTTTGTAACGGCCTCGTAGTGAGTCGCTAGTCATCTCACCTAAGGAAGTGTGATGAACCTCTAGCGTAGCTCACGACTTGTGGGTAAAGATGTGCAACCTCTGCAGAGTGTAAAACTGGTATACTAGCCGTGCTCACGGTCATGAGCGGCCCAGATCCTCCTTTTGATTAGTGGGGTTATCTTCCTTTGACGAGGCAGGTTTCCCCGGGTGGCTTGGTTTCGGTTTGGTTCTCAGTAGTTTCTTAATTAATTCTGATTAATTACTATGTAACTGGGTTAATGGTAATTCATCAAACTCGTAGTAAATAGCTTTAATAAAATTTTGCCAACACTTAAAAGCTAATGCAGTCAGTTAGCCAACCTTAGAGCCTCATAGTTTGTGTTATACTTGTTGAGTACAAGTTGTGTACTCACTCTTGCCTCTTCTCTACTTTTTCCTCTTGGCTACGCTACTGCTGCTCAGTTCCTGCTGACACGAGGGAGTTCGTTCAGCGCTACCAGGACTACGAGGACTTCTAGGCGTTCGTCTCCCAGTCGACATCCCTGTGGCGCCCTGCTCAGCTTCGGAGAGATCTTTTTCGTATTTGTACTTCGCTTCCGTTGTATCAGACATTTTGTCATTAATGTAATAAATAACATTCGTATTCGCTTTATTATATCTTTTTACGTGATATGTGCTGTGATATACTGTTCATTCTGTTGTATATACGTGTGACTTGATCCTGGCACGTATATGATTGCTCGGTTTATGTCCTTTTATAAACCGGGTGTTACACTCGGTCAGGGTCGTCTCGGTGGTGAAGCGCGAGTTCACCGAGTTGAACGCACTCGGCGATAGATCTACCAATAGATCTATCTAGAAGAGTAGATCGTCAGCAGATTCGACAGGGCGACGGATCACCCTGGTTGGCGTGGTCGTCACGCCGAAATTCTCGGATTCGGGAATCCGAGAGGTGAAGGAAGCCTGGGGGGTGTCAGACCCGAGGCAGCGGGACTGCTTATAGGCATAGAATGTTCTAAAATAGTTGATAGATCATGGATGTACCTTACTTCTCTTGTAACTACCCGAATAGGCGTAGAACTAGCTGCAGTGCAAAGGAAACTACCCGATTGTGTTGTAGTAGGACTCCAACTGTATTTAGCTAGGACTTTCCATGTAACCCTATCCCCCGGATATATAAGGGCAGGCAGGGATGTAACACCCTAGTTTAAATTTCAGCAATTTTTAATAAATTTAAATGGCTTATTTAATTTTCTAGGAATTAATTTGCTTAGCCTTGCATTTAAACTAATTTTTGTTCCACAAGTAATTAAAATTTGTCTTAGTTTAAATTTTGTTGTTGCATTCATGCTGGTGCATGTTTTATTTTGCTTGATTGCATAGGGGTTTGAATTCAAATTTTATTTTAATTCAAATAGTTTGAGTTTGGTTTGAGTTAGAAAAGGAAAGAAAATAGAAGAGGAAAAGAAACCCAATCCCGAAATCCAACCCAGCCCAGTCAGCAACCCCGCCGGCCCACCTCTCTCATTCCAGCCCAACCCAGCCGGACCCCTCCTCTCTTTCCTTCTCTCGCTTACCGGCCCACTGCCGCAGACACTGCCTCACCCCGCTCGGCCCGTTCTCACCCCTCGCCTCAACCCGCGCGGAGCGCACGCCGCACCGCACCGCTCGCCCCACCCGCTGCCACGCTGGGCCTACGCGTCAGCACCTTCCCCTCCCCTTCCTTTCCGGCTCTGCGCAACAGCCGCCCGAGATCACCGGCGAGGTCGCCGGGATCCTTATCCCACTGCTCGACGCCGAGATCCCGGCGCCCCTTTAAACACCCCGCAGACCTCCCCTGCGCCCATCATCCCATCTCGCAGCCGCCAAGCCCAAGCCTCGCCGTGCCGCACAGCTCCGCCGCGCAGAGCTCAACGCGCCGCCGTGGGGATGCCGACCTGCTGCCTCCAAGTCTCGGAGAACCCCAGCAGAAGCTCCGCCGTGCCGCCTGGAACCTTCCCGGGGCCCCCACGCTTGACCTAGGTCCCTGCAACGCCGGAATCGCTTCTGCACCACCGGAGGTGAGATCCCGTCCGCCATGGTGATTCCTCGCCGCCGGCATACACCGGACTTCCCTGACCCCCGAAACGCCTCCGCAGGACCCATACGGATCGATTGGGTGGATCAGCAGGCTCCGAGCACCACCACATCGCTTCTTCCCCGACTCCGTTCCTGCGCCGCCGCCCGCAGTCGATGTTGACGCCCCTGCACATCTGCGCAGCTGGATTCGAGCCTCGGTGAGCACGCCTTTACTCCCCTGCTCCTTTTGCGCTAGGTCTTAGGTCCCTTGGCACACCCTAGGTGCTGGGTATCGTGTCCGCCGGCGAGCACAACCCCGCAGCGCCTCCATCGCCGCCAAGCAGAACCGCTGCGCTGCCAAATCCGCATCCCTGAGCCTTGCCGAGCCCAGCTCGGTGCCCAGATGGCTTAGCCACGTCGCATAGGTCCTTCCCGACTCAAACCCCGTTCGATTCAGCCCTGGGAACACCGTTTTGGTGAAGTCCGGCTCAACTCCGCCGCCTCTGCTCGCCGCCGGCGGCCTTCCGCCGTCGCCCGCACCCCAACTACCCTGAGCCGCCCGATTAGAAACCAACGGGTGAGATTAGATCCAGATCTAATCTAATCTGAGCCATCCAATCCAGATCCAAGAGCCCAGAACAAAACATACCCCTTCGGCCGGCAGTTTTGCTAAAGAGACCCTGATCTTTCCTATATTCAACCCGCAGTCCTGAGCTGTGTAAAAGTATTTACAGTTTAGTCCGGTTTTTAGCGTTTTAACCCCTGAGTTTCTTTAAAATGGAACCTACCGTCCACCCCTGACCTTTTCACGCGTTAGCCCCTAGATCTTTTCAGTTTTTATGTTTTAGTCCTCGGTTTTGCCCAGAAACCCCCTGGAACTCCAGTTTTCTTACAAATAGGTCCCTGGATCTTGTTTTTGGCCAAGATTATGTGTTTTAGCTCCATTTTAGGCGTTCCTTATGTCCACGCGATCGTTGTAGCGCGTAGAATAGTTCTAGCTTAGTTTTGTCTACTGTTTTCATGTATTGTTGTACTGTTTCTTAGTTTTTGCTATTGTTTGCATGTATGTTTATGTTGTGCCTTGTTTTTGGCCATGTGCTCGTGAGTAGACGTCGATCCATCTAAGGAGCCCCAGTACCAGGAGCCATGTCTGAGCAGTTCGAGCAGCAGGAACAGTTTGAGGAAGGCAAGTATAACATGAACAACACCTATCACTTTAAATACAATTTCATACTGCATTTTAATATTGTATGCCTATAAGGACTTTCCTAGCCACTTTATATCCTTTATATATATATATATATATATATATATATATATATATATATATATATATATATATATATATATATATATATATATATATATATATATATATCCTTTGGGTTGCATTTTTGGTTAGTTGTGCTAGGTGCCGCGCTATAACACACTTGGTCCTTTTTAGTTAATTTGATTAATGGTATATGCAACTTAATTCTGGGAGTGGCCCGTTTGAGTGGCTCACGTCTCGTTAAAAATGGTTTTTCTAGAAACTTGGTTTAGGGGGCTCGCACTGTGTTATGTGCTAGCTACTCTCCATAAGGACCGTACGTCATTAGAGCGACAACCTGGGACAACCGAGCAACCACAAGACTGGAATGGGACGGTCTTGGCTTACTAATTAGGTCATTTTGGATCGGGAGTAACTTACCGACGGGGCAAGAGGGGTGGTGAGCTTCAATGGTCCCTGCGCTACGAGGCTTGGTCTGCGTACCCCTCGAGGTGGGCCCATCGTTGCAGAGCCTGATTCCTTAGCGGTTACACCTTACCAACGTGTCCTTTGTAATGGCCTCGTAGTTAGTTTGCTAGTCATCTCACCTAAGGAAGTGTGATGAACAACTAGCATAGCTCACGACTTGTGGGTAAAGATGTGCAACCTCTGCAGAGTGTAAAACTGGGATACTAGCCGTGCTCACGGTCATGAGCGGCCCAGATCCTCCTTTTGATTAGTGGGGTTACCTTGGTGGTTTCGGTTTGGTTCTCAGTGGTTCATGGATAATTTTGATTAATTACTATGTAATTGGGTTTATGGTAATTCATCCACTTGTAGTAAATAGCTTTAATAAAATTTTGCCAAGATTAAAAGCTAATGCAGTTGAGTCAGCCAACCTTAGAGCCTCATAATTTTTGTTTTACTTGTTGAGTACAAGTTGTGTACTCACTCTTGCCTACTCTACTCTTTTTCCTCTTGGGGACACTCTACTGCTGCTCAGTTCCTGCCGACGCGAGGGAGTTCACTCAGCGCTACCAGGACTACGAGGACTTCTAGGCGTTCGTCTCCCAGTCGACGTCCCTGTGGCGCCCTGCTCAGCTTCCGTCGAAAGTTATCGTTTATGTATTACGCTTCCGCATACTCTGTACCAGACTTTTGTCATTAATGTAATAAATAGCATTCGTACTCGCTTTATTATATCCTTTTACGTGATATGTACTGTGATATATTGTTCATTCTGTTGTATATACGTGTGACTTGATCCTGGCACGTATATGATTGCTCAGTTTATGTCCTTTTATAAACCAGGTGTTACAGAGTGGTATCAGAGCCGTATAGACTATAGGACGAAAGTCTAGATAGAACTGGTTGAGTTTTAAGTCTTCTTTTCTCTCAGCCTTGTCTGCTGAAACTATTTTGTTATTATACTCCTTGAATTCCAAGATTTTTACTCGTCTTACCTTGACTTCTCTCTATAGAATAGTTTCCGTAGATTCTGGCCTGAAGAAAATCATCTGACCATCATAGGTGTAAGTTAGATGACCCCTTTATAATAATACGATAGCACGTTATGCGACGCGTTGTGTTAGTTGAGTCGTGTGTTAAACTCGGCTAAGTTGTGAACTTTGTATGCTTGTTATTATGCTACATGTTTGATTTGGATTTTTGAATGATTGCATAGCTTAGTAGTTAAATTTGTTAAATGAAAATCAGTGTTAAGTTAAAGTTAATTAATTAATAAAACGAGTTAGATCGTTGGGGGTAAAACCGTCCACTCTATCATGTCTACTTTATCATGTCTAAGTCTTTCTTGCAGAAAAATATCATATCCGTCTGAAGTTATTTCTGCAATATCTTTGCTCATACATCTTTTGTTCAAATCAGATGGTGAACACCAGGAGCACCGGTTCCGGTTCTGGCCAGCAGCAGGAGCAGAACAACCAGGGTACCGGGATGCTGATGCCCCCACCCTTGACCCCGGAGCAGTTCTTTCAGCTCCAGATGCAGATGATGGCCACCCTGAACAACACTGTTCAGGCACTTCAATAGGCTCACACTCAGCCTCCACCTCCTCCACAGCCGCAAACCCGTGACAGGCGTGCTGAGTTCCAGAGGGGTCACCTGCCGACGTTCTCTTACACGTCCAACCCTCTTCAGGCTGACGACTGGCTCCGTGCAGTGGAGCGCCAGCTGGACATCGCCCAGTGCGATGATCGAGAGCGAGTCTTGTACGCAGCAGGACAGCTGCGAGGGGCAGCCTTGGACTGGTGGGAGTCTCACCCAGATCAGGACCGCGAGGCTCTCACCTGACTCTAGTTCCGGGAGCGGTTCTGCAGCCACAACATCCCCGCGGGTGTTATAAAGATGAAGCAGAAGGAGTTCCTTGCACTGAAGCAGGGGACTATGACGGTCACGGAGTATTGTGATCGTTTTTTGCAGCTTGCTCGCTACGCCCCTGCCGAGGTTGCGGATGACCGCAAGAAGCAGGAGCACTTCATGGAGGGTCTTGAGGACTACCTCCAGTACGCGCTGCTCAACCTCCGCTTCGACGACTTCAACCATCTGGTTGACAGCGCGCTCAACACAGAGCGCAAGTACCTGGAGATGGAGGACAAGAAGAGGAAGATTGTCACCGTTGCTTCCGGCAGCAACACCCGTCCTCGCCTCCAGCCACCTCAGCAGTACCAGCAGCAGCAGTACCGGCCTCCCCAGCAGTACCAGCAGAGGCCGCAGCAGTACCCGCCTCAACAGCAGCAGGCAGGCAGGTCAGGGTCCGAGGTTACCGGCACCTCCGGCTCGTGCTGCTCCACCAGCTCCGCCAGCACCGCAGGCTCCACGGCAGGCAGCTCCTCCCGCCGGACAGCAAGCACCTCCTCGCTCATGCTTTCACTGCGGCCAGCCGGGGCACTACGCCAACTCTTGCCCCCGGAAGGCGCAGGCGGGACAGCAGGGGCGCCCAGCTCAGCCCAAGGCGCCACTTCAGGGCAGAGTGAACCACGTGACGGCCGAGTCAGCGGCAGAGGCTCCTAACGTGGTTATTGGTACGTTCATGGTCAACTCCCATCCAGCTACAGTGCTTTTCGATACTGATGCTACTCATTCATTCATCAGCAAGTCATATGTTGAGCAGCATAGTCTCTTTACCACCCCATTAAAGAAGTGTCTGCTAGTCTCTTCACCGGGAGGGGAGTTGAGATCCCATATTGTTAGCCCTCGAGTTAGTGTAGCCATCAGGGGGGTAAAATTCAGTGCAGATTTGAGGGTGCTAGACACCAAGGGTATTGATGTGATTCTGGGAATTGATATTGTTGCCAAGTGGGGAGTCAGAATTGATTGTGCTCAGCGGGCAGTTCACTTGTCAGCATCTGATGGCCAAGAGGTGACAGTCAGTGCTTCAGAGCCCTCGGGATTTCTTCATCAGATGGAGGCTAGACCCACGGATGGTATTCGCGTGGTGTCTGAATTCCCGGATGTCTTTTTCCGGATGATTTGCCAGGTATGCCGCCTGAACGGGACATCGAGTTTTCTATTGATCTCTTGCCTTGCACAGCTCCTATTGCAAAGCGGCCCTACCGTATGGCACCTATAGAGCATGAGGAAGTCAAGAAGACTATTGATGAGTTGCTAGCCAAGGGCTATATCCGTCGCAGCTTCGCTCCTTGGGCTTTTCCATTGTTGCTAGTAGATAAGAAGGATGGCTCGAAGAGAATGCATGTAGATTATCAGGAGCTGAATGCAGTTACCATCAGGAACAAGCATCCACTGCCCCGTATTGAGGATCTCTTTGATCTGCTTCGAGGTGCTCATATATTCTCGAAGATTGATCTGCGTTCGGGTTATTTTCAGCTGAGGATCCGTCCTGGGGATATTCCGAAGACGGCATTCACTTGCAAGTACGGGTTGTATGAGTATACGGTCATGTCTTTCGGCTTGACTAATGCCCCGGCTTTCTTCATGCATCTGATGAACATGGTTTTCATGGATTATCTGGATGTCTTCATGGTGATCTTCATTGATGATATTCTGAACTTCTACAAGACAAAGTAAGAGCATGAAGAGCATCTGAGGCTCGTGTTGCAGAGATTGAGAGAGCATCGGCTGTATGCTAAGTTCAGCAAGTGCTAGTTCTGGATTGACGAGGTTCCATTCCTCGGTGATGTCATCTCCAAGGGAGGCATTGCAGTTGATCCGAGCAAGGTGAAGGATGTGCTCGAGTGGGAAACACCGCAGACGGTGAAGGAAGTCTGGTCATTCTTGGGCTTAGCAGGATATTATCGGAGGTTCATTGAGAATTTCTCCAAGATCGCGAAGCCTTTGGCTTCCTTGCTAGAGAAGAATGCGGCATTCGTATGGACAGATGAGCGTCAAATGGCCTTTGATGAGTTGAAGAAGAGGCTTACTACGGCGCCAATCCTTACTCTGCCAGACCAGAGCAAGAGGTTCATGGTGTATTGTGATGCTTCGAAGGATGGTCTTGGTTGTGTTCTGATGCAGGAGGGCAGAGTGATTGCTTATGCTTTGCGGCAGTTACGCCGGCATGAGCTGAATTATCCTACTCATGACCTTGAGTTAGCCGCAGTTGTGCATGCTCTGAAGATTTGGAGGCATTACTTGTATGGGCAGCAGTGTGATATCTACACTGATCACAAGAGCCTCAAGTATATTTTCACGCAGAATGAGCTGAACATGCGGCAGAGGAGATGGTTAGAGTTGGTCAAGGATTATGACCTAGAGATTCACTATCATCCGGGTAAGGCCAATGTCGTGGCAGATGCTCTGAGCAGAAGAAGCTATGTCAACATGGCAGTTGCTTTCCAGATGCCTCAGGAGTTATGTGAGGAGTTTGAGCAGTTGAGTCTGGGTTTCTTGCATCATACTTCGAGTGCGACATTCGAGGCAGAGCCCACTCTAGAGGCAGAGATCCGGTAGCATCAAAAGGAAGATGAGAAGCTGCAGGAGATTCATGAGTTGCTTAAGAAAGGCAAGGCTCCTCATTTCAGAGAGGATGATCAGGGTACTTTGTGGTACAAGAACCAGATTTGTGTGCCAGAGGGGAATGATCTCAGAAAGTTGATTCTGAGTGAGGCTCATGATACGGCTTATTCTATTCATCCTAGCAGTACTAAGATGTACTATGTTCTTAAGGAGCGTTTCTGGTGGCCCGGGATGAAGCGTTCTGTCGCCGAGTATGTGGCCATCTGCGACACATGTCAGCGTGTGAAGGCAGAACATCAGAGGCCAGCCGGTTTGTTGTAGCTGTTGAAGATTCCCGAGTGGAAATGGGAGGAGATCACGATGGATTTCATAGTGGGATTACCTCGTACTCAGCAGGGGTATAACTCTATATGGGTAGTAGTGGATCATTTGACGAAGGTTGCTCACTTTATTCCAGTGAACACTACTTACTCTGGTGCCAAACTTGCAGAGTTGTATATCTCCTGGATTGTCTGTTTGCATGGTGTGCCCAAGAAGATCATATCGGACAGAGGATCTCAGTTCACTTCACGGTTCTGGGAGCAGCTCCATGATTCGTTGGATACGAAGCTGCGCTTCAGTACCGCCTATCATCCTCAGACAGATGGGCAGACAGAGAGAACCAACCAGGTGTTGGAAGATATGTTGCGAGCTTGTGCTATTCAGTATGGTACTAGTTGGGATAAGTGCCTGTCGTACGCTGAGTTCTCCTATAACAACAGCTACCAGGCCAGTCTGAAGAAGTCCCCCTTTGAGGCATTGTATGGCAGAAAGTGCAGGACTCCTCTCTATTGGGATCAGATTGGTGAGAAGAAGCTCTTTGGCCCTGACATTATAGAAGATGCAGAGCAGATGGTACAGGCTGTGCGGGAGAATCTGAGGATTGCACAGAGTAGGCAAAAGAGCTATGTAGATGGCAAACAGAGGGACCTGACCTTCAAGGTGAACGATTGCGTGTACTTGAAGGTGTCACCAATGCGGGGAATCCGCAGGTTTAATCTGAAAGGGAAATTAGCACCAAGGTACATTGGTCCGTTCAGGGTGCTGGAGAGGAAATGCGAAGTTGCTTACCGCCTAGGGTTGCCCACTGATCTCTCTGGGGTGCATGATGTCTTCCATATTTCTCAGTTGAAGAAGTGTCTGCGAGTACCTGAGGAGCAGGCACCACTGGATGGGTTAGATGTGCAGGAAGATCTGACTTATACTGAGCATTCGATGAAGATTCTGGAGACATCAGAGAGGGTTACACGGAACAAGCGCATCAAGATGTGCAGAGTTCAGTGGAGTCATCACAGTGAAGCTGAGGCTACATGGGAGTGAGAAGATGAGCTGAGGAAGACATATCCGGATCTCTTTGCTAGCCAGCCCAGCTGAATCTCGGGGACGAGATTCCTATAAGGGGGTAGGGTCTGTAACACCCTAGTTTAAATTTCAGCAATTTTTAATAAATTTAAATGGCTCTATTTAATTTTCTAGGAATTAATTTGCTTAGTCTTGCATTTAAACTAATTTTTGTTCCACAAGTAATTAAAATTTGTCTTAGTTTAAATTTTGTTGTTGCATTCATGCTGGTGCATGTTTTATTTTGCTTGATTGCATAGGGGTTTGAATTCAAATTTTATTTGAATTCAAATAGTTTTAGTTTGGTTTGAGTTAGAAAAGGAAAGAAAATAGAAGAGGAAAAGAAACCCAATCCCGAAATCCAACCCAGCCCAGTCAGCAACCCTGCCGGCCCACCTCTCTCATTCCAGCCCAGCCCAGCCGGCCCCATCCTCTCTTTCCTTCTCTCTCTTCCCAGCCCACTTTCGCAGACACTGCCTCACCCCGCTCGGCCTGTTCTCACCCCTCGCCTCAGCCTGCGCGGAGCGCACGCCGCACCGCACGCACTCGCCCCACCCGCTGCCACGCCGGGCCTACGCGTCAGCACCTTCCCCTCCCCTTCCTTTCCGGCTCCGCGCAACAGCCGCCCGAGATCACCGGCGAGGTCGCCGGGATCCTTATCCCACTGCTCCACGCCGAGATCCCGGTGCCCCTTTAAACACCCCGCAGACCCCCCTGCGCCCATCGTCCCATCTCGCAACCACCAAGCCCAAGCCTCGCCGCGCCGCACAGCTCCGCCGCGCAGAGCTCAACGCGCCGCCGTGGAGACACCGACCCGCCGCCTCCCAGTCTCGGAGAACCCCCGCAGAAGCTCCGCCGTGCCACCTGGAACCTTCTCGGGGCCCCCATGCTCGACCTAGGTCCCTGCAGCGCCGGAATCGCTTCTGCACCACTGGAGGTGAGATCCCGTCCGCCATGGCGATTCCTCGCCGCCGGCGTACACCGGACTTCCCTGACCCCCGAAACGCCTCCGCAGGACCCATACGGATCGATTGGGCGGATCAGCAGGCTCCGAGCACCACCACATCGCTTCTTCCCCGACTCCGTTCCTGCGCCGCCGCCCGCCGTCGACGTTGACGCCCCTGCACATCTGCGCAGCTAGATTCGAGCCTCGGTGAGCACGCCTTTACTCCCCTGCTCCTTTTGCGCTAGGTCTTAGGTCCCATGGCACACCCTAGGTGCTGGGTATCGTGTCCGCCGGCGAGCACAACCCCACAGCGCCTCCATCGCGGCCAAGCAGAACCGCCGCGCTGCCAAATCCGCATCCCTGAGCCTTGCCGAGCCCAGCTCGGTGCCCAGATGGCTTAGCCACGTCGCGTAGGTCCTTCCTGACTCAAACCCCATTCGATTCAGCCCCGGGAACACCATTTTGGGGAAGTCCGGCTCAACTCTGCCGCCTCTGCTCGCCGCCGGCGGCATTCCGCCGTCGCCCGCACCCAAACTACCCTGAGCCGCCCGATTAGAAACCAACGGGTGAGATTAGATCCAGATCTAATCTATTCTGAGCCATCCGATCCAGATCCAAGAGCCCAGAACAAAACATACCCCTTCGGCCGGCAGTTTTGCTAAAGAGACCCTAATCTTTCCTATATTCAACCCGTAGTCCTGAGCAATGTAAAAGTATTTACAGTTTAGTCCGGTTTTTAGCGTTTTAACCCCTGAGTTTCTTTAAAATGGAACCCGCCGTCCACCCCTGACCTTTTCACGCATTAGGCCCTAGATCTTTTCGGTTTTTACGTTTTAGTCCTTGGTTTTGCCCAGAAACCCCCTGGAACTCCAGTTTTCTTACAAATAGGTCTATGGATCTTGTATTTGGCCTAGATTATGCGTTTTAGCTCCGTTTTAGGCGTTCTTTATGTCCACGCGATCGTTGTAGCGCGTAGAATAGTTCTAGCTTAGTTTTGTCTGCTGTTTTCATATATTGTTGTATTGTTTCTTAGTTTTTGCTATTGTTTGCATGTATGTTTATGTTGTGCCTTGTTTTTGGCCATGTGCTCGTGAGTAGACGTCGATCCATCTAAGGAGCCCCAGTACCAGGAGCCATGTTCTGAGCAGTTCGAGCAGCAGGAACAGTTTGAGGAAGGCAAGTATAACATGAACAACACCTATCACTTTAAATACAATTTCATACTGCATTTTAATATTGTATGCCTATAAGGACTTTCCCAGCCACTTTATATCCTTTATATATATCCTTTGGGTTGCATTTTTGGTTAGTTGTGCTAGGTGCCGCGCTATAACACACTTGGTCCTTTTTAATTAATTTGATTAATGGTATATGCAACTTAATTCTGGGAGTGGCCCGTTTGAGTGGCTCACGTCTCGTTAAAATTGGTTTTTCTAGAAACTTGGTTTAGGGGGCTCGCACTGTGTTATGTGCTAGCTACTATCCATAAGGACCGTACGTCATTAGAGCGACAACCTGGGACAACCGAGCAACCACAAGACTGGAATGGGACGGTCTTGGCTTACTAATTAGGTCATTTTGGATCGGGAGTAACTTACCGACGGGGCAAGAGGGGTGGTGAGCTTCAATGGTCCCTGCGCTACGAGGCTTGGTCTGCGTACCCCTCGAGGTGGGCCCCATCGTTGCGGAGCCTGATTCCTTAGCGGTTACGCCTTACCAATGTGTCCTTTGTAATGGCCTCGTAGTTAGTTTGCTAGTCATCTCACCTAAGGAAGTGTGATGAATAACTAGCGTAGCTCACGACTTGTGGATAAAGATGTGCAACCTCTGCAGAGTGTAAAACTGGTATACTAGCCATGCTCACGGTCATGAGCGGCCCGGATCCTGCCTTTTGATTAGTGGGGTTACCTTGGTGGTTTCGGTTTGGTTCTCAGTGGTTCATGGATAATTTTGATTAATTACTATGTAACTGGGTTTATGGTAATTCATCCACTTGTAGTAAATAGCTTTAATAAAATTTTGCCAAGATTAAAAGCTAATGCAGTTGAGTCAGCCAACCTTAGAGCCTCATAGTTTGTGTTATACTTGTTGAGTACAAGTTGTGTACTCACTCTTGCCTACTCTACTCTTTTTCCTCTTGGGGACACTCTACTGCTGCTCAGTTCCTGCCGACGCGAGGGAGTTCACTCAGTGCTACCAGGACTACGAGGACTTCTAGGCGTTCATCTCCCAGTCGACGTCCCTGTGGCGCCCTGCTCAGCTTCCGTCGAGAGTTATCGTTTATGTATTACGCTTCCGCATACTCTGTACCAGACTTTTGTCATTAATGTAATAAATAACATTCGTACTCGCTTTATTATATCCTTTTACGTGATATGTATTGTGATATATTGTTCATTCTATTGTATATACATGTGACTTGATCCTGGCACGTATATGATTGCTCGGTTTATGTCCTTTTATAAACCGGATGTTACAAGGGACCCCCTCGAAACATCATCAACACCTAAGGCAATACAAACAACCACACAGGACGTAGGGTATTACGCAACTCGTGGCCCGAACCTGTCTAAATCTTTGTGTTCCTTGCACCATCAAGTTCCAGAGCAGTCGATCCCTACCTGCAAACCTTACTACTAAGGGTATCCCTGAGCAGACTTGGCGGTAAACACCGATAGCTGGCGCGCCAGGTAGGTGATTCGGTGAGTTCATTGGCGAATTCGAAGGCCGGATCAAGCGATGCCAACAACGTGCCTAAAGGCACAACCCTCGTTTTCGGTTCCTGGGCTTGCACGGCTGACCAATCGGGCGACTTCTCTAGCCACCTTGTCACGCCCAACTTGCCTAAACTGAAAACCATCCTCCAACCCGCTGACATCTACGAGATCATAGATCTCGATGAAAAATGAGCTCTACTCGAACTCTGCTTGGATACTGCAGAAAACGTGTCAACTCCAACTCAAATTCACGGGCCAGTCGAGTTCCATACAAACTCTGATTCTGAAAACCTTCACTTTTCCGAAACCCTCGAAAAATACATGACTTGTATCAAGTCAATCAAACGCCCCAAGATCGTCAACTATGAACTACTCGATGGAGTAGATTAGGCCTCATGATCGGTAAAGGGATGCATCAAGCTTGCAGAATCTGCTCTTTGCTCATCTAAAACACAGCAGAACCCAGAAGCATTGAACCCACCACAGGAACGGTCGGGCAACATACTCTCCGGGATCGATCGAGTAGACTCTACACTCATCGACTGCGTCAAGATGGCTGAAAGCACTCTGCAAAACAAGAAGCAGAAATCGGGAGGAGGAATCTGTGGGAGATCTGGAAAGACAAACCACCGGCTTGCTCGGATGGGACTGTCTTTCTCCATGGAACCTCAGAACCCTTCACCAAAACCTGTTCACAGTTGGATTCCTGAACCAACTGACATCTCCGATTCCTTATTCTACCAAGATTTTGATCAATTCATGAACAATCTCGACAACTTTGAACCATTTGATGACCTCGAAGACTGGTCAGACAATGCCGACTTGTTCATGGACGCCAAGGCCCATCCACCCCAGAATGTTGACGCCCTCTGGGAACTGGCCAAGCTCAAAAAGGAAAAATCCAATGCTCATGAACAATCCAACAAGTCAATTTTCGACAAACCCTGGATTAAGAAGCCCGAAGGATTAACTCCCACGCAATCATGGCTACATTGGATGAATGAGAATGCCCTTCATGTAGAGATGGGCATCTCGCTCCTCGCTCACCCAAAGCACACATATTCCAAAATCGGTGGCTTAACTGATTCCAACTCCGAGTACACTTAAGACTCGGAGGACGAGCTGGATGACCTAATCCAGTACAGCAAGGAAGTCAAATCCAACTCGACTAGGAATTCAAAGTCCGATCAGGACTCCCTTCCAAACCTGGTACAAAATCCTAAGGACAGTGCGCTTAAAGGAGATACAAAATCCTAAGGCTTCGAGCTCTCAACCAACAGATCTTCCATTCCAGCAGAGCACCCCGCTAGACCCGTCAGCAAGCAAAAAAGACCAAGAAACTCAAGATCTTTGCCGCGAAATCCTCATGGTTCGCATCTCTGAAGTCCATGAACCAGAGGATGACTCCACAGAGCGTCTCAACCTCGACGACTACAATTCTGACGACTTTGACGAGTAATGTTCCGACAACATGGAAACTACTCCCCCCACGGTCACAGAAGCCCAAGCTGCCACCAAGCAAGACCCGCTAGTACCTCCTCTAGCAGTAACAGTTACTGTTCAATTTGAAGAGCAGCATGCAGCAGAAGATCTCTACTAGCGTCGTCGCCTGCTCAACCAGAAAAGGGCGTTCAGGCGCCAACGTCTCGCAGCCGCCAGTAAGAGCAGCAAGGCGACAACTACGACTACTCCAACAGCGACTTCCGCAATGTGATCAACATTGGTCGTGACACACGCAACGTCATTATCTCAAGGAGAAAGGAGCGGGAGGAAATAGAGGCTTACAGCACTTCTTCCAACTACCGCATCCCAGCAAATGCCTCTACATCTTTCAAGAAGCGTAAGCCGGCAAGTACCCTCCCCCGGGGCAAGCCTCACACCCATGGAGAAATATCTCTCAGCGGAGACAAGATCAATAAAACGCTCTTACACAAGTGCTTCATGCACCCAAAGAGCTCTCACACGATCTTCGAGTGCAACTCACTCCGCAAGGCCCTCGGGGCACCACCAGTAAAGGAAACTTTACCTAAAATCTAGTCGACTCCCATGCTGACTAATTTTTACCCCTGATATTTTTCAGTCATGTAAACCATACTCACGTCCACGGGCAAGGGGTAGGTCTTAAGAGTCAGAGTCTGTCATTTTACAACCACTGTAATCTCGACAAGTTTTCAATAAAAGTTGATTCCTTCATAAATTGACTACTTTGCTCTCACTCATCTGATCTATACCCCATAACTAATGCTACTCAGAAAGCTCTGCTCAACATGGAGCATCAATCGAGTAGTTTTTTATGGTTTACCTCGAGTATTTTTTCGATATTTTCATCTTGGGTAACCCGACGGGGTTCATCCTAACAGACCTGTCTTAAGAATTACTCCAGTCCTTAGTTAGGACACCCTACTCGCTGGCTCAAGTAGGTTTTTGGATATCCTTATGATGGTTTCGTCTTGGGTAACCTGACGCAGTTCATCCTAACAGATCTATCCTAAGAATTACTCCAGTCCTTAGTTAGGACACCCTACTCGCTGGCTCGAGTAGGTTTTTGGATATCCTTACGACGGTTTCGTCTTGGGTAACCCGACGCGGTTCATCCTAACAGATCTGTCCTAAGAATTACTCCAGTCCTTAGTTAGGACACCCTACTCAATGGCTCGAGTAGGTTTTTCGATATCCTTACGACGGTTTCGTCTTGGGTAACCCGACGGATTTCATCCTAACAGATATGTCCTAAGGATTACTCCAGTCCTTGATTAGAACACCCTACTCGCTGGCTCGAGTAGGTTTTGGATATTCTTTCGACATTTTTGTCTTGGGTAACCCGACGGGGTTCATCCTAACAGACCTGTCCTAAGAATTACTTCAGTCCTTGGTTAGGACACCTTACTTGTCTTGCTCGAATAAGTTCGGGATATTTCTAAAATATTTTCATCTTGAGTAACTCGACGGAGTTCATCCTAACAGGTCTAATTTAGAAATCAATCCAGTCCTCGTGTAGGACACACTACTCGCTGGCTCGAGTAGTTTCTGGATATTTTCATAAAAAAGTTTTTTCTGCTTGGGTGACCAGATGAGGTCTATCCTAACCGGTCAACTTTGAAAATTATCCCAGAATCCAAGGAGCCGAAATTAAGCTACAAGTTCTCCAAGTACTCGATATCAATCTCCCGCTTACTCGAACTACATACACTGAAGATGGTATACCAAGGAGATGCTACCCTGCGTGCCTATTCTGGTTTCTTCCTCATGATAGGGTCGCCAAAATCCATAAAGGTGTCCCATTATCTCCTGGTACTTCGAGTAGTTGTTGAGAGATCCCTCGACTGCTTGGACAACCAAACTCACAGGAGCATTGCTCCAAAACAAAACATTTCCTCTCAAAATAAATGCCCAGTTGAGTACGGCCCATATATCCATTTACCAAAATGCTTTTCCCACTTGGTTAATCCTGCAGGATTCAATCCTAACCGGTCAGTACTAGAGTTCTGAATAGAACCATTCTACTCGACTCCCCTCGAGAATACTCTGTCTCTTAGGGCAACTATGGATACAACTCTTTGTATCTACTATCAAGATTGAGCAAGCATGATGCCGCCATAACACATGCCTTTCGAGTATCATTATTCGACATATCAAAGGATCGCGCAATCCTTCTATAAAAAACAAGTACTCAACATTACACAAATTTAAACATTTGTACAAAGTACTTGTGGCTCATACGCCAAATAGTTCACAGAAAACTTAAGGTGACCCGGACTTGTTCAAGGTCTCCACTATTTTGTCCGCTATGGGGGAGGTCTCTCTTAGATATTGACCAAATTGGTCATCCGGTGCAATCAGCCTTTGCACCTTCCCCGAGCGCATCCAGCGGAGTACGTGGCCAATAGGACTTCACCAACCCGAGTACATGTCCTACGTACTGTCGGGTGGTCGTGGAGACGTACCTCTCAAAGCTTTCGGGTACTTTACGAAGCTTTCCTGCCAGCGTGAGCGGTTCATCTTCATTCCCCTCTGGGATATCCACAAGTCCTGCCACGTCTTGAGCAGCATCCTTCACATTTCTAAGCTCTTCGAGCTCCTGCTACATCAAGTCTCGGGATTCTAACGGGTCCTTGAGTTGTTTGAGGGCTGTCGCCACTTCCTGGTCAGAATCCGCCTTGATCTTCTTGAGCTTTTCCATTTCATCTACATTTCGGTACATAAGAATCTTTAGATCCAGCACCAGGCTTTTCTCAATCTTTAATGATTTTGAGCAAGCTGTGAACTCGATTAAAAAAAATCTTATAAACACTAGGCAGAACAATCTAGTCGACTGCATCATATATGCTAAAGACTAACCTTTTTTGGCCTTGAAGAGTTTCTTGATCTTCTCATGAAGGGCAGCCTTCTCGGACGAGAGCTTCTTCACCTGCTCTCTCAGAGCATTTAGCTTCGAATTGTCCGGGGGCTGGCTACTCCACTGCTCTAACACCGCCTGCCAAATAGTATAAAACAAACGGATCAGCATACATTACTCGATCCAAGAAAACAAGTACTCGAGACACTCGACTACTTAGCCCCAATAGCTTGAAAGCAAGCTTCAACTTTTCTTGTGGCACGACACTTCCCAATGAGACCTGCGAAGTAGTCACCTGTATCACAGAGATTGCCTTCTTTGGCACATGTTCAACTTTTTCCACAACATTCCCTGGATTTTGGGAATCTAAAGGAAAAATAGATTACAAAACCAAACTAAAAGGAAAGGAAAGTACTTTATCAAGTACAAAGCACTATAAGTTTACCTGTAGGGGACTCTTCAGGAAGCTTCTCGCCTTCTCCTTCTTTTGGAAGCTTCTCGCTTCCATCACCCTTCAGGAGCCTTTCATCGCTCCTCTTAGCATTAGGGAGTGGAGAATTTAGAAGCATAGAATTTGCCATCTCTTCCGCCTGTCGAGCATCCATCTCTGGAGTGCTTGGGGGCTTCTCCATTGATTACTTGGGGGCTGAATCATCTTCATTTTCCCCTCTTGCCTCCAGGAGTGCATCACTGTAAAGACAAAACAGTTAAAATGCACTAGATACATAGTAAAATCTACAAACAAGTTCAGAGAACTTACATAGATGCCCTCATCACTGCAAGCTTCCTCATGCCAAACTTTCGTGTCGGCCTCACGATGACAGCCTTGGCACCCGTATCTCCGACATCATATACATTGGAACTACTCGCCGGTCGAGTAGTCCCAGTCCCCTTTGATGGGTCCACTGTGATAGAATGGACGGTTTGTCCCACCACAGCATCATCCCTAGATGCTGTAGTCCGTGGCATTTTAGCCGCCAGACTTGAAGAAGAAAAGGTTTTAAATATGCAAATCGACAGAACTTGGCAAAGTACTCGATTGTGACCAATAAGCTACTTACCTGTCACTGGTACCTTGTGAGGAGCTGCTACGCTTCCTCACCGTCGACCGCGTACCCTTCGGATATCCCGCATGGGTATCTGTGCTCGGAGTGGGGCTGTGCTCCCCATCACTCTTCTCCCCAGTCGCCTCTTCATCTGCACAACCAAGGCCAGATATTAGTACTGCTTATGTAAGATTTCATGTGAATATTCTGGGATTTGGTTGACAATATAAGAGCGCTTGGAAAAAGAAAAAGGATGATTAAGTGCCTGGCAACGGAGGACTACTCTTAAAATGCTCCACGTCCTCCTACAAAAAGCAAAAATTCTATCAGAATCTCAGTAAGGTAAGGTACTCGATTACTACAAATCGACTACTCTTATTAGTACCTGCTTTGGAGGATTCGCAACAGAAAAGGTATCAGGGACACCAGGTACTTTCTTCACATTTCTTTGCAGTCGCTGGACTCGACTAAACATTTCTTCATCCAAGATCTCTTCCTCCTAGTATCTTGATGAATCAGTTGTTCCCTGATACTGGAAACCAAATGTTTCCCGGGACTGTAACGGCTGGATTCTTCTTTTCATCCAGTCGAACACAACAGCCTCTCCAGTCAAATTCTGTTGCCTAAGATCGGCAATTCTTAAAAGAAGCTCAGGGATTTGACTATTATCGACTGGTTTCTTGTTCCATTCAGACCACTGAATTGGAGGGCCTGGAGTAATTGCTAGTATGCTCTCCCATTGGTTCTCTACTAAGAACCACATGGGTTTCCAGTCGATTCCTTTGCTACTAAGCTTATAGGGGATGTACACATTATCTTTTCCCTGTCTAAGCTGGAGATCCGCACCTACTACTACATCTAAAATGTAGGAATCTGGCTACGGCTTAAGATGGAAAAGAAATCGAAAGAGCTCAAAGTGGGGCTCGATGCCCAAAAAAGCTTCGCACAAATGCACGAAGATAGAAATATGAACAAAGGAATTGGGGGTCAATTGGTGAAGCTGGATCCTATAATAACGCATGAGCCCAGAGAAGAAAGAAGAACAAGGGAGCCCCAATCCACATTCAAAATAAGGAGCGAAAGCTACGATTTCACCCGTATTTTCATACGGACGATCTTCACCGAAGGCAGGATGCCATTGGATGACAGATTTCTCCAGCAAAAGACCAGCAGAAACTAGGGTTTCCAGGTCAGATTCAGAGCACTTACTTGAAACCCATCCCTCTTCACGGGTTGGCTCCGCAGCTATGCCCTTGCCCTTGCTTGATTTCTTGGGAGCCATCCGAAAATTCACAGAGCGCTTCATGCGCATACACTGGCTAAAATCCTTAAGGAGTTTGGAGCAAGGGGAAAGCAAGGAAGTTTAGATCCGAAAGCTTGAGGTTGAGAGCAGGAATAGATCGAAACAGTAAAAGGAAGAATAGCGGCCGGTGGGGTAAAACCTAGTTACCGTTCTATTTTATAGTAACGGTTGCAACATGGTAAAAAAAAACCCAAAAGGTTAACAGTCATTTGGCAATTGCGGAAAAAATGGGATTTTCTGAGACATTTCTTTTTTCTGAGATTACATTCTAGAAAATGAAAATATTCCATCCCTTAACAACTACTCGACATATCCACCTCCTTCTGAGATTGCATTTCAGAATAAAGGAAAAGTACTCGACACAGTGCAACTACTCGATTTTTACAACTTGAGTACTTCTTTCTAACTAGCTTTACAATGACTCAGACCTGTATGCACACCTCCTGGATCTCCTGGTGCTTCTAGTCGAAGCCTGCTGCAGCTAGATCAGCCGGAGACCGTGACAAAGTACAAACTTGTTATTCCCATCAAAGGGAATAATGGTACCCGTAATCTGGGAGAAAGGTTCAAGAGTTTGGAGGCAGATTACAGTAATCACCTCGCAAGATCTCTTGTAGCATCTTACAGAGAAATTTCTCCTTCTCCCTGAATACGTTATGACAAGATTAAGTTTACTGACCAGAGATGTCAGTTCTTGAGCACCCAGAAATAGGCAACCTCAAGGATGTGACACAACAAGACCCAACTCATCGACAGAGAACCTGCCTCATTGGAATATGCAAGGACATGATGGCCAGCATGGATCCGTCAAGAAGCAGGATTGCAGGGTTTGGCAGCAAAGACTTCCCTTGTCACTCACAAGTTCTCTTCTAGCATCTTTTGTTGGAAAGGACTACACAAACTTCAGTAGGACGAGAGCAAGAACACCAAACGCAAGCCATAGTTACAGAATGCTGGTGCTTCTGTCAAAGACCTCTCACCCACCTTTTATAGCCACAGGGAATCTCACTGGAGAACGACCCGTGATGCTACAGTGGAAGCATTCACGGATGTAATAATGCAGATTCTCCATACAATGCAGTCCCATGTGAGTGTACAGTAAAGAGATATACTTCTCGGGTTTTATTACTGAGGATATTTCGGGTGTAATAGTGTGGCATATCCAATCGTATCATTTTTCTGGGATTTTACCCGAAAAGGGGGTCTTTTCGGATATCGGATCTTCTTAAACCTGCAGATATTCTTAAGAATAAAATCTGATGCCACGTCTTAGATCCTTAATTCCAAATCTTTGCTCGGGGGCTACCCGCAGAATAAGGGATTTTGATTTAAAGCTCGGGGGCTGTGGGATATGTGCATCAGAGATTTATTTTTCAATTTTTTTGGAAAATAATGAAGGAAAAAGACTGAAGTGACCCTCAGCCTGATTCTGCGATTCAACCTAAACCTCGGGGGCTACTCCATATGGAGCGCGAGTACTTCGCGCACCATATATGATCAAGATTTCGGGGCTTCAACACCTTACAGCCTCGGAGCAACTGGAAGTACTTGGAGGCCTACTCGACGTATCTGAAGGAAGACCAGAAGCAACCAGATGGACGTTCTGACTACTTGAAGTTCTCAAAGACATCCAACCAAGTACTCGACGCCTGCAGGACTCGGCTACGAAGAGCTCGGGGGCTTGTCAGACCCGGGGTAGCGGGACTGCTTATAGGCATAGAATGTTCTAGAATATGGGATCGATCATGGTGTACCGTACTCCTCTTGTAACTACCCAAATAGGCGTAGAACTAGCTGCAGTACAAATAAAACTACCCGATTGTGTTGTAGTAGGACTCCAACTGTATTCAGCTAGAACTTTCCATGTAATCCTATCCCCCCCCGGATATATAAGGGCGGGCAGGGACCCCATCGAAACATTATCAACACCTAAGGCAATACAAACAACCACACAGGACATAGAGTATTACGCAACTCGCGGCCCGAACCCATCTAAATCTTTGTGTTCCTTGTACCATCGAGTTCTAGAGTAGTCGATCCCTACCTACAAACCTTACTGCTAAGAGTATCCCTGAGCAGGCTTGGCGGTAAACACCGACAAGGGGTCAGATCGGATCTGACCCAGCGAAGACGTTGCCCCGACGGTCGAGGGGCCAGAAGCGGGATTCCTGGGAACCGTGACCTCCGGGAAGCTCCCGAAGGTGAATGAGAAGCCGATTGTCGCCTCCATCTGGGCGGTGACGTTGGCAGAGAAACGACGCCGGTGTTGGCTGCCATTGAACTCGACGTATGAGCCCAGAGTCCCCTACCTGGCGCGCCAACTGTCAGATTATTATTTCGGCCAATCCACTAGGGGTGTACCCGGCGGTAGAGTTTCAGAATGGGGATCTCAAGACCAAGAGCTCGATGGTAACATGAAGATGCAGGGACTTAGGTTCAGGCCGCGATGTGCGTAATACCCTACGTCATGTGTTCGGGGTTGTATTAGGGTTTGTGGAATGCTGCAAAAAAAAAGTCTCTTTGGGTCTTCCCACGTCTCCTTTATATAGACTAGGAGCCGTATGAGTACAAGTAAGGTATGCTCGGGTTGTTTTACAAGGAAGGAGGTCGGTTAAGATCCCTAGATATCCAGACTTCTAGCTAGAGCCTCTCATTCTGATCTATTGAAGATCCATTCGGCGCACAGCCGAGTCACTGCTCCCCGAGTAGTTGTAGCCGAGTCACCGAGCGGGGTAGTCGCCCGGGTTCGGGGACCCCACTCGACAGGGAGGTACATAGATCTACCTCCGTCATCCCCTTTACTCCTACTCTGAACTCCACATAAGCCAGATTAAATGATAGGAGAAAAGAAGGTACGCTTTGCCTTGGTAAGAAACTACACAAAAAAGAGGGTGATTCCAGAGTTTAATTTGAGGAGCAAGTCTATCTTTTTTTTAGAAAAAAATGAAAACCCAAGTTTCATAACAAGAAAAGTTAGGAATCTGAAATCTGCGTTGTTCCATTAGTAGTTCATTTTTTTCAATTGGCTGTGCCTGGTAGTATTGAATTATTATTAGAAAAATACTGTTGGCTGGTTGGTGGCTGATGCTAATTTAATGTGAGAGAAAACACTACTGCCTGATTTGCTGAAGAAAAAAAAACGTGATCGGATCATTGGATCCCAACATCCTTCGATCTCCACATCGTCTTTTCGCATCACTCTCCAATTAAATAAAATAAATAGTAGGTTCAATATCCCTTGGCAAATGTTTCGTTTCCGTGGATAAATTTTCAATAGAAAATGTTGGGTGATACCTAAGGATGGATTTAGACATCCGAATTCTTAGAACAAATTTGATATTTTAAAATAGATATGCTTAAAATTTTATGCTAATATTTTTTTATATTATTAAGCATATTATTACACATAAGAATAAAATTTTGTATATATTTTTTTATGTATTATTTGCTCCCTACAATTAAAAAAGTGAAAAAAGATTCGAATCCGTATCTGATCCGTATTCGAATTTTTATATCTATTATTTGAGAATATATATGATAAATTTGAGGTTTAGTTTTTATGAACCTTTACAAGATCAATGTTAAATAGAAAACTATTAATTTACATAGTAAATTTTATATCTTATTTATTTATAATAAAAAAAAATGACCAAAAATCTGACATGCGAATAAACATCTGAATCCATTTTTCCTTAGATACCCCATCCGCGTGTGAACAACGAGCCCCTCTTCTCCTACGGGCTGCAGCTGGCTCAACCTTGCCTCCTCTGCGGCTGGCTCCCTGCGCGCACGCCACGGGAAGCGAGGTGACCACGCGCCCCCGCCCTGCCCACCCCCACACTTCTGTTTCCGTACCGCACCATGGATCCGTGCGGCCGTCAGCCGCCGGAGGTTGGCTTGTTCCACCCGCGCGACGCCGACCTCAGGTCGCCCAGCCCCCACACCACTTTAGCGTATTTGCTTTGCTTTTGAATCTTTTTCTTTAGGGTTAGGAGCCAGTTCGGTGGGAATTGTTGGGAGAGGTTATCCAATTCTTATTCAAATCTGGGGGATTTAGGAGGGACATAGAGTTAAATGGGTTCTCTGGCGTTACATTGGTAGCGTCAGTTGAGCAGCTGATAGTTTAATTCGGTAAACATAGCCTTTAACAATTTGTTACAGGACACATTCGTTTTCCCCCAAGATAGTTTTTCCATAGCACTGGCGTCCTAAAAATAACGTCTGGGGTCTCTTAAAATAGTTAAGGAAAAAATTCCCTACATAGCATAGGATCGGGTAAAGCAAAACACTGTGCATGAATGGAGTGTGCTTTTAAATAAAGTGTAATCGATAATAGATTCAATCATGGATTATCTGTTGTGTGATTTTGTGCAAATTATTTACAGTCTTAGATGCATCTGGTCTGAAATTTTCTCACGACTAGGGTTCCCTCTTTTGTCAACAGTCAAAGGACCGAGGGCAAAGGACAAGGTCCGTCTTCCACGCGCAAGGTACAAAAGGCTGATCGTGAGAAGATGCGAAGAGATAAATTAAACGAGCAGTTCCAGGAATTGGGAAACACACTTGGTATGATGCTGTTTTCTGTTTCGAGCTTGAAAATTGGGTAATTTCATCCATGCCATTATTTCTGTGCACCTTTCACCTGTACCATACAACTAGGTTAAGTCAATGATATGTGAGTTATGGTCATACTTGTCATCGACACTGGCTGTTGGTATAGATGAAAGATTCAGCTCAAATGGTTGTCTGGATGAAGCTAGATCATAATTGCTCCATGTGCTGCTAGTCACGAATTTTAATGGGTATGTTGGCCTCTATGGGTTATCAAGAGACTTATTTATAAATGTTAAATCAGCAACAGTGGATACCTTAAAAGAACATACTATGACATGTTTATCCTTGTACTACCAATAAGTACTCTGTTGTTTTTTTTCCCCAAAACTAATTGGCAGGAGAGCTGCCTGTTATATTAAAAAGGAGAGCCCGGACAGGAAAAATACAGTGCTATGTACAAGCCGCAACAAGGGTCAGAGCGGATGGGCTAAAAAATATCAGAAGAAGAAAAAAATTACTCCATTGTTTTGCATATTTCCAATATAGTGTTCCCATGAGGCCATGACATTGCATGTTGTGTACCAAACTCTTGAATTGATCAGCAAGATTAGCAAGAATAGATGAAGTTACCATATTTATTGCCTGAAAATTTGAAATAAGTCTTATGGGGCCTAATGATGTTGAAAGTTCATTTATGTCACTATGTGGTAATTTAGCATACAGAGCATCAGAATGGGCTGTTTGATGAGGACAAGTGTTGGGTGGGTTGGACTAGTAAAACATTTTAGTTTTGACAAATATCAAGCATGGAAGTATGATCCATGAAGTTTGTCCATCAGTGATTTGAGCAATAGTGTTTTGGTCATGACTTGATAGTATACTGTTATGGGAACGGACGTGTCCAACCTGCGGACCGCATGGGCAAGACCCTACAAGAAGCAGCAGCATACTATCTCTAGTTTGTTAGGTCGTTGCCTATTCTTATGTCTTGTTAGTTTTTTCTTTCTCGAATGCACAGGAGAAATGGCATCAATATATTAAGAAGCAGAAAGGGGTAAAGAACCCTAAGGTGTTACAGATATCATGGCCACCCCGACTGGGCCCGCATGGATTGCGTGGTCAAGTCCTGGCTGTATAGCACTCTCTTCACCGAGCTTGCCGACTCCTTGACGGACCGCGGCTGCATGGCACCCGCCGCTTGGCTCGTCGTCCAAACCCAATTCATTTGGAATCGCAAGAGGCGTGCCCTATACCTTGACGCTTAGTTCAAGAACTTCGGCCAAGGCGATCTATCGATCTCCGACTACAGCCGGCGTCTCAAGGGCATGGCCAATGCCCTTGGGGACTTGGGTGAGGTCATCTCTGACCTAACTGTCGTCCTCAACCTTCTGTGTGGCCTCAACGACCGCAACGCCGCCATCCCCCTCCACCTCCGCCGCGGCCGTCCCTTCCCCAGCTTCCTGGATGCCCGCACAGACTTGCTGATGGAGGAGTTCAACCTCGCCTACCGTCCGTCTGTGCCCTCCTTTGTTCTGGTTGCCGCTGCCACCGGCGGCCCCTCTTGTGTGCCTCACTAGCAGCGTCCCCTTGCTCGGCGCTGGTTCCAGGCCACCCAAGAAGGGTCTCGGCAAGCGCGACAGTGGCCGAGGCAACCAGCAGGGCTAGCAGGGCGGCGCCGGCGGCTCCCAGCCGTCTGCAGCAGGCAGCGGTAAGGGTTCGAGCAAGTCTGGCTCGTATAGCAGCCCTTAGCCCTTGTTCCAGAACCCGTGGACCGGCTCCATCAACATGTGGCCCGCTCCATGTGCGCCTCTCACCCCCCAGCAGCAGGCCATGCTCATGCTGCAGGCGTTGCTGGCTTAACAACCGCAGGTCGACCTTCCTTAGCAGCGGGTCAGCCTCCTCCACTAGCAGGCTGGCTCTTCTGCCCTGCATTAGCAGTAGAACCTCTTCGGCGGCGCCCCTACTGGCCTTGTTGCATGGGGGTACAACCGATGGCCAGCTCCCCTTCTTGGGACTAGCAATCCCTCGCCTCCACGTTCAGCACCATGACGCTAAATAAGCGGCAAGGAAATGACTGGTACTTCGATTTAGGTGCTACCTCCCACTTGACCCCTCTTGCTGCTATCCTTTCACATTCTTTTTCCCCGCAGTATCCTGTTCCTTCAACATTTGTTGTCGGCAACAACATCTTGCTCCCTGTTAGCTACACTAGCACTGCTCATTTACCCGGTTCTTTACGTCTTAATAATGCTCTTGTTTCCCCAAGTCATCTAAAGAACTTAATTTTCGTTCGCCAATTCACATCTGACAATAATGGCTCTGTTGAATTTGATCCCGTTGGCTGCTCTGTGAAGGTTCTCCGGACTCCGGCCGACTGTATCCCTTGCGCTTCCCAGCTGCCACAGCTCTCACGGCCACCCCCAATTTGTCGCTATGGTTCTGTCGTCTCGGTCATCTATGACGTGAGGCTCTAACCAAGTTAGCCTTAGTCATCCCGTCCTATCATAAAGAAGCTAGCTCCTCTATTTGTCATGCGTGTTAGCTAGGTCGTCATGTTTGTCTCCCGTTTCATGCGTCTGCATCTCGTGCTGCTAGCATGTTTGACCTCATACATTGTGATTTGTGGACATCTTCTGTTCCAGTGTCTCTGGTTACAAATATTACTTGGTCATTCTTGATGATTTTTCGCATTATCTTTGGACATTCCCTTTACGACTTAAGTCTGCCACGTTCACCAATCTAGCTCACTTTTTTCTCATGTTGCTACCCAATTTGGCACCAGCATTAAGGCCGTCCAATGTGACAATGGTCAAGAGTTCGTTAACTACATGACTGCTAGGGCCAAACAGGTGTTTTTGCAGCCAGTGTTATACCACGCTGCACCCCAATCACCAATGCTGAAGACCTTCCGCAGTGCCCTTGCCAATCCGAATTGGCAGGCTGCTATGGCGGAAGAGCGGTGCCCTGCTGCAGAGCGCCACTTGGGACCTTGTGCTGCATACCCCCATGAACAAACGCCATCTCCGGCAAGTGGATCTTCAAGCAGAAGTTTCATGCCAACGGTTCTCTGGAGCGCTACAAGGCTGGTTGGGTCCTCTGTGGTTTCACTCAATGACCTGGAGTTGACTTTGATGAGACTTTCAGCCTTGTCGTCAAGCCAGCCACTGTCCACACCATGTTGTCACTTCCGTTGTCATGCAACTTGTTGGTGCATCAGCTCGATGTGAAGAATGTTCTTCATGGGACATTGACTGAGACAGTATGCTGCTCCGAGCCATTCGGGTTTGAGGATCCTGCTCGCCCCAACTTCGTTTGCAATCTCAACAAGTCCCTCTATGGCCTGAAGCAAGCTTCCCATGCATGGTACAACCAGTTTTTTAAGGCGGTAAGGCGAGGCGAGGCGAGGCGAGCTGGGTACGCCTGGACGCCTAGGCAACGCATAGGTGACAAGGCGCCACTGTAACCCAAGGCGAGCTGGGTGCACCTAGACGCCTAGGCGACACCTAGGCGACGCCTTTAAAACACTGGGTACAACTGGTTCACTTCCTTCCTGTTGTCCCTTAGGTTTGTGGAATCCAAGTCTGACACCAACTTGTTCGTGCTTCGTCGTGGCTTCGACATGACATATCTGCTCCTGGATGTTCGATGACATAGTCCTCACAGCTTCCTTCACGGACTTCCTCCGGCGCATCATTTCGGCAATGCAGTAGGAGTTTTCCATGAAGGATCTTGGTGAGTTTCATCAATTCTTGTGGATGCACATTCAGTGCCATCGTGGGGGTTTTCTTCTGTCATAGAAGCAGTTCATGCTGTACATTTTGGATCGGGCTGGTATGACTGACTAGAAGCCTTGCTCGACACCAGTTGACACCAACCCCAAGGTTTCTGCAGCAACTAGTGCACCTCTTTAGGACCCGTATGACCTTCGCCAGGCTTGATATCGCCTATGTTGTCCAACAGATTTGCCTCCATATGCATGATTCGAGAGAACCTCATCTTGCTGGTACATTCGTGCCACTCTACACCTGGGTCTCGAGTTGCATCCGTCTACAGTGGAAGATCCTGTTGCCTACTCTGATGCTGACTGGGTTGGTTGTTCGGATACTCGCAAATCCACATTGGGTTATGTAGTATTCCTCGGCGATAACCTCATCTCCTTGTCCTTAGATACCCTCTTCAGATCCAGTGCCGAAGTTGAGTATCGCGTAGTTGCCAACGAGGTTGCTAAGGCAACTTGGCTGTGTCAGCTTCTTCTCGGGCTTCACACACCGCTACGCCGAGCTACTGGCCTACTGCAACAACATCAACGCTGTCTATATGTCCAGTAACACGCCGTTCAACATCAACGCACCAAGAATATTGACATCGACCTCCACTTCGTCCGGGAACGTGTCGCATTGGGACACGTCAAGGTTCTTCATGTACCTACTTCATCCCAGTATGCTGACATCTTCACCAAAGGACTTCCTTCGACTGTGTTTGTGGAGTTTCATTCCAGCCTGAACGTTCGAGGCATCAATGTTCAGACTGCTGGGGCATGTTATTGTTTGTGTGTATGGGCCTTTGGGTTCCTCCATAATCAAGCTATTATCTTCTGAGCCATATTTGCTTTCAATCACCACTAACAGAAGCTTCCACCTTCGCCACCAGTCATCAAAGGATGGTTCAGCAGGCTGTGCGGCAAGCGAAGAAAGACCAACATGTTGCAGGAGGGAGTACCAGAACTATCTAGCAAACACACCCAATGAGAAGGTGCTGAATGTTCTCATCCTGGTCACACAGCAGACATCAGTCTGGGTGGGGAAGGCCTCACTGAGCCCGTCTGTCAGCTCTCCGACATTGGTTGTGAGCAACCAACCACATGAAGAAACAGCATTTGGGGGGAGCCCATTATTTCCATATTCTTTCATAAGGCCTGAAGCAAATAGTGCCCTGGAAGAGGGCATCATAGACGAACTTTGCTCTATAAGCTATTTGTGGATATAGTTTTGATAGTTTCTGCATATGCAAGATGTTTGTTTGAAATTTGTGTATGCAAGTCGTACTAGCTCAATCTATTTGTATAAAATGCTAAGTTGCCACTGTAATTTAATCGTCATCTCATGTCAGCTACATGTTAGAATATCCAGATCCAGACCGCCCCAGGAATGATAAGGCGACTATCCTTGGTGACACAATCCAGATGCTGAAAGATTTGACTTCTCAGGTGAACAAGCTGAAAGGTGACTACACATCACTTTCTGAAGAAGCACGTGAGGTAAATATTTGTACAAAGAAGCAGATCAGCCACAGAAAACTTAATTATCTGATACACATTTTTTGCTTGTAGTTGACACAAGAAAAGAACGAGCTTAGAGATGAGAAAGCTTCACTGAAATCTGAGGTTGATAATTTGAATAACCAGTGTCAACAACGGATGAGGTTGTTATACCCGTGGGCTGGAATGGAGCCTTCTGTAGTCATTGGGCCACCTCCAGCATATCCCTACCCAGTCCCACTTGCCATACCCTCTGGTTCCGTACCCATGCATCCGCGGCTGCAGGCATATCCCTTTCTCCATAGTCAAACTTCTGGAACAATCCCCAATGCATGCACCCCTTGCATGGCATATACTCAACCCTGTCATCCTCCCAATGATCAGCCATCTAACAAATTTAATAGCCCAGTTGCCCATTCAAGTAGTCATCGGTCTAACTCTCCTGCACGAGACTGTAGAAGCAAGCCATCTACATTGCGGCAAGCAAGCTGTGGAGTGAGAACTACTGGTGTTTGTGATGTTGCGACAGATCTGGAACTAAAAACTCCTGGTTCTTCAGGTCCCTCGCATTCGGAGATCACTACCAAGGTAAGGATAGTTTTCAATTTCATATAAATGGTGAGTGTATAAATATGTGGTAGATGTATTTTGTTCATGATTTGCTGAAGCTTTTGGGATTTTTATTTTTGTGAGGGCTATGAAATATATCAAGGAGACACATTTTCACAGTACAAAATTTGATTAAATAGCAAAGTGAGCTCAATTATTAAATGGTTGTTTGTCATTTTCATAGGATTCCTCTTCTGACATGAAAACAAAGAAGCAATGCATAAAACAGATTAATTGTAGCACTCTCACAGAAGGCACCAGTTCAAGCAGATGCTCATCCAGTGGCCACCCAGACGTCTCGAATACTGTTGGAGATGGATGCCTCTAATAGTGTTGGAGATGCAGTACAAAGCTTGGATAATTATTGATTGAGAAAAGATGTCTTCTAAATTCCACTTAGTCAGGTGTCAGCATATATGTGATGTAATTTCCTATTGTTGCTAGCTTATCTACATGGAAATACCCAGTTCCTAATGTCAGGACTGGACAAATTGAGAAGCCTATTGATTCAGTGGAGAAATTGAGAAGCCTATTGAGTCAGTGGAGAAATTGAGAAGCTTATCTACATAGGAGCGCTATCCTCGTGTTTGTTAGTGGACAAAAGCTTGCTGGAAGAAAACAGAGCAAAAGCATATTCAACAGCCGTGTATGATGATTCAATAGGATTTCAAGGATCTGATATTCCAGCCATTCATTGCAGGGCTTTAGTTCTAGATAAATACTAGAAAACGTTGGGCGCGATGTTGTCGCAACATCTTTGAGCTTTCAGGATTGATGATATGCTATACATATTTGTGTAGATGCAATACTATGAACAGATAATTGTATGAAAACATGTAATAATATGTCCTTGTTAATGTCTAAGATGGATTACTTAAACCAAAAAAATTAGATTCGGCGTTAATATATCTATAAGAATTCTTCGGAACAAGGTGAAATCATTTGAAGGCTTCTAGGCAATAGGCATTGAGTTGACCAAAGTGTCAAAGAGATGTCTGTTGGTAGCCAGAATTGGTAAACACCAAGGCCGACCGGTCAGGGCCTGTACAGTCCGAGTCGAGTTAGATTTGTATTTTGAAATCCATTTGTAACTCAATTTGGAAGGGGTATGTCTTCTCTGGCCTATAAATATAAAGGTCACTGTCGATTGAGGTCCTTCTACACAATCGAATCAGTCAATTTGCACTTTTCCTATTTTTCCTCAAACTCTAGCCTTTTCAATCTCGTGCTATTCTTTGCTCGTCTCTACGGCGTTCAAGGGCGTCTTGGGTGGCCTGCTGACTCCCAAGACAACCCTAGATCTTCAAGCTCCGACGGGGTCCCTCCCGAGCTTGAAGTTTTAGGTTTCGCGGCGTTTTCTGCGTTCGACCGGTATGACCGGTCGCCGGGTTTCGTCGCTGGTGATCTGATCATTGCGATCCGCACGTTCTAGCGCTTGTGTGTTGGCCAATTTAGCGTCAACATACTTTTCGGCGACTCCGCTGGGGAAGATCTGCATCCATCGGTTACAATGACCAGTGACAAGGATAACCCCTCCAAGGTAGATTTCACTCTCGTCGATGTCAAGTATGAGGACATACCTGAGGAGAGCCGCAAGCAATTCGAGGCCTAGCTCAAGAAGGAGTAGGAGGAGGCCACGAAGAGATTGCTTGCATGCTATGGGATGACTCGGCAAGGCGTGTTCGAGAAGGAGAAGTTCGTCTTGCCTACATTCACACCGCCACCGCCGAACCCATCTACTACAACTACAGCTGCTGCTTCATCTGCTTCAACTACAAGCGATGTAAGTTTTTCGTTCGATTCCATTAAGCAGTTTGCGGAAGCCTTTTTGGGTAGATTCGAACAATCATAAAAGGTCACACAAGATTTACTCATCGATTTGAATCTACAAAATAGGGGTAAGAAACCTGCTAACGATTATCCTAATCAAACCCCTAACCCTAGTCTTTCGGCTGCACCAACTCAGAATTATCAGTATGGTATGCCGCCGAATTACTTCGCGGGACAGACACCACCGCCAGGCACAATTCGGCCGTCCAGGGCCGAACCGGTCAGATGGGTCCAGTCGACCGGTCAGACCGGTGCCTCGGCGGCTGGACCGGTCAGACCGGTCGCTCAGACCGATCAGACCAGTGCCATGGTTCTCGATTCTGCGTCACAGCCACCACTCGCGCCTCTTCCTACTTCGGCTGCCCCTAGCCTAGAAGAAGAATTGGCGGAGTTTGTGCCGCCGTATACTACGAAGTCATACGGCGAACCCCCATTTCCTCCACCGTTGCCCAAGGATGTGTAGGATGATTGGCTCATGTCAAATCCGCAATTTGCCACACAAACGATGTCTACTACTAATCTGCGACACATCATTTAGGCCAAACATCTACCGGCAACTATGAGGCCGATCTTCTTAGGATGAGAGAGGATCTGGCCAGTATGTTCAAGTCTAAACTCGGTTTAGACATGGGTAGGAGTCGGCTTTACCAAAGGCTGTATGTTGACACTTTTAATTTAATTCCTTACCCTGCTGGTTAGCGTGTTCCCGAGTTTGTCAAGTTTAGCGGTGATGATAACCGGTCCACTAGGGAGCATATCAGCCAATATATCGCTCAACTTGGGAAAGCTGGTTCTAGCAAGTCCTTGCACGTTCGTTTGTTTTCTTTCTCTTTGACTGGAATGGCTTTCTCTTGGTTTTCGTCATTAGCCCCGAACACAATTCATTCTTGGGACGAATTAGAGCAAAAGTTTCATGATTATTTTTATAGCAGGGATAATGAAACTAAGTTAACAGATTTAACATCGGTTAGACAGGGTAGAGATGAATCTATCTATGAGTACTTTAAGAGATTTAAAGATATTAAAAACCAATGCTTCAATTTGATTCTTTCTGAAAAGGACTTGGCCGATTTAGCTCTTGCAGGTTTGCATTCTATCTATATAAAGAAGCTTGATAGTTCGGATTACTGTTCTTTAAATCAGCTTCAGGTAAGAGCTTTAGGCCAAGAGGTGAAATTTAGAAAGTAAAAAGATACCTACAAGTCCCACCGTTCAAATACACATATTGTTGTATATGATTCCGATTCATCGGTCGATGAGGATAAGGAGGTATATGCTACTGAGTTTGTTTGGCCTGCCTCGGCCAAACCATGTTCTTGTGCATCTCTCAAGCCGACTCAAAGGAATTGGTAAGAGGAGATGAAATTTAATTTCGATGTGTCCAAGTGCGATCGCATTTTTGATGAATTGTTAAGACTTGGGCATTTAAAGATTACTCGTGTTATACAGCCGCTTGAGGAGCTAAAGCGGCACTTATTGCAAAATTTCATAATTCTTCATCTCATGCAACTAACGATTGTAATGTATTTCGTTGACTGGTACAATCGGCCATAAATGTAGGACGATTGACCTTTCTGGAGATGAAGATAGATAAAGCTCCGTTCCCTATGCATACCATTGATTTCAACAACTCCAAGGTGCTTATTCATTCAGATCAAGCCGAAGGGGCAAAGGGCAAGAATGTGATAATTGGTGATGAAAGACCATTAACTGTTGATAACAAGATTCTGGCCACGGAGGTGGTTCAGGAGAAAGCTCCTGATGGGAAGAAGAATCTGAGGATAAGCCTCGAACACTCGTGGGGCAAGGAGGTTCTTCTTCAGGCGACCGGTCTGCTGCTCAGCCGAGACCGGTCAGACCGGTTTCTCCGACCAGTCAGACCGATCCTGGTGGCCGGTCAGACCACCCTGGCGGTCAGTCCTGGACGTTTAAGCCTAACGTCCGGAAGTGGGTACATGGAAGATGAATCGGGCAAAGGTGCAATGCAAGCTTGCAAATTAGATGCACAGCTTTGGTCAGTTGCTGAACAAGTAATCAAAGGCCGTTTGAAACGATCGGCCCCTAAAAAGGAGATCGAGGTCACCTCCGCGACAAGGCGCACCTTCATCTCCTAGGGGAGAATTAAGCAAGCGCAGGGGTGATGTGGTTACCTTGTTCCCTCCTTAGCAGATGCAGCCGATGTATGCCACCATGCCTTGGCCGCCACCAGCATTGGATTCTCAATTTCCCGCATGGGAGAACGGAGGATTTTGGATGCAATGCTATCCGATGCCGTATCCGCCACACTTCTAGGGAGAGGGAAGTTCCAGAGGGCCTGTCTTCGATAGGTTGAAGCAGCCGGTTCACGACCGATTGGGGCAATACCAATCTAGTTAGGGGCAAAACCCCGGACCGGTCAGACTGGTCTACCCCGACCAGTCAGACCGGTCTCAACAGAGGCCGGCCCAAGTTCGTCCTGCGCATCAAGAATATCGCGTCAAGGAAAAGAAGGAAGAACCAGAGCCAATGCAAGTGGATTCTGGGAAGGCTCCAGTTGCTGATGTTGTGCAAGTTGGGGATGGCAAAAGCAAAATCAAGGATGCACAAAAGGGACCGATGATCATTGAAAAGTTGGTCGATCCTTCTCAAAAACTTGTGTTGGCCAATGATCATGAGGCCAGCGGCAGTAACTCCAAGGACCAGGACAAGGAGAAAGTACTTTCAGCCTAGGTGGTGCTCACCGGCGTTGACACATACTCAAAAGAGGAGGTTGCAGCGCCTTCTCCGCCAAGAACAAAAGGAAAAGGAGGCGGAGAAGTTGAGGGATGAGCATTTCGAGAAGTATAGACCAAGGATCCCTCAAGGCAAGGAGTGGAAGGTCAAAGCAGTTGACCAGCCAACAGGACCGGTCGGACCGCTCCAATGGACCGGTCTGACCGGTGTCACCGACCGGTCTAACCGCTCAGAGCAACCGGTCAGACCGGTCCAATCCGAGCCTAAGCAAAAGGCCGAAGAGACTGTTCCCACTTCGTCACCTAGCACGACAGAGGCTCCAGCAGTTCCTTCAGCACCAGAAGAGGAAGAGTTGGTGGATTATGAGGCTCATACAAATATGGAAATCAATGTTGTGCGCTTCTCCGATGACTATTTGGCTATATCGGAGGAGGAAACTGCTCATCTGGATTTTGGGCCCCATGAAGCTATATTTCAGAAGCCCAAGGATTCAGATAATCATTTGAAGGCTCTCTACGTGTGGGGGCATATCAACGGGAAGCCAGTTTCTTGTATGCTCGTGGATAGTGGGGTAATTGTGAATTTGATGCCCTATTCACTCTACAAGAAGCTTGGCAGGACGGACGAAGAGCTAATCAAGAAGAACATGATGGTCAGCGGCGTTGGAGGAGGTGATCCCATTGGTGCCAAGGGGGTTGCTTCGATGGAGTGGACCGTTGGAAGCAAGACAATTGCAACGGCGTTCTTCGTCTTCGAGGTGCAAGGTAACTTCAACCTTATACTTGGACGTGATTGGATTCATGCCAATCAATGTGTGCCATCTTCCTTGCACCAATTTCTTATTCAGTGGATCAGCGATGAAGTTGAGGTTGTGTATGGTGATGCCTCTTCTTTCATTGGGACCGCCGATTCCGAGCTCATTGGTGCACATGACAACATCAAGTGCTTATCGGGCCTGGACTTGACTGATTATACTTGATCAGTTGCACCAAGGAGGGTTTTGTATCTATTGTCTTAAAGCCGATGGAGAATCAGCTACATTTACTTTTATGATGCATCAGGTCAGCGACATAGAGAAGACCAGTTAGACCGCAGCCTCTGACCGGTCAGATCGGTGCACTAGACCGGTCAGACCGGTCCAGCGCAGATTGGCTGCTGTAGCGTGTTGGGCACTATCTGGACAAGGCGAACGATATGTGCGAGGCCATTGAGGACTTTGGTGATTTAGATAAATTAGGCCAAGATTTTACGTCGGCTGATCCATTAGAAAAGGTAGATATTGGAGATGGTTCTATTCCTAGGCCGACTTTTGTAAATGTAAATTTATCGGATGATTGTAAAGCCGATTTAATAAAGTTATTGAAAGAATATGTCGATTGTTTTTCATGGGAATACTCTGAAATGGTTGGTTTGAGTCGTGATTTGGTTGAGCATCGGCTGTCGATTAAGGACGGTTTTAGACCTTACAAACAACCTGCTTGGTGTTTTAATCCCGTTATGTATGACCGAATAAAAGAAGAGATTAATCGTTTGCTAGATGCTGGATTTATTCTGTCTTGTCGTTATGCGGAATGGATCTCTAATATTGTGCCCATTGAAAAAAAGATTCGGGCAAGATTAGAGTATGCATTGATTTTAGCGATCATAAGAAAGCTACTCCGAAAGATGAATATCCTATGCCTATAGCCGATATGTTGATCAATGAGGCTTCTGGACATCGTGTTATCAGTTTTCTTGATGGTAACGTGGGTTAAAATCAAATATTTATGGCCAAAGAGGATTCGTCTAAAACGGCCTTTAGATGTCCTGGTTCTGTTGGTTTGTTCGAGTGGGTTGTTATGACTTTTAGATTTTGAAGAATGTTGGTGCTACTTATCAAAGAGCTATGAATTTGATCATCCATGATTTACTTGGTATTATATTGGAGGTATATATTGATGATATTGTAATTAAATCGGCCGACTTGAGTCATCATTTGACTGATTTAAGACTTTCTCTTGAGAGGATGTGTCAGTATGGATTGAAAACAAACCCGCTCACATGTGCTTTTGGTGTATCGGCCGGAAGTTCTTGGGCTTCATTATTCATGAGAAAGGCATAGAGATTGATCCAAAGAGGATTGAAGCCATGAAGAAAGTGGAGGCTCCTACTTGTAAGAAAGACTTGCATAAGTTTCTAGGCAAAGTGAATTTCTTGAGAAGGTTTATATCTGATTTGTCTGGAAAGATAGATGCTTTTACTCCTATTCTTCGGTTGAAAGATGAAGCTGAATTTACTTAGGGGGCAGAACGGCAAGAAGATTTTGAGAAGATCAAGAAATATTTGTTTTCACCACCGGTTCTCAAGGCTCCTAGGAGAAGTACTCCGTTTAGGTTTTATGTGGCTGCGGAAGACAAAGTTATTAGTGATGTTTTGACTCAAGAAACCGAAGCAAAGGAGTATATTATCACATATGTTGGCCGACTGTGGCAGAACTGCCTAAATTATCCCGGCTCAAGTGCGCAGGCCATCACCATAAAGGCAACATCGGCTCAAACGCACTTCAAACGGAACAATTCTTGGTATGTCGGGTAACGTCCCGATACAACCACCAGTTCTTGGATCGAACAAGCATACCCCGCACGAAGGCGAGTCCAGAGATATTACAACCACAATTTTACAACACAGGCATAATATTAATTACAAACCAGTTCAAACCATTATTACAAAACCAAACGTAGTAAAGTAGTTATACAAGCCATAACTTAAGTTCAGAGTTTAGACAGCGGAAGATAAAACACGACGGCTACAACACGTCGCAAAAGGATACCAGGCTAGCCCAAGCATGGTATCACTCGTCATAGCCATTGCCGGTCGAAGACGTGTCCCACTCTACGGACCAGCCAGGAGGCAAAGAGCATGGATAGGTCAAGCTAGCGATCTCATCCTCAAAACTCATACCTGAAAAAGGGTTTCAACAGCAAGGCTGAGTATTTAATACTTAGCAAGACTTAACCGCCCTCGGGTCTACTTAACCCACTGTAGCTAGACTATGCAAGGTTCTGTGACTGTGAGGCTCTGGTTTTCCTTTTGCTGAAAAGCAATAAAGAGTATGTCCTTACTTTCAAATTTTAGCTAACCTAACACACACGTTTGGAACACCGTCGGGTCGTTTCCAAACAACCGTTGACCTTTCTTTCCGGCTTGTGGATAGTGCCACTCTCCCCAACTACAGGGCTCCAAGGCCGAACCTTGTCCCTAGAAGTCGTAGTGTTGCGCAACATAAAAATAAAACCTATCCCTAAGAGAGAGTGGGAGGTATATCCACTCCCCGATCCAATCGGCTACTAGGCTTGCCGCGTACCATATTTACGGCATGTGGCTAGTACTTTCAAAGACTTAACCACTGCTACCACACACCGCGACCTTAACAAGTTCATCAACACAGACGGGGTCTCACATAAGGTCATGTTATCGAACACAACCCCGTCTGTCGTCCTTACATTGATAACAGAAAGTAAACAAGCAATTCCTATAAAGCTCGCGAGTGACAGGCAATCACTCGACTTTTACCAGACCTATAAGCTTAGCAAGTAGTCGAACTCAGGTCTAGTGTTCAGTACATAGGTTCCTAGGATCATGCATCTAGGGTTTCAATTCAAATCCTAAGAACTGTAAATGCACAAGTAAATAAAGACAGTAAATGATAATAATTTGAATTATAGGTTATGTCCAGGGCTTGCCTTCTCAGTAGTCGCTAACTATTTTAGCTCTAGGCTCTTCCGAACTTTGGTTCGGGGCTTCAGTTAGTTCAGCGGCGTTCACCTGGACTTCTGGATCACCTCCGTCAGACTCCGGGATCAGCTCGTACGTCCCGTCCGACAAAGCAGTCGTATCTACATGTAATGCAAGAACATTATTATAAACACACATGGGCAATCGTTTATAGAGTAGTTAACTAACAAATCTAACTACATAAGGCATCATGATCAACAGCACAAATGAAGTTGACTAACTTCATAAACAAGTGGGGGTGGTTTCTTATAACAAGCACGTCATGGTTTGCTAATAAATCAACAACTCAAAGCACAAACATAAATAAATTTAGAAAAAATTAGCCTAAACAGAACATGAACAGATTAAGCTACCCTGTAAAAATCATGCCAAGAAATGCAGCCATTTATTCACAACAAATCATTAATTCAGACAACACTTAGAACAAGTTTGAATTGTACAGGTCAAACTAAAGCAAAACAGAAGCTCAAAATCTAACAGTAGGTCTACACAGGGATGATTTAGCTACTACGAATTTTTCATAATTTTATCTACATAGAAATAATTATGAGAAAATAAACATAACAGACAACAGATTAGAAAGATTTATTTTTAAGTCCTGATCTAGCCATGAAATGATGCTCAAACTTCCTGGACAATCTAAGATATTCAAGAGGAACACGCAGAAAACTTTTCATGATTTATTACGAACACAAACTATTTACCATGATTAAAGTCTATTAAACAAGGATTAAATCAAAGAAAAATCTACACATAAGAACTGAGCACGAAATTTTTATAGCAACACTATATTCATATGAGTAATTCACCATAAAAATTTCATTGCAAGATAAGGCTTCAAACAGTATTTAAGAAAAAGATAAAAACAACTAATATTTATGCACTAGTAACACAAATCAAAATCTACAGCAAAAACTTGCAACTAAAGCCTAACATATTATGACCCTAATGCATAGATCTCTTCAAGAGGATTCCAAAACATCAAGATTTGATATTTTAAGAATTTTCTACGAATTGATATTGAATTTCAAAGTTCACTGAAAAACATAACAAAGAAGTCCCTAAAGGCACTATTCATCTGAGTCTAGGTCTATTCAAATAACCCCCTGGGGTTTTCTTTCTTTCAACCCGAGGTCCCTGGGCCGGGTCAGAGAGGGGAGGCGAGGTTTGACCGGCCAAATCCCGGCGAGGGGCTCACCGGCAGCGAGGGGTAGGTTGGGGAAAACGGAGAGGAAGTCGAGGCGGTTCTCTGGATGCTCTTGGGTCGCGAAATGAGGGCGGGAGGAGGTCGGTCCACGGCGAGCAGCGGCCAGTGGAGCTCGGAGCACGGCACGGGGTGGCTCTGGTGGTGTTTGGGCGAGGGAAAAGGGCTGGGGAGCTGCGCGAGGTCGAGGCGCAGCTAAAGGAGGGGTCAGCGCGGGCGGATTGGGTCTGCAGTGGCGGCTCCGCGGCGGGGTGAGCTTGCCGGCGTTCAAGCGGGGCAGCGGCAGCGTTCTGCAGTGTGAGAGCGAGGGGAATGCAAAAGAGAGAGAGGAATGGATTTCTGGGGCTCTTGTAGTGCTCGGGCGCTCGCTAGAAGAGGGCGGCGGCTGTGACACCTCAGGTGTCAGTACTTTTAAATACAATCAATGTACCTTAGCTAAAGTTAAAATAAAAATTTGAGAAATTAATTCAAAGAGAAGGACCAAATAAAATACAAATCATACAAAAGAAATTAAAGGAAAAAGAGAAAGGAGTGAAAAGCTACTCAAAATTTAACTAAAAAAAATGTGCACAAATTTTTGTTGGCTCATGAGAGGTGTTTCAATTGACATGTGCTCAATTGAATTTCAGCCAAAATCAAGTCAAAAACTGAATAAAACTAAAGTCCTTTTGTGCAAATAGGCACATATACCAATAGTTCAAAATGTGAGTTTCAAATGAAAATTTGCATAACACAAAAGTTGTAGATCTTGAAAAGTTATGCAAAAGTGGTATTCAACACTTTTCCATTTGAGCCCTCCAATTAGGAGATAATTTTAGTTTACCGAGAGGTCCCTGGAATTTCAGAAATCACAAATATGCCCTTATCTCCATCTCTCTCTTTCCCGGCCTGCTCTGTTCGCGCCGCCCGCCGTACGCCGCCGGTGGACTTCGTCCACCGCGCGCCCGCGGCCAAATGGACCCGGGGAAACCGTTTAGCGCCACCTGGCCCGCCCCTTGGCATCTCCTCGCGCGCACACGCGTCCCAGGCCGCTCCCCGTGCCGCCACGACACCCTCCGCCATGCGCCGCGCCGCTGCCTCCTCCGCCCGCTCGCCGTCGACTCGCCCAGGCCAAATCGATCGCCCCCAGTCACTCCATTCCTCACCCAGGAGCTCTTTGGCCTATAAAGACCCCCAGAACCCCCACAGTCGCGCCCCTTCTTCCCCTTCTTCCTCCTCCCGCCGCTCCGCCATGGCCGCCGAGATCCAGCTCTCGCGGACCGGCTAGCCCAGCCCCACATTGCCCCCTCCGACCACCGCAGCAGCTTCGCCACCTCCCAGTTAAGCTCCACGCGTGCGGAATCGAATCCAAACCCCCTCCCGAAGCCGTTCCCCTTTTGCGCCGCCGCCGGCGAGCTCAGGCTCACCGCGGACCGGCCAGCTCCGGGGAAGACCGAGCCCGACAGCTACCCCAGAAGCATCCACGAGCTCACGCGGTGCTCGTGCGCACCTTGTTCCCCTACCCCGAGCCCTCCTTCACCTCCAGCGCCGGCGAACCGAACAACCGACCCGCCATCAACGCCGACGAGCTTGAACCTGTGCTCCAAACGCTCGAACGTCGACCAGGGTAGGTGTTCCTCGATCCTTTCTCCCCCACGCGCCTCCCCGTGGCAGCCCCGGTAAGCCCTGCACCGCAGAACACCACCGGCAAGATGCCACGGCGGAGAAGGCCGGCGAAGGACCCGGTTGTAATTTCTTTTTTTCGTTCAAGGGTGTCTCTGCAAGTTTTACAGTGTATACCAGTGAACTTCTAAAATGCGAAACAAATCACAGAAAAATCATAAAAATGCAAACTCAACTGATCTGGAATCCTTGTAACAAAATCTACAAATTTTGTAACATTCACATTTGCAGAAACTCAACCGAATTTAATCTAGGGAAAAGATTAAGAAAATCACCTTATGTATGTTCATGAAGTTCTGCACATCAAATGACCTTGATTTTTGGATATGTTATAACTAATGGGATTCTAAGATCACAGTAAAAAGATGACACCAAACCAAAACAGTTATCAGGTTAGAACAATCAAGATTCTCTAATCTGTTGTTAGCATTCTCGATTTAATTCTGGAAAATATGTACATGAACTTGCTCTGAAAATTTTACTACAGTCTTGTGCCACTGAATCCCTGAAAATCTCTAAATTTCAAATTTATTAGAGTTCATTTGCTATATACCATGATTTATGCTTGTTTAATCAACTTAATTCCTTATATATAGTTCTTATGCTCAGAAAAATCCATATTTATTTCTGGAGTCTCTTTTTAGCTCTGTGTTCCTGTCAAAAAAATTTGAGCTGCAGTTACTGAGTTTGGCTTTGTCGAATAATCATGCTTAGCATCTTAGGGCTAGATTTACTATTTTTGTTCTGAGTAATCCACAATGTTTATGATCTTTATTTTTGGGCATGATCTTGTTTAGAGTATGTTCTACCTGTGATAAAAAGTTCAGATGCAATACTGGTCAAATGCATCTTGAGAAATTCATGCAAACTCATGTTAAGTTAACTAAATAACTAATTTATCATAGTGAGTTAAATCTTGAAAAATTTTCTGGAGTATGTTTAACTCAGGACTAGTCTCTGGTAAAAATTTGAGAACCAAATCCTTAGTAAAACTTTCTGTAGAATTAATCCTTGTTAATGGCTTGCTGTTTTTAATCTTTTTATCACCTCTGCTATATAAGTGTATAAAATCTGGAAAAATTTCAGTACTGAGTTTATGCTTTGAAGTTGCTTGCATAAAATTTGTAGTACCAGAACCCATGTTGAACATTCTGTACAAAAAGATGAAGCAACTAGAGTAATCCATTTGCATGAATAGTTATAGTTTTTGCTCTATGGTAGATGCTGAAATTTATACCTGAATGTTCAAGTTTGAATCTGAGTTACTTTAGTGTTTCATCACTAGCTCTTTAGTAGTTGTGTTGTTAAGGAATAATGAAAGCATGCTATGTGTTGAAATTGAAAATGAAAACCCAAAACCCCACTCATTCATGAATAATCGTAGTTATGCTTGCTACTCTATAAACGATTGCCCATGCAATGAAATGTGAAATCATCACTAAATTAACTTTCGTGGACTACAACTTTATCGTGAAGGAAAGAAATTATATCCCTGAATAACTCAAAATCTTGCATTGCATATAGAAACGGTTAACCTCGCGGACGGAGACTACGAACTGGTGCCCGCGGACTCTCGTGCGGAGCAGGAGGTTAATCTGAACTGTACTAACTTGTCTCAAGACCTGGGCCAAGCCCCAGAAGCTTTTCTGTCTGACAGTGCCCAAGAAGGCAAGCCCCGGAGCATAATCCCACTATTTTTCCGAATTATCATTCTGCTATATATTTATTACTGTATGGTAATAGTTGGTTTTCTGCATTTAAGTTCTCTAGGCGTTGATCGAAAACCCTAGATGCATGATCCATAGGAACCTATGTTTGATACCGGATCTTTTTATCGACTAGTTGCCATGCCAAATAGGCACGGTAGAAGTCGAGTGGTTCCCTGCCTCTCGCGAGCAAATAGGAATTGTACTGACTTTATTTCCTATTGAAATGTAAGGACAACGGGCGGGGTTGTGTAGTTGTGATACCCCGCTGGTGTAGTCAAAAATGGCTAAGGTCGCGGTGTGTGGCTCATTTCGTTAAGCGTTTGAAAGTACTAGCCACATACCGAGAAATATGGTAATCGGTAAGCTTAAGTACCTGATTGGACCGGCGAGTGGAACGATCTCGCACCCTCCTGGTAGAAGTAGGGTTTATTTTATGTCGCGACGTACGGGTGCAGAGTGGTCGGACTCTGTAGTCGGGGAGGGTGTTCCGGATCCACGGACTGGAAAGAAAGGGGAAAAGTAGCGTGGGCGGAAGCGAAGTCGATCCCCATGCGTGTGGTCTAGGTTCCCCTGGCCAGGTTGAAATTCGATTCAGAATTGTCCGCCTCTCACGGCATGAGATTGCTTAATGATTTCGGTCACATAGAGTAACAAGTGGAATACGATGATGAAAATACTGCTGGTTGATTAAATGGTTGCTCTACCATGTTTGAGTAGAGTTAGTTGCAAATTTAGAATGGTTCATTCTACTAGAATCTGGCTAAGTAAAACCTGAAAGTAAGGATCAACACTTAGCGGCATTTTTGGCAAACAAACCCCACCAACCAAAAAGCTTGCATGTCTAGCTATCGGACTATGTTATATCCGGAGACGGGTCAGTCTTGCTGAGTATTAGTATACTCAGCCTTGCTTGTGGCACTGTTTTTCAGGTACTAACTTTGAAGATCTGTTTGCGAGTCTTACTTGGCCTTGCACTCTGCCTCCGGGTTGGTCTGTTGAGTGGGATGGCCCTTCAGCTGGTGCTAATCACCCTCCCGCTGAGTGACGCATTCGTACGGGCTTTACCGATGCGTCACGTTATTTCGTTAGTTATCTTTTAATGCTTCCGCTGAACTTTGAGACTTGAATAATTTGAGGAGTTGGAACTCCGTAGTTCTTCACTAGTCTGAACATGGTTTGTAATAAATTTTTCCTTCCGCTGCAATCACTCTGAGATGTATGAAATGGTTTGTGTTGTAATCTCTGGGCTCACCTTCGTGTGAGTGTTGTCTGCTGATCCTGGAATAGCGTGGCTTTTATCGAGGCTTCACTCGAGGAACTACCGGTGAGTGCCAAATTGGGTCAGAGTTGCTTAGCAACGAAGATCATTGCACCCGGGCCCAGTAGTTTTGGGTGGTTCCGCCACAGCGGCTTCTGCAGCGGGCTAGCCAGCGCGACGGCGAGGTGGCGCCGGCGCGGACGCTTCTGGGCTCGGCGGCGCGCGTGGCACGGCCGGGGGGCTCCAGCGCGAGGTAACAGGAGGGGGAGGAGGAGCGGCGCGACGCGTGGGCGCCAGCGCGACGGAAGAGGTGGCCGGGAAGGCTCTCCACGGCGCCGGCGGGCGGCGCTGTCGGTCGGCGGTGGAAAAACAGAGCAGGGAGCTGGAGGTGGAAGAAAAGGGCTGTTTTGCAATTTCTAAAAATTCCAGGGACCACTCTGTAAACAAGCTATAACTTTTAAACCAAAGCTCAAATGAAAAAGTGCCCAACATGAAAGTTGTTCAACTTTTCAAGATCTACAACTTTGATGTTGTGCAAAAATTTATTTGACCAAAGATTCAAGAGCTAAAATTAAAAACATTGAAGGGATTTTGAATTCTAGGAATTTTGTCTTTTTCAAAGCAAATTCACTTCAAACACAGACTTAAAAGCAAAATTTGCTGCCATGCAATAAATGCACTGAAATTTTGTAAAAACACCCTCCACAAAAGCTATATTCAAAAATAACTATAGAAAGGACCTTGCATAAAATCATAATTACACATATAAGCTTTATATTTACAAAAAGGTCCTTTTTCAAGCAATTCAAGCACATGATGCATATAAAATATACACAACTACTGTGCAGACTCCTAGGGTGTTACAGCCTTCCCCCCCTAAAAGGAATCTCGTCCTGAGATTACAGGAAGAAAAGGATGCAAAACATTGGTACCTGGATTTGTTCTAAGAAAGTCGGGAAAGTTTCTTTGGAGAAAATTTTCAGTCTCCCAAGTAGCTTCTTCCACAGTATGATGATTCCACTGGATTTTGTACATTTTAACTTTCTCCCTTCTAGTACTTCTTTCTTTGGTGTCAAGAATCTTGATTGGATACTCTGTATAAGATAGATCGGATTCAATCTCGATACCTTGTGGTTCAAGGATCTCAGTAGGTACCCTGGTACACTTCCGGAGTTGTGATACATGGAAGACATTATGAATGGCGGCCAACTGAGAAGGAAGACGAAGTCGATAGGCAACGGGTCCACAAGTTTCGATGATTTCAAATGGTCCGATGTATCGGGGTGCTAATTTCCCTTTTACGCCAAAGCATTGAACACCTCTAGTAGGAGATACTCGCAAATATACGAAATCACCTACCTTGAATTGTAAAGGATCTCTTCTTTTGTCTGCATAACTTTTCTGTCTTGATTGGGCTGCTTTAAGATTAATCTGGATAATTTTGACTTTCTCCTCTGCCTCAGAGACTATATCTGGCCCAAAAATTTTGCATTCTCCAACTTGTGACCAACTCAAAGGAGTTCGACACCTTCGACCGTATAATGCTTCAAATGGTGCCATTTGCAAGCTGGATTGATAACTGTTATTATATGAAAACTCTGCCAGTGCTAGGCACTTAACCCAGTTCTTGCCATATTGAATAGTACATGCCCTCAACATGTCTTCAAGGATTTGATTGATTCGTTCAGTTTGCCCATCTGTTTGTGGATGATAAGCGGAACTACGAATCAATTTTGTTCCAAGGGATTCTTGCATTTGCTCCCAGAAACGTGCAATAAACTGAGGCCCACGATCAGAAATAATTGTCTTAGGAATTCCATGCAAACGAACAATCTGATCGAGATAAATTTCTGCATATCTCTTGGCAGAATAAGTTGTGTGTACTGGAATAAAATGAGCGGTCTTGGTGAGTCTATCAACGATTACCCAAATAGAATCATGCTTATGAGGAGTAGTGGGTAGGCCAACGATAAAATCCATACTGATGTCCTCCCATTTCCAGGATGGAATGGGTAAAGGTTGGAGAGTACCAGCTACTTTCAAGTGACTAGCCTTAACTCTTTGACAAACATCACATTCAGAAACATATCTGGCGATCTCTCTTTTCATTCGAGTCCACCAGAAATTTTGTTTAAGATCTTGGTACATCTTGGTACCACCGGGATGAATTGAAAACTTCGATAGATGTGCTTCATCAAGAATTTGCTTTCTAAGCTGATGATTCTTGGGTACAACAAGTCGAGATTCAAACCATAAAACTCCTCTATGATCCACTCGGAAACATTTGTACTTTGCTTCACCTTGGGATAACTTTTCCTTAATAACCTTGATACCCTCATCATGTAATTGTGCCATGATGATGCTATCATGAAGTGTAGGCTCAATAGATATATGGTTCAAACTTCCTTGAGGTACCATTTCTAGGTTTAACTTCATCATTTCCTGGCATAGAGTTTCATTGAATGGCTCTACAGATAGACAATGGCATTGTGACTTGCGGCTGAGTGCATCCGCAACCACATTAGCCTTTCCTGGATGATAGTGCACTTCTAGATCATAGTCCTTTATCAACTCTAGCCAGCGTCTCTGTCTCATGTTGAGATCAGCTTGAGTGAAGATATATTTGAGGCTCTTATGGTCAGTGTAAATATTACAGTGAGTTCCCATAAGATGATGTCTCCAAATCTTAAGAGCGTGAATGACAGCTGCTAACTCCAGATCATGTGTTGGATAATTCCTCTCATGATTCCGGAGAGCTCTTGATGCATAAGCAATAACTCGGTTGTCTTGCATAAGCACACAACCAAGTCCCGTACCAGAAGCATCACAATAGACATCAAAAGGTTTGGTACTGTCCAGTGTAGCCAATACTGGAGCAGTAGTTAATCGTGCTTTGAGAGTTTGGAAAGCTTCTTCACACTTATCATTCCAAACAAATTTCACTCCCTTCTTCAATTACTCCGTCATAGGCTTGGCTATTCTGGAGAAATCAGTAAAGAATCGACGATAATATCCAGCTAAACCAAGAAAACTGCGAATTTGATGAACTGAAATAGGAGATTCCCAATCCATCACTTCTTGTACTTTAGTTGGATCAACAGATATACCATCACTGGAGATAGTGTGGCCTTAGAATTTCACACTGTCCAACCAAAATTCACACTTGGAGAATTTGGCATAAAGGTGATGATCTCGTAATCATTGAAGAACGATACGCAAATGTTCAGCATGATCTTCTTCATTCTTGGAGTAGATCAAAATATCATCAATGAATACCATGACGAATTTATCCAGCTCCGGCACAAAGACTGAATTCGTCAAGTACATAAAATATACTGGGGCATTGGTAAGACCAAAAGACATAACCAGATATTCATATAGTCCATATATGGTAGAGAAAGCAGTCTTTGGAATATCACAAGGCTTGATCTTTATTTGATGGTAGCCAGAACAAAGATCAATCTTAGAGAAAACCTTAGCTCCAGCTAACTGATCAAACAGAATATCAATGCGGGGAAGAGGATACTTGTTTTTAATAGTGACCGCATTGAGTGGTCGATAATCAACACATAGCCTCAAGCTGTTGTCCTTCTTCTTCACAAACAGGGCTGGACATCCCCAGGGTGAAGAACTTGGACGTATAAAGCCCTTGTCAAGAAGGTGTTGGAGTTGGACTTTCAATTCTGCTAACTCATTTGGAGGCATTCGGTACGACCTCTTAGATATAGGGGCGGTACCGGGTTGAAGCTCAATAACAAACTCGATATCTCTATTAGGGGGCATTCCAGGCAAATCATCTGGAAATACATCCGCATACTCCCACACAACAGGGATATCTTCAAGTTTAATTTCTTTTGTGGCATAGGCACAAGAGTTGAAGCACTCTCGTTGTGGTAGATAGAGTATGGTGGCTCCTTGATGGGGTGAATCTATCTCGATAGCTCGGGAAGAGATATCTAACAGTACTTTATGTGTAGTCATCCAATTCATGCCCAGAATAACATCCATGTCTTCTAAGTTCAACAAGATCAAATCTGTCTTTATCAATTTGCTACCCAGCTTAATTGGCACACATCTAGTGATTTGATTGGAAGCTATCTTCCCACCAGGGGTTGTTATCATAAAAGATCCCGTAGTATGACAAAAGTCCAATCCTATTCTTGCTCCAAACTTGGCACTTATAAAACTATGAGTTGAACCAGAATCAAATAATATGACTGTGGGTTGATTGTGAATAGAGAAAGTACCCGTCATGACTGGTGCTCCTTCTGGAAGGTCTGCAAGAGTAGTGAAGTTAACTCGCCCTCGCCGGACTTGCACCATTTGCCTCTTGCTCTTGCCCTTGTTGTTGTTTTGGTTGGAGTTTTGCCCTGGATTATTCCTTCTGGGCTGCGGACAATTCTTGGCAAAGTGAGAAGTACTGCCGCAGTTGAAGCATCGATTATTACCATTCCCACTATTGAACTGTGGGGCATTCGGCCTTGGGCCAAATTGTTGCTGTTGCTGCTGGTGCTGCTGCTGCGGCTGCTGCTAAGGCACTGGAGGTCTGAATCCTCCCTGCTGCTGGGGCGGCCTAAAGACAAGCCTGCCCACTGGGGCATTTCTCTGTGGAGGCCTTGGTGGAGTGTTCTGTACCAGACGATACTTCGGTGGCTGAGCACTCGAGGGTCCTGTTGGTGCCTTCCGCTTCTTCTCGGCACGATGTGCAGCAATACAGTCTTCTTGAGTAATGGCCATATTAACCAGCTCATTATAAGTATTGGGCTGAACCAAGTTTAGACGTTCCTTGAGCTTGGTATTGAGGCCACGACGGAAACGATCACGTTTCTTGGCATCGGTATCAGCATGATGGCCCGCATACTGGCACAAGTGATTGAATGTCTGTGCATATTGTAGAACAGTGTGGGTTCCCTGATCTAGAACCAAGAACTCATTCAACTTTCTTTCAATTAGTCCCTCAGGAATATGATGTGATCTGAAGGCAGTTCTGAATTCCTCCCAAGATATGATATGTTCAGCAGGCTGCATTGCACAATAATGATCCCACTATATACGTGCAGGACCACGAAGTTGTTGGGCGGCAAAGTGGGCCTTGTTTGCATCAGCACACGGTACCGCTAGCAGAGCAAACTTGGAATTGACAGTACGGAGCCAAGCATCGGCGTCCAGTGGGTCATCAGCTCGGCTGAAAAGTGGAGGTTGGGTACCAAAGAATTCCTGGTAACCCGCTGGTTGTGCCTCCCGTCCTCCATACTGTTGGCGTGGCTGATTTTGTTGCCCTTGGACTAGCTGGCGGAGTAATTCTGTTTGCATGGCCATTAACTCTGCCAGATTCGACGGGGGTGGCGGTGGCTGCTGAGATCCACTGCCAGCTTCACAACCGAAGCCATCAGGCGTTCCACGAGTATGACCAACCATCTGTAATTATGGAAGACATCCATTAGATACATATTTCTTGCTCCCAAAATCAATGGTACGTGCAATGATCATACATTTGATACCAAAATTAAATCAGCAGAATTTAACTAAACGCGGTGTAGCACAATATGCATAACACATATTTGTGCAACCCATAAAACTCAGAACAGGTCAGCTGTCAGATAGCTTCATGCTCCATCGTATTGATACTTAACGCTGAGAGAAAAAGGGTAAAGAAGATAATCTAGCAATTCACTCTTCATCGCTATGTGCTATGCTGCTAATCAACAGAGATCATAGAAGTGATTGGACTAAAAAATTAGTCTCACAAATTCAATAGGCTAAAATTTGATGAGCACACATGCCACAAAACTTGCAACATCTTTAGTATTCATCAAACAGCCTAGAAATGTACAAGTGAAGAGAATTGGTAAACAGGAAGATCATGATTTCCAAACTAGTAGTCGCTACTTATATTACATCCAAAGTAGCATTTTTCTTACAATCTAGTATCACACACCCTTACCACATATAATATGATTGATTGTAGTGGCATGGATCCAACTAACCCAATAATATAACAAGTGGTACTCCTCCCTAGGGATATTTTACAACATCTCTTCCCTATGTACATAAGCTACAACAAGAGAAAACACAAACTATCTAGGACAAGTCTAAGGCGCCTAGAAGTCATCGAGGTTGCCCACAGAAGAGGCACTGCCGGAAGAAGAGTCGTCCGGCTGAGGGTTAGACTCAGCAAGGGCGTGCTCTGAATCTAAATCAGAAACTCTCTCAATCTCCTCTAGGTCCTCTTCTGCTGCTGCAGGCTCGGCTGGAACATCTGGTTGCTCCTGGAGCATACCAACATGGGCTAAAGCATCAGCCCAATCTGCTTGAAGCTCATTCACCTGCCCCTGAAGGAAACCAATAACTGTGTTGCGCTGCTCTATCTCAGCACCATGCTCCATAGCCTGATGTTCAAACTGTGCAATGGCCTGATCCCTACCAGCAACGGCATCCTGAAGTCCCTGAATCTGGGTATCTCTCAAACGAAGGCCTCGCTGAAAACTCTGAGCCAAGTCTATCACCTGGTCCATGTGTCGCTGCTGAAGTATCTAGTAGTGAGACTGAGCATTCATATATCTGGTTACAGCATGAATAGTCTCATTCGCTACATCTCCAATTAAGTGCCCGAAGTGTGTGATCCTGAACAGCCACTCTGCATTGCCAGCACTGACTGCTGGAAACAAACCAATAGGATACGCAGCTACCTCCTCAGGAGGGTGCTCACAAAAAGTAGTAATAGCTTTGAGAGCTGCTGTCTCAAAAGCATCAACAAGACGGTACCCAATCACCTCAATCTCAATCGGTGGCCACTCCAAGGTGGGGTGCTGAGGAATGGTCATTGTAACTCTGTTCTTCTTAATTCCATCCTCAGAAAACTAGCGTCCCGTGTACTGGGGTGGATCTGTGTAGTGGAAGATACGAAGTGAATCCCAAAGAATCCTTGGAAAACCCTCCCAGTACAGACAGTCGGTATGAGCATTTCCCTTCTCATCCCAAAAGATATGGGGACAAGCCGCCATCTGAACCAAAAAGGATTCAAATGTGAGTAATACGATTATCTCAAGACTTCTCAAATAAAGATTTAAGAAGACTGCGGTAAAGCAAAAGTGATTCTAATTCAAAAGATGATATGGTTCCAAACTCAGAAAATAATAAACCACAATTGGTACTGGTTCATCATTTGAGATTCTAAGGAATGAAAAGATCCTTATAACAACAAAATGGGGCTTAGAGTGAATACACGACTCGAAACCAACTTTTTCAACCAAGAAAATCTAAGCATTGCAACAAGCATGCTCTCTAAATTTAAAATTAACTCACTTATGGTTTAAGCACACTAACACTTATCTATGAGGATTCATACTAGGAATTCCTTAAAAAGCTCATGTAACAATTTCAAAAACTAGGAACCAAACAAACATCAACCAAATATGCATGCACGTCCTAACCGTCCTCACAAAATAAACAATTGCCAACTATCGTTGGGCTTACGTGGTTAGCACGGTGGCACAACATAGATACGGCTCTCCCTATATAGCTAGTCGATACATTCTAACCGTTCTTAACTTATCGAATCGCGGTTAGTGTACCTGCAGAAGATTGACAGAACATATATATATATATATACATATATATATACATATATATATACATATATATATATATCCAATGAACCTTTCATGCCAGCACTCATGAAAGCGTCCCCATACATTACCGCTCACTATAGAAGCGGCAGCCATACAATTTCCGCCGTATGGCCAACGTTAACATACGCTATTTGGTGGCGTATTCACAAGTTCCTTTACTCCCAATATAGTCGACCGAGATCGATATATTGGCAGCAGCTCAAGAGGTCACTGCTTGAGCGCAGCGTTCGGTTCGCATCGCCGACGGGAAGGTCAGACTCCCTCAGCTGACTGAGCACACTTTACTTCCAATATAGTCAACAAATAGTCGGTATATTGGAAGCACCTCAAGTAAGCCACTGCTTGAGGGCAGCGTTCGGCTCGCATCACCGATGGGAAGGTCAGACTCCCTCAGCTAACTGAGGATCCTTACCTTCTTACCTCAACGTAGGTGCATCGTTACAAAAATTGAGAGTTGCTTGTGAGTATGGTTTGACAAAAAGTACAGTGCTGGAAGTCAGATAACATAAACCATACATAATTAACCACCTAGTAATTCCCGTAAATTCCCTAGGACTTTACGTTCTATGCACAACCCTTAACGAATCCAACGTAGTTTTCCGAAATACCTTGTTGGTCAAATTTTATACGGAAAGCGATTTTTAGGGTTCCAACACCTCTGGCGTACGCTTGCAGCTCTGATACCAGCTGTGGCAGAACCGCCTAAATTATCCCGGCTCAAGTGCGCAGGCCATCACCATAAAGGCAACACCGGCTCAAACACACTTCAAACGGAACAATTCTTGGTCTGTCGGGTAACGTCCCGATACAACCACCGGTTCTTGGATCGAACAAGCATACCCCGCACGAAGGCGAGTCCAGAGATATTACAACCACAATTTTACAACACAGGCATAATATTAATTACAAACCAGTTCAAACCATTATTACAAAATCAAACATAGTAAAGCAGTTATACAAGCCATAACTTAAGTTCAGAGTTTAGACAGCGGAAGATAAAATACGACGGCTACAACACGTCGCAAAAGGATACCAGGCTAGCCCAAGCATGGTATCACTCGTCATAGCCATTGCCGGTCGAAGACGTGTCCCACTCTACGGACCAGCCAGGAGGCAAAGAGCATGGATAGGTCAAGCTAGCGATCTGATCCTCAAAACTCATACCTGAAAAAGGGTTTCAACAGCAAGGCTGAGTATTTAATACTCAGCAAGACTTAACCGCCCACGGGTCTACTTAACCCACTGTAGCTAGACTATGCAAGGTTCTGTGAGGCTCTGGTAGCTAGACTATGCAAAGTAAACAAGCAATTCCTATAAAGCTCGCGAGTGACAGGCAATCACTCGACTTTTACCGGTCCTATAAGCTTAGCAAGTAGTCGAACTCAGGTCTAGTGTTTAGTACATAGGTTCCTAGGATCATGCATCTAGGGTTTCAATTCAAATCCTAAGAACTGTAAATGCACAAGTAAATAATAACAGTAAATGAGAATAATTTGAATTATAGGTTATGTCCGGGGCTTGCCTTCTCGGTAGTCGCTAACTATTTCAGCTCTAGGCTCTTCCGAACTTTGGTTTGGGGCTTCAGTTAGTTCAGCGGCGTTCACCTGGACTTCTGGATCACCTCCGTCAGACTCCGGGATCAGCTCGTACGTCCCGTCCGACAAAGCAGTCGTATCTACATGTAATGCAAGAACATTATTATAAACACACATGGGCAATCGTTTATAGAGTAGTTAACTAACAAATCTAACTACACAAGGCATCATGATCAACATCACAAATGAAGTTGACTAACTTCATAAACAAGTGGGGGTGGTTTTTTATAACAAGCACGTCATGGTTTGCTAATAAATCAACAACTCAAAACACAAACAGAAATAAATTTAGAAAAAATTACCCTAAACATAACATGAACAGATTAAGCTACCCTGTAAAAATCATGCCAAGAAATGCAGCCATTTATTCACAACAAATTATTAATTCAGACAACACCTAGAACAAGTTTGAATTGTACAGCTCAAACTAAAGCAAAACAGAAGCTCAAAATCTAACAGTAGGTCTACACAGGGATGATTTAGCTACTGTGAAGTTTTCATGATTTTATCTACATAGAAATAACTATGAGAAAATAAAAAAAATAGACAACAGATTAGGAAGATTTATTTTTAGCTCCTGATATAGCCATGAAATGATGCTCAAACTTCCTTGACAAGCTAAGATACTCAAGGAGAATATGAAGAAAAATTTTCATGATTTATTAAGAAAATAAAATATTTACCATGAGTAAAGTCTATTAAACAAGGATTAAATCAAAGAAAAATCTACACATAAGAACTGAGCACGAAATTTTTATAGCAACACTATATTCATATGAGTAATTCACCATAAAAATTTCATTGCAACATAAGGCTTCAAACAGTATTTAAGAAAAAGATAAAAACAACTAATATTTATGCACTAGTAACACAAATCAAAATCTACAGCAAAAACTTGCAACTAAAGCCTAACATATTATGATCCTACTGCATAGATCTCTTCAAGAGGATTCCAAAACATCAAGATTTGATATTTTACGAATTTTCTACGAATTGATATTGAATTTCAAAGTTCACTGAAAAACATAACAAAGAAGTCCCTAAATGCACTATTCATCTGAGTCTAGGTCTATTCAAATAACCCCCTGGGGTTTTCTTTCTTTCAACCCGAGGTCCCTGGGCCGGTTCAGAGAGGGGAGGCGAGGTTTGACCGGCCAAATCCCGACGAGGGGCTCACCGGCGGCGAGGGGTAGGTTGGGGAAAACGGAGAGGAAGTCGAGGCGGTTCTCTGGATGCTCTTGGGTCGCGAAATGAAGGCGGGAGGAGGTCGGTCCACGGCGAGCAGCGGCCGGTGGAGCTCGGAGCACGGCGGCGGGGTGGCTCCGGTGGGGTTTGGGCGAGGGAAAAGGGCTGGGGAGCTGCGCGAGGTCGAGGCGCGGCTAAAGGACGGGTCAGCGCGGGCGGATTGGGTCTGCAGTGGCGGCTCCGCGGTGGGGTGAGCTTGCCGGCGTTCAAGCGGTGCAGCGGCAGCATTCTGCGGTGTGAGAGCGAGGGGAATGCAAAAGAGAGAGAGGAATGGATTTCTGGGGCTCTTGTAGTGCTCGGGCGCTCGCTAGAAGAGGGCGGCGGCTTCTGCAGCGGGCTAGCCAGCGCGACGGCGAGGTGGCGGCGGCGCGGACGCTTCTGGGCTCGGCGGCACGCGTGGCACGGCCGGGGGGCTCAAACGCGAGGCAACAGGAGGGGGAGGAGGAGCGGCGCGACGCGTGGGCGCCAGCGCGACGGAAGAGGTGGCCGGGAAGGCTCTCCACTGCGCCGGCGGGCGGCGCTGTCGGTCGGCGGTGGAAAAACAGAGCAGGGAGCTGGAGGTGGAAGAAAAGGGCTGTTTTGCAATTTCCAAAAATTCTAGGGACCACTCTGTAAACAAGAAATAACTTTTAAACCAAAACTCAAATGAAAAAGTGCCCAACATGAAAGTTGTTCAACTTTTCAAGATCTACAACTTTGATGCTGTGCAAAAATTTATTTGACCAAAGATTCGAGAGCTAAAATTAAAAACATTGAAGGGATTTTGAATTCTAGGAATTTTGTCTTTTTCAAAGCAAATTCACTTCAAACACAGACTTAAAAGCAAAATTTGCTGCCATGAAATAAATGCACTGAAATTTTGCAAAAGCACCCTCCACAAAAGCTATATTCAAAAATAACTATAGAAAGGACCTTGCATAAAATCATAATTACACATATAACCTTTATATTTACAAAAAGGTCCTTTTTCAAGCAATTCAAGCACATGATGCATATAAAATATACACAACTACTGTGCAGACTCCTAGGGTGTTACACCGACGGCTTATTGATGCGGAAACAAGGTATACATTTATTGAGAAGTTATGGTTATCATTGTATTATGCTTGTACCAAGTTGAGGCATTATCTCTTATCTAGTACTTGCATAGTTACTTGTCAAGCCGATGTTATTAAGTATATGCTTCAAAAGCCGATTTTGAGTGGTAGAATGGAAAATGGGCTTATGCGCTTGTTGAATATGATTTGGCCTATGAATCTTTGAGAGCTTTTAGAGGCTAAATTGTAGTGGAATTTATTGTTGAACTTCGGATTAATGATGAGCATGATTTGGAAGACGGCTATGTTACTTGCACACCATGGAAGTTGTTCTTTGATGGATCGGCTTGTGATGATGGTCAAGGGATTGGTGCCATTCTAATTTCTCCGAGTGGCACTATTTTTGATTTTTCAAACCGGTTGGAAGAAGAACGCACGAATAACCAAGTTGAATATGAAGCACTTCTATTTGGCTTGGAATTCTTGGAATCAATGGGTGTTAAACATGTGGAAGCTTATGGTGATTCATTTCTGGTGGTGCAGCAAGTATCCAAGGTATGTCAATGTTACAATGGATCATTAAATGCATATCTTGATAGATGCCTTGATATTATCTTTTGCTTTGATGAATTTGTAATTTGACATATTCCAAGAGAGAGGAATAAGAAGGCAAATGCTCTGGCTCAGCAAGCATCTGGCTACAATATTACTAAGAAATATTTTAACATGAGAAAGCCGATGCAAGCAACAACCGAGTTGCTGGTTCTGGACAAACTGGTCAGACCGGATGCTCCGACCGGTCTGACCGCCCAGACCGGTCTGACCGGTCCAGAGATTGGTCTGACCAGTCTGGCTGCTGAAAATAGCAAGTCGGCCATTGTTTCCAATTCTAAAGGGAAGGCCGAGGTTGCTGATTGGAGGGTGCCTATTGTGACGTATTTAAAGGACCCTGGTCATGGTGCAGAGAGGAATATTCAGCATTTGGCGTTTAAGTATATTTTGATCGATGATGAGCTTTATCGTCGGACCGCTGAAGATGTACTTCTCAAATGCTTAGATTCTGATCAGGCCCGTATTGCCAAGGGGGAAGTTCATGAAGGCATCTGTTGTACACATCAATCGGCTCCTAAAATGAAGTGGTTGCTTAGGAGAGCCGGTTTTTATTGGCTAACTATGATGGCAGATTGTTTCAGATATTATAATGGGTGTGAGGAATGTCAATGGTTTGGTAATGTTAAATTAGTGCCTGCTGTGTTATTGCATCCTACTATCAAGCCATGGCCGTTCAGAGGTTGGGGATTGAATTTCATTGGTCAGATTAATCCCCCTTCTTCAAAGGGACATCGCTTAGTGTCGGTTGCTACGGATTACTTCACTAAATGGACCGAATCGGTTCCTTTGAAGAATATGACACATCTGGAGGTAATCGAGTTTATTACGGAAAATATTATTCGTAGATTCGGTATTCCTCAAACTTTGACATCGGATCAAGGTTCATCATTCATTACAAAGGAGGTACGTGATTTTGCCGAATCTTATAAGATCAAGATACTCAATTCATCTCCATACTATGCTCAGGCCAATGGTCAGGCCGAGTCTAGTAATAAGGTTTTGATAAAGCTTATCAAGAAGAAGATAGAGGAGAATCCCAGGAGGTGGCATGAGGTATTATCTGAAGCATTGCGGGCTCATCGTATATCTAGACATGGTGCTACTAAGGTTACTCCTTTTGAGCTTGTATATGGTCAAGAGGCTGTTTTGCCCGTTGAGGTGAATCTGGACGCTTATAGATTAGCTAAACAAAATGACCTTACCGCTGTTGATTACTATGACTTGATGATGGACAATATTGATGAAGTAAATGATAAGCAGCTACAAGCTTTAAAGGAGATTGAGAAGGATAAGCTTCGGGTGGCTTGAGCTTACAACAAGAAGGTAAGAGCCAAATCTTTTCCGGTTGGTGAGCTGGTATGGAAAACAATATTACCTCTTGGGACAAAGAGCAATAAGTTCAGCAAGTGGTCGCCGAGTTAAGAAGGACCGTACAAGATCATCAAGGTTATCATCGATAACTCTTATTTGGTGGAGACGATGCAAGGAGAACGTCTTCCATGGGATCTTAATGGAAGATACTTGAAGAAATATTATCCCAGCGTGTGGCAAGATGCTTGAAGACGAAGACGGCCATATAGAGTATCGCCCTTAGCATTATTTGTAGCCTTGTATTTTCTGTGTTAATTCATGTATCTAGGCTAGTTTCTGGTACTTGCTTTTTGGCTTGCAAAGCTCACTAAAAAGGCAGGGGGGGCATATGTTGGCAACCAAAATTGGCAAACAACGAGGCCGACCGGACTGGACAGACTGGTCTGGGCCTGTACAGTCCGAGTCGAGTTAGATTTGTATTTTGGAATACATTTGTAACTCAATTTGGAAGGGGTACATCTTCCCCGGCCTATAATTATAAAGGCCACAGCCGATTGAGGTCCTTCTGCCCAATCGAATCAATCAATTTGCACTTTTCCTAATTTTCCTCAAACCCTAGCTTTTCCAATCTCGTGCTATTCTTTGCTCGTCTCTACGGCGTTCAAGGGCATCTTGGGTGGCCTGCCGACTCCAAGACAACCCTAGATCTTCAAGCTCCGACGGGTCCCTCCCGAGCTTGAGGTTTAAGGTTTTGCGGTGTTTTCTACATTTGACCGGTCTGACTGGTCGCCGGGTTTCATAGCTGGTGACCTGATTATTGCGATCCACGTGTTCTAGCACTTGTATGTTGGCCAATTTAGCATCAACAATGTCATCTAGTAAAACATTGATCAGTCAATAATCCTATATGTCATGCTCAACATATCTCATGGTTCTAGTAAATGAATGAATAAAATCTGAGACAGCTTGAAATAGCAAAACAATAATACCTATGTGGGAGCATAAGTATTTATTATATGTTTATTTAACATTTTCTTATTTGTTGAATAGAGTTTTGAACTTTGCAAAATCAAGAAAATAGTGACAATGAAGGAGGTATGTAGTTATGTACAGTATTAATGTTCTCAGTACAGTTAGCCATTTGGGCCGCCAAGCACGGCACGCCCTGGACCCGACCCAACTCGGCCTGGCATCATTGGCTCGATTACTTATTCGTGCTGGATCGGGCCGGCCTACGTGCCAAGATCTCAGCCCAGGCACGACATGAAGGCCCGTTAGCCATGACAGGCCTAATCGTGCCGGCCCGATAGCCCGTATAGCCCATTCGTGTTGCGGTGCCAATCCTGGTGGCGCATCTCGCCGCTATTCTGCACCCTGCGCAGTCACGCCTCATCGCCGTCCTCAGCATGACTGGTCGTGCCTCGCCGCCATCTCCCATGCCCGACTAGTTGCGCATCGCCGTTGTTCTCCGCCCGCCACGCCTCGCCACCGTCTAGCGCACCCCCAGAGATGCGGCCGTGCCTCGCTGCTAGTAAGCGCATGCCTGGCCCGCTGTTGACGGTCTTTAAGTCATGAAAATCAACCGTCAACCTCTGCAGCTTTTCATAACATTTCATCGCCAAATTTAGTTGTAGGACTTATGTCTAATCATGTTTCACGAGTTTTGGTGAATTGTGATCTGCAGGCACCCATAGTTGAAATACAAATGAAAACACAAGTAATGCAGAACAAATGCACAAATGATCCAATCCTGCGTTTCACTTACAAAAAGGGCCGACAAACCATAGGAAATGAGCGCATCAAAGCACATGCACCAAAGGGATAAGACCAGGACCCACCTGTCAGCCAGCTAGAGGAAGTAGGGCCTGGGGGAGTTCCATCTGGGGTTGGCCAACCCCCTAGATCGCGTGAACCCAGACGGGCTCCCGTCCAGGTGCATTTTCGAGAGGAATAGCGCCTACTCAACCTCAATCCTAGGTGAGTTCGGCCCGTTTTGCACTGAGTTTCGTGTAGTAACGAAACTATCCCAAATGCACCCAGATGGTATGAAACGCACTAAAACATGAGGTTAGGGTCTATTGATGTGGGTTGGGAGCGGTCGTTGCGAAAAATTCCTACACGACTTCGTGGCACGTACTTTTGCATTAATTGCAAGATTTCGGCCCGTTTTGCATATTGTATTGTGTCGTACAGAAATGGTCTCACATGCAGCCAAACAGTATGAAATGCACCAATATATGAGTTTAGAGACGAATGGTGAGGATCGGCTGCATTCATTTGGAAAAATTACGATGCGACTTCATGGCACGAAAGTTTGCATTAATTGCACCAGTTCGGCCCCATTCTACACCGACTTTTGTGGTGCAACCAAACTATCCCAAATGCACCGAAATGGTACAAAACACACCAAAACATGAGTTTAAGGTCCAATGGTGTGGATCGGGCGCGTTCGTTTCAAAAAACCGACACAACTATGTGGCACGAACTTTTGCATTAATATGCTGCATCGAGTTTCATGCAGTGACGAAATGGTCCCAAATGCACCCAAACATTACAAGATGCATGAAAACTTGAGTTTTGGGTCGAATGGTGCAGATAAGTTGCGATTGTTGCGAAAAATTCCTACGTCGCACAAAGTTTTGCATTAATTGCACCAGTTCGGCCCCTTTTGCACCTAGTTTTGGGCAGTAAAGAAACGGTCCCAAATACAACCAGACGGTAGAAAATGTAGTAAAACAAGAGTTTAGAGTCCAATGGTGGGGATCGGGTGCATTCATTATGAAAAATTCCGATGCGACTTCATGGCAGGAATCTTCGCATAATTGTTCCAGTTCGGCTCGTTTTGCACCGAGTTTCATGCGGTAACGATACGGTACCAAATGCACCCAAAACAAAATGCACCAAAACATGTGTTTATGGTCCAACGGTGTGAATCGGCTATGTTCATTGCGAATAACACCGACACGACTTCATTGGAAGACCTTTTGCATTAATTGCACTATATTGGCCCATTCTAGACCAACTTTCGTGCAGTAACGAAATGATCGCACCCAATCGGTATGAAACACATAAAAACATGAGTTTAGGGTCCAATGGTGTGTACCGGGTGTGCTTGTTGCGAAAATTACAAACGCGACTTTATGGCACGAACTTTTGCATTAATTGCACCAGTTCGGCCCGTTTTGCACTGAGGTTCGTGCAGTAACGAAACTGTCCTAAATGCACCCAAATGGTACGAAACACACCAAAACATGAGGTTAGGGTCTGTGAGACCCGGGGTAGCGGGACTGCTTATAGGCATAGAATATTCTATAGTTAGGAATAGCTCTTGGATGTACCTTACCTCTTTTGTAACTACCCGAGTAGGCGTAGAACTAGCTGCAGTACAAAGGAAACTACCCGATTGTGTTGTAGTAGGACTCCAACTGTACTCGGCTAGGACTTTCCATGTAACCCTGTCCCCCCGGATATATAAGGGCAGGCAGGGACCCCCTCCAAACAATTATCAACACCTAAGGCAATACAAACCACACAAGACATAGGGTATTACACAAACTCGTGGACCGAACCTGTCTAAATCTTTGTGTTCCTTGCACCATCGAGTTCCAGAGCAGTCAATCCCTACCTACAAACCTTACTGCTAAGGGTATCCCTGAGCAGGCTTGGCAGTAAACACCGATAGCTGGCGCGCCAAGTAGGGGATTCGGCAAGTTCATCGGCGAATATGATGGCCGGATCAAGTGATGCCAACAACGTGCCTGAAGGCACGACCCTCGTCTTCGGTTCCTGGGCTTGCATGGCTAACGGATCGGGCGGCTTTTCTAGCTACCTTGTCACAACCAACTCGCCTAAGCCGAAGATCCCCCCCCCCAACTCGCCGACATCCGCAAATCTGCGGATCTCGTCGAAAAAGAGTTCTACTCGAACTTGTTTCGGATAAAGCAGAAAATGTGTCGACTCCAACTCGAATTCTCGAGTTAGCCGAGTCCGATACAAACTCTGATACCGAAAAAACTCACTTTTCCGAAACCCTTGGAAAATACTTGACTCATCTCAAGACGATCAAATGCCCCAAGATCATCAACAACTCAGAACTACTTGATGGAGTAGATCGAGTTTCACGATCAATAGAGGGCTGCACCAAACTTGCAGAAACTACTCTTAGCTCATCTATATCACAGCAGAACACAGAAGTGTTGAACCCACCACAGAAAAGGTCGGGTGATATACTCTCAGGGATCGATCGAGTAGATTCCAAGATCGACGACTGGTCAGATAACGTCGACTTGTTCATGGATGCTATGGCCAATCGACCCAAACATGCTAACGCTCTTTGGGAACTGGCCAAGCTTAAAAAGGGAAAAACCAAAGCTCCGGAACAATCCAGCAAGTCGAACTTCGATAAACTCTGGATTAAGGAGCCTGAGGGATTGACTCCCACTCAATCATGGCTACATTGGATGAACGAGAATGCCCTCCGCGTGGAGATGGGCATCCCGCTTCTCGCTCACCCAAAACACACATATTCTAAAATCGGTGGACTAACCGATTTCGAATCCAAGTACTCGTCCAACTCAGAGGACGAACTGGATGACGTAATCTAGTATAGCAAACAAGTCGAGTCCAACTCGACTAAGAACTCCAAGACCGACCAGGACTCCCTCCCTAACTTGGTCATATATGCAACACCGCAAGGACGGACAATGCACCTAAGGAAGACACAATATCCCAACACCTCTGGCTCGCAGCCAACGGATCTGCCCTTCCAGCAAAGCAACCCTCTAGACCCGTCATCAAGCAAACAAGACCAAGAGATTCAAGATCTTTGCCGTGAAATCCTCATGGTTCGCATCTCCGAAGTCCAAGAACCTAAGGATGATCCCACGGAGCGTCTCAACCTTGACGACTACAATTCTGATGATTTCGACGAGTACCTTTCCGACAACATGGAAACTACTCCTCCCACAATCACAGAAACCCAAGCTACAACCAAGCAAGATCCTCCTGCACCTCCTCCAGCAGTGATAGTCACTGTGCAATTGGAAGAACAGCACCCTGCAGAAGATCTTTACGAGCGTCGTCGCCTGCTTAACCAGAAGAGGGCATTCAGGCACCAGCGCCTCGCCAACAGCTAGCAGGAACAGCAGGGCGACAACTACGACTACTCCAATTGTGACCTCCGCAACGTGATCAATGTTGGTCGCGACGCACGTAATGTCATCATCTCAAGGAGAAAGGAGCGTGAGGAAGTCGAGGCTTACAGTCCTTCCAACTACCGCATCCCACCAAAGGCTTCTGCGTCTTTCAAGAAGAACAAGCCGGTAAACTATGGCAGAACCACATGAATTATCCCGGCTCAAGTGCGCAGGCCATCACCATAAAGGCAACACCGACACAAACGCACTTCAAACGGAACAATTCTTGGTCTGTCGGGTAACGTCCCGATACAACCACCGATTCTCGGATCGAACAAGAATACCCCGCACGAAGGCGAGTCCAGAGATATTACAACCACAATTTTACAACACAGGCAAAGAAGTGAATACAAACCAGTTCAAACCATTATTACAAAACCAAACTTAGTAAACCAGTTATACAAGTCATAAGTGTAAAGCTTCAGAGTTTAAACAGCGGAAGATAATACACGACGACTACAACACATCGCAAAAGTATACCATGCTAGCCCAAGCATGGTATCACTCGTCAGGGTCATTGCTGGCCGAAGACGTATCCCACTCTACGGACCAGCCAGGAGGCAAAGAGCAGGGATAGGTCAAGCTAGCGATCTGCTCTTCAAAACTCATACCTGAAAAGGTTTTCAACAGCAAGGCTGAGTATTCTAATACTCAGCAAGACTTAACCGTCAACGGGTATACGTAGCCCACCTAACTAGACTATGCAGGGTTTTGTGAGGCTCTGGTTTTCCTTTTGCTGAAAAGCAATAAAGAGTAGGTCCTTACTTTCAAATTTTAGCTTCCAAGATTATAGTTGATTAACCATTCTATGTAAGCAACTACTATTCAATCATGGTAGAACTTTAAGCAAACATCAAGATTGATCATAAATGATGTTGCTCTTATTACTCTGTGTGGCAAAGGGATCAAGCAGTCCCAAACTGTGAGAAGCAGACGATTCGAATCGAATTTGTTAACCTGGCCAGGCAGACCTAACACACACGTAAGAAAAGGAAAAGGAGGTGGCGGGCTAGGCCACTTCGGGTTTTGGGCTGGATGCTGGGTTTGGTTTTTTTTTTCTTTCTCTTTCTATTTCTTTTTACTCTCTCTCTCTTCTATTTCTAATTCAAACAAAGTTTGAATTCAAATACAAATTTGAATTCAAACCTCACTCAAGCAATTAAAAATTATGCACCAGCATGAATGCAACACCAAAATTTAAACCTATGATAAAATTTTAATTACTTAAGGAACAAAAATTTAGATTAAATGCAATACTAACACAATAAACCTTAGAAAACTAAATAAAGCTCATTAAATTTATTATAAAATGCTGAAATTTAAATTAGGGTGTTACATTTTGATAAGTTGAAAGGGTGAGTTTTGCTTTGCTCTATCATGTTTGTTGTGCCTAGTTTGAAAATAAGAGTTCTCTTGAGTTTAGATCTGCTGGTTATGCAAATATCTTGTCAATGAACTTGAAAGTTCCTTGGGATTCATATGCTTGATTCAAGTCTAAGTTGTTGCGAGTTTAGATATGGTAAATAAAGTTGTGCAAGCTTGTTCTAGTGATGCTTGAAGTCTGGAGTTGTTTTCAAAAAAAAAATTTAAAAGAGGCAAGTTCCCTAGCGATATGCAAAGTCCTACTAGAGCCATATGTCATATTCCATGAAAAACCCTTTGCACATATGCTGCTTGATATTCTATTGAGTTTTGTCAAATTGTGTGACCCTAGAGAGACGCTTTTCATGCTTCCTCGATCATAAGCACGCACACGTCCCATCCAATTGCTACATTCCAACACTGGGAATTGGCACCACCACTCATTCATTCCACATAATAAGTGCTCCATGTCTTGGTGATCTCTCTCGTAGAACATCCCTGAAATAAAATAAAGTCAGATTATGGTTGCCCCAAAAAGAGAAAAGATGGCATGCCAAAGAAGCATGACCCAAAAGAGAGAGAGAGAGAGAGAGAGAGAGAGAGAGAGAGAGAAAGGGGTAGCCATGTCTCAAACAAAAAAAGAGACATAGGGATGATTCGAGAGAGAAATGCCATTACCTCAAGGAGTAAGTCAGATCCATCCATCCATTCATACACTTGCACCTTTTGATCGAGATTGCATGACTTGTTTCTCCATGGATCCTCTCTTTGACTTAACAATAAATAGAATACAAGTGTGCCCTGTTCTTATACTACCTTGAGCTCCACAAAGGCTTGTAGTAGTAGGGAAGATCAAAGGCAGATACTGCCCTGGTAAGGAAATACAAGATGAGTGCCTCGAGAGAGTTATCCTGGGAGCTTTGCCATGTTTTCAAAATTCTTTCAAAAAGTATCTCCAGATGGATTGCGGATCTATGAACAAGTAAGTATCACTCTATGCACCATTCTGACTTTCAACTGCCCAAGACAAGGAGATGTCTAAAAAGCCCCATGAAGGAGTAAGGTAATTGAGCAAGGGTATGCTAACCAACTTATTTAAGCTTATAGATGAATCCCTTTGCTTCGGACTATGACATGACAGGTAAGGTATGAGTCAAAGTGATTTTCTGATCAACAACTTGATTTGTCCTACTTTGCTCGGGACGAGCAAAGGACAGCTTGGGGGATCTTGTTGATGCTCACTAACGATCATTTCCAGGTGTCAACTTGATCAGAAAATCATGAGAGTTTGCATTTCTTACACGTATCCTTATCCAATAAAGTCCCTAAACCACACTTTACCTTTTAGAATATGCAAGTTGTGTTTTCAAGCTAATATGCAGGTTACAAGCACACTTTGGCCTAGTATAAAATCCCAGAAATTATCAGAGCACCGATTCAGGCTCAGATGGACCAAAAGTGATGCAAGAACCCAATTCAAACAAATCAAGACAGGCCAACCCCAGCGTGGATCGGACAAAGAGGCCCAAGACAGCCCACCAGAAGAAGTTGGGGCGGTTGGTGGCCCGGGCAGGCCGACCGACCTACCTAGTCGGCCGACCTGGCCCGTGGGTCCCACCGCCTCAACCAGGGCACGTGGCGCTTCCCCATTGGTCCCCTAGGTCGGTTGTGCTGGCTTCACCCCGTGGCTCCCTGCTATAAATACAAGGGGGGTGTGGAGAATAGGACACACACACACACACCACACACCACTCACCTCTCCTTTCTTGCATTCCTTGCATAGTCTTTAGGCTTAGTGGAGTTTAGGAGAAGTCTAGGAGTCATTGAGTCGCCGGTGTTGCTCGAGAGTCTGGTATGGGTTCATCTCTAGCTCTCTCTTGTAATATTCGGTTGTTTGTAATAGAATTACACTATGGTTACCGATATCTGCTTGAAGTATATTCTGAGTTATCGAGTATATGCTTCTTGTCATGGTTGCGTTATCATTCTATGCTTGCATTATATGATCGCCCTGTGCTGGAGATGGTTAGTCTTTTGTTCTTAGAACTCTATCAACAGCTCCAGTATTCGTATGATTGCTCTAGTGTGATGTCTGTCCATCCGAAGGGTGGGGGCTCCGCGCGGGACACTAGAGTATCCCTTACTAGTGTAGACATGGTGTCTAGATTAGCTAAGTGCTGCTAGATGTCAACTATACCCACGGTTTGTAGAGGTAGCCGGCAGGTGGTGACAGCCCTGTCCGAGCCTTTTAGTAATCCTCCATGTTCGGTATGGGGGGTAGGAGGTACATAAAGTCGCCGGGGTGTACGGGCTCCTCCCGTCGCTTCGATAGCGATCTCCTTGTTGTTTAGTTTAATCTCTGACGAGCTAACTAATGAGAAAGTGTAGATATAGTTAGCCTAGTACAGCTGGCTCGAGCTCTGACTTTTACCTTGCTCCCAGCCTAAAGCATCTTTTATCTTTATTTTATGTTTCTTTTAGCCTAGGATTCGATTTCGAGTTAGCGTACCTGCAGAAAATTTGACAGTATATAAAATGAACCTTTCATGCCAGCACTCACGAAAGTGTTCCCATTCATTACCGATCACTATAGAACCGGCATCCATACAATTCCCGCCGTATGGACAACATTAAGCATACATCATCGAAATAACGTATTGACTGTGTACCATCTTTGACGGGGAATTGAATTCCAATTTTGAACCATTACTCCCCATATAATCAATCGATGGTTGGTATATGGGAAGCAGCTCAAGTAGGCCACTGCTTGAGCTCCAGGGTTCGGCTCGCATCACCGACGGGAAGGTCAGACTCCCTCAGCTGACTTAGCAAGCATACCTCCGCGGCGACGATGTAGTTGCAGAATTTAAATTGCGGAATTTAAATACTGAATTGTAAAGTGCTGGAAGTTAGCCATACAAAATAAGCCACCTGATTATACCCATAAGATCCCCTAGGGCTTTACGTTCTAGACTTGTCCTTGGAGATCCTAAACTCTTTCAAAAACATTAGTAGTTTTGAAGTCAAGTTTTAATTTGTTGATTTGAAAACCGAGGCTGCCATCTCTGGTAGGCTGTCTAAGGTCTAAAAATTCTCAAATTTTTACGGGAGGTGCCTAAGATAATGATGATCATTTCCTCTAGTCAACTCTAACTCAGAAACAGAGCTTAAGATAGTCAAATCATTAAGTGTTTGCCTAAGGTTGACCCAGATTTCAGACTGAACAGAGGGCTAGTATTTTGACTATAAGTACCAAATCTAATGACTAAAAATTCTCAAAATTTTACAGTAGCTTCTATACTCAGTTATCTACAACCTTCATGTTGAACGTTTTCTCAGGAAAAGCTTTAAGTGGGTCGAAAAATTCATGTGGCCAAACTGTTACAAGTTGACAGAATTATAGGGGTTTGCCAAAAGACTGAATTTTGTGGGTTACACTTCTCTAACAATTTTCAAATTTTTACAGCAGTAAGGAGATTTGTTTTACTACATTTAGTTCCACAGGCTAAACTTATTTTGAGGTAGTTGGTTAGGTTTAAAAATTTGGGTTTCTCTGCTGTACCTGCCGGTCCAGTTATATCTGTCAGCTTTCTAGGATGGAGATCTTATTCTCCGGCTGAAACAAACTTTTCTCAAGACATTCTTTCTCAAGATGATTTAATGGAGTTGGTACCTGTTTTGAGAAAAAAAAATGCACACTAGTTCAATGCCATGATGTATTATGGAGATGCCAACATGCCATGAGATTGATGATGCACAATGACAACTTAAGATGCAGATAGGTTGCTTGCATTTAGTTTATGCACTCATGGTATGGATAGGATGATGCAATGCAGGATGAGATGACCATACTTGAGATAGCGATGCATAGGCTTGATGCATTTGTCCAATGCTAGTTGGTTGATGTGCGGGCCATGGTGTGTAACTGTTGATGCACATGGTTTAGATGCATGATATGGCATATCTGTTTGGTAGGATGATCATGCATATGGCATGTGGTGCTCAAGTTGCAATGCAGATTAGCCACTAGATGGTCAGGCAAGTACTCTTAATTTCTGTTGAACCAAAATAGAACTTCAAACAAATATTCAGGTTGCGACAAACAGATTGCCGAGGAGTCACTTTCACTAACCAAGATACCAGCGCGCACCTAGTAGCACAATCGTGTTGCGGTAGCACACACGAGGCCCTAGGTTCCGTCGCGGCACCATAGGTCAGTAATGAACACCTTGACAAAGTGAAAACCTAGCACAAACATAGCAACCCAAATAATGCTCGTGGCAAGAAAGAAAGATGAAGAGCCAGATAATATTCACCATTCCTTTCAAGATGCATATGTGATTAAATCGTGGGAATGCAATAACAACGCATCGGTAGTACTTTAGCTACATGTAATGCATGAGTGTTGCAGTAATGATTATGCATGATATTCTAGCATTTTCGTGCACCATTTTTAGTTTAATCTCTGACGAGCTAACTAATGAGAAAGTGTAGATATTGCTAGCCTAGTATAGCTGACTCGAGCTCTGACTTTTACCTTGCTCCCGGCCTAAAGCATCTTTTATCTTTCTTTTATGTTTCTTTTAGCCTAGGATTCGATTTCGAGTTAGCGTACCTGTAGAAAATTTGACAGTATATAAAATGAACCTTTCATGCCAGCACTCACGAAAGTGTTACCATTCATTACCGATCACTATAGAACTGGCATCCATACAATTCCCGCCGTATGGACAACATTAAGCATACGTCATCGAAATAACGTATTGACTGTGTACCGTCTTTGACGGGGAATTGAATTCCAATTTCGAACCATTACTCCCCATATAATCAACCGATGGTTGGTATATGGGCAGTAGCTCAAGTAGGCCACTGCTTGAGCTCCAGCGTTCGGCTCGCATCACCGACGGGAAGGGCAGACTCCCTCAGCTGACTGAGCAAGCATACCTCCGCGGCGACGATGTAGTTGCAGAACTTAAATTGCGGAATTTAAATACTGAATTGTAAAGTGCTGGAAGTTAGCCATACAAAATAAGCCACCTGATTATACCCATAAGATCCCCTAGGGCTTTACGTTCTAGACTTGTCCTTGGAGACCCTAAACTCTTTCAAAAACTTTAGTAGTTTTGAAGTCAAGTTTTAATTTGTTGTTTTGAAAACCGAGGCTGCCATCTCTGGTAGGCTGTCTGTGAGCTCTGATACCAGTTGTGGCGGAACCACCCAAAACCACTGGGCCCGGGTGCACTGATCTTTGTTGCTAAGCAACTCTGACCCAAATTGGCACTCACCGGCAGTTTCTCGAGTGAAGCCTCAATAAAAGCCACGCTATTCCAGGATTGCACAGACAACACTCACACGAAGGTGAGCCCAGAGATTACAACACAGATCATCTCATACATTGCTGGTGACGTTGGTAGGTGCCAACACGGGTAATGTGGGAAACAAACCTCTCGAAGGCCCCAGACACCCTGTGAAGCCTCCCGGCCTATGTGAGTGGTTCAACTCCATCTCTAACTGGGATATCCAGGGCCTCGGCTACCTCCAGAGCTGCATCTCTAACTTCTTTCAGCTCCACGAGCTCACGCTGCATCGAGTCTCGAGACTCTGACAAAGTCTTGAGTTGTTGCAGCATCGATGCTACCTCACGGTCATAGTCCTCCTTGATAAAGCTTTCTTGAATCTCTAAAGATTTGGCACAAGCTGTGTACTTGATAGAAAAATCTTATAAACACTAAGCAGATCTACTAGTCGAGTGCATATCAAATGCTAAAGACTAACCTTTCTTAGATTGGGAAAGCTTTTTCAGCTTCCCCTCAAGAGCAGTCTTCTCAGATGCGAGCGTCTTAACCCTCTCCTTGAGAGCATTTAGCTCTGTCTCATCTGGCGTCTGGACGCCCTTTCATCCCAGTGCCTCCTGCAAAACAAAAAGATCAGTATACTACTCGATCTACTATAAAAGTACTCGAAGCATTCGACTACTTACCTCCAGCAGCTTAAAAGCATGCTCCACCTTCTCTCGCGACAAGTTACTTCTCGATGAGACTTGGGAAGTACTCGCCACAACAACAGCATTCTTGGGCACTTAATTACATTAAGAGCAAACAAAAGGATACCTTTTTACAAGGCACTATAAGCTTACCTGCAGGGATCTCCGCAGGTTGTTTATCATCGCCTCCCTCAGAAAGCTTCTCGCCCTCTCCTTCTCCTGGAAGCCTGCTGCTTCCGCCATCCTCTGGGATCTCCTCATTGGCCCTCTCCAAGTTCGGCAATGGAGAATCCAGAAGCATAGCGTTGGCCATTGCCTCTGCATCATGAGTACTCATCTCAGGAGTACTCGGGGGCTTCTCCAGCCCCGGCTAAGAAGCCGAGTGGCTCTCAGCTCCCACGTCCTCTCCTAGGACCGCATATCTGCAAAGACAAAGTAGTTACAAACTATTAGATTCAAAACAGACCCTACACATACAAGTTCTAAAGAACTTACGCAGGACCTCTTATTAGGGCAAACCCCTTGATGCCAAATTTGCGGCCAGGCTTTGTGATCATGACCAGCTTACCCGCATCGACGGACTTATCCACATCGGAACTACTCGCTGAAGGAGTAGCTCCGATCCCACTTGATGGGTCCACTGTGGCAGAGGGGATAGTCTGTCCCACCACAATATCATCCCCAGATGATACGATCCGTGGCATTTTAGCCGCCGGACTTAAAAAACAAAACACAAAATCAGTGAATCGCCAATGGAAGTTCCTGATTAAAGTCGACTAGCAACATACCTGTTGTCAGCAGTTTTTGAGGAGCTGCTTTGCTTTCTCGCAGCTGAGCGAGTACTCGCTGGGTGGTTCGCGCAAGTACCCTCGCTTCGACTAGGACTATTCGCCCTGTCTTCATCTCTAGCCGACTCTGCAGCTTCTACATTAGCAACTTCATTATCAGAACTAAAGCTTTCAAATTCTGAAGAATCTTCATAATCAGGCACAAATGGGTTATAAGCACTCGGAAGGAGATGAGACGGGCGAAATATGCCTGGCAAAGGAGGACTACTCCTATAAACATTCACATTATCCTGCAAAAGGAAATATTGTGAGAAGTCCGAATAAAGTACTCGATTTGGCAAATCGACTACTTAACACTTACCTCTTTGGGAGGCTTCAGCACTGAAAAAGTGTTGAGGAGTTGAGGAACATGCTCCACTTTGTCGAATAACCGTTGTACTCGACGAAGAGCTTCTCCGTTTGTGATCTCTTCTTCCGAACATCGTGAGGGATCACTTCTCCCTTGATACTCGAAGCCAAAAGTAATTCGAGCTTGGAGAGGCTGGATTCTACGTTTCATCCAGTCAAAAGCCACAAACTCTTCGCTTATTCCCTTTTGCCTCAAATTTGCAATTATTTCTAGGAGTTCTGGAATTTGGCTCATATCATAAGGCTTTTTCAGCCATTCAGGGCGCTGAACGGGAGGAACAACTGTAATGAATGGAAGACTATTTTCCTGATTCTCGACATAAAAGCATCGTGGTTTCCAGTCGATGACCTTTTGAGATAACTTATAGGGGATATAAATCCTATCCATCTTCTGTCTCAATTGAATTCCTGCTCCACCAACTACATCTAAACTAGCCGAATTGGGCTGAGGCTTAAGATGGAAAAGGTGATGGAAAAGTTTGAAATGGGGCTCGATGCCCAGAAACGTTTCGTACAAATGTACAAAGACAGACATATGCACAAAAGAATTGGGAGTAAGATGGTGAAGCTGGATCCCATAATAATACAGAAGTCTAGAAAAGAAATTAAAGCCAGGAAGACTAAAGCCCTGCTCAAAATACAGAACAAATCCAATGATCTCTCCCGTATTTTCATACGGACGGGCGTCACCAAACGCGGGATGCCATTGGATTACGGATTCAGAAGCCAAGAAACCTTGTTTTACTAAGGATTCCAAGTCAGATCTGGAACACTTACTTGGTTCCCAGCCTTCATCATGGGTTGGCTCTGCGGCTGTACCCTTCCTCTTGATCGTCTTTTTAGGTGCCATCCGGAAATCCACAGATCGCTTGATGCGCATAAACTGGCGGAAACCCTAAGAGGAGGATGGGGAACAACAAGGAGCAGGACTTTTTGGATCTAGGATCTCGAGAGTGAAAGACAGATTTAAAAGCAGTAAAAACAAGTGGCGGCCGGTGGGGTAAAACCTAAGTTACCGCTTCATTTTATAATGGCGGTGGCAATATGGTAAAAACACCCAACAGGCCAACAGTCCGTTGCAAATCGCGGAAATAACGGGATTTAAAAGAGACATTCCTTTTTCTGAGACTACATTCTCGAAAAGAAAACACTCACATCCCTAGTCGACTATTTGACATTCTTTTCCTTAACTGGGATTACATTCCAAAACAAGGATAAGTACTCGACACAATACAACTACTCGACATTACAACTCGAGTACTTTTTAATGACTCGGACCTGCATGCCCATCGCCTGGATCTCTTGGAGCTTCTAGTCGGCACCTGCTGCAGACTAGATCGGTCCGAGGCCATGACAAAGTACAAACTTGTTATTTCCACTAAGGGAATAATGATACTCGTACTCTAGGAGGAAAATTTCAAGAGTTTGGAGGCAGATTATAGTAATCACCTCACAAGTCCTCTTATAGCATTTGGTGGAGAAATTTCTCCTTCTCCCAGAATACGTTGTGACAAGTTTAAGTCTCCCACCAGAGATGCAGTTCTTGGGCACCTAGAAACAGGCCACCCCAAGAACACGACACAATCTAGTGTCACTCATCCTCTGAAACCCTGCCTCATTGGAATATGCAAGGATATGATGTCCTGAATGGATCTGATGAGAGCACTAGGGATGCAGGATGAGGTAGCAGGGACTTCTTTTGTCACTCGCAAGTTCTCTTCTAGCATCTCTTGCTGGAAAGGACTACACAAACTTCAGGAGGGCTAGAGCAAGAACACCAAGAAAAAGCCATGGCTGCTACACTTCGGTGCTTCTGCTAAGGACGTCTCCCCTGCCTTTTATAGCCACAAGGAGACTTGCTAAAGGAGAACCCGTGAATCAACAGTGCAAGTTTCACAGACGCATTCATGGCAGCATTCACGGACGCAGTCAAAGTTGCAATAATGCAGATTCTCCAAACAATAACGTCTCATGTGAGCACTGAATAAAGAGCCGTACATCTCGGGTTTTATTCCTAAAATTATTTCGGGTGCAATCAGTGTGGCGGATCCAATTGTATCATTTTTTTGGGATTTTACCCAAAAAAGAGGTCTTTTCGGATTCCGGATCTGATGAATCCTGCAAATAATCTGAAGGATAAAATCTGATGCCACGACTTAAATCCTTAATTCCAAATCTATGCACGGGGACTACTCGCAGCAAAAGGGATTTTGATTTAAGGCTCGGGGGCTGCTGGATATAGGCATCAGAGATTTATTTTTCAATTTTTTTGGAAAATAGTCTGAAGTGACCCTCAGCCTGATTCTGCGATTCAACCTAAGGCTCGGGGGCTACTCCATATGGAGCGCGAGTACTTCGCACACCATATATGATCAAGATTTCAGGGCTTGAGCACCTCACAGCCTCGAAGCAAATGGAAGTATTTGAAGGACTACTCGACGTATCTGAAGGAAGGACCAGAAGCAACTAGAAGGATGTTCTGACTACTTGAAGTACTCGAAGACGCTCAGCCAAGTACTCGACGCCTGCAGGACTCGGCTACGAAGAGCTCGGGGGCTTGTCAAACCAAGGATAGCGGGACTGCTTATAGACATAGAATGTTCTAGAGTAAGGGATAGCTCATGGATGTACCTTACCTCTATTGTAACTACTCGAATAGGCGTAGAACTAGCAAAGTACAAAGGAAACTACCCGATTGTGTTGTAGTAGGACTCCAACTATACTCGGCTAGGACTTTCCATGTAACCCTGTCCCCCCAGATATATAAGGGCGGGCAGGGACCCCCTCCAAACAATCATCAACACCTAAGGCAATACAAACCACACAGGACGTAGGGTATTACGCAAACTCGCGGCCCAAACCTATCTAAATCTTTGTGTTCCTTGTACCATCGAGTTCTAGAGCAGTCGATCCCTACCTACACCGACACCGCTCACATGCATCCCGGGAAGAAGAAGAAATTCCTGCAGTCCCAAGAAGCCACTTCCGCATTAGGATCTTGACGATGGTTGAGCAGATCGTCTACAAGAACGACTACGGGCGGCAAGCACTCGAGCTGCTGAAGAGGCAAACCTATGCCCATGCCAAGAGGTTCGAAACCCGCTTCCTCATCACGACGGGACTTTTGCAATACATGAACCAAGCCTTCACCGCCGTCGGATGGGAGAACTTCGCCGACATCATCGAGCCAGGTTCGCATCTCTAGACCATGGAGTTTCTTATGTCTCTTACCGTTGAAGAAACCAGCGCCGAAACTAAAGTTTACTTTCGGTTCTTTAACGAACAATTTGAAATGACTCTTCAACAATTTAGTGTTGCTTTGGACTTTAATAGAAGATGCATCTTAGATCCCAACACACTTGTTGAACGCTATCAGTATGACCGTAGCTCTTGGTGGAGTAAAATTTCTAATGAACCCGTGAGTAGTAAGAACAGCATAGTTTCAATTCATAATCCTACTCTAAGGTTTCTCGCCAAGTGGCTCGCCGTGGTTGTGCATTCTCGCACAGGCCTTCGCCTCTGTAGGTTGCCTGAGCTGTAGTGTCTATACACTATGGCGAACAAGATTCGCTTCTCGCACGTCTGGAGCATGCTTGCTCATTGGCAGAAGATGATTAAGGGTAAAAGCCCAATCGACATAACCCCACTGGTCACCCGCATGGCGAGGTATGTCAAGGCGATGGAGGGCGCCGAAGTCACCTTATTGCCTGAGATGGAGGCGTACAGATATGAGGTCGGTCTTGAGCATTTTGTGCAAGGGCACATGATGCGAGAAGGGCCAGGAAACTCTTTCTTTATGTGTTACCCCGGGTATGATAGGGAGATCGAGCTTCCATGCCCGAGACTCTCTCTCTACTCGGTGAAAAGTCTAACATTGCAGATGGAGAAAAGAGAACCCGCACGACGCATTGTTGCAGGTCCATAGACGAGGAGCAGGACCCGGCGCGGACAAGCCGAATCAGGTCCTTCACGACAGGCACCCCCCGGTTCATGCCTCGGCACAGCCGGGACTGTCCACGGAGAACATGAGATTCGAGGAGGCGTACGGGCATTACAACTATGACTCGTATCAGGCCGGCAGTAGCGGATTCGCCAGTGGACAAGGACCGTACTACCCCACAGGTATGCATTTGTCTTATGGTCCATAGGTGGGTCCCTCATCGTCAGCACCCTTCAACTATGAGGACCCGATCCTTCGGAGTAACGCGGACCTCTCGAACCACATCAGCACACTTGGTACACAGCAGCAGGAGATGCAAGACACGATGGCACACAACACCCAGCTCACTCAGGAGAGCTAGCGGTTGACCTTTGCTTTGCAGTATGACGTCTCGAACGTCTTCATCCACCTTGGACTGGACTATCAGCAGTCCCAGCCATACTAGCCGTACAAGCAGTACCAGCCGCCCGAATAGGAGAGCAACGATGACGAGGAGGAGAACAACAACAACGATGAGGAGGATAAGGATGACGATGAGGAGGACCCCGATGAGGGAGAGCTGGACTCCGATGAGGAGGACTGAACTTCATCGAAGCTTGGGGGGTGGAGTCACACCGCCAGGTAAGTCATCGCACCCGTTCTTTCTATTCAGTAGCCATGCCAAAAAAATAACAAAATAAATAAAAATAGTAGAAATAAATAATCTCTTAACAAAAATCCCAAAAATATTTCCATGCTTTGAATAAAATGTATATGAGTGGAAATCCGTGTAAGCTCTCACTTTGGAAATGATGAATAGTTGCTCTGTTTAAACTCTGTATGTGCCTCGTTTACAGCTTTTTACTCTCCTAGTACCTGAATTAGTTGGCACATAGTAGTTCCACTCAAAATTTGGTTGTGTGGAGGCATGAGTTTAATTTCTGAAGTCTAAGTTGTTGCGGGATTCGAGATAGCCCAAACCGGAATTTAAACTGCTTGCTCTAGTAGGGAACCCCTCAGAATTCTTTTAAAACTAAAATTTTGGTGAAGGTTTCCCATTGTTAAAATGACCCATCCAGAGCCTTATATTGCATAAACCCGTTTTTGAGTTATCTGAAGTTACCTTGAGCTTTGTCTAATGGTACATCCACTTCAGGAATGGTACTTGCCTTCTACAGGTCTTCATCCCACAAAAATCCACCATTTGCTAGCCCAAACATAGCTGGCCTATCAGTCACCAACTCCGGGTATTGACATCCACTCTTGCCAGCTATGCTCCCCTGCAATCACCATATCAAAAACCACAGTTCATTCCACAAAAGCTTCCCATTCAAAACTCCATAGAATCAAAGATATATCAGCAAAGGAGAGTGGAGTTATCTTCTTTAAAAAAAGAAGAGAAAAGAAAAAGAGAAGCCCACTCTCCATTCCAAGTTGTAAATAATGGAGTTCAACGAAATTCAAATGGGAAGCCATCCACTCCATTCACTTCATACCCTCCAAATACCCCATGTTCCATGAGACCTAAATTTGGCAAAGTACCGACCCCGACTTGGATTACCCTTCGGCTAAGCAATACAGGTAACCATGGTACGCATACATCTTCCTACCCATAAACTCCACATATCAACTTTAGAGATAGGAAGAAGATGGTCAGATTTCTCGACCATAGGTGAGGATCATACACTTTGAGCGACTCGAGAGTACCAATGGGAAACCTAAACCTCTTTTGAAAAATTCTTGCAAAAATCCGAGTTGGGAACCTGAACAGGTAGCAGGGAACATTCCGGTGAAGGTTGTTCAGTTCAACAACCGCTCAAGACCGAGGGATGAAAAACGAATACGCCCCATCTTCCAAAACCTTAGGTATGAGCCAACTTTTCATAAGTACAGACAGGAAGAGTAATATGATGTGCACAAGGTACCTGCAAGGGGGTAAACATTGATGCAACTTCTAATCCACCGTGCCTCAGTTTAAGCTTTGCTCGAGGACAAACAAAAGTTTAATCTTGGGGGTGTTGACGGCCATAATTTCACATTCTAAGCCGTCAACTTCTCGGAAATAAATTGAGCTTTACACTATGTTCCATTCATATTTTTTAATTCTAATGAGTTCCACAAGTTTTGGATGAGTTTTGATTGTAGGAGCAGGTGTACCAAAATTGGGCAGAAACCCAGGCCGACCGGCCTCTCCTAGGCCGGCCGGCCTGGCACCTCCAAGAGCACGGCCCCGGCTTTGATCTAGTGGCCATGAGACACACTCATGAGGCTTTGAGTCGAGGGTTGGGCTCTGGTTGAATTGGATACACCAAAAGGCATCAACTTTGGTCCAAAGACTTACAAGACAGCCCAAGATCAAATATACTTCAGCAACCCACTTCCCTGGAGAAGGCACAAAAGCAGAGCGGAGTCTCGGCAAAACCAGAGGCCGAGATGGGCCAGAGGGAGGCCAGCCGGCCTCCCCTAGGCTGGCCAGCCTAGCACATGCAACCGCCAACCGAAGCCAACTGCCAACCGACTCCAGGAGAGGATCAGAGCCACTGTCCGAAAGGCGGTGGACACGTGGCGGCATCCCTAGGCCGGTCGGCCTAGGGGAGGCCGGCCGGACCCGCATGGAAGCCCCTCAAGCTGGGGTTTGGCGTGGAAGTTAAACACAACGATATTACCTGCTTTCAACCGACGTTACCTACAGTAACCGCCAGAACCGACCTTGGGAGGGCTATAAATAGAAGCACCATCCATCACTCAAGACACAGACCATTGGAGCTCTTCTCTTCCACTTGTAGTTTCTAGAGTAGGTTAGTAGCTTGGGAGTTAGAGTCAAGTCGAGCTTGCTCGGGATTCAGGAGTCGTCGAAAGTCTGGTATAGCTCTTGTATCTTTCTTTTGACTTTATTAATATAAGTTATCTTCTTTACTTTTCTGAGTCAGATTTACTTTCCGTAGTCTTTCATTTACTCAAGTCTGAGGTTCAGCTTGAGCACAGAAGTTTTCCTTTAGCTTAGGCTAAGTTATATTTCTTAGTGATCGGAAACTTATCTTACGAGTTTTCTCGCCCGGACTAGAGTATATCAAGTTAGTGCTCTAGGTTGAGGGGGATTTCTCTCGACGGCCTCGAGAGAAATCCTAACACCGAGTGCAGACGTGGTGTCTGACCTTAGTGTTAGCTAGAAAGTCTGTTCCACCCCACGGAACCGTTGTGGTAGTCAGTAGGTGGTGACAACCCTATCCGTCCTTTGTAGTCCACCACATTCGGGTGTTTTCATAGCAGTAGTGCAGGTTGCCATTGGACTCCCCTCTCATCCCTTTCTGAAGTCCTCCCTCTTCCGGCCACCGAAGTAAGATCTGCTTTAACAAGAACTAGTTAGGTGTTTAGCCTAATCTAGAGAGGCTAGCTCGATAGTTCAGAAGTGTATCAGGTGTCTTATCTCGCTCGTTGTCCTCCCAGCGGTTACCTCTCAAAGGATTAGAATCTCCGTGTGTCACTCGGTCATTGTCTGGACATTTATCTCACTTACCTATCTGGCTTACCCCCGTCTAGTTAGTTGGTCGATCAAGCTAGTACGGTTATCATTCTTACGATACTCTTTACCATACTGCTTCCCTGAGGAAAAATACGATACCCTGGAATACTCCAAGGTGAAGTGCTACAACAGTGATTCTGTGCGCTTGCAGAATATCTATTCTAATCATGCATAAGAAACGCCAACAACAAGATTATCCAGATAGACAGTACTAGAATAACATGCATCAGAAAAATTTAGTACCAGAGTAACATGCATCACACAAATTAAGTAACCAACTAAGGATAGGCAACCAGTGCATACGATATATGAGGACTGAGTTTACACATAGGCTTCACGAGCCACGAGGACACCACACTAATTAAGGATCACAAACATGATCCACATCGGCATAATTAAGTTCAGAGACACATGGACCAAAGACACAACTTTAGAGACATGCTTCGAGTTTATTTGCTGAACTTCTTGAAGTTCCACCCGAGAGCACACCGAACAGCTTCAAGTGAAGGACCATCACCTGATAGGATCTAAGAACCTCTTGTCTTCGTCATCCCTCTCCTCACTGAATTCCTGATATTAACTGAAATCCTGTTAACTGAAAGAAAGAAAGTAGTCAACTGAACTGTCAGAACAATTGAATTCCTGATGTTAACTGAATTACTTAATGCCTTTTCTGGTTCATCTAGTCTGCAAGATCTTCAGCAAAATATATCACCACACACAGATAACCAACCTACATTGCTACCTTAGCTACAATAATCAAGGCCACACTGAATTAAAGTAAGCTGCACTCTCTAATCTAATCCTACACTCCTCGCTGCAAAAGAGTTGGCGTCCTTCCCAGGCGGCATCGTCTGAACCACACATGGGCCGGCTGGCGCACCGATGGTCGTTGTGAACGCGAGACACTGGCTTCTGCACGGGAACCCTACGAGTTAGGGGCATGACGTTCGCCCACAAGCTGTGTTCGTCCATGTCGCTGGTGCTCCCGCCCCTGTGTTGTCGCCTTCGATCTTCCTAAATAGCTCCGTGGCACTGGCATCTTCTTCGGCGCCGCTGTTGGGCCTGTACTTGTACACGGCGAGGACGTACATGGCGACTTGATGCCCGGCCTTGGCGGCGCACTCGAGCATGTCAAGGCTAGGCTGGAGATCGCTGCGCGCCTCCACCAAGACCTTGCGCATCCCCGCGAAGAAGCACGCCACCGGGTTGCCAACCTTGGACAGATTGATGATGATGTTCTGGTGGAAGCCGTTGTCGTAGTACAAATCCCACGACCCAATCGGCAGCAGGGGATGCACTACAAGGCGCTGCCCGACCTCCGGCATGCGGCAAATCTGTCGCATTTTCTTGCAGGTCGCCTTCAGGGAGCCGACCTCGGCCACCGCGAAGTATGAAGACTCGGCGAGGTGGGCGGCGATCTCAACTGCAATCTCAGTCGAGAGATTCTCCATCAGATGTGAGGAAGACGAGGGATGCAGAGGGCGTGCGCTGGGAGGCTGTGAGGAGGGGATGTTGATCGATTGGATGCGAGGAACAGATGAGAAAACCCCAATTTGATGGTAGGGGAAGGGGAAGGGGAAGGGCGTGTTCTTGATGGTTCCGCCGCGTCTCCTCGGTTTCTGAGCGCGGGAACAATAGCAGCGGCGCCGACTTGTGGGACCCGCCGCATTAACTAGATTGGAATATACAGAGGTGAAGATGGAAGTGGGGAATTCAGATTAGAGTCCAAAAAAAGCACTTCAAATTTAAGTATTCACCAAACAGCACTCGTTCAACACAATGGAAAAAACTAAAGAAATTAAACTTCATACGATTCTATCATCAACAAAAATAGTACAATTTTTTGTGCCTCATACCACACTAGTACACATAAAATTTGGTCTATTCAGCTGTAGCTTAAGATAGGAGAAGTTGTGACACTGGGAAGTTGGTCTTTTGCATTTGGTAGAGTCATGGGGATTTTTACCTGGCAAAAATTTTTCATTCAACGTTTCCATGACTGTGTAGAAGAACCAATCACACTCGTTGCAGATCCGACACTCCTCGCTGCAGAACCTGCGCCACGAGTACCAAGCATACCATCCTGCGTGCTCGCCACAGCCGCCTCCCGCACACTGATGTTCATCCTGGCGATGCACGGGCGTCGGCACACCAACCGCCGACGGCGCCAAGTCCCACAACGCCGAAATGATCCGGAAGTGTCATTTCGTACAAGTCTTGTTGTTCCAAGGAAGCGCGGCGCGCCCAGTTCGGGTCCCTCGACCATGCGCAGGAGCCGCCGGGCCTCGTCGTCGTCGCCATCGCCGCTGTTGGGCCTGTAGAGCAAGAGGGCGAGGGCGTAAATCGCTACTTTGTGGCCCGCCTCCACGGCACGCCTAAGCGGGTCGAGGCACGGCATGATTGTGCCGCGCTGCTTCTCGAAGACGAGGCACATCCCGCTGCGGAAGCAGGCCTCCGGGTTGCCAACAGTGGCCAGTCCGATGATGAGCGTCGCGCGATACTCCGGTCCCAGGTAGAATCGATGCCGCAGCACACGACGCAGGGCTAGGCGTCGGCCGAACTTGGCGGCGCCGCACACCATGCACATTGCCTTGCAGGTTGCATGCAGATTGCCGAGATCCGCAATGGCGTCCTCTGACTGAGCAGCGACGCGGGAGGCGATCTCAATCGTCAGTTCCGTCGGGAGTTGCACCAGCCTCGACGCCTCGTAGCGTGCCGCGGCGACTTTCTCCATGGAGCGATTGCAGTTCGTCACACACGCGGGGGGAGTGGATATGCATGGCGGTGCACTCCTACGAAGATCAGGTAGTAGATGAAGGCGAGAAGCCAGGGGAGAAGGAAAAGAACCACCGCCGGGCCATGTGTGGGATCGGATAGCTTATATGCGCGGGATTAGGGGTGGGAATTTTAGACTTGAAATGAAATTATTGGAGGAAGATGGAGGGAAAATATTAGATCCACAGAAAATTAGATTTAGGGGGTCGCACGGTACTGGCTTTAAGAAAATTGCGCTTTTATAGGGCAGACACGTAATCACACTGTCGTGGGTCCCGCCTGTCGGTGACAAACAAAATTACGCTTCCATATTGAGAACACGTAAAGCAGCCATTATTATCAATTTCAAATGTTTGACACAGCTTTAATTTTGAACAAGTGTAGTTATAAATTAATTATGTTGTTTGCATCATGCTCCTTAACAAATCCAACCTTATACAACTTAAAACAATTGTTGAGTCCATATTTTCCATGAATGTGTTAGGAAGGATGAGTACATCCTTATGGCTCTTGTGCTGTTGTGGTACGATACTTGACCATGTATCCAAGTCTTGCTTCTTTGACAAGGTTAATGACAACTAAGATGAGTAGTGGGGTATAAGATGTCCATACTCCCAAAAGGTACTTGTCAATTTTCATCTCTATTGGAGACTATGGTGAGCAAAGATCATGTTTGTCAAAGAATGTTAGAAATCAAACTCATATTCTACAATAAAAACTAGTGCACCTGGTGGATAATGTAATTCTACAAAGTTAAAAAAAAAACACATGATTTTGGCCTACATATGGGAAATCTATACTTGTTTAAAGTTTTTGCTTTGGATTCAATCCAAATATAATAAGCGCCATTAAGAACCGATAAAGAACAGGTGAATAACCAGCGCCGATAGGTGGGACCCGCATTTCAGTCACAAACACGATATAGATTTCTGTCACCGATAGGTAGCACCCACATTTGTGTGCAGAATGTGTATTTTTAATAGCACATTAAATTAAAATAAATTTAAAAACTTGGTGGAGACAGGGTTCGAACCTATATCTCGAAAATGAGAATGTATTGCGCAAAGTCGGTGTTTTGATAACAAGGTCCTGTTTTTATCTTTTTATTTGTTGCTTTGTTGATTCGTACTAAAAAAAACATGTTTATATTCTGCAATTCTTGACGAACTCAGGTGATATGCAAAAAATAAGAACAAGTTTCACAAATGGAAATTATACCAGAAGTTGCCTTCTGCTAACTCATTTTCACATGTGGGACCCATCATTAGTAAGTGACACAATGGAAATTCACAAATGGAGAAAGACACTGGTCTACTGTGGTATAATTCCATTTTCACTCAAAAACTATTGACAGTAATACTTATATAATTATGACACTCAAGAACAAAACCATTCACCAGCGACAAATAGTTAAAAGATATATATTATAATGACAAAAGGAACATAAATTTCATAAGGTGCAACAATAGTGCCAATACAATAGTTGTCCATCAGGCAGAACCACATTTCTGAAACGATGTCTCGATCTCCTAGGTATAGAACATAATTATGGACAGTCCATGCACCATCTCGCTTCAAAAGGAGCGGAGGATGGCTGCGACCCGAAATATTTGCACTTGAGGAGGACGCGAAGCCTCTCGGCCTCTCGCCTGATCTGTAAATTCACAAAGGTGCAAGTTAGCATATACATAATTGGAATGAAGGGTTTTGTGGTAGGGGCACCATATCTCACCTCCCTGTTCGACGGCTTCGGCCTTTCACCAGTCTCCTCATCGCTGTCATGAGAAAATGAGCAATGGACAGTGATCTTTTCATTGAACAGGAAGACATGTTCATGGTCAGGAATCTTCATTAACAAAATTAGAGTCAGTATTAGAATCTCAAACCTAGGATTAATACAAGTGCTTGATTAATCTCAAATAGTTCAAAACAGATTTAGAATCCATTTCATGCTACATGTAGTCAATATTCAAATAATTTAACAAGAAAATGAATGCGAGAGATAAATTTATCTCGAACAAATCAAAATATATTTTGAATCCATTTGATGCTATTAAGTTAGTACTGATATAATTGAACATGAATGCTTTCTAACCGGAAGAAGTGGAGGCTGCGCGTGGGCGTCGTGTGCCGCGAAGACAGGAGGCATCACATCGAGGATTTCGACGACGCCATACTCGTCCTCCTCGGGTCTGGGGACGAGAGGCACCGCCGGATCCTCTGCCTCCTGGCGGCGGCTTCGGTTCATCGTCGTCCTCCTCCTCGGGCACGCGTTGCTGGTCCTTGAGAACCTTTCTCGCCGGTCGCGCCTCTGGTTCGTGGAGTGGTGCTCCACTACAGGCGGCGCAACAATAATGTCGGCCGCAGGAGGGGAAGCGGGCACGAGAGGGCGACCCTGGCGCCTACTGGCCTCTACGCCCGTCATGGAGTCGGGGGTGTAGCTGCGGGAGTGGGTTGCGCCAACCATGTCGCAGATGGAGGAAGCGCGGCGGCGAGAGCGCGACGGCGAGCAGGACTTGATGGGACAGATTGGGGAGAAAGGCGTGGTGAAGGGGCGAGACGTGGGGGTGGATTGGTAGAATCCGCCGGTGCCGCTTCGGTAGTGCATGTAAAGGGCCGTTTCAAGTGATCAATCACTGACTCCTGGGGCCCAGCATCATTGGACCCACGCGTCATAGAGACACAATTGGGTATGTTGTGTAACCGGAAGAGGAGGGGGGCAAACTGCGTGCAGGGTTGACCAGTGCCTACCGGCTGTATGACTGACTCATGGATCCCACTTGTGCATATGCGCGTGTTCATCTCCAATTCATGTCAATTCTTGGCGAAGTTGTTATTTTTGTAATTTGATTCTTAACAAAAACTTTGTTCATGTTTAAAATGCACATTTTTTTGTCCAAATAACGTCGTTCTTTTCCATGAATGTGTGAGTCCATATTTTCCATGAATGTGTGAGTAAGCATGTGTACATCCTTATGGCTCTTTGTGGTGCTGTGCTAGGATACTTGACCATGCATCCAAGTCTTGATTCTTTGACAAGGTTAATGACAACTAAAATATGTAGTGGGATATATAAGATGTCCATATTCCCAAAAGGTACTTGTCAATTAACATCTATATTGGAGATTGTGGTGAACAAAGATGATGTTTGTCATAGAATGTTAGAAATCAAACTCTTATTCTACTATAAAATCTAGTGCACCTGGTGGATAATGTAATTCTACGAAGTTAGAAAAAAAACACATGATTTTGGCCTACTATAAAAGTGTTGGTTCTTTTTTAAAGGTGCATCGTAAATGCAACTTCCAGGGAGGTGTAAGTTATGCTTAAAAACAAAAGCACATTGCCAAAATACAAAATCTTTAGGATAATCTATTTATAACAAACTAGTAAATGAAACTTTTTTTGATTAAACTAGTAAATGAAACTAGTGTAACACGATGCTATGGCCTCGAAGTGATAGATGATCTTCTCCTAAGAATTTAGGAAAAAACACCTGATTTGGAATACAGATGACAAATCTTTACATATTTGTAGTTTTCATTAAGAATCCAAAAAAAACATGAACGTGAGTGAACAACTGAGTGCACAACTCATGGACAAGGTGGGACCCGCTTGACAATCCCACAGCCGCATCCCCACGTGCAGAAGGTGCCTCTCCTAGTTGGTGAATCGAGTGCCATGCGGTGTGATGTCACTTGCTTCTGGGCCTTGGCTACTGGGGCCAATATGTCAGTGGCTTTGGGGTGGGCACAACTGTTGGGAATTCGGTGGGGACACCGCTGATGTTTCCCTCCAAAAGCTGAAGCCCTTTTGCCTATGACATGTGGGACCCAGCGGCATCACCGCGTGGGTCGTGGCGCACACTGACCAGTGGACAGCGGTTCGGCTAATCGGTGTTGTACTTTGATTCATAATGAAAACTTTAAACTTGTATAGATTTCTCAATTCTTGTCCGAATTAGTTGTTTTTTTTTGCGAATTTCTTGGAAAATGTTCACATAGCAAATGGATTCAACTTCGTCGAGTGTATCCTGTTCGATTTTATACCTTAATAGAAATATGTCTTAGCATTGCGTACACTAAGTTACAACACGGCAATGAAGGTGAAGTTGCCAACGACATTTGGTGTCTAGGCAATCCTAACCTATATGTAGTCTTTTGATACTGTGAAGTGCATTTTTCTTGTAGTCTGTGCATATGTTAGAGGGATGATGAGTATCTCATCGTATGTGCATATGATCATTGTAGTGGAAATTGAAGGAGAAGATGAACACTCCAAAGTGTTGGTTTTTTTAAATGTGCATCGTAAATTGCAGGGAGGTCTTTTTGCACTGTGCCTATAGATCGTCCTCATCCCCACTCTAATAATTTTATAGAGTTTTTTGTACGCCACGTCAATTGGTCAAGTTGCATCTATCAATCACAAAGAGTGCTGACCAGGGGGATGGGACGATGACCTGTCGCGCAGACCATGATGGGACGACGACCCGTCGCGTTGACCAGAAGGCGCCTTCCTTGCGCGCGTTCTATTTTGGAGTAGTACTATGAGACTGACATGCTAGTTCATGTATGGTTCTGTTATGGAAATGAATGATTCCCTTCAAGTTTGAATATAAGACTGAAATTAGACTGAACTGAGTTTCAAATTTCTTGCCAGCACTTTCGCATGCCCAAATTTTGGTAACCAAAATATGTATAATTAAAGTTTGATAATGCCAGATAGATATATGACACATCACCACAATATCACAGACAAATAATATACAAAACGACAGAGCAAACTAGTTTCAAACAAGAGAAAACGAAACAAATTTAAGCAAACAAATTAAAACATCTCCACGCGGCTCACATCCTGCTGACGGCGTACTCCACCTGGCTATTCATGCGCCGCGTCCAGAGATCGTACTCATGATGGATGCGGCACCCCACGCTGCAGTATCAGATGATGAAGGTCCCATGTCCATAGCGCCTGCATTCCGCCCATGTGCAGACGTGGGTATCGTCGACGAGCAGGTCAACGTCGCGGTCCGGAAGCCATAGCGGGGACGCAATGTTCTCGAGGTCCCGCTGGACCGAGTGGCGTAGCCCTGGCAGGCCGCGGTTCTCCCATCAGCCGTCAACCTGCGACGGTCTGCAGCTGATTATGTGGAGCACCACCAGCGCTTCAGGGTTCGTGGGGTTCCGACGGTACCGTAGCATCGCCAAGAAGTACGCCACGCAGGAGTCCCCAGCGACAGCGGCTTGGTTGACGAGCGCCTGCCCGCCGGCGAGATCCCGCCGCTCCGTCATCATCTGCATCCCAGCGATGCAGATGGCCTCGCGATTACCGGCAAGGCGCAAGCGATCCTTGAAGCGCGACCAACTAACGCCGGGCCACCGCCTCACGTACTGACGAATGCCCCGGAGCTGCTGGCGACGGAGCACCTTGGGGGAGTCACAGATCCGTCGGAACATGGCATAGACGCGACGAAGCCCCGCATACCGGGTCGAGGGCGTCATCCCATTCCGGTCCTCAAGGTGGAGAAGGAGGATCCAGATGATGAGATCCTCTGGCAGCAACATCAATGGCGGTGAACTCCTTCTCCTTGACGAGGAATCCATGGTCGCCGCTGCCCTCTTGCACTCGATTTAGATTGTTCGGCGAGAAAGAAGCGATGCGGCGGCGGCCGGCTAGAGGAAGAAGGCGAAAAACCCTCGTTTGTGTGAGGGGACATATTAGGGGAAGGGGAAGAAAGGCGAAAGGACGGGACGACGAGGCAGTTTGGCTTCTAAAAGAAACTGGCAACACAGCAGTTGTTCCCATCCAAAGCCACTGACATGTGGGCCTGGCAAGCCAGGCCCCACAAGCGACCGAGTCGACGCATATAAATTGTTGTAGACATATTTTAGAGTTCAGTTTTTTATATCAATATAAGAAACTAGACTAGAGTACCTATGGTTCTCTTCACCCAAGGTGAAGTGATTACATTTTATAGGGGCACATATGTAATTTATAGCTACCATTTTGGGTGTGTTTAGATCCCAAATTTTTACACCCAAAAACATTACATCGAATATTTGGACATATGCATGGAGTACTAAATGAAGTCTATTTATAAATTTTTTTTCACGGATGGGTTGTAAATCACTAAATCGCGAGATGAATCTAATGAGCCTACTTAATCCATGATTTGCGATTTACAACCCATCCGTGAAAAAAAATTTGTAAATAAATTTAATTTAGTACTTCAAAATGGCAAGATTCCATTACCAAAAATTTTTGGGTGAGGACCTATCAAGATCTTATGGAAAGATCTTCCAGCAAGCAGTGTGCCTCCACCACTGCACCGCTGCAGAGCCTAGTACATTGCTTCGGCCATTGGGCAAAAGGGTGCTGCTCAAAGGTCAGCACTGATCAGACAGGGTGTAGAGACGGTTCCTTCCCAAGACGCCGCCGGACCTTCCTGTCGACCATGAGACAGTGAATGGTAGATGGTATGGAGTACTAGTTGTTTAGATCATTTGGCCACAAATTCTTGCTAATTTGGAGTAATAATTAAAATATATTTACAAAAAAATTTACACGGATGAATTGAAAATATCAAGACGAATCTAATGAGCCTAATTAATTCATGATAAATCTATAATTAGCAGATTGTTACTGTAGCATCTCTGTTGCAAATCTTGGATTAAGTAGGCTCATTAGATTCATCTCGCGATGTACAATCCATCTGTGCAGAAAGTTTTATAAATAGATCTTATTTAATACTCCATGCATGTGTTCAAACATTCGATGTGACATTTTTGGGTGTAAGCATGTGTACATCCTTATGGCTCTTTGTGGTGTTGTGCTAGGATACTTGACCATGCATCCCAGTCTTGCTTCTTTGACAAGGTTAATGGCAACTAAAATGTGTAGTGGGATATATAAGATGTCCATATTCCCAAAAGGTACTTGTCAATTAACATCTATATTGGAGACAATGGTGAACAAAGATCATGTTTGTCATAGAATGTTAGGAATCAAACTTATATTCTACTATAAAATCTAGTGCACCTGGTGGATAATGTAATTCTACGAAGTTAGAAAAAAACACATGATTTTGGCCTACGTATGGGAAATCTATACTTGTTTAAAGTTTTTGCTTTGGATTCAATCCAAAATATAATAAGCGTCGTTAAGAACTGATAAAGAACCGACGAAGAACAGGTGCAGAACCCGGCGCCGACAGGTGGGACCAGCGTTCAGTCACACAGACAAACGCGCATAGGAGGATTACGCCAACAACCCCGCACCAACAGGTGGGACCAACATTTCAGTCGCACATATTAACGCGCACGCCACGATTACGCCTAGATTCCGGCACCGATAGGTGGACCCCCGCTTTGTAGTCGCACATACGAAACCGCACGCTAGGATTACAGTGGGTGGGCGTTCCCACATGTCGGGGACACAACAGTTTACGTTTTCAAACAGAGAAAACATTTTCAATTGCAAAGTGAAATCTCCATTGTACGTACCTCACTGTGTATTTTGCAAACTTTAGGATTTTTCAATCTTATGGTTTGTCATGAAATGCTATTTTAAAAAATTGAACCTACATACGGCACGTTTAAAATTGAACCTACATTCGTGTAAGATGACTACGTGCATGTGACCTATGCTATATGGTCCTTATAGACCAAGTCCAATGAGAGTGGAGCATGTAGTTTAAATGGTGCATTTAAACAGTCCATCATATAATTCTATATGTACAAATGTGACATATTGGCCTATACACCAAATTTCATTGACAAATACACCTACATTGGAGAGTTATTAGGACTTAGTGTCTGCAATGGTAGTAAGGTACAAAATCAAACTAGAGTATATGTGCATAGTGGAACCCATGACATAGATATTGATTATATATGAAGTTAGAAAAAAGAACGAACTGAATCGGACAAGAAATGAGAAATCTAACCACGTTTTAAGTTTTTGTTATGAATCAAAACACAAAATATGTAGATCCATGAAGAACTGATGAAGACTTGGTCATGAACCCGGCGCCGACAGGTGGGGCCTGCATTTTAGTCACACATACGAAAGCGCCCAGGAGGATTAAGCCATGAACCTTGCACCGACAGGTTTGCTCGGCCTAGGACGGTGGGTCCTGCATGTCGGGGACAAAAGGTGTTTCTCTTTTGGATGGAAACAATTAACTGCCGGGGGGTGCCTCTCTCTACCTCCTACTCCCCTTTCTCCCCCAAACCGTCCCATCACTTCAATTAATTCCCAAGCCACGCTTCATCTTCATCGGCAACTTCTCCGCCTTCTCCTCGCTTCCTGTGCACGCTCCACCGCCGTCGACCGACGCCATGGACCCCAAGGGGAAGCGAAAGGCAAGCATCCTGTCGGCAAGCTCCCCTCTTCGCTCCTCATCATCGGTAAGCTTTTGGCAAAAAAAAAACCCTGCTGTTAATCTTGATTGGTGAGATCGATTTGGATTTTGTGTTCTTGATTTCTGTCCATTGCATGTTGCAGTCATGCGGTGGTTCTGACGCGCCGCCAGTGTCGTCTATTCGGCACAGCGGGTATCCCTCACCGCCGGCGAAGCAGCATTGCCCTGGCATCGACCCGGCAGCCTCGGCGGTTCCTCCGCCGCCGCCACCGCCACCGCAGGGTTCGGTGGCGATGGCCCCAGCCGTCGGGCTCCCTCGCCGCTGCCAGCACAGGGACATGCCGAGGAGCCCCTGCGGTTCTCTGAAAGGACCACGGCCCGCGGCAAGGTGTGGTCCCGATGCCCGTTCTGCCCCGACGCCATGGAGACGGACAACATTTGTCGCCTGATCGAGCATGCCCTCAACTTCAACCCGGATGACCTCCTCGCCGAGCAGCATCGTAGGCTTGCTCGCCAACACCTTCATGGTGATGAGGAGGAGGCTGCTGAAGCTGAGTACGATGATTTCTCTGATGATACTAGCGAGGAGGGCGACGGCTGATGTTGTTTGGGGTCGTTTCTTCCTCTTTTGGAAATGTTTGAATCTTTTGCTACTCTTTCCTTTGCCACACCAGGCAACAAGAAAGGGTTTGGTTTATGAACTCCTACTTTGGTTTATGTTGTATTGCAGTGAATGTTTATGTTTCAGAATAGCATCCAATTTCCTATGTATATGTATGAACTACTACTTTGGATAGCATCAAACACGCCGCCAGCGTCGTCCGTCTGGCTGTTCTTTATGTTTTGAGTGGGTTGGGACAGTCCTCCTGAGAATTAAATCCCCTTATGTCCCTGACGTGTGGACCCATCCACGTCTTGGCTCACACATGGCCCACAAATTAGTATACATACGTTGGGCAATGGTCAAGCCTTAACGAAAATTTGACAGCCGGACTAAGGTTTTCATTATTGGAAATAAAAATTGATCAGAGGTCATAGATAAATAGGATAAACAAGATACATTGGAAATATCAGACCAAATTCAAAAAAAATAAAATTATTTCATAAAATTTTGTAGAATTTGATTTGAAACTATTACTAAGCTATTAAACATCACTTATTCATATATAAAAATAAGAATATAATATTATAAGTGCGGATCATTACGCGGCTGAATTTGTGTGGTCACCCTACAACCACATTCATGAACAAAATTTAAAAAATTTGTAGACTCTCTATGAGGACGCCAAACAAATTAAATGGCTCATTGTCTCTTGAGACGCCAAACAAAATCGTGCAAGTATCAAATAAAAAAGTCATTATCTTGGCCTTGTACTGCAGAAGCAACTGGTGCAACAACTCCATCATCAATGTACGTGTCATCTACATCATCTTCATCATCAACATCAAAGACCGCATCGTCTGGTTCATCAACTACTTGGGCCTGCACCTGAGTAATAACTGAGACATCCCCGGTTGTGCCTTCCTTGTCCGATCTTGTCCAATTCGTCAAATCCTGCTGTCCACCGAGTAAATTAATGCCTTCGACACCCACATCAATTGAGTCCTCAAGTTCTAATTCAGACATGGCAAACAAGTCCCTTGGTTTCAACGCAATAACACTGCTCCAACCAGGTTTGTTTACCAGATTCACATAAAACACCAGTTCTGCCTGTGCCGCCGAAATATAGGGTTCATCCTTATACCTGTATCAAGTAGTATCGATATCAATAACCCCAAATTGATCCTTATTGTATCCTCTGCCTTGGTAGTGGCAGCAGGCACATCAAACCAGTCACACTGGAACAAAATAACTTCTTTTTGTCCAGGAAATTCTAGTGAGATCATTCTTTTAATCACCCCATACCAGTTCATGTTGCCACTAGTACCGTCGCCCTTGACAAGCACACCACTGTTTTGTGTTACGAGGCTTTTCTCAATGTCAGCGGTTCGAAACAGCCAATTATTGATATGACATCTATGCAATGTATGAGCTTGACTGTCCGGTCCTTGAGCAAGTGCAAACATCTCTGAACTTACTTCCCCTTTCGCATATAGATCTCTGATCTTGCCTTCGAACCATCTTACAAATTGATCCTCGTGTCGCTTATTAAGATTTCATGATCCATATTTCTTCAGTTCTTCCAAATGCGCACTGCATAGAAATGAATATTACTATTAGTTTAAAATATAAAATTTAAAAGTAATGATGTTGAGTAACGTATCTTACTCGATCCATGGTCTAGCTTCATCACAATTTGAAATTATTTAGTGCCTCATCTTCAGCATCTCATATGCATCCATGATCTCGATAGTCTGTCCTCTCCTCTTGTAATCCATTTCAGCAAATATGCTCAAACTAGATGGTGGCTCATTCACAGCAATTCTTTCATGTCGATCAACACGATTCAGTTTGGTGTCCACGTCCAAGAATTTTGAGCAGAATGTCACTCCTCGAGTATGTATCCCTCGGCTATTGAACCTTTAGGGTACGTCTTGTTCCTCACATATCCTTTCGCAGTATGCAGGTACCACACCACTGGATACATCCATCTATAACACACGGGCCCGCCAAGTTTAGCTTCTTCAGCTAGATGAACAGGCAAATGCATCATAATATCAAAAAATGAAGGTGGGAATAGCATCTCAAGTCGACAAATAGCATCATGCTAAGTCTGTTCAAGTCTGCTTCCACCAGCTCCTTGGAACATAGTGCATCGAAGAAATTACTAAGCTGAATCAATGTGATGACAACAGCTTTTGGCAAAATCCTACGCACCACTAAGGGTAACAGTTTCTGTAGAATTAGATGGTAATCATGAGTTTTCAAGCCAGGCACCTTACATGACTTTACGTCAACACATCTTCTTATATTGGAGGAAACCCCATCAGGCATCTTCACTCCATATAGAAATGCACACAAACTTTCCTTATCCTCCTTATCTAACTTGTACAAGGACGGTGGCAAGGTATACTCATCATTATTAATCACAGGATGCTGATCTGGTCGTATCCGTAGATGCTCCATGTCAAGCCGGGCCTTCTCCCCGTCCTTACATTTACCTTCCAATTCAAGCAGAGTGCCTAATATGCTCTCGCATATATTTTTCTCAATGTGGATGACGTCCAAATTATGCCTACTGAGCAAAGAAGACTAGTAAGGGAGCTCAAAAAAATACTCTTATTCCTCCAGTTGTGCCATCTTTTGTCTTTGTTGCGCTTCCTTTTTTGATGCTGTCGTCTTTCCAAATTTCACTTGTTCAAAACTTTCAAACAGCTCAAGTACCTGTGCACCAGTCAGTGGTACTGGTGCCTCCCTGGTTTCGACCTTGTTGTTGAAGCTGACCTTGTTGTTGCGCCATGGATGGTCCGGGGGCAAGAAACGTCGATGTCCCATGTAGCAGTGCTTCCTCCCATGTTTCAACCACAAATACTCAATATCTTTGTGGCAGTATGGACATGCAAACTTTCCTTTTGTGCTCCAACCAGAAAGCATAGCATAAGTTGGGAAGTCATTAATTGTCCAAAGAAGAAGAGCATGCAATTTAAAATTCTTCCTAGTCCCTGCATCCCATGTTGTAACACCCTTTTCCCAAAGCTCCTTGAGCTCCAATATAAGGGGCCTCAAATATACATCAATATCCATTCCAGGAGATTTTGGACCAGGTATCAACATTGACAACAACCAGTTAGATTGTTTCTGACACAACCATGGAGGCAAATTGTAAGGTAAGAGGATAATAGGCCATATGGAGTATGTAACATTTTGCATCCCAAAGGGATTGAAGCCATCAGAAGCAAGACCCAGCCTAATATTATGACCTTCCTCTGCAAACCAGCTATATTCTTTATCCACGTGCTTCCATGCCAATGAGTCAGCAGGGTGACACATTTTTCCATGTTGACCAATTCTTTCTTGTGCCACTACAATTCCTCTGATGTGTGCTTCGACATATACATTCTCTGCAGCCGAGGAATAAGAGAAAAGTAGCGTAGGATCTTAACGGGTAACCGCTTCTTAACAGTAGTAGCACCACCTGCACTATCATTATCACAGGTTTTCTCTACAACACTCCACCTTGACTCCTTACAAATGGGACATGTCTCCAGACTTGTGTATTCCTCAAAAAATAACACACAATCATTCTTACATGCGTGTATCTTGACATAGTCCAAGCCTAGGTCTCGAACCACCCTTTGCACTTTATCCAACGAGTCTGGAAGACAATGGCCTTCAGGGAGAATCTTTGAAAACGGATTAAGTATGGCCTCCAACACTGCGTTACTAATTCCATACAAGCACTTTATCTGAAAAAGTTCCACGATAAAAGAGACCTTAATTGCATTTTTGCATCTTGGATACAATTCCTTCTTTGCCTGCTCTAATAGTTTCAAAAATATCTCTGCATTCTTATTTGGCTCCTCAGCATCTATGATTTGTCCATGTATAGAGCCACTGATAATGTTTCTAATCAGAGTATTAGTGGCAGCACCGTCATCACATGCGCCTTCTCCAAAATAAGGTGTTGTATCAGCTGTAGATTGTGCATCTTCAAGTTCAGCATTTTTGAGATCAGGACTGACATCATGATTCACACGACCCTCAGCTGATGAACTAGTTTGGCTTTCGATTTCATTATTGATGAAACAATCAGCAAACCCTCTATTCACTAAATGAAGTTGAATCTCAAACACGTTATGATATCTGATCATGCATTGACACGTAGTACATGGGCACGCAACAGATGTAAGACCTCGCGATGATGTGCCAGAGGTTTCAATAAAAGATCGGAAATTCCTCTTCCACACCTCTGAATGTCGAGGCAAGCGCATCCAACTCCTATCTTCGTGTGATGCCATTAATCTGCATGCATGTTTGAAACGAGCTAGAGATCATGATCTAGCAATATGCATATATATATGCAGGGGAGATATATAGATCAAGACAACCATACCGGTGGCACCGCAGATGTTGATTGATGTCCTGGAGATCTAGACGTCATGGAGATCTAGACGTCGTGGAGATCTAGATGGAGATCTAGACGTCGTGGAGGACCTGAGCTGCCCCCGATGGAGATAAAAGACTCGGAATTAGATAGGGTCCCGATCAAGGATGAGTCCCGATCTGATCATTGCTCTCCTGTATAGTAGGAACAAAAAACGTGACGATAGACAAATTTAAGTGCAACCAAGAAAGACCTCGTTGCCAAAAGTCTGATACAGTTGCAACGACTACGACAACTAGTGCAACCACTAAATTTCGTTGCAATACGTACATGCTATTGCATCTTGAGGCAAGAAAGGAAGCAATAGCCCCCCATGTATTGCAACAACGCACCAAGAAATTTGCAACCCAAATCACATGTTACTATATTGCCATTCAGAAGCAACCAACGCTAGTATGGTCGCCATAGCACCTTTCTATTGCAACACACGACATGCTAATGCAACTCAAAAATGATGTAAAAGTATTCCCAACCAATTGCAACACAAAATCTAAAAATGGCTGCATTAGCGTCACCCTGTTGCAACACAAAAAATAAATATCGCAACACAATTTATGTGTAGTAATAGGCACGCATATTGCAACCGAATCACTGTTTTGGTGCCATAGAACCCCCCTGTTGCACCCAAATTAGTGGTGATGCCTAAACGTTTCGTGGCTATAGGGGGAAAACCACGTAGTGCTCATTGGAATATGCAAGGACATGATGTCCAAAATGGATCCAATGAGAGCATGGGAGTGGCAGGATGAGGTAGCAGGGACTTCTCTTGTCACTCGCAAGTTCTCTTCTAGCATCTTTTGTTGGAAAGAACTACATAAACTTCAGGAGGACGAGAGCAAGAACACCAAATGCAATCCATGACTTCTAAACGATGGTGCTTCTGGCAAAGGCCTCTCTCCCTTCTTTTATAGCCACAAGGGATGTTACTGGAGGACAACCCGTGACGCTACAGTGGCAGCATTCACGAACGCATTCAAGGATGCAATAATGCAGATTCTCCATACAATAACATCCCACGTGAGCATACAGTAAAGAGTCGTACATCCCGGGATTTATTTCTGAAGTTATTTCGGGTGCAATTAGTGTGGCGTATCCAATTGTATCATTTTTCTAGGATTTTTTACCTGAAAAAGAGGTCTTTTCGGATACCGGATCTGATGAATCCTGCAAATATTCTGACGAATAAAATATGATGCCACATCTTAAATCCTTAATTCTAAATCTTTGCTCGGGGGCTACCCGCAATTTAAGGGATTTTGATTTAAGGTTGGGGGGCTGCGGGGTATGTGCATCAGAGATTTATTTTTCAATTTTTTTGGAAAATAATAAAGGAAAAAGACTGAAGTGACCCTCTGAAAGGATCTCGGATGTTGCCTAGACGGAGGGTGAATAGGCGTTCTAAAATGTCTGCAAAATTCAACTCTTAAAAGCACTGTCAGCACACAGACCGGTCAGACCAGTCAAGCAGACCGGTAAGACCGGTCCAAGACTTAACCGCAGAAAACAGAAAGCCCACAATCAGACCGGTTGTGTAGAACGGTCAGACCGGTCCTGTGCAGAACCTGCCCATAATCAGAGTTTTGCCCCTCTTTAACTCTAGCACAAATGTAACTTGGTGTAGTGTCTTTGTAGATGATATCAAGTATATTTCTAGTCCCTGCACACACAAAAATAACACCACCAAGTAGATCGAAGCGGAAGCACAAAGTAATAGCTAGAGAAATGAGTAGTGAGGCAAACCACAAGGAGACACAAGGATTTGTTTCCCGAAGTTCAGATTCACCAATGTGAATCCTACGTCTCCGTTGAGGAACTCGTTGGGCTTGAGTCTCTTGCAACTCGATCCCTTGAGTTGGGTCTTTTTCAACCACTCCTCATTTCCACTATCTTGATCCTTTCCACCAAGGGGGCAAGATCACGCCCGCACAAACTTGCCACTGCTCACCGCACCGTCGGGAGCTAGCCGGCGAACATAGCCGTCTAGGAGGCTCACCTCCAAGAGTAACAAATGCAAATCGAATCTTTGATGGAACCAAGAGTGCTCAAGCTATGGATGCTCTCAACTGCTCGAAATGCAGCTCTCACAATGGTCACTTTGCTCACACACACTCAATCTCTCAACCCAATCCAAGGATATGTAATCTAGTTAGCACAACTCACAAAGAGTGTTGGGGAGAGCTAACAGGTCAAGAAAATGCTTTGGGAAGCTCTAGAATGCCAAGGAACCAGCAGCCCTCAAAGGAGAGGGCTAAGGGGTATAAATACCCCACTTCCAAAAACTAGCCGTTGCTCTGTCAGTACAGACCAGTCCCCCAGACCGGTCAGACCGATTTGTTCTCATAAACTAGCCTTTGGACCTTAGACCGGTCAGACCAGCCCCCCAGACCGGTCAGGGCCAGAGAACTCCAAACCCCTGTTTATAAGACTCTACTTGATCCATCAAGTCAAGACTTGATCATTCAAGTATTTCTAAGTTAGCTCTCAGAGGTTTTCTCTCAGGATCCTCTCATGGGTTATCTATGAGGACTTTTGACCGAGTCAAATAATCAATGTTGCATCCCTCTTGATAGTACGGCATACCTATTCTCAAGATTAAATTGAAAACACATTTCATCCACTTGAGTCTTGAATCACTTCATATTTGCCATACTTTGATTTTCTCGAACTTGGGATTCCAACATTGCACAATCTTCTCTTTTGAGCAAATCCATACTTGAGCTAGTGACTTAGAGTGCCAATACCTTTGCAAATCTATCCTTGGATCCTCAAGTCACTTCAATAAGATATTTGATGCATTGCATCGCTTCTCACAACAAGGCTTGGATATGATTCTTCGAACACCCCACGGATACTAGCACTTCACCTTTGCAATTCGCACACATGGTGAGCCGTCGCTCCACCAAAGCTTGCTTAGTCCCTCATACTAGTCATCTCGGTTGGTTTCTTCATCACTTACCCTTGCTATATTGAGTTAAGCTTTGCACACCAACAATGAATTCCATATTCCATTCTCATATCTTCATTTCTTTGTCTTGCGTTGTAATCATGAATGATAACCATTTTTCACGCATTGCAAGCTTCCATAAATAAGACCAATATATCTAGCTCACAAGTGTATGTCTCTTTTTATTTTTATTAAACCATGAAGTCTTCCAATAATGCTTTCAACAATTTGTACTTCAAATGTGACAAGCCATAAATAGAGACCAATTGATAATATTTCATGAATACTTGTCTCTTGCTTTCCTTCACAATAAGCTTGACTTTCAACAACAAGTTTCTCTTTCATTTGATTCTTTTTTTACATGAGTCAATGCATAAATGATATACAAACAAATCTCTGCTCATGATATATCAAATAAAGTGTTAGTCCTTGAATCATGTTTGTCAATCAATTCATCAAAACCCATTAGGGGCCTAGATGCACTTTCAATCTCCCCCTTTTTGGTGATTGATGACAACCTTGATTAAAGCTTACAAATGAATCAAATAAAAGCTTTTAAATTCTTAGATATATCATGAGCTCCCCCTAAATATGTGCTTTGAATTGAATAGAACAATTAAGGCCTCAAATGCCAATTTGCACATATTTAAACAAATAGGAGCTCCCCCTATATCTCAGAATTCATGGGGGTGTAACAGTGTATATGTGTCTACAGAAGATACATGTGATGCATATGACAAGAAAATTCACTTCATTTCAAAAGAAAAGGAATTCTGGTTCTGTCAGGGCTGACCGGTCAGACCGGTCCACCAGACCGGTCAGACTGGTCTGTCCTGGCAGACACCAAAAACAACAATTCATCAATTCAAAATGCATCACACTAGCACAAATTCACTTAGATAATTTTAAAAGGTTCATAGCGCAGAGTAGCACTCATTACAAGCCCCAAGTCCACAAATGAAATTAAAGTATGAATTATTACAGTTCCAGAGTATGGAAATATGATGACTGGTCAGATCGGTCCAACAGACTAACAAACTCTGGAAAGGATATCTGATATCTCTCTTCCTTTGTCATCCATAACATAGTCCTCTCACCATCATGGTGTCCAAAGAGACTGTGGCATAGAACTGAGCAATGATTTCTGTGTTCCAACTGTGCTTGAAACCCAAGAGTGCATTTATCCTCTTGTTTGCACACTCGGCCATCACTTCATTGAATATGGCATTGTTCTTCCTGGCCATATACTCCCAATCTACATATTGTGCCTCATGAGTGATTTTGGACTTCTTTAGAATAACAGTAGTATAGAAGCCCTGCTGAAATGTGCCAGGCCATAAATAGAAACCAATTGATAATATTTCATGAATACATGTCTCTTGCTTTCCTTCACAATAAGCTTGACTTTCAACAACAAGCTTCTCTTTCATTTGATTCTTTTTTTACATGAGTCAATGCGTAAATGATATACAAACAAATCCCTGCTCATGATATCTCAAATAAAGCATTAGTCTTTGAATCATGTTTGTCAATCAATTCTCCAGAACCCATTAGGGGCCTAGATGCACTTTCACCCTCAGCCCGATTCTGCGATTCAACCTAAGGCTCGGGGGCTACTCCATATGGAGCACGAGTACTTTGCGCACCATATATGACCAAGATTTTGGGGCTTGAGCACCTCACAGCCTCGGAGCAACTGGAAGTACTTGGAGGACTACTCGACATATCTGAAGGAAGGCCTAGAAGCAACTAGAAGGATGTTCTGGCTACTTAAAGTACTCAAAGACGCCCAGCCAAGTACTCGACGCCTGTAGGACTCGGCTACGAAGAGCTCGGGGGCTTGTCAGACCCGAGGCAGCAGGACTGCTTATAGGCATAGAATGTTCTAGAGTAAGGGATAGCTCATGGATGTATCTTACCTCTCTTGTAACTACCCGAATAGGTGTAGAACTAGATATAGTGCAAAGGAAACTACCCGATTGTGTTGTAGTAGGGTTCCAACTGTACTCGGCTAGGACTTTCCATGTAACCCTGTCCCCCTGGGTATATAAGGGCGGGTAGGGACCCCCTCAAAACAATCAACACCTAAGGCAATACAAACAACCACACAGGACGTAGGGTGTTACACAACTCGCGGCCCGAACCAATCTAAATCTTTGTGTTCCTTGCACCATCGAGTTCCAGAGCTGTCGATTCCTACCTACAAACCTTACTACTAAGGGTATCCCTGAGCAGGTTTGGCGGTAAACACCGATAGCTGGCGCGCCAGGTAGGGGATTCGGCCAATTTATCGGCGAATTCGATGGCCGGATCAAGCGACGCCAACAATGTGCCCGAGGGCACGACCCTTGTTTTCGGTTCCTGGGCATACATGGCTGACGGATCGGGCGGCTTCTCTAGCCACCTTGTCATGCCCAACTCGCCTAAACCGAAAATCACTCCCCAACCCATCGACATCCGCAAAAATTCAGATCACGACTCGAAAAGAGTTCTTCTCGAACTCGGTTCGGATAACGCAGAGAACGTGTCGACTCCAACTCGAGTTCTCGAGTTAGACGAGTCCAATATAAACTCTGATCCCGAAAAGCCTCACTTTTCTGAAACTCTCGAAAAATACTTGACTTGTCTCAAGATGATCGAACGCCCAAGGATCAATAACTCGGAACTACTCAACGGAGTAAATCGAGTTTCGCGATCAGTTAAGGGCTGCATCAAACTTGCAGAATCCACATTTGGCTCATCTGCATCACGGCAGAACCCAGAAGCGTTGAACCCACCAAAGGAACGGTCGGGTGATATACTCTCAGGGATCGATCGAGTAGATTCCAAGCTCACCAACTGCATTAAGATGGCTGAAGGCACTCTACAAAACTTGAAGCAGAAACCGGGAGAGGAATCTGCGGGGGATCTGGTGAGACAAACCCCCGGCTTGTTCGAATGGGACCATCTATCTCCAGGAAACCTCAGAACCCTTCAACGGAACCTGCTCACACTCAGATTCCTAAAACAACTGGAACCTCCAAGTCCTCTTTCGATCAGGACTTTGATCAGTTCATGAACGGTCTCGACAACTTTGAACCATTCGATGATCTCGAAGACTGGTCCGACAACATCGACTTGTTCATGGATGCCATGGCCAATCTGCCCCAGCATGTTGACGCCCTCTGGGAACTGGCCAAACTCAAAAAGGGAAAAGCCAAAGCTCCAGAACAATCCAGCAAGTCAATTTTCGACAAACCTTGGATCAAGGAGCATAAAGGGTTGACTCCCACACAATCATAGCTGCATTGGATGAATGAGAACGCCCTCCGAGTAGAGATGGGCATCCCGATTCTTGCTCACCCAAAGCACACCTACTCTAAGATCGGTGGACTAACCGATTCCGACTCCGAGTACTCTTCCAACTCGGAGGATGAGCTGGATGACCTAATCCAGTACAGCAAACAAGTTGAGTCCAACTCGTCTAGGAATCCCAAATCCGATCAGGACTCCCTACCAAACTTGGTCATATATGCAACACCGCAAGGACGGACAGTGCGCCTGAAGAAGACACAAGATCCTAACGCCTCTGGCTCTCAGCCAACGGATCTACCCTTCCAACAGAGCACTCCACTAGGCCCGCCCTCAAGCAAACAAGACTGTTGACGGCTCTTAAGTACCAAATCTAGGCCGTCAACTCCTGCATAAATACATAAAATGTAAACATCAACATAGTGGTAGGGGTTTATTACTGATCATTTCCACAAGTGTTGGTAAATATTTGTATGTAGGTGAAATAAGGGTGAAAACACACTTCATGAGCAGGGAAACACACTCCTTGGTTCAAGGCAAAATGCGCAACTACATACAAGGATCAAATGGCCCACTACATAGCCTCACATGAGAAGGAATGCAGTCCACAAGCAAGGTGACACGTCATCAATCCGTGACAACACCCTCTCAATGAATCAGACGCATTCACGAGGATCCACGGGCCCACCAGAGCATCTAAACCACCTTAAGAAGGGCCCACACCCCTAGGTATGACATGGGGGCCCACCTAGTAGCCTCCAGACCAAGTTTGAGGTGGTACGGCCACCTTTTCCGGTCGGCCAACCAACTAGGTTGCCCGACCTAAGGTCGGTTCGCCTCGGCCTCATCTTCCACGTGGAGATCCCTCATTCGATGCCAAAGGTGGTGCAAGGAGGCACCGGCTAAATCCTATAGCCGAGGAGGCCGTGGCTCCCTCCTATATATATGAGGGGAGGGGCTCCATTTCAAGACACACCACCAAGTGGAGTTTGACATCCACCAAGTGCTCAACTTCAAGCCTCCTCTTGTGTTTAGAGTTGTGTAAGCTTAGGCAGAGGGTAGAGGTACTTAGGAGGGGCGCCGGACTTCGGCGATCTTCTCCATTGTTGTACCTCTACGAGAGTGAGGGAGTAGTTCGGGAGAAGTGCCGGGTGTCGGCTCTCTGCTCCCAGCTTGTACCTCTACGGATGCTACTACATTCTTCGGTATTTAGTAAGTATTCGTGGTTCCAATCTATAGCATTTTACTTGGTATAGTAGATGCTAGTAGTGCTTGTAGTTGAGTGAGATCAGTTCTCTTACTCGCGGGTTCGTCGTTCTGTATTTGTGCAGAGTGCTGTAGTTTGCTATGGCTCGAGATACGTAGTTAGACTCCAGTAGTAATCGATAGCGTAGATGTGGTGTCTAGGCTAGGGGTTATCCTTCGTTTGCCTTATATCCCACGGTTTGTTAGAGTTAGGCCGTAGGTGGTGACAGCCCTATTGGTCCTTCGTAATCCTCCACGTTCGGATATAGCGTAGAGCTGTTGGCCGGAGTCGACTGGCAGACCAGTTGTAAGCCGGTGCCCGAAGCGAGTATTGTGCCCGAGAGATCGACCTTTAACTCAGCATTAGCACTATCTTAGGAATCCTCTCTACCCTTCTACCTATCTTTGTGTGTCCTTGGACCGATTAGAATAGAAGAGAGTGCACACACGTTCCCTGTGGATTCGATAACCCTTGGAATACTCTGAGGTGAAAGCTACAATGGTATCCATGCGCTTGCGGATTTATTCTTGACGCTAAAATACCCAACAAGCTTTCTGGTGCCGTTGCTGGGGAAACGGTCGATGTATCTTTCTTCGAACCTAGTCATCCTCGTATCCTTTGCTTTCCTTTTCTTCTACCTTGACCCCCGCTACCCATAGATGAGCTATCCTTTAAAAGCTTCTCTACCCTATGGGATTTATCCCGTATCATCTTTAGTTTTCTTCCTACTATCTTTACCCCCACTACCCATGGAGAAGCCATCCTTTTAGAGCCTCTCTACCCCAAGGGGCGAGTTCAATGATCCACTATCCTCTTCCACATACGGCTATGAACCTTGTCCCGACCTTATCACTATGGTTCGGGAGCTTTCCTTCTCTGGGTTAAGTAGCGAGAACCCAGACCACCATATGCAGGAGTTCGAGCAGCTTTGTTCACGCTTTGCCTCTGCAATCAAGAAACAAGATGACCTCCGGTGGATGTTGTTTCCCTTCTCTCCTAAAGGGAGGGCAGAGCAATGGTACACGTCCTATACATATACTGGAAAGGGCAGCTGGGACTCCCTAAAGAAGACATTCACTATCATATTCTTCCAGCAGAATGAGAAGGAAACTTTAGGCGACATTGGCCAGATTTTTGCTTTTAGTGAAATCCGACCCTACCATGTCGACACTCAATCCTTTAGTCCTTTGGAAATTTAAGAAGAGTCTCGATAAGGATTCCGCCGATTATCTCAACTCCATCACTGGAGGAGTACCCCTCCAAAGGTTTCCAGCTGAGGTTAATAAAATCCTAGATTATATTGCCGAGTACACCTCCTTGTCAGCCGAGTATGATCCTCTCCAAGAGGAGTGTGAGTTGACCCAAGAGGATTTATTAGCAGCTGAACCCAATCCTTCATCTTCAATATCTCTAGATTCAGCCATAGAGTCCTCACCCGAACTAGGAACATCGGAGGGAGAAGAACTTCACCCCCCCGAAGTTCTCTATGAGATTCGAGGATGAATCATTGGGAAACCATAGAAACACTTCGAATCTCATAGATACCCGATTTGGGAAGGAACCTTCTTCTATCCACGCTGACCAATTTGGAGATCCCTTGACAGAACCTTCCCTTAGGCCTACGGTACCCCCTACTCCTCCTAATCCTCATAATGAAGCATCCCTCGGGGAAGCCATAGAGAACGAGTGGTCAGATGGAGAGAAACGCTTTTCCAAAGTAATTTGGATTAGTTCTACCTCCACGATCACTCCCTGCTCTTTAAGGGGAACTACCGTAGAAGCCCATATTAACCCCATCATGGAGGTTAATGTGTTGCCATGGCACTTAGCGTACAATCTTCTGGGCAATGTTACGCTAAGACCATCCGACACACTTTTAAAGAGTTGTCCCTCGGGAAACATCCTTGAATGTCGGGGGGTCGCAAGTGCCGTGCCACTCATAATAGACAAAATTGAGGTCAACTTAGATTTCCATATCTTTGATATCCTCGATTTTGATCTTCTACTAGGATCCCCGTTTGAAAAACTTCTCGTACATCAAGGGAGTCTAGACGAAATGCTTAGGAAAGCCGCTTCTGCCACTACTACGTCTTGCTTAGAAAATCCTATGGCAAAGCATCTTCCCAAGCCAAACCTTCTCAAGGAGATGGTGTATGAATCTCTGTTTATTTTATCCGAACCCGTTCTCTTTGAGATGGTAGGAACTGCCATCTCTAAAGAGTATGACTTGAATGAAACCCTTCACTTTTGTGAAGATGAACGATCATCATCCCCCTTGAGCATGATTGAGCCTCTTCCCTCTGGCCCAGAATACATTGTTCTCGACCATGATCGAGATACAAATATGACCTTACACGATGCATCTCTTGATATGGAGAATCAATGGGCCATGGAATTTTATGAGGCACCGACTCTGGAGTACAAAGAAAAGGATTCCTTAGATGAGCATGGGAGTTTCATCCTTGAAATACCACAAGAACCATGCTCGTTTAATGCTCTCCAGAGTCAGTCACGCTTTGTGCCCCGAGCATACATGAGGAATACAACTGCCTTAAGGTCCTCTCATGCAAAACCTTTAGAAGGCCAGTTGTAGATGCATATGTTTATCGTAAACATTGCAGATTTCGTGGGTGCACGACAACACTAACCTTGCAGTAAAAACTTCTTGATACATCAACAATTGGTGGTGAAAGGGGGAACACATCACCAACTATAGCTGCAAGAGGATGTTCCCATGGTCGCGCTTATGACCATAAAAACAAAACACTGCCGAGAGATAGCCCGGATTATTATTTATTTATTTACTTTTTTTATTTCCCTTCAATAAAAGCAAGAGCATGTTCTAGGATGTAATTTTCCTTCGGGTATTTTTAGTCGCTAACCTTTCCAGGGGGAAATCAAGAAGAATGACGGATAAGCAACACCTACGAATATGAGAGTTACACCAACTACAACCCCTCGATATGCCTTGATGAAGGAACAACTACAGAAAGAGACTTGAACTCCATACACTTGCAGTTTTACAAACTCCAAGTGTGGGGAAGGTATGTGAGTACCCCGAAGTAAGTTCTTTCTCAATCCATATCTTGTCTTCGAATTGGTGTTAGTTCCTGCATCTTGCTCTCTATAAGAAAAAAAAGAAAAAATGAGAGGAATTGCCATGGTGACAACATTGAGTCTTCATCAACAAGACACCATGGTAAGTGCTCTCAATGTCCTGCTTTTGACATTAAACAAAGCCCTGCCGGGAGGTCCCCCGAGGATCACCAGGTACGTGCTCATGCTTATCTCTGTTTGAATAAAGCTCAATCATGCTTCATGTTTTCTTTGTCTGTTCTTGTATGCTCTAGTTTGAATGTGTGTCTGCAACATACATTCATAGGCGTTTTAAATTAAGCATGGTGCTTAGGTTAAAATGTCCTTTCAGTCAAACTAGACTTTGTGTTAAGTTTGATTGACGTTCTAGAGTTAATACTTGTATAGATATTGGTTGCATTTGTGCACTAACCCCTGCAGAAATCCTCAAATACAATCGGGTGAGTCATTGAGCTGAATTCAAATGGAAAGGAAAGACAAGGTTTTGGATTAATGTTGCACAACATACTCATGTTGATGCAATCTTAGTCCAGCCTTGCTTGAGTAAATATCTTGGTGAGATTAAATTTTTGTTCAAATAAATTTTAGGAGCTCCCTGGTTCTTAAAACTAGCAGAGCCATTGGTTTGTTTCCATATTTCTTTGTTTTTGAATGCAGTACCAGGTACAAGTTCAAGTGTGGGGGAGATCTCTCAAGACCATCATTGCCATACATACTCGAGATCTCCCACATATGTATCGCACAACATTGTCTGCACCAACATGACAAGGGACAAGGCAACGACACAAAATTCAGCCAGCCACCCGTGGTTTGGCTGAGTCACCACTGCCTTGATCCCCATCCTCTTCAAGAACGATGGTTTGTGCATCCTATATCTCTCAACTCTATTTGATTCAAGAGTTTGAATGAACCTTAATTCTAAATCATTAAAATCAAACTCAAAATGAATCAATGTGTTCCACTCGCTCTACATGTTTCCTATGGTTGGCTTGCATATGTTCTATTCCATGCTTATCACCTTGTTGCTTGTGAATGAAAATTTTTAGGAAAACATGCTTATCTAAGTAGTTGATTTTTGAGATATGGTTTGAATAATATGATCTTCACTCTTGATGTTTAAGTGCTTGGGAAATTTATTTGAAAATTTGGAAAATCCTTTGCAAAGATCCTCTTTGATATGCCAAAGTCCTACCAAAGCCATATGACGATACTTCTTGAAAACCATATACACTTATGCTACTTGTTTTTGCATTGAGGTTTGCCAAATTGTTGTGACCCTTGAGATAATTCTTTTCATGCTTTCATGATCAAGATTCACGTGCACACCATATACCCCCTTGCTATGCTTCTTCGAGAAGTTAGCATTGTACCATCCACTCATTCCACAAAATAAATGCTCCACTATATGTGTTGGTCTCTCTCTCCAGTTTTTGTAAATAAAAAAAAAAGAAGAGAGGCATGGGCTATCGAGAAAAAAAATATGGACACATGAAGGTCCAAGTATTGAAAAAAAAAGAAAGAAAGAAAATGTGGGCACATGAAGGTCCACGGGAAAAAAAAAGAAAAAAAAAGATAGCCATGCTCTCAAAAGAATTTATAAAGGGAGAGAGATCATACAAAAGGAGTTTCCATTCCATCCATCACAATCCATGCACGTTGTAACACCCCAGTGTTAATCACGATGCTAATCATGTGCTTAACCACTAATCATGGACTTAAGTTCGTCATTAGCGCTAATCAAGTTCGTATAGTAAACATCCACTTAGCCGTTTCGATCTCGTTTTTCTCATTGATCCAAGCCTCAAATCAACTTTCGCCCAAAAGCAAAGTTGTAGATCTTCTCTTCCTCTTCAACTCCTATTTTGGCCAAAATTCGAGTGCCAATATAAAATTTGGAGTTTTATCTGGTCAAAATTTAGTCAATCCATTCAAACCTTGATCTACTGCTCCCTTGCTCGCCACCGTTCCCATGCGTTGTCGCACCGGCGACTATACGCGTCGCGCGCCGGCGAGTCTCGTCACCGCTTAAGCTGTCCGTCGAGGCAAACTTCGTTTTTGCCTCTCTCCTCTCGCCTTCACCCCGAGCCCAACCTCCCCAGCCCTGCTCGTGCGCCAGAGGCGCCGCCGCTCGCCGCATCGGCCACCCTCTCGTTGCCCCGCTCCGTTTTCTCGCGCCAAAGCCTCCCTAGCCTCGCCCCGGACCTCCTCCACCTCTCCACGAGCTCGATTAAGCCGCTCCTCGGCTAAAATCGAGCCGCCATCCCTAGCCACCATTGCTGCCTCACCGGAGCTCCGCCTCCCTCGTCGATCTCTCCTCTCCAACCACCCTCCGCCCAAACCGAGCCCGCGGTGAGCTTCCTCGCGAGCCCCTCATCCTCCCCGACCTCTTTCCCCTTCGTTCCCAGCGCCGCCGCCGCCGGAACATCGCCGCGTCGTCGCTGTCGCCGTGCCGCCGCGGGCCGCCCTTGTGCGGCCTCGCGCAGCGGCGCCGCGCGCCCCGGCCTTGCCGGGATGCCCTAGTGGCAGGCGCGCCCCGCCCCTCCATCGGCCGGCCTCACCACCGGCGGGAGCGCCGCGCCGTCGCGGGCGCCCCTACGCCGCCCCGCGCGAGCCCCTGTGCCACCCCCACGCGCGTGAGCCCCTGGTCCCCGACTGCCCTGGCCGCGGTCCAGCCAGGCCGTGCCACCGGCCGGCTACCACTGGCGGGGGCCAGCGCCGCACCGCCGCGAGCCCGCCTGGCCGCTCGCCGGCCATGGCCACGGCAGGGCAGAGCGGGCAAAACAGGGGAGGGGGGACTGGGAGTTGGGCTCCCACTTACATGTGGGGCCCGGCTGTCAGCCCCCTTTAATGTTTTCTTCATTGTTTTTTGGCTGAAAACTTTAAAAATATGTAGAAAATATCAAAAAATGAGAAAAATGCAAAATAAATTTTGTTGGGTTGCTTAAATCGAGATCTTCAGAGGAAAAATACCTATGCATGTTAAATGTTAGTTTTGCCCCTATTAGATTTTGTTTTGTGCTCAAGCTTAATTAATTTATTCCTTCTGTTTCGTTGTTCTAAAAATCATGAAATTTATGCAGTAGCCTAATCTTTGTATGTGTAATCCACTATAAAAATTTCATGTGCTGGTGCTGCGCACTTTTGTGTAAATCTATTTATGTTTAGTTTAACTTGCTAGAGTTAAAATAAATGTTTTCGGTTAGCAATAAAGGTTGGAAAAATTGTGTGGCATGATTTATTAAAATCATGTTATTATGATAAATTCTTGTGGCTTGATCATATCTGCAAGTTAGGTACTTGCTTTTAATTTGTTCCTAGCTATGCTCTTTTCTTGTATAATTGTTGTAATTAATTCTTTCATGCATGTGTTTTTGCAACAAAACAAGCCCCTGGTTTATTTTGATCCATGTTGTTCTAGGGTTATATTTAATCCTTGGAAGTGAGTTTAGTAACTTTTGCTTGATAGGAAACACTTCAGGCTATAAGACATTAGAACCAAAGCCTGTACATCAGTTCTAAACCATTTCCGTCGTAACCCTAGTTGTGAGGTTGCTCCGTAGATGCTTTTGGAGTTGGTCCATGCCTTTCATTGTGTGTAGTGCATTGCATCATTTCATGAGTCTCATGCATGGCATATTTTATTCGTATAGACGCTGAAATTGAAGTCGCGTACGAGCTGATCAATGTTATTATCCAGGAGCTCATCCAGGAGCCTTCCACAGGAGAACCGCAGCCAGGAGAAGTCGTTGATCAAGCTCCCGGAGAAGTCACTAACCCTGCTGACCTGCAAGGCAAGCCTCAGAGCATAACCCCTACTTTCAGTATTCAATGTTATTATTTAAGTATTGTGCATTAAGTTTTCTAGGAGTTGAATGAAACCCTAGTATGCATGTCTCTCCCTAGGTACCTATGAGTCTCTACTAGTATACAAGTATCGTTAGAAATGCTGTGCTAAGTAGGAACCCGATAGAAGTCGAGTGATTTCTGTCACTTGTGAGATATAGGTCCTTGTTACTTATGAAAGGGTTACTAGAGAATGAATCTTTGGGAAAGAAAGGAAAAATGGAGACTGGGTGGAGATGAATTTGGTTATGGATATGGAAGGTATGGAAAGTGAGTCTCGCCTGTGTCGATTGAGGACCGTACCGTTGTTGGCACTACTGATCGAGGATTGAACAGTACTAACCACATGCCAGAAGTAGGAGGTAGTCGAAACCGGTAAGCTGTGTACCGCTTTACAAAGATACTTTGAATCCCTACCTGCTACGCTGGGCGTGGGAGTTGGCGGGTGTTGGATGGATGCCACCTTCGGGTTCTCTGGGAGTTCACCGTGTGGGGCCCAACACCTGGGTTTTAGCAGGCGCGATTCAGAAGTCGTGGAAACGATGGAAACAGTTGATGTGTGTGGCCCGACGGGGTTTACATGTGTCATGTTGGTTAGGTCTACCTTGCAAGGTTAAATCGAATCGATTCGCCGTGACTCGCGGATATGAGAACCTTGATCTCTCTATCACATCGTAGTAAATGATGGAATTGGGAATGGAAAGTTGAGAATATGAGATATGGCTGTGGTACTCTGAAAGGATAATGTGATCAACCATGCGTGCTCTAGATGTTCAGGCAAATCTAGTCGGTATTTGTGTAATAAACTTGAGCTAAAATACTGAAAGTAAGGATCCACTATTAGTAGCTTTTCAGCAAAATAACTCCAGAGCCAAACAGCTTTGTATGTCTAGGAGTTGGCTAAGTATATACCATAGTTGGGTAAGACTTGCTGAGTATTAGTATACTCAGGGTTATTGTTGTAACCACTTTGAGCAGGTTGTGTCTCTGTTGACTTCGAGGAGGTCTGTGCGTCCTGGATTGGACAAACACTTCCTCCTGGGTGGACTGTCGAGTGGGTCTCGTCTTCTCCGTGAAGGTCGGGCAGATCGGCATCACATCGGCGGGCAGGATGTGGAGTTCACCTTGTATCGTCGTTTGCTTCTACCATATTCTATTTGAAACCCCGTTTTAAACTTCCGCTGTACGTTTAAAAACACCGTATTTGATATATCGAACTTATCTGTAAAACTCAGTGTTGTAAATTAATTTGGTTTTGTTGTATGCTTGTATCACCTGTGCTCGTCTTCGTACGGGTCTACTAGTGCAATTGTGATCCTGGAGTACAGTAGTTTAATCAGGATTTACCCGACAGCCTGTCAGATTACACCATTTTAAGTGCACAGTAACTTGATTAAGTATTAAGATGATGGTTAGTGCACTTAAGCCGGTTTAATTTAGACGGTGCTGCTACACACATGCACATCTTGATCTGATTGTATGACTTATTTTTTTCTTTGGATCCGGTCTTTGACTTTGCAATATATGTAATACAAGTATGCCTTATCCTTCATACCCTACCTTGAGCTCCACATATAGCCATCACTAGAAGCAGGATGAAGAAAAGGCAAGTCAAATGCCTTGGTGAGGACAGATACACATTGAGTGATCTGAGAGAATCAAATGAGGAGCTAAGCAAGGTTTATTTTGGAAACTTATTGAAAAATCCCGAGCTACTTGACATGAGGAGCAGAAGTGATTTGATTCAAGACCATTCCATTCCTCAACTACCCAAGATGGCATGATAGACACTTCAAAGTTCATAAGTGCAAGGTATGGTTTGGAATATCTCTTATGCTCGCTTCACACCTTTGGAATTCATGTTTCACCTTAGTCCTTTCTGCTTTACTCGAGGACGAGCAAAGGCTAAGTGTGGGGGAGTTGTTGACGGCTCTTAAGTACCAAATCTAGGCCATCAACTCCTGCATAAATACATAAAATGTAAACATCAACATAGTGGTAGGGGTTTATTACTGACCATTTCCACAAGTGTTGGTAAATATTTGTATGCAGGTGAAATAAGGGTGAAAACACACTTCATGAGCAAGGAAACACACTCCTCAGTTCAAGGCAAAATGTGCAACTACGTACAAGGATCAAATGGCCCACTACATAGCCTCACATGAGAAACAATGAAGCCCACAAGCAAGGTGACACATCATCAATCCGTGACAACACCCTCTCAACGAATCAGACGCATTCACAAGGATCCACGGGCCCACCAGAGCATCTAAACCACCTTAAGAGGGGCCCACACCCCTGGGTATGACATGGGGGTCCACCTAGCAGCCTCCAGACCAAGTTTGAGGCGGTTCGGCCACCTTTTCTGGTCGGCCGACCAACCAGGTCGCCCGACCTAAGGTCGGTTCGCCTCGGTCTCATCTTCCACGTGGAGATCCCTCATTCGATGCCAAAGGTGGTGCAAGGAGGCACCGGCTAAATCCTGCAACCGAGGAGGCCGTGGCTCCCTCCTATATATATGAGGGGAGGGGCTCCATTTCAAGACACACCACCAAGTGGAGTTTGACATCCACCAAGTGCTCAACTTCAAGCCTCCTCTTGTGTTTAGAGTTGTGTAAGCTTAGGCAGAGGGTAGAGGTACTTAGGAGGGGCGCCGGACTTCGGCGATCTTCTCCATTGTTGTACCTCTACGAGAGTGAGGGAGTAGTTCGGGAGAAGTGCCGGGTGTCGGCTCTCTGCTCCCAGCTTGTACCTCTACGGATGCTGCTACATTCTTCGGTATTTAGTAAGTATTCGTGGTTCCAATCTATAGCATTTTACTTGGTATAGTAGATGCTAGTAGTGCTTGTAGTTGAGTGAGATCAGTTCTCTTACTCGCGGGTTCGTCGCTCTGTATTCGTACAGAGTGCTGTAGTTTGCTACGGCTCGAGATACGTAGTTAGCCTGCAGTAGTAATCGATAGCGTAGACGTGGTGTCTAGGCTAGGGGTTATCCTTCGTTTGCCTTATATCCCAAGGTTTGTTAAAGGTGGGCCGTAGGTGGTGACAGCCCTATTGGTCCTTCATAATCCTCCACGTTCGGATATAGCGTAGAGCTGTTGGCCGGAGTCGACTGGCAGGCCGGTTGTAAGCCGGTGCCCGAAGCGAGTATTGTGCCAGAGAGATCGACCTTTAACTCAGCAGTAGCACTATCTTAGGAATCCTCGCTACCCTTCTACCTATCTTGGTTTGTCCTTGGACCGATTAGAATAGAAGAGAGTGCACACACATTCCCTGTGGATTCGATAACCCTTGGAATACTCTGAGGTGAAAGCTACAATGGTATCCGTGCACTTGCGAATTTATTCGTGACGCTAAAATACCCAACAAAGACCAAGAAGTTCAAGATCTCTGCCGTGAAATCCTCATGGTTCGCATCTCCGAAGTCCAGGATGACTCCACGGAGCGTCTCAACCTCGACGACTGCAATTCTGATGATTTCGACGAGTACCTTTCCGATAACATGGAAACTACTCCCCCCGCAATCACAGAACCCCAAGCTACTACCAAACAAGATCCGCCTGCACCGCCTCCAGCAGTGAAAGTTACTGTGTAACTGGAAGAGCAGCACCCAGTAGAAGATCTTTATGAGCGTCGTCACCTGCTTAACCAGAAGAGGGCGTTCAGGCGCCAACGTCTCGCCAATAGCTAGCAGGAACAACAAGGCGACAATTACGACTACTCCAATTGCGACCTCCGCAATGTGATCAACGTTGGTCGCGATGCGCGCAACGTCATCATCTCAAGGAGAAAGGAGCACGAGAAAATAGAGGCTTACAACCCTTCTTCCAACTACAGCATCCCAGCAAAGGCTGCTGCAGCCTTCAAGAAGCACAAGCCGGCAAGTACCCGTCCCCAGGGTAAACCGCACACCCCACATCATGGAGAAACATCTCAGGGTGGAGACAAGATCAACAAGATGCTCCTATGCAAGTGCTTCATGCACTCTAAGAGCTCTCATATGATCTTCGAGTGCAACTCACTCTGCAAGGCCCTTGGAGCACCACTCCTAAAGGAGACCTTACTGTTGTATCGACTAAGTTTATCCCCTGAACAATTTTATTCAGTTATGTAAACCATTGCTCACATTTACGAGCAAGGGGTAGGTCTTAAGAGTCAAAGTCTGTCATTTTACAATTCCTGTAATCTCGACAAGTTTCCAATAAAGTTGATTCCCTCATAAATCGACTACTTGGCTCTCGCTCACCTAGCCAATACCCCATTATAAACACTACTCTGAAAGCCATGCTCAGCACTGGAGCGGCACTCGAGTAGTTTTTATGGTTTACTTTGACTGTTCTTACGAAATTTTCATCTTGGGTAACCCGACGGGGTTCATCCTAACAGACTTGTCCTAAGAATTACTCGTCCTCGGTTGAGGACACCTTACTCGCCTCGCTCGAGTAAGTTTTAGATACTCTTTTGACATTTTTGTCTTGGATAACCCGATGGGGTTCATACCTAACAGACTTGTCCTAAGAGTTACTCCAGTCCTGGGTAGGACACTCTACTCACTTGCTCGAGTTGGTTTTGGATATCCTTTCGACATTTTCATCTTGGATAACTCGACGGGGTTCATACCTAACAGACTTGTCTTAAGGATTACTCTAGTCCTTGGTTTAAGGACACCCTACTCGCTGGCTCGAGTAGGTTTTGGATACTCTTTCGACATTTTCGTCTTGGATAACCCGACAGGGTTCATACCTAACAGACTTGTCCTAAGAGTTACTCCAGTCCTGGGGTAGGACACCCTACTCGCTCGCTCGAGTAGGTTTTGGATATCCTTTCAACATTTTCGTCTTGGATAACCCGACGGGGTTCATACCTAACAGATTTGTCCTAAGGATTACTCCAGTTCTTGGTTTAAGGGCACCCTACTCGCTGGCTCGAGTAGGTTTTTGATACTCTTTCAACATTTTCATCCTGGATAACTCGACGGGGTTCATACCTAACAGACTTGCCTTAATAATTACTCCAGTCCTGGGTTAGGACACCCTACTCGCTGGCTCGAGTAGGTTTTGGGAATTTTTTTGGCATTTTCGTCTTGGGTAACTTGACGAGGTTCATCCTAACAGACCTGTCGTTAAAATTACTCCAGTCCTTGGGTAGGACACCTTACTCGCCTAGCTCGAGTAAGCTTGGGATATTTCTAAAATATTTACGTCTTGGTTAACTCGATGGAGTTCATCCTAACAGTTCTATTTTAGAAATCAATACAGTCCTGGTATAGGACATGCTATGTGGCAGAACCACCTGAATTATCCGGCTCAAGTGCGCTGGCCATCATTATAAGGCAATACCGGCTCAAACGCACTTCAAACGGAACAATTCTTGGTCTGTCGGGTAACGTCCTGATACAACCACCGGTTCTCGGATCGAACAAGTATACCCCGCACGAAGGCGAGTCCAGAGATGTTACAACCACAAAATTCTACAACACAGGCATAATAATGATTACAAACTAGTTCAAACCATTATTACAAAACCAACTTTGGTAAAACAGTTATACAAACCATAACTATAAGTTCAGAGTTTAGACAGCGGAAGATAAAACACGACGGCTACAACACGTCGCAAAAGGACACCAGGCTAGCCCAAGCACAGTATCACTCATCATAGTCATTGCCGGTCAAAGATGTATCCCACTCTACGGACCAGCCAGGAGGCAAAGAGTAGGGATAGGTCAAGCTAGCGATCTGCTCCTCAAAACTCAAACCTGAAAAGATTTCCAACAGCAAGGCTGAGTATTCTAATACTCAGCAAGACTTAACCGTCAACGGGTATACTAAACCCACTTTAGCTAGACTATGCAGGGTTTGTGAGGCTCTGGTTTTCCTTTTGCTGAAAAGCAATAAAGAGTAGGTCCTTATTTTCAAGTTTTAGCTTTCCATATTCTAGTTGATTAACCATTCTATGTAAGCAACTACTATACAACCATGGTAGATCTTTAAGCAAACATCAAAATTAATCATAATAATGTTGCTCTTGTTACTCTGTGTGGCAAAGAGATCAAGCAGTCCCAAACTGTGAGAAGCAGACGATTCGAATCGAATTTCTTAACCTGGCCAGGCAAACCTAACACACACGTCTGGAACACCGTCGGGTCGTTTCCAAACAACCGTTTGCCTTTCTTTCCGGCTTGTGGATAGGGTCACTCTCCCCGACTATAGGGCACCAACTCGTCCCACAGGGCACTTCTCTCGTCTCATAGGGCACTCTATACCTCGTCCCTCATAGTCGTGGTGTTGCGCAACATAAAATAAAACCTATCCCTAAGAGAGAGTGAAAGGTATATCCACTCCCCGGTCCAATCGGTTACTAGGCTTACCGCGTACCATATTTACGGCATGTGGCTAGTATGTTCAAAAACTTAACCAGCACTACCACGCACCGCGAGCTTAGCAAGTTCATCAATACAGATGGGGTCTCACCAAAGGTCATGATATTGAACACGACCCCGTCCGTCGTCCTTATATTAATAACAGAAAGTAAACAAGCAATTCCTATAAAGCTCGCGAGTGACAGGCAATCACTCGACTTTTACCGGTCCTATAAGCTTAGCAAGTAGTCGAACTCAGGTCTAGTGTTCACTACATAGGTTCATAGGATCATGCATCTAGGGTTTCAATTCAAATCCTAAGAACTGTAAATGCACAAGTAAATAATAACAGTAAATGATAATAATTTGAAATATAGGTTATGTCCGGGGCTTGCCTTCTCGGTAGTTGCTAACTATTTCAGCCCTAGGCTCTTCCGAACTTTGGTCTGGGGCTTCAGTTAGTTCAGCAGTGTTTACTTGAGCTTCGAGATCACCTTCGTCAGACTCCGGGATCAGCTCGTACGTCCCGTCCGACAAAACAGTCGTATCTATATGTAATGCAAGAACAGTATTATAAACACATACACGATGTGGTGAAGCTAAGCAAACAAAATTAATACACACATGGGCAATCGTTTATAGAGTAGTAACTCAACAAATTTGACTACACAAGGCATCAAGATCAACAGCACAAGAAAGCTATACTAATACCATAAAGTGAGTGGTGGTTGATTCCTATAGTAATTAAATCAAGGTTTGCTAATAAATAAACAACGCAAAGCACAAACAGAAATAAATTTAGAAAAAATTACCCTAGACAGAACATGGACATATTAAGCTACCTTGTAAAAGTCATGCCAAAACATGTAGCCAATTATACATAACAAATGAACCATTCAGATCACACCTAGAACAAGCTTGAATTATACAGGTCAAACTATAGCAAAGTAGAAGCTCAAAATTTAACAGAAGACCTAAACAGAGATTAGTTAGCTACTGTGAATTTTCCATGATTTTATCTACAAATAATTAATTCTGAGAAAATAAACAAAACATACATCGGTTTAGCAAGATTTATTTTTAGATCCTGTTATATTCATGAACTGATTCTCAAACTTCATGTACAATCTAAACTATCCAAAAAGGTCACTCAGAAATATTTTCATGATTTATCATCAAAAGAAACTATTTACCATAATTAAAGTATACTAAAAAAACATTAAATCAAAGAAATAGCTACACATGAGAACTGAGCACGAAATTTTTATAGAAACACTATATTCATATGAGTAATTCACCATAAAAATTTAATTGTAAGATAAGGTTTCAAACAGTAGTTATGAAAAAGATAAAAACAACTAATATTTATGCACTAGTAACACAAATCAAATTCTACAGCAAAAACTTGCAACTAATGCCTAACATATTATGATTCTACTGCATAGATCTCTTCAAGAGGATTCCAAAACATCAAGATTTGCTATTTTACGAATTTTTTATGAATTGATATTGAATTTCAAAGTTCACAGCAAATCATAACAAACAAGTCCCTATGGCACTATTCCACTGAGTCTTGGGGTTTGCAGACAGCCCCCTGGGCTTCTTCGAATTCCAACCCGAGGTCCTTGGCTGTGGAAGGAAAACAGAGAAGACACGGCGCTGCAGATCCCGGCGAGGTCTGGCCCTGGGAGCGAGGGGGAGGTTAGGGAAAAGAAAGAGGAGGTCCTTGCGAACCTTTTGGTGGTCTGGGATCGATGGGAGATGGTGGAGAGGGTTGCCGTTGGCGGCGAGGGGCGGAGTTCGAGTTCGGTGACCGCCGGCGAGGTGGTTCTGGTGGCTCAGGGTGGCGATTCTTGGGTCCTTGAGCACTACCAGTCAACAAGGAACACGAGGAAGGGGTCGGGGAAGGCAATTCGGGGAGGTGGAGGCGGCTCCACAGCGAGCAGGCGGCGGCGGTGCTCGGGCTACGGCGGCGGGGTGTTCCATTGAGGATTGGGCGAGGAGGAGAGGTGGGTGAGCTTTGCGGGCCCAAGGCGGAGCTGCTGGTGTGGTCAGCGCGGGCGGAGGTGGTCGGAAAAGGTAGGGCGACGGCGAGCTTGAGGCTCGCCGGCGTTCACGGTGGAGCGGCGGCGGCGTTCCGGGGTGTCTGAGTGGGGAGCAACCGAAAGGGCGAGGGGAAAAGCTTGCGGGGCTTCTTGTAGTGCTCTTGCGCGCGTGAGCTGGGGTCCTGGGGCTCTATCCTAGCCGGGCCACGGTGGCGTCGAGGTGGCGGCCGGCTGGCGCTCACTGGGCGCGTGGCGCGGGAGGGAGAGGGCCAACACGACGCCAAGGAGCGGTGGAGGAGCTTCGGCGTGACGCGTGGGCAGCTCTGCAAGCAGGAGGTGGCGCGGGGGTGGCCCTCCATGGCAGGCGGCGCTGCGCTCTGCTCAGCAGCGGTGAGCAAGCAGGCAGGTAGACAGGGGAAGGGGAAAAGGGGCCAATTTGCAATTTCCAATAATTCCAGGGACTAGAATGTAAAACCAACGATAACTTTTAATATAGGGCTCAAATGAAAAAGTGCCCAACATGAAAGTTGTTCAATTTTTCAAGATCTACAACTTTGATGTTGTGCAAAAATTGATTTGATCAAAGGACAAAGAGCTAATTTTGAAAACATAGAAGGGAATTTGAATTCAAAGGAAACTTGTCTTTTTCAATGAAATTTCACTTCAAACTTGGGCTGATTTGAAAAGTTTCCTGCCAAGCAATAAATGCACTAAATTTTGCAAAAGCACCCTCCACAAAAGCAATAATTGCACACCTTATTCAAATTAAACTGTAGAAAGGACCTTGCATAAAATCATAATTACACATATAACCTTTATATTTACAAAAAGATCCTTTTTCAAGCAAAACAAGCACATGATGCATAAAATGGATACACAACTATTGTGCAGACACCTAGGGTGTCACAGCCTTCCCCCCTAAAAGGAATATCGCCCCGAGATTCTGAAAGATAGACTCTCGAGGGAAAAGGAGCAGACCAATTAGCAAGCCTGCAGGACAAAGTCACACTAGAGAATATTGATGTTGATGATATGATCCTTTGTAGATAAGAATTGAAAACTTAGAGAAAGTTCAAGAAACAAGGTATGATATTATGAGCGAGAGGAATTATTGTGCCATTGTGTGAACTAATCAATTGTTTTTCCACACTAAAGGCTCCAGGACTTCATTCTTTGCAGCAAGAGTCTGTGGATAAAACATGAGATCACAATCACCATCAAAGTCGGCTGGAAAAGACCGGTGGACTATTCTAGTACTAACATATAGTAGGATCTTGCAAAGAAGAGAGGACCAAAGTTCTGGTAGAATCAAGGTCTCAACCTGGTGGTGAATCTAGATAGAAAAGATATCAAAGTGAGTTTTTGCTCAAGGACATTCTTGCTCAAACTGTTGATTAAATTAAACAATATGATGCGAGATGCATATGCTCGATGACCATGAGAATGATGCATCCTCGAGATGTATGATTGCAATGCTGGTGCAATGCAGTAACGAAATATTTTATACACAATTGAAATGGTGCTTATGACACAATGTAATTCCACGATGCTGGACCAATGATGTAGACATCATGATGCAACGATGACAATGTTCTTTGACGTATGCATGTAGGAGAGGCATAAATTATGATGCGCACACACATGAGTTGATGATGCACACAGCGCAATGCACATATCGTACACATATTCTCCCGACTAAAACTCGTTAGCCCTATACACTTGAGGAAGGATCAGAGGTTAGGACACTAGTAAGGTTGCATAGAAGGGAATTGCAGTGAGTTACGTCACACATGCCTAGACACCAGCACGCTCCTAGTAGCTCAATCATGTGGCTGCAGCACACACGAGAGTCTAGGTTTCATCGCGGCATCAAGGTTATATGACTAAACTCCACCACAAGAGAAAACAAGAGTGGCAACCCAATAGCGCCAGCAACGATAAGATAGGAACTGAAGACAACCCACGAAGTGGTACTCAAACGCATACCCATTAGTCAGTCTACAGATTCCCAGTCATGATGCAACACTATGCATTGACGAATGACATGAAATGATGTGATGCATGATTATTGCATCAAGGACAGTATTTCAAAAGTTTACTACAGATTCAAAAGTCAACACTATGCATTGTATTATCATGAAACTTTTTAATTTATCCAAAATTAACTGAACAAGAATGAAAATATAGGATTTAGATATCAGAATAGCCAGCAAGATCCAGCATAACACTAAGAGGAATAGAATGATTATTGAGGGGAGTTTGTTAACAAACATCATGGCTTAGCCAAGGAGCCATGAAGGAAAAGGAATAATGGTTTTGATAGGAATAGATTCAAGGCATTAATCAAGGGTTGGATTGATTAACAAGCTAAGAGCAATGGTAAGGTTCATATAAGATCCAAAGCCACTAACTACAAAAGACTTTCTCAAATAAAGCTTTTTAAGAAGACTGTGGAAAAATGTGATTCTAACTCAAAGGATGATATGGTTCCAAACTCAGAAAATAATAAACCACAATTGGTACTGGTTCATCATTTGAGATTCAAAAGAATGAAAAGATCCTTATAACAACAAGATAGAGCTTAGGATGAAAACAAGGCTCAAAAACCATCTTTTTCTTCCATGAAAGTCTAAGCATTTTAACAAGCATGCTCCTAAAATCAAAATTTAACTCACTCATGAGTTAAGCACACTAACACTTATCTATGAGGATTCATACTAGAAAATCCTTACAAAGCTCATGTAACAACTTCAAACACTAGGAACCAATTCAAACATCAATCAAATATGCATGCACGTCCTGACCGTCCTCACAAGATAAACAATTGCCAACTATGGTTGGGCTTACGTGGTTAGCACGGTGGCATACATAGATACGGCTCTCCCTATATAGCTAGTCGATACATTCTAACCGTTCTTAACTTATCGAATTGCGGTTAGTGTACCTGCTGAAGATTGACAGAACATATATATATATATATATCCAATGAACCTTTCATGCCAGCACTCATGAAAGCGTCCCTAAACATTACCGCTCACTATAGAAGCGGCAGCCATACAATTTCCGTCGTATGGCCAACGTTAACATACGCTACTTGGTGGCGTATTCACAAGTTCCTTTACTCCCAATATAGTCGACCGAGGTCGATATATTGGCAGCAACTCAAGTAGGCCACTGCTTGAGCGCAGCGTTCGGTTCGCATCGCCGACGGGAAGGTCAGACTCCCTCAGCTGACTGAGTACACTTTAATTCCAATATAGTCAACTAATCGTTGGTATATTGGGAGCACCTCAAGTAAGTCACTGCTTGAGGGCAGCGTTCGGCTCGCATCACCGACGGGAAGGTCAGACTCCCTCAGCTGACTGAGGATCCTTACCTTCTTACCTCACATAGGTGCGTCGTTACAAAAATTAAGAGTTGCTTGTGAGTATGGTTTAACAAAATGTAAAGTGCTGGAAGTCAGATAACATAAACCATACATAAATAACCACCTAGTAATTCCCATAAATTCCCTAGGACTTTACGTTCTATGCACAACCCTTAACGATTCCAACGTAGTTTTTCCAAAATTCTCTGTTGGTCCAATTTATACGGAAAACGATTTTTAAGGTTCCAACACCTCTGGTGTACGCTTGTAGCTCTGATACCAGCTATGGCAGAACCAGCTGAATTATCCCGGCTCAAGTGCGCTGGCCATCATTATAAGGCAATACCGGCTCAAACGCACTTCAAACGGAACAGTTCTTGGTCTGTCGGGTAACGTCCCGATACAACCACCGGTTCTCGGATCGAACAAGCATACCCCGCACGAAGGCGAGTCCAGAGATGTTACAACCACAAAATTCTACAACACAGGCATAATAATGATTACAAACTAGTTCAAACCATTATTACAAAACCAACTTTGGTAAAACAGTTATACAAACCATAACTATAAGTTCAGAGTTTAGACAGCGGAAGATAAAACACGACGGCTACAACACGTCACAAAAGGACACCAGGCTAGCCCAAGCACGGTATCACTCATCATAGTCATTGCCGGTCGAAGATGTATCCCACTCTACGGTCCAGCCAGGAGGCAAAGAGCAGGGATAGGTCAAGCTAGCGATCTGCTCCTCAAAACTCAAACCTGAAAAGATTTCCAACAGCAAGACTGAGTATTCTAATACTCAGCAAGACTTAACCGTCAACGGGTATACTAAACCCACTTTAGCTAGACTATGCAGGGTTTGTGAGGCTCTGTGTTGTGGGGGTTCTAGGGGTACCCACAGCCGGGTGGCGGAACGCACACGCCTATTCCCAGTGAGGGAGTACTCGGGGAAGTACTAGGCGATGGGGCTGGATCTATGCTGAGACAAGGACTCAAGAACACACGATTTAGAGTGGTTCGGGCCGCCGGAGCGTAATACCCTACGTCCACTGGGAGATGTATTGTTCTTGGTGGTGTGTATGAACCTATCCTCTGCTGGCCTTGGCTCTTGCTCAGCCTGAGGCTTTCTAGCGGCGCCCCCTCCTTTTATAGATCAAGGGGGAGCGGATACATAGAACGTTGATGCCCCGACAGGTGGGCCCAACGTGACTGTGGCTATAGTGGTAGCGAATCTTTCCTCCGATATGCGTACTGCTACTCCTCTGACTCAGGGGGGGGGGTCTTCTCTTGTCCCGTCAGCGAGGCGCCCGTTGGAGTAGCGTAGCTTGCGGCGTGGTCTGCTGAGGCTATTATGTAGCGTCATAATGGGCGAAGCCGAGCCGTCGTATCCATCTGTCACGGCAGGCTGGCAGATGCGGTATGGGCGGCGCCAGCGGTTTCACTGCCTTGGTAATACGCGATCAATAGTGTCCCCTGGTCAATGAAACACCTCAGCTTCTGCCATATCAATGCAGACGTCCACCTACCGCAATGAATGCAATGGTGGGTGAACGTTAGTAAGGAAACCCATACGGCCATATCTTGCAGACACGTGGCGTCTCCAGACCACCCCGACGCGGGGTGCCGATTTCTTCCCTTAGTGAGGGGTCCGGTTACTATACAGGGGGTCCGGGACCCCATGAGGGGTCCGGGACCCTGCGGGGGTCCGGTCTCCTTGGGAGGTCCGGAGCCCCGGCTGCTTGCGCACGAGTTCCTGCCTCTTCCGGGACACGTGGTGTCCCCGGACCTTTTCCAACTGTGGAACGGTCCGGGCCGCTGCTGGGAGAATAGGACTCCGGACCGCAGGGGTCCGGCTGTTTGGATGTAGTTAAGGATAACTACAAGATCCTTGCCTAGACACAGCAAGAGGGGGTACCCCAGTCCTAGGGTTCCGACAGTGGCCCCCGGGCCCACCTCGGGAGAGGTACGAACCCGCGGGTGGGGCCACTATCAGGATGTGTTTCTACGCAACTTGATCGCGTTGATGTGCTCGTGTAGAGAGCAGGAGTCCCGGACCCCTGAGGCCGGTACACCTGTTGCCAGATTTAGGTACTAGAGTGCTCTCCATAGGGCGACGAAGGTGTAGGCTTAGGGTACGGAACCAAGCTAAGCGGCTACACAGACTTCGGATCGCTCTGGGAGCAACCACCACTTCCCGGACCCGGCTTTTGTCGACCGTGGCGAGCGGTCTCCGCCGGAGCGGGCCACCGGAGTGGACTTGGGCGACCGTGGCGAGCGGTCTCCGCTGGAGCGGGCCACCGGAGTGGACTTGGAGCGACCGTGGCGAGCGGTCTCCGCCGGAGCGGGCCACCGGAGTGGACTTGGAGCGACCGTGGCGAGCGGTCTCCGCCGGAGCGGGCCACCGGAGTGGACTTGGAGCGACCGTGGCGAGCGCTCTCCGCCGGAGCGGGCCACCGGAGTGGACTTGGAGCGACCGTGGCAAGCGGTCTCCGCCGGAGCGGGCCACCGGAGTGGACTTGGCGCGACCGTGGCGAGCGGTCTCCGCCGGAGCGGGCCACCGGAGTGGACTTGGGCGACCGTGGCGAGCGGTCTCCGCCGGAGCGGGCCACCGGAGTGGACTTGGAGTGGCCGTTGCTGACAATCTGATGAAGCATGCTACCAGACCTCATAGTAAGGTGTAAAGAAACCAAGCCTTATACTAGAAGGGAGCCCGGGACCTCTAAGTACAGCAGTCCTGGATACTAGAGTACTTGTAACAGGGTAGTGAAGTACGTAAACTTAGGGTACATTACCAGGCTAAGTTACGCGGAGCTTCTCTACCCCAGGATACAAGCACCACTTCTCCAGAGCAGGTCCTCAGGGGTCCGGACTGCCTTCCAGCTAGAAGGGGTGTCTTCACCTGACCATAGCTAGCAGCTTAACTTGAATTGTTAGCAACAAGGGAAACTCCGTTCAAGAGGAAAGAATAGTTAAACCAAGGCGAATAAATGTAAACCAGGGTGGAGCCTAGGTAAAACTGAGAAAGAAAATCTCCTTTATTATTGTGGTTGTCACGGTATACATCAGAGGTCGGGATTACGAGGTCGGACCTCCACCGCTCCGGACCGTTTTTTGCCTGTTTGTGTGATAGGGCCAGAGGTCGGGTTTACAAGGTCGGACCTTGACCGCTCTGGACACACACGTAGGCGCCACGTTATTACAAAGGAGGAATTCTCTTAGTCTTTTCTTAGGAGTAACCTACGGCTGCATGCTATACAGCGTGTTCTTCTTCGGAGGTGAAGGCGCCCTGGACGTGCCTGAACCGCATCATCCAGCATCACCTCGGGAGCTCGGGGGACCCCTCCTTGCCTAAGAGTTGTCACATGCTTACATGGCATGAGACAAATTCTTTGGCTTTGAATGGAAGAGGCCCCCTCCCCCTGCCGTCGCCGTTGCCGATGGAAACCAGAACCCTTGCGCAGCAGATGGACCGGTGCGACGCGTGGAGAAGTGCGGTCGTTCGCCGGCTTGTCCTTGGTGCTAGCGCCAGGGGCCCCCGCGCGAGGTGGCGGGGTCCTGTCTGTAGCAGCACCGAGCAACGCTGAGGTGGATCTCCGGTGCTGGAGACGGCAGGACGACACGGTCCACTTCCTCCGGGATGGCCGTCGGCTCCAGGCTCCATGTTGAGAGGAAGCCTTGAGCCGACACCATGCCACTGCAGAGGAGGTGTGGCCGTTGCTTGAGAGAAAACCTTGAGTCGACGTAGGGGCAGCAGCGCCCAGCGGCGCCTCCGCTGTGCGCCGCTACGCCGGCTCCGAGGTGTCGCAGTGGCGACGCACAGCAGGCGTCGCTGTCGTGCGCCGCCGCACCGAGGGCGTTGCCGCGCCGGTGCCAAGACAGGTGGAGTGAGTGTGGCCCTGCCTTCCTTCATCTTCAGGTTCGTCGTTGCAGAGGTAGAACACAGCCCAGAGGCCTGAAGATCCAACCTGCGCCTGACGGTCCCCACGGACGGCGCCAAAATGTTGTGGGGGTTCAAGGGGTACCCACAGCCGGGTGGCGGAACGCACCCGCCTATTCCCAGTGAGGGAGTACTCGGGGAAGTACTAGGCGATGGGGCTGGATCTATGCTGAGACAAGGACTCAAGAACACACGATTTAGAGTGGTTCGGGCCGCCAGAGCGTAATACCCTACGTCCACTGGGAGATGTATTGTTCTTGGTGGTGTGTATGAACCTATCCTCTGCTGGCCTTGGCTCTTGCTCAGCCTGAGGCTTTCTAGCGGCGCCCCCTCCTTTTATAGATCAAGGGGGAGCAGATACATAGAACGTTGATGCCCCGACAGGTGGGCCCAACGTGACTGTGGCTACAGTGGTAGCGAATCTTTCCTCCGATATGCGTACTGCTGCTCCTCTGACTCAGGGGGGTCTTCTCTTGTCCCGTCAGCGAGGCACCTGTTGGAGTAGCGTAGCTTGCGGCGTGGTCTGCTGAGGCTATTATGTAGCGTCATAATGGGCGAAGCCGAGCCGTCGTATCCATCTGTCACGGCAGGCTGGCAGATGCGGTATGGGCGGCGCCAGCGGCTTCACTGCCTTGGTAATACGCGATCAATAGTGTTCCCTGGTCAATGAAACGCCTCAGCTTCTGCCATATCAATGCAGACGTCCACCTACCGCAATGAATGCAATGGTGGGTGAACATTAGTAAGGAAACCCATACGGCCATATCTTGCAGACACGTGGCGTCTCCAGACCACCCCGACGCGGGGTGCCAATTTCTTCCCTTAGTGAGGGGTCCAGTTACTATACAGGGGGTCCGGGACCCCATGAGGGGTCCGGGACCCTGCGGGGGTCCGGTCTCCTTGGGAGGTCCGGAGCCCCGGCTGCTTGCGCACGAGTTCTTGCCTCTTCCGGGACACGTGGTGTCCTCGGACCTTTCCCAACTGTGGAACGGTCCGGGCCGCTGCTGGGAGAACAGGACTCCAGACCGCAGGGGTCCGGCTGTTTGGATGTAGTTAAGGATAACTACAAGATCCTTGCCTAGACACAGCAAGAGGGGGTACCCCAGTCCTGGGGTACCGACACTCTGGTTTTCCTTTTGCTGAAAAGCAATAAAGAGTAGGTCCTTATTTTCAAGTTTTAGCTTTCCATATTCTAGTTGATTAACCATTCTATGTAAGCAACTACTATACAACCATGGTAGATCTTTAAGCAAACATCAAAATTAATCATAATAATGTTGCTCTTGTTACTCTGTGTGGCAAAGAGATCAAGCAGTCCCAAACTGTGAGAAGCAGACGATTCGAATCGAATTTCTTAACCTGGCCAGGCAAACCTAACACACACGTCTGGAACACCGTCGGGTCGTTTCCAAACAACCGTTTGCCTTTCTTTCCGGCTTGTGGATAGGGTCACTCTCCCCGACTATAGGGCACCAACTCGTCCCACAGGGCACTTCTCTCGTCTCATAGGGCACTCTATACCTCGTCCCTCATAGTCGTGGTGTTGCGCAACATAAAATAAAACCTATCCCTAAGAGAGAGTGAAAGGTATATCCACTCCCCAGTCCAATCGGTTACTAGGCTTACCGCGTACCATATTTACGGCATGTGGCTAGTACGTTCAAAAACTTAACCAGCACTACCACACACCGCGACCTTAGCAAGTTCATCAATACAGATGGGGTCTCACCAAAGGACATGATATCGAACACGACCCCGTCTGTCGTCCTTATATTAATAACAGAAAGTAAACAAGCAATTCCTATAAAGTTCGCGAGTGACAGGCAATCACTCGACTTTTACCGGTCCTATAAGCTTAGCAAGTAGTCGAACTCAGGTCTAGTGTTCACTACATAGGTTCATAGGATCATGCATCTAGGGTTTCAATTCAAATCCTAAGAACTGTAAATGCACAAGTAAATAATAACAGTAAATGATAATAATTTGAAATATAGGTTATGTCCGGGGCTTGCCTTCTCGGTAGTTGCTAACTATTTCAGCCCTAGGCTCTTCCGAACTTTGGTCTGGGGCTTCAGTTAGTTCAGCAGTGTTTACTTGAGCTTCGAGATCACCTTCGTCAGACTCCGGGATCAGCTCGTACGTCCCGTCCGACAAAACAGTCGTATCTATATGTAATGCAAGAACAGTATTATAAACACATACACGATGTGGTGAAGCTAAGCAAACAAAATTAATACACACATGGGCAATCATTTATAGAGTAGTAACTCAACAAATTTGACTACACAAGGCATCAAGATCAATAGCACAAGAAAGCTATACTGATATCATAAAGTGAGTGGTGGTTGATTCCTATAGTAATTAAATCAAGGTTTGCTAATAAATAAACAACTCAAACCTCAAACAGAAATAAATTTAGCAAAAAATACTCTAAACAGAACATGGACAGATTAAGCTACCCTGTAAAAGTCATGCCAAAACATATAGCCAATTATTCATAACAAATGAACCATTCAGATCACACCTAGAACATGCTTGAATTATACAGGTAAAACTATAGCAAATAAGAAGCTCAAAATTTAACAGAAGACCTACACAGAGATGAGTTAGCTACTGTGAATTTTCCATGATTTGATCTACACATAATTAATTCTGAGAAAATAAACAAAACAGACATCAGTTTAGCAAGATTCATTTTTAGATCCTGTTATATTCATGAACTGATGCTCAAACTTCATGTAAAATCTAAACTATCCAAAAAAGTCACTCATAAATATTTTCATGATTTATCATGAACAGAAACTATTTACCATAATTAAAGTATACTAAACAAACATTAAATCAAAGAAATAGCTACACATGAGAACTATGCACGAAATTTTTGTAACAACACTATATTCATATGAGTAATTCACCATAAAAATGTCATTGTAAGATAAGGCTTCAAACAGTAGTTAAGAAAAAGATAATAACAACTAATATTTATGCACTAGTAACACAAATCAAATTCTACAGAAAAAACTTGCAACTAATGCCTAACAAATTATGATTCTACTACATAGATATCTTCAAGAGGATTCCAAAACATCAAGATTTGCTATTTTACGAATTTTCTACGAATTGATATTGAATTTCAAAGTTCACAGCAAATCATAACAAACAAGTCCCTATAGCACTATTCCACTGAGTCTTGGGGCTTGCAGACAGCCCCCTGGGCTTCTTCGAATTCCAACCCGAGGTCCTTGGCTGAGGAAGGATAACAGAGAAGACATGGTGCTGCAGATCCCGGCGAGGTCTGGCCCTGGGAGCGAGGGGGAGGTTAGGGAAAAGAAAGAGGAGGTCCTTGCGAACCTTTTGGTGGTCTGGGATCGATGGGAGATGGTGGAGAGGGTTGCCGTCGGCGGCGAGGGGCGGAGTTCGAGTTCGTTGACCGCCGGCGAGGGGGTTCTGGTGGCTCAGGGTGGCGATTCTTGGGTCCTTGAGAACTATCAGTCAACAAGGAACACGAGGAAGGGGTCGGGGAAGGCAATTCGGGGAGGTGGAGGCGGCTCCACAGCGAGCAGGCGGCGGCGGTGCTCGGGCTACGGCGGCGGGGTGTTCCATTGAGGATTGGGCGAGGAGGAGAGGTGGGTGAGCTTCGCGGGGCCAAGGCAGAGTTGCTGGTGTGGTCAGCACGGGCGGAGGTGGAAGGAAAAGGTAGGGCGATGGCGAGCTTGAGGCTCGCCGGCGTTCACGGTGGAGCGGCGGCGGCGTTCCGGGGTGTCTGAGTGGGGAGCAACCGAAAGGGCGAGGGGAAAAGCTTGCGGGGCTTCTTGTAGTGCTCTTGCGCGCGTGAGCTGGGTCCTGGGGCTCTATCCTGGCCGGGCCACGACGGCGTCGAGGTGGCGGCCGGCGGGCGCTCACTGGGCGCGTGGCGCGGGAGGGAGAGGGCCAACACGACGCCAAGGAGCGGTGGAGGAGCTTCGGCGTGACGCGTGGGCAGCTCCGCAAGCAGGAGGTGGCGCGGGGGCGGCCCTCCACGGCGGGCGGCGCTGCGCTCTGCTCAGCAGCGGTGAGCAAGCAGGCAGGCAGAAAGGGGAAGGGGGAAAAGGGCCAATTTGCAATTTCCAATAATTCCAGGGACCAGAATGTAAAACCAATGATAACTTTTAATATAGGGCTCAAATGAAAAAGTGCCCAACACGAAAGTTGTTCAATTTTACAAGATCTACAACTTTGATGTTGTGTAAAAATTGATTTGATCAAAAGATAAAGAGCTAATTTTGAAAACATAGAAGGGAATTTGAATTCAAAGGAAACTTGTCTTTTTCAATGAAATTTCACTTCAAACATGGGCTGATTTGAAAAGTTTCCTGCCAAGCAATAAATGCACTAAATTTTGCAAAAGCACCCTCCACAAAAGCAATAATTGCACACCTTATTCAAATTAAACTATAGAAAGGACCTTGCATAAAATCATAATTACACATATAACCTTTATATTTACAAAAAGATCCTTTTTCAAGCAAAACAAGCACATGATGCATAAAATGGATACACAATTATTGTGCAGACACCTAGGGTGTCACATGCTACTAGCTGGATCGAGTAGTTTGGGATACTTTCATAAAAAGTTGTATACTACCTAGGTGACCAATCAGGGTCTATCCTAACTGGTCAACTATGAAAACTCCCTAAGGAGCAGAAATAAGTTCTTGATACTCCAAAAGGTTGACACGAGTCTCCTACTTGCTCAGACTACTAAGGGAGTTCCAACTACGGAGCTTTTTTTGCCTCGAGTACTTGACGGGTGCTACTCGCTTGCTCGAAACGCAAAAACAGTTTTCTTTTCCCTTAGTAATCTGAGTAGTTGTCGAGAGCCTCCTGTTCACCTATCTATCAAAGAACATCTTAAGCTCCTAACTTTCCAAAATACTCAATAAAGAGTTTTTTCCTTGATGGACAATATAGAGCACTGCTCTAACAAAACATTTCTTTCCACAAAGAAATTCGGACTAAGCTATGGCTTACGATACTAGTGTTTTTCCCACTTGGTTAATCCTGCGGGATTCAATCCTAACCGGTCAGCACTAGAGTTCTGATTCAGAACCATACAACTCAATCCTATTCGAGAATACTTTGTCTCCTAAGACACTTACGGATACAACTCTTCGTAATGATTGAGTAGGCACGATGCTGCCAAAACTCACGACTTTCGAGTACAATTGCTCGACACATCAAAGGATAGCATAATCCTACCACACAGAAAGTACTTGACATTACACAAATATTCAACATTTGTTCAAAAGTACTTGTGCCCCTCACGCCGAAACAAATCACAAGCAAAGTTCAAGGGGACTCGGGCTTGTTCAGGGTCTCCACTATCTGATCAGCCACCACAGAGGTTTCTTGCAAATACTGACGGAACTGGTTATCAGTGCAGCTAGCCTTTGCACCCTTCCCAAGTGCATCAAGAGGAGTCTGTGGCCAGTAGGACTTCACCAACCCGAGTACATGTCCTATGTACTGTCGGGTGGTTGTGGAGACGTACCTTTCGAAACTCTCGGGTACTTTATGAAGCCTCCCCGCCAAACTAAGCGGTTCGTCTTCATTCCCTTCCGGGATCTCCACAATCTCTGCCACTTCTTGAGCAGCATCCCTCACTTGCCTCAGCTCTACGAGCTCTTGTTACATCAAGTCCCGAGATTCTGACAAAGTCTTGAGTTGCTGAAGAACTGTCACGGCCTCCCGATCAGAATCCTCCTTGATCCTCTTGAGCTTCTCTATTTCATCTGCATTTCGGTACATAAGAATCTTTAGATCCAGTACCAGGCTTTCCTCAATCTTTAAAGATTTCGAGCAAGCTGCATACTCGATTCAAAGAAAACCTTATAAACAACAGGCAGACCAACTAGTCGATTGCATTATATATGCTAAAGACTAACCTTTTTGGCCTTGGAGAGCTTCTTCAGCTTCTCTTGAAGGGCAGCCTTCTCAGACGAGAGAGTCTTTACTCGCTCTTTCAGAGCATTTAGCTCTGTATCGTCCTGGGCCTGGCTACCCTCCTGCCACAGTACCTCCTGCCAAAAAACACAAAAAGATCAGTATACACTACTCGATCTATATGCAAGTACTCGAAATATTTTACTACTTACCCCCAGCAGCTTGAACGCAAGCTTCAACTTCTCCTGCAGCACGACACTTCCCGATGTGACCTGGGAAGCACTCGCCCGCACCTCAGAACTCGCCCTTTTTGACGCATCTTCAATCACCCACACAGTATTCCCAATATTTTGGGAATCTACAGGGAAAGAGCGCTACTTAATCAAATTAAGAGCAAACAAAAATACTTTTTCAGTACAAGGCTTTATAAGTTTACCTGTAGGGGTGTCCTCATGCAGCTTCGCGTTGCCTCCCTCAGGAAGCTTCTCGCCATCCTTCTCTTCCGGAAGCTTGTCGCTTCCACTGCCCCTCGGGAGCCCTTCTTCGCTCCTCTCAGCATTAGGAAGTGGAGAGTCCAGAAGCATGGCATCTGCCATGTCTTCTGCATCACGAGCACTCATCTCAGGAGTACTCGGGGGCTTCTCCACTCTCGACTTGGGGGCTGAGTTGTCCTCAGAATCCCCTTTTGCTTCCAGGAGCGCGTCTCCGTCAAGACAAAGTAGTTGAAAAATACTCGATACACAGACAAAATCCTACAACTACAAGTTTCAAGTAACTTACGTAGGAGCCCTTTTGAAGGCAAGTGTCTTGACACCAAATTTTCGGGTAGGCCTCGTGATGACGGCTTGCTTACCCACATCTCCGGCATTATCTACATTGGAACTACTCGCCGGTAGAGTAGTCCCAGTCCCCTTTGACGGGTCCACTGTGGTGGAAGGGACGGTTTGTCCCACCACAGTATCATCCTCAGATGCTGAAGGATCATGCTGAAGTCCATGGCACTTTAGCCGCCGGACTTAAAAAGCAAAAACTCAAATTAAAACCAGCAAATCGAAGATGAAAGTACTCGATTGCAACCAACTAGCTATTTCCCTGTCGCTAGTAGTGTGCGAGCTGTAGCGCTTCCTCACCACTGACCGCACACCCTTCGGATGCCCGGTCTGGGTATCTGCGCTTGGCTTAGCTCTCTATCACTCCTTCCCCCAGTCGTTTCCTCATCTGCACAACCAAGGTTCAACATCAATACTGTTTATATAAAAATATGAACATGCTATGACTTGGTTGACAACATAGGAGCGCATGGAAAAGTAAAAAGGTCGAAAAAGTGCCTGGCTGTGGAGGACTACTTTTAAAACGCTCCACGTCCTCCTACAGAAAGCAAATTCTATCAGATTCACACTAAGGTAAAGTACTCGATTACTACATATCGACTACTCTTATCAATTACATGCTTCAGAGGACTCGCAGCTGAAAATATATCAGGAACAATGGGAACTTTCTTTACATCCCTCAGTAGTCGTTGGACATGACTAAACACTTCCTCATCGGAGATCTCTTCCTCCGAGTACCTTGATGAGTCAGTTGTTCCCTGATACTGGAAACCAAGTGTTTCTCGAGCCTGCAATGGCTGGATTCTTCTTTTCATCTAGTCGAACATGACTGCCTCCCCAGTCACATTCTTTTGCCTAAGGTCAGCAATCCGTGCGAGTAACTCTGGAAGTTGACTCTCGTCGACTGGTTTCTTGTTCCACTCAGGCCACTGAATCGGAGGGCCGGGAGTAATCGCTGGAAAGCTCTCCCACTGGTTCTCGACATAGAACCACTTGGGTTTCCAGTTGATTACTTTACTACTAAGACTATAAGGGATATAGACTTTATCTTTTCTCTGTCTAAGTTGAAGACCTGCACCGCCTACTATATCTAAAACGTAGGAATCTGGCTGCGGTTTCAAGTGGAAAAGGAATCAAAAGAGCTCAAAATGGGGCTCGATGCCCAGAAAAGCTTCGCACAAATGCACGAAGATGGAAATGTGAACAAAAGAATTGTGGTCAAGTGATGAAGCTGGATCCTGTAGTAGCGCAGGAGCCCTGAGAAGAAAAATGAACAAGGAAACCCCAATCCCCATTTCGAATAAGGAACAAAAGAAACGATTTCGCCCATATTCTCATACGGACGATCCTCACCCAAGGTAGGACACCATGGGATGACGGATTTGTGTGCCAAAAGACTAGCAGAAACTAAGGTTTCTAGGTCAGATTTAGAGCACTTACTTCCAATCCATCCTTCTTTGTGGGTTGGTTCCGCAACCGCACCCTTGCCCTTGCTCGACTTCTGGGGGGCCATCCGGAAATCAACAGAGAGCTTCACGCGCATACACTGGCTAAACCCTAGGAGGATTGGGGAGCAAGAGGGAGCAGGAAGATTTAGAGCTGGGGGCTCGAAGGCAAGAACAGATCTAAACAGTAACAACAAATGGCGGCCGGTGGGGTAAAACCTAGTTACCGTTTCATTTTATAATGGCGGTGGCAACATGGTAAAAAAGCACCCAATAGGTCAACAGACCATTGCAAATCACTCAAAACATGGGATTTTCTGAGACATTTCCTTTTTCTAAGATTACATTCTGGAAAAAGAAAAACACTTACATCCCTGGACAACTACTCGATTCCTCTTTCCTCGACTGGGATTACATTCCAGAACAAGGAAAAGTACTCGACACAGTACTACTACTCGATATTACAAATCGAGTACTTTTTCTTAACTAGCTTTACAACGACTCGGGTCTGCACGCACACTTCTTGGCTTCCTGGGCAAAGCCTGCTGTAGCTAGATCGGCCCGAGGCCGTGGCAAAGTACAAACTTGGTATTCCCATCAAAGAGAATAATGATACTCGTATTCTGGGAGAAAAGTTTCAAGAGTTTGCAGGCAGATTACAGTAATCGCCTCGCAAGATCTCTTGTAGCATCTTGCGGAGAAATTTCTCCTTCTCCCTGAATACGTTGTGACAAGATTAAGTCTCCTTACCAGAGATGTCAATTCTTGGGCACCCAGAGACAGGCAACCCCAAGGATGTGACACAACAAGACTCAACCAGTCCACAGATAACCTGCCTCCACTACTAGATTTTCCCCCTAATACAACGCATGAAATATGCATGTAAAATATTTAATTTCTCAACAATTTCTAAGAGCATAGTGTAGGTTTAGGCTTTATTTGGGATAAATATGCATGTAAAATATTTAATTTCTCAACATTTTCTCATCAAATTGACGCTTGAAATTGGTCTCTAGCAAGCGTCAACAAGATCCCTCAAGTTGTCCTTTGCTCGTCCTGAGCAAAGTAGGACAAATCATGCTGTTGATCAAAAAATCACTCTAAGTCATACTCACCAAGTAGCTTATCTATGAATTTGAATAAATTAGCTTACATACATCTACCTTCACATACTCATCCATGGGGCTTTTAGCCTTCTCCTCGTCTTGAGCTGTTGAGAGTTAGAACAGTGCATAGAGCTATATTTACTAATTTCTACATCAGCAATCCATCTGGAGATTTTTCTTATAAAGGTTTTCAAAAATCAAGACAAAGTTCCTCAAATGATCCTCTCGAATCACTCAATGTGTATATCCGTGTCAGGGCAATGATGCCTTTTTTCTTTCCTACTAAAGAGCTTTTGTGGAGCTCAAAGGTAGGATAAAAGATTGGAGGTTCATGAATTTCCCAATCTTCCCAGGCTGGTTTTGTTGGAGGTTCATGAATTTCCCAATCTTCCCAGGCTGGTTCTGTTGGAGGCTCATGGACCTCCCAGTCTTTCCAGCAGGGTTCAGCATGCATCCCTTCTCTTTTGTCATCCTCATGAATTAGTAACAGTTCCTACCTTTTGTTTTGCATCCCTTCTCTTTTGTCATCCTCATGAATTAGTAACAGTTCCTACCTTTTGTTTTGGAACCTGAATTTCATGTTCTTTCCCATGATGAGGAGGCTGATCTTTCCAATTCCCACGTCAATGATTGCTCTGACATCTCTTAGAAATGGCCGCCCAAGAATGAGAGATATCCCCAGATCCCATTCCATGTCGAGGACTATGAAATCCGTGACGATGAAAGTGTTATTCACTTGTACCAGTAAATTCTGGACAATACCCTCAGGATATCGTATAGTAGAGTCAGCTAGTTGTATGCACATCATAGTAGAGGAAAGAGCAGGATAACTGAGTTTCACAGATATGGTCTTGGGCATAATGCTGACACTTGCTTCAAGATTGTATAGAGCCTGCTCGAAGTGGCAATCATAGATCGAGCAGCTGGTCATTGGTGTCCCTGAATCTCCTCTGACTGTTGCTGCTGATTCACCCCACGACCCTCTTTTTTGTCATGTGAGCTTCTCAATAAAGCTGGAATAAAGCGCCTTTCGCGGTGGCTTCCCCCATCTCGTAGTTACTACATTGACACATTCTAGGGTGGACTCTTGCTGCCTCGGAATTTTCCCTGTATCAACTGCAGGAGTAGCAGCAACCAGCTGAGCTAGTTGGGTTTCTAGCATCTTGTTGAAACTAAGCTGATTTTTGATAGCAGTGGAGAATCCATCCAATTTGACCTGAATGGTCTCCAGGGACTTGTCATTGTCGGTCAGTTTCTTCTTAATTGTATTATTGATCTTTGCCTGACCATAGACTAAATCCCTCAGGGTAGGTTGATTAGGATTGAAATTTGTATTTTCATTTCCTCCCTGATAAAATGGGCGTGATTGATTCCACCCTGACCTTCTTGTGGATGAAACCCATTATTGTTGATGAACACGGCCTCTTCCTGGGTTTCTGGGCAGTCATTGCCCGAATGTCCAATATTTCCACAGACCTCGAATGTCATGCGAGCATATAAGGCTTGAAGTGTCTGAATTTGAGCCTTGTCTTGTGGATAGCCCTCAAATTTCTTGAGGAGAAGATCAATCTTCGCAGTGAGCATGCATGTTTCCTTACGGAGTGCATGCCCGCTAACGTGATTGGAGTCGATGATCGCTCTAACCTTGGTTGGAAACCATCTTCTTAACTAAAGATGTAGGTCTTTCAAGGGTCAGAGAGAAAAAAGCTCCACCAGTAGCAGCGTCTATATGATCACTGGCTGTCTGAGTCAGCCTGTTGTGGAAACTTTGTAATATGAGCCAATTATCCATCTTGTGGTGTGGACACACTAGGATGTACTACTCGCTCCCAAGCTACATGAATGGTCTCATTGGACATTTGCTAAAAACTCGAAATTCTTCCGCGAAGGACATTGGTTTTGCCCGTCGAGAAGAACTTCGCGAGGAATGCCTTGGTGCAATTATCCCAGGTATTCACTAAACTCTTGTTAGCATATAACCACTGCTTCGCTTCCCCCAGAAGAGAAAACAAAAACAATCGGAGCCTGATAGCATCTTGCGAAACTCCCTTGATAACAAAAGTACTACAAAGCTTCAAGAATTGCTGGAGGTGAGCGCTGGCATCCTCGTTGGCCTTGCCACAGAAAGGGCTGGCCTGCACCATCGTAATTAGGCCCGTCTTGGTCTCGAAATTTTTTCCCCCGGTGCTGACATCTAGTCCAACAGGAACATTGCTGACAGAAGGAGCAGAGAAATTCCGGAGAGTCTTCTGAGCCATGGAGTTAGAAGCGGATGGCACTCTAATGACTGGTTCTGATGCCGAGAGTATACGCTGTGGAGGTACGACACGAGGTCGAACTCTTCTTAAGACCGACTCTGGATTTTGCGTGAAGTTTTGCAACAGATCAAAACCGGTCATACACTATCATGTTTTCATCACAACAAAGAAGAAAACAAGCCAAGTTAGCTTGTTTAGCAAATGAATATTCTATTTCCTTTTGTTTATAATCTTGCCTACACAATTAATCTATGTTTTTCTCGGCAACGGTGTTAAAAGTGCTTGTTGATACTTTGTAACGTCTACTTCAGATACAGGGTCGTTCAGCCTGATTACTGTAACGGCATCAGAAATGCCCGACATTGGCGCCAACAATACCTCAATATTTCATATAGTAATTGCTGCAAACTAAACTATAATGAACCAACGAGGACGAACGGTGGCTCGGCTGGCCTGCAGCTCGTAGTGTGAGCGCGTACACTCGGGGTAGGATCGGAACTAGAACCTCACCAGAGCAGCTTGTGGTGTAAGCGCATCCACTCAGATTAGGATCGGAACCAGGACCTCACTGGGGTCTAAGCCCCCAGAATAAATTTGGATGATGATGCTCGTGCCACAAGGGTAGAGTAACGTCCCAAGGATTTTGATGATCTCTCGAAGGACACGGTGTAAGTTGTTGAGTATAGCTGTAGGATTGTTAGTGTGCGTGAGTGTGGGGCAAGTGTGCGTTGGTGGTCTAAGTGTATGTACGTACGTGAACAAGTACTAAAGTTGTATTGTGCCCACATAACATCCCTTCACCTTATGTGGTATCCATTGGTGGGCCTATTCGACTTAGGCCGGATTGGAACAGCCAGCCAACCAGCTTCAGCCAATATAGTGATTTTAAATTAGGCCTTGTTTAGTCCGTGAAATTTTTTGGATTTTAGTAATATAGCACTTTTGTTGTTATTTGGCAATTAATGTCTAATTATGTACTAATTAGGTTTAAAAAGAATCGTCTCGTCGTTTATAGTTAAACTGTATAATTAGTTATTTTTTAACTGCATCTAATGCTCCATGCATGTGTTCAAAGATTCAATATGATGTGTTCATGGGTATTGTAGGAAAATTTTTGGAACTAAATATGGCCATAGGCCAATCTTAGTGGGAGTATCATAATAGTATCATGAGTATTAAATTTGCTGACATAACAAAGTTTTTATGAAGGGAGATAATAAGAAATGTCATGAAGAGAGGTAATCCGGCTCAATTACCTAGTTTATGGTCTTGGTAACTGTGTCGATGACAGCAACACTGAGGGCGCATTTAGTTACCAATAAATTTAGGCAAAATTTTTGGAAGCGTTTACAACATTAATTAGGAGTATTAAATAAAGCCTAATTTTAAAACTAATTATACGGATGGACAGAAAATTGCGTGGCAAACCTATTAAGCCTAATTAATCCATCATTAGAGATTGTTTACTATAACACGATATTGTCTAATTATTGTATAATTAGGTTCATTCTTGTGATTTTGCTTGGGAGTTATGAATTAGGTTTTGTCAATTATCCAATTTTAATACTTATAATTATAGTGGTTAAATATTCGAAGTTAATGTAGCGTTGGAAAATTTTTGGAACTAAGCCCTCGTTTAGATGCATAAAGTTTTGGTTATAAAACACTATAGCACTTTCGTTTGTATTTGGTAATTATTGTCCCGCCTTGGGTTAACTAGACTCAAAAGATTCGTCTCGCAAATTATAGACAAATTATATAATTAGTTATTTTGTTTAGCTACATTTAATATTTCATACATGTATTTAAAGATTCAATGTGATAGATAATGTTATAAATTTTTGGAATTTTGAAGGCTTCTGAACAAGGGGTAAATAGAATCTGAAACTAGCCATAGGTGAACAGCCTCAGCCAGCTTTTTCGTGGGCTGCCGAACCAACCAGCCCAGCCGAATCCGTTTCCAACCAGGCGAACGCAAGGGGCTGCACCGCCAGGGCTTACAGCCCTCCTGCACGGCCGCACCAAATTCTCGCCCTCCCCTCCCTCCTCTCTCGACCTTCTTCGTTCGGCGACGACAGGGGAGTGGCGCCGCCAGTTCTTCGTCGGGCGCTTCCCGGCGGCCAAGGTATGTCCGCCCTTCCCCTTCCCCTTCCCTTCCTTTCCGGCTGTGCGAAATCGAACACCCAAACCCCCTAACGTGTGCTATTTGTATTCGGATCTGTCCATGGATTTTCCCTGGTTTTTCGCCCCCCAGAGAATCTCGGTGGTTTTAGCTGAACTCGCGCCCCCTGCTATGCACCCAGTTTCAGTCTCATTGCACCCTTTCACTGCAACTCCGGCAAGCGTACTTATCCCAAGGTAATCGGTTTCTCTCTCTTGGACCTGCATTCCGTTTCTCGCCCGCCAATGGAGGAATTATGCTTTCTGCTACAGCTCCTGCCTGCCGCTTGTCATACATCCCTTTTATTTCTTCTTGGCACTAGGAACGCAGCTGTGAGGAATTCCATCAATTTTGCCGAGTTGGGGAGAGCTGGAAGGTCCAGTGGAAACCTTGCTATGAATTCCATACAGAATCCTGCCCGTGGGTCAGAAACGTGCGGAACTGAGGATTTCACTGTGGGGGATAAGGATGCCGTGGTCATTGTCGACCATGGGTCACGGCGCCAAGAATCCAATCTCATGCTAAGTAATAAATCTGATTCTGTTGGCAATATTTATCGTTTGCATTGATGTGCGCCGTTACTGTGTCTTGACTCAGTTATTGAAAAATGCAGATGACTTTGTCGATATGTTCAGGGCACGAACTGGTTATAAGATCGTTGAGCCTGCTCATATGGTATTGTTCATTTCTCCAGCATTTTTATGTATTATTTTTGCCTGAAAAATGGAACCTCCTAATTTACTTATAGCACTTGAAGGCAAGACTTGCTGCAAGTGAGTTGTGTGCCTCTCTACATTTTTCTGAGATACAATAAGTAAATTAACTTGAACTTCGAGTTCCAACTACCAAGTGTTCCACAGCATGTTTGATATGGAAAATTTGGCCTCTCATTGAGCATATTTTGAATGCAGACAGTCATAAGTTTTTGTTTATCTATATTAATTTTTGCACTTCTATGTTTTTCCCAGATCTAGCTGCATTGAACTCATTGCGTTGCACCTTGTAATGGTCACTGCAAGCTCACTTATTAAGAATCTATGCATCCAGCGCAGTTTGTTTTTTATAGCCAATTACTGAAATTTTTACTTTATACTGCATATCCTACACTGTACTCACAGGACAATACGAGGCTAATTTTGTGGGATAAACTGGTTATGGAATATAGAATCTGTCCCCCCTTCACTTATATTGCAATTTTATTGCCTTGGCTAGGTGTATTCATATTTTCTTGTGCCTTTCTGGAACTCCAGGACAAGGATCATATCCAGTATGGTCTATTATTTGTTCCTAATCACCATTTTACTGTTATTGCCAAATTGCCATTTCACTTCTCTAAATGGCCTTGTGTTAGAATGGGAAAATAGAATATTAGTAGGATCTCAATTTTCAATGGGCCAAATATAGCACAAGAAGCAGGGAATTAGTATAGATAATAGATGTTAATATTGCCTACAAAATGAGTTTGTTTTTCCTCTGGATGATCCTTTTACATAGTTTTCACATGTCTATAACAGCCAAACCAACAGGACTAGAAATCATATTGTTTTTTCAGAGCATATCTGTCGTTTTCTTTATCGTTTTGTACTACTATATGTTCTTTCCTTTAGAAGTCTCACTCAGTAAGTTCAGAAGACTGACAAGCATAAAACCCAAGTCTAGTGTTCGATTTTGAGTTAGATTAAGCTGTAACTGTCTAGACCATACATTTTCTGTTCAGAGAAAAAACATGGCTAAAGTGGTGCAAGAATTCTGCGCCTTGTTTAGTTATTCCCTATCATGAATCCTCATGTACAATTGGTTAGCTCGAGAATTTAGGTTTAGTGCCCTTTGGGTGTTTAAAATGCACATTTTTTGTTAATTTGTTCTGGTCCTCTTAATATAAATTTACTGCAGAGTGTGGATACTCAGCTGGCCTTCTCGTTTGAGTAGAGTAAAAGATTACAGGCTCTCATTTTGTTTTGAACTTAATATATACATAGCATATTCTTGAATAATCAGGGAACCAAAATCCAAAATAAAATGTAGTATGTCAAATACAAATGTCCACATAACCTGTCCTGCATCTTGACTTGTGTCTTTGCTCGGCAATGGTGGTGTAACCTGCTGGCTGCTAGGCCCCTTGGCCTAGAGCACATAGTGCCTAGGATGAATTAGAAGAGCTTCCCGGAGTGGTGGAGAAAAGCATCCAACACAGTCTAGAAGGCCCAAAGAAAAGGTTTTAACAGGGCCATGATCCTAGGTGCTTGGACCCTGTGGAATCATAGAATTAGGGGAGTTTTTGATGGAGTAGCCCCTTCTCTGCCTGCAGCACAACAATTCTTTAAAGAGGAATTGCGATTCTGGTGGTTTGCTGGAGATCGAAGGCTTCAGGAGCTTTTCTTTGGTCGAGGAGTGGGACAAGTGTGTGTGTAGGGGTTTAACTGTGGTGTGCCTTTCCTGCGGCCTTCTTGTACCTCCAAGGTGAGGCAAAGAGGCTGCTTTGTATGGGATTTCCCCTTTTTGTCTCTTCAATATAAAGATATGCAGCATTCCTGTGTGTTTGTTAAAAAAAAACACCCTACCGAAATTAATTTATTGAAACTAATAACCGGAAACGGTTAGAGATGTGGCCTGGCTTAATGTCTCCAAGAAGATAACAATTAAGGCTCATGACTTATGAGTTCTTGTTTCTCCAGACAGTACTGGCAGCAGCTGCTCCGCCGTTTTGCCCTACCTGACCTTGCACCCCACTCAACTTTGGGTCTGTTTGAGTGGTGGCAGCAAGCTGGGGCTTCGCTCAGCAAAGAGACACATTGAGGCTTTAACTCTCTGGTCATTCTGTGGGCTTGGATCCTTTGGAAGTCGAACGATGTTGTTTTCAGTGGTGCCTTGCCTAGGATTGATTGCTCTTATCCTGGCACAGAATGACACCAATCTCTGGATGCTTGCAGGCGCCAAGGGCCTTACTGGTCTGGTTGCTGCTCGACCTGGGGGATAGCAGCGTGTGGTGGTGGGTGGTCATTTCAAGTTTAGCACGGACGTTTTTTTTTCTCGAACACGCAGGAGAACTGTGCATTAATATATTAAAAGAACAAAAGGAGGGGGGGGGTAGATTAGCCCCCCCCCCCAAATATTACAGATATGAAGGGGTTTTAACGCCCCCTAAAACATAAAACACTGACTCTCTCTAAAATATAAATTACAGGACCAGGGCCAGACCAATTCTAACTGGTCGTAGGTAACTTAAACCCCAGAGGGGTGTGGGGCGTGTGTGTGTTCTGTACGATTATTTTAGCCTTTCTTAATGCAATGATACGCACTCTCCTGCGTATTTGAGAAAAAAAAGAGTTCATGTACCCCAAAAGCTGTATAAATAATTTATACAGCCTGTGCGTTCGCACACAAGGAATCTGTCTGTTTGGCCTGGCTTGTGCTTCTAGTCTGGAGAAGCTGATACTTATGTAGTTATGTTATAGGTTCTAGGGAGCCCAAAAAAAAACTTGCAGAATGTAGTAATTAACACTGCCATGCTAGTCCCATCTTGGAATTTCAGCTATGAAGTTCAAACTGATACAAGTTAATGTCACTGGAATTCTGTGGCAGCGCCACTATCAATGCCCTCAGCTTGAAACTTCTGATGCTTTGCATGTGACATTTAGGTGCTTTTCAATTCTTCTCAAGAATTATTGTGATTTTAAACCATCTCTGAACATGTTGTTGAATGAGATCACTGCATAGAGCCATTTCATCGAATAATGGTGATAGTATTATACTGCCATTATTTTAAGATTGGTGTCATATTTCCTATGTTCTCTCCAAAACAATTGAACCTTTGCCTATTGATCAAGTTAAATAATTTATCCAGTTGTGTTCATCAGCTCGGTAGAATTACTGCTGCTAAAGAGATGCACTGCTTAATCTCTTTTGCCGCCATATTCTTTGTTTCCCAACTCTGTAACATTAATCGATATTGTCTGAGACTTTTCCATTTATCATATTATTCATTAGTTTTTTATATTGTTGTGCCGCACAGTGCGGGAGCCTACGGCACTGGGTACGTCCTTTTTTGTGATCGTTATATTTTGTTGCTTTAACTTGCAGTTTTCACAAAATGCAGGAGCTGGCTGAGCCTACTATTAAGGATGCTTTTGGAAAATGTGTGCAACAAGGGGCATCCCGTGTTATTGTTAGTCCATATTTCCTTTCCCCTGGACGACACTGGAAACAAGTATGTTTTTTTATTTATGTATGATTGGTAATGTTTATTGTTTTCCTTGGAAGATAATGCTTATTGTTAAGGGTGTTAATTTGTTAAAGGCATGGCATTCCATTGCTTATAGTCTTTTAGTGAAGAGCGTAGATGTGTACCTACCTTGTACATACAGTTGCATAGAATAGTTGTATTAATTATGGATTTTCATACATGCTGGACCCTTTTTCTCAGGATATCCCTGCTTTAGCAGCAGAAGCATCCAAGGAGCTCTCAAATATACCCTACATCATCACTGCCCCTCTTGGATTGCATGAGCTTATGGTGGTATGTGCTCATTGAGTTCTCTCTGGATTATTTCTATTCAGCAATCGTTAATCACGTGAGTCTGATTTGGAGTTATTTACACTTAACAGTTCTTCCAGAATTTAGTGACAAAGGAAATTTGTTGACAACGTAGATCAGTAGAACTGCTATCCTCTTGATGACTTTCTGAATTACAATAATTTGGAAAGGACTGCTAACATTTCTATAAAATAAAATTGTGATTTGTAATTAGTGGTGGCCTTGATGATTTATGCATAGTGATATATTTTTAAGGTCCAGTGGGGATGGAAACACTGAAAGTTGCTGTAGGCTTGTAGCAGTGTGATAAGCGAATTATAGTTGTATGGAATTGTTGCATATTTCTCATGTTTTGTATGTGTTTGGGACAATATACATATGAAAATGCTGTAGTCAGGAAATTCTTGTATCATTGCGAAAAAATAGCTTTTGCATGGCAACCAGATCACATTCTTCAAACGTTTAACCATCAACCAATACAATCCTGGTTGTTCTCTTCTTCACTCCTATTATCTGGAATTCTGGATTGATTTTTTTCTTAATAAATACAAATGGCAACTTTTATTTGTGACCAATTTAGGACAACGATAGTAGATGAGCCAACCACTTCACACAGTAACACATGATGTCTGATGCCGTGTGGAACATGCGCTTGCAGGATATCATGAATGACCGCATCAAGTACTGCCTGCAACACGTTGCAGGTGATGTCGATGAGTGTAATGTGCTGGAACTGGAAAGTGCCGCCTCTACTCCTGATGGTGATTACCTGGGAGGCTGGGAGGCCACAGTTCTCTTTATGAGTATATGACTGTCCATACTGCATCTTGTAATCTGAATAGCTGTGTCAGTGGCATTTCAATGCCAGCTTTTTTTTTCTCTGTTTTACCATTTAGAAGGTCTGGGCCAATATTTTTTTTCTCTTGTAAGAGATCTGACGAGTGTATATCCAGGTCCCTTATGTCCCGTTCAACCAAAATTACCATTGTAAGGGCATGTACAATGGTTAGACGGCTGCCGTCTGCGTGTGTCTAGAATACTGCACGCGACAGAGTAGATAACCTGTACAATGGTGTCTTTGTGGTTGTCTGCTAGTTATTTAATACATGACTAGGCACATGAAACATGATAATCAAACATGTGAAATGGATCTTTGTGTATTGTTGTGTGACATACATGAAACAATAATGTGTATGGAAATAAATCACATGGATAGTATATTTATATGCAAATAAGTCACATCTAACGGGCGAAACAATCCATAATCCGTACGACCAACTAATATGGTCAATTGACTTACGTATCGGTGAATCCGTCAGCCAACCGAGATACTTGATACCGTGAACACTGACCGATTGATACGTGAACTGGAAAAGAAAAGGTCATACACTATGTTGAATAGGTTCAGTTTTACATAGCACAAACTTCACAACTCAATCTCAGATACAACTCATTTGCCGCCATCTCAGCGATTCGCGCGCGGGAAATCCAGCACGGGATCCACCACGCCGTCGCCGAGTCACCGCCGTGCTGTACAATGGGCGACGAGGCGTCGATTTGCGCTCGGTCCACAAGCCCATGCCGTCGTCTCGCGCAACGCGCGGCTCCGCAACTGACCATCCGGGAATCAAATTAGCCACTTGCAGATGACTCATTTACTCCCGTTGTGCATGCCCTAATACTGATATCGGCTTTGTGCATCGTGAAATTCGGGACTGTCCATATTCTGAGCAGATTGTCAAATTAGTCGGACAGGTGGACCATCAAGAAAGATTATAGCTTCATTAGCTGGCCTTAAAAACAATTACTGCTGTGTTATTTGAACAACGAACAAGCTCTAGTCAAGAATTCACCATTCTTTAGAGCATCTTCAAAAGTTTTTCTAAATTTTACTCTCTAAATCATCATTTGGAGAGTCATCTACATAAAAATTGCTTTCTATACATTTTTACTCTCCAACAGCTTTTCTATATCTTGTTTACACTCTAGATAGCCATTTTCGCTATCTATTTTAGGCTAGCGAGAAATCCGGAATAGATGATGGTTATATTTGAATAACCACTTAGAGAAGGTCTTGGATGATATTTTTTCATCAAAATCTCTATTCCTAACAATTAGGATGGATATAGAGTCTCTTGGAGTTGCTCTTAGATCTTGGTCATCTTAACCAGCTGCGGTGAAGGCCCATCATGAGCTTCATTAGTTAGTTGCATGCGGATGTAATGCTGTTTGTGTTACTACCATTTAACTTGTTGTGCTTCTCGATGGTTGGTTAGCCTTGGAAGTGGAAAGTATGAGTACATTATGGAAAAAGTGTTTTAAAGATAGCTTTTGAAAGAGCTCAGCTGCGGTAGGTGGCGAACTGAGTAAATTTTGGATCATCTAGATTTAATTACACGTGCATCTAATTGCCCACAATTTTCCTTTCCGGCAAGGTGCAGGCACATTTAATTGACGTTTTTCTCTTTTCAAGATGTATTTTCGGTTTCCAAGGTGCATGTGCAATTAGTTCTCTTACTTTCCCCCCTTTTCAAGGTTAGGTTTATTAACTACTAGTCCGCCCAAGAAACCCTACACTATCTGTGTGATGAAGTGAGTACATATACTTGACAAAAAAAACAATGGATATTTGGAGGGGCACCGCTAATTTGCCGACATGGCATATTTCCATATCCGGAATGGAGCCCCGCCGCGTGATTCCGAATTTGACATGCAGCAAACCAGCGTCCACCTCCGAACGGGCCATGTATTTGTCTTTAAGTGGGCCGTTTTCGTTCTCTTTCTTGTTTCCAGATTGAATTTTCTGTGGGCTGTTTTCTGTGGGCCGTTTTCATTCTCTTTCTTGCTTCCAGATTTTCTTTTGAGAAGTTAAATATTTCGGGAACATGGGGATGAGGGTGTATTTTGGGGGGGGGGTAAAAGTAAGTTTTGTTTCAATTTTATTAACACATATAAAAGGATCATTAAAAAAACTACGAAAAAATACATGAATAAGATATATGATCCTTTCCAAATATTGTTTAACATACCAAATATTTATACAGCTGACATTTAAAAAAATGAACTAAAAATTTTGCAGCTGACAAAAAAACTTTTTCCTTGACTGCCGTGTAGATGAATGGTTACTTTCTGCTTGTGCTGCTCAGCAAGAAATAAGAACAAGTAAAAAAAAATAAGTAAAAAAATTTGTGAATATAATAGAATTACAAAAACGTTTCTTACCTTTTACCCCTGGCTTTGTAATTCTCAACTTCAATTCCCTATTTTATTTTTATAAAAAAAAGGCTACATCAAAATTTTGGCTATGACAAAAATTCTATTTAAAAAAAGGTAGTCTCCACAAAATTTCTGAGTGATAAAAAGTGGTCTTACATGTTGTCTTGCAATGTCCTTTATTTCTGGCATGATCAATTCGTTCTCCTCATGAGTGCATAGATAATATGTTATAGATTCACGCAATGGCTTCGCATGCTCCTGTTGATGAACGGGAGGTTCAAAAAACTGAGCTAGAGAATGGTGCTGCTTTTTGATTAAAAAATAAGCATGAAGACATTTAACAATAACAACAACAAAAAAAGTAACCTCTTTGTAGTGGAAATGTGTCTTGCCATCGTACGCTAGAAGAAGTTGTAGAACAAAAACCCCACTGTCATTGATGACACGATATATAAAAAGTTACTAATATGTTATGTGGAGAGAAAAATTCATAGCAACTCAAAAAAGGTTTTGCAGAAAAAATAGACTTGCGGTGGAGAATTACTCAACTGGTTGGTCTGGTTGGAGACACTTCCAAAAACAGTGGGCATGTCGTATATGTCAACCCTTGTAGATCTTGAATGAACTGCTTTGAAGACTTTTCTGAATTTGCAAATAACATTGAAGGCATCTGATTGTATTATTGCTATGTCCTTGAAAGGGCATATGACTTCGAATCTACCGTCTCTGAAATTGGCTACAACAATATACCAGTAGCTGTATTTCCTTAGGGGCACAAACGCCTGCAGTAACAAAAATAAAATAAAAAGAAAAGTGAAAAGTTGTTGTTTTATTTTTTAGGTGTATAAAAAAATTGAAAATAAAATAATTAAAAACTGTGTTTATTTTCACCAAATCTGCGTTGTCTAGTCTGAATCCAATTTTCTTCTCTGAAAGACTAACAACTATGTCAGCAGGTATCGATTCAGTATCTTGAAGCATAACCTGTGAAAAAAATACATTGATTCATAATAAAATTTGCAGAAATTAAAAAGAGAAAAAGAAAAAGAGTTGTTACTGCAGTGTGTCAGCTTACTGCTAAGTCAGTATGGATGATGATCTTGCCGCACTCATCATCATGTAAGAGTCCGCGAATATATTTTGTGTACTGCGCTTCCATGATAGCAACACCCATGATGTTCATGACATGATGAGATACAGAACCATATACTTGCATTGAAAGACCAAATGTCCGATGATCAACCCAATTGACAGAAACCATTTTGACAATTCTTGGGCTTTATATGGGTAATGAATAGAGAAAGAGAACAAAAAAATGTATATTAGATGTATGTTAATCATAAAATGAATAAAAAACAGGGACAGCAGGGCACTTGGTGGGGAGGGGGGGATATTATGCATGTCTGCAGCTATATATATACCTTCTTGCAGGGAAGGGAGGCGGTATGTTGCTCACAATATGTTGGTGTACAGCTCTTTGAACAGGCATTGAAACAAAGACATGGCACTACACAAGAGGATTCATAGGTATCATGCTTTTGGGTGGAGTCTGTTGTGAGTTTCTTGTTGGGGGCGCCACCTTTGGCCATCGACCGAAGGCCCGCGCACAACTTAAATGCCACGACAAGGTCTTCTGCCGGCTCGGCAAGCTGAGCGAAGAGAGGCGAAGACCAAAGCGCCAAAGGCGAAGATGAAGCCGGGCGAAGAGAGGCGAAGATCAAGGCGCCAAAGGCGAAGATGAATGCAAGCAAAGCGAAGAGAGGCGAAGACCAAGGCGCCAAAGGTGAAGACGAAGGCAAGCAAAGCGAGGCGAAGGCCAATGCGCCATTTGCAAAGTCGAAGACCAGCAAGGGAAGGCGTAGGAGAGCGAGCACTTCAGAAGCCGCGAAGGGATCATGTTCGCTGAACGATGATGTGCGAACCTAGGCCCGATGGGCTGTAATGGGCCCAATGGGCAGAAAGGGGCCTGGATGTAATCTACTAAGTGATGTAAAAATATGGTTGTGCCCCGAGAATATACCGGGAATATAGTTGTTAGGGGGTATTACAGTGTAATAACGGAGGGTGGTAGGTGAACTGTCACCTATAAATACCCTACCCCTGTACATTGATGGGGGACATTGAATACAGAGAGAGAGTTGCGCTTAACTGTGCGAAGCCTTGTTTCCATTTCGGAGTTGTTCTCTTCGATTGGTGTGCCCTTTTCCTCACTGTTGTAGTGTTCGTCCATTCCGGAGGCACTCTCCACCAACAGTTTGGCGCCCACCAGTCGGTTCGACACACCATGCCACACCACATGGCGGCGAAGAAGAAGGGAGACGCTACTACCACTTCGACAGACACGACAACAATGACAACCCCACAAGACGAAGCCGCCCCCGGACGAGAGCCCGCAACCGGCAACGAAGACATCACCGTTGAAGACATCGCAGAAGGCCAACACGAAGTCGATCTGCTGGACCTTGGCATCTCTGCCGAAGACATCACTGCAATGCGAAGGGTTGATGCTTGCCTCGAAGAGGCGCGAAGAGCCAAGAAACAAGCTCTTCAGGAAGAATCTGCGGAGCCTCAGATCATCACGAGGGCGAAGGGGAAGGAAATAATGTTGACTGAAGCAGAAAGGCAAGAGCAGTACAACAAGCTGCAAGAAGAAGAACTTCGCTGCAAGGCATTACAAGAGAAGATAAGAGCACAACGACTGATGCTCGAAAAAATGCAGGCACCGCAGCCGCCGCAGCCACTGTTGTAACACCCTAACTTTAAATTTCTGTATTTATTAATAAATTAATTGGCTTTAGTTAAATTTTCTAAGGTTTATTGTGTTTAGTTGGCATTTAAATCTAATTTTTGATCAATAAATAATTAAAATCCATCATAGGTTTAAATTTTTGTTGCATTCATGCTGGTGCATAATTTTATTTGAGTGTGGTTTGAATTCAAATTCAAATTTGAATTCAAACTATGTTTGAATTAGATTTAGAAAAGAGAAGGAGAAATCAGAAAACCCAAAACAACCCGGCCCACTTCCCTCTCCCTTCCCGGGCGGCCCAGCCCACGCACCCCTCTGCGCACGGCCCATGGCCAGTCAGCCTGCGCGGCCCAGCAGCACCGCTCAGCCCGGCCCGCCTAGCGCACCGGCCCACCGATCCACCCGCACGGCCCAGTTCGCTCCGCAGCCAGCAGCTCACCCCGCCCGGCCCGATTCAACCGCACGACACGCGCGCCGCTGTCTCTGCCAACCCGGGCCCACGGTTCAGTCTCGTCCCCTTCCTCCGGATCCCCGCTCGCGCAACGTCCTCGCCGCAATCTTCGGCGCAGCAGCAGGGGATCTCCTTCCCCAAACCATACCCCGCGATCCCCGGCACTCGCCCTTTAATTGGCCTCCCCCTCTGACCCTAATCCCTCGCACAGCGCCGCATAACCATAGCCATCGCCTCCCCCATCGTTCCGCCGGCGCAGAAGCTCTGCTCCACCCCGGCCACGCCACACCGCCGCGCCCTTACGCCTGCAAACCACCGCAGCAGTTCCGCCGCGCGCCCAGGGTCCTCGCCAGGCCCTTCTTCCCCGACCTCCGCCCGTGCAGCGCCGGAATTGCCCCGGCGTACCACCGCGGGTGAGCCTCGCTGCCGACGACCCTCTGCGCCACGCCCCCGCCTGATCCTAGTACTCGGTGAGCACTCCCCGACCTCCTCTCTCTCTCTTGCACTAGGATACTTAGCCCGTAGGTCACTCTAGTTTTGGCACGGCGTGCACCGGCGCTCCACCGCCATGTGCGCCATGGCTCCGCCGTGGCGGAGCCTCTTCAGCACGGCAGCACCCCGCGTAAGCCTAGAATAGACATGCCCTGGCATCGCGCACGCGCACGCACCAGCTCGCACCCGGATTCGAGCCTTGACTCGGTCCGAACGCGAACTCCGACGAGGTCAGTGGCCGCCGACCCGCCCTCGCCGGTGAGAACCCCTCTCCCTGTCCCGCACCGCCTCTCCGAGTGTTCCAGTGCATCACGCATGCCGTTCTCGAGCATTTGGGCCAAATCCCGGGGCAAACCATGCACGGGAGCGCCGTTTTGGCTTGCTCCGGCGAACTCGCCGCCGCGGAGCAGCGCTCCGGCGAGTCCCGCCGCCGCCCCACGCGCCCAACTCCCAGGGCCCTCCGATCCGAGACCAGCGGTCACGATTAGATCGTGGCCCGATCCGATCTGATCCGTCAGATCGTAATCCAACGGCCCTTATCTGAAGATACCGGTTCGGCCTGGTAATTTTGTTAAATAAACCCCTGAGCTTCCTAGAATTTAAACCCGCAGTCCAGGCTTGAAGTTTTTGCGCGTCAGCCCTTAGAATTAATGTTTAATTACGTTTCAGCCCCTGGTTTTTGTAGAAAAGCCCCTGAAACTTCAGTTTTCTTACAAATAAGCCCCTGAACCTTGTTTTTAGCCCAGAAAATGCGTTTTAGCTCCGTTTTTAGCGTTCTTTATATCCACGCGATCGTTGTAACGCGTAGAACAGTATTAGACTAGTTTAGTGTGCTGTTTTTATGTATTGATGTACTGTTTCTTAGTTTTTGTTAATGTTTGCTTGTATGCTTATTATTGTGCATTGTTTTGGCCATGTGTTCGTGAGTAGACGTTGATCCATCTGAGGAGCCCCAGTACCAGTACCCGGAGCAGCCGTCTTCCGAGCACTTTGAGCAGCAGCCAGAGCAGTACGAGGAAGGCAAGTATAACATGAACAACCTATCACCTTTAAATACAATTTCATACTGCATTTTAATACTGTATGCCTATAAGGATTTCCTAGCCACTTTATATCCTTTATATACCTTTGGGTTGCATTTTGGTTAGTTGTGCTAGGTTGCTGCGCTATAACACACTCTGGTCCTTTTTAAATTAATTTGATTAATGTTTTACTTGAACTTAATTCTGAGAGTGGCACTCTGTGTGGCTTGAGTGGCTCACTTCTCGTTAAAAGATGTTTTTTTTTAGAAACATGGTTTAGGGGGCCAGCACGGTGCTTACTGCCTGGTTGGCCACTCTCCATAAGGACCGGTTCATAGAGCGACAACCTGGGACAACAGCGCTACCACAAGGCTAGAATGGGATAGACTTGGCGTAATAACTAGACCTTTTTGGTTTGGAGTAACTTACCTGCGGGGCAAGAGTAGTAAGCTTCAATGGTCCCTGCTCCTCCGGCTTGGTCTGTGCTTGGATTGCGCTCCTGTGCTTGTACCCCCGGAGGTGGGCCCCATCGTCGCCGACCTAACTCTCGCGGTTACGCCTTACCAACGAGATTCTTTTTAAAGGCCTCGTAGTGAGTCGCTGGCCATCTCACCTAAGGAAGTGTGATGAACAACTGGCGTAGCTCACGACTTGTGGGTAAAGATGTGCAACCTCTGCAGAGTGTAAAACTGGTATACTAGCCGTGCTCACGGTTATGAGCGGCCCAGATCCTCCTTTTGATTAGTGAAGTTATCTCCTTCCGACGAGGGAGGTGCTTCTCGGGGTTACCTTGGTGGCTTGGTTTTGGTTTGGATCTCAGTAGTAAAATGGTTAATTCTGATTAATTACTATGTAACTGGGTTAATGGTAATTCATCAACTCGTAGTAAATAGCTTTAATAAAATTTTGCCAACACTTAAAAGCTAATGCAGTTGAGTCAGCCAGCCTAGAGCCTCATAGTTTGTGTTATACTTGTTGAGTACAAGTTGTGTACTCACTCTTGCCTCTTCTCTACTTTTTCCTCTTGGCTACGCTACTGCTGCTCAGTTCCTGCCGACACGAGGGAGTTCGTCCAGCGCTACCAGGACTACGAGGACTTCTAGGTGCTTCGTCTCCCAGTCGACGTCCCTGTGGCGCCCTGCTTCAGCTTCGGAGAGCTTTTACCGTATTTTGTACTTCGCTTCCGCTGTATCAGACATTTTTGTCATTATTGTAATAAATAACATTCGTATTCGCTTTATTATGTCTTTTTGCGTGATATGTGCTATGATATACTGTTCATTCTGTTGTATATACGTGTGACTTGATCCTGGCACGTATATGATTGCTCGGTTTATGTTCTTTTATAAACCGGGTGTTACAGAGTGGTATCAAAGCCGTATCGACTGTAGGACGAAGCCTAGATAGAACTGGTCGAGGTTTAGGACTTCTTCTCTCCAATCCTTGACTGCTGAAACTATTTTACTATTATACCCCTTGACTTCTATGACTTTTTACCCGTCTTGCCTTGATTTCTCTCTCTGAAGAATAGTTTTCGTAGATTTTGGCCTGAATCAGTCATCTGACCACCATGAGCATAGCTAGGTGACCTTTTTATAATAAAACGATAGCACGTTCCGCGACGCGTTGTGTTAGTCGAGTCTTTTGCTAAACTCGGCTAAGTCGTGAAAATTGTCTGCTTGTTATTATGCTACATGCTTGATTTGGATTTTTGGAATGATTGCATAGTTTTGTAGTATAAATTTGTTTAAAGAAAATCACTCAGATGTTAAAGTTAACTAATTAATAAAATGAGTTAGATCGTTGGGGGTAAAACAGTCAACTCTATCCTGTCTACTTTATCATGGCTGAGTCTTTTTCCGCAAAGAGTTATCATATCCATCTGAGTTTATTCCTGCAATATCCTTACTCGTGAAAACTTTTGTTCAAATCAGATGGTGAACACCAGGAGCACCGGTTCCGGTTCTGGCCAGCAGCAGGGTCAGAACAACCAGGGTACTGGGATCCCGATGCCTCCGCCTTTGACTCCGGAGCAGTACTTCCAGCTCCAGATGCAGATGATGGCTACCCTGAACAACACTGTTCAGGCTCTTCAGCACGCTCACACTCAGCCTCCGCCTCCTCCACCGCCGCAGCCTCGCGACAGGCGTGCTGAGTTCCTGAGGGGTCACCCGCCGACGTTCTCTCACACGTCCGACCCTCTTCAGGCTGACGACTGGCTCCGTGCAGTGGAGCGTCAGCTGGACATCGCCCAGTGCGATGACCGTGAGCGCGTCTTGTACGCAGCAGGACAGCTGCGAGGGGCAGCTTTGGACTGGTGGGAGTCCCACCCAGTTCACGACCGCGAGGCTCTCACCTGGCTCCAGTTCAGGAAGCGCTTCCGCAGCCACAACGTCCCCGCGGGCGTTATGAAGATGAAGCAGAAGGAGTTCCTTGCACTGAAGCAGGTAATCTTGAGTATAATCATTCAGCGTTTTCTTTTGAGCTAATGCCCCTTGTTCTATCTTTATGAATCTTGAGTTAATCTTCCGATATCTATCTTTCGTTGTGAATTCAGGGGACTATGTCGGTCACGGAGTATCGTGATCGTTTTCTGCAGCTTGCTCGCTACGCCCCTGCCGAGGTTGCGGATGACCGCAAGAAGCAGGAGCACTTCATGGAGGGTCTTGAGGACTACCTCCAGTACGCGCTGCTCAACCTCCGCTTCGACGACTTCAACCATCTGGTTGACAGTGCGCTCAACACTGAGCGTAAGCACTTGGAGATGGAGGACAAGAAGAGGAAGGTTGTCCCCGTTGCTTCCGGCAGCAACACTCGTCCTCGACTCCAGCAGCCCCAGCAGTACCAGCCTCAGTACCGGCCTCCTCAGCAGTACCAGCAGAGGCCACCGCAGCAGTACCCGCCTCGACAGCAGCAGGCAGGTCAGGGCCCGAGGTTACCGGCACCTCCGGCTCGTTCTGCTCCACCGGCACCGCAGGCTCCACGTCCGGCAGCTCCTACCGGACAGCAGGCTCAGGGACCTCCACGCACCTGCTTTCACTGCGGCCAGCCGGGGCACTACGCCAACGCTTGCCCCCGGAAGGCGCAGGCGGGGCAGCAGGGACGCCCAGCTCAGCCCAGGGCGCCAGCACAGGGCAGGGTGAACCACGTGACGGCCGAGTCAGCGGCCGAGGCTCCCAACGTGGTTATTGGTACGTTCATGGTTAATTCATATCCAGCTACAGTGCTTTTTGATACTGGTGCTACGCATTCCTTCATTACTCAGTCTTTTGTCGAGCATCATGGTATTCATACTAGCACATTAAAGAGGTGCCTGTTAGTATCTTCACCGGGAGGACAGTTGAGGTCTCACACTTACTGCCCGAGAGTCAGTGTTTCTTTGAGGGGAGTAGAGTTCTGTACTGATCTGATGGTGCTAGACACCAAGGGCATTGATGTCATTCTGGGAATGGAGACTCTGGCCAAATGGGGAGTTCGGATAGATTGTGCTCAGAGGACAGTCCTGTTATCAGCTTCCAGCGGCCAAGAGGTTGTTATCAGTGCAGTAGAGCCTTCTGGATTTCTTCATCAGATGGAGGCTAGACCCACGGACGGTATTCGCGTGGTGTCTGAATTCCCGGATGTCTTTCCGGATGATCTGCCAGGTATGCCGCCTGAACGCGCCATTGAGTTTTGCATTGATCTCTTGCCTGGCACAGCTCCTATTGCAAAGCGGCCCTACCGTATGGCGCCTATAGAGCATGAAGAAGTTAAGAAGACTATTGATGAGTTGCTAGCCAAGGGCTATATCCGTCGCAGCTTCTCTCCTTGGGCTTTTCCATTGTTGCTGGTAGATAAGAAGGATGGCTCGAAGAGGATGTGTGTCGATTATCGTGAGCTGAATGCAGTCACTATCAAGAACAAGCATCCACTGCCCCGTATTGAAGATCTCTTCGATTTGCTTCGAGGTGCTCGTATATTCTCGAAGATTGATCTTCGTTCGGGTTATTTTCAGCTGAGGATCCGTCCTGGGGATATTCCGAAGACGGCATTCACCTGCAAGTACGGGCTATATGAGTATACAGTCATGTCCTTCGGCTTGACTAATGCCCCGGCTTTCTTCATGCATCTGATGAACATGGTCTTCATGGATTATCTGGATGTCTTCGTGGTGATTTTCATTGATGATATTCTGATCTTCTCCAAGACAGAAGAAGAGCATGAGGAGCATTTGAGGCTCGTGTTGCAGAGATTGAGAGAGCATCAGCTGTATGCCAAGTTCAGCAAGTGCGAGTTCTGGATTGACGAGGTTCCATTCCTCGGTCATGTTATCTCTCAGGGGGGCATTGCTGTTGATCCGAGCAAGGTGAAGGATGTGCTAGAGTGGGAGACACCGCAGACAGTGAAGGAAGTCAGATCTTTCTTGGGCTTAGCAGGATATTATCGGAGGTTCATTGAGAATTTCTCCAAGATCGCGAAGCCTTTGACTTCTTTGCTAGAGAAGAATGTGGCTTTTGTATGGACTGACGAGCGTCAGATGGCCTTTGATGAGCTGAAGAAGAGGTTGACTACGGCGCCAGTCCTGACTCTGCCAGACCAGACGAAGAGGTTCACGGTATATTGTGATGCTTCGAAGGATGGTCTTGGGTGTGTTCTGATGCAGGAGGGCAGAGTGATAGCTTATGCTTCACGGCAGTTACGCCGGCATGAGCTGAATTATCCTACTCATGATCTTGAGTTAGCCGCAGTTGTGCATGCTCTGAAAATTTGGAGGCATTACTTGTATGGGCAGCGGTGTGATATCTACACTGATCACAAGAGCCTCAAGTATATTTTCACGCAGAATGAGCTGAACATGCGGCAGAGAAGATGGCTAGAGTTGGTCAAGGACTATGATCTGGAGATTCACTATCATCCGGGCAAGGCCAATGTTGTAGCAGATGCTCTGAGCAGAAGAAGTTATGTCAACATGGCCGTGGCTTTCCAGATGCCTCCAGAGTTATGCGAGGAGTTCGAGCAGCTGAGTCTGGGTTTCTTGCATCATACCTCCAGTGCAGCATTTGAGGCGGTACCGACTCTAGAGTCAGAGATCAGGCAGCATCAGAAAGATGATGAGAAGCTGCAGGAGATCCGTGAGTTGCTCAGAAAGGGCAAGGCTCCTCATTTCAGAGAGGATGATCAGGGTACCTTGTGGTACAAGAACCGGATCTGTGTTCCAGATGTGAAGGATCTCCGGAAGTTGATTCTGAGTGAGGCCCATGATACAGCTTACTCTATTCATCCGGGCAGCACGAAGATGTATTATGATCTGAAGGAACGTTTCTGGTGGTATGGGATGAAGCGTTCAGTGGCAGAGTACGTGGCTATTTGTGACACCTGTCAGCGTGTCAAGGCTGAGCACCAGAGGCCAGCAGGTCTGTTACAGCCGCTGAAGATTCCAGAGTGGAAATGGGAGGAGATCACTATGGACTTCATTGTTGGATTGCCTCGTACTCAGAAAGGGTACAACTCTATTTGGGTAGTAGTGGATCGTCTGACGAAGGTTGCTCACTTCATTCCAGTGAACACTACTTACTCCGGAGCTAGACTTGCAGAGTTGTACATCTCTCGGATTGTCTGTTTGCATGGTGTGCCGAAGAAGATCATATCTGACAGAGGGTCTCAGTTCACTTCTCGGTTCTGGGAGCAGCTCCATGATTCGTTGGATACGAAGCTGCGTTTCAGTACAGCTTATCACCCTCAGACAGATGGGCAGACAGAGAGAACCAACCAAGTGTTGGAGGATATGCTGAGAGCTTGTGCTATTCAGTACGGTACTAGTTGGGATAAGTGCCTGTCTTATGCTGAGTTTTCATATAACAACAGCTACCAGGCCAGTCTGAAGAAGTCACCCTTTGAGGCATTGTATGGCAGAAAATGCAGAACTCCTCTCTATTGGGATCAGATTGGTGAAAAGCAGCTCTTTGGCCCTGAGATCATAGATGATGCAGAGCAGATGGTTCAGGCTGTGCGAGAAAATCTGAGGATTGCACAGAGCAGGCAGAAGAGCTATGCTGATGGCAAACGGAGAGACCTGACTTTCAGTGTCGGTGATTATGTGTATCTGAAGGTGTCTCCGATGAGAGGAATCCGTAGATTCAATGTCAAAGGGAAGTTAGCACCTCGGTATGTGGGGCCATTCAAGGTGCTAGAGCGGAAAGGCGAAGTTGCTTATCGCCTGGAGTTACCTCTCAGTCTCTCAGGAGTTCATGATGTCTTCCATATATCACAGTTGAAGAGGTGTTTGCGAGTACCCGAGGAGCAGGCACCCCTGGATGGAGTCGATGTCCAGGAGGATCTGACTTATACTGAGCATCCGGTGAAGATTCTGGAGACGTCAGAAAGGGTTACTCGGAACAAGCGCATCAAGATGTGCAGAGTTCAGTGGAGTCACCACAGTGAAGCTGAGGCTACATGGGAGCGAGAAGATGAGTTGAAGAAGACATATCCAGATCTCTTTGCTAGCCAGCCCAGCTAAATCTCGGGGACGAGATTTCTTTAAGGGGGTAGGGTATGTAACACCCTAACTTTAAATTTCTGTATTTATTAATAAATTAATTGGCTTTAGTTAAATTTTCTAAGGTTTATTGTGTTTAGTTGGCATTTAAATCTAATTTTTGATCAATAAATAATTAAAATCCATCATAGGTTTAAATTTTTGTTGCATTCATGCTGGTGCATAATTTTATTTGAGTGTGGTTTGAATTCAAATTCAAATTTGAATTCAAACTATGTTTGAATTAGATTTAGAAAAGAGAAGGAGAAATCAGAAAACCCAAAACAACCCGGCCCACTTCCCTCTCCCTTCCCGGGCGGCCCAGCCCACGCACCCCTCTGCGCACGGCCCATGGCCAGTCAGCCTGCGCGGCCCAGCAGCACCGCTCAGCCCGGCCCGCCTAGCGCACCGGCCCACCGATCCACCCGCACGGCCCAGTTCGCTCCGCAGCCAGCAGCTCACCCCGCCCGGCCCGATTCAACCGCACGACACGCGCGCCGCTGTCTCTGCCAACCCGGGCCGACGGTTCAGTCTCGTCCCCTTCCTCCGGATCCCCGCTCGCGCAACGTCCTCGCCGCAATCTTCGGCGCAGCAGCAGGGGATCTCCTTCCCCAAACCATACCCCGCGATCCCCGGCACTCGCCCTTTAATTGGCCTCCCCCTCTGACCCTAATCCCTCGCACAGCGCCGCATAACCATAGCCATCGCCTCCCCCATCGTTCCGCCGGCGCAGAAGCTCTGCTCCACCCCGGCCACGCCACACCGCCGCGCCCTTACGCCTGCAAACCACCGCAGCAGTTCCGCCGCGCGCCCAGGGTCCTCGCCAGGCCCTTCTTCCCCGACCTCCGCCCGTGCAGCGCCGGAATTGCCCCGGCGTACCACCGCGGGTGAGCCTCGCTGCCGACGACCCTCTGCGCCACGCCCCCGCCTGATCCTAGTACTCGGTGAGCACTCCCCGACCTCCTCTCTCTCTCTTGCACTAGGATACTTAGCCCGTAGGTCACTCTAGTTTTGGCACGGCGTGCACCGGCGCTCCACCGCCATGTGCGCCATGGCTCCGCCGTGGCGGAGCCTCTTCAGCACGGCAGCACCCCGCGTAAGCCTAGAATAGACATGCCCTGGCATCGCGCACGCGCACGCACCAGCTCGCACCCGGATTCGAGCCTTGACTCGGTCCGAACGCGAACTCCGACGAGGTCAGTGGCCGCCGACCCGCCCTCGCCGGTGAGAACCCCTCTCCCTGTCCCGCACCGCCTCTCCGAGTGTTCCAGTGCATCACGCATGCCGTTCTCGAGCATTTGGGCCAAATCCCGGGGCAAACCATGCACGGGAGCGCCGTTTTGGCTTGCTCCGGCGAACTCGCCGCCGCGGAGCAGCGCTCCGGCGAGTCCCGCCGCCGCCCCACGCGCTCAACTCCCAGGGCCCTCCGATCCGAGACCAGCGGTCACGATTAGATCGTGGCCCGATCCGATCTGATCCGTCAGATCGTAATCCAACGGCCCTTATCTGAAGATACCGGTTCGGCCTGGTAATTTTGTTAAATAAACCCCTGAGCTTCCTAGAATTTAAACCCGCAGTCCAGGCTTGAAGTTTTTGCACGTCAGCCCTTAGAATTAATGTTTAATTACGTTTCAGCCCCTGGTTTTTGTAGAAAAGCCCCTGAAACTTCAGTTTTCTTACAAATAAGCCCCTGAACCTTGTTTTTAGCCCAGAAAATGCGTTTTAGCTCCGTTTTTAGCGTTCTTTATATCCACGCGATCGTTGTAACGCGTAGAACAGTATTAGACTAGTTTAGTGTGCTGTTTTTATGTATTGATGTACTGTTTCTTAGTTTTTGTTAATGTTTGCTTGTATGCTTATTATTGTGCATTGTTTTGGCCATGTGTTCGTGAGTAGACGTTGATCCATCTGAGGAGCCCCAGTACCAGTACCCGGAGCAGCCGTCTTCCGAGCACTTTGAGCAGCAGCCAGAGCAGTACGAGGAAGGCAAGTATAACATGAACAACCTATCACCTTTAAATACAATTTCATACTGCATTTTAATACTGTATGCCTATAAGGATTTCCTAGCCACTTTATATCCTTTATATACCTTTGGGTTGCATTTTGGTTAGTTGTGCTAGGTTGCTGCGCTATAACACACTCTGGTCCTTTTTAAATTAATTTGATTAATGTTTTACTTGAACTTAATTCTGAGAGTGGCACTCTGTGTGGCTTGAGTGGCTCACTTCTCGTTAAAAGATGTTTTTTTTTAGAAACATGGTTTAGGGGGCCAGCACGGTGCTTACTGCCTGGTTGGCCACTCTCCATAAGGACCGGTTCATAGAGCGACAACCTGGGACAACAGCGCTACCACAAGGCTAGAATGGGATAGACTTGGCGTAATAACTAGACCTTTTTGGTTTGGAGTAACTTACCTGCGGGGCAAGAGTAGTAAGCTTCAATGGTCCCTGCTCCTCCGGCTTGGTCTGTGCTTGGATTGCGCTCCTGTGCTTGTACCCCCGGAGGTGGGCCCCATCGTCGCCGACCTAACTCTCGCGGTTACGCCTTACCAACGAGATTCTTTTTAAAGGCCTCGTAGTGAGTCGCTGGCCATCTCACCTAAGGAAGTGTGATGAACAACTGGCGTAGCTCACGACTTGTGGGTAAAGATGTGCAACCTCTGCAGAGTGTAAAACTGGTATACTAGCCGTGCTCACGGTTATGAGCGGCCCAGATCCTCCTTTTGATTAGTGAAGTTATCTCCTTCCGACGAGGGAGGTGCTTCTCGGGGTTACCTTGGTGGCTTGGTTTTGGTTTGGATCTCAGTAGTAAAATGGTTAATTCTGATTAATTACTATGTAACTGGGTTAATGGTAATTCATCAACTCGTAGTAAATAGCTTTAATAAAATTTTGCCAACACTTAAAAGCTAATGCAGTTGAGTCAGCCAGCCTAGAGCCTCATAGTTTGTGTTATACTTGTTGAGTACAAGTTGTGTACTCACTCTTGCCTCTTCTCTACTTTTTCCTCTTGGCTACGCTACTGCTGCTCAGTTCCTGCCGACACGAGGGAGTTCGTCCAGCGCTACCAGGACTACGAGGACTTCTAGGTGCTTCGTCTCCCAGTCGACGTCCCTGTGGCGCCCTGCTTCAGCTTCGGAGAGCTTTTACCGTATTTTGTACTTCGCTTCCGCTGTATCAGACATTTTTGTCATTATTGTAATAAATAACATTCGTATTCGCTTTATTATGTCTTTTTACGTGATATGTGCTATGATATACTGTTCATTCTGTTGTATATACGTGTGACTTGATCCTGGCACGTATATGATTGCTCGGTTTATGTTCTTTTATAAACCGGGTGTTACAGAGTGGTATCAAAGCCGTATCGACTGTAGGACGAAGCCTACGTCCACTGAGAGTTCTATTGTTCTAGAGTTCGTGGATGAGTCTATCCTCTGCCTCTAGAGCCCCCTTCTCGGCCTTGAGTCATTCTCTAGCGGGCGTCCCCCTTTTATAGCGCAAGGAGGATGCGTACACAGGCGTGGGACCCCGACAGGTGGGCCCAACAAGGATGTATATTTTACTATAAAAAAACACTAATGGTGCTACAGTGGTTGAGAATCTCTTCCTGGATACGCTTCATTGCACTGTAGACTCTCTGACTGAAGGGAGTCTTCACTTGTCCCATCGGCGAGGCGCCCGTTGAGGCAGTGTAGGTTGCGGCGTAGACTGTTGGGTCTACCGCGTAGGTGTTGTGATACTCCGTTGCCGAGCTGTCGTGTCTAACTGGCGTAGCAGACTGACGCGCGTGGCGTGGGTGGCGCCAGCGACTGTACTGCGCGCCTTGGTAACGCGGGATCAGCAGTACAGCCTGGCAAAAGTCTCCTCGGGCTCTGCTGTGGTAGAGCACACTTAACGTCTCCCGCATTGAATGCGGTAGGTGGGCGAGTCTTCCCGAGGAAGCTAGGTGGCCACGCGCGTGCCTGCGCCTGCGGACATGTGACGGCTCCGGACCCCCTTAGGCGGGGTGTCTGCTCCCTCCCCGCTGAGGGGTCCGGATAGTATATGGGTGTCTAGCACCCCGTGGGAGGTCCGGGCCCCCCGGCTGTTTTGGCTCAGCGCTCCCCTCTTCGGGACACGTGGTGACACCGGACCCGTCCCCGAGCGGGGAGCGGGTCCGGGACTGTTGGTCCGGTGTGGTGGAGGCGGACCCCAGGGTCCGGTTGTTCAGCTCCTTAGGGCGTAGTTATAGATAACTACGCGATTCTTGACATAGCAAGAGGGGGTACCCTAGTCCAGAGGTACTGACAGTGGCCCCCGGGGCCCACCTTAGGGGAGGTACGAACCCGCAGGTGGGGCCATTATCGTGACGCAATCCTAATTGCGTTGTCGTGCTTATGTTGAGAGCGGGTGCTCCGGACCCCTTCAAGGCCATACCACTTGTTGCCAGGTTCAGGTACTAGAGCGTTCTCCGCAGGGCGGCGAAGGTGCAGGCTTAGGGTATGGAACCAAGCTAAGCGGCTGCACGGACCTCGATCCACCCAGGGAGCGAGCACCACTTCCCCGGACCCGGCTCCTGGCGACCGTGGCGAGCGGTTTCTGCCGGAGCGGGCCACCGGAGTGGACTTGGGCGACTGTGGCGAGCGGTCTCCGCCGGAGCGGGCCACCGGAGTGGACTTGGGCGACCGTGGCTAGCGGTCTCCGCCGGAGTGGACTTGGGCGACCGTGGCGAGCGGTCTCCGCCGGAGCGGGCCACCGGACTGGACTTCGAGCGACCGTGGCGAGCGGTCTCCGCTGGAGCGGGCCACCGGAGTGGACTTGGGCGACCATGGCGAGCGATCTCCGAAGGAGCGGGCCACCGGAGTGGACTTGGGCGACCGTAGCGAGCGGTCTCCGCCGGAGCGGGCCACCGGAGTGGACTTCGAGCGACCGTGGCGAGCGGTCTCCGCCGGAGCGGGCCACCGGAGTGAACTTGGGCGACCGTGGCGAGCGGTCTCCGCCGGAGCGGGCCACCGGAGTGGACTTGGATTGTCGCCAACAATCAACGAGATACGTCACCGGTCCTCGTGGCAAGGCATAGGAAACCATGCCTTATACTAGAAAGGAGTCCGGACCCCTATGTACAGCAGCCTCGGATACTAGGGCACTCGTAACAGGGTAGTGAAGTGCGTAGGCTTAGGGTACATTACCAATCTAAGCGGCTACGCAGAACTTCTCCACCCCAGGGTACAAGCACTACTTCTCCGGTGCAGGTCCCTAGGAGTTTGGACCGCCTCCCAGCTAGAAGGGGTGTCCCAACCTGTCCACAAGCCAGCAACTCAACTTGGATTGTTAGCGACAAAAAAAAGACTCTGTACGGAAGAAGGAAACGTGCAAGCTGAATGGACAAGTGTCATTTAAGTTAATATAAAGATAGGACTGAGAAAGCAAATCTCCTTCATTACTTGATTCGTGGTGTACATCAGAGGTCGGGATTATGAGGGTGGACCTCTACCGCTCTGGACCACTTGCTGGTGTCGCCTGTTTGTGCGATGAAGCCAGAGGTCGGGTTTACAAGGGCGGACCTTTACCGCACTGGACCACACGTAGGCACCATATCATTACAAAAGGAGAAACACACTCAATCCTATTTAGTGGTAACCTACAGCTGTCATTCGTAAGGCATGCACTTTCCAGCCGGAGTGGAACTGCCATCTTGGAGATTCCTCAGTTGTTGAGGGCAGGGGCGCCCTGGACGTGCTTATACAGCATCATCCAGCATCACCTCGGGAGCTTGCAGGGCCCTCCTTTGCTCAAGCGTTGTTTCATGCTTAGTTTGCATGAGAACAACTTCTTTGGCTTTGAATGGGAGTGGCCTTGCCGTTGCCACTGCCGTCGGAAGCTAGCCCGATAGCCGCTCATAGTGAGCTGAAGCCAGCTTGACACCTTGGCGCAGCGGATGGACGGGTGCTCGTTTGGACGAGCACGGAGTGTGGAGAAGGGTGGTCGTTCGCCGGCCCCACCTTGGTGCTGGCACAGGGCCCCCGCGCCTTGCGGTGGAGGTCGATCCCTGTCTGCAGCAGCTCCAAGGAAGGCTTGAGCCAGGCGAGGGAGAAGGCGACATACATCCTTCCCGAACCACAGCCATCGGCTCCAGCTCCATCTTGAGAGGAAACCTTGAGCCGACGTCGTGCCGACGGAGGGGACTCCCGGTGGTTGCTTGAGAGAAAATCTTGAGCCGACGCTGGGGTGTCGCAGGGTGACATGCAGCAGGTGTCACCCCTGCGCGCCATCGTGCTGAGGTGTCGTAGTAGCGACGCACAGCAGGCGCCGCTGCCGTGTGCCACTGCTCCGAGGACACTGCTGCCTCGGTGTCAGGGCATGCGGTGTAGGCGACGTCGTGCCATTCTTCATCTTCTCGTCGTCGTTGCAGAGGATGAGCTCAACCTCAGAAACCAGGAGGTGAGCGAAGATCTGGCCAAAGCTTGTGCGATCCCCACGGACGGTGCCAAATGTCATGGCTCAAGGAGGAGGGCCACAGCCGGGTGGCGTAGTGCACCCGCCTAATCCTGGAGGGTGGTTACTCGGGAAAGTGCAAGTTATTCCTCAGATCTACTTATGAAGCAAGAACACAAGAACACACGAGGATTTAGAGTGGTTCGGGCCGCCGGAGCGTAATACCCTACGTCCACTGAGAGTTCTATTGTTCTAGAGTTCGTGGATAACTCTATCCTCTGCCTCTAGAGCCCCCTTCTCGGCCTTGAGTCATTCCCTAGCGGGCGTCCCCTTTTTATAGCGCAAGGAGGACGCGTACAAAGGTGTTGGACCCCGACAGGTGGGCCCAACAAGGATGTATATTTTACTATAAAAAAGACACTAATGGTGCTACAGTGGTTGAGAATCTCTTCCCGGATACGCTTCATTGCACTGTAGATTCTCTGACTGAAGGAAGTCTTCACTTGTCCCATCGGCGAGGCGCCCGTTGAGGCAGTGGAGGTTGCGGCGTAGACTATTGGGTCTACCGCGTAGGTGTTATGATACTCCGTTGTCGAGCTGTCGTGTCTAACTGGCGTAGCAGACTGATGTGCGTGGCGTGGGTGGCGCCAGCGGCTGTACTGCGCGCCTTGGTAACGCGCGATCAGCAGTACAACCTTTCAAAAGTCTCCTCAGGCTCTGCTGTGGTAGAGCGCACTTAACGTCTCCCGCATTGAATGCGGTAGGTGGGCGAGTCTTCCCGAGGGAGCTAGGTGGCCGCGCGCGTGCCTGCACCTGCGGACATGTGGCGGCTCCGGACCTCCTTAGGCGGGGTGTCTGCCCCCTCCCTGCTGAGGGGTTCGGATAGTATATGGGGGTCCGGGACCCCGTGGGAGGTCCGGGGCCCCCGGCTGTTTTGGCTCAGCGCTCCCCTCTTCGGGACACGTGGTGACACCGGACCCGTCCCCGAGCGGGGAGCGGGTCCGGGACTGTTGGTCCGGTGTGGTGGAGGCGGACCCTAGGGGTCCGGTTGTTCAGCTCCTTAGGGCGTAGTTACAGATAACTATGCAAGTCTTGACATAGCAAGAGGGGGTATCCTAGTCCAGAGGTACCGACACAACCCATCATACACACCTCCAATGTCATTGCCTTCGCAACAATCCATGCCACCACCTTCGCACCAGTCGATGCCGATGCTACCCGCTCCGCAGTACGCCAACACATGGTCAAGGAGCTCCACGCCTCTACCCCCACCACCGAAGATCGAGCCAGGACAGATACCGGAAAGAGTAGGCGACAGACCATCCGGCAGCATGGTTAACATCATCAACGCCATCTCCGGAGGATCCAATGAACCGGTTCATGAGACGAAGAGGCGACGCAAAGAATACTTCAGAATTGTCTCTCATGTGAGCGAAGGCAAATGCTTCCGAACTCCGTGGTCGCATGTCCCCATAACTTTCACACAGGCTGATCTTCGGCTGCAACACTACCCTCACAATGATCCCCTTGTCATCAGAGCCAACATTGGCAAGAATTCAGTACACTTCGCAGGGAATGATGTCGGAAGGATCTTGGTCAACAATGGTAGCTCCGCAGACATTCTGGTATGGCAATGCTTCGTCAAGATGGGGTTCACAGAGCAAGCCCTGAAGAAATCGCAGTACCCTCTCATTGGCTTCGGAGGCAAGAGAATTGAGGCCCTCGGCAAGATAGAGCTCAATGTCACGTTCAGCGAAGGGGTCACGCAAAGAACAGAAGCAATAACCTTCGATGTGGTGGACATCAACTATCCCTACAATGCCATCTTCGCCCGCAACACGCTGGTGAAGTTTGCAGCTGTAATCCATCAGCCGTATCTATGCATGAAAATACCTTCTACAGGGGGAGTCGTGACCGTCTACGGCAATCAAGAAGAAGCGCGCAGGTGCGAAGATAATGCGTACAACACCAACAAGACCGTGCATGCCATTGAGGCGTCCAAAGAGGACACAAAAACATTTGTTGCCGAAGACATGCGAAGAGATAATAAAAACGAAGGGGTCTCACCAGCAGAACATACAAAGAAGGTATCGTTATGCGAAGATGTGCCTGATCATATGGTGATCATCGGCAAAGAGCTCGAGGAGCACGAAGAGGCAAGACTCATATACTTCCTGAGGAACAATCAAGACGTCTTCGCATGGTCTTCGTCCGACCTGCGAGGAGTCAGTCGAGAAGTCATTGAGCATACGCTTACAGTCAACCCGAAGGCAAAACCAATAAAGCAGGGGCAGAGGTCAATGTCCGAAGAGAGGAAGAAAGCAGCGCAGGGTGAGGTGCAGAAGTTGCTAGACGCAGGTGTCATTCGCGAGGTGCAATACCCAGAGTGGCTGGCAAATGTGGTCATGGTATTGAAGAAGAATGGGAAATGGAGAATGTGCATCGACTTCACCAACCTCAATAAGGCTTGTCCGAAGGATGAATACCCTTTGCCTCGCATCGACACATTGGTCGATGCGGCGGCCGGCTCAGAAATGCTGAGCATGTTGGATTGTTTCTCCGGCTATCACCAGATTTTGATGAATAAGGAGGACGAAGAGAAAACTAGTTTCACCACTCCCTTCGGGACATACTGTTACATCAGGATGCCAGAAGGCCTCCACAACGCAGGCTGTACATTTAACAGAATGATCAAGAAGGTGCTCGGGGACCAGCTAGACTGAAACATCTCTGCATATGTGGATGACGTGGTCGTTCGAAGCAAGAAAAAAGAAGATCACATACAAGATCTTCGTGAAACATTTGCAAACCTTCACCGGCACGGGCTAAAGCTAAACCCTGAAAAATGTGTCTTCGGTGTTCGAAGAGGCAAGCTATTGGGTTGTATGATCACAGAAAGGGGTATAGAGGCGAACCCTGAGAAGATCGAGGCAATCAGGCGGGTGAAGCCGCCAACCACAAAGAAAGGAGTTCAGAAATTGACAGGTCGATTGGCTTCGCTGAACAGATTCATCTCCAGATCGGCAGAAAAGTCTCTCCCGTTCTTCAAAGCACTGAAGGGAATTGGCAACATGCAATGGGGCGAAGAGCAAGCGAAGGCGTTTGAAGCCTTGAAAACATTTATAGAAAACTTGGCAGTCATGACCAGCCCTTCTGAGAAGGCAGAGCTCTTGCTATACATCGCCTCTTCGGGTGCCGCAGTCAGTGCAGCTCTCGTCGAAGAGAGATTAATCGAAGGCAAACTTAAGCAAGTCCCCAGTTTACTCCGAAATGGAAAAAATGGCTTACACAGTAGTCATGGCTTCGCGAAAACTTCGCTACTACTTCCAGAGTCACAAGATAAAAGTTCCAACTTCGTTCCCTCTTCGGGATATGTTTGAAAACAAGGAGGCCTCCGGCAGAATAGGCAAATGGGCTACAAAACTAGCAGAGCATACAATTGACTTCGTCCCCAGAACAGCAATCAAGTCACAGGTCTTGGCAGAGTTCATTGCAGACTGGACTCCAGCTTCGCCTTCGCAAGAGACATTGAAGTTAGAATCAATATGGCAGCTTGAATGTGATGGGGCATACCAGAGAGATGGGGCAGGGGCTTCGGCAATCCTCACTGCCCCATCGGGCACACAATTGAAATATGTAGCGAGGCTAGACTTCAAAGGGTGCACAAACAATGTTGCAGAATACGAAGGCCTGCTCCTAGGTCTTCGCAAGGCAAGAGCATTGGGAGCGCGAAGGCTATCTATCAGATCCGACTCGGAGCTAATCACCGGACACATCAATAAAACCAATAGAGCACTAAAGCCGGAGCTGTCAAAGTATATGGCAGCCGTCCGAGGCATGGAGAAGTTTTTCCTCGGATTCAGCATACGGAGCTTCCCAAGATCGCAAAACAAGCAAGTCAATATACTGGCGAAGGCCGCAGCTCAACATGATCCTCTGCCACCAGATGTGTTCTTTGAAACATTGAAGCAGAGCTATGTCAACTGCGCCGAAGAGCCTGTAAAATTCATCAACGCCATAACCAGCGAAGACTGGAGGGCAACAATAATGGCCTATCTGCGAGGGCATTTCGTCCCTGAAGATGACAAGGAAGAAAAGAGAATGGCTCTCCGTGCTCGCAACTACAAAATCATCAAAGGAAACCTATATCGAGGAGGTGTCTGCGCGCCCCTCCTGAAGTGCATCTCTTGTGAAGAAGGCCGACAGTTGCTCGAAGACATTCACGCAGGCATGTGCTCTTCGCACATTGTAACAAGGGCATTGGTAGGCAAAGCTTTTCGCGAAGGTTTCTATTGGCCTTCGGCAGTTGCAGACGCGCACGAAGTGGTCCGAAAATGTTCAAATTGCCAAAGGCATGCACCGTACAGCAAATTTTCACCAGACAAAGTGCAGTTATTGCCTCCGGTGTGGCCCCTCGCTCGATGGGGCATCGACATAGTAGGGCCTTTGCCCACAGTGCCAGGAAACTACAAGTATGTTGTAGTTGCATTAGAATATTTCTCGAAGTGGGGTCGAAGCCAAGGCTCTCAGAGATATCACAGCCGGAGCCTTGCAGAAGTTCTTCTGGCAAAACATTGTCTGCCGCTTTGGCGTACCAAAAGAAGTCATCGTAGACAACGGCAAGCAATTTAATTGCACCACATTCAGAGACTTCACCATGCAGCTTGGGACGAAGCTAGTCACCGTAGACAACGGCAAGCAATTTAATTGCACCACATTCAGAGGCTTCACCACGCAGCTTGGGATGAAGCTATGTTTCGCTTCGGTCTATCACCCGCAATCGAACGGCCCGGTGGAAAGGGCCAACAGCATTATCTTCGTAGGCTTAAAGAAGAATATCACCAAGTTGCCGAAGGGGAAGTGGATAGATGAGTTAACAAGGGTAATTTGGTCACACAATACGACAGAGTCAAGGACGACGAAGTTTACTCTGTTCAAGCTCTTGTACGGCGAAGAAGCTGTCACGCCCAAAGAAATCAAGCTCAAATCTTGGAGGACGTCCGAAGGGACGAACAATATAGAAGAAGACATGAAGCCTTCAATCAACACAATCGAGGCAGCAAAGATGCAAGCAGCAATCAACCTCAGCAAATACCAAGAAGAGACTCGAAGATGGAAGAACAAGAAGGTGAAGCCTAGGGAGATTCAAGAAGGGGTTCTTGTACTTCGCAGAATCCTAAAGGCCAAACAGAAAGGAAAGATGCATAGCAAGTGGGATGGACCATTCATTGTCGCCTCCATGGTGAGACCAGAAGCCTGCAGACTTCGCACACTGGAAGGTATCGAAGACCCATACTCATGGAATAAAGATATGCTGCAAAAGTACTATGTGTAGGAACAATGTAAGAGCCCACGGAGAAAATAACCGAAGGGGCTCAACAGTTTAGTATTTATTTCCGCAATTTTTTATTTTTTGTTTGTGAGAAATTCGCACAATGTATCGAAGGGACCGTACTCTTTTCCTCACGGGGGAAGCCTTCGCACATTCACTCTGAACGTCGGAGGTGTGAGGTTTTTAACGAGGCGGAACCCTGTGTAACCCCTTGTGAAATATAAGCAAGGTCCCCGAAAAGAAAAACCTCAGGAACAGGAATATGGTGAAAGCCCCGAAGCGTCTATCCCTCTTCGCCAAGCGAAGAGGGGAGTCATCGGCGCATAAAACAAGCGATGAAACTTGAAAGAAGTAAGCACGGAATGCAATCCCGGATAGGGGCTTCACACCCCTTAGCTTTACTTCCAACTAAATAGCAAAGTCCTTATGAGCGAAAAGCCTAAGGCAAAGAAGTCCTTGCGAGCCAAGAGACCAAGGCAGAAATTTGAAGACATAAAAGTCCTTATGAGCGAAAAGCCTAAGGCAGAGAAGTCCTTGCGAGCGAAGAGCCCAAGGCAGAAATTTGAAGACATAAAAGTCCTTATGAGTGAAGAGCCTAAGGCAGAAAAGTCCTTGCGAACGAAGAGCCCAAGGCAAAAATTCAAAGACATAAAAGTCCTTATGAGCGAAAAGCCTAAGGCAGAGAAGTCCTTGCGAGCGAAGAGCCCAAGGCAGAAATTCGAAGACATAAAAGTCCTTATGAGCGAAAAGCCTAAGGCAGAAAAGTCCTTGCGAGCGAAGAGCCCAAGGCAGAAAGTCGAAGACACAAAATCTTCATGAGCGAAGATCCCAGGGCAGGAAAGTCGATGAGCAAAGAACCAAAGTTGAAATCTCGCGTAAAAATTCATCTACCCCCCGCAAGTCGAGCAAAGGGGGGGTGGCACTTCGCAAAACGTACACACGCTCGACTGCGGCGTCGATGACTTTCATCCTCCCGCCCGTGCAAAAGGGGGGGTGGCGCTTCGCAAAATACAAGTTTGCACAATCGAAGGATAAAACCAGGGAGTACAAATATACTCATTTGTATTTAAAAAAAGAATAGTTCATGTTACAGGAAAAATTACACTTCGCAATAATAAGCGAAGAAAATGCACGTGTACACTTCGCACAAAAGCGAAGAAAGATACAAATTTCTTCCCTAAGCGCTAAGTCAAAGACTCCACGAAAACTAAATCATGAAGTTACATCTGAAATTTCTTCGTCGAAGATAAGGCGGTCCAAGTCAGATATGACTTCGCGGACCGCAACATCTATTATTTCTTCGACTGTCCGACGAAGAAAGGCTTCAAATTCAACCCCTGCAAGTGAGGGCACCCCATCGTTAAGAAGATCCTTTGTCAAAAATCCCTTGGCGAAGATACATGAATTCATGCGGAGCAAACATGTCTTCGACAGGCTCCGGCTTCGGCTCTAGAAGGCCCATGGGCGATTTATAAGGCCTATCGGTGTCCAAAAGACGTTTTATTTCAAGGCGAAGACGGCGCTCAGACAGAACTTTTGCGTGTTCTTCGGAATTGCGCTGGAATTCTGCGAAGAAATGTTTTGTATCGGCGTTCTGATAGTCATATGCGCATTCTTGGTCAGACTAAAACTCATCAAATGAAAGCCAAGGGCGACGGGCACGGAACTTCTCCCAAGTTAAACTAGAAACATAAAAATTCCCGCGGTTCAAGCGCCAAGGAATTATACCTTCGATGATCCACGTAGGGGCCAACGCAGGGTCCTGCTCAGACATCGAAGGCGTTAGATACAATGATACTTCTGTTTTCAATACTACACTACTACAAAAATCACTAAGCCTATAGTCATCACACCTCGCCGATCTTCGGCGCATCATCTGCTTGCCCCCCGCCATCTTCACCCTCGCCATGGCCAGGGGCTCCGTCTTCGCCGCCACCGGGAGCGTCGCGGCGCAAGTTGCCGGCTTCAACCTCACCAAAGAACCCTCGGGCGAAGATTTCTGCCTTCTCTTGAATCTAAGACAAATCAAGCATGTCGATAAACGAAGACGGTAACAAAAAGTGAACCTTTTAGAAACGCGAAGTGGTACCGGATCTTTCATGCGCTCCAGCGAAGTTTTTCATGGAAGTACTTCGCGAAGTTTTTGGCGATATTCTTCGGTAGGGCAGGAAGGGCTTCGGGGCGCAAGGAGTCCAGCGAAGGCCATTCAAAACACGAGTCCCGAAGAAGTCGCAGCTGAGCCTTCCCGATGCCCGTCGAAGAGGCATTGCTCTCCGCTGGAAGCAAACAACAGACAGCAGCACTAAGAGTACGTGCCGCAACCGTAGCGGACAGCTCGCATTTGAAGTCCGCGCCAGATCTGGCCATCGCCAAGGAGGCACGGATCCAGCGGAAGAGCTCCGCCACTTCGACGTTCTCCTCTTGCGATATCTCCGGAGGATCAATAACGAACTTCGCAAGCAATCCGTGAATGTCAGTTTGCACCAAATCTGCGAAGGAGCTGAAAGCGGTGCGCCATCGCTGAATAACATCTTTCCCACGGGCACGTTGAGCTTCGGCAACCCTCCGGGCCTCTTCGGCTTCAGCTTTAGTTTTTTCAGCATTTTCCTTGGCCTTCTTCTCCGCAGCAAGTGCGTCCCGACGAGCAGCCTCGGCTACCTCGGCATGGTTCTTCGCCTCAGCACGTGCAGCAACGAGTGCCTCCTCGAGAGCAGTTTTTTCCTTTTCCAAGGCTATCATACGCTCCTCCATTCTCGCCAACTGCGAAGTTCATTTGTTTTCAATCCTGAGTTGACGGGAGGCGCAGCGCGAAGCGACGAAGGCTTTTAGGGAGAGGTCTCCGACATCTTGAAGAATCTGGCTAACTCCGGTGGACATCAGGCGCTTCTCCATTAGGGGAAAGCCGAAGGAGGAGCCGGCTTCGGCAAGGAATCCCCTCTCTCCTGGTCGCTACTCGAAAACCGAAGACTGCCGACGATGTTGCCCCCGATCAGCTTTGCCTCCGGCATCCTGAGAGCGGCAGCCACCTCAACAGGGTCGGAGGTGCTTACATGGTAGCCGCTGCTCTTTGTCGAGGTGAATGTCACGGGCCTTCGGCTGGAAGACCCGGCGGCAGGAACCCGGCCGCCCTCGCCAACAGCGACGGTCGGGGCCGTCTCGGGGGCAGTGGCATGTCCCTGGGGACCAGGACCGGACCTCTCCACGTCCTTGCTGCTTGACGACGACGACGAATCCGAAGACGTCGATGATGAACTCGGAGACGATGGGGCTGCGGCTGAGTTTTTAGCATGGGGCTCCATGGTCGCCAGGACAGATTGGATCTCTTGGACGAGTTCGTCATCGCTGTCTGGCTCCATGGCACTATACTCTAAAGCTAGTGAGGACTTCGGCGGTGGAGCGATGGCCGCGATAGGACGAGCGGCAATGGGAGACGAAGAAGCGGTGACAGAATTTCCGTCTCCCCCATTGTCTTCGGACTCCCCAGCGCTGCGAAGGGGCGAGGAAGTCAGGAAATCTAGAAGCTTCGAGCGTTTCCCTCCGCCAGGGCCAGAGCCCCCCTTTTTCCGTTTTTTCTTCTCAAGTGTGGCAGCGAAGCCACCGGTGCCTCCAGCTTTTCCCCCTGCTTTCTGAACAGCGAGAAGAGCTTCGGCAACATGCTGAGGGGCTTCGATGCCGAAGAAGGAAAACACCCAATTGCCTCGCGCGCCAGCAAGTTTGGACAGAAGCAAGTCATATTCATTGCCGGACACTGGTCCAAGCATCTCGTCAGTGCGGGTCTCCACCTCCGCTACATCTATTTCTGAAAACGAAGACAAAAGTTCTTATTATTCTCGAAAAAAAAACTTACATTCTTTTCGAAGTCCGAAGGCTTCGCTAAAGTTGGGCATCGGAAGCTCATAAACTTCCCTCTCCGAAGGAGCCCAGGAGGAAATGGTCCAGCCCTCTCTGAGGGGGAAGTACCCACATGCGACGAACTCTTCTATTATGTCACGCATGCTGAGCACTTTCGACACCTCACGAAGGACGGTCATGAAGGCTTCGTTCGCAGGGATGCGAGCCACGTCAACCTTCGGGGTGTCGCCCAAATTTCCCAGCTTCTGAACAACCAAAGAGTGGCGCTTCGTCTCCGGGTCGAGGGGCACCTTGTGGTAAAACCAGAATGAAGACCAGTCCCCCGGCCACTTATTCTTCGACGCCCCAACGGTGCTGGGAGCAGTATGTTGAAAGGCGAAGGTGTAGCACCCGTACTGGGGCTCCATCTCCGATGAGACACAGTCAGAGCCACGAACGGAGATGCTCTTCGGCTGGTAGTGCACCCGCATCACCCGAGTGAAGTTCTCCGGGGTCAGGGCGAGGCGGCAGGTCTTCGACAACCACATGAAAAGGTTGGCGCGGGCGAAAGAGTTCGGGGTCATGTGGTGTAGGAAGACGCCGTACCGGACGAAGATGTCGACGACAGCGGGGTCGAGGGGGAAGCGAAGCCCAGCAGGAAAGAAGTCCTTGAAGATGACCACTTCGCCTTCTCTTGGCTTCGCATAGGTGTCCGTCTCCGGGGGAATCCGTCCGAGGCCAGGGGTCAGTATCCCTTGGTTCTCCATTTCTCGCAACATGGCTAGGATCATCTTCGTCTGGCCGAAGAAGGTAGTAGGCGGGAATTTGCTCTTCTTCAGAGCCATTGCAGGATCAGGTGAATTCGCCGTGGCGCTAGTGAAAGGAAATAAGCTAAAACAGTGCCAGTCGAAGACAAAGAGACTCAAACGCTGGAGGAAGCGAGAGAGTTCGCGGCAGGGAGGCAACGGAAGCGTACCGCCCCCTGCCCGGGCAACCTCGCTTATATAGGAGGGGGGACGTGAAGAGTCCATTTTGCCCCTCTAGAGTTTTCACGGAATGAGCGCGCATGGAAGGGCAGCGATGGAATTTCGCACCGGACACCTCATTCAGCGTGTCGAAGGAAAAAGTCAAATTTATTTCAAGTAATTCATCAATGCATTAATCAATACGCCTCGATGTCTGGTCTGTTGCTTAACAGGTAAATTGAGAAGACTCAGGCCTCGACGGACCGCGAAACGATCGGTCGAAGCCCGAAGGGTGGCGCTTCGGGAGAAAAAGTCGAAGTCATCGCCCCTCCAAGGATGGGCAACGACTCCGAGGGGCTACTGTTGGGGGCGCCACCTTTGGCCATCGACCGAAGGCCCGCGCACAACTTGAATGCCACGACAAGGTCTTCTGTCGGCTCGGCAAGCGGAGCGAAGAGAGGCGAAGACCAAAGCGCCAAAGGCGAAGATGAAGCCGGGCGAAGTGAGGCGAAGATCAAGGCGTCAAAGGCGAAGATGAAGACAAGTGAAGCGAAGAGAAGCGAAGACCAAGGCGCCAAAGGCGAAGACGAAGGCAAGCGAAGTGAGGCGAAGGCCAATGCGCCGTTTGCAAAGTCGAAGACTAGCAAGGGAAGGCGTAGGAGAGCGAGCACTTCAGAAGCCGCGAAGGGATCATGTTCGCCGAACGATGATCTGCGAACCTAGGCCCGATGGGCTGTAATGGTCCCAATGGGCAGAAAGGGGCCTGGATGTAATCTACTAAGTGATGTAAAAATATGGTTGTGCCCCGAGAATATACCAGGAATATAGTTGTTAGGGGGTATTACACTGTAATAACGGAGGGTGGTAGGTGAACCGTCACCTATAAATACCCGACCCCTGTACATTGATGGGGGACATTGAATACAGAGAGAGAGTTGCGCTTAACTGTGCGAAGCCTTGTTTCTGTTTCGGAGTTGTTCTCTTCGATTGGTGCGCACTTTTCCTCACTGTTGTAGTGTTCGTCCATTCCGGAGGCACTCTCCACCAACATTTCTAAATGTTGCAATTGAGTCATCAACTTGTCTTATAGTTTCCTCATTCCAGATCGTGTCATCAAGATCAGAACACATACCATCAGTGTCTATATTTAAATCAGCAACATGTGCTGAGAAGCTTGTGTCCGTAGTGCTGTGTTTCAGGTTGTTCAATTGGATATCTTCATTTGTGGGATGCTTGTGAACAAAATCTGTAGAGATGAGAATATCTGATTCTGATAGGTGGTGGTCATCTGATTTTTTGTTATCCATAGAATCAACCAAGACTTGGGTGTGCTGAGGTGTCGCAAATTGAAGTTTCTTCTTGCGAGCTGCAAGCAATTTGCTGATCTTTTCTAGCTGCAAATTATTTAATGATGGAAATCTAGTTTTTTCACACTTGTTTCATCTTCCTTGATACTACCACTACCAGACATGATACTACCACTACCAGACATTCTGAGCAATGATGCTGGTAATGGTCTTTTCTTCAATGGTGCGTTGTTTATTGAAGATGACCGACATGAAACATTGTCACCTTGAAGCTACACTTTCTGTTCTGCAGGAGGTAAATGTCCATCAACTGAACCATACTCCATGCCTAATTTTACTAATGAAAAGGTAAAATTGCTGAGGTTGGCTGACTCCTATTGTGGTGCAAGATCCAACTGCTGAGTGCCAAAAATTAGTTTATGCAGATCTGCCATAAAAGAGGTCTGACTAGAGCAAATATCAACAGCATCCTCTGAATGTATTGGCTCCAATTCATCAATGAAATTGTCAAAAATTTCTGCAGCTTCAATTTGAGCATCAATGATTTCAGGGACTTGAAACTCTAGTGGGGGGGAGCATGTATTTTGAAGGCAAATGCTCATTGTGACATACCATTTCATAATTGACTGCAGCATCAAGAGGTTCAGCGGGTGTAACTAACTTGGTTTTTCCATTGTCATGTGGATCATTACTCTGCAAAGCTGTTGCAGATGTTGAATTTGACTGATCAAATGCCACTGCAAGTGCACTAATTGCTCTAGTTTCAATTGCTGATAAAGAAATAGGAACCTGGGTGGAACACTTGTCATTTGAAATGTTTGTCAATTTGCACATGGAGCTGTTGTTTGTGTCGTGGATAATTCTTGCAGCTTGGCTTATCTGTGAGAGCAACAATGGTTTCATTGAGTTGATGTAATGTTTCCATGATTCATTGTACATTAGGTGTAACTGTTTCCTTGCCTGTGAAAAATAACAAAAGCATAAATAAACAGCTAAAAAAAAGAATAGCATTATTGTACATTAGAGCACAATGAACATTAAAGAAGGTGGTGTGTAAGGAACCGGGGAGGGGGGTTGTGAAGTACTGACCTTAGTGTAATAGTCCTCTGGAAGAATTGTTGACAACTTGTGTTCCATGTCACTGTTTGTATCGATGAAAATGCCATCTGAGATGGGATAGTGAGTGCAAAAACATGACCTCCTGATATCTCTCAGCTGCCAAAAAAAAATTGAGGAAAACATATGCTGAAATTTCTTTGAAATTAGTTGATACAAAGATGAAACATGCACTGAAGACATCTGTGTAAGAAAATCATATAGGGATTCTTCCAAAATTTGTGCCATCATCATTCATTTTGTCAAGCTCAACATATGCCATAATTATTCATGTTGACCAAATACTTAGACGAGGCATATAATTTGGAAGGCTTATCTCTGAGGTATCAAGAAGCTCAAGATATATTATCTGTGGAAGGCGACAAAAAAATCAGGGGGATTGTGAAGGAAACAATGAAAAACAAAAGAAATGGAAACGCATATATAAGTTTTTGCAACATACCAGTATTGCGATTGTGCAGCCCCCTAATGAAGCAGTAGTGCACTGTTTGCGAGCTTGCTGGAATTTGGAAATAGATGACACAAGCTTGTCTGTGATGATAGTTGACCAATCATATGAAATGATCTTTTTTGGCTCATATATAGCTTCATAAAACTAAGGGCTTGCATAATCACTACTAGTTGGGCACAGAAGAGATGTTAGTTGTTCAAGAAGTGCAACGTGCAGTTGACCGTGGATTTGATCTGAACTCAAAACATTTTGATTTGAATGAGGTTTGGAAATGAAGTTATGTGCAAATTAAATCACTGTCAAATAAAAAAAAAGTGTTTCAGTGCATTTTTTCCTGCAGGTAATACAAGTAGTGGAGGCTGAGGGCTTTGAGCAAGGAGAAGGTGAACGACAAGGCCACGTGATGAATGTGCAAGTAGTTGATGATTTGCCAGATGATGGTGGAATACATGCAGTCATCACAGAATCGTGGTGCAATGACATTGCTGAAGATGTACTTATAGAAGAAGATGATGATGTAGCAGAAGAAACAGATATGGACAATATGTTTGATGAAACCAACTACCCAACACTGACTGAAATAGAAAACGCAAAAGAACCAGAAATTGGCATGTGTTTTGCTAGTAAAGATGAGGCATATCATTTCTTTAAAGTGTATGCTAGGAAGATTGGTTTTGCAATCAGGAAAGACAGCACATACAAGTCAAGAGTGACTGGATTGTTACAGAGATAGGTGTTTGTGTGCAACAGACAGGGCTGAGGTGTGCTGAATGATGACCCAGGAAGAAAGCGAAGGAGCAACGTTGTCATGCGCACAGAATGCAAAGTCTCAATGCATGTGAAACTAGATTCAAACCAGTGGAAGATTATTGGTGTCAACTTGGAGCAAACCATGAACTAGCCCCATCAAAATGGCTTGTTCGTTTCATGAAATGCCACAAAAGCATGACACCAGCTGAGAAGAAGTTTATCGAAATATTGCAGAACAGCAGGGTGCCTCCAAGAAAAGTAATGTCCATATTCAGAATGCTGAGGACCCATATTCGAGCTGTGGGTTTCGATGCAAGAGATGTCACAAATTTGAAAAGCCAAGAAAATAAGAAGCATAGGAACAAGGATGTTGATGAGTTGCTGACATTGTTCAAAGATAGGCAGAAGAGAATACCAGGATTTTACTACAGCTTGCAGACAGATGAAGATGGAACAGTACGTAGTGTGTTTTGGACAGATGCAGTTGGCAGGTCAAACTACAAGGTTTATGGAGAGTACATATCATTTGACACCACGTTCAGCACTAACGTCTATGACATGCCATTTGCACCAATAGTGGGAGTGGACAACCATGGCAAGACAATTCTATTTTGATGTGGTCTTCTGAAAGATCAGACAGCTAAGAGTTTTGAGTGGTTGTTTGACACATTCTTGGCTGCTAATGATGGCAAAATACCAAAGACAATAATAACAGACCAGGACTAGGCAATTGCAATTGCACTGAATTCTAAATTTCCATATTCAGTACAAAGGTTCTGCTACTGGCATATCATTAAGGTAATGAAGCAGAAACAGTATGCATACTTTAAGGCTCGTAAAGGTTTGTATAGAGAAATCAAACGAGCTGTGAAGCACTCATTCACACCAAGTGAGTTTGAGCAAAGGTGGCATGAAGTTCTAACAAAATACAATGCTACAGATAATAACAGATTAAATTACTTGTATAACATAAGGAGGTACTGAGTGCCAGCATACTTTATGGACTGTTTTTACCCTTTTTCAAGTACTACTGGACGAAGTGAGAGCACAAATGCAATGTTCAAAGGATATGTTGCCCATAAGGACACAATTGTAAATTTTTTTTGCTACTTATGAAAACATACAGGAGAAGAGTTTGTCATCGTTGGACAGGTGCAGATTTGATTCTGAGTTGAAAAAACCCAACCAATGGTCATACAATTGTTTGGAGGAGGATGCTTCGAAGATATATACAAACATAATTTTCAGGAAAATTCAGGAACAACACAGCGTATGGGGTTGCAGAAATAATTAATGGAAGGTTATATGAGGTGAAAAGGAAAACTGAGTACAAGGATCCTGAATTTCATAAAGATTTGTTCACTGTGGAGGTCGCAGATAACAAGAAAGAGTTCAGTTTCACTTGCAGAAAACTAGATAGGGATGGCATTCATTGTTGTCATGTTATTAAGATTGCTGAAATGTTAGACCTTTTGGTATTACCAGAAAGCTTTGTTAAGTATAGGTGGACAAAAAGAGCAGACCAGGATGTTTCGTTAGCTACAGGTCAAGACCTAGTAGTTGGCGGAAGCAAAGCAAGTGAATCTATTCAATACTGCATAATGATGGCGGACATTGCAAACTATTGTTCAAGCATTGCTGGTGACAAGAAGGCAGTTACTTTATTTGCTGCAGAGTTTGAAAAATTAAAGGCAAAAATTACAGAAGAAATGAAAAAGAATGCTGAAGGCAATGCTCAAACCAACCCAGAGAACACGATAGGAGGCCAAGGGAGCCCTGCTGGAAGCAACCAAGAGAACGAACCAGCACGTGAAACCCCAATCTACAAAGACCCCCCACGTGTGATTAAGAAGAAGTCGAACACAAAGAGAAAAATTCCAATTGGAGAGAAGGTGGAAAACCAGATGAGGGCACAGGAAGCAAAGAAAAATAAAGTGAAAAAGGCACCTACAGTGAAGAGATGCAGTTAGTGTAAAAGCACAACGCATGATAAAAAGTCATGCCCAGAAATTGGAAAGATGCTACAGCTACCACAGGTGATTTTATTGTGCAAAAAATTGATTATACAATTATATGTTTTGGTTGACCATATATTATTTTGGTCAGTCGAGGCAAAATATATATTAATATGCTTTTTTGAAAATATGTAGACTCAAATGAAAGGAGGTGTCCAGCAGGGTAATGCAGAGACTACAATGATGATGAAGTTCCTTTGATCACAAGAAATACAGTAGATGAAAACGAATGTGCAGGCTGAAGAAAGTAAGATACTACAAACAATGCTGAAGTTCCTTTTATTGTTGTCTATCTTTACTAATGTCCTAATAGATAAGTATAGAAAGTAACTGTTTTTTCAAAACAAATTTTGAATATACAGGCTGAACTGAAAGGGAAGGTGAACTTGGCTGCTACACATGCTACAACAATGCTGACGTTTCTTTGATAATACATACATGAAGACATTGTCTATAACTACAGATTTTTAGGATATTGTTGTGTTTAAAGAAAAATGCAATATCTAAGTATGATGATGCTATGTACTGCTCAATTTTTAAGTAAAAAAAACACGACAGGATACTTACCTTTGTTTTTTTTAGAATCTTCTTGATACTTGGAAGGATGGCAAGATTGCCCTCGTGACAAAGCAGGTAAACAGCTGCTTGTGCTCTGAGATTATACATTTGTTCCTGCAGTGTGGGAATAAACATTTGACCATAAATATAAAAACATTAAAATTCATTACATTGAATGTTTTTAGAATATATGGGTGCAAAAAACAAAGAAATCAGACATTACATTATCAAGTGGAGCCGCCCTCCTCCCATCCCATGACCTCATGAAATTCATAACAAAAAATCCACAGTCAAAACTGCCAAAAAAAGAAATGAAAAAAAGGATTAGGCTTGAACATGGGGATGTGTGTTAGCTCCACACAAACAAAAGAAGGAGATGTATAAATGAAGATATATATTATGCGTACTTTGAATTCTGCATTGGTGCATCTTGGTAGGGTGTTCTGAAATCAGCTATGTTTATGTGCCCGTCTGAATCGTACATTGCTTGAAAGGCCCTTACAAAATTTGTTTTCTATAAATTTGAACACAGATAGAAAATAAAAAAGGGGGTTATGAGAACCAAAAAATCATGCTAAAACAAAATTTGTTCACTAATAAAAAATACATACTTGCAATAAAAAAAGAAAACAAACTAAATATGAGACATCTAAATCAGATTACTCTAGTACAAAAAACAACATCAACAGAAATACAGTTTGACAGAATATATGGAAGCATACCACAACGCTAGTAACTTCTTTCATCTCATCAGTTAATTCGGTGGAGCTTAACACATCAAAACGAGTGTCTCTCATGTTTACCACTAGAAGCCACCAATGGCCACCATGTAGAACAGGAACATAACCTGGGAAAAAAAAGGAGACAACAAAAATATTCAGAATAGAAAAAATGAGTGAAAAAAACATGACCTCACAAAGAATATGAAAATATCCGGAATAAAGACACAAGCCATATCAACTTTATTCAAACTGAATTTGATGGTGGAATGATGGAGCTTCTTCTTAAGAAGTTCAATGTCAAGACCATTTATTTTCATATGATCCTAGTAAAAAATTGTCAAATTTTAAAAGTCAATCATACATTGCAAAAAGAAAAAAAGAGAGAAAAAAAAGGAAAAAATAAAAGTGAATAATTAACTTACAACTTCAGCAGACGTCAAGAAGCCCTTGGTTATTTTTGGTTTTGAAACTTTGCTTTGATCATGCATAAGTGCTTCAGTGAATACGTTCATCACAAATGTGCCGAGCCATTTCTTTGGCCTCATGGTATCACCAAACTCTTTGACAGTGATAGACATTCGTCCAATTTGCACACATTCTGGACTGTTTTCAAAATTGAAGAAAACAAGTAGCACAAAAATGTTAGGGCCTTTATCTCTGCAGCACGAAAAAAAATGATGATAACAATTATTCTATGCCATTGGGGAACCGAAAAAGAAACTTGCTTGGGATCTGTATCCCTAATCCGTTTTGTGGCAATGTGGTAGACTTCTTTTTCAAACTCTGAGAGCACAACTTTTGGAGCCTTTGCCTTCTCACCTTTTAGGAATGATTCCGGAATCCTCAAAGCTCGTTTCTTATGGCCCAATCCAGAAAGATCCTTCATGGTTGTCTTTGTACTTGTCTCCGGTAAAACAATCTCCCGGGGTGTTGTCTCTGTCAATGTCGCTGGAACATCTGTATTTGGTTCAGATCTATGCACACTGGTTACTGAATCTTTTGACGTTCCATCATCTGAGGACTTAGTTGCAGCAACTTTTAGTTTCTTGACTGGTGATCCACACTGCTCTGTACCAGAAATATCAGTAGCCAGGGGGCTGTTCCTTTTTGATTTCCCAGCTGAAATGCTGATTGAATGAGCATCAACTTGACTCTCAGATGTGGTGTGGTTTGCTGGAGACATTGTTGAAGACCCTTTCTTTTCCATCTCAGACCCGTCAGATGTTTGCCTGACAACAACATCAAAAATGGCCTTTTTGTCTCCAAGTAGACCAGTATCAACTTGTTCAGGATGTGCTGAAGAAGGAGTTGACCTGAGAACAGAACCATCAATATTTGTGCGTGCAGCATCAGAATCATCATCGTGTGTGCATGATAAATCACCAACAACATCTTTGATGATCTGGGAGGTTGGTGAGATAACTGGTGACATTTCCTTACTGATGACAATAGGACTGGGTGCCTGCTGCTCATCACTGTGGCCATTTTCGGTTTTGGAAGCAAAGGACTTGGCTTGCTGCAAGTTGTTTGTGGTGTTAATGGCTGCTTCATTTACAGTAGCTGAATCTTTGGGGGCGGGAGAATTACTGCACGGATGCGTGTCAGTCTGAGCTGGGACTTCATTTGCACTATTTGGATCAGCTGTTGGTGTGTGAAATAAAGCTGCTCTGGAGGCTTCCTTAGAAACATTCTGAGTAGCAGTTTTTGATTGCTCCAAGCCAGTACAAAAAGATTTCACCATATCACAACACTGGCTCACAAGCAAAGGTTCGATAGATTTGACATATTGCTGAACAGAATCCTTTAAAAAACTCAAGCACAAGATCCTCAAATGCTGGTGCACCTGTGAGAAAAAAATGTATAAATAAAAAACTAGAGCCACAATTTTAGGCAGAATTGAATGAAGTGGAAAGGTGGGGAGAGAAAAGGATGTGCACCTCTGCAGGAGCTTCAGAGCCTAATGTGGATTTTATAAATGCATCAACATCTAGGTGCATGGATTCCCTGCATAAAACTTGCAGTGACAACTGACTTGCACCAGGCAACACTTTATGTGCAGACTCAAGATCAATAGTGTAACTCTGGCCACGAACTGAGCTGGTTGGCCTTAAAAGTGGTGACATTGGGGAATTTGCCTATTTTTTGGTTTGTATATAGATTAGTTATTATATCAGAATGAAAAATGATGTATATGAAAAAAAGGATAGCTGAATGAAATACAAGTCACTAGTGTTTTTATATACCTCGTGTTGCTCATTGGTATTGTGTGTACCATATTGGACATTTGTAGCAAAATTACCACCGTGCGTTCCAGGTTCATGAGGAGCGTTGGTGACATCTGGCCCATTAAATCCACGCAGTGTAGAAGGGTCCATTTGGTGTTCATTGAACAGCGTGTCCTCAACTCTCTTGAACTATTATAGAAAACATTAATTCATAATTTTTTTTTAGAAAAACAACAAATGAAAAACAAATAGAAGATAAATTTTGACATGATGAAAAAAATACACAGGGGTTACCGGAATGTCTTTGGTTGCTGGCTGAGCACCACTATAATTAAGTATAGCATTGTCATCCCACACAAGAATCCTGGGCAGAGTTGGCTGAATAATGGTACGATCCACAACCAAGTAATCAAAATATGCAGCCTGCATGGGAAAAAATAGAAAGGAGAAAAAAAGTTCAGTCAAAAATTGAGCTGGAGTGTCTGGTAGTTGTTAAATAGAAAAAGGTTCGTACTTACCACAAGAACGAAAAGACACCCGCCGAGTGTTGCCTTCCCAGTACTGTTTCCTTTCCTTGCATTATTCTAGAAATTCATTACACCAAGGTGCAAGCAATCTGCTACAGAACTACACCAATCATAATCTTTGATTCCTTTAACAAAATATATGCTCTCATAGAACTAATGACTAACTGTGACGCTACTTTTTGGACACAAAAAGATGCCAATAGTTACGAGCAAGAAAATCCTAACAAACTTGTCACCATTCAACTGAGGGGTGATCATAGCTATCAGGTCATCAATTTTGGCAGCTTGGTTTTGCTAATTTGTATCTTTCAGAATGGCAGACTTTGCACAACTAGATGATTTGTTTGGGACTTTCTTTCCTCCAAATGGAATACCAAGGATCTGATGGACAGTAACTGCATCAATCTTAAAAGATGAGCTGCCAAAACTCTTGAACTGTCTACTCTTTGGATCATAATGCTTGGCAATCCATAAGACCAGTGCATTTGGGATTGATGTACATTTGAGGGAGAGGATTGAACCAAACCCACAGCTTGTAATTGTATCTTTTTGAGGACCTGTCAATCTTCCGATCAATTTGACCATCTTTGCAATATTGAATTGAGAACTAAATTTCTGTGGAAGCAGAAAAAACAAATCAACACAGAATATAAAAAAAACGACACACAGAGAGGTGTGTATGAGGGGAGTAGAATACCACAGGTGAAATACATACGGAGCATTTCTTTAGCTTGCTTGGCGGAGACAGATGACTGTCACCGCTATCACTGTGGCTTGCATCAGTGTTTCCATTTGAGGTGCCCCCTTGAAAAAAAAGAAAAATAAAGAACATGCATATAACACAAAAAAAGCTACTGCATGTGATGTACCAGACAAAAATATAAGCCCAGCCATATCATGGTTTTGCATGTGTTAAAAAACTGCCCCAAGTTGACCTTGTTAAAAAATTAGCCTAATCATAACTGAGACAGTAAAAAAAGCAGTAGCAGCTGCTGTTACTGCAGTTCTCTGAAAAAAAGAAAAATTCTGTGTAATTGCTTGGCACATGCCACCTAGTAGAATGTCACCACACCACAACTACATCTATGGTAAAAGAACACATAGGTAGTAGCAGCGTAATTAAATGGTTGATTAAAAAAACAGAGTTGACACATTCAGAAGCTGGCATCGCAAGAATTAAACTGTAGAAGCTTTCTTCTGCAATCCAATTAATTAATAAATTAAGTGTGACCAGTTGGTGAAATAGAGATCAGATGGTTCATAAGCTGGGCAAAAGGTATAAGCACAAAAACAAAAATTCCACACATGATAATCTAGCTGATAATCTGATAATCTGTCAATCTTGTGCTTTCCGAGGCAAAGAACCATGAGTATAGGCATATAGGACTTAGAAATGCCACCACTATGAGAATACTGAAATATTTGTAATGTTATAGGCATTTAGAAGATAAATAAAACGTAAGAAAAAGTTCTGTGTAAGTACTAATTATCCTACATGAGGAACAATTTAAAACAGAAGCAAGCGCTTTAAAAAATACTCATTATAAGATACTTAGAATCTAAACCTAACAAGAACAAAATAACAGTATATCAGCAGAAAAAAAATGTGGTGCAAATTAATATATCAAAAATTGAGCACGAACAAAATATGTAGTGAAAAAAAGTGACACAAAAAAATAGTATGAAAATGAGAAATAGTATGATGCTGGTAATGGTCTTTTCTTCAATGGTGCGTTGTTTATTGAAGATGACCGACATGAAACATTGTCACCTTGAAGCTGCACTTTCTATTCTGCAGGAGGTAAATGTCCATCAACTGAACCATACTCCATGCCTAATTTTACTAATGAAAAGGTAAAATTGCTGAGGTTGGCTGACTCCTGTTGTGGTGCAAGATCCAACTGCTGAGTGCCAAAAATTAGTTTATGCAGATCTGCCATAAAAGAGGTCTGACTAGAGCAAATATCAACAGCATCCTCTGAATGTATTGGCTCCAATTCATCAATGAAATTGTCAAAAATTTCTGCAGCTTCAGTTTGAGCATCAATGATTTCAGGGACTTGAAACTCTAGTGGGGGGGAGCATGTATTTTGAAGGCAAATGCTCATTGTGACATGCCATTTCATAATTGACTGCAGCATCAAGAGGTTCAGCGGGTGTAACTAACTTGGTTTTTCCATTGTCATGTGGATCATTACTCTGCAAAGCTGTTGCAGATGTTGAATTTGACTGATCAAATGCCACTGCAAGTGCACTAATTGCTCTAGTTTCAATTGCTGATAAAGAAACAGGAACCTGGGTGGAACACTTGTCATTTGAAATGTTTGTCAATTTGTACATGGAGCTGTTGTTTGTGTCGTGGATAATTCTTGCAGCTTGGCTTATCTGTGAGAGCAACAATGGTTTCATTGAGTTGATGTAATGTTTCCATGATTCATTGTACATTAGGTGTAACTGTTTCCTTGCCTGTGAAAAATAACAAAAGCATAAATAAACAGCTAAAAAAAAGAATAGCATTATTGTACATTAGAGCACAATGAACATTAAAGAAGGTGGTGTGTAAGGAACCGGGGAGGGGGGTTGTGAAGTACTGACCTTAGTGTAATAGTCCTCTGGAAGAATTGTTGACAACTTATGTTCCATGTCACTGTTTGTATCAATGAAAATGCCATCTGAGATGGGATAGTGAGTGCAAAAACATGACCTCCTGATATCTCTCAGCTGCCAAAAAAAATTGAGGAAAACACATGCTGAAATTTCTTTGAAAAATAGTTGATACAAAGATGAAACATGCGCTGAAGACATCTGTGTAAGAAAATCATATAGGGATTCTTCCAAAATTTGTGCCATCATCATTCATTTTGTCAAGCTCAACATATGCCATAATGATTTATGTTGACCAAATACTTAGACGAGGCATATAATTTGGAAGGCTTATCTCTGAGGTATCAAGAAGCTCAAGATATATTATCTGTGGAAGGCGACAAAAAAATCAGGGGGATTGTGAAGGAAACAATGAAAAACAAAAGAAATGGAAACGCATATATAAGTTTTTGCAACATACCAGTATTGTGATTGTGCAGCCCCCTAATGAAGCAGTAGTGCACTGTTTGCGAGCTTGCTGGAATTTGGAAATAGATGACACAAGCTTGTCTGTGATGATAGTTGACCAATCATATGAAATGATCTTTTCTGGCTCATATATAGCTTCATAAAACTAAGGGCTTGCACAATCACTACTGGTTGGGCACAGAAGAGATGTTAGTTGTTCAAGAAGTGCAACGTGCAGTTGACCGTGGATTTGATCTGAACTCAAAACATTTTGATTTGAATGAGGTTTGGAAATGAAGTTATGTGCAAATTAAATCACTATCAAATAAAAAAAGTGTTTCAGTGCATTTTTTCCTGCAGGTAATACAAGCAGTGGAGGCTGAGGGCTTTGAGCAAGGAGAAGGTGAACGACAAGGCCACGTGATGAATGTGCAAGTAGTTGATGATTTGCCAGATGATGGTGGAATACATGCGGTCAGCACAGAATCGTGGTGCAATGACATTGCTGAAGATGTACTTATAGAAGAAGAAGATGATGTAGCAGAAGAAACAGATATGGACAATATGTTTGATGAAACCAACTACCCAACACTGACTGAAATAGAAAACGCAAAAGAACCAGAAATTGGCATGTGTTTTGCTAGTAAAGATGAGGCATATCATTTCTTCAAAGTGTATGCTAGGAAGATTGGTTTTGCAATCAGGAAAGATAGCACATACAAGTCAAGAGTGACTGGATTGTTACAGAGATAGGTGTTTGTGTGCAACAGACAGGGCTGAGGTGTGCTGAATGATGACCCAGGAAGAAAGCGAAGGAGCAACGTTGTCATGCGCACAGAATGCAAAGTCTCAATGCGTGTGAAACTAGATTCAAACCAGTGGAAGATTATTGGTGTCAACTTGGAGCAAACCATGAACTAGCCCCATCAAAATGGCTTGTTCGTTTCATGAAATGCCACAAAAGCATGACACCAGCTGAGAAGAAGTTTATCGAAATATTGCAGAACAGCAGGGTGCCTCTAAGAAAAGTAATGTCCATATTCAGAATGCTGAGGACCCATGTTCGAGCTGTGGGTTTCGATGCAAGAGATGTCACAAATTTGAAAAGCCAAGAAAATAAGAAGCATAGGAACAAGGATGTTGATGAGTTGCTGACATTGTTCAAAGATAGGCAGAAGAGAATACCAGGATTTTACTACAGCTTGCAGACAGATGAAGATGGAACAGTACGTAGTGTGTTTTGGACAGATGCAGTTGGCAGGTCAAACTACAAGGTTTATGGAGAGTACATGTCATTTGACACCACGTTCAGCACTAACGTCTATGACATGCCATTTGCACCAATAGTGGGAGTGGACAACCATGACAAGACAATTCTATTTGGATGTGGTCTTCTGAAAGATCAGACAGCTAAGAGTTTTGAGTGGTTGTTTGACACATTCTTGGCTGCTAATTATGGCAAAATATCAAAGACAATAATAACAGACCAGGACTAGGCAATTGCAATTGCAATTGCACTGAATTCTAAATTTCCATATTCAGTACGAAGATTCTGCTACTGGCATATCATTACTGGCATAAGCATTTAGAAGATAAATAAAACGTAAGAAAAAGTTCTGTGTAAGTACTAATTATCCTACATGAGGAACAATTTAAAACAGAAGCAAGCGCTTTAAAAAATACTCATTATAAGATACTTAGAATCTAAACCTAACAAGAACAAAATAACAGTATATCAGCAAAAAAAATGTGGTGCAAATTAATATATCAAAAATTGAGCACGAACAAAATATGTAGTGAAAAAAAGTGACACAAAAAAATAGTATGAAAAGGAGAAATAATCAACAACCTTAGAGTTAGTATTAGAAGCTTTGTCTTCACTGCTTGATCCGTTAGGATCGCTTTCGCTGATAACATCCATGCCGTCTGCTTTTTCCTGTTAAAAAAGTGCAATAAATTTGATTAGAAAAATAAAAGGATTCAACAAAAAAATACAACTGAAAAAAAAATACACTAGGATTGGAAACAGGTGTAATGGGGTTGAAGCAGAAGACAGCGGGGCGAACAAAACCTGTATGTAATCGAAAAGAGGCACCAAAAAAATCGAATCGAAACCGAACAAACGAAGCGGAACTGTACAAACCCTAAATCGAGCGCCTAGCGAACAAAAAACTAAACGAGATCGCGCGGAAATACTAGGGCTGCGAGTTCCACAAAACCTGAATACGACCAACTCCCTAAATCGACTAGGTCTCAGATTGAGGCTCATATTCGGAAAAAATAGGGGTCAAACCGGGAGCACTAGGACGATAACTAGGACCAAACAAAGCAGATGACGGGTGCGACACGAACATCTTACTAATTGCGCAAATCAACTACTCCCTTTGTTATTAGTTGCACAAATTCGAAATCAAATAAAAAGGAAACGAGAATCGGCACGAACCTCTTACTAATGTTGATTCCAAATCGAAGACTGCTCCAACCCTGTTATATGCTTCAAATACAAACACGAGAGAGGATGAGGGCTCGCGCTGGGGAGCAAGGAAGAATGAGAGAGAGAGCGAGCAAGCGGTGGGGAAAAAACTGCGCGGGGAAGGAGAAAGACCTGAAGAACAGGCGCAATGGAATACGAACGGGCGGAAAAGGGGGGAATGGAATGAGCGCCGGCTAGTGAAAAAAAGGGCGCGATGCAAAGAAAAAAGATAGCAATGGCAATAAAAGTGGGACCCAGAAGAAAAATAGTATGGGCCGCTGAGCCAGGTGCGCGACGGGCCGGGAAAGAGAAATGCGAAACAGCGCGCCGCGCGCGTCGACCGTTAGTTTCCAAACTCACGGTCAACCGCATATTCAGCATCGGGTATTTGGAGCACTGTTCCACAACTTAAATATATTTGAAGAGGACCAACCATCACTGTACATACTGTATTTATGCATTGCACTGGTTGTATTTCTTTTCACCTACCAACATACAGGAACCTAGTTTTCTAAAAACTTAGCATTAGAACTTAGAACATCTCCAACAGATTAGCTAAATGCACTTGATTAGGTAAACAAATAAAAAAACTGAAAACACCCTCCAACAAACTCGCTCAGCGCCCCTCGCCATCCTGTCGTGATAACGCGCCCCTCGCTCCGCAGTTTTGCCTAGCGGACGCCGCTCGCCATCCCTCTCCTCCTCACGACCTCCCGTGGCCTCCCCCTCCTATGGTCTCTCCCTCCATGGCGCCTCCTCTTCCACCTCCTCCCTCCCTCTGTCACCCTCTCTAGGCGCGGTCGGGAGACTGGCGCCGCATAGGGCCGAGCGTGTGGCGCCGATGACTCGGTTTGGGGCAAATCCGAGCGGGGCCAATGTCGGGCGGGGCGGATCTGGGAGACTGACGAAGCATAGGGTTGAGGAAGAAGGTGATTTAAACAATAGATATGCAAGAACTTGACTAGTCTGTTGGTTTACTCAATCATTTAACTAGTTTTTTTATTTTCTATCTAGTTTTTTACATAGTCATTTAGTTAGAATTTTTAGCTAATGTTTTGGAGATGGCTTAGAGCTGCTCGTAGCGATAGCATCCGTGTAGGTGAGGGTCTGAGTTTCTGTTTTGCAAATAATTAAGCCTAAGATGATTCTGCCGAGCAAACACGCCAGCCTACTCACTGATAAGTGGGGCAACGCAGGCAGCTCAATGGCCGCACCCTAGTGAGGGGGCAGGGCAATGCCGCTGGCAGAGTGTGAACAATTGGCCACAGCGGCACGGTGGAGTGGAGACGCGCTTGCACATAAAAGGGCAAGCTTCGTGCTGGGATGCTCCGACCCTTGGTCTTCTGCGCTTTCTCCCCTTCTCAGCGCTCTCACTCTTGCGTTTCCTCCTCACATCAACTCCACCCCCGCTTTCCTTCTCCATATTGCAGAATCAAAGTGGCCCTTTTGTTCTTCCTGAGCGCGGAGGGCTCGCAGGGGCATAGCGGCGCCGGCGGCGGAAGGGGCCTCTCGTCGCCCGCCGGTTATTAACTTCTCCCAGCCTGTGTTTTTTCGTTTTCTTTTTCTTGTGCCGGGCGATTTTGGGTTGATTGAAGCGGAAATGATTTACTCTTCTGGTCCTGCGCGGTGGGGTTTCTCACCTTCGATTCTTTTTGATCCGGTGCTTGTGGAATTCTTTTTCTTGCTGCGCTTCTTGGGGTTTTTGTTGGGGTTTTTTTCGCCCCTCGCCAATTGATCGTACAATGGATATCTCTCATGTGGAACTAGCCTGCTACTTTGCCATGCCTATTCTTTTCTTTGATGGAAAAAATGTACGATCTTTAGCCAATTTTCGGGTAACAGAAATCGATGTGTAAAATTGCTGCAAGGCACCGAGCAAATTTTCGGGTAACAGAAATCGATCTTTAGCCCTCGCATGGGATGCGATCGCGCTTCATGCTCTGGTACTGGAGTTTTTACCTCAGTTCATAATCGATTGTAATTTGTGCAGCGGTGCTTACATTTCCTTCAGATCGGGAAAACTGCATCGTTGAGCTCATATATATTCGAATAATTAAACCTGTATTTTTTCTTTCTTAAAGCATTTATCATGCTTCATGTTTGCACGCTCGAATTTGTATCGTTTTCTTTTACCTGTTTCATTTCCTTTGTGCTGTTATTTCTTCAGTATCGAATTGTGCAAATCTCATCTGAAAATAGTTTCTGCAATTTGTTCTGCATGGTGAGCAGGTCTTGGCCTAGGATGGCAGAGGCAAGCAGAGGAGCTAAGGGAAAGGCTTTAGTACAATATTCAAATGGGTTCGAGGAAGAAAATGCTTCAAGAATGTACCAGTTTCAGGTACTGTTGCCAAGTGGTGTGAGCATCAGCCTCACGCTGAACAACCCTGGCGAAGAGATGTTGGTTCGTGATCTCTTGCATAGTGTCAAGAGGGAGTTGAACAGTGCCCCTGTGGGAGGTGGAAAGGTGCGGGAGATACACTGGGATGGCAATATTTTTCTAACGGACCTCCTTGACAAGAAGATTACAGACAAAATTAAGTTTAGCAACTTTGATACCAAGAGTACAAACATATTAAGACTCCACGTGAGTCCCTAACCATTTCTATTTTCTATCATAACAGCGGGTTAAGTTTTCATTCATGAGATGGCTATGTATACTATTAGATGCTGTATCTGATATCTGTTTATTTTGTCAGGATGAAAAAGGAGGATTTGTCAGTACATTTGAGGTGAGTGTGTGATGTAATGCTATTCAGATTCTCTACTCTGACAATTTAGCACTTCATTGCCTATTCTTGATACAAAGTGCTGAGAACTATAGAATTCTTTAAGAGCTAAGGCTCGCATCCTATCTTGCTAAGATACAATTTATGCGTTAGTATCTTGTTGCAAGCCTAAGATCCTTGTGCTTGTGTTTTGAATTCATAACTTTCAGAAATCAATTGAGTTCTGCCGATATCAACCTGTTGGACTAATCCCTATCTTAGTTCTTACTCGAACAATTGTTATCTGCAGAATATGTGGGACCTTACCCCTCAGACTGATCTGGTTCAAGAGCTTCCGGCAGAATATAGCATTGAGAGTGCTCTTGTTGACCTTATTGTTAGTTTTCTTGTTAGAATCATATATTTTAATATCTGGTTGGCATTTTCTGATGGCCCCTCCCTTGGCCTTTTTTTGTTCTATTTTCCTTTTCTCAGGATAATGCACTGCAAGCTGTGTGGTCCAATGGTAATGGAGAAAGGAAGTTGATCAGGTTAGTACCCCATGCATTTATATTATTCCCATCAAAGTCCTAGGGTCTAAAAGAACCAGTTTTTTTCCGAATTAAAAGAATCAGTCTTTTGATATTGTTTCCTTTATCCATTCAACTACAACCTGTATCATCAGTCTTTAATATTGTTTTCTTCATCTGTTTTTTAGTCAATTTTCTTTATCTGTTCTACTTTAACCTGTATCTATATATTTGTTAGCTAGTAATCTATGTTTGGCATGTAATGCTAAAAAAAAGAAAATTAATAGCTGTTAGCAAAAGAAGCTACTACTGTTAGCAGATGAAGTGTGCGAAGTCGTTTTCCTCATTTGCTAGGTCAACAGGTTAAGAAATATTGCAATGCTGCACTTTATTAGCTTGATTTTTTTCAATGACTATTCGTATGAAGCCAGAGAGTAGGGTGTTGGGTTTAAAGTTACCAGACAAGTAATATTTCATTGAGGAAAGGCAATGGAAGAAAAGAATTAACAACAGCTGAGCTAAAAGCTAAAACTCGGATGAAATCTATGAGGAGAGATACTGTTAGTTGTGCATTCCAAAGAAAAGGCTTTAAATGAAAAAAATGTGAGGGTACTAAAGTGAATGAACAAAAAGGTATAAAAAATAATAATGTAGATGTATGGGGCTTGATTTTTTTTTTGATCTGAAGAGGTGTCATTATTCATTAGTATTAGTATGACAATAAGCAGTTAGCTACATTGAGTTGCTATATTTCCATGATATTCATACATAATGATGCTTTCTGCTGTTGGTGTTATCAGACTATATTTATGATCTTACATTATTTAGAGTTTTGTCTTCAAGTATGCTTCCATAGCGTTACAGTATTTAATTTTTGGGTCATACATGTCTTCCAGACTGCACAAACTTGGTATGGTTACTGAAACTTGAATCTTCTTACAGGATAACAGCTAACAAAGATAAGATTGTGATTTTTGATACTGGTAGGGGAATGGACGGTTCCGATGCGAATTCTATCTCTAAATGGTAATGTGGGAAGCTCAAACATGATATATTTTTATGGGTCATTTTTCATGCTGTGAACCATGCTGGGAGACTGGGAGTACTGGGGATGGTGTAGTGAGTGCTTTGTTTAATAATATTGGGATCCATGCCTTGTAGTATTCAGGCTTCTTCAACCTTAAATACTTGATGACCAAAGTGACAGCAAAGGCTCCAATGTTGGAGTGGCTGTGTAGTTCTGCTTCTGCACAATTGTTGAATCTAAAACTAAGATATCTAGATCACACAATTCTATAAATTGTTCTGCACACTCTTTTTTTTATTTGATTCTCTCGACAATTGATACTTGCATCTATATTTTTGGAAGTGTACGTGAGAAAAAAGTGGTTTTTATTAATTTATGAATAATCTTGTAAAATTCTTTCAAGTTTCAATTTACGAAGTATATAGACCACACTACTACTTGTTTATTAATGTTTTTTCATACCATTTTCTCCATATAATATGTTAATAATTAATCTGACATACTGTACAGGGGTACAATGGGTTCTTCTAACCATAGAGCATTTCGGCAGAAAGGTATTGGTGGGAAAGCACCATATCTATTGGTGAGAATACTTGACTGACTCGAGACTTCAATTTATTTCAGTTGAATTGCATTGTATTTGAAAAAGGCTATTATTGTTTAGCAGATATTTATTTGAGAAAATGTGCAGATATTTGAAGTTGACCAAATTGGGCAGAGTAAATTTACATCCACATTTGGGTTGTTTGGATTATGGTTCAGGAAATGAGATAGATATAAAAACCAGAACCTGGCATCTGCACCCCCAAATTGAGCACTTTTTCTTTCTTACTTTTTGAAGAGACTGGTCGCACCGACCGTATTTGCCTGTTACTCTGCTAGCGTGTGAACTCAATTGAAAAGCCTTCATTGGCCTTGCAGCCAAGAACTCGTGGAGCGTCCTTACTTGGCTGTGGGAGTCGATTTGGTGGTGCAGGCCCATGTGGGCCACCTGCCCAACGACCCAATCAGCCATCCACATGCCTGAACCAACAAGACTTATATTCCCTAATAATAATAATACTTTGTTGACGCCTTTTAAATTTTCATAATTTTTTTTATTTTTTCCTTCTTGTTGGTTGATCATGTTGGGTTTCATCTCTAGTGTACCCAACTTGCTTGGGACTAAAATGCTTCTTTATTGTTGTACTTATGTATGTTTTTGTTAAATATTGCAGCCCTTCTTTGGGATGTTTGGTTATGGTGGAACTATTGCTTCAATGCATCTTGGAAGGTATGCCTTTATCACATAATTTAGGTAGAAAGTTGTGGTTGTTGTGCTTGATGCACTTGTTCTGTTTCTTCTGTGCAACAGAATTGCTATTGTTTCCTCTAAAACTAAGGAATCTAGAAAAGTGTTTATCTTACACCTATCAAGGGAGGCCTTGCTGGAAAAACCAGTATCTAAGAATTCCAAACACACTTGGAAGGTTCTCTCTCTCTCTCTCCTTCTCTCTCTCTCTCTCTCTCTCTCCAATTTTTGCTTGCTTGCTACTTTATTTGCTGTACTTTCCAAAGTAAATCAGATCAGTACCTCTGGATTTCAGACTGCTGGAGGAGTTAGGGATCCATCTAAAGAGGAGATGCTGTTGTCACCACACCAGAGTTTTACCCAGGTGGTTACATTGCATTTTTTAATCAATTTCTGAATGTTCTGGTCTCCTGAAAGTGTGTCCTGTGTTGAATACAGTTCCCATAAAAAAAACTGATGTTATAAGTAACATAAGTTTCCTATAGCAGTTTGCTAGGATATATTTGATCACTTAATATTTCATGGGAAAATTGTCCTTTCCACATACGCACTCATCTTTTAGTGAAAACTCTCCAATCGATATATTGTGAATAACACTGTGCTGTGTGTCAAAGGTAGTATCTGTTCCCACGCATTCCACACACACCCCTTCCCAGCAGAAACGAGGAGTTGAGATTCCATAAGAGCTTGATTTAAAAAAAGAATTGAACACTGCTGTGACTGGTTGGAAGAATATTTTACTTATTAGTTAGTCATATATACTTCTTTCAGTGTCCATTTTGCAATCTACTTTCACCTTTGTATTCTTTACAACCAGTTTTAGCAAATGAATCCAAATTGTAACTTTGTGTGGTTTGATAATGTTTTGTCAAGTTGTTCACCTTTTGCTGTGCGCGTGTTTTTATTCACATTCACAGGTGGAGATCTGTCGGTTGAAAAAACATCTAGAAGTAGACAGACTTCTTGGTTTTTTGAAGGACATCTATTTCCCATATATCCAGGTTCTTATGTGAATTTATTCCATACTAGAAACTAGTGAGACAAATTTCCATTTTGCCTTAGCAGGATTAAGTTTCTTTTCTTCAGGTACTTAATTTTGTAGTTTCCATTTTTGAACTGTATTTGGTTAAGTCTACTGTTAACATGAATAGGTGCGCTTGTTCTATGAATCCATTATGAACTGAAAGATTTTCCTGCTGAATTTTTCTGATACCAGCAAGAGCGACATTGTTCAACAGTTTAGTTGTTTGTAGAATATTAAGACAATAGCCAGAAGCCCAAAGCCATTGAACCTTTTGACTAGGTTCTGGAAACCAATCTGTGCAATGCAGACATTATTTTTTTTCTCGAACGTGCAGGAGAGCAATGCAGACATTATAATTGAATTGATATAATAATACTCATTTGTATCTGTACTCACATAATTGGAAATGCGCAATGCACCCATACAGTGTGGCCATTTGGTAAATTGTTTTATTTAACCAATATTAACTAGTTTCTTTCTCAAGATCTAATTAAAGAGGTACAAGCTTGAAACTAAGCTTGAGATGAGGCATCCAGATAATCACCTGCTACTGGCCAGGCCTTACCGGTCTTCTTGGCAGGCACAAACTTTTCAAAATGATAACATTAACACTGGTCTCAAGCTGTGGCTGGGCTGCAAGTTGAATTTCTGAATTCAAGAGGATCGTTAATAGTCATCCGAGTCAAGCTATTTTGACTGCTGTATTGATGCAGTTCATTTTACATGTTTTATTTGTAAACACTTTCTTGTGGAGAATGTATTTGCAAAGTAGGCCTACTTGGTGCTATTATACTAATGCAATTTATTCAAATTGTTCAGTATGATGAGGATAATGAATCAACGAATACAAGAAACCCAGTTGAATTCGAGGTTTGTCTTTTATTCCCTGTCAGTATTTCAGGCCTCAATATCACACTGCTATTCATTAGTTAAATTTGTGAGTGCCTCGTGTAGGAAAGTAGGATGCGTATAATGTGGTCGATTTATTGCATTGAGCCCATTGGGCATCATATAGAGTACGGAGACTTGGGTGGTATGGCACCTCCCCGATACATATGGCAGTTCGGGATTACTTATCCTAATCTACCATATATACTCTAACATCCCCCCGCAGTCGTAGCGGTAGTAACACGAACGGACAGACTGGAGAACAATGATGATATCCCCCGTACTCGGAACGCCGGTGCGAGTGCTTCGACTGGAGTAGCTCATGCAGATGATAGCCCTTTAATGCCGAAGTAGTCGAGGTCGAGGCGGACGTGGTTGAAGCAGTGGAGGAGGGTGTGGCAGCCCGGGTGGTGCTGAGTAGTCGAACGAAGACGCCGAGTGGTTGACCGGAGAGCCGAGTGACCGCGAGTGGTGCTGAGTCGCCGAGTGGCTAGTCGGAGGCGTCGGGTAGCTGCAGGTGGCGCTGAGTCACTGAGCAGCAGCGCCGGGGGGTGCCGAGTGGCCGAAGAGAGGCATCGAGTACTGCAGGTGGTGCTGAGTCACCGAGCGGCGGTGCCAGGGGGCGCCGAGGGGCCGAACGGAAGCTCCGAGTGGTCAGTCGGGGGCGTCGGGTGGTCGACTGGTGGCGCCGAGGGGCCGCGAGTCGGTGCTGGAGCTGCCGCCGCTGGTAATGGCTTGATCACGTGCATCGTCGCTGCAGCCTGGAAGGGCGCAGCAACAACCTCGTCCTTCGAGGGTGTCGACGAAGATCGGCGACGAACTGCAGGGCGACGCAAACCGATCTTTGATCGAAAAAAAAGCAGCAGAGGACCGCGGGGACAATCTCGGGTGCACATACTAGTTTCCTCCCCTCCCTTATCTCTTCCCGATCCTGGTCAGCCACGTGCACGGAAAAAAGAAAAGGAAAGGGCGAAGAGAGTAGAAGGAGCCTGCAGGAGACCCAATCCGATGCAGCACGGAGGTAGATGCAATCTAAGGGGCGTCGAGCCGACGAGCACAGGGACGCCGAGGGAGGGCGGAGGCCCCCACGGCGTTGCAACCCGCCGGTTGACAGCGCAAGGGCGTGGCGAGGAATCCCCGAGATCCGTCCAGCGGTAGATCTCGGCGGACGTATGAAGACGACGCGGCGACACGGCTCGACCTCATGGCCCCCGGTGGCGTGGTAGCACAGCGCCGCCACATGCTTCCTCCGTTGCTAGCAACCGCGCCCGAGGCAGCTGTGGTGGTGGCGCAGGAGGAGAGGGGCAGCGCTGGGCCATATGCGCGGGAGGGGTCGACGGGGACGGTGGAGCCAGCCCGACGAGATCCAGGCAACCATGGGAGGTGAGTCCCTCTACTGCTTGACGACGACAGGCACGGCAAATCAGAGGGATCTGCCGGGCATCCTACGAGGGCGCTGCCCCCAGCGGAGATCAATCTCCCCGGAGGCGGCGCGACGGCAGCGAAAGTGGGAGCCTAGGTTAAAACCCTAACTCGTGATACCATGTAGGAAAGTAGGATGCGTATAATGTGGTCGATGTATTGTATTGATCCCCTTGGGCGGTATATATAGAGTACAGAGACTTGGGGGTTATGGCACCTCCCCGATACATATGGCAGTCCGGGATTACATATCCTAACCTACCATATATACTCTTAACACCTCGTAAATATTTTCTTTTACTTTTATGAGTTTGGCCTTTCCAATCCTTACTAAATAGTCCACATGGAAAGTTTGCATGGCTGCAATCAAATGCTCAATATGCCATGGAAATTTTGCACCTCTATCTATCATTCTTTGTTTTTCTGAGTGCCTTGTTGATGATATCTTTCAGGTGAATGGTGTAAATTTAGCAGAGGTACAAGAAGGTGAAGTCACAGTAACTAATATGCACTCTTCAAATGGTCCTGATTTTATTTTGCACCTAAAGTTTACAGAAATAACAGCAGGTAATATATCTCTTGCATTGAAATTAGGATAAGATGATTTTATTTCTTTGCCTTAGTTTGTTTCCATGTTGTATTCTTAGCTTCATGTCAAGCCCATGCGCGGTTGAAGTGTGTCTACTTTCCAATTACAAAGGTATTAAAGAATTTGTAATGAGCTATGAATACATTGAAGTGTGCCCATACTAACTTTGTGTTCTTTTTAGGGAAAAGAATCTATAGACGCTATCTTGGAAAAGTTAAGGATCGATGGCTATGAAATGAAAGAGAACTTTGACAAGTTCTCTCGTGTATCAATTCGTCGACTTGGGCGTTTACTTCCCGATGCTAGATGGGTAACACTATTAAAGGCACACCCTAATTTAGTCCGCAATTATGATGTGTTCTTTGTGAAACATTTGTCTGATTTAACATAAATAAATAATAAGTCCACTTCTTGGGGAAAGCATTCTGTTGCCTTGCATCCGTACTAATGTTTTTCCTTTACTGGTCTTGCTTTTAATCTACTCTTGTAGCATCCAAGCATTTCCTTACCTTTCACGGTTCATGCTAACGAAATCTTACAATTTTTCACAAGCTGCCAGTAGTGAATATCTTAGCACCTATCATTTTCTGTGTATTTTTGTTAGACAGGAGTATTAGCCTTGTAGGGCCGGCCCATGTGGGGCCCATGTAGGCTGTGCGCCCGGCCTGATGCCGTGGCCAGGTTTTGTGGAGATGTTGATAGGATAGGCAAAGATCCCTGATTGGTGCTGATTCTATAAACCATCCCTAGGGTTTCCTTGCTTATATATTGTACCCCTTGTACTCTCTATCAATCATCCAGTTTTGCCTCTCCAATCTTGCTTTCATGGTATCACGAGTCCATCTCGGTCCGTGACCTAATCCGCTTCCGCCCTCCTGCGCGCCTCTGGCCGCGCCCTGCGCGCCTCCCGGCCGCGCATCCCCCTCCTCCCCGGCGCGCCTCCCTGGCAGCGCCGCCGATCTCGCGCCGGCCCCTCGCCAGGCCGCGATGACCGGCTCCCCCCCTTCCTCCCCTTCTGCGGTCGCCGCTGCCAAGGCTGCCACCGCGGCCGCCGCCTTCCCGCCGCCCGACCCGACTGCTGCAGCAGCCGACGCCGATGCCGCCGCGCGTCTGCGCGCGGCCAGGAAGGAGACGCGCCGCGCGGCCCTAGCGCGCGCCTCTGCCGCCGCCACGGAGGCCCAGGCTGCCGCTCAGGAGCGTGCAGCCGCCACGATCCGCGAGCGCGATGCCCTCGCTCGCGCCGAGCAGGAGCGCGCGGCCGCTGGCGACCCCGACTCCGACGATGACGACCCCGAAGTGGATGGCCCCCCCTCTGATCAGGACGCGGAGGTTGCCAACCGCCGCGAACTTCGTCAGGCGCTCCTCCATGAAGCTGCTGCGCTCGCCAACCTTCATGCCCAGGCGGTGGCGGTTCAGAACATCCGAACCCTCATCCCGATTGTTCTCGACCTCACCGCCGGCAACTACAACCGGTGGCGCGACCAGTTTCTCCTCACCGTCGGCAAGTATTCTCTGCAGGATCATGTCTTGCAGTACGACCCGGCGCCCTCCTTCCCTGACTGGCAGCGCATGGACTGCGTCGTCAAGTCATGGATCTTCGGCACCATCACCGACGACCTGGCTGCCTCCATCTCCGCGCGCAACTCCACCGCCTGCGTCACCTGGCTTGCTGTTGAGTCCCAGTTCCTCAACAACAAAGAGACGCGCGCCCTACTTCTCGAGGCGAAGTTCCGCAACTTCGTCCAGGGCGATCTGTCGGTCGCCGAGTACTGCAAGGAGATGAAGCGCATGGCGGACATGCTTGAGGACTTGCGAGACCGTCACCGACCGCACCCTCGTCCTCAACGTCATCCGCGGTCTGAACGAGCGATTCAAGACCGTCGGGATGCATCTTCGCCGGGGGCGTCCCTTCCCCACCTTCGTCGACGCGAAGGCTGATCTCCTCCTCGAGGAGATGACGATGGAGCACCACTCGACGCAGGCGACGGCTCTGGCAGCCTCCACCGTCCCCCCTCGGGCCCCCACCTCGGTGACCAGCGGCTCGGGCTCCGGGGGCGCCGCCACCTCCCAGGGCGGCTACTCTGCTCCGCCAGTCAAGAGCCGCCGCAGCCGCCGTGGCGGCAAGGGCTCTGGCGGCCAGGGATCCTCTGGGCAGGCTTCCGGGGGCCAGGGCTCCCATTCGGGCACCTCCAGCTCCGCCCAGAACCGCACCACGCCGTCCTGGCCGTCCTTCTACAACCCGTGGACTGGCACCATCCAGATGTGGCCCGGTCCGCGGCCTCCACTGGCGCCCCTGCCTGCGCGCCCTCCCCAGCAGGCTCTCCTGGCGCAGCAGCACCCCCAGCAGCCGGCGACGCCCCGCGCGCCCTTGGAGCATGCTGGCCAGTGGTCTCCACTGCCCCCCGGCTTCTTCCCCTCGTCGGTTGGTCCCTCGTCCTGGGATCAGCAATCTCTGGCATTGACATTCAGCACCATGGCGCTAAATCAGCCCCAGCAGACCAACGAGTGGTACTTCGACTCAGGTGCTACCTCTCACATGTCTCCTTCTTCCCGTTCTCTTTCACAAGTTTTTCCCATGCGGTATCCTACCCCTTGTTCAATTGTTGTCGGTAACGGCTCCTTGCTTCCTGTCACATCCACCGGTAATACTGATCTTACTCCCCAGCTTCACCTTAATAATGTTTTGGTTTCCCCTCAACTTATTAAGAACCTTATTTCTGTTCGACAGTTTACCATCGATAACAATTGCTCAGTGGAATTTGATCCGTCTGGTTGTTCTGTGAAGGATCTTCTGTCCCGGAGACTGATCGCCAGGTGCAATAGCTCCGGGCCGCTGTACCCCCTCCGCCTGCCGGTCGCCCACTCCCTTGCCGCCGCCACTGAGTCTACCCTTTGGCATCGCCGCCTTGGCCATCCTGGACAAGAGGCGCTCTCCCAGCTTGCTTCGTCGGGTCTCCCTGCCTGCCGTCACGACACTAGTTCTTCGCTATGTCATGCTTGTCAGTTAGGACGTCATTTGCGTCTTCCTTTTCCTGTGTCAACATCAAGAGCTACACATAATTTTGATCTTATACATTGTGATTTGTGGACGTCCCCTATTCTCAGTGTTTCGGGCTTTAAATATTATTTGGTCATTCTTGATGATTGTTCACATTACTTATGGACGTTTCCTCTGAAACTTAAATCTGACGCTTTCCCGACGATTGCTCACTTTTTTGCCTACGTGTCTACCCAGTTTGGCCGCACCGTGAAGGCCGTCCAGTGCGACAATGGAAAAGAGTTTGACAACTCTAGCTCCCGCACGTTCTTCCTCACTCACGGTGTTCACCTCCGCATGTCATGCCCCTACACCTCCTCTCAGAACGGTAAGGCCGAGCGCATCATTCGTTCCACTAATAACATTGTGCGCTCCCTTCTGTTCCAGGCCTCCCTACCTCCTCGCTTCTGGGTTGAAGCACTTCAGACAGCTACCCACCTTCTTAACATCTTACCCACCAAAACGCTCGCGTCTGGCACGCCGCATGCCGCCCTCCTTGGCACTGCGCCTACCTATGACCATCTCCACGTTTTCGGGTGTAAGTGTTATCCCAACTTGTCTGCTACTGCTCCCCACAAGCTGTCCCCCCGGTCGGCCCTCTGTGTCTTCTTGGGTTACTCTGCTCATCATAAAGGATACCGCTGTCTTGACCTTTCCACCAACCGAGTCATCATCTCCCGACACGTCGTTTTCGATGAGTCCTCGTTCCCTTATGCCGAGCAGGGCCCCTCTCCCTCACCGGCTGACCTTGATTTTTTGGATACTACTGACTGTGTGCCAGCACCTATCGGTCCTGTGCATAAGTTTCTCCCTGCAGGTTTTGGTGTTGCTCACCCCGCACAGCCACGTACGGCTGCGTCCGGCGCTCCTCCGGCTGGTTCAGCAGCGCTAGATGCGCTCCCAGCTGGTCCTCCCTCGCCCGGCGCGCCCGTGGTCGGTTCGGCGGCTGCACCATCATCCGCACAGCCACGTGCAGCTCCTGCTCCTTCCGCGCAGCCACACGCGGCTCCTGGACCCCCTCCGGGTTTTCCAGCCATGCCTGGAATGGCCCCGGAGGCCTCACCGACGCCCGGCGCAGCACCGGCCCCCTCCTCGACGACACCGCCGCACCAGGCGGTCGCGGCGCCCTCTGCGCGCCCTGATCACCTCTTCCAGCAGGTGTACACCCGCCGGGAGCGCCCAGCCCCGGCACCCACCGCGGCGCCATCCCCTGGCACGTCTCCCCTGACGTCCTCCAGTACGACTACGTCCCTGCCGGCGGGTGCTGTTGCTGTGCCACCAGTGAGCAACCAGCACACCATGACCACGCGCGCGAAGAGCGGCTTCAGAGTACCGTCTCTCTTCACCGCCGCAGAGCTGTCTCCAGTGCCCAAGACCTTCCGTAGCGTGCTTGCCGACCCTAACTGGCGCGCTGCTATGGAAGAGGAACATGCTGCCCTTTTGAAGAACCACACTTGGGATCTTGTGCCGCGCCCTCCGCGCGCTAATGTGGTCACCGGCAAGTGGGTCTTCAAGCACAAGTTCAACGCCGACAGGTCCCTTGAGCGGTATAAGGCCCGCTGGGTTCTTCGTGGGTTCACTCAGCGGCCTGGCGTGGATTATTCAGAAACGTTCAGTCCGGTCGTGAAGCCTGCTACTGTTCGAACTGTGCTCTCCCTGGCTCTCTCCAATCGCTGGCCCATCCACCAGCTCGATGTGAAGAATGCTTTTCTGCACGGCACTTTGACCGAGACAGTCTACTCTATGCAGTCTGCTGGTTTCGAGGACTCCGCTCATCCGGATTTTGTTTGTCAGCTCAACAAGTCCCTCTATGGATTGAAGCAAGCCCCCCGTGCCTGGTACAGCCGGTTTGCCACTTATCTTTTGTCTGTGGGGTTCACTGAAGCCAAGTCAGACACGTCGCTGTTCGTCTACAAGCGTGGTTCTGATGTTGCCTACTTGCTGCTCTATGTCGACGATATCATCCTCACCGCCTCCTCCACTGAGCTCCTTGGTCGGATCATCTCTGCTCTCCAGCACGAGTTCTCCATGAAGGATCTTGGTGACCTGCACTACTTCCTCGGTATGCAGGTTCAGCGCCGTGATGATGGCCTATTTCTTTCTCAGCAGCAGTACATGGTTGACATCCTAGCTCGTGCTCATATGGCGGATTGCAAGCCTTGTTTGACTCCAGTGGATACGAACCCCAAGGTCTCTGCTACAGATGGCGCCCCAGTTGCTGATGCTTCTGAGTTTCGGAGTCTTGCTGGTGCTCTCCAGTACTTGACCTTCACTCGGCCTGACATCGCCTACGCCGTCCAGCAGGTTTGCCTTCATATGCATGATTCTCGGGAACCTCATCTGACTGCTCTGAAGCGCATTCTCCGCTACGTCAAAGGCACTCTTCACTTGGGCCTTCTGCTGCGACCGTCTTCTGCTACTGATCTTGTGGTCTACACTGATACTGATTGGGCTGGCTGTCCTGATACGCGCAAGTCCACCTCGGGCTATGCTGTGTTTCTTGGTGACTGTCTCATCTCCTGGTCCTCCAAGCATCAGACCACTGTGTCCAGATCCAGTGCTAAGGCCGAGTATCGCGCTGTGGCAAATGGTGTTGCCGAAGCGTCATGGTTGCGCCAGCTTCTACAAGAGCTCCATGCTCCTCTGCGCCGTGCAACGTTGGTCTATTGTGACAACATCAGCGCAGTCTACATGTCGTCAAACCCAGTACAACATCAGCGCACCAAACACATTGAGATTGACCTTCACTTTGTCAGGGAACGAGTTGCTGTTGGAGATGTTCGTGTTTTGCACGTGCCGACTTCCTCTCAGTACGCCGACGTCTTCACCAAGGGACTTCCTTCTTCGGTCTTTGCGGAGTTTCGGTCCAGTCTGAACGTGTGCAGTGGCTGACGCTCAGACTGCGGGGGCGTGTTAGACAGGAGTATTAGCCTTGTAGGGCCGGCCCATGTGGGGCCCATGTAGGCTGTGCGCCCGGCCTGATGCCGTGGCCAGGTTTTGTGGAGATATTGATAGGATAGGCAAAGATCCCTGATTGGTGCTGATTCTATAAACCATCCCTAGGGTTTCCTTGCCTATATATTGTACCCCTTGTACTCTCTATCAATCATCCACTTTTGCCTCTCCAATCTTGCTTTCAATTTTAGTACTGTAATCATGGGACACATTTATTTGAAACTGATTTGGATTATCCGATATACCTTTCGCACAACTTTGCATGTAACCAAATTAGGTTATCATGATATTTGTAGAGAGTTGGGCAAACACCACACACCCTAATGAGGGGGGGTGACATTTCATTATATAGGCCGTATAGGCTTGGAGTACAAGTTAGGGTACAAATACAATACAAGACCATATACAACTCTATATATCTAACACCCGCCCGCAGTCGCAGGGGAAGCATCACGAACACCAAGACTGGACCTAAAATCAGTAAACAACTGTACAGGAAGACCCTTAGTCATGATATCAGCATACTGATGTGATGAAGGAACATGGAGGACCCGGACTTCCCCCAAAGCGACCTTCTCACGGACAAAGTGGATGTCAATCTCAATGTGCTTCGTTCGTCGATGGTGAACTGGGTTAGCTGTCATATAGACAACACTAACATTGTCACAAAAGACAACCGTAGCCTTCTTGAGAGGAAGATGAAGTTCCTGAAGAAGCTGACGCAGCCAACAACACTCAGCCACAACGTGAGCAACTGCTCTGTACTCGGCCTCGGCACTCGAACGAGAAACTGTGTGCTGCCGCTTGGACTTCCAAGATACCAGAGTATCACCAAGATAAACACAATAACCCGAAGTAGAACGCCTCGAATCAGGACAACCAGCCCAGTCGGCATCAGAATAGGCTGTGAGGGTATCAACAGAACCTGTACCAATGTGTAGGACAAAAGACAGTGTGCCCTTCACATAGCGCAGGATGCGCTTGACAAGCGCAAGATGTGGCTCCCGAGGATCATGCATGAACAAACAGACCTGCTGAACAGCATATGCAAGATCAGGACGGGTCAAGGTGAGGTACTGCAAAGCTCCAGCAAGACTCCTGTACTCAGAGGCATTGACCACAGGTGCACCATCTGTGGCAGACAACTTGGACTTAGAATCCACTGGCGTCGATACAGGATGGCAATCACTCATACCAGCACGCTGAAGAAGGTCCAAGGCATATTGTCGCTGAGACAGAGATAACCCATCTGAAGAGCGAGTAACAGAAACTCCCAGAAAGTGATGAAGTGCTCCAAGATCTGTCATAGCAAACTCGGCATGAAGTCGATCAGTAATGCGTTGAAGCAGGACAGAGGACGAGGCAGTGAGAACGATGTCATCCACATATAACAGAAGGTAGGCAGTGTCAGCACTAGTCTTGTAGACAAACAATGAGTGGTCAGACTCTGAAGGAACAAAACCCAACTGTCGTAAGTATGTGGCAAACCGCTGATGCCAAGCACGAGGAGCCTGCTTCAGACCATAAAGAGACTTCTGGAGAAGGCAGACATAATCAGGATATGCAGGATCAACAAAACCAGGAGGCTGTTGACAGTAAACTGTCTCATCAAGACGACCGTGAAGAAAAGCATTCTTCACATCAAGCTGGTGAATCGGCCACTGTCGAGAAGCTGCAATGCTCAGAACCGTCCGAATGGTCTCTGGCTTAACAACCGGACTGAATGTCTCATCAAAGTCAAGACCAGGCTGTTGAGTGAATCTGCGGGCGACCCAACGAGCCTTGTGACGAGACAGAGAGCCATCTGAATTATACTTAAGCTTGTAAATCCACTTCCCTGTCACAACATTAGCACCAGGAGGCCGAGGAACAAGACGCCAAGTATCATTGTCAGTCACAACATTAGCACCAGGAGGCCGAGGAACAAGACGCCAAGTATCATTGTCAATCAGGGCCTGAAACTCATCTGCCATAGCTGTGCGCCAATTGGGATCAGCAAGCGCACTACGATAATTGCTCGGAACAGGAGAAGCAACCTTATGATCAGTAGATAAATTCCGGTAATCGACAGGGTTTATGGTACCAGTCTGAAGACGAGTCAACCGCCGTAGAGTAGGCGGCGGTGAGGGGCCGCGCATCGGCCGTAAAGGAGGCTCAGGCGGCCGAAGATCACGCGCTGTAGCACCATACCGTCGAACAGGAAGAGGACCATTGACGGGGCGACGACAGTAGACGTTACCGAAACGCCCAGCCGGAGCAGCAGGTCCGGCAGGCGCTGGTGGAGCAGCGGGGACGACAGGAACAGCGGGCGCTGGTGGAGCAGCGGCTGGAGAAGGCGCAGGAACAGTCTCCACGGAGTCTGTCCCGCCAAGAGGAAGACACCCGCCCGTAGTCGAAACAGATCCTGACGAGGGCACGAGACCACACCCGCCCGGACTGCTAGTAGCTGCAGCGTCGTCGAGAGGCCCTGACGGGGGCACGAGACCACACCCGCCCGGACTGCCAGAAACCGAAGTGCCAGATGGGGGTACGGAACCACACCCACCAGACGTGGAGACACCCAGAGCGCCGGGTAGGGGCACTAGACCACACCCACCAGACTGGGAAATGTCAGGGCTTGGTGGGGGTACGAAACCACGCCCACCAAGCAATCCGCCACCAGCTGCATGATTAGTAAAACAAGGTGCAATATCCAAGTCGCGACCGAGAAGAAAATCAAAGGAGCTGGTGGGAGTGCTAGAGTCACGCGCAAACGGAAAAGCTCATCAAATACAACATGACGAGAGATGATGATCCGGCGCGTGGAGAGATCCAAACAACGATATCCCTTGTGAGCAGAGGGGTACCCCAAAAACACACAGGCAGTGGAACGTGGCGCAAGCTTATGCGGGGATGTGGCCTGTAGATTGGGGTAACAAAGGCATCCAAAGACACGTAAATGCTCATAGGAGGGAGGAGATTGGTACAAACGAGTGTACGGGACTTCGTTGCGAATGGAAGAGGAGGGGCGCCGGTTAAGCAAGTATGTAGCGGCTGCAAGGGCCTCAGCCCAGTATTTGGGGGGCATGGACGCATGGATGAGCATGGTGTGCATAGAGTTATTGAGGGTACAAAGCACACGTTCAGCTTTGCCATTTTGTGGGGAAGTGTAGGGACAGGAGAGATGGAAGGCGATGCCGTGGGCAGCAAGCAAGTCGTGCATGGCATGGTTAACAAACTCCGTCCCATTATCAGCTTGGAAGCATCTAACGGTAGAACCGAACTGTGTGCGAACGTATGGGATAAAATCAGCAAGGTGCTGACGGACCTCAGACTTGTGCTTAAGTGGAAACGTCCAGCAAAAATGAGTGAAATCATCCAGCAAAACCAAATAATAAGAATAGCCAGAAATACTAGGAATTGGTGATGTCCAAACATCACAATGAACTATCTCGAAAGGGGAAACAGTCTGTGAACGAGATGAACTAAAAGGGAGACGCGCATGTTTGCCAAGTTGACAGGCGTGGCAAAGGGTGCGGCCTATTTTATTACATGAAAGTAGATTGTGTTTCCTGAGACTAGCTATGGCGGCTGGAGCAGGATGACCGAGGCGACGGTGCCACACCGAGGAAGATGCTGCAAGGAGGGCGGTAGCAGTGGGCTGGGCAGCAGGCGAGATGGTGTAGAGATCGCCTGAGCTATTGCAGCGAAGAATCACGCGTCCTGTCTTGGGTTCCTTGACAGAGAAACCAAAAGCGTCAAATTCTATAGAACCACCATTATCGTGGGTAAACTGGCGAACAGAAAGTAAATTGCGAACAATGGAGGGAGCGATAAGGATGTTGTTCAGGAGGGAATTTAGCGGAATTGGTGTCTAGAATCGAGGAGCCGCGGGTCGTGACAGGGATACGTGCACCATTGCCTACTAGAATTGAAGAATCAGCAGCTGGAAGACGAGAGTGGAGTATACCTTCAGATGAATGCATGTGAGTGGAAGCGCCGGTGTCCATCACCCAGGTGTCGCCTTGCAGCGACATCTGCTGCAGAGCAGCCACAAGGCCAGCCATGTCCCACTGCGCCTGGCCGCCGGATTGCTGCGCAGCAACCGCAGTGTGGGCCTGGGGAGCAGACCCAAGAAGTCTAGGGCCACCGCGCTGTTGTCCACCGCCACGCGAGCCCTGGCCGCCGCCGCCGAAGCCGCCCGCCTGACCCTGCTGACCCCATGGATTGATGCAAATCCAGGGTCCATTAGGGTTGGGCGCGCGTGGCTGTTGCGGCTGTTGGCCGCCGCCGCCGCCGCCCTTGCGGTTGTTGTTCCTCTTCCGCCTCTGCTGGCCACCGCCGCCGCCGCCGCCTTGCTGTTGCTGCTGCGCCAGGAGTTGCTGAGGAGGAGGTGGCATGGAGGAGTGGCAGGAGGACCCGCAGCCGGAGGAGCCGCAGCCGGAGGGCGTGGAGGCGTTGAGAGCGGTGGAGGTGACCAGCTTGGCCTCCTCGGCCAGGCGCAACTCCTTGAGGGCAAGGCGATCAAGGGCGCTGGAGAAGGTGATGTCGGGGTCATCAGCGATGATGTCGCAGGTGGAGCTGAAGCGAGGATTGGCGCCTCGAAGCAGGTTGAGCACCATCATCGTGTCATCGACGGGTCTGCCGACGTCACGAAGGCGATCAGCAACCTTCTTCATCTCCTGGCCGTAGGCTTCGACGGACAGATCCCCCTGAGTCAGGGTCATGAAGGCCTGACTCAGGAAGATAGCACGGGGTGCCCGATTCGCCCGGAAGCGGGCAGCGATGCCGGCCCAAAGCTTGTGTGCCGTCGGGTCCGCCTCCATGATGAAGTCGTGAACGGCGTCGGAGATGGTGCTGTAGATCCAGGAACGGACGCAGCAGTCCTCCTGAATCCACAGAGGGGTGAGGGGATTGGGAGGTGCTGTCCCGTCGATGTGCGACATCAGGGCGAAAGTGCCGCACATAGCCTCGAAGCACGCCTTCCACTTGGAGAAGTTGTCGGCGCGGAAGTCAAGCTTCATCGGGACGTAGGAGTGCACGTTGATCGCGGCGTAAGGGAGCGCCATGGGAGAATCAATCTGTGCAGCAGAGTCATCGCCGAAGAGAAGAGAAAACCCGATGGAGCAATCGGAATCGCTGTCACCGGAGTCCACGTGGGTGATGGTGGACATTAACAGATGGGATCTGGTGTGGTGGAGAGGTCGCGCGCAGCCAGGGAGGCGGCGGCGCGAAGGGCAGCGGAAGAGAGGAGGCACGCGTAGCTAGGGAGGGGGCAGCGCGCTAGGGCAGGGAGGGAGGGAGGGAGAGAGGCAGGCCTAGGGTTTAGGCTCTATACCATGTAGAGAGTTGGGCAAACACCACACACCCTAATGAGGGGGGTGACCTTTCATTATATAGGCCGTATAGGCTTGGAGTACAAGTTAGGGTACAAATACAATACAAGACCATATACAACTCTATATATCTAACAATATTGAGCCTGCCTGCTTGCACTTAAATCATCACAACCCATTTGATAACGGATTGGGCTGATAACATCATCTGGTACTATGCCAAGATAGAGTTACTTGCAGAACCCTATGTTGCCTCAATTGTTTGATACCTTTTGCTAATGCCAATTGCTGACCAGTCCAAAACATTCATTTGGTACAATAGTTTATGCACTCAGTATCCTTCAGAGTCTGCCCAATTGACCAAGTTGTCTTTTGGTTTGACTTTGGAGATATTTCTCATTCTCAACTGTAATGATATGTTTCTATTCCCCCTTGTTACGGATCCTAAGGAGGAATGGAGGATTCATGCTTGGGAAAATCATAATTGAGAGGAAATTGTTAACTTGATCACACTGAACTCATACAATGAATATGATTTGCCTCTAATTTTCAGCACAATAGATACCAATTTCGTTACATGATTCCTCTTTCATATTTGGATTGAAATTATCTAGTGTGGATATTGGCAGACTTAATGCATATGAAACTCATAGAGAGCATCCAAACAGAGTACTTTTGCATTAACTGCTTGATTTGCCCTTTTCCATTAATCTTTTTACCACATAATGTTTTATTCACTGTAGGGTCCTCTTCCATTCATGGAATCTAAATACAGAAAAGGCCGCAAGGCTGAATTCTTTAGAAGAAGATGCAAGAGGGTAAAATGCTTTGTAGGTGAGCTTAACATACTACTACCTATTACCAGACAACCAACTTTATGGATGTATTAACTTGGATAGTTTTTTTATGAAAAACCAAGAAAGCTAAATTTTGGATATTCACTAACTTGTGAACTTAAAATTATTTTTCCCATCAACCTTGCATTTGTTGTTTTAACTTGGATAGTTTTGAATTTGACACTCTGTATTTTTGCAACGAACAAGTTTACACAATCAAACTGGAAATGCTATGTTGTTGGTACATGTTTAGTAGACCAAAGTCCAAACATGGCAGTTGTTTTAGCAGTGCGAAGAGGATTGCTTCAAGATCATATATAACCTCACATCCATAGCAGTGATAATTGACCTGCTAGTTATGCCACATCAAACTACACCCAGTCACACACCTTCCTTGTCATTTGCCTGAAAGTACACCTCCTACTTCTCCTTCAGGGCCTGCAACTCGGTAACAAAGTTTTCTATGAAAACTTGAAGGGTCCACTGAGTAAAAACCTGTGTCCTGGTATTAGAAGCTATGTTTGCCTTGATTGTGATTGTTAGTTTGCAATGGCCAATGGGACAACTAATCTGCAGAAAAAATGGCTTAGACAACATGGCACAGGGGGATCATATCAAAATAGTCGAAGTTTCTAGTGTGTGTGGTGCACCTGTAATCGGGTGTGTTAGGGAGTAGGCCTGCTGGCCCTCTCTTTGTATTTTTTTTACTCTCTTCTTAATGAAATGACATGCAGCTTTCTTCAGTTCAAGAAAAAAGGGGGTGGTATCAAAATAGGAGATATACTGAACAGAATCTGCGAAGGTCTAAATAGTAAAAGAAATTTATATATTGGTTAAGTCACGAGTACAATCCGTCTTTTAAGGACGAGCAAGGTTTCCAGCAGTCAGTTAGCTGCCCTCCTAGCATTCACAAGGAAGTAATCTGCCTCAAGGGCAGAGGTTGGAGGCGCCATGTGCTAGGTGGCGGCCAACCTTAGCAGTTGCAGGCTCGGGACTTGCCTCCCCCTTCACCTCTGACTTTCAAGTCCGCGCTCAGCACTCGGCGTTGTATGAGGCTAGATGGAAGAAAAGTAGACTGGATTGAATCGTCTTTAATTAGTTCGGCTGACCATAGGGTGTTGCCATGGCACACCTAGCGGGTCCCTAGCACCTTTGCACTAGAGCAACAAAATATTATCTAAACCCATTAAACAATGTAATAACAACTTAAAACTCTTTTTTTTTATCTAAAACCCTACTTTGTTTCCTGAAAACTATTATTAACCTGTCTGGTCCAAACAACTATAAGATTTTATTATTTCATTGCTTAAATATTTTTTTTGTTACATATATTTTTGCAGAAACAGATGCAGGGTTCTCTCCAACACTTTCAAAGGTAAATTGCCACATTTTAGTCCTTATCTGTTCCTACTTGTTTTTCTTTTTCCATTTCGTGTGCTACCTGGATGTATGAATTAACTTGATGTTCAAATTTTCATAGAATTGTTGGCCTTTCTAGGGTATATTCCTTTGCAACAAGAGAGTTATTGTTATATCATCTATGAAAGGATACCTTGTTAGATCGAAGCTAAAAACATCTAAAATAATTCTCCTTGGGTACCCTAAATTGAAGGTGTTCGGACCAGTAATACGACTAAAATCAGTTATTGCGTCATGTAGTAGACAATCTCATATATGTTTTTATCACCAATCTAAATTAGAACATATTTGTAAAACATTATAGAGTTACGAAATCTTCAAGTCAAGTATTCTCATTTCTTTTTTCTATATCAATCCAAATATTCAATACATTTTTATTTCATTGGTTGACATAAAGTTTTTATTGGACGACGACGACAACAACAACAACATAGACTTTTTTCCCAAACAAGTTGGGGTAGGCTAGAGATGAAACCCGAAAGAAATAAGTTCAAGGTTCAGGCACATTGATAGCTAGTCTCCTACCACTCCTATCCAAAGCTATCTCTTTAGAGATATTCCAATCCTTAAGGTCTCTCTTAACCGACTCATCCCACGTCAGTTTAGGTCTACCTCTACGCCTCTTTACATTATCGACCCGCTCAAGAACCCCACTACGCACCGGCGCATCAGGAGGCCTTCGTTGGACATGTCCAAACCATCTCAGCCGATGCTGGGTAAGTTTCTCCTCAATTGGTGCCACCCCGACCCTATCCCGAATAACTTCGTTCCGGACTCTATCCCTCCTTGTGTGCCCGCAAAACCACCGCAACATCCGCATCTCTGCTACACTCAGTTGCTGGACATGTCGCCTTTTTGTAGGCCAACATTCAGCACCGTATAACATCGCCGGACGAATTGCTGTCCTATAGAACATGCCTTTTAGGTTTTGTGGCACCCTCTTGTTACAAAGGATGCCAGAAGCTTGCCGCCATTTCAACCAGCCAGTTGAAATTCTATACCTAACATCTTCATCAATGTTGTCATCGTTTTGTAGCACCGATCCTAAATACCGAAAAGTATCCTTCTGGACCACCACTTGCCCATCTAGACTAACATCTATCTCATGCCTAGTCGCGCTGAAATCGCACATCATATATTCGGTCTTGGTCCTACTAAGTCTGAACCCTTTCGACTCTAACGTGCGTCTCCACAGCTCTAACTTCCTATTAACCCCTGCCCTACTTCGTCAACTAGCACCACATCATCAGCAAAGAGCATACACCAAGGGATCTCACCTTGTATATCCCTTGTGACCTCATCCATCACTAAAGCAAATAAATAAGGGCTCAATGCTGACCCCTAGTGTAGGCCTATGTTAATAGAAAAGTCAGTGGTGTTGCCATCACATGTCCGGGCAAACGTCGTCGCATTCTTGTACATATCCTTAATGAGAGTAATGTACTTAGTTGGGACTTTGTGCTTCTCCAAGGGCCACCACATGACATTTCTCGGTACTTTGTCATATGCATTCTCAAGGTCAATAAAGACCATGTGTAAGTCCTTCTTCTGCTCCCTATATCTCTCCATCAATTGCCCTATTAAGAAAATTGCCTCCATGATTGACCTTCCAAGCATGAACCCAAATTGGTTTTGGGTCACACTTGTCACTCTTCTTAGGCAACGCTCGATAACCCTCTCCCAAAACTTCATCGTATGACTCATCAGCTTAATCCCACGGTAGTTAGTACAACTTTGAACATCGTCCTTGTTTTTGAAGATAGGTACTAATATACATCTCCTCCATTCTTCCGGCATCTTGTTTGACCGAAAAATGAGATTAAAAAGCTTAGTTAACCATACTATTACTCTATCTCCTAGGCATCTCTACACCTCAATGGGGACACCATCAGGGCCCATCGCTTTACCTCCCTTCATCCTCTTCAAAGCCTCCCCGATCTCTACCTCCTGAATTCTCCTCACAAAACGTCTGTTGGTATCGTCAAAAGAGTCATCTAACTCAAGGGTAAGGCCCTCACTCTCTCCATTAAACAACTTGTCGAAATACTCTTTCCATCTATCCATGATCTCCTCATCCTTCACTAGCAGTCGATCTGTCCCATCCTTAATGCATTTGATTTGGTTGATGTCCCTTGTCTTCCGCTCGCGGATCCTAGTCATCCTATAAATGTCCTTCTCCCCTTCTTTCATGCCTAGCCGCTGATACAGGTCATCATACGCCTTACCCTTTGCTACACTCATAGCTCGCTTTGCAACCCTCTTCGTTAATTTATAGCCCTCGATGTTGGCTGCACTCTTGTCAAGGTGGAGGCGATTGAAACACTTTTTCTTCTCCTTAATAGCCCTTTGCACCTCGTCGTTCCACCATCAGGTGTCTTTCCCCTCCTGTTTGCCTCCCCTACTCACGCCAAACACCTCTGAGACCACCTTCCGAACACATATTGCCATCTTTAGCCACATGTCATCTGCGTCTTCTCCTTCTTCCCAAGGCCTCTCACCTAGCATCCTTTCCTTAAACGCTTGTGCCGCTTCCCCTCTAAGCTTCCACCACTTTGTTCTCGCAATCTTGGCACGTTTGTCCCGGTGGACACGTACCCGAAGACGAATGTCCGCCACCACAAGCTTGTGTTGAGGGACAACACACTCCCCAGGTATCACCTTACAATCTAAGCAATCACGTCTATCCTCCCTCCTAGCAAGGGTAAAGTCGATCTGGCTCGAGTGTTGTCCACTACGAAACGTCACAAGATGGGATTCCCTCTTCTTAAACATGGTATTCGCTATCAACAAGTCGTAGGCTAACGCGAAGTTCAACACATCCTCCTCTTGACTCCTGCTACCATACCCAAAACCCCTGTGCACTCGCTCGAACCCTACATTAGTTGCACCCATATGGCCGTTGAGATCTCCTATGAAGAGTTTCTCGCTGGTAGGCACGGTACTAACCATGCTATCTAGATCTTCCCAGAACTGCATCTTGGTGCTCTCACTAAGGCCTACCTGAGGGGCATAGGCACTGTTCACATTCAAAACCGAATCTCCAACTACCAACCGGATTAGGATAATCCGGTCGCCTTGCCTTCTAACCTCTACGACTCCATCCTTAAGGCTCCTATCAATCAAGATGCATACACCATTCCTACCCGGAGTTGCCCCCTGTACCAAAGCTTGAAGCCAGTATTCTCAACCTCCTTCGTCTTCTGGCCCTTCCATTTAGTCTCCTGAACGCATAGAATATTTACACGCCTCCTAATTGCTGTATCAACTAGCTTTCGCAACTTACTCGTTAGGGACCCTACGTTCCAACTACCTATACGAATCCTAGTTGGCTCGACTAGCTTCCTTACCCTTCGCACCCGTCGAGGGAAGTGCGAAGACCCTTGCTCATTTGTCACTACACCCGGGCGTAGATGTAGCGCGCCATTCAGGTGACGACCCGACCGTTGCTCACTTATCATCGTACCCAGGTCACGATACGACGCGCCCTTGGGGGGATGGCGACCCGGCCCTTGCCCATTTATCACCACACCCGGGTTCCGATGTAGCGCGTCGCTAAGAGGGTTACGCCCCCAATGAGTTTCTTGTGGGTTTCAAATCCATTAGAGTGGCTATTTTTTAACGCAACCCTCCTCCTTTACCCGGACTTGGGACCGGCTATGCTGAGACGACTCAGGAGAGAGAGAGTCTTCCAGTCAGCATAGGCGGAGTTCATATTTTATGGACAAAGTAAAAAAATTGTTTTACTTCATATAATCTAGGAGTATGGCATCACTTGTTCTATATGTGGCAGCATTGCATATTTTATGGAAGCAGTTTGAACCGCATATGCCTTGGTTGAGCTAGTCAGTATTCGTTTTTTCTTTTAAAAATTGTGCAAAGGCGCTACTTTTTGTTATGTCTTATAAGCGTGTCCATGTGAGTTTTTGCAGGTTGGTTTTGTTTCTGTTGGGGCTCTTTTACCCCTTTTCTTCGTAATATAAAGATATTCAGCTCTCATGCGTGTTCGAGAAGAAAGTTTGAACCAAACAATATAACATATAGTGTTCCAAGTGCCTTTATTATGTCTCACAGAGAAAATTGATAGGATTCTTTCATCCAAGTGTTACAAATTCCTAGAATGGAATATTTCCATTAAACTGTCATTTCAGAAAGTAGAATTCTACAGATAGTGTATAACATTGATATTCATATGAAATGCACTCGACATTATTGTCTTGCACCGTTGATATTATTAGACACCCCCATATTCTATGAGTCAGTCACTTGTTCCTTTGATACGCACTCAACAATGTAGAGTTACAAACTGGGGTTAAATTTTGCAGACTGATTTAGCACAACATAATCATTTTACGAAGGCACTTCGTAATTGGGGCAGCAATTTTTTGAACAATACCTCAGGTTTTGTTGTGCACCCATCTGATTTAGTGCTCTAGTAGTCTTTTAGCACTTACTAGCTAAATTTTAATTTTATAATTCTAATATCTGTGGTTGGTCTAACTCTTTCTTTTGTTAAATAGCTGAGGTTGATGTTGAAGCTCATGACAAGGACGGAAAATTACTAAGTTATAATCAGCTGGAGAAACAATACTATGATTGGATCAAGGAAATGCATGATAAGTATGATGTGGAAATGGATGGTGGGGATGATGAACCCACCCTTATTATCAATCCAAAGTGCAAGGAACGACTTGCAATATCCAATGATGGTGAGGGATTACAGATGCATAACCGTTGTGCTTATCGTATGCTTATTCAATCAACAAATCATGAAATTCTGTGAACATTTTTTATTATATTCTGATTACAATCCTGCAGTTGAAGTCATTAGACTTCATAGATCAATTAGCAGAAAAGGGAAAACTTGGAGGAGAGGAGATCATCTGAAAATTCATAAGGGAGCAACTGGACGTATGAAAACTGCATTCTATTCGTTGAAAACTTCTTTGTGTACCACTTTGGAGTACATTGTTGTTGAAGGTCTTCAAGGAGATATTTGCGGTGAGTTCACTCATGTTCTAATGTATTCGTCTTTTATGACATATCTGCATTCTGAAAGAGGTTGGATATCTTTCATTTCTGATGTTGGGCTGCCTTATTCACAGGTGAAGCCCGCCTTATATGCAGGTCCTTTTTTAATCCCCATTTATCCATAAAAATTGCTTTCCTCTTTTTTCAGAAATGTGAAACTTCGTAAATTTTCTAGGCCTATCGATTGCTCTGACGAGCAAGGATGCTGGCTCGATGAAACCGAGTGCACGAGTCCAAACATATCTATACAAGAATCAGTCTCGTTTCCTGTCAGCATAATAGATGATAGACTGGTAAATTCTTGTGTAATTGCATGCAAATTTCTGGCGTTTGGTGTGTTCTTAATTGCTATACTTGTAGTGCGAAATTATGGATGATAATTCTTGGAATCAAGTGCTGAAAAAGAGAAAGGAGAAGGCTCCTGCATGGATTGAACTCATCAGGAATTCTGAAGTCGACACTCTTGGACTAGGAGGGGTCAGTAATTTAATAGGCTCAATTTTTAATGTGAAATATTTGTAAACAGCCTTTGGAGTATGCATCTTATGTCTTTAAATTGTGTGTGTGCGCCTTTTTTTTTTTGCATGTATGTGCTACTTTGACAGGATCTACCATATGAAGGTGATGTAATGGCTGGTTATCAACCTCCACACGAAATTGTAGCTGTTTTACGGCCAGGAAATTATACGCCTAGCTCCACTGGTCATCTTGAGCAGAAGTATATTGTGAAGGATGAGCTGGAGATGGTAATGGAGGTTAAACATTTGGCCAGAAGTAAAAACTGTCCTGCAAAACTTGTTGATAGAAAGGTGAAGAAAACCTCATTGCATAATGACATACATGGACTGTACGTATTTCCATTGAGAGAAGCTTCATGGATATTTAAAAAATCTGGAGTTTACCAGTTTAATTTCTCTGTGGTAAGTATAGTAACATTATCATACGGAATCAGTTGCAAGAATTTTTCTTTTAATCTTATGCTGTATATTGAAATGCTTTGTAGAGTTGCAGATATACAAGTATCATTCAGAAACAGACAACTATAACAGTCTGTCCCGACTTGAACTCTAGGCGTTGTCTTTTCAGTATCGCTGGCTCTTCTACTGATAGTGCTCCTGTGAATATAAGGTTCGTGCTGGGATGCGTACGTAGTTGGACTAGTAATATTTGTGTAATTACTAGCTTTCTGGCTTGTTGAACATGGCCTATAAATCAGGTGGTCTGCCCTTTCTCATTCAAATTCCTCATTATCTGAAAGTAGGGACTGAGTTAACTATGCTCATTTGATTGGTTTTATGATGTTCAGTTGATTAAATTACTTTCTCACATTCCAATATGTTCTCCTGTTAGGCTGTGAGGTTACTGTTACTAGCATTTTCTGTGCCTCTTCATTCTATATAAGCGAAATGCTTTCAGGTGCCCTTGGCATTCTAAGTTGCCTCATGTTTTTATAGTGTCCGAAGTCCGAACAGTCTGCTCAATCTTCATTGATAGTACAAGTATTGCAATTAGGCCCCAACATGGGCTCACACTAAACTTCACTCCAACACGTCCCTAAAAAATGCCCAAAAAAGTCCATGATTGCCTGTCATATGAAGTTCTGCATAGAACCTTGTTTGCTTCATTTGTTATATTTGTTCCTGCTACATTTACTCTTGCCTTTTCAGTTGATAAGAATTGTTATTGCAGGCTTGGATGTCCAGTTAGATGTCTTGTTGTTAAAAGTGTTGATCAATATGGAAATGAAATTCCTTTCCTTGATACATCTGGCATTACTATAACTATATTTGATGGTGATGATGTCCTTGCGCATGTTGATGACGTTGAAGTGGAACTCTCATCAGATTCATTAGCAATGAACGTCAAAGTATGCCATAAGAACATCCATTATCACAATACTGACCATAACTTGGTAATATCTGATGTTTCAATGCTAACCATATTTGACGTTGTTCTGTGCATGAAGGATTTTGTGTTTAAAACCAGCAAGTTAGACATACTACGGCCAAAGTATGAGGCGAAGTTGAAGCTATCTTCATTGGATAATAAGTTGTCTGGTATATGGCCATGTAAAGGTTAGATAGAAAGCTTGTTTACTTATCTGTTACATTCATGTATTGCAATTTTATAGTTTCGTTAATCTTTATTCCATGAGGAATTTTTTATCATTTTGTAAGTACTTAGTCTTATTCACACCATAAGAGTTGACATGTTTCCCTGCAGTTAAACCAGGCCTTCCATCAACCATTATTATGGACATGTCCGTCTTCTTGGAAGAGAATTTAACTCCTGGAAGAGTGATTGATAATTTCCTTCTTGAGGTACTTAAATTATGATCCTAACTTGTACACCATACTTACCTAAATAAGCATGGTTAATCGGTTACTGCACATGACCAGTAAGGGCCCAACATAGCTATTAGAAGTCCTTATGAATCATCGGAACCCTACGTATCACGGATACATTGGTTCTGAGTATCACCGATACGCGATAGGGTACAGTGATATGCTGATATGGCAATAGCTCAAAAATAAGGATACACCAATATGGTGAATAATATATATTTAAATTAAGTAATAACCATTACAGCTAAAAACAACCACATTTCTTTCCACACACGTCACTCCTGGAAGAGAATCGATTGGTACAAGCCTACATGGTATGGCATGAGAAGGGAAACTAACTGTTACAGCAAGAGAATCGATTGGTACATGGTACCTCTTCTCGTCTTGACCCTACAAGTGACCAAGAAGCTCTGGAGTGCGATGTCTTGACCGACGATTTCTTCATGACGCTCCTGCAGGCTGCAGTTTTCACTCGAGGTACCGGAGCATGCGCCACAGTCCTGATGATGCACGCCTTATGCCCGTGGATTCAGATCCCACAGTTTCGGATCCCAGTGGCTATGCTCGCTCCTGGCAGCATGCATGATCCCAATGGCAGGCCTACCAAGGGACGACGCTAGTGCTAAAAGATGAGGAGTAGAGGACACATGCGCTGACTACCAACGGGTCAAATGTTGGTGGGCTCTGAGAAGAGGTTTAGCTGTGCCAACGTATCAGGAGAAGCATATCACGAAGTATCCGCTGCATACTGAGAATTATGTTTTTATTTTTAAATCTTATGTTCTCGATACTTTTGATACGCATATCGGGCCTGTATCGCCGTATCCTGCTGTATTGGATACGGGCAATGCACCCTTCCTGGCGTGTCAGTGATTCATAGATCGGAACATATTGTCCATTGATAGCATATTTAATAGGAATGTAGGACCTGACATTATTGGGAAGATTTGTTTAGTTCTAAATCATATATCGATCTCCTTTTCATTCGAATAAAAAACAGAAGCGAGTTCTTGTGATCTAGGGCAAGAAAATGTTTCAAAATAGCAAATTACACTAAATACTTACCATTGGTACTCACTTTCTTGATAAAAAGCTGGCAACTAACCAATGTAATAACAAAATTCTTACTTTTGAGTGAAAATCTAGAATCATGAAGAATGATATTTCTTCAGTTTAAAATAGATATGCCTTACATCCTGACTTGGTGTTTATTTGTGACCCTGAATACCAACCACTTCATGTGGCAGGTGTTTGATCAATTTAGCAATCATGTTGAAGAAGGAACCGAACTTAATATCCATGTTGATGGACTCTGCTTTCTAGATAAAAAAAGCTCCGTTCAGAAGGTAAGTCTTTCACATAATGTATGATTATTCGAATGTATCCAGTGCATTGCAATAGGCCTGAACAGATGTTAGTCAAATTTGTGTGTGGTTCTAACACATGTATCAATCTACTTTAAGTATGACGGTGAATTTGACTGGTCAGTATATTGCCAAGACTTTTGATTGTACAAAATAAAATATATTTGAATGCATTATGACATTACATTTATCTTTTTCGGAATACCCACATTTTTTATAGTATTGTTCGTGGTTAGCTTGAGCATAACTGTCCAATTTCTTTGGAAAAAAGTTCAATTTACTCCCTTCAAGTATAGCCAAAGTCTGAATAACCCCCTAATACAATGTCTTTTTTGTTTCTCCATACACAAGTTGAATTTTAATCTCAAATTTTGCAGGGTAGTAGTGGACATCACAATGCATATTTTAAAAAATTGTTATAATTGTTTCATCATTATTTTTCATATAATTTCGAACTCCAATGATTAATATATTATTAAATATTCTAACTGAAAGCAATGGGGATTGCGTGGAATATTGGATTGAATTGATTGAGAGATAGATGTACATATATATAGGGCGAGGAGATCGGGGTTTATAGAAACAGAACCCAACACGATCTCCTCCTATCTCAAACCAAATACAGAGACCGGCCGGCTATGGAAAGCTAGGGCGCAGGCCCACGCAATACACGCATACATGCTATACAATGCTTGCTAACACTAACCTATCAAAATAATGATAAAAATTATGATATATTTTTTTCTAACATGTGTTATGATGTGTACTATCATCTTGTAAAATTTCAACTTAAAACTCCACCTATGCATGAAGAAATGAAAATGACAAATTGTATTAGGGGGTAATTTGAACCAAAGAGCATAGTTTGGGGGGTAAAATGAACCAAACGATAGTTTAGGGGGTTATCCGGACTTTGGCTATAGTTGAGGGGGGTAATTTAGACTTTTTCCAATTTTTCGTTCCAAGCCCAAGCTTATCACCCACTGTACCCTGCAGAATCCGGCAAAGATAAATTGCAGCCAGATGCCAGACTCTCATTGTTTGAATATTACATGATGAGTAACTTGCAATTGTAACTATAGTGAACGGGCAATGTGGCACATTAATTGATCTACCTTTGTCCTTTTCTTTCTAATTCATGCCGCCGCATTCATACAGAAGGAACATTTTGTTCATTGCACAAAAGAAAAAATATAGTAGTGTGTTGTACTTAGTCTTGAAGTGCTCAGGTATAGTAGAAGAAAAGTTCCACGCCACCTGCTTTTTCTTTTAAGAAAGTCCAATTTCGGACCCTCTAGGCCTCTTCTTTGAAACGTGATATTTTACTGTCATCCCCTAATCAAATTAAATTAGAATGAGAGAGGCTTGGGTGAAGGAGGATGTTTCGACTAGTAGTCATAGATGCCATGTCAGGATTTTGTCCACGGTGGCAACTAATGTGGACTCGAGTTTTCTTATTTACAAACTAGCACAATTTGTTGTGCCTGTTCAAAATAAAGATAGTGATGGCACTATAATGGTGTTTTTTTATTGAATGGCAAATGAGCTTTACTCTGTGATTTAAGGAATGTGGTATGTTGTTAGAGAACAGTTACATTACTGTTCCCTTATTCATACCTCATGTTTTGACCATCATATATAGCAGCCATTTTGTGGATCAATAGTTTTGCAGTTGTCAATCTGCAAGCATTTATGCTGAAGAGCGAACTTTGCAGGTAAATGGTGAGGGGTTTATTGACCTTCGCGGAGCACTAAGAGTCTTGTGTGGCTTTGGTTCAGAAGGTTTGATTATTTTAGATTATGCTTATGCCAACATTTTATACCAAATTTTCATTATATTTTTTGTGCCTATCATGTGCAGCTTGTATAGCAATTTTTCATCATGAGAAGAAGATTTTCTCCAAAATATTTCAAATGGCCGTAAGAGAGTTAAAGGCAGTAAATGTAAGATATTTTTTCTTGAATGGATGCTTATTTTTGTGATTTGGCCCTTAATTTTGAGATAGTGTTTGAGGTTTCTACGTGTGTTGCTATTTGACAGGTTCCTGAAAGTTGTCTGGCTGGATCCATTCTGGACATCATATTTGAAGTTTCTGATAGTAACGGTCTGATTGATGAATCCATAGATGGACCCCTTCATACACTCAACATCACATCGAATGAGTTACTACTAGCGGAAGGAGCACGATATGCCATTAAACATGGAAGGTGTGTAGTTTCTCATGTGCAGCTTCCTCATGAACAAGGAAATGTCACTATTGTGGCATGTCACACACATTATCCTGATCTGCAAATAACGATTCAGGTGCCAATTGCATATAACATTTCTGGTATTTTTTATATATTGTTTCCAATGCACTACTAAATTTTAACCATTGCAGTTTCAAGTTCAACCTTTTGATTTGGCATTGACCTGCTTTGAGGATGGACCTGAACCTATATTGAGCGATCCAATTTTATCCCTTGACAGTTCAAATCTTTTAATGCCCTTTCAAGTTGCTCCTGCTCAACCTAGTCATCTTGTCACATATGTAAAAGATGATATTAAGGTAAGAATTTGACATTCTTAAAGTACAGGGTACTACACTGTTTTCTAGCTAGAACTTTTCTTAAAACTATGGCAAACTCACTAATATCTCTGTTATTCCGTATTGTGACGTATGCAGAAAGCTAAAAGTAAAGTTGGAGATACCTTTTCAGAGATAGAGTCTTCGAAAAATAGACTTGTAACTCTTTATTCTCGCAAGGAATCACTGGAGGAGGAAATTGACACCCTAAAAGGTGATTTTTCTATGCGCAGTCATTCTTGTAACTTTTATTGATTGTGTGTTCATTTTTTTATATTCCGAAATATTCCTGCTTTCATATAGTCATAGTGTTATAATCATAGCTTGAGATTCTGCTCCACTTGCAATGTTCCATGTGTTTTATGGAGTCTTTTGCCATCACTATGGTTACAGCATATAGCTTTTGTGTTAGCGTGGTAATTATATTAGGCCCGTGGGCCATGGGTGGCTGGCCGCACAGGCCATAGGCCATGATTGTGTTAGGCAAAGACTTCCAGTTGGTTCTGTTTGCATAAGCCATACCCTAGGGTTCCTTGTCTATATATGTGTATGTGCTTTGCACCTCATAATCAATCTACTAATTTTGCCAAGCCATATTGCTTTCATTTTTGGTTTGCTGCTTTATGTAACTTCTTTTTTTTTTAACCAGGTGAGATCGGGTCTATGGTTGGTTATTTCATTGATACAAAGGAGTTAGTACGTCATAAAATTAGAGAAAAACTTGGTACTGCTGCTTTTGTTCTATTGTCTAGTCGTCGTGAATGTTTCATCGATGATTTTGTTGGTATTGTTGCCCTACTTGGAACTGTTCCAGACATCAAAATTGGCAGGTAAGTGTTTTGTAAGAACAAATAAAATAGTGGCTAAATTTATCTCTAACACTGGACTGTATGTAGTTTGTTTTTGGTCATTTCTAAGACGATGTATCATTTTCTTGCTCTGGATTTTTGGGTATTTATTTTGTAGGATGCTTGCTGTATATCTTGGCAAAGATGACATGCTTTCCGTAGTTTGCAAGACAATGGATGCTGCTAATTGCATCGAGAAATACAACACAGATGGAGATGTAGATGTTGGTTTTGGCATTCATCAAGAAGCAGCTACTCTAGGAGTACCCATAAAGAGTAGATTTTCTACCATCTGCCTAGATGATATAGAGTAAGATCAACATTTTGTAGTTTCCATTATAAAGTTGTTTCCATGGTTGTCCCATTTGAGTATTAAGTAAGTTTGACATTATTAAACAAGCTAATATAAAATTAAATTCCCCAAATTGGCTGTGTGGGTTAGAATACTAGTCGTATGAGAATAATTTGTTGTTTGTATCATAGGTACTAAACTGGGCTATGGATCTATCTTACATAGCTTGTCTGTGCCAACATTCTTATGTATTGTCAAATCTCTCTGAAGTATTCCCTCTGTCCCGAAAAACAAGTCACTCTAGGATTCAAAATTTGTCCCAAAAAACAAGTCATCCTACCCTATTTAGAAAGTGCATGTGCATGCAAGAATCAATTAATGTCAAATGTGGATAATAAATAAGGGCAAACATGGTCATTTTACCTTCTTGTTAGTTTGTCCTAGAATTACTAGGATGACTTGTTTTTTGGTGCCGAGTGAGTAGAGAATAGCTTGCCTGGGCCAACTGTCTTACGTGTTGTCAAATCTCTCTGAAGTAGAGAAAGTAATCTAGTCATGCAATTTATCCCATGGAAAGCTTTTATGTTGACAGCACCTCTTTTCTGCAGGCCCTATAAAGGAGGTCTTATGCAGAACAGTCCACAAAAGGAATTAAACCTGACGTGGCCGTTTCCATTTGTTAAAAGACCTAAGGGATTCAAAGGATTTGCTGTCAATATGATAAATCTTTCTGACGAGAACTTGAACATAACAACTAAAGGTGGACATGGACTCCGTGAAACTTTATTTTATAGTCTCTTTGGAGAGCTTCAAGTTTATGAAACCCGAGATAATATGTTCCGAGCCAAGGACTATTTGAACGGTGGAGCAATATCATTGGATGGTGGCGTTATTAAAGGAAAAGGAAAACTTCTTCTTGGTTACAGGTCAGTACTATGTTTCACAAGCTCCTTTTACACCATGACTGTCGATTTGTTAGATGGTTTTGGGAGAACAAGAATGACTCTTAATGAAGTATTGCCAACTAACTGGCCAATGACCACTGCATTTGGATTTATTTTTAATTTTCGGTTCATTTTTTATTTGTCAGAGAGCCTTACTAGGAAATTCTAAAGGATTTAAAATTTTGCCATTACACAAAATGAAAAACCTTTTTAATCACCAGGTTGATGTTCCTTATGACTTGCTCCCTCAAAAAAGATCATTCATTTAAGTAATGTATTTAGCATTAGTTATGATACATTTGCATCACAAAATCATTATTTATTTTGGTAGCATATTTATTCCATGACTATATTGTATTAAATTAATCTGGTCCCTTCTCCAGTGATCCAAAGATAACATTTCCTGTTGCCTCCGGCTCGATGAAGATGCCAGATGAGTTAAAAGGTCATCAGGATGTCATCACGAAGACAGAAAACCTGGATGAAAAAGTGAAGCTTTTGGAAGCAATCAAAACCGAAATAAGCAAACAAGAAATGGTTGCTAAGGAACTGTTGGAGAAGTTCAACAAGAGGAAGCGCAAGTTTGACGAGATATCAGAGAAAATAACCCAGGCTTATGGCAGGGAGCATGTTCTTTGGTGCACCCCGGTGAAAGCGGAAATGCATGATCTGTAAGCAGGAACTGTGCCGTAGACACATTTTGTAGTTTTGTAGGCAGACCTATAATGCAATTCATATGGACAACTCTTATGTTGGTAGTTTGAACTCAGCGCAATATGGTCAGTCTCCTGCCAAGGTACATGGACATTATGCCGTGATGTCAACTGGGTAAATTGTAGGATGTAGCCTTGGTAGCGCCTCCTAATTGTTATGTTTGGTTGCCTGCATCTAACCTTATTCATTCGTATGAATGCTTTAACCAGTTCAATTCCTTCGTGGGCTCTCGTGTGCATGACATGACTATTTGATCTCGCCTCAGTTGTTTACTTGATCTCTGACTGCTATGAATGAAAACGGATCGGATATGTCAAATATATATACAAATAGGAATACAAATATTTATTTTTACTCGGATTTGGATTTGGTGACGAATAGAGCTAAATGTGCTGGATATTGATATTCACTGTATTTGTATATCATATATCCCACTTGAATATTTAGATACGGATACAGAACAGATATTGAAAACTGGTTATCAATATGATATGTTTCATTTAGTCTTTGAACTCCTTCAGTTGGATAGATGGATGGAAAATATCATCTAAACAATGACGCTTCATGATGTATTCCTGTGGTCACAGTGGTTGGGATAAGCTCCCCTAGAGCGCTGGACGAGCTTGCAAGATCTACATGGTGACCATATCGCAGACCATGGCGCAGTGCCGCTGGACGGTGGAGCAGGTGTACCAGAGGGCACCAGGTGGAGTCCATCCGTTCATGGTCTGGCACCTGACTTCCCCGCGCCTAATGCAGAACATGTTTGGAAAAAAGAGCTCAAGCGATGGTTATTTTCGATCTGTAACAGCTGCCATTCAGGTACATCCTTTGGTTAACGAGAGTTGGCAACAATAAGACAAGTCACTAAGTCACCTGAGTGCGTGGAGGATGACAACTCCGCCTCCAATGGTGATATTTTCGGGGTTCCCTAGTTTACGGGCAACCGTAAGTTTTGGTTTGTGGTCAATTTTCCGACCATTTTTTTCTTTTTTTGTAACTTTTTTGTCGTTTTGTGATAAAAAAATGTTCTGAAAAATTTTCAAGAAAAAAATTCAAGAGGCGAGAAAATTTGAGGGAGAAAAATTTTGGAAGAAAAAATTTTAAGAAACAAACTTAAAAAATAATGAGAAAACTTTTGCATTCAGAAAAAAAACTCGGATAAAATTTTTCCCATCCAAAACAAAAGAAAAAAGGCTCCGTTAAAATTTTTTTCATCCCAAACCCAAAAAAATCAGATGAAAAAAATTTTCAAAAAAAAATCACTTACCTCGTCGGCAAGCCGCCGCACCGCCTCCCGGCCACTCCGCCGTCGCGGTCCTGCCCGGGCGCGCCGCTCCGCCGCAGATCCGGCGCCGCGGAGCCGCCGCACCCCCTCCCCGCCGGCCCGCTCCGCTGCCGCAGCCCCGCCCGGGCACGCCGCACCGCCGCGGATCCGGCACGGATCTGCCGGCCGTCGGCCGCCGGAGGGAGGCAGGAGGTGCGGCGCTCGGAGGGGGAGGGAGGCCGCGGCGGGGGAGGCGGTGGACGCCGGGGAAGAAATGAAGAGGAGAAGGAGCAGGGAGTGGTTGGGGAAAAAAGAGAAAGGGAAAGGAGCACTCGGGTCCACATATGGCGCTGGGAGTCGGTCGAATCGACCGTGCGCTTGTAGATTCAGCATTGGAGATATTTTCCCACCTCCATAGCTCACCTATTTTGTTTGGGCCGTACTCACCAACAACATTCAATGATACACCTGTGTACTCCAACCTACATAAGTTTGTTTCCTTTTTCACCTCTAAACCCAAACTTTGAGCCCCATGTTTGTGTCCACTTTTCACATCTAAACTTGAAACTAGTGTGTGTTCGACTTGTTTCGTCTATACACCAAAATTGCGGCACGTTATCGCTGCAGCCGCTTGTCCATGGCGCATTATTAACTCTTGAGAAAATTCCTTATTTGGCATAATGAATATTAGCGGGCGTATGGAAGGAGATCCCGAAATCTTAGGATGTTCAAAAGTACTCCACAGCCGGCGTAAAGGATACGGAGTATATGGAGGTGGCCATAGATGCAAACCAGACGGCCTACAATCGCTTGCCGTCGTCTGGACGAAAGATCGCACCAGAGGATATATATAGTTGCTGGTTCGTTAATTTAGGATAGTTGTCCGTTACAGACGGCCTACAATCGCTTGCCGTCGTCTGGACGAAAGATCGCACCAGAGGATATATATAGTTGCTGGTTCGTTAATTTAGGATAGTTGTCCGTTAATTTGTGTCAGTTATGGATGGAGGGGTAGTCCGACTTACATACATGATGAATTAAGATCCACTTATCAACAAAACAAGACGGACCAAACTAAAAGTTTTGACAGACCGAACCAAAAATTTTGGTGGAAACCTTACTAGCTTTAGAAATAGATAATAGAAATAGTGGCCTAGTTATGATCCGGTTATCAGACCATCGGCAGCTTGAAGGACACATGATAAATTGATAATATCTTGGCCACTCAAATTTTTCTGGTTTAATTTGTTCTCCGCTCACGTTACCTCGATGCGGAAAATAACGTACAACGTGAGAAGCCATAAGAGCAACTCCAAGAGACTCTATATCCATTCCAATTATTAGAAATAGAGATTTTGATGGAAAACTACCATCCAAGAGGTTCTCTAAGCGTTTATCCAATATAGCTATCTTCTATTCCGGATTTTTTGCTAGCCAAAGATAGCAAAAATGGCTCTCTAGAGTGTAAATTAAATAAGATATAGAAAAGCTGTTGAGAGTAAAATTGTATAGAAAATGACCTTTACGTAGATGACTCTTCAAATGATGATTTAGAGAATGAAATTTAGAAAGACTCTTGGAGATACTCAAGCGAAGTTATTAGTTCAAAGAGAAACCGTCTACGGAAGTCAAAGTGACATCATTCCTGTTGATCATGTTCTTCCTTCAACGCTGGGAAGATTGGAGGCCAAACCATCATAAAGGGAAACACATTGCCACGCACAGGAAGCTGCCTCGGCATGTCCTCGTATACTTCCTCCATCCTGCTCTTCACATGCACACACACAAGTCGCGCTCGCGCACTTGTCTTCATCAGCTCCAAGAGCACAAACTCTGCATTGTCATCAACCGCAAGCACCGAAACATCCTCCCCACGGTTGCACGCCTCGCGCACATGGATCGTATCACCCACCTGCACCCAGTCGCCTACGCCATTGCTGCCAATCCTGTGGTGCCAGACGCCGAGCAGGGAACCCTTGGCATGGACGAGGAAGAGCCCCAAATCTTGGCTGCGTGAGACCTTGAAGTTCCCCGTCGCTACAACGCTGCCCGGAAGCCGGATGGCAGAGATGCTCGCGGCCACCGTGTCCAGCTCTGATTGTGCTTATGATGTTTGCAAAAAATTGCTTATGGGTTTACATAATGTTGCTTTGCATGTCTGAGTTCAATTAAGTGGATATTGGTGTTTCATGTAGTGAAGATTTATTGCTTGTTGTCATTAGTGGATAAAGGTAGATAACTTTGTTAGATAGGTGAATGTTTATTGCATGGTAATAATATAACTTTAGCCGATCGGTTGAGCAAGTTAACTAATTTATTTTGGTATTTTTTCATTATACATAAAGCAATTTATGTGTCTGTTGAAAATATTGTCAAAACATATACAAGTGAGGTCTTGTTTCGAAGGTCTCTTCCAAAGAAATATAATTGTGCAACCAAAATTTGAATTTGATGAAAAATTTAAGACTACAACTTTTTAATTTTTGAAATTGCTTGCATGCGTTATTCCCCGTGGAGGTGGAGATAAATTTAGGTTGTCGTGCAATAGTGCAAACGCACGTAATAACTAAACTCTCTTTAAAGACAAATTAGCTACACCATCTTTTTTATAAAAAAAGTTTATTTGAAATATTAAAAAATGTATCAAAATGCAAACTCTAAATATGCAAACTGCAAGTCTGCAAGTAACATTGAACTATAGTTATTTGTGACTCAAAGCTGCATTTGAACCTAAAGCTGGTGTATGATCATGTCAGCCTTCGGAGTACTGCTCCCCATGGTGACCATTCTTCCTTCATCTATTGTCATTGCCTTTGTGCAGAGGAAGCATGCAAAAATTTAACCTTTTCCTTCTCCACACAGGAAATGAACAAAGACTTGGAACCAAAACAATACAATACACATATACACATAAAAACCAATCCACTTTTCTCAACTCATCTACAACCACTACACCAAACTGGGTTTGCCTTGGCGGCTGAATTGGAACCGCCAAGAAATATGATTTTTCCTTGGCGGTACTAATAAAGAGCCAAGAAATGTATATTACTTAGCGGTTCGACAAAAACCGCCAAGAAAACATGCAATTTTCTTGGCATCTCGGCTATGCTGCCAAGTAAACGGTCAATTTTCTCGGCAGCTCGGCTAAGCCGCTAAGTAAAGTTGCAATTTTCTTGGCCATTTTGTTAAGCCGCCAAGTAAATGTGCAATTTCCTTGGTAGTTAGGCTAAGCCGCCAAGTATTATGTTTTCCTTGGCATATTTCCTTGGCGGTTTGGTGGCCAAGAAAGTACTTGTTGGTACTTATTTTCGCTTATTAAGCTATATGATACATGCTTGCTATATATTTTTTCACTTGTTTAGTACCTATATTGACTTAACAGATATGATATGTTTATTTTAACTTAAATATATGGCAATCTTGATTCTCGTTGAGTTCACAAACACACATATGGCACTCTTGTTCACTAACTCATGTGGCACAAACTTGAGTAGTGAATAGAAATTCATTTGTTGGCATAACAATTATTAATGTAACTTCGTATTTTATAGTACTAGAGTAAATATAAGGTTGTGTTCAAATTTGAAGTGTGTATGAGTGCAAAATATCATGAGGTATTCAAATCTCTAAGTTTGACTTAAGTTAAAAGGAACTATGTGAGAGATCTATCTATTTTATGAACAATCTATACTTCAATTTTCATAAAATCTTTTGAAATTTTTATGTAAAGTTTACACATTCATAAAATTATTCTATGACAATTTATAAATTTTTTGCAGAAATTTTATGTATTATTATCATTATTTGTAACAAGGTTGCAAGTAGAAGCTTGAATTTTCCCTAGCAAACAATTCAATTTTCATTTATTTTTAGAATTTGAGCTACAATAGAATATATTATAAAAAGTTTCCTATGATTTAATGAGTTAGTTTATATGTTCAACCTTTAATTAATTTATATGTTTTCTTTGCTTCATGCAGAGATGGAGATAGTCGACAAGGTGGGAGGGAGGACAGCACACCCCAGCAAGCAACATCTAGGAGGTCAAATATCTGTAGATCTCATCCAATCCTCAAAGGTTAATAACTTATCATCCCAATTCAGACCCAAAACCAGCTAATCAATCATTTAATTGAAACATCTAAAATTTGAAGGAAAAAATAGGTAAAAGTCTCACAAATGTTGAACAAGTGGAACTACAGGTGGAAACTTTGGGTAATTTGAAAAACATAAAGCTTAATCAGTTGAATATTGGTTTCATTCATCCAATAGCTGAACCATATTTTCTAAAGAACATGGAAGTCTAGAAAGCTTGGTGTCTTATGTGGCCACTTTGATATGTCTTTGGAAGTGATGTGTTTATGTTGAAACTGAGTGATGAAGCTATCTTTTTGCAGGAATCATTTTGATGACCTGGGCAAGGAAGTTCGCTGTGGTTTGTAGTGAGATGAGGGTAATTTTGAGTCTAGATAATTTTGGTAATTGATAGTGACTTGTGTATTTAGATGCATGGGTTTACTCGAGGATTATATTGTAGGTAATGAATTTGCTTATCTCGGAGATAAGCCATTTTATTTCTTATGAAAATGAGATGTTGCTTTTGATGTATGTGCTAAGATGAGTTGGCAAAATATATGGTTAATTAACTGTATGTGTGCATAATTTAAAATTGATTGATATAATTTTTTTTATTGGTGGTATGCATTTTCTTGGCGGTAGGCAGCCAAGAAAAGAAAAGGATTGCCAAGGAATCAACTATTTATCTTGGCGGTAGAGGGCTGCCGAGATATCCCCTTTACTTGGCGGTAGAGGGCTGCCAAGATATTCCCTTTACTTGGAAGTAGAGGGCTGCTAAGATAACCCCTTTACTTGGCGGTTGCTGACTGCTAGGAAAAGCTATTGGCTTGGCGGTGGAGGGCTGCTAGGAAAATCTATTAGCTTGGCAGTGCATCAGAACCGCCAAGAAAGTGATCCTTGGCAGCCAAGGAAATCGAATTTCCTTGGCTCTCTATTCTTGGCGGATTTTTCTTGGCGGTAGGCTGCCAAGGACAATTACCTTGGCGGTTTTCCTATATTCCTTGGCGGTTTTTGGCCGCCAAGGCAATTCCATTTTCTGGTAACGAACACACTTGCACTACAGATCAAGTTTATGTGTAGTGTATAGTGTAATAAAAAGAAGAGGCAATTCTATACATGCCATCAAATAATAACAAAATTTCCTATGCACCATTAGCAAATCATATGCCCCACATGCCATTAAAATTAATATTTTGACCCCCACCATGTGCGATTGCAAGCGGGGCAGGTTGCAGCTGCCCGCCCCGTGGGAGCCTCATGCATTGATGCGGGTCCTTGCAGTTGCCCTCGTGCCGCCGCAACATGCGGCGGTGTCAGTAAAGTGGCTAGAAAACTAATCAACTTAGAAAATGTCAAAAAGGTAAAAACTGACTTTTTAAAGAAAAATAAGGCAAATGTAATTAATAATCACAAATTTGTATTTACTTATTACAATAAATTATAATCCGTACAAAGAGAGACTGCTGAAGAACTAGGTAACCTTGCCAAACACAATTTTGCACTATTAAATAAAATATGCTCCTAAAGTGCCGTATGAAATCATATAGGCAACAGTCAATCAAAGCCACGGTATGAAGGTAAGATGATAAGCTCCTAAATCCCTCTTAAGTGACATCAAACATCAACCTGCATTCTCAAAAAAATTAAGGGGGGGGGGGATATCATTCCAGGCACCGATGAATGCTGCATAGCCCATCGAAAGTCCAAGTTCAGTGTCGCAGAACTTCACCATCTGGTCAGAAACCATCCTTCCTGTGAAATGTACGTAACTCAAACTGTACCTGAGGTGCAGAAAGCAGATAATGCTAGAGCAGTGAGTTGACTTGTTCAGAAATCTTTGCTCTACTATGTAAGAAAGTCACAAAAAGACACATTATTACAGATGTGGAACTAATATGGGTCTGAAATTCTTGATTAGAGATGTGCGCCAACTGTAAGTGTCTCTGATGTGGTGGCACGTAACACATCTCTGATGACGAAGTAATAGAGACGTAGATGAACAAAATGCATCTCTAATGATTTGGTCAGTCATTAGAGAAGTGGTTTTAGTGAAACACTGAAAGCATCAAGGTCCCTAGTGGGTTTTGGAGTATTGATTGGCAACACGATTAAAAGACTAACTTGTTTGCATGAGATTAGGAGTAGGAATTTAACTAAGAAATTTGTATTACAACACGATTAAACCACCAATAAATTTTGAAGCATAAACATAAACTTCACATGTATACACAATTACATTCGAAAGCCGAATCCCAAAGAAAATGTTTCACATTGGAAAACAAAAGTTGTTTCTAAAAAAAAAGTTTTCTATGTAACATAAATTCTACATTAGAAAGAGATGAATTATGACCTACCAACACTATTATGAGTTTATGATAGGACCTGTTATGAAAAAAGTTCAAGAACGTTGTAACAACTCATTCTCTTCTTATTTGTTTGAAATTTTTTTATGAAGAATTGGTAATGCGAATTTGTCATAGATTTGTGACAATTGTTGGTTATCCTTTATGACACAATAAAATTCGTCAAGATATGGACATGGATCCATTTGTGATGATTTGCAGTTTGTGTTAGCGACGAGCACCTCATTTTCGTCACTAAACTATAGTGCCCAATGCAAAACGACACGAATCAAACTGCCGTAGCGACGAATAGCTCTGCTGTCACGAGGTATACATCACAAAAAGTCATATTTGTTGTAGTGGGTCTAGGCAGGAAAAGTCCCCAACGACTAGTTTTCAAAAGGGACCGGTCTGGTACTGACAGGGGCAACGACTAGTTCCTTGAGAAGGGGTATTTATACCCCATGACTTCACCCATTCGTGGGCGCTGACCGTGTCTTCCTTGCATCATCTTTATTTCTATTTGTTTTACTTACCTTGCATTATAGTGTTTGAGTTTGAATTGTGCTTCCGCTCGATCTACTTGGGTATGCTCTACATGTGTGCAGGAAACTAATTATATTGATAAATATACTCTGCACAAGATACACTCCAAGTTTTGTATAGGTTCAAGCTCGATAAGGGGACATTTCCCTGCTGTGTCATGTCTGCCTGTTTAGACCGGTCTGACCGGTCCAGGCGGAGCCAGCAGGGTTAAGTGCTAAAATTTGAAGAAAAGCCTATTCAGCCCCTCTAGGCTACGACATCGTGTGATCAAGATTCTTTCAAACATGTTTATGATAAAGATGTGTCTTTGTTGACTGCCAAAGCAGACCCGATTTCAGCCCAGCCCATTAACCCAGATGCCCTGCCGGCCGGTTTAGGCGTCGAGCGATGCTGGCCGTTCGATTGGCTGCTGGCTAACACGAATGATCTCGCCTCCACTCGAATGAAAAACATTGCCTACCGGCTCTTCCTAACCCTAGTTCTCCTTTTCCTCAACCCTTTTCCAGTTCACACAACCGTGGTGGCGGCGGCTGCCGAGCGAAGTGAAATGGGGCGCATCCTGGCAGCCACAGTGGCAGAACGCGTAGCGGGTAGAGGAATGCGAGACAGAGCCCATCCATGAGCTCCGCCATGGCGCGAGACCAAGGCTGCGAGCAGGGTGGAGCATGTCGTTGCTGCTTGCGGTGTCCGAGGCTATGACCCATCTACGGTGCGCCATGGTCAAAGGTATGGGGTGGAAGTCGCAGGCCGTGGAGGCCGTTTGCTCATGCCGTCACCTCCCGTCTGCGTGACTGCATCGGACCCCATGCCCCTCTGACCGCCACCGATCCCGCCCGTCCCCTAGGCCGTCGCCGACCCCAGCCACCCCCATGTCCTCCCATAGTTCCTCTGCTATACGTTGCTGGCCCTCCTTCGATCACTGTCTCACCATTTTCCCCATCCAGGTCTCACCGGAGATGCATGCTCGCATGGGCTCCACACCCACCAGGTCGACCCGGCGGCCGCGAATGCCAGGATGCCATGGCAACCTAGCGCGTGGACACTCACTTTAATCCCGCTAAGGAACTGGTCGTAGCTCCGATGCTAGACGCGCATCTCGCGTCATACTCACCAAGTACTCCTCCCCCTCTCCATGCACTCCGGTGTATATAAAGGATCACGGTAGAAGTACATAGGATCATCATAGCTTTTTATTGAAATAGTCATCAGAGATGCGTCTTGGCAACACGTGTCTCTAATGACCCACATCAGAGATGCGTTTTAATTAGACGCGTCTCTGATGTGGGTCATCAGAGACACAGAATCCACGTCTCTGATGTGGATATATCATAGACGCGGGATTTTCACGTCTGTGATATACTGTTATCATAGACACAATAATGTAAGTGACGTATTTAATGAGGTATTTTCACATTGTGCTTGCTGTTTATTTAATAGGCCGGTCAATTGAAAACCAAAACAGGAGAGAGATGCAAACAAGAAGCACAATGTTTGCTAAGATCAAGATTTGGAGTGTCACAGTACCCCACCTTCTGGCCAGTCTGGATACGGCATATTTGCTGGTGTTTAGTAAATTCGAAGTATAGGAAGTACAATAAACAAGTAACATTATTCTAGCCTATGTCATTGAATGATTCCACATTGCATGGTCTAGGAAAAAGGAGCGGATGGAACACAGTCAGAGCTACTGTGTTGCTATTACATTGTGACGGAAGATTGCCCAAGCTACAGATTTCCCAATGAAGTTTTCTTGGACTCATGATCTATGGAAACAAAACTCTACGCAAGAATACATATGCCTCCAGTGCTATCTAAACCATAGAAGCACATAACTGTTTCTGTATTTAAGATGGACAAGCTAAAATTAAAAATCCAGCTTTACAGTTAAAATAAATAATTGAGGAAGCCATGTACAACACACACAAAAAATACTCGAGACCAATTGAAAAGGTTGATTCATGGAAAAATAGCAGAGGACATAACAATAGTGGTTATAGGAGTCTCAGTAGCACCTCAAGTTCTTGGTTCAACTCCTCGTGGGAGCAAATATTCTAGGATTTAACGGCGTTGTACTTTCAGCGGTAGGCGACGTTTCGGTCGATACTGAGACGCATGTGGTAACTTCATCAATCTTGAAGATTTGCCGGCTCAGTCTTCGAATATACCCATAAGGGTAGGGTTTGCGTACATGTGCATAGGGGTGAGAGCTTTAGGGGGGCTACCATAGAACATTCATTATGGTAACCTTCAAGACATGATCCCATACGTTCTTTTAGCACCATCAGTTACAGATTTAAGGAAAACAGACTCACAGAATACACAGAGCGGCGATGCAGGCGATTCCTGGCGACTTGGCGGCGACCTAGTCTCCTCTAAATCCTAGATGGAGTCCTGGGAAGGAAGTGCTTGTAACTGCTGCGATCTCTTCTTGGTTGCTGGCCGTGCTGCTACTGTGAAGTCGTGGTAGATTTTGCTTTTGTTTCTACTCCGTGTTTCCCTATCTGCTACGTTAGGGTTCGTGGGAGATTCAAATACTGCCCTGGGAAGTTTTGGTTTATGGATTGTGCTACGGTGGAAGACCGGCTCCTATCTGATTCCTAACGTGGTTCTGCTGCTTACATCTCTAGCCCTGCCCCTCCCATCTGCTAGGGTTTTTCCCGTTCTCTCTGTCAACGTCTTGACTTGTCTTGTCAGTGGGGGTGATCAAGGGGAACCCGGTGAGGGATCTGCCCACCCGAAGCTGCGAGCGATGATAGACCAGGCGGAGAGCGCGATCAACCGGTGCGGGACGGTGTAGGGTGCTGTGCTGCCGATGGAGATGGTGAAAGAGGTGGAGATGGAAAAGGAGGCTGATGCGCCGTTGGGTGATATTCAATTGGCGGAGAAGACAAACGGCGGAGCTGGTCAGGATGCAACGGGGCCAAGCATGCAGATGGAGGCGAAGGGGAAGGGAAAGACAATAGTGGAAGATGATGAGTTTGAATTTGATCCGTTTGAAGGCATGAAGGAACAGGCCCCAAAGTGGTATGCTATAGCTCTGTACTACCCTAGCTCCAATTCTTGTTCGATGAGATGGGTGCTGCTTGGAGATGTGAGAACCCAATCCCAGTTCGTCCCTTGGAGGACAACAGATATGTTCTGGAATTTGATGTGGAGGAGTACAACCATGTGATCAACGGCGGCCCATGGAGGCACAAGGGTGACACTCTGATCGTTGTGCCTTATCATGGCTTCAGCAGGTAGTCCGAGGTCATCATTGATTCCAATAATCTATGGGTTTGTTTCTATGATGTTCCGGTTCATCTGATGAGCAAGGCATTCACTGGAATCTTGGCAAAGAAAGTTAGCTCAAATGTTCTGGTGGTGGAGGGATCAGTTAAGAATTATCTACGAGTTAGGGTGGCCTATCCTCTTGATGAGCCACTAAAGTCAACTGTGGAAGTGAAGGTTAAAGGATCCGGGGCGATGAGGTTCGACGTACGATATGAGAATGTGTCATTCTTTTGTTTTGCGTGCGGAAGGATGGGGCATTCAAAGGAGTGCCCAGATGATGGAGAAGAGTCTGATGATGAAGGGACTACTAAGGTCAAGAAATTTGGTGATTGGTTGAGACGCTCACCACAAAAAGAAGGGGGTTGAGCGGGAGCTTACTGTGCCCGCGCGCCAGCGCCCTAATCGCGCTTTGAATTTTAGTGGATCCCAGCGGGGCAAGGTGCAGGCAGCGTCTAGTGCGACGAAAGGTGGTATGGGTCCGAATTCATCAAAAGTTGGGGGGGGGGGGAGCAAGCTGCTATACTTGGCCAACAGCAGCCATACAACCCCTAAGCAAGTGCCACCAGAGGTCAGCACGGAACTATCCAACATTGTGCAAAAGCTAAAGATGAATGGAGAGGCGGGATCATCAAAACAGCAAGAGGTTCCCGGGATGCGAGATAGGGTGTCCAGGCTTGACTCCTATAGTCCTATATTGGGTACAGCGACGCCTCATTGTCTGCTATTGATGGCGCCAAGGGAGTAGCCCCACGCTCACTCCAAGAAAAATTCAGATGGCAAAAGTTCAACGTGCATAAGACAAAAAGATAGGTGTTAAAGGCCCGAGTCCAGTTAAGGAGATAAATAAACAGAAGAAGACGAGGAAGACATCCATAGCAGGAATTGCTGCGTCAATCAAGGAGCTGTAGAAGGAGCTGCTGCTTGCAAGTGGGACTAGGAGGGATGATGGAGCTGCGGATGATGCAAATGAAGCTCCGGAGAAGGAGATGGCAGACCAAGACAAGCCTAACGTTGGCCAGCTTGGAGACCTGACGGGTGCTCGGGAGAAGCCCCGTCAGGAGAAATGAATGCGATAGTTTGGAACTGCTGGGAGCGGGGAACTCCCGGACAGTTCGCGATCTTGACGCTCTTGTGTGTCGTGATAACGCCAAGATTGTCTTTTTATCTGAAACTATTATTAGCAAAAGTAGAGTTAAGAACCTTAGATGGAGGTTAGGCATAAAAAGGTTGTCTAGCTGTAGACAGTAGAGGTAAAAGAGGTGGTATTGCTTTATTTTGGGATGAAAGCACCCAGGCTAATTTAAATTCGATTGAGGAGTGCTATATCGATGTGTCCATTGTTGATGATCTGAATGCGGCTCCCAGGAGAGCTACTTTTATTTATGGAGAATCCCACATTGCGGATAGACATCGCATGTGGGAGATTCTGCAGCGTCTCAAAACTCGATCCCAAGAATCCTGGGTGGTAATTGGTGATTTTAATGAGCTATGTGGTAATATGAGCATTTCTCTAAAACTAAACAAGGGGAAAGGAAAATGGCGGAGTTTCGGGGAGTTCTTAACACTACTACAGAAACGCTGATTTGTCCTGGTTGGGAAACCCCTGTTGTTCCGGTTTCCCAACCGGGAACGCCAGGCCGGGACAAAAGGGTGTGCCCTTTTGTCCCGGGTCTGGCAACCGGGACAAAAAGCAACACCAACCGAGACAAAAGGGCTGCCAGCGCCACGTGCCTGGCGCACCCTTTTGTCCCGGTTGGTGTTACCAACCGGGACAAAAGGTCCATTTTTTTTCCTGTTTCTCTTTTCTTAATTCTTTTTCTATTTCAATTATACTTTTACATTTCAATTAAACTTATGTATCGGAATTCAGTGTGTAAGATCTCCACTAATATATACATATATATAGTTACTTATATAATATTTGTCCTAGGTAGTTTCCATATATAAACATATATATATACACATATATATTATTGGAGGGCTTAAATATATAATACATACATACTCATAAATAGAAATATAATACATACACACACATATATATTTACATATAAACATATATATACACACACATTATATATATACGCGTATATTATCATATTTGCTGCGATTGTCAATGTGAGATTGTCCATCATAGTAGAATTCGCCTTTTAGATCGAGGACTTACTCAACAATAAATCCGGACAATTGTTCTTGAATCGCCATAATCTTTTCCTCTGGTATGAGTTTATCGCACATCTCCTCGACCTATGGAAAAGAGGGATAATTAATTTCGACTAATTAAAATACGAGTTCAAATATTAACAAGTTTTTTACTTACTTCCTCCTCCCAATCTGCCAAGGCCTTTGGAGGACCTACCAGACCGTGGATGTTCTCGCATACATAGTATGCGCATAAATTAGTGCCTTGTTTCTGCCTCATACACTTTAAGAGAGAAGAAATTATCAGGTATTTACATGAATATATAATAAAACTAATGAAACGTGCAACGAATCATCTAAGTGCGTACCGCAAAATCTGTCTTGATCTTCAATTCCTTGTCCAATTTGCCTGGATGATTTTTAGCGACTTGTTTCCAAACTCTGTGCATGATTAGAACAATTATAGTCAAGTAACAAAGTGATTCAAATTATCGGTCATCAACGGAGTAGTGGTAGAATTACTTTTTCATCATATTAAGAAGATCTTCGTATTGTTCTGGATTTCTCCTCAATGAATCCATAACCACGAGTATTGTTCTGGATCTTATGTACTTGAACAAGTTTTGGAATATCTCATCGTAATTGTCGCATAGAAGCCTCCAATTACAAGTAATTGGGTCGATAAAGCCGAGGTGAGAGTATCCCTTTCTCCAGCAAGTTTGCATCTCCATTCTACATGATACCGAATAAATCAAGGGATCAGTATGTTGAGATCATGCAAAACAATACGTAAGGAGAGTAAAATACTTACAAAACTCACAAGCCGACCATAGAGATGTCGAGGTCCTCTTGATGGAATAGTTGGTAAACTTCTTCCCAGTTTATCCATATAATGGCCTCCCCTCGTAAGAAATCGTCATCTTTAATCTTTGCGCCCTGCATGAAGATGCAATCGGCCATCGCACGCATGTAGTGCTGGTGCAGCTTATACATTTGCGTTGGAAGCACGGACACTACTTCGGGGGGTACAAGAGATTTGCCCAGCTCATACGTCCATTTGACTACCACATTGGCCTTTGGAATATCTTTTCCCCCTGCAATCTGAGCCGCCGTCAGGTTTGATTCTTTCAAAAATGTAATAAAGCCTTGTTGTTGCGTCGTCTGTCCCACTACGAGAGGCTCTATTGATTGTTTCTTTTGGGCTGCGAGCTGTGGAACGTCGGACGACGACGACTTTAATTGTCTTTTCTTTTTCTCAGTAGTTTTGATAATTGTGCGGTCGTAGTCTGAAGGGGGATCTCTTGGAATGAATTTTCTCTTATTTGCTTCGCACATTCCCTTAAAAAATTTTAAATCTCCCGGATTTATCACATTCTCGGGCTCCGGCTTCGGCTTGAAGTGCTCTTTAACTCTTTCAGCAGTCCTCCGATCGCATTCTTCAATACTCAGGTCCCATGGTTTAATAGGAGCCTCCTTGGTTTTTTCTTCTTTTCCTTCTTCTTTGGAGGCTCCTTAGCCGGTGCAGCTACCTTCTTTGCCAGCGGCTGTTTCTGCTTCTTTGCCAGTGGCGGAGGGGGTGACCATGGAGGCGACGGTGACGCTTGAGTGTTCATCGGCGCATGAGATGATGGTGATGGTGATGGAGAATGTGCCGGTGAACCTTGCCGAGATAGTGCTGCCCTTGGGGAGTTTTGCGGAGATGACGGCCTTGGAGAGGCATGATGAGATGCCGGTCTTGGTGTTCGATCATCCGACTTTAGGACAATGTAGTGCTTATCCCATAGGATGTAGCCATGAATGGCTTCTGCTAGTGTCCTCTCCCCATCGCCTCCAGGAATATCAAGCTCGAGCGTCTCCCAACCATGGCACACCTGCTCCACGTCAAATCTTGTATATCCTGTCGAAATTTGCTGCCCGTGGTACACATCGCCTGGTTGGGTTGGCATGGCGGTACCGTACGCAATAGTGAACATTAAGTTCTTAATGGCAGTCTACAGGTCACAAGGTGTCCACTGGGTGATCTCATCCACTGGAAATCGCTGCGGGGCCGTTGCTTCAACTGCGGCCTTGATTCCCGTTGGCTCGACGGCGACGTCTGTGGAAGCGCAGCTGCTTTTCTGCTGAGACAGATGATCGGCTGCGACACTAGGCTCTGGAGGCACCGGTTGCACTTGTTGTTGCTGGCTCATTGCTATGGCCACTTGGCGTTGAACCTCTTCCTCCAGTCTTTGATCGTGTGACATGAGCCGTTCCTCTAGCCTTCGCAAGTGCTGTCGCTCATCATTCTTTCTTCTTTGCCGGCTTCTATATGATTCAATGTAATCCCTGAACCCATACTTCCACGGAACCACACCTTTGCCTCTTGTGCGGCCCGGATGCTCTGGATTCCCAAGGGCATAAGTCAGCTCGTCCCTCTCTCTATCCGGCTGGAATGTTCCCTCGGCCGCTGCTTGTATGGCCTCCTGTAGTCTCTGAGCTGCTAGCTGGATGTTTGGCCCATAGATGCAGGCCCCAGTCAATGGGTCCAAGCTTCCCCTCGTGACCATAAAACCAGGTCCTTGACCTTTCAGGCCAGTTCATGGTAGCAGGTTGGATGCCTCTGCCAAGCAGATCCTGCTCCATCTTCTCCTATTTGGGTATTGCAAGCTTGTAGCCTCCTTGGCCTAGAGTGTGATGGTACACTTTCTTCGAGGCATTGTCTTGGGCATTACTTTTGTCATTACTTTTGTATATAATAATAGAAACTGATTCAAGTACATGAAAGATTAACGGTAACAGACTTTCTCTTAACAAATGTCTCTTGATTATGATCACGGCGCAAGTATGGAGCATCATCATTGGCTAGCAGGATGCATGGATCAGCATTTACTTCGAAAGGTGGAATGGCAACAAAGTTATTATATTCTTCTGACAAGTCTGTCTTGTCCTCCACTCCAACGATGTTTCTCTTCCCTGATAGAACTATGTATCGCTTAGGCTCATGATCCTTTTGCTTGTTTATCCCCTTCTTTGGCTTGCTGGACATGTCTTTAATGTAGAAAACCTGAGCGACATCCTGAGCTAGGACAAACGGCTCATCTCTATATCCAAGATTGTTGAGATCAACTATTGTCATCCCATACTCATCTTTTCTTACCCCTCCTCGAGATAGCTTAACTCATTGGCAATGAAATAGAGGCACCTTGAAATTGAGACCGTAATCCAGCTCCCATATCTCTTCAATGTAGCCGTAATATGTGTCCTTTTTTCCATTATTGTCCGTGGCATCCATACGAACACCGCTGTTTTGGTTGGTACTCTTTTTATCTTGAGCTATCGTATAAAATGTGTTTCCATTTATCTCGTACCCTTGGTATGTTAAGATATTCCAAGATGGCCCCCTAGCCAATAAAAATAGTTCTTCACTTATATCCATGTTATGCATTAGATGCTTCCGTAACCAGCTGCCGAAAGTGTTCATGTGCTCACGTGTAATCCATGCCTCAGACTTTTCTGGGAATTCGAAGAGCAAAATTTTCTTGTGTTCCTCGATGTACGGGTCAACCAAGGATGATTGTTGAAGAACCGCATAATGCGCTTTCATGAATGAGAAATCATCTGTGCAGACATAAGATTTCTTTCCTAATGTACCCTTTCCAGTTAGTCTCCCCTCATATCGCGATTCAAGGACCCCAATCAATTTAAGGTCATCAATAAAGTCAACACAAAAGTCAATGACCTCTTCAGTTCCATAGGCACTGGCGATGCTTCCTTCTGGACGAGCTCGATTACGAACACATTTCTTGAGTACCCCCATGAACCTTTCGAATGGGAACATGTTGTGTAGAAATACTGGTCCGAGGATATCAATCTCTTTCACAAGATGCACTAGAAGATGTGTCATGATGTTGAAGAAAGATAGTGGAAATATCAGCTCAAAGCCAACAAGGCATTGCACGGCATCGTTTTGCAGCTTTATCAAATTGTCCGGGTCAATTACCTTCTGAGAAACTACGTTGAGGAAGGCACATAGCTTCACGATGGTTAACCGGACGTTATCAGGCAGAATCCCCCGTAGCACAACCGGAAGAAGTTCGGTCATAAGCACGTGGCAGTCATGGGACTTGAGATTTGTAAATTTCTTCTCTGCCAAATTTAAGATTCCTTTTATATTGGATGAGTATCCAGATGGAACCTTTATACTGCTCAAGCAGTCAAACTTGGTTTTCTTCTCTTCCTTGCTAAGAGTATAGATGGCAGGACTGAGTATTCTCGTCCATTATCTCACTGTTGTGGATGTAAGGCATCTCGTTCTTTCATACGTTGCAATTCTTGACGTGCTTCTACTGTATCTTTTGTCTTTCCGTAAACTCCCAAGAATGCTATCAGGTTGACGCAAAGATTCTTCGTGAGGTGCATCACATCAATTGCATGACGAACATCTAAGACTTCCCAATACGGTAGCTCCCAAAATATAGATTTCTTCTTCCACATGGGCGCCATTCCGTTTTCGTTCGAAACAGGTTGGCTACCAGATCCCTTTCCAAAAATAACTTCTAGATCTTTTACCATGTTGAAGACGTCTTTACCACTACAGTGCATCGGTTTTGTTCGGTCGTCCGCTTGGCCTTTGAAATGCTTGCCCTTCTTTTGTACCGCATGCCTGATGGGAAGAAACCGACGATGACCCATGTATACAACCTTCTTACAGTGAGTCAACCATATATTATCGGTATCATCTAAATAGTGTGTGCATGCTTTATATCCCTTGTTCGAATGTCCTGACAAGTTACTAAGAGCAGGCCAGTCATTGATCGTTACGAACAGCAATGCTCGTAGGTTGAAGTTTTCCTGTTTGTATTCATCCCACATCCGTACACCTTCATCGCCCCAGAGCAATAAGAATTCTTCGACCAATGGTCTTAGGTACACATCAATATCATTTCCGGGCTGCTTTGGGCCCGGGATAAGCACTGGCATCATGATGAACTTCCGTTTCATGCAGAGCCATGGTGGAAGATTGTACATACAAAGAGTCAGAGGCGAAGTGCTATGACCACTGCTCATCTCACCAAAAGGATTCATGCCATCCGTACTCAAACCGAACCTTATGTTTCTCGTATCCAAATCAAATTCAGGGTACGTTCTATCTATTTTTCTCCACTGTGACCCATCAGCTTAGCATTATCTTTATTTCTAAACAGACGCTTCAAACATGGTATTATAGGCGAATACCACATGACCTTCGCAGGAACTCTCATCCAGGGCGGATGCCCCTCCACATCGCCAGGATTATCTTTTCTAATCTTGTAACGCAATGCACTGCATACGGGACATGCATCCAAATTCTCGTACTCGCCTCGGTAGAGTATGCAGTCATTGGGGCATACATGTATCTTTTGCACTTCCAATCCTATAGGGCAAACAAGTTGTTTGGCTTCATACATTGTGGTAGGCAATTCGTTGTCCTTATGAAGCATTTTTTAATAAGTTTGAGTAATTCACCAAATCTCTTGTCGGATACACCATTTGTCGCCTTCCATTGCAGCAACTCCAAGGTGGTGCCAAGCTTCTTCAATCTATTTTGACAATCTGGGTACAACAACTTACGGTGGTCCTCTAACATCTTCTGGAACTTCAACCTCTCTGTTTCACTCTCACAGTCTACCTGCATATTGTGCAATGCCTGCCCCAGATCGTCGCTGGGATCATTTTCTGCTACATCTACTTCGGGCTCTTCCATGAGAATATCGTCATCGAATGCACCGAATCCAGCATTCCCGGGAAAGTGGTCGTCAAAATCTTCTTCTTCATTGTCTTCCATGGTAACCCCCTATTCTCTGTGTTTCGTCCAACAAATATACTTCTCCATGAAACCATTTAAGAAAATGTGGCTGTGTAGGATTCTTTAAGATGAGTAATCCTTGTTATTATTGCAATGAACACACGAGCTGCACATAAAACCATTCTGCTTGTTTGCCTCAGCCACAGACAAAAAATAATGCAGGCCTTCAATGAATTCGTTCGAACGTCGGTCAGCATTGTACATCAATTGCCGGTCCATCTGCATTTTAAAGAAATCGGTTTGAATTCTTTACACGTATCGAATAAATAAAATATATCAAACCTAAATTAAACTAAATGTAACATAACATGAATAATTAAAAGATCTGCAATATCCATCATACATCTTGATTAATTAAAAGGAGTACTTAATCCATTACAGAACTTAACAAAAGAGTACTCAACATGAAACTTAAAAATTCGGACAACAACACAGGTTTTCAACCATCCTTGCGTGAGAACGCAGAATGCTCTAACGGATTTCTTGCTGGCGCAGAAGAAGATGGCGGAGCTGAAACCTCCGAGTTTGGTGGTGACGAACCGTAACGCCACAATAAATCCTCAAGATCAAACGGAGGTTCCTCGTCCCTTGCCACGCATTCTCTATATTCTTTTTCCAAATAACGGAGCGCTGCCCTATGAAAAGCACTAGGTTTCTTGGACCGACGACCTACTCTAGTTGTGCCATTCTCTCCAGAAGGACAACGATCACCCCCACCGGCGCCACTCCCTCCAGCTAATGAAGCCATATTTTACTGGAAAATACCTTTATTTTTCATAAAATTACAAATTCTTACCATTACAATGCAAATATTATTTACTATTACAATTACAATGATCAGATTAATAACTCTTGCAAATAACAATGAAATCATATAAAAAAGACGAAATCTCTATAACTCCTAATTATTTTGACACCCTTCAGTTCTAGGGGAACACTCTTTTCAATACCTCGACCTTGCGGTGATGACACTGCCTTTCGGGGGGACACAGTGCTGTACAAGTACGTCACCAATAGGCCAGTCGCAACACCAATATTTACGGTTGATATGAACACAGCACTTGGCACAGGCAGTATGCTCGTTGATATGCTCTCAGTGCAACAACGGCCACGCTGACTGTGCCAAATGCTGTGTTCGTATTAACCGCAAATGCTGGTGTTGCGACCAGCCCATTGGTGACGTCCTTATAACGCATCGTGTATCCCCGAAATGTAGTGCCACCACCGTTGTATGGAGATTAACGATGTATACTTGTTTCGAAATATAGATTTTTTAAGCTTCTAGATGGTTTCAGTGTGAGCATGAACGAATACATCACTAGAGTGTCAAAATAATCCATTCATAATACAAAAAATTCTAATATACACATTTCATTAATTCATTCATGAATACAAAAATTAACTATCTACAATATGGTCTTATATACAAGTACATCACATGAAGTGTCTACACTCATTCTAAAAATTTCGACTATCCACATACTCATCTAAATCTAAAAAGAAAATCACACCAACATATACAATCTAAATGTCCAAGAAATGAGCTAGCTACACATTTTCTCTATTTCTAAAGCATGAAATGAGCTATACAAGCCAAGGAAGAAGAGAAAAACAAGCCCCAAACCTTTAGCGCCAATGGATGGACGAGGGAATCAAAGATCTTTACAAATGTAGTGAAGAAATGAGCAAGAACTCCCCTCTCCCGAGCCAAGAACAACAAGAACAAGTGAGCTGAATGGCTCGGGCTGGGGGAGAGGGAAGGGGATAAGGGGGCCAAGGAGTTTTGTCCCGGTTGGAGCCACCAACCGGGATAAAATGGTCTTTTATCCCGATTGGTGGCTCCAACTGGGACAAAATGCCCCTGTCACCCCCCCCCCCCCCGCTGGTCCGGCTAGCCGTTGGACCCGGGACAAAAGCCACCTATTGTCCCGGGCCCAAAGGCAGCAGGGATAAATGGCTTGGAACAAATGACTGTTCTGTAGTAGTGTAATTTTTGTGGCCTGACTGACTTGGGTTTTTCAAGTATCCCATGGAATGTTAAAGTTAGGTTGGATAGAGCAGTTGCTACACAAGATTGGACTAATCGTTTCTTTGATGCTTCAATTACCCATTTAACATCCTCATGCTCTGATCATTGTCCTTTTCTTCTCTGTGTCCAACAAGAATAGGTAAAGCGACGTGGCGGAAAACAATGCTTCAATGAGATTATGTGGGAGAGAGATGCCTCCCTGGGAGAGCGTATTTCTCAAGCATGGGAGGGAGAAACTACAAAGGGTGATCTCGGGACGATTAATGCTGCACTCAGGGGTGTAATGAAGACGCTGAAGGAGTGGAGCTCTGTACAGTTTGGCTCAATACGTAAAGAGCTGGAGCGGCTCCGTGCTCTGCTTGCTGAACAACAAGCTAATGGGAACGATGATCAAGCTGTAAAAGATACAATTAGAACAATGAATGAAATGCTTTACAGAGAGGAGATGCTTTGGCTGCAAAGGTCACGTGTCTCCTGGCTAAGGGAGGGAGACCGCAATACAAAGTTTTTTTCACCAAAGAGCAGTGTGGCGAGAAAGGAAAAACAAGATCAGGAAACTCAAAGGGGCGGACGGCAGCTGGTGCTCAGACCGGAGTATCATGGAAGGTATGGTCAATGACTATTTTAGCAGCTTATATACTAAAGACCCTTCAGTTTCCCCGCAGGAAGTTGTGAGCTTGTTGGATCAATGCATAACAGCGGAAATGAATGAAACCTTGTGCAAGGAATTTTCAGGAGAGGAGATCAGTGATGCCTTGTTCCAAATAGGGCCTCTTAAAGCACCCGGGCCAGATGGTTCCCTGCCCATTTCTTCCAAAGGAATTTTGGGGGGGGGGGGGGGGGGGGGGGGGGGGGCTTAAGGAGGATATCATCAATTCGGTAAAAATCTTTTTTTTTTCCAGAAGGACGGATGCCAGAAGGGGTAAATGACACAGCCATAGTGCTAATTCCAAAAACGTCTCACCTAGAAACTTTGAAGGAATATAGGCCTATCGGTCTTTGTAACGTGGTTTACAAAATAGTGTCAAAATGCTTAGTAAATAGGGTCAATTGGATCTGTACCATTGCAATTTTGCAAGTTTACTGATGTACCATTGTAATTCGTCTATTTTCAACCATGCCATCACAAATTTACAACTCCTCGAAGCAAACCACTATTTACCTATTCGATGTGTTTCTTAAAATTTATAGAACAAAATACCCAATCTTCCTCCTCTCATCCCCTCTCTCTCGTTTCTGCTCCCCTCTCTCTCCATGGCGCGGGCAGATCGCAGCCGCCGCACGCCCGACGGTTCGAACTCCAAGTCCACGCCCTCTGGCCGACTAGCCATGGCGACGTCCCCAGCGAGCTTGTCCTCTCCGCATCCTCCCATCCCTCTCCCTGCTTCCTTCTTCCTCGAGCTGAGCCCCCGAGCTCAAGCAGTGGCTGTTGTTGGTCAATATCCACCAGCCACTCTTCGTCCCCTATCGATTCCTTGCGTCCCGAGCTTCCTCACCGTGGAGGGTGTTGCGGGGCCAGGAATGAACGCAAAATTACAGGCTGGCCTGGAGTCACGGCGTCGGATGAAGTATGGTGGTGCCGCTGGACGCCACCCAGCCGGCCTGGAATGTGCCGGAGGCTGGAAGTGCGTGTGGCCAGGATGAAGCACGGTGGCGCCGCTGGACGCACACGGGGCCGGGATGTAGTGAGCGGCGCCAGAGGTCGGACGCCAGCGCCGCCACCCATCGCGGGCCGCAGGTGCGCCGCCCAGCGCCTCACCGCCGAGCGCGCCGTCAACCCTCCACCGCAGTGCGAGTTGGAGTGCAGCGCCCACGCCATGGAGAGAGAGAGGGGCACGAAGGAGAGAGGAATGAAAGGAGGAAGAAGACGGGGTAATTTGGTCTATAACTAACAAAAACATCGAACAGGTAAGTAGTGGTATGCTTTGAAGAGCTGTAAATTTGCGATGGCACATTTCGAAATAGATGAATTGTAATGGCAAATTAGTGAACTTGCAAAATTGTAATGGTACAGATCCAATTAACTCTAGTAAATAGGCTTTGACCGCGTTGCTGGAAACTGTTATTTGTGAGAGTCAGAGAGCCTTTATTCCGGGTCATTTAATTACTGACAATGCTTTGATTGCTTTTGAGTGTGTGCATGCTATTCAACAGAACCGCGTAGAACAGGACAAGTTTTGTGCCTATAAGCTGGATTTAGCCAAGGCGTATGATCGAGTCGATTGGAGTTACCTGCGACAAGTTTTGGTGAAGCTAGGCTTTCATCGTACATGGGTACAGTGGATTATGGAGTGTGTTACCACTGTACGGTATTCAGTTCGCTTCAATGGTGTCCTTTTGGATACCTTCCGACCGACTCGAGGATTACGGCAAGGCGATCTGCTTTCGCCCTACTTGTTCCTTTTTGTGGCAGATGGCCTATCAAGAGTGTTGAAGCGCAAGTAGATGACGGGAGACTTGCAAGGATTGAAGGTATGCCGGCGTGCCCCTTCCATTTCTCACTTTCTTTTTGCGAATGACAGTTTGTTATTCTTTAAGGCCACAGTTGAGCAGGCCTTGCAAGTAAAGACTATATTGGCAGAGTATTGCAGTGCTACAGGGAAGTCGGTAAATTTTGATAAATGTTCAATTATGTTTAATGATAAACAAGATGACAATACTGTTGCTGCAATAAAAAGTGTGCTGGGAGTTCATAAAGAAGCTTTTGAAGCAAAATATTTGGGCTTGCCGACACCTGAAGGAAGAATGAAAAAGGAGAATTTTCAACCTATAACTGATAGGATGGCCAAGCGATGTCATGCATGGGATAAGAAGTGCCTGTCGAGTGCAGGCAAGGAAATTCTTATTAAGGTTGTCGCTCAGGCCATTCCTGTATATGTGATGAGTGTATTCCACCTCTCTGGATCCACCCATGAAGCCATGGCTAAGTGCATAAGAAAGTTCTGGTGGGGAGAAGCGCAAGGAAAGCGTCGGACACATTGGATCAGCTGGAATAAATTTACAAAGTCAAAAGGCGATGGTGGACTAGGTTTCAGGGATTTTAAGCTCTTTAATCAAGCTCTATTGGCACGGCAAGCGTGGAGGCTAATTGACAGGCCTGAATCCCTGTGTGCTCGGGTGCTGGAAGCAAAATATTTTCCTAATGGCCACTTGATGGATACTGCTTTCCCATGTAATCAATCACTGACATGGAAAGCCATAGTACATGGCCTGGAGCTGCTGAAAAGAGGTGTGTTATGGAGGATTGGGTCAGGAGAACGTGTAAGAATATGGAGGGATTCTTGGATTCCACGGAGCTGGTCGCTGAAACCCATAGGCAAAAAAAGCTCTTGCCGGCTCAAGTGGGTTTGTCAGCTTATTGACCCTACTAGCATGGAGTGGAAGGTGGAATTAATTAAGCATGTGTTTTGGGAACATGATGCAGAGCAAATACTAGGTGTCAAGCTCCCGTCCAAGCCCAGGGAAGATGTTTTAGCCTGGCATCACGACAGAAAAGGTTTGTTTTCTGTCAAACGTGCCTACAGATTGGCCATGGCTCTGGATGAGGAAGAGAAGGGAGGGCGCCAGAGTAGCTCCACAAATTCATGTGAAAGATCATGTTGGAAGGCTTTCTGGAAGATACCTATCCCACACAAGATTCTTATTTTTGGATGGAGAGCCATCAACAATGGCCTGGCAACTCAGAGCAACAAAAATGCATGCATGCTCTCGTCAGGTGCTCACATGCAGGGGCACTCAGGCAGAGGGGCTCTCGTCAGTTTGCCGGACGAGGAGCAGTTCAACTCCCTCTCGTTGGGAAAGCTACTGTGCTGGATTTTGGGATCTGGGGATTGATGTAGGAGCACGAGTTCTCTTGCTGTTCTGGAGGACTTGGTATATTCAAAATAACTTGACACATACTACAGATAAATTATCTGTAGAGGGATCGGCCATGTTCCTTGCTAAGTATTGGACAGAACTATGCAGCATCCGACATCAGAAGAACTCTTTCGACTGCAAAGGTAAAGAACCGGTGATGGACTCTCTGGTTGTCAAGAAAAAGGATGGGATCAGGATGACAGACACGCACTGGGAAGCTCCGACTGCTGGATGGCTAAAGATGAATCTAGATGGCAGTTTTGCACCCGGATCAGAGGACGGGGGAATTGGAGTAGTCATCAGAAATGACACTGGGAAGCTGCAACCGAAGGCAAGCAGGACAGCTTCATTGGGCCTAGCCAGGCGAGAAAACGGAAGCCAAACACAATGTTAAACGGGCTAGCTAGAGTAGCACAGGCAACCAAATGCGGGCCAAGTTTGCTACAGCAGCTAGGCTTGGGCTGACCTGGTTCAGGCTTAGCTAATGCATGCCCGAGATGTTTGGTGGGCTGGCTAGGGGCTTTAGCAAGGCCCCAGCTACGCAATCTCATTTCGGGCTTGTGCAGGCTGTCCAGCGCTTGCTGAGCGTCTTTTTCTTTTTTATATTAAAAAAATATATTTTTGAAAATTGGAAGAAAAAAAAATTACAAACAGGTCTGTCGCCTCTTGGGTGGGCGACCGGGGTATATTTTCGAAATTTTTCGAAATGGACATATATTTTTGAAATTTTGATTTTTTTTAATATAAAAAAGAAAAAATCGCGCTTGCTGAGACCAACCGAGCAGATCGCGTCGTCTCGCTCCCATCTCGCATCTCCCTTGTCTGTTGCTAATGGCTCTTTGCAGCCCACCCCCTCCTTGCCGAGAGTGACGGTGACTCGGCCCTGCGCTTGTCGCTGCCGTCACGAGGAAGACCGAGCAGGATCTCAACAGCATTTCTTTGCTCTCCCTCTTGCAAACCTTGAAGCATCGTCTGCTGCATGCCGAACGCATTGCATCGGTGGAGGACCCAAACACGAAGCACTAGAGCAGGTTGTGACACCACGACGCCCACTCGGGTGGAGAGAACCATGATGGTCCACGTAGGTGGATCGATTGAGCCATCCAAAAAGAAAGAGAGAGGGAGATGTATAGGCGCACTCTCTCGTGGGCCTGCAAAGGACAGCTCGTTGCCTGCAAAGGACAGCTCGTGGGCCTGAGTATGCAGCACCAGCACATGGGCGTTCATCACGTGCAGTCGAAGGGAAAGGCCCAAAATTTTCCACGTAGCCAACCTGCTCACCACGTAGCCAGCCGCCACCAGGTGTGTCTCGCAAGGTCTTTACTGCAGCGCTGCGAGGGCTACCACAGGCCATGTCTGTGTCTGTGTCTCCCGGTGGTGGCCCGTATAGATTGGTGCGGCGTCGAGGTCATGCCATCCCCTCGCCCACGCCATTGCGGTGGCACTCTAAAGTGTAGTAGAAAGAACGATTTCGCACTGAAGGTCACCGCGGAGCCATCGTCGATGATTGCCCAAGTGAAGAATCTGGGCAACCGCAGCTTTCCTAAGGAGAAAGAGAAAAATTATTTTATTCCATACCTGAGGATTGCTATGCAAATCCGGCGGCATGAGCACCATCGGTAGTGATGATGCCGGTCACCAAAATAAAAGCGACGATAGCCAGCCCCGGTATACGGCTTCGGATAGAAGAACATCCATCCGGTTACAACTTGAAGAAAACTATAAACTGCTGAAACGAAAACAGGGGGTGGGGACCTCTCCTTCACGTCACCGGCAGACTCGCCGGAGAGGGCCCAAACTGGTGGAGAAACGGCGAGCTAGATGGATTGGATGAATGGATAGCAGGAGAATAAAGGAGAAGAACGGCACAACGGGGTGAGAGCGAGATTTTCTGTTAATATAAGTTTCAAGAAACTGAACAGTTACAATAAGCAGCCCTTGTTTCAGGTACTACTGTAGTATACATTTATTTATTGAGCACACCACCGATCGATTATTAATTGACGGAAGAAAGCAAAACTGAGTGACAGAAGGGATCGAGGCTCGCTCATCGTAGGACGATCGTACACACACGTAACGCGACGAAACGTGATCTCACTTGGAGGAGTACACAACACACTACCGAGCAAGCAGGACCTGCTGGTACGCGAGCACCTTGTCGACGTCGTCGGGCACGACGCCCTTGGCGACGTCGGCGGCGCGGAACCGGTCCTCCCACGCGGCCAGCAGCGGCGTCTTGGCCGGATCAATCAACCTGCGCCCGATAATCTTGCCGAAGGCGCCGAACCACCCCAGGTACCCGCCGAGCACGAGGTCCACGAAGCCGATGCCGTCGCCGCCGAAGAAAGGCTTCCCCTTGGAGCAGTCCCTGAAGGCGCCCTCCAGGGTGTCGAGCGCCTCGCCGGCGCGCGCCACGCCCTCCGCCCACTCGTCCTTGTTCTTATACCTGAACACCATCACGACCCACGCCGACCTCACCTTGTCGTCGATGTACGCCGCCCAGAACCGCGCCGTCGCGCGCTCGTAGGGGTCCGACGGCAGCAGCGCCGGCGTCCCCGCCCACAACTCGTCGATGTACTGCAGGATGATCTGGGACTCGTTGATGGCGCGGCCGCCGTGGAGGAGCACCGGCACTTTCTTGTGCACCGGGTTGGAGCCCACGAGGAGCAAGCTCTTGTTGTACAGGTCCTCCTCCACGTACTCGTAGGACAGGCCTTTCATGTTGAGCGCGATGCGGACAGGGATCACGAACGGGCTCGGCCACACGCCCAGCACCTTCAGCTCGTCGCTGGCTGCGGCTCCCGCTCCCGCCATTGGCAGCTCTAGCTAGCTTTCGGTTCTGTGCTCGACGAGATGCACCGTGCACGCAGAGGATGAGGATCGGGGGGTGTGTTTTGGCTCTGTGTTGTTCTGCCTGCTGTAAGTGTGCCAGAGCCAATGGGCTTTATATAGGAAGAATGTGAGCAGCGAGCTGTTGCCTTTGGGTACGTTTTACTGTACACGGGAAGCTTCGTTTGAGACTTGTGCACGAATTCTCGATTGCATCTGTACCTGGCCGTCTTGACGGGTATGTTGCGGCTGCGGTGATACATGCATGTGCGTCTGGGAGTCGTGATTTCGACAGCATGGTCGTTGCTCCAGTGGGCCTGTGGCTGCTACTGTTACTGGAGCAAAAGTAGATTTCGACTGCTCTAATTATGGTGAAATCCAGTAGATACCTTGTTGGCCCGCCCCAGCAAAAGTAGCAGCCACAGGCCCACAGCTGCCAAAGTGCTAGCAACATTTCTTTGAAAAGTACTAGCAGGCTAGCAGCCACAGAATGGTCGTCGTCCTTTCATGGACGAAGGTGCATGCTCTTCCCGCCCTTTTCTTTACCAGTTTAGGAGGTGTTTAGTTGGTAAAAAACTTTGGGTTCGGCTACTGTAGCACTTTTCGTTTATTTACTATGGGGTAACTAGGCTCAAAAGATTCGTCTCGAAATTTACAGCAAAACTATGTAATTAGTTATTTTATTTACCTAAATTTAATGCTCCATGATTCGATGTGACGGGGAATCTTGAAAAATTTTGGGGGAAAAATTTTGTGTTCGGCTACTGTAACACTTTTCGTTTGTTTGTGGTAAATATTATCCTACCATGAGGTAACTAGGCTCAAAAGATTCGTTTCGCAATTTACAGCTAAATTATGCAATTAATTATTTTATTTACTTATATTTAATGCTTCATGCGACCAAAGATTCGATGTGACGAGGAATCTTAAATTTTTTTTTGCAGAGTGGCCATTGGTATGATGGTAAAAAGTTAAATATCCCTGTGCAGCCAGGAGGCCACGGTGTGCCGCTGTGTCTGGCCGCACCCCTGTGGTGGATGTCGGCTCCTGCTTGAGGCGGGTTTGGCGTGGCTTTGGGCAGAACTCTTGCGTTGGATCGGGTAGGGGCGGCAACTACACGCTTTACTACTCAACTAGTGATAAGCGCGCGCTCTCGCGCGCTGTGTGGCACCACATCACAGGAAGGCAAGGAAGAAAGTCTCACGTACGTGATAGGCGCGCGCTAGTCCATGGAGAACCCAATCCTTGCCGCCGGGATGATGATGCCCCTGCAGACGGTGGCGCGTTCCTCGCCACGCTGCGCCGCCAGCGCAGGGCGGAGGCACCGCCGCGTGTTCCGTCGCTTTTCTTTTCTATTTTTTCTTCCATTTTACTTTGCGTGTGTGAACAGAGACTACCATGGCTACGATGGGGCTCTGCTGCGTGTGTAAACAGAGACATCTTCCACTGCTGCGGTGTGGATCAAAACTCTGACTGACATTGCTTCATTTGAGCTGAACTGGACTGCACTACAATATGCCTTGCCTGGTTGCACTTCAGAGGTTGGTTAGCTCATTGTATTCATAAGTAGTGAAGTTGGGGTTGGGGAAACTTACCATGTAGCAAAAATGACCAACATGTTACTAAGTTCAAATAAGATATTTGTTTCTGGTAATATTTCAACTAAGAAACATGTTGGTTGGTTGAAATCTAGTACACATTACTCACTAATTTCTATTACCGTCTGGTGTTTAGGCTCTGCCCGCTGTCGAATATTTATTTGCAAACTAATACAAACAGCAAACATAACTGCGCAAATGACCATATTAGTTCCTGAGCAGAGATGAATTCTGTACAGATAATAATATTCTAATTGAACAGATTGATCACAGGCATTGTACATTTGTACACAAAGTAGAGAGACATGACCCTGTGATTACTGATTACCCACTCATATTTTTTTCAGTTTCCTCTGCATCTATGTTACCTCACTGCAGAACAGAAGTTCAGAATTACAAAAGTTATGCCAGTAAAGGAATTATTAAGCGTGGTCTACTCAGGCAAACAATAAGAGATCCAAGCACTCTACAAAAGTCACAACTCACAACTAGGTAAGCTTCTGAATCAGCAGATGTATCACAACCATACTGAGATCTTTTCAAGTCAAAGACAGGGAAGGAAATACATACACAAAGTGGATAGCGGTCATACAGTTAAGAGATCATCCATCAAGATTGTCGTCATCCCTCAATGCTGGGAAGACCGGAGGCCAAACCATCATGAAGGGGTTGATATCCAAGAAGCGCCCGTCACGCACCTTCAATTCGTCATACACTTTCTCGCTCCTGCTCTTGAGATGCATATGCATGAGAACCGCACTTGACCTCAGCCACAGGAACACAAGCTCCAGATTATCATCAACTGCCAGCACCAAAACATCCTCACGACGACGGCACGCCTCACGCACAGGAACTCTGTCATGCACCAGCGCCCAGTCATGGGCATCGCTGCTGGTCGTCGGAAGCTGCCAGATGCTGAGCAGATCCCCTTCAGCGTGGATGAGGAACAGCATCGAACCCTCCTCGCCACTTGAGAGCGTGAAGTTGTCCGTGCTCACTCTTTCCGGCAGCTGGAGAAGAGAGCCCTCCGCGGCGTTCATATCCAACCGGAGAATACGCCCAGACTTGGTCAAGCTGTAGATCTTGCCTCGGACTGGTGGAAGCGTGTACGCGATTGGAGGCAATGTCTCCGGGAGATCTATCACCGCAGTGCGGCGGACGACCCAGGCGCCAGATCCTGAAGCGAGCAGATCCACTTGGAGCTTTGCTTTCGTACTCGTACCAAGAGGCAGCATCAATACCGCGACGGCGCCGCCGCCGGCGGCTTTTTCGGGGAGGAAGAACCATATCAGACTCCGCTTCGGCGCCGGCGGGAGGACGGTCTTCCCATGCGCAGGGCGCAGCGGGCTGAGCACCGCGTGTCGGCAGGCCGTGGGGTCGAAGTCCGTGACGAGGAGGCGCCCGTTCCGGCAGTCGCTGATGAAGAACTGGCCCGCGGCTGCGCCCGCGCGGCGGATCGCGGTGGCGAGCTCCGGGGCCCGCGAGACGGGCACGAACCGAGGGGCCCGCGCGCCCAGTTCCCTGAGGTAGAAGCCGAGGAGCGCGGGCGGGTGGAGGCGGCGGAAGCGGCGGAGGAAGGCGGGGTCGGAGGCGTGCCGGAGCCAGCGCCTGGAGACGAGGGCGGCGCGGACGAGGGTAGTGGGGAAGGCGAGGCGCAGCAGGATCTCACGGAGGAGGTCGTCGTCGCCGAGCACCGCTGAGATCGCGGCCGACGGCGGCACTGCGGTGGGCTTCGTGCTCTCCCTCTCGGTTTCCATCCCGGCCAGGCTTGAGCTAATCGGTGCCGGGATTCGGAGAGCGGCGGCGACGAATTCTTGAGTACAGCAAGGAAGAAGACGCCGTACAAATGAGGGGAAGAGGAAGCCATTGTGTTTCGCATTCTTCTGTGCTGTGTTGAGACAAGTACGTGTTTAGCTTTCCACCGCGAAGTTTGTTTTTCCGACTTCAAAATTAATGGCAAATATATCCTTGTGTTGCCACAGTAAATGATCTTATATATTATAAATATTATTATTCGATATAAATTTTCGTATCTTTCTATATTTTTATTGTACTAGTAAAATGTACGTGCTGCCGCACGTATTTTGAAAAATCTTTAAGACTGGTGGATCCATCATACTTATAATTTGATTATTGTGATAAACTATTGATCCAGCCTATAAACTATTGATGGAACCTATAATTTGATTATTGTGATAAAGAAAACTTGAATCAGATGACAATTCTTCTACACAAAACTATACAAAGATTAGTAGTTTAAATTTTTGTTGCCCCAAAAGTAAAACCTCACTAATATTGCAGACTTGCACATAGTAAGATGTGGGCCCTATGTATGATCACTAAGTGGCTTTCTTGAAGGATGGGATTTTTATTCCTACTGGCAATATGTAGGAACTATAAGAAAAAAGGCAAAAAAAAATTCAACAAATTCAGACTATTCTAGCTTTGTAGTACACTTGATCTAATCTGAAGGTAGTTGTAGCCTTTTCTTACTCATCTTCCGAACCCCAATCCTGAAAGTTTCCATGATTTTTCAGATTGGAAATATAAAACATAGAGAATGGCATATTAACTGCAGATATAGTAGTTTGTTTCCGTGGATGAGTGTAGCAGATTACTTCATCTTGATTGTAGGAATATAACATGACATCTTAATCTGAATTCATTAAATCCTAAATTATCAAGCACATTACTTAGGAAGGCACACTCTGTTGCTCATGAAAAACTGAGGATCCATGAAATTATCATGATATGAAACCGAGAAGATGAGAAGTATTATTAACAAATTTCATTCAGTCAACTTACGTGCCTAACCAGATTTCTAGACCCGAAGAAAAAAAAAGGGCAGAAATTACCTGTTCATTTGCAACTCAGTAATCCACAAGCAAGCACACAAGCAGCTCTAGCTTCCAGCAAAGCACGAGAGCACCACGAGCTCCTTCTCAGCAACAAATCAGCGGCACGGGTGGCAACAGCTCCGCCGGCAGGATGCTGCTGGGTGGCGAAGGGTCATAGCAACGCGGCAGCAGGCGAAGCGGAAGGCATCCCCTCTCTCTCCCCCCATGCGCCCCGCCCGCTCCGAACACCTCTTCCCCTCTAAGCGCCGGTTGGCCGGCTGGCGCCTAATCGCCGCTGTAGCCCATCCGTCCCCCTCTTCCCTCGTTCCTCTCGACGAGCAAGGCTCGCTGGCCGCCTCCGAATGCGCAGGTGGCTCGCCGCCCTCGGGCCAGCCGGCGGCTCGCCGCGCCCGAGACGTCAGCCCCCAAATCCGCTGCTTCTTGCCACATCCGAAGTCCGCTGTCGGCTCGCCGCCCTAGGGTCGGCCGCACCTTCTCCTCACCGAGCGTGCCACCGTGGGGGCCCCCTCCTAGTCCTGAGTCTGGGCGATGGCAGAGGCGGGGAAGCACGGCGTGCTAGGTGAGTTGGGGGAGCGGCACGGGCTGGACAGCGGAGCTGCACCGCGCCGCAAGACCGGGCGATGGCGATGGCGATGGTAGGGAAGCGGCACGGGTACGCGGGCGGGTACGGTGGACAGGCGGTGAAAAAAAAATAAGTTTTTGACAGAAACTCCCAACATGCGATTTTTATGGGTCTCCACTCCTTCCCAACTCCCTCGGGCCTGGCAGGTGTGTCCGGTGTGAGGAGTAAGGCGAACCCAATATGAATGAGAAATGTTTTCAATTGATTTCGATCTTTATAATACAGAAGATAGATTCAGATCCGTTTAAGTCACAGTATTGTGTTGTTCGGTTCTCAACTTCTTATTATACCCAATGCATAGATTCAAATCCGTTTAAGTCACAGTATTGTGTTGTTGTTCGGTTCTCAGCTTCTTATTATACCCAATGCTCAAAAAAAATTCTTATTATACCCCCACGGTGGGTGATATATGTTGGATCAAACTATAACTTTTAGTCGTTGGTTATAGACACGTGTTTAGCGAAGTTTATACTATAAGTGAACAGTATGAAATTAAAGGTTGGTACTTCGCCGTTCCAAATTTTGGTTAGTTTTGATTTTCTCTCTCTATATTTACATTTTTGCTACAGTGATATTTTGCTAAATATACACTCGATCTACAATTAGACATTCGGAATTGAGGAATTCCCAATAATCTTGAAGGAAATTGATGTAGTCAATTGTTGTCACGTGCACATTTCCTATCAGCTCCGTGTACACCATTGCCACGACTCAAAAATTCTCTGACTGTATTTTTTTTCCTTTCTATCTACCAGATCAGATAAATGGATTAGATGTAAACATATGTAAATAGATTCGGCTTGAGCCCAACGGACTAAGCCTAGCCCAACCCTAATTTAGGGCTTTATTTTATTGAACCAAAACAATAACACTATTTATTTTTTGAAAACGTTCAACTTACTCACTTTAAATATAGCCAAATCTAAATAACCTCCTAAACTATAACTTGATTCTATTTACCCCCTGAACTATACAATTTAGTTCACTTTACCCCAAATATAATTTATCTTTTTTTATTTTCCATGCATAAGTTAAATAAAATTCAAATATTGCATGATAGTATTGGACATCACAGTGCATATTAAAAAAATTAGTTATAATTATTTTATTATTATTTTTATATAATTAAAAATTAAACTCCAATGATTAATTTATTATTAACTATATAATCTATTAAAATAATAATAAATAATTATGATATATTTTCTAGCATATGTTATGATGTGTACTGTTATTTCTAGAATTTCAACTAAAAACTCCACTTATGCATTGAGAAATAAATTGATATTTTTTATTATCCAGCGCATGAAATGCTTAGATCTAAGACGACACTGTAGGTAGGAGGCATTCTATTTACGTCAATATTATTAAATTGGTATACGTTATCTGTACCGAGCATGTGTGTTGTGCCCTTGTATTTTCTCTCAGCTTTCTACATGTGTGGTATTTTAGTTTTGGGAAAAGTCCGGTTTACACCCTCGAGTTATCGCAAAAATCTGATTTTCAATCTTAAACTACAAAACCGTATAAGATAAACCATTCAACTATTGGAACCGGGGAAATTTGACCCGGTGGTTGCGAAGGTGGTTTTGTATTTATAAAAAAATTAAAAGGAAATATATCAGGTGCAAACCAATCTCTCTCCGTGCAAACTCCAATTTGAGCCACCGGATCCACATCCAAGGGGCAAGGGGGAATTGTGTAATTTTACAATTAACCACCCACCCTTAAATTAGGTAATTACACTTTTGCAAATCCCCCTCCCACTCCCTCTGCACCCCCCTTGGATGTTGATCCGGTGGTCTAGATTAGAGTTTGCGCGGTTTGCCCGGAGATGTTGGTTTGCACATGATATGTTCCCAAATTAAAAAATTCTAGTGAGATCTATAAAATTAAAAGTAATTTATTTTAAAATAGAAAAATATGAAATTAGTATCAATTTTTCTAAAATATAATTGATCTATTATTGCATTATTTGAATCTTATTTATTCAAAAATAATAGGCATAACTACAAGCAATCAAATACTATGAACATAAAAAAATGGATACGAATAAATGATAAAGTATAGTGCTAATAGATAGGTTACATTTTTAGAAAAATTTTGATACCTATTTTATATTTTTTTTATTTAAAAGGAATTACTTATGAATTTTTTAATTTAAATTTGAATATTTTAATTTTCATAAAATGGAAAACCACCTTCAAAGCCACCTAAAGGGCAAATTTGCCTGGTTTCGATAGTTGAATGGTCTATCTTATACGGTTTTGTAGTTTAAAGTTGAAAATCTGACTTTTGGGATAGTTCAAGAGTGTAAACTAGATTTTTGCCTTTAGATTTTAGTAGAGCATTCGTGAACAAGAGTAGGTTCCACGAATAAAAAAGTTGCTAAATAACCTGATGGAATGCAATGCAAGTTATCAAAGTATAGATTCCTCAAAAAGTTATTCAAGTCTATCAGAATTTCTATTAACTGACGTATATTTTTTTTTCATATAGTGTAGTGTCGTTCTGACATTTGCTTGTCTTGTGGGGGTGTCTCCAAGAGGCATCCTACCTGTTCGGTGGATATATATTGTACACAATACATCAATGAGAATCAATCATTCCTATTCTACTCTTACTTCTAACAGAGACCACCCCATTATATATAAGATTATGGATTAATTGTCTCCTTAGCACAAATACTTATGCGTGATTTTTTCCAACAAATGCCATGTCGTTTTCTCTAAGAAAAAACATATACCTCTCATATACTACTATTACCTGAAGTTTCGTCAGAAAAAAAAGTGATCTGAACATTCATTAAAAAAAAGGTGATCCAATAGGGTGGATCCCTTCCTACTAGGCGAAGCATAGTACCCGCGCCTGCATGCTTTCCGAATAGACTCTATGGGGAACATGTAGCTTATTGTAATGCTGCTAAATGCAATAAATTTTTTCTTTGTTTGTTCAATATCGAGGAAATTGACAGTTGTATGGGAAAAGAATCAACCGATTTTCAGTTTCAGAAATTTGCACTACTGCTTTAATCTCAACATTCAATTGGCTATGGAAAAAAAGCTGAAATTCTAAAGAAAATCCTCTGCTTACAGACTACAGTCAAAGTAGGGAATAATTTTTTGCACGCTATTGCAAATTTGCATGATCCTGAATGTGACATTATCAGCGACATAGGTGAACCCTTGTGCATTGATACATAACGCCGATGGCAAATAAGGGATTATATATTGTAAATTTCTTCATGGACAAAGAAGGAAAGTGTCCCAGCCAGCACGGACGAACACCCCGGATATCCTGCTGGCCGGGCCTCACGGACGAGAACAAATAACGTAATCGACATGGCTGCTTGCCGTTCCGGCGGCAGAGATGGGCGGCGTGCGTGCACTAGCAGACCACCTTGCAGAAGCACTTCCTGGTGGCGCCGTGCATCTTGCACTCGCCGCTGGGGAAGTTCTCAGACTTGCACACGCTGGCGCAGTTCTCGCTGCTGAAGCACATGCCCTTGAACGTGTGGCTCTGCGACAGGCAGTGCGTCTCATCTGCGACCACCCTCGCAGTCACCGTCTCTGCACGCAGTTCAAATTAAAGATCTGATATGGTAAGGTATATATGTAATAAAATGACTGACGAATAAATATAGTACATTGATCGTGAACACCAAGAACTGTTTAATGGATGGTCACCACCTGTGGCGGCGACGACGAGGAGGACGACGACGAAGAGGACGGGTGCGGCCATGCGGCGAGACAGCGCCATCTCCTTTACCCAAAACTGAACGATCGACAGACACTGCAAGCTTGATGTGGAAGATGGACTTAATTTGTGGGAACCGGGGAGCGATGGGTCTATAAAAAGGGCTGAGATTAGCCAGCAGTGTTTAATTTTGGAAGGGATAAATATAACAGCGGGGTTACGGACAGTCACAGAATGCACGGCTGCTGCTGCTGATCAGGGATGGCCGTTCAATTATTATTGGCTCCTCCAGACACGGCTGCTGGGTTTTCAACTGTGGCCATTCAATTAATTATTGAACGACGGTGGAGCTATGAATGCTAGCTTGCTTGGGCAAGTATACGTCAACAGCTGCACGCGAAGTGTTCAAATAAATTTGTTAAATTTTGAGAAGATGGGGGAAAAGATGAATGAGTTTATGTCACTGCACAAACATGCATACCGTTGTTACATTGTATACAATAATGTAGCCAGTAAGCCACATGCATACCATTGCATGCTTTTGGCCGCAAACACAGCTAGAGAATTGATCTCTAGTACCGATCAGGAACCCCTCCTTAGTACTGGGCGTCTGCTAATTGACCTCTAGTACCATTCAGGAACTCCTCTTTAGTATCGGGCACCGGACCGATACCGGTTGTTCGATACTAAATGAGATGTCATTTAGTACCGGTCAAAATGCCCGACACTAAATGACTTTGCATCCAAAAAATAAAGAAAAAATTGGGGAAACATACGGGAGGCCCCGAACACACGTACTTTTGCAAGTCATGCGTAATATGCACATGCGCGGTTCGCACGAACCTTACTTACCATCTCACCAACATAGCACATGGGATGGAGGTAGATATGCTTTCCTTTTGAAGTAACCCGTGGAGGACCATTTAGTACAGGATCAAGACATGAATCCGTACTAAATGGTCGCGCCATTTTAGTATCAGGACAAAACACCAATTGGTACTAACAAAGTAACATTTAGTACCGGTTGGTGGGCTCTAAGGACCGGAAATTTCTCCACGAAGTATGGGGGTCTCTACGTCCCATGCAGAAAGCCGTTGTTGCTGCTCCACACCAAGCCAGAGGGTCGAAGACTTGCCGGCGACAAAGCTCCAAGCAGCCGGCACACCAAGTACAAGTTTTGTTTACTCTAGAAACAGTGCACATGACAGCCACTACTGCTGACGTTGATGCGCCGACAGTTGCACCGACAGTGTATCGGTTTAACTGGTCCTGAGGGCTTGTTCTCCTGCACCTTGACATGCTCTCTGGACAACATCAGTAATAAAGCACCGACGTCCCTTGTCTATAGCGTCGGTTTAACTGGTCGCTTAGGTTTTTGCTGCTTATTCTTTTAAGTGTTGCACCGACGCCTCTAACTGACCCGACGGTTTAACCGGTGCAAAATGACTTCTTGTTCACTTGGCTTATCAAGGCACAACCCAATACACTGACGCACTATATTCTCATGTTGTCGGTTTAACCAACGCTACTGGGCTTCTCTCCACTTGATCTCCAAATGCACAACCAATGCACCAACCCGTTCATTTTCTATACCGTCGGTTTAACTGACGCCCTATCTTCTGCTGACAATTCGACATTTCTTGTTTTGCTAGGGCTTTGTACTTCATCCTTGGAACCTAAGATCATTCACTTGACACACTTGTTAGTTCCATGATCATATTGTCAGACAATCACCAAAATCACAAAATTGTAGCCTAGTGGGCTATGTTCTTCCTGTGTATATCTGACATGTGCAGAGAGAAATTGGGGGGGTGGGGGGGGGAGATAGAGAGAGAGGAGGGGGATGTGTTTTGCTTCGTGTGTGTACCTGTGTGTGTGAGAGAGAGGGGAGATTTTGAGAGCTGTGTGCTTAACTGCTTATGTGTGTGTGTGAGAGAGAGAGATGCATTTGGTATTGATGTAGTTATTTTCATCTAGATTATATTATTTATTTAGCTTTTAAAATGATTTCCTGCTTAGTCATACCAACATGATATGTAATTTGATTCATGAAAAAGGATTTCATATTACCGAAATAAAAATACTAGATTTGAATTATATTCCATTAGACTTATTTCCGGTTGGAAATTAAATTGGAATTTGAGTATCAGGAATAGATCCCTAAGTACCTGCAAAGAAGGAAGAAGACATACTCCTACTAGGATTACTATGTAATCCTATTAGGACTCCTACTTTATATCGGACTCGTAATTCTGCCCCTGAAGTATATAAAGTAAGGTAGGGGTACATAGATCTGCAGAACAACCTCAAGCTTAAACGAGGGCAAAATGGCAACTTCATACAATACAAATCACCAAATATGGCGTTGGGTATTACACTAATCAGCGGTGCGAATCTGTCAAAATTTTAAGTTGTGTGCACCATTAAGTTTCTAATATTGGCGACACCCTGCCTACAAAACCTTAGGGTATTCTTCAGTAGCTTGGCGGATAAAACACCGGCACCGAGGGCTGTTGACGGTCGTTAAGTGCGAAACATGACCGTCAACTATACTCATTAAAGAAGGAAAACTATACCTCTTACTCGTATATTTGTATCACTAACCTAGCTTCACAGTTGTTTTTGAGAATTTATGTTTTCAGGAGCACAAGTCCGGAATAAGATGAAAACACGATGAATATGTAGACAGAAGACACAAACGATCGTGTCCTGCGTAACATGAGCAAAGGAGGCCCACAAACAAGACCAAACCGACAAACCAAGCCCCGGCACCGACCATCTGACATCAGGACCCACCAGGCAGTGTACCAGAGAAGTTCGGTGGCAAATGGCGCCAAGGGGGGGGGGGTCGGCGGACCCCACCTGGTAGCCACTTAGGCTGAGTTTTGGCGGGAAGCTTGATCCTATCCTCTAGAGGTCGGTTAGGCATGTTTCCATGTATAGATTTGGCGGGAACCGACCTCAAGCACTATATAAGGGGCCTCCCACCACTCTCTCATACACACACCAGTTGAAGGCCTCTCTCTCTACACTCTCTTGTGACTTGTACTCCTTAGGGTAGTGGAGCTAGGCTCGTACTTCATCTCCTTAGCGAATCCAGTCGTCCTCGGGGTCGGCGAGCAATCCTCGGCCTCTGGTATGGCTTTGTATTCCGACTTTCATTATATTATTCATATCGAGTTCGTTCTTGGTTATCTTGCTATGTTCTTAGCATGCCTAGCCTTGATCTGTGCTTCATCAAGTTATTCTAGTTGCATGTTTAGACCAGATGATCAGGGAAAGGTTATCGGTTCGTTGTGCTTTCGGGCTTCCCTTAGCATCTTACCTGTCCATCCGAAGGGTGGGGGATCCGGGGGTGCTAGGGTAGTGACCTCAGATGCGGGCATGGTGCCCGGGTATGCGGGATCCTTTGGATATGACAGTGCTCCACGGTGTGATTGGGGTAGACCGCAGGTGGTGACAGCCCTGTCGGTCCGCCGGGAAGCTGCTTCTCGGTTAGCGTACTCCCCGACGTTCGGGTACAGTGTAGGAGTTTATGCAAAGATGAAACGGGACTGGATGTTCTCCAGTGCGGGTCATTCTCCCCGATGTCCCTAATTTCTCGAGACCTGCAGCTCTAAGCAATGTGGCTAACATAACTTATCCGCTAACATGAATAGTATTCTAGGAATCTTTGCCTATGCTCCCACTAACCTTAGGATTGCTTGTTAATTTTTTATTCATGAGAGTTGGCTGTTCTCTATGTGTCACATTACCCCTGATTATCATTCATTTATCACTTACCCCTGTATAGTCAGTGGTCTTCGTCTTGCTTCATACGTGTCATGGTTATGCAACTAAGTAAATACACTTTACACAACCTAGCCATCCCTTGGGAAAATATAAATAACAATACCATGAATACTTCCGGGTGAAATGCTACAACGGTATATCCGTGCGCTTGCCGATTTTTCTGTAAACATTAAGACATACCAACACCAGCATTTCTGGCGATGTTGCTAGGAACTAACCACTCCTAGTGGCGACGCTAAGAAATGCCAACAAGGGCCTATTTGCAAAAGAGTATTTTCAAAGGAAAACAAGGAATGGATTCCTTAGGAAAGTTTCTGGTTTTGCTGAATCCCTCTTAAAAGGCTTGTGCTCCGTCACACACATAGGGGAAAAAAGCATCCGAAGAAACCCCAAAAAATATTCACTACTATAAAGTAGAAGATCGGTTGTCGGTACCCTGTAGCAGGGATACCCACTCTTACTGCAGTAAGGCAGGACTCGCGTAGTCATCCGTAACTATGCCATAAGGGGCGGAGGAGCCGGGCCCCACAGGTCAGGCTCTTTCCTCACCAGGCTAACGGCCCCGGACCCGCTCCCCGCTCTGGGAGGGGTCCGGTGACGCCACGTGTCCCTGAGGAAGGGAAGCTCCGAGCCAACAACCGAGGGCTCGGATCCCCCATAGGGGTCCGGGACCTCCTCGCGCCCGTCCAGACCTCCCGCGCGCGTAGAACCAACGTACCACCGGGGGGGGGGGGTCCTAAGCCGCCACGTGTCCCGCAGGCGCGGGTGCGGGTCTTCCGCTGGAAGACTCGCCCACCCACCGCATTCAATGCGGGAGGTTGAGGAATGCTCTGCCACCGCGGCATGCGGGGCAGCCTTTGCTAGGTCTCACTGTAGACCGTGTATTACCGAGGTACACAGTGCAGCCGCCTGCGCCGCGGCCATGCAGAGCCCATCTACCGCATTAAATGGATACGACGGCACATCACTTTTCCATCATGCCGCCTACGCTGCAAGCTACATGGCCCGTTCAGCTACGTTACAGGCGACGCCGCACACTACACCCTGATGCCGTTTCGACAAGACAAGGTAAAGCACGCCGGTCGGAAGATTCCCACGGACAAACCAGGGAAATCCAGGAATCAGATCTTCTCCGCCTGTAATGACATAATGTATGAACAATATGTTATTTTATACTATATCGTTGGGCCCACCTGTCGGGGACCCAACGGCCATGTACACACCTCCCTTGAGATATAAAAGGGAGGCGCTCGCTATACACAACAAGCTCTCAAGCACTCGGGAGAACAAGCTCACCCAGACTCAAGCAATACAGCACACAGTGGACGTAGGGTATTATGCTCCGACGGCCCGAACCACTCTAAACCGGCTATGTTCATTGTGTTTTTCCAGGAGATCAAACTAGTCCTAGCTAACCCCCGAGTACTCACCCTCTGGGCTTAGGCAGGTACATTCCGCCACCCGGCTATGGTTTGCCACACCATGACATTTGGCGCGCCAGGTAGGGGGCATAGCTGGTCTCAGTTCATCGCTTGCTCGTCTCCATGGTTCGGGTGGACGACGTGGAGATGACGGAGAATGTGGCTTCATCTGCGCCACACGCCTCTCGCCTTCCTGCTCCAGGGGCAACCGTGCCCGTGGAGCAGCCACCGTCGGCGGCGGCGCGCGCTGCACGTCGGCAAGAGTCAGGGCGCCCGTCAAGGGCCCCCTCACAAGCTGCGAGCGGCGGAGTGCTGGCGGCGGCTAGGGAGTTGCTTCGCAACCCTCGGGCTGCTGCAGCCTCGCCAGATGCCCTGAGGCAGTGGCGGGACGACGTTGACCATCTCCTCCATCTGGCTCAGGCCTCCCCCAGTTCTGCAAGGACTGGGCAACGACCTCCGCCTGGTAATGCGGTGGTACCCTACCACCGGCGCCAGGGCGGTGCGTCGGCGTCCGTGCGCTCCCCCACAGTGAGGGGTGCGTGAACAGAAGACCTGCGGGCAGAGCTCAACCGCAAGCGCGCGGGTGAGGACGCCCGCATCTCCGTGGAGAGGGCGCAAGAGCGCCGCCTCAACATTGAGGGCCGCAACCTCAATGCCAACTTGGACGTGGTGGCACCCAAGCCTCCGGTGAACGCCCGGATACAGGCGGGCACCCCGGTGGCTGGACTGGACTGCGCTGCACTGGCAGAGCACCTCCGCGCAGTGGCATGGCCATCCAAGTTCCCCCCGCACCTGCCGGAGAAGTACAACGGTACCACTAACCTGTCAGAATTCCTGCAGGTGTACGTTACCGCCATCACAGCAGCTGGTGGTAACGATGCCGTCATGGCGAGCTACTTTCATGTAGCCTTGACCGGGCCAGCCCAGACTTGGCTCATGAATCTTACTCCTGGGACGATTCAGTCCTGGGAGGAGCTCTGTGCGAGGTTCACTGCGAACTTCGCCAGTGCATACCAGCAGCATGGTGTGGAGGCTCACCTCCACGCTGTGAGGCAGAAACCCGGAGAGACGCTCCGGGCCTTCATCTCGCGCTTCACCAAGGTACAGGGTACCATTCCTCGTATCTCTGACGCATCTATTATCACTGCTTTCCGCCAGGGGGTACGTGATGAGAAGATGCTCGAGAAGCTGGTGACGCACGAGGTGGAAAGCGTTACCACGCTTTTCTCCCTGGCAGACAAGTGTGCCAGGGCCGCTGAGGGCCACACATGGCACTCAGCCCCCCAAGACGGAGACGCCAAAGCTGGTGGCTCCGGTGCTACCGCCCAGGACGGTGGTAAGAAGAAGAAGAACAAGAACCGGAGTCGCGGGGAGCCACAACCCGGCAGTCCAGCCGTTGCAGCAGCAGGACCAGCTACTGCGGCAGTGGCTGGGGGCTAGAATGCGCATGGCAAATGCCCGTACCCACAAGGTGGCAGCGAAGGTTCATGCCCAGTGCATCCCACCGCTCGCCACAGCGCCGCTGACTGCCGCGAGATCCAGAAACTCGCGAAACGGGTCAGTGGGCGGTGTGAGCAGTCCTCCAAGGACGGCTCACCCCCTCCTCGCCAGCGGGCTGGCAAGGAGAAAGTTTTCCACAGCGAGGACGCTGCCGGGGAAAAGGGGCTGGGGTACCAATCCGCTCAGGAGCTGAAGGGCGTGTACCACGATGACAACTCCAACTCTGACAACGACGACCGCCGTAAGAAGCTGTACGTAATGTACGGTGGAAGCTGGGAGCTTGTCTCCCGGTGGGACGTGAAGACCCTTCGCCGAGAGGTCCTTTCGGTGAAGCCGGGGGTCCCGAAGGTGGCGCCGCACCACAGGTGGATGAACACCACCATCTCTTTCGGGCCGTCCGACTGCCCGGAGAACATGGCTGGGGCTGGTGTACTACCTCTGGTCACCACCCCTGTCATATCCAACATCAGGCTCTATCACATGCTGATAGACGGTGGGGCTGGCCTCAACGTCATCAGCTATGCAGCGTTCAAACAGCTGTAGATCCCGGAGTCCAAGCTGACTCCCTCTCGCCCATTCTCCGGAGTGGGCCCGCATTCGGTGTTCCCTCTGGGGAGCATCACCTTGCCGGTCACGTTCGGGACCGAGGAGAACTTCCGCACAGAGAGCGTCCAGTTCGATCTTGCGGAGGTGAACCTCCCGTTCAATGCCATCATTGGCCGGCCGGCTCTCTACCGCTTCATGGCCATTTCCTATTACGGGTATTTGGTCCTGAAGATGCCTTCCCCTGCCGGTGTCCTCACCGTGCGGGGTGACTGCACCGTTACCGTCGCTGCAATTGAGAGACTGCATGCTCTGGCGGCAGAGGCTGTATGTTCCGAGGAGGACCCATCCACCTCGCAAGCCAGGGTGCCTGCAAAGGCACCTAAGGTTCAGCCATCTAATCCGGACAATGTTCCCGTGAAGACGGTGCAGATCGGAGCGGACTCCTCCAGGACCACCCGCATCGCGGGAAACCTGGAGGAGAAATAGGAAGACACACTCATCACTTTCCTCCAGGAAAATGTCGACGTGTTCGCCTGGGAACCGTCACAGATGCTCGGGATCCCCAGGGAAGTGATCGAGCACAATCTGAGGATCTACCCCGACGCCACGCCGGTGCACCAGAAGCCTCGAAAGCAGTCCGTGGAGCGGCAGAACTTCATCCGTGAAGAAGTCCGCAAGCTGCAACATACTAGCTTCATCGAGGAGGTCCACCACCCCGAGTGGTTGGCCAATCCGGTCGTCGTCCCAAAGGCCAACGGGAAGCTTCGGATGTGCATCGACTGCACCAGCCTCAACAAGGCATGTCCTAGAGACCCCTATCCTCTTCCACGTATCAATCAGATCGTGGACTCCACCTCCGGGTGCGAACTTTTGTCTTTCCTAGATGCATACTCTGGTTTCCACCAGATTTAGATGTCTAGAGAGGATAGGAAGCATACTGCTTTTATAACAGTGGATGGGCTTTATTGCTATATTATCATGCCATATGGTCTGAGGAATGCCTTACCCACATTTATACGAGCTATGAACAAAACCTTCTGTAATCTAATTAGAGATATTGTTGAGGTGTATGTTGATGACATTGTGGTCAAGACTAAGGTAGGGTCAACACTAGTTGAGGACTTGTTCCTTGTCTTCGACCGACTGCGCTCCACGCGCACGAAGCTGAATCCCGAGAAGTGCATCTTCGGTGTCTCGGCAGGGAAGCTGCTGGGTTTCCTGGTCTCACATCGAGGCATCGAGGCAAACCTAGCCAAGATCAAGGCGATCGAGGCGATGAGGCCACCTGGCCGCATCAAGGACGTCCAGAAGCTTACTGGATCTCTCGCCGCTCTTAGCCGCTTCATATCGAGGCAGGCTGAGAGGGCCCTCCCCTTCTTCAAGCTATTGAGGAGGTCTGGTCCATTCTCTTGGACCGAAGAGGCTGAACAAGCCTTCCAGGAACTGAAGCATCATCTCACCTCACTGCCAGTATTGGTGGCGCCAGATCCAGGTGAGACGTTGTTTCTGTATCTTGCTGCGTCTGCATAGGCGGTTAGTATGGTGCTGGTCGCCGAGAGGATGGAGCAAGCTCGCCAGGGGGACACCAGGGTCTCCCCAGCAAAGGATGGTGAGCCAGACCCCGGACATGGGGGTCCGGCGGCCACTCCTCTGTCTGAAGTTCCGGATCCCGGACAAGGGGGTCCGGAGGAGCCTCGTCCCAGTGGGAACCCAGATCCATTGGGGGCCCAAAGACCTGACGTGGTGGATGAAGGCAAACCGGACCCGGTCGCCAGGGTCCGGACCATCCAGAAGCTGGTCTACTACGTCAGTGAAGTCCTCCATGAGGCAAAGGCCAGGTATCTTGAGACGCATAAGCTTATCTATGCCATACTTGTTACGCCATTACTTTCAGGCACACTGAGTGGTCGTAGTGACCTCTTACCCGCTAAGAGCGATCTTGCACAACTCCAACGCCACGGGCAACATCGCCAAGTGGGCAGCAGAGTTGGCTGAGTTCCAACTGGACTTCCAGCCTCGCCATGCAGTCAAGAGCCAAATCCTGGCTGATTTCATAGTGGAATGGACTCCTTCCCCAAGCAATTCTGGGGGTCCGGACCTCAACGCCGAACCCCCGGAGCCGGAAATCAGGACACCAGTCTTCACCGAGCCCCACTGGACACTCTTCTTCGATGGGTCCGTCCGCAAGAAGTGGGCTGGAGCTAGTGTAGTCCTCATTGACCCAAACGGAGATCAGCTAAAGTACATGGTGCACCTTGAGTTCAAGGCCACCAACAACATGGCGGAGTACGAAGCTCTGATCTTTGGCCTGACACAATACCTGTCTCTGGGGGTCCGGCAGCTTCTGGTGAAGGGGGACTCTCAGCTAATCATCAAGCAGGTCCGAGGGGATTGCAGCTGCAACAATCCCCAGCTCGCGGCATACCTCATCCACGTGAGGAAGCTCGAGAAGGACTTCGACGCCTTGAAACTGCAACATGTTCCCCGCGAACTCAACTCAGCAGCAGATGATCTCTCCACGAGAGCATCCACCTGGGCAACATGTTCGAAAGATGATTGCTGACACATACTGCCCAGCCTGCCGAACTAGGTGAAGGGGATCAAGCTAGCACCTCGAAGCTAGCAGTCCCGGGGGCATTCCACCTGTGGTGCCCGCCCTGGGTTGTGAGCTCTGTCGAGGATCCTGGAGACCTCGTAGAGTCACTCCCACCTACTCAGGGAGCTCCCGATGCATGGATCTCCGAGATCCGGGACTACCTGAAAGACAATATCCTTCCTGATGACGATGTGTCCGCTGAGTGCATAGTACGATTGGCTAAACACTACGCGGTGGTAGAAGGGGATCTCTACCGCCGTGGCGCCAATTGTATCCTCATGCGGTGCATTTCCCAGGGAGAGGGCCGCGAGTTGCTCGCGGAGATCTCTGGAGGCGAGTGTGGAAGTCATTCCTCATCTCGCACGCTTGTTGGTAAGGCCTTTCGGCATGGCTTCAACTGGCCGACAGCACTCCAGGATGCGGCTGAGCTGGTAAAGTCCTGCAAAGCATGCCAGTTCCATGCAAAGCAAATACACACACCGGCTCAAGCTCTGCAAATGATCCCGCCCTCATGGCCATTCGCCGTATGGGGCGTGGATATCTTGGGGCCGTTCCCCCGGGCCGTCGGCGGGTACCGGTTCCTCTACGTCGCCATCGACAAGTTCACAAAGTGGCCGGAGGTTACCCCTGTGGCAAATATCACTAAAAAATCAGCAGTCGCATTCCTCAAGTCTATTGTGTGCAGATTTGGCGTCCCAAACCGCATCATCGCGGACAACGGGACCCAATTCAAAAGCAGACTCTTCCAAGAGTACTGCGAGGACATTGGCATCCAGCTATGCTTTGCATCTGTGGCACATCCCCGTAGCAATGGACAGGTTGAGAGAGCGAATGCAGAGATCCTCAGGGGACTCAAGACCCACACCTACAACTGCTTGAAGAAGCATGGTGCCAAATGGGTTGATGAGCTTCTGTGCGTGCTATGGGGGAACCGGACCACACCCAGCCGAGCCACCGGGGAGACTCCATTCTTCCTGGTCTACGGGGCTGAAGCATGCCTTCCCCGGAAATTCATCTGGGCTCACCACGGGTCTAGGCCTTTGACGAATCCATGCAGGAGCAGCTGCGGCGTGACGATGTGGACTTCGTTGACGAACGAAGGTGGCGAGCGGCAATCCGAAATGCAGGCTACAACCAGGCGCTCAGGCGCTATCATCAACGGTTCGTGCACAGTAGGGAGCTCCGGGCTGGCGAACTTGTCCTGAGGCGGATTCTGAACCAAGCGGAGCTCCACAAACTCTCCCCCAGCTGGGAGGGGCCCTTCAAGGTTACAGAAGTATGCTGGCCCGGATGCATTCGCCTTGCCACAGAAGATGGGGTGCCGCTGCCCAACCCATGGAATATAGAGCATCTGCGTAAGTTTTACACTTAGGCAGAGCAGGGAAATGAATTTTTCCTTTGTAATAAGATAGAATTAGCGTGCGGCCCAGAGCGGTGGGGGTCCATCCCTGTAAACCTAGCCTCTGGCATCCATTGTACCTTCGGCTAGCATTAACACGCGGCCCAGAACGGTAAAGGTCCGCCCTCATAAACCCGGCCTCTGGCATCCATCGCGCAAGCCATGTACATCAAGTTGCAAAGGAAAGATTTGCTCCCAGTTCTGTCTTTGTGTTAAATTTTATTTCGCATTTTGATTCTCGAGATTTTACTTTTCTAACCCCCGCGCGGACTTCCACTTTGGTCGCTACAGTTAAGATCCGTATTGAGTAGCTGGACTACCGTACAGGTCCGGACCCCCTAGCTGCTGGGAGAGGGGTCCAGACCCCTAAGAACCTGCTCTGGAGAGAGGGTGTTTGTTTTCTGGGGTGATCCGGAGTCCTGTGTAGCCGCTTAGCCGGTTCCGTACCCAAAAGCCTACACACTCCACCACCTTGTAACGAGTGCTCTAGTACTCGGAGCTGGGTAATTAGGGGCCCGAACCTCGTTCTAGCTCAAGGGTTGGCTTCCTAAGTCCTACACGGCAGGTCCAGCTTCATATCTCAAAGGATCGAGTACGACAGAATGACCTCACCCACTACTAGCAGGGGTCTGGGGCGTCGGAGCCAGGTCTAGTAAAGTCGTGTTGTTTCCTGGAGTGGTCCAGAGCCCTGTGTAGCACCTTAGCCTGGTTCCGCACCCTAAGCCTACACACTCCACCACTCTGTAACAAGCATCGTACAGCATGGACCTGTGCATCCGGAACTCCGAACCTCATACTAGCCTGGGGGCCGATCCAGAATAAGTCCCGCGGGCCTGCTACTAAGCTGTGACTTTGAAGTGGTATGCAGGTTAAGCCTAGACTGGTGGTAGCTAGCCTCAAACTATTGAGCCTACCTACCAGGGGGTTCCGGCATCCGCTTTAAAGATTTCGTGCAGATCGAGGTCCAGTCTCGGTGGTAGATAGACTCAAAACAACTGAGCCTGTCTCCCAGGGGGCCCGGAGCATTCGCTTTGAGCCAGACATCACGGATCGATTCTGCATGCGTCAAACAGCTAAGTTGTAGTATCATTACTACCATACAAGCGAATTTGGTTTTCCTCTCTGCAGTTCTTTCTGCTACACAGGGAATAAGTTGCTCGTTCTACTTGCAATTATGCTACACCTATGCCCAAGGACTCTTGCTCAACCTCATATGGGGTCCAGGGTGTCTTCTTCGGCTCCGATGGCAGATAGGTCCTAACAACTGAACCTATCTGCCAGGGGGCCAGGGCGCCGGGGTGCTACATACCGCAACCAGAGCAACTGACAAAAAGCTAAGTTGAAATTTTCCTTTATTAAAATTTCAACAAGTACAATGTTTGTTACATAACACAAAAAAAAACAAAAGTACAATGTCCAGCTCAGGAGTCTGCAGGCTCCCGCTTGAAGTAGGCGGCTACGAAGTTGACGACCTCCCGCACGCTTTCCCGAGCGGCGGCCTCCGTCTCCGCCACTGGACCATCAACCACGGGGGCTAGCGAGATGGCTGGGTCGTGCCTCCGGAGGCAAGTCAGAATGTGCTCCGCCACCATCCGGATCAGCTCGCGGCCCTCGGCTTCAAGCTGGCTAGCAAGGACCGGCTCCAGACGCCGGAGCCTATCCGAAGCGGAGTTCAGCACTCGGAGAGCGTCAGCAATCGAAGCTGGCGGCTCCACCACTTGGATTGAGCTCATTCCAAGTGGCACCAGCGCTAAGCTCATTTCGCTCGCCCAGTCGACGATCCGCAAGGCCCCCTAGCGCTGGTCCTCCTGCAGCTTCCGGACTGCCTCCTGGACTGCCCCCAACTCCCGGGTGTCCAGGGCTGCCTTGGCCGCCTCCACCTCGCGGGTCCTCTCCTCGAGCTCGGCCTTCTTCTTCGCCGCCATCTCCTTCAGGGACTTGAGGGCCTCGCGCTGGCGCTCGAGCTGGAGCTCCATGTTGGTGGTGAGGGATTCCCGCCTTGCAAGGGACTTCCTATCCTCCTCAAGCTCCATCTCGGCAGCAGTCTGCTTGCTGGCAGCCTCCTGCAGCTCCTGGCGCCATTGGTGCAGGGACCCGGAGAGCTTGTCGAGCTCCAGCTTGCGGACCTCAAGTCCCTGGCAGCGAGACTCGAAATCAGACCGCTGGGCTGCGAGGCTGGCCTCCGCCTTGGCAAAGGCCTCCTCCCGCAACGCCAGGGCCTTCTCCCGGCTCGCCACTGCAAACTCTCAGTCGAACACCTTCCGAAGATTGGCTCGGTAGGCCTCTTGGTCGGCCTTGAGTTCGGACCGAACACGCGCAGCAAGGGAGGCTTTGGCCTTCGTGCGCACCTCCAGGCGGGTGTGCCAGTGGCCTTCTCCCGGCTCGCCACTGCAAACTCTCAGTCGAACACCTTCCGAAGATTGGCTCGGTAGGCCTCTTGGTCGGCCTTGAGTTCGGACCGAACACGCGCAGCAAGGGAGGCTTTGGCCTTCGTGCGCACCTCCAGGTGGGTGTGCCAGTCGCCGAGGCAATGGCGCTCGCTCTCTAGAGCAGCCCACTCCCGCCGGAAGGCCGCCTCGGCGGTAGAGGTCGCCTCCTCTATCGACTGCCGGCCCCGGACTAGCACATGGGGGAGGGGAGCTACTTCCTCCTCCGGGGGACCCTGTAGGAGCCGCCTTCCAGAGACCACCTCCAGTTCATCCTCTGCTGCAGGTTCGGAGCTGGGGGTGGGAACTTCCGGCATAGGCGTCGGGACCTCGGCTGCCAGGGTGCTCGCCGTCGCTGCGCCTGGTATCGGCACAGCTGCCGCCGTAGCCGGAGCTTCGGGGGCCATCACGTCGGGATTTCGGGGGCCACCACGTCGGGTGCAGGTGCGCCTGGGACTGGCATATCCGCCATCGCCGCGTCAGGCATTGCTGCACCTGGCACTGGCGCATCAGGCTTCGCCGCGTCAGGCGTTGCTGTGCCAGGCACTGGCGCACCCGCTGTCACCGCGTTGGGCGTTGCTTCGCCTGGTACTGGCGCGCCAGCCATCGCCGCGTCGGGCGCCATCGGGTTAGCGGAAGCTGCTGCACCTGAGCTCCCTGCACCCGCCGTCGCTCCCGCCGTCGCCGTCGCTCCCGCCGTCGCCGTCGAGGCCCCGGTCACCTGGACCCCTGCTGACAAGCCAGCGGCGGTGGAAGAACTGCTTGAGCGAGAGGCCCTGGCAAACAAAGAGAAGAAGCCTTCAGTAAAAAGCGGAGCACCAAGAATAAGGGAAGTGAACGGAAGAACACTTACCCTGAAGCGCCGGGTCTCCAGTGCCCACGGAGGCTCGGCGACTGCTTCTGCTGCTGCTGCTCCTGTGGCGGTGGCGGAGGCGCATCTTGTGGCTGCTGCTGCTACTGCTCCCGGGGTGGCGGCGGAGGCGCACCACGCTGCTGCTGCTGCTGCGGCTCCCGTGGCGGCGGTGGAGGCGCAACCCGTGGCTGCTCCTGCTACTGTTGCTGCTCCTGCTGCTCCCGTGGCGGCGGAGGAGGCACAACCCGTGGCTGCTGCTACTGCTGGGGGGAGGCATCTCTCGGCGGCGGTGGTGGTGGCGTGGCTGCTTTGAGTGTCCCGCGAGATCTGGAGGCCCGGGAACTACCCTGGCCCGCGTCCTTGGCGGTCCTCTGACGCTTCACGGCGGGCTCCACAATTGGGGTCCCATCGCCCCGGTGCAACCTGCGCCGGCCCGCTTACCCCGACGATGCGCTGGAGCTGCTCCGGGCCTGGCTGGGACCGCTCGCGGCGGTGCTACAAGCCACGACCTACTTTCCCTTGGCAGAAGGGCCGGACCCCGTGGCGCTCGGCACGGCTTGCTCCCCGGATGCGCTAGGGATACAGATCCGATAGTCCGGGTTGCCCCCAGTCTGGCGTGCGGCCAGCCCACCGTCGTCGAGGGTCGGCAGGGTGGCCAGCACCGCAGTCCTTAGGCGTGAGTCCTCGCAGAGTGGGATGACACCCTGAGGAAGGATCAGGTGCTCCGAGATGAAGATTTCCCCCGTCACCGCCCGCACCAGGACCTCCAGGGCTTCCTGGGTCAGGTCACTCCCCTCTCCGCGGTGGGTCCTGCTGCAGTCATTGAGGCCGGTGAAGCTCCAAGCAGGACGCGGCCGCTGCTTCAGGGGGCGATCTGGTGCTTCAGGAAGTCCCCGAGCACGTGTAGCGAGGTGAGGCCGCCCTCTACCAGCGCCCTAATCTTGCTCAGCACAGAGTCAAAATCCGGCGGCAGGGACGGCTTGGCCCTCCAGGACAGACGGTCGGAGGCGGGCCCCCCGGTCGGCATGACCAGGCGCTCGTTGGCTTCGGTGGTGGCGATCACCCACTCCCTGCGCCACTCCTCCCACTTCCCGCCAGTGAGCCCGGGGATGTACGGCGTCCGCAGGTCACTTCTCGTCTGGAAGTAGTACGTCCCCACTTCGTCTTTGCCCTACCCAGACTTCACCAGGACGAAGAAGTGGCAGAAGAGGATGACGCAGGGCCGCACCCCCACGAACATCTCGCACAGGTGCACGAAGATGGCCATCAGGAGGATGGAGTGCGGCGTGAGATGTTGAAGCTGGAGGCCGAAATCTTCCAGTAGCAGCAGAATGAATGAGGAGATCGGCAGCCCCAGGCTGGTGGAAATGTGCGAGATGAACAGCACAAATTCCCCGGCGCGCAGGGTGCTGAGGGGAAGCGAGCCTGCTCGAATCCACCAAGCAGTCTCCTATGCACTCCACCCAAGCAGGCGGCGCACCGTGTTCAGCACTTCCTCAGTGTGGAAACGGCGGGGACGAGCAAGGGATGCCATCTCGCTATGGAGGCGAGGTGCAATCTACGCAGGAGAGCAAGGTGCGAGAAGGCTCGAAGGCAAAGGGGCGCAGAGGTTGGAAGGAAGAAGGCGAATGCGGGAAAGTAACCGCGGTATGCGGTTCATCCCTTTATGTAGCCTGACCCAGCCGGCGTGCCCCGGAACCGTCGCTGGAACCCAAGCGACGCTCGCGCATGGAGTTAACCGCCCAGTCCATGGCAAGGGGGCCAGGGCCCGCCTGTCAGGGAGGGCGGGTAACCACAAAGGTGTGAAAAGGCGGGATCTGAACCGTCGCCCGCGCGCGAAGCGAGGCGGAAGCTGAGCTGACGTGCGCGCATTAAGCGCTGGCATGACCAGGCTTTTCGGGAACTCCGCTGGTGGTAAATATTCCGTTTACTCCGGCCGCAACAATGCCGAGTGTCGCGCGCGACTAGGTGAACCACTGTACGTGGGGGCACGAGTCAGTAAGCCGGTGCGATGTGATGAGGCAGTGAAAAACCCGATTGATGGTTAAAGCCGGACAAGACTCCTACGGTAAGAGACTTCAAGTTAAGCAGAGCCAAATCACAGTAGTGGCCCCACCTGCGGGTTCGTCACCTCTCCCGAGGTGGGCCTGGGGGCCACTGTCGGTACTTTGTAGCAGGGATACCCTCTCTTACTGCAGCAAGGCAGGACTCGCGTAGTCATCCGTAACTACGCCATAAGGGGCGGAGCAGCCGGGCCCCACAGGTCAGGCTCTTTCCTCACCAGGCCAACGACCCCGGACCCCCTCCCCGCTCTGGGAGGGTCCGGTGACGCCACGTGTCCCTGAGGAAGGGAAGCTCCGAGCCAACAACCGAGGGCTCGGACCCCCCATAGGGGTCCGGGACCTCCTCGCGCCCGTCCAGACCTCCCGCGCGCGTAGAACCAACATACCACCGGGGGGTCCTAAGCCGCCACGTGTCCCACAGGCGCGGGCGCGGGCGCGGGCCTTCCGCTGGAAGACTCTCCCACCCACCGCATTCAATGCGGGTGGTTGAGGCGTGCTCTGCCACCGCGGCATGCGGGGCAGCCTTTGCCAGGTCTCACAGTAGACCGCGTATTACCAAGGTACACAGTGAAGCAGCCTGCGCCGCGGCCATGCAGAGCCCGTCTGCCGCATTAAATGGATACGACGGCATGGCACTTTTCTATGATTCCGCCTACCTCGCAAGCTACACGGCCCATTCAGCTACGTTACAGGCAACGCTGCACACTACACCCTGACGCCGTTTCGACAAGACAGGGCAAAGCACGCCGGTCGAAAGATTCCCACGGACAAACCAGGGAAATCCAGGAATGAGATCTTCTCCGCCTGTAATGCCATAATGTATGAACAGTACGTTATTTTATACTACATCGTTGGGCCCACCTGTCGGGGACCCAACGGCCATGTACATGCCTCCCTTGAGATATAAAAGGTAGGCGCTCGCTGTACCCAACAAGCTCTCAAGCACTCGGGAGCACAAGCTCACCCAGACTCAAGCAATACAGCACACAGTGGACGTAGGGTATTACGCTCCAGCGGCCCGAACCACTCTAAACCAGCTGTGTTCATCGTGTTCTTCCAGGAGATCGAACTAGTCCTAGCTAACCCCCGAGTACTCACCCTCTGGGCTTAGGTGGGTGCATTCCGCCACCCGGCTGTGGTTTTTCCACACCACGACATCAGTCTTAAATATTCATCTCGGCCACATCTAGGCACGAGACTAATCTATGTATTAGTTCTACATCTAATGGTTAGGAGTCATGTCGGGCCTCTAGTCTCAGTTGCAAGGGCCCAGTGGCTAGGACTAGCAGACCCTTTAGTCTCGCTTTATGGAGCTTTATAAGGTCGGGGCTACTAAAGCCCGTTTGTGTACTTAGGGTCTGTTTGGCAGGACTCCGGCTCCTACAAAATGGCTCCGGATCCTACAAAAATAGCTCCGGCTCCTCTGGTGGAGTGGCTTTTCTAGTAGAGTTAGAGTCATTTTGAAAAATGTTTGACAAAATAGTTTTATCCGATGGATTGATGTGGTAAAAGATCTAAATTACCCTTCCTTTTTGTCCTCTCCTTTTTTTCTCTCGCTCCCTTTCTTTTTTCCTCCTCTTCTTCCTTATCTATGCGCCCCACCATCCTCTTGCCGCCCGCGCCTCCTCCCGTCAGCCGCCACCTCCTCCTCCCGCCGGCCGCCATCGCGAGCTCCAATCAGCCCCTGCACCCGCGGCCTCGCCAGCCTCCACCTGCGCTCCTCCTTCTGCCGCCCGCCGCCTCCTCCCACCGACCGTGCTGCGAGATCCAGCCGGCCCCTGTACCTGTGGCCCCGCCAGCCGCTGCCCCTCTTTCCTTATGGCGGTCTGCCCAACCTCCCTTTCGGCGGCGGCCCTGGGCTCTATCCACCTAGCCTGCCGCGCCTGGGGCTGCCACCGTGGCGAGCTCCCATCGGCCAGCCTCCTTCCCTACGCTCTTGCTAACCCACCCCGCCATGCCTCAGGCTGCCGCCGCCGCACGACTTCCCTCTGCCGCAGCGAGCTCCCATCGGCCATCCACCTCCCCGCGAGCCGCGCCCCTGTGATGGCCATCGGCCGCATGGCCGCCCGGGGTCAAGGCTAGCAATTAGTGCTATGGAGCCGCTCGGAGTCGGATGGAGCCATGATTTCGTGGCTCCGCCAATGCTAAAGTGTTCTAGTGAGCGGGTTTTGCGGGGCTCTACAGCTAGAGCTAAGGGTGAAGACCAGTTTGGCAGGGCTTCGGCCCGAGCCGGTCTTGGAGCCGCTCGTGGAGTCCTGCCAAACAGGACCTTAGTGTTTCCTCCAACTTTACATGGAGCTGGCATCCATGCAAGGTGTTGGTGTCTCTTATGCTCAATCTGAATAGGTATTCTGCAAGCGCACATAATTCACCGGTGTAGCACTTCACCTTGGAGTATTCCAGGGTATCGTGAAATCCTCAGGGAAGCACTATGGTAAAGTGTATCGTAAATTATAGTGACAACCCTTACTGAAGTTATCGACCGACTAATTCAGCAGGGGTAAGCCAGATAACTGATGAGATAAATGGCCAAGCTATGACCGTGTGACACACAGGAGATTCTATACCTTAGAGTGGTAGCAGCTAGGAGGACAACGAGCGAGAAAGGACTCCTGAAACACTTCTAAACTACTAAGCTAGCCTCACTAGAACTAATCTAAGTTTCTAACTTGATGTCAGAACTACGAGCTTACTTCGGCGGCCTAAGCGAAGGGCGTAGACAGGGGTGAGAAGGGGCCCAACATACTTTTGGCAATCCTACTGCTATTAAAACATCCGAACGTGGTGGACTACGAGGGGACGGACAAGGTTTGTGACCACTTGCCGCCTACCACTGCAGTACCGTTGGGTGTAACACACTTTCTAGCTAGCACCGAGTCAGACACCATGTCTGCTCTTGGTACTAGGATTTCTCTTGAGGCCTTCAAGAGAAATCCCCCTCTGCAGGTAGCCCTGTGCATAACATATTACTCTATCCGTATGTACTTCGAGTAAGTTGGCTCATACCTATATGTTCTGGTGATGGGGCTTATTTCACATTTCATCCCTTGTCTTGAGCGGTTGGAGGATGAACAACCTTCACCGGAATTTTTCCTGTCTTCCCTATTCAGGTTCATTCTCGGAATATTTCTTAAGTATGTATATGATCAAAGTTCCCTGAAGGTAATCTCAATCGCTCAAGGTGTATGATTCCTCACCAAGGTCAAAAACTTGACCATCTTCTTCCTATTCTAAGGCTAATATCTGGAGTTATGGGTAGGAAGAGTATGACATACCTTGTTTACCTGTGTTGGCGAGCCGAAGAGTGGTTCGCAAGAGGTAGGTACTTGATCAAATTCCGATCTTATGGAGTCACAAATGTTTAGGGGAGAGGGAGAAATGGACTCACACTTTTGGAAATATTTGTGGTAATTTTATTGAACTCCTCTTTTGGACTATTTTTGCTAAGGATCATGGGCACTTCTTCTTTCTTTCTTTCTGCTCTCTCTTTTTTTTAAAGAAGATAACCCCAGGTCCTTCCTGAATTTAGTATTTTT